>NC_134426.1:0-1200000 GCF_030867145.1 Opisthocomus hoazin | reverse complement strand
TGTTCTCAGTGCTAACCACAAGAGACAGAGGAAAGCCAGCACCGGCGGCGAGACACGGAGGCTACCCATGCTTCCACTCAGAACACCAGCCACTGAGGCACGTCAACAAGCTTCTCATAACTCAAGAGTCGCCTTCATTCAACTGGAAAGCCTGGCATCCTAAACAACACTGTAACAGATGTTTAAACCACTTCTTCCTTGCTTATTGTGGTAATCCCTTTAAAGGCTCACGCATTTCACTTCCCCATCAACTACAGATGGGAACATTTGGCTTTCTCCTGATTTATTTTCTCACTTTCTTAGCACAGGCTTCTACTTTTTTTTCTGTTTTCAGCACCTGTTGCAGATCTCCCCAGGCATGATCTCAGCTCCCCTCCCATGACACACAGTTACTGTGCAGCAGGCACCCAGAGTCTGAGTGCCATTCTGCACCTGGGTCTCACTAGAGAGGAAGCCACAGGCCACACCTGAGGTAAGAACAAGTGGCTGACAGTGTCTAACCCCATACACCAAAGTGCTTGAGAAACTTCTTACTCCAAATATGAATTTCATCACCCAAAGTTGGAATCGGAACCTTAGTAATATGCTTTACAAATCAAGATCATTAAAAAAAATACATTATCACATACTAAACACTGAATATGGATGCTTTGGAAACTACAGCACAGGCCAAGACCTTGTGATTGTGCACAAGGATGAAAGCTCAGTGACAACCCCACCGAGACAGGAATACTTCAGTTCAGAGCACTCACCCCCACTTTCCGCAACAGATCTCCCACAATGTTGAGTGCAGATATTCTAGCTGAAGGAGTAAGGGGGCTGGTACCAAATCCATTTGGTATAGCTGCAAACACAGACACATTTTATTACCTGCTCCACTTCTCCACAGGTTTTTTTATTTTTTTTTTTGTTTGTTTGTTTCAATTTCAATAAATCAACTCCAAGGTAAAAAAGTAAATCTAAAATCCTACTGCAGGCTATTCACACAATTACCCCACAATAACACGCAGACTACATGATCACTAGCCATGGAAAAACGAAAAAGCTTAATTCCTGTCCACTGCCCTCTTTCCCATTAGAACTACACACAGAGTTCTCGCACTCTCCATCTGCAAGGCTATTGCCCGCAATCCATCTAATCCAGCCAGAGCTTCCCATGGAATCTATTCTTTCTAATTTGAAAAATAACGTATTAATCCTTGCAGTTGTCCAGAGCCTTCCAGACAGGGAAGCAGACTGGACTAACACCCTGCTGCCTCATAGAGAAAACAAGACCCCCAAAAAGTATGTGTTGTAACAGGGGCAGTCTAGACTGTTTGAATTACTGCCCACCATTTACTCACCACTGCTGCTCCACATTTAAGCAGAAATATCAGCCACTGCACTTCCCTGCGATCTCAAAGGTCTTCAGAGCTCTGCTGCAGGCATCCACTGCAGAGCACAAACCCTTGCCCCGGTAAAAGCAGTATCTAAGCTTCACCATCCTGCTTCTCCATGCTACTTACTGATTATACTCCTTAAATGCACCTGATACTGCCCCAGGATTTAAACACACCTGATCCAATGCAGGTGGGATCCACACCTACCTACACTTACTTCAAGTTCACCAACAAGCACCTGGCCTGAAATTGTTTGTTAACAAGCTGCAGGTACTGCCTAACAACTAGACACAGTTTCTACAAATTATACATTTTGGGGAAGGAAAACTATTTTCTGATCCTTTTCCAACAGGTGTAGCTGGCAAGGAGAGAGATGCCTGGACAGCCGAATCCATCTTTTCACAGTCTAGAGTCGGAGAACTGGGCGCTGACTTTCGGGTGACTTCTTGTTGCCTCTCCCGTACTGCTAGCTCTTGCCGTAAGTCTGAGGGTTGAAAGAATAAAAAACCCACACATCTTGGTGACCGAGTTCCCTAATAAACACTGTCTCTATTCATTTGGGAGGGATGAGGAGGAAACACTTTGCAACAACTCTGTATTAACTGCCTGCTGCTGGCTTTCTGCAGCAGCGAGAACCCCCACCTCAGGGCAGTCACAGCCCCAGACCATCACTACCTGTCACGTGTAAGCACAGCAGGTGACTTTTCCGCAGTATCTTCCCCATCTGTGGTGCGAGACCCATGGAAAGTGCGTTACGCGAACTGCAGCTGGTCACAAATGCCTGCGGAACTACACTTCGCTCTTGCTCAAACAGCGGTGGCGAAAAGGGAGGAATGACCCATTCTTACGATTCAAACTCCCCACATCATTCTTCCTGTTAAGCTGTGAGCTATCTGCAGACGTTCGCATTTTCAGAGCAGGGCTGCGGGAGGCCCCCGGCACGGAACAACTAAGCTATGTTTCAAGTTTGAGGTGGCAAGACAAGCAAGCAGCCCCAGTCTCTGTGCCTCTGTGCGAGCAGTGCCATGGGCAGATGAGGCTGAGCAACAGCTTTCCAGGCTAGCTCTTTCTGGCTGAGAGCTATCTGCAGACGTTCGCATATTTGGAGCAGGCCTGGCGGAGCCCCCTGCATAGAACCCCAAATCTACGTTTGAATTTTGAGAGGGAAAGACAAGCAAGCAGCCCCAGTCTCTGTGCCTCTGTGCGAGCAGTGCCATGGGCAGATGAGGCTGAGCAACAGCTTTCCAGGCTAGCACTTTCTGACTGCGAGCTATCTGCAGACGTTCGCATTTTCAGAGCAGGGCTGCTAGAGCCCCCTTGCACAGACCCCCAATGCTAAGTTTGAAGTTTGAGGTGGCAATACAAGCAAGCAGCCCCAGTCTCTGTGCCTCTGTGCGAGCAGTGCCATGGGCAGATGAGGCTGAACAACAGCTTTCCAGGCTAGCTCTTTCTGTCTGCGAGCTATCTGCAGACGTTCGCATTTTCAGAGCGGGGCTGCCAGAAGAGCCCGGCACGGAACACCTAAGCTACGTTTGAAGTTTGAGGGGCCAAGACAAGCAAGCAGCCCCAGTCTCTGTGCCTCTGTGCGAGCAGTGCCATGGGCAGATGAGGCTGAGCAACAGCTTTACAGGCTAGCCCTTTCTGGCTGCGAGCTATCTGCAGACGTTCGCATTTTGGGAGTAGGGCTGTCGCGGGCGCCCGGCACGGACCACCTAAGCTACGTTTGAAGTTTGAGGGGGGAAGACAAGCAAGCAGCCCCAGTCTCTGTGCCTCTGTGCGAGCAGTGCCATGGGCAGATGAGGCGGAGCAAAAACTTTCCAGGCTACCTTTTTCTGGCTGCGAGCTATCTGCAGACGTTCGCATTTTCGGAGCAGGGCTGCCGGAGGCCCCCGGCATGGAACCCTCAGATATGTTTGAAGTTTGAGGGGGCAAGACAAGCAAGCAGCCCCAGTCTCTGTGTTTCTGTGCGAGAAGTGCCATGGGCAGATGGGGCTGAGCAACAGCTTTCCAGGCTAGCTCTTTCTGGCTGCGAGCTATCTACAGACGTTCGCATTTTCACAGCAGGGCTGTCGATAATGTCCGGCACAGAACCCCAAAGATACTTTTGAAGTTTGAGGGGGCAAGACAAGCAAGCAGCCCCAGTCTCTGTGCCTCTGTGCGAGCAGTGCCATGGGCAGATGAGGCTGAACAACAGCTTTCCAGGCTAGCTCTTTCTGGCTGCCAGCTATCTGAAGACGTTCTCATTTTCAGAGCAGGGCTGACGGAGGGCCCCTGCACGGACCCCCAAAACTACGTTTGAAGTTTGAGGTGCCAAGACAAGCAAGCAGCCCCAGTCTCTGTGCCTCTGTGCGAGCAGTGCCATGGCAGATGAGGCTGAGCAACAGCTTTCCAGGCTAGCTCTTTCTGGCTGCGAGCTATCTGCAGACGTTCGCATTTTGGGAGTAGGGCTGTCGCGGGCGCCCGGCACGGACCACCTAAGATACTTTTGAAGTTTGAGGGGCCAAGACAAGCAAGCAGCCCCAGTCTCTGTGCCTCTGGGCGAGCAGTGCCATGGGCAGATGAGGCTGAGTGTCTTGGTTTCGGCTGCCGCCGGCAACAAAAGCGCCACGCGGCCGCCCCTCCCCCCGCCGGCGTGCGGAGGAGAATGAAAAGAAAGAGGCAGAAACTGGTGGGTCGGGATAAGGGCAGTTTAACAGAACAGCAAACAGAGGGAAAACAGGAACAACAACGATACAAATAAGGAGAAAACACAACCACGAACCGTACAACAGCCGCTCTCCCGAAACCGGACCGGCGCTGCGCCCGCCCAAGCTGCGATTGCGTTCCTGCCGCGCCGCTCCCCCCCCCACCGGAACCCAGTGTGACGTCACATGGTATGGAATACCGGGCTCTGTTTGGCCAGGTGGGGTCAGCCCCCACCCCCCCGGCTGTGCCCCTTCCTGGATTCCGGTGAAAATTAACCCTGTTCTGGCCAAACCCAGGACATTATCCACCCCTTATTCCATACCATCTACGTCATGCCCAGGTCCCCCATTGTCCAGTTGATCACCACCACTTCTCCTGTCTCCAGATATCATTCCTTTAGTCTATGGATCATCACTCTAAAGTGTCCATTGAGTTCATTTAATCCATGACTTCAGGCTCCATCTGTCGTTATGGTCTTCCGTGGCAGGGGAGGTGATGTGTGGTGATGGGCGGTCACTTGCTGCATCCGGAGCTCACGGCTGATGTATGTGGTGCGGCCCGTGCCCACAGTCTGCAGGAGATGTTGATCTTGATGAAGTTGCTGAATGCCAGTTGTTGAAAACCAGGTCCAGTTCCATCATTGCTGTGCTCTGCTAGGTTTTCATCGAAAAAGTCCATCCTTCTTTAATCTGGACGATTCTTACTATGCTACTACTGGTACAAAATATAACAATTATAACAGTGATAACAGACAGTGACAGGGTTATTTAACAATTAACTTTATACAATTTATTTATGGACTATTCTCGCCCAAAATTAAATCCCCATGAGGTACACATCGGACTTCCCCATCCTTCCGCATTACCCACCAGGTACACCCAGGTCCTTGAGCAAAAGCAATCCCGCGGACGGGCTTGCCTTTGCCCGAGGCAGGACTAACCCAAACCGTCTTCCCTAACATGTTCCGCATGTGCACTACAGGGACTTTATCCCCTTCTACGGGGCGCTGAGGTTTTGACTGGGCAGGACCAGCCCGGTTGGTGGACCCTCTGGTGTTAACCAACCAGGTGGCCTTTGCTAAATGGGTATCCCAATTTTTGAAAGTCCCACCCCCCATTGCCCTCAAAGTGGTTTTTAGCAGCCCATTGTAACGTTCGATCTTTCCAGAGGCTGGTGCATGGTAGGGGATGTGATACACCCACTCAATACCGTGTTCTTTGGCCCAGGTGTCTATGAGGCTGTTGCGAAAATGAGTCCCGTTGTCCGACTCAATACTTTCAGGAGTGCATGTCGCCACAGGACTTGTTTTTCCAGGCCCAGGATGGTATTCCGGGCAGTGGCATGGGGCACAGGGTAGGTTTCCAGCCATCCGGTGGTGGCCTCCACCATTGTGAGCGCATAGCGCTTGCCTTGGCGGGTTTGTGGCAGTGTGATGTAGTCAATCTGCCAAGCCTCCCCGTATTTATATTTTAGCCATCGTCCTCCATACCACTGAGGCTTTACCCGCTTGGCTTGCTTGATTGCAGCGCATGTTTCACATTCATGGATAACCTGTGCGATAGTGTCCATGGTCAAGTCCACCCCTCGGTCACGAGCCCATCTGTATGTCGCGTCTCTTCCTTGGTGGCCCGAGGTGTCATGGGCCCACCGAGCTATAAAGAGTTCACCCTTATGTTGCCAGTCCAGATCCACCTGAGCCACTTCAGTCTTAGCAGCCTGATCTACCTGGTGGTTGTTTTGATGTTCTTCAGTGGCCCGACTCTTAGGGACGTGGGCGTCCACGTGACAGACTTTTACAGCCAACTGCTCTAGCCGGGCAGCAATATCTTGCCACAATGGGGCAGCCCAGATAGGTTTGCCTCTGCGCTGCCAGTTGTTCTTCTTCCATTGCTGCAGCCACCCCCACAAGGCATTGGCCACCATCCAAGAGTCAGTGTAAAGATAGAGCACTGGCCACTTCTCTCGACTGGCAATGTCTAAAGCCAGCTGGATGGCTTTCACCTCTGCAAACTGGCTGGACTCACCTTCTCCCTCGGCAGTTTCCGCGACTTGTCGTGTAGGGCTCCATACAGCAGCCTTCCACCTCCGCTGCTTCCCCACAATGCGACAGGACCCATCCGTGAACAGGGCATACTGTTTCTTATCTTCTGGCAGCTGGTTATACAGTGGGGCCTCTTCAGCACGTGTCACCTCCTCCTCTGGCGATGCTCCAAAATCTTTGCCTTCTGGCCAGTCCATGATGACCTCCAGAATTCCTGGGCTACTGGGGTTTCCCATTCGGGCACGCTGGGTGATCAGAGCGACCCACTTACTCCACGTAGCATCGGTGGCATGATGCGTAGAGGGGGACCCTCTCTTTGAACATCCAGCCCAGGACCGGCAATCGTGGAGCTAGGAGGAGCTGTGCTTCAGTGCCGACCACTTCTGAAGCAGCTCGAACGCCTTCATATGCTGCCAGAATCTCTTTTTCAGTGGAAGTATAGCGGGCCTCAGATCCTTTGTATCCCCGGCTCCAGAACCCCAGGGGTCGACCTCGAGTCTCCCCTGGTGCTTTCTGCCATAGACTCCAGGTTGGGCCATTCTCCCCGGCTGCGGTGTAGAGCACGTTTTTAACATCTTGCCCTGACCGGACTGGACCAAGGGCTACGGCATGAACTATCTCCCGTTTAATCTGTTCAAATGCCTGTCGTTGCTCAGGGCCCCATTCAAAATCATTCTTCTTCCGGGTCACGTGGTACAGAGGACTTACAATCTGGCTGTAATTTGGGATGTGCATCCTCCAAAAACCCACAACACCCAGGAAGGCCTGTGCTTCCTTTTTGCTGGTTGGTGGAGACATAGCTACTATTTTGTTGATGACATCCATTGGGATTTGACGGCGCCCATCCTGCCATTTTATTCCCAAAAACTGGATCTCTTGCGCAGGTCCCTTGACTTTACTTCGCTTAATGGCGAAACCGGCTTTCAGAAGGATCTGAACTATTTTCTCCCCTTTCTCAAAAACCTCCTCCGCTGTGTCGCCCCATATAATGATGTCATCGATGTACTGCAGATGTTCTGGGGCTTCACCCTTTTCCAGTGCAGTCTGGATTAGTCCATGGCAAATGGTGGGACTGTGTTTCCACCCCTGGGGCAGTCGGTTCCAGGTGTACTGGATGCCCCTCCAGGTGAAAGCAAACTGTGGCCTGCACTCTGCTGCCAAAGGGATGGAGAAGAATGCATTGGCAATGTCAATTGTAGCATACCACTTGGCTGCCTTTGACTCCAGCTGATACTGAAGTTCTAGCATGTCTGGCACGGCAGCACTCAGCGGTGGTGTGACTTCATTCAGGCCACGGTAGTCTATTGTCAGTCTCCACTCTCCAGTAGATTTTCTCACTGGCCATATGGGACTATTAAAGGGTGAACGAGTTTTGCTGATCACTCCTTGACTCTCCAGCTGGCGGATCAGCTGATGAATGGGGAGAAGGGAGTCTCGGTTGGTACGATACTGTCGCCGGTGCACCGTTGTGGTCGCGATAGGTACTTGTTGTTCTTCAACCCTCAGCAACCCCACAACGGAAGGATCCTCCGAGAGACCAGGCAAAATGGACAGCTGTTTAATTTCTTCCGTCTCCAAAGCAGCTATGCCAAAAGCCCACCGATACCCCTTTGGGTCCTTGAAATAGCCTCTCCTAAGATAGTCTATCCCAAGGATGCACGGAGCCTCGGGGCCAGTTACAATGGGGTGCTTCTGCCAGTCCTGCCCAGTGAGGCTCACTTCAGCCTCCAGTACACTCAGCTTTTGGGACCCCCCTGTCACTCCAGAAATGCAAATGGACTCTGACCCTTTGAACTCTGATGGCATTAAAATACACTGTGCACCAGTGTCCACTAGAGCTTGATACTCTTGTGGATCTGACGTGCCAGGCCACCGAATCCACACCGTCCAATAAACACGGTTGTCCCTTTCCTCCACCTGGCTGGAGGCAGGGCCCCTCTAATCCTCATCAGAGAATTTGCTGCTCACTTGCTGTAAAAATGACTTGGAGGTCCCCTCCAGAGGATCGGAATCAAGGTCAAACTGTCTACCTGGTTTGGAGAGCTGGCTTCTGGAAACTGGAGCGGCACTTTTCCTAACAGAATCCCCTTTTGTGATTGTTTTACCTCGCAACTCACGCACTCGTGCCTCTAGACTTGAGGTGGGTTTTCCATCCCACTTCCTCATGTCCTCTCCGTGGTCACGCAGGTAAAACCACAGGGTGCCTCGGGGTGTATAGCCTCTGTATTCCCTCTCCTGAGCAGAGAAACACCTGCCCCTAATAGCTGAGACACTGGCCCGTACAGGTGGGGAGTAGGACATATTCCTGTCTAGTCGCTTGACCAGTTTCTCCACAGCTGAGACAAGGGAGGAAGAGAGACTTTCCTCATATTGGCGGAGTCTGACAGCCACCTCGTCCACTGTTGGTGCGTCTTTACCTTTCCAGTTTACAACTGCCAGTGAGTTGGCATATGAGGAGGGTGCGCTCCGCACAAACTTCCTCCACATGGATTGTGAGCATCTGGAGTTCATCTGGGTCTGTGGGTACCTGCTCATCGTCTGTGTCACAGTAAACCAGCTCCCGCACAGCTAATTCCCTCAAGTACTGAATACCCCTTTCCATATTGGTCCACTTGCCAGGATAGCATACAAAATCGTCACTGAAGGGGTACCTCTCCCTCACACCTGACAGAAGTCTCCTCCAGAGGCTGAGGACTTGTTCCTTTTTCCCAATGGCCTTGTCAATGCCCCCATCCCTGGCCAGGGATCCCAGCTGCTTGGCTTCCTTGCCCTCTAACTCCAAGCTGCTGGCCCCGTTATCCCAGCACCGCAGCAGCCAGGTGGCAATGTTCTCGCCTGGGTGGCGGCTGAAATCTTTCTGCATGTCTCGCAGCTCCCCCAGGGACAGGGACCGGGTGATGATCTCTGTCTCTATCTCCCGTGATGACCCTGGCTCATCATCATCCCTCCCGGAGCGATCTGCTCTCTTTGCATCTTTCTTTAGTTTTACAGGGGCGACTGCTACCTGCACAGGTTGGTCATTGGGCTCAGTCACTGTGCCTGCAGCTGGAGCTGGGGCTGGAGCAGCTGCTGTGCCCGCTGGGGAAACCGAGGCAGACCCTGCAGCTGTGGCTGCAGCAGCGGTGGTGCCGGTCAGGGGGGCTGTGGCTGCCTGCTGGGCTGGAGGGGCTGCAGGGCCGGCTGGGGGGGCAGCGCCAGTTGCAGCGCCTGCCGCTTCGCTTCCCCCCCTTTCCCCTTTAAGGCACTGAACAGTGTTGAACAGGGCTCGGTAGGCATGGGCCAGACCCCAGCACATTGTGGTGATCTGTGTCTCTCTGGAGTTCCCAGGGTGGCAGCACACTTTTTTCAGATATTTTACCAGATTGTCCGGATTCTGTATTTGTTCAGGGGTGAGTTTAAAACACACCGCAGGTGCCCACTGCTCTAGACATCTGCCCATGCTGTCCCACACACCCAGCCACTCACAGCTATCCAGCCCCGGGGCAGGTCTCTGCACGATGTTCTTAACGACTTGCTTAACCCTAAACAAAACCCAGAACCCGTTCAGCAGGCAGCACAAAAGGAGAGTGCTGCCCTGAGCATCCCACGGGTACTTGAAATTCTCAAAAGCAGTTAGGACCAGCCTGAGGGAGAGAGGGGGGGCGAAAGAGTGGGGGAAGGTATCCCCTTCGGCTTTCCCCACAGACTGGGTTTGATTATTAACAAAATCTAAGACATAGGATCCGAGGTACGGAAATGACCGCAGTGCCGCATGCAAATACAAGACTAATTTCACGCACAGTGATGTTATCATATCATAAGTCGATATCGTACAGTACAGCAAAATCATCATCTTAATCCTTTTTCCAGTGATGATGAACAGCATGGCAATGAACACATAGTGCAAGTACGGATTTACATAGCAGAGCCACTTGATCAAAGTCAGAAACATTTTTTTTTTTCTTTTTTACCGGCGACTACTTAACACAGAAAAATGCGTATAAAAAAATTTAAGCAAATCTAAGAAAACAGTTTTAACACCCGCTGCTCAGCCCTGCCGTTATCCCTACCCCACGTCTGGGCGCCAATTTAATGTTTTGGTTTCGGCTGCCGCCGGCAACAAAAGCGCCACGCGGCCGCCCCTCCCCCCGCCGGCGTGCGGAGGGGAATGGAAAGAAAGAGGCAGAAACTGGTGGGTCGGGATAAGGGCAGTTTAACAGAACAGCAAACAGAGGGAAAACAGGAACAACAACGATATAAATAAGGAGAAAACACAACCACGAACCGTACAACAGCCGCTCTCCCGAAACCGGACCGGCGCTGCGCCCGCCCAAGCTACGAGTGCGTTTCCGCCGCGCCGCTCCGCCCCCCACCGGAACCCAGCGTGACGTCACATGGTATGGAATACCGGGCTCTGTTTGGCCAGGTGGGGTCAGCCCCCACCCCCCCGGCTGTGCCCCTTCCTGGATTCCGGTGAAAATTAACCCTGTTCTGGCCAAACCCAGGACACTGAGCAACAGTTTTCCAGGCTAGCTCTTTCTGCCTGCGAGCTATCTGCAGACGTTCACATTGTCGGAGCACGGCTGCTGAAGGCCCTCTGCAAGGACCACCTAATACTTTTGAAGTTTAAGGGGGCAAGACAAGCAAGCAGCCCCAGTCTCTGTGCGAGCAGTGCCATGGGCAGATGAGGCTGAGCAACAGCTTTCCAGGCTAGCTCTTTCTGACTGCCAGCTATCTGCAGACGTTCGCATTTTCGGAGCAGGTCTACTGGAGGCCCTCTGCACGGCCCACCTAAGATACGTTTGAAGTTTAAGGGGGCAAGACAAGCAAGCAACCCCAGTCTCTGTGCCTCTGTGCGAGCAGTGCATGGGCAGATGAGGCTGAGCAACAACTTTCTAGGCAAGCCCCTTCAGGCTGCTAGCTATCTGCAGACGTTCGCATTTTCAGAGCATGGCTGAAAAAGGCGCCTGCACGGACTTCCAAACATACGTTTGAAGTTTGAGGTGGCAAGACAAGCAAGCAGCCCCAGTCTCTGTGCCTCTGTGCGAGCAGTGCCATGGGCACATGAGGCTGAGCAACAGCTTTCCAGGCTAGCTCTTTCTGGCTGTGAGCTATCTGTAGACGTTCGCATTTTCGGAGCAGGGCTGCCGGAGGCACCCGACACGGACCACCTAAGCTGCATTTGAAATCTGAGGTGGCAAGAGAAGAAAGCAGCCCCAGGCTCTGTGCCTCCGTGCGAGCAGTGCCATGGGCAGATGAGGCTGAGCAACAGCTTTCCAGGCTAGCTCTTTCTGCCTGCGAGCTATATGCAGATGTTCGCATTTTCATAGCAGGGCTTTCGCAGGCCATCGTCACGAACTACCTCAGATACTTTTGAAGTTAGGTGGCAAGACAAGCAAGCAGCCCCAGTCTCTGTGCCTCTGTGCAAGCAGTGCCATGGGCAGATGAGGCTGAGCAACAACTTTCCAGGCTAGCTCTTTCTGGCTGCGAGCTATCTGCAGACGTTCGCGTTTTTGGAGCAGGGCTGCTGTAGGCCCCATGCACAGACCACAAAAACTACGTTTGAGGTTTGAGGTGCCAAGACAAGCAAGCAGCCCCAGTCTCTGTGCCTCTGTACGAGCAGTGCCATGGGCAGATTAGGCTGAGCAACAGCTTTCCAGGCTAGCCCCTTCTGGCTGCCAGCTATCTGCACAAGTTCTCATTTTCGAAGCAGGGCTGCCGGAGGCGACCGGCACGTACGTCCTAGCTACATTTGAAGTTTGAGGTGGCAAGACAAGCAAGCAGCCCCAGTCTCTGTGCCTCTGTGCGAGCAGTGCCATGGGCAGATGAGGCTGAGAAACAGCTTTCCAGGCTAGCCCCGTCTGCCTGCCGGCTATCTGCACAGGTTCGCATTTTTGAAGCAGGGCTGCAAAGGAGCCTGGCAGGGAACACCCCCATTCCCTGGCTACATTTGATGGTTGAGATGGCAAGACAAGCAAGCAGCTCCAGTCTCTGTGCCTCTGTGCGAGCAGTGCCATGGGCAGATGAGGCTGAGAAACAGCTTTCCAGGATAGCCTTTTCTGCCTGCCAGCTATCTGCAGACGTTCGCATTTTCGGAGCAAGGCTGCCGTAGGCGCCCGGCACGGACCCCCAAAGAAACATTGGAAGTTTGAGGTGGCAAGACAAGCAAGCAGCCCCAGTCTCTGTGCCTCTGTGCGAGCAGTGCCATGGGCAGATGAGTCTGAGCAACAGCTTTCCAGGCTAGCCCCTTCTGCCTGCCAGCTATCTGCAGACTTTCGCTTTTTCAGACCAGGGCTGCCGTAGGCCCTCGGCAAGGACCCCAAATCTACGTTTGAAGTTTGAGGTGGCAAGACAAGCAAGCAGCCCCAGTCTCTGTGCCTCTGTGCGAGCAGTGCCATGGGCAGATTAGGCTGAGCAACAGCTTTCCAGGCTAGCTCTTTCTGTCTGCGATCTATCTGCAGACGTTCGCGTTTTTGGACCAGGGCTGCTGGAGGCCCCATGCACAGACCACAAAAACTAGGTTTGATGTTTGAGGTGCCAAGACAAGCAAGCAGCCCCAGTCTCTGTGCCTCCGTGCGAGCAGTGCCATGGGCAGATGAGGCTGAGCAACAGCTTTGCAATCTAAATGTTTCTGCCTGTGAGCTATCTGCAGACATTCTCATTGTCGGACCAGGCCTGCCGGAGGCGCCGGGTACGGACCACCTAAGCTATGTTTGAAGTTTGAGGTGGTAAGACAAGCAAGCAGCCCCAGTCTCTGTGCCTCTGTGCGAGCAGTGCCATGGGCACATGAGGCTGAGAAACAGCTTTCCAGGCTAGCTCTTTCTGGCTGCGAGCTATCTGCAGACGTTCGCATTTTCGCAACAGGGCTGCTGGAGGCCCCACGCACAGACCCCAAAATTATGTTTGAAATTTGAGGTGGCAAGACAAGCAAGCAGACCCAGTCTCTTTGCCTCTGTGCGAGCAGTGCCATGGGCAGATGAGGCTGAGCAACAGCTTTCCAAGCTAAGTATTTCTTCCTGCGAGCTATCTGCAGACGTTCGCATTGTCGGAGCAGGCCTGCCGGAGGCGCCGGGCACGAACCACCTAAGCTACGTTTGAAGTTTGAGGTGGCAAGACAAGCAAGCAGCCCCAGTCTCTGTGCCTTGGTGCAAGCAGTGCCATGGGCAGATGAGGCTGAGCAACAGCTTTCCAGGCTAGCTCTTTCTGCCTGCGAGCTATATGCAGATGTTCGCATTTTCAGAGCAGGGCTGCCGCAGGCCATCGTCACTAACTACCTCAGATACTTTTGAAGTTAGGTGGCAAGACAAGCAAGCAGCCCCAGTCTCTGTGCCTCTGTGCGAGCAGTGCCATGGCCGGGCAGATGAGTCTGAGCAAAAGCTTTCCAGGCTAGCCCCTTCTGCCTGCCAGCTATCTGCAGACGTTTGCACTCTCGATGAACGGCTGCGAAGGAGCCTGGCAGGGACCCTCCCCGTTCCCAGGCTACGTGTGAAGTTTGAGGTGGCAAGACAAGCAAGCAGCCCCAGTCTCTGTGCCTCTGTGCGAGCAGTGCCATGGGCAGATGAGGCTGAGCAACAGCTTTCCAGGCTAGCTCTTTCTGTCTGCGATCTATCTGCAGACGTTCGCGTTTTTGTACCAGGGCTGCTGGAGGCCCCATGCACAGACCACAAAAACTAGGTTTGATGTTTGAGGTGCCAAGACAAGCAAGCAGCCCCAGTCTCTGTGCCTCCGTGCGAGCAGCGCCATGGGCAGATGAGGCTGAGCAACAGCTTTGCAATCTAAATGTTTCTGCCTGTGAGCTATCTGCAGACGTTCGCATTGTCAGACCAGGCCTGCCGGAGGCGCCGGGTACGGACCACCTAAGCTATGTTTGAAGTTTGAGGTGGTAAGACAAACAAGCAGCCCCAGTCTTTCTGGCTCTGTGTGAGCAGTGCCATGGGCAGATGAGGCTGAGCAACAGCTTTCCAGGCTAGCTCTTTCTGGCTGCGAGCTATCTGCAGACGTTCGCATTTCTGGAGCATGTCTGCCCGAGGCCCCAATCACGGACCACCAAATTTATGTTTGAAGTTTGAGGTGGCAAGACAAGCAAGCAGCCCCAGTCTCTGTGCCTCTGTGCGAGCAGTGCCATGGGCAGATGAGGCAGAGCAACATCTTTCCAGGCTAAATGTTTCTGCCTGCGATCTATCTGCAGACGTTTGCATTGCTGGACCAGGCCTGCCGGAGGCGCCGGGCACGTACCACCTAAGCTACGTTAGAAGTTTGAGGTGGTAAGACAAGCAAGCAGCCCCAGTCTCTGTGCCTCTGTGCGAACAGTGCCATGGGCAGATGAGGCTGAGCAACAGCTTTCCAGGCTAGCTCTTTCTGCCTGCGAGCTATCTGCAGATGTTCGCATTTTCAGAGCAGGGCTGCCGCAGGCCATCGTCACGAACCACCTCAGATACTTTTGAAGTTAGGTGGCAAGACAAGCAAGCAGCCCCAGTCTCTGTGCCTCTGTGCGAGCAGTGCCATGGGCAGATGAGGCTGAGCAACAGCTTTCCAGGCTAGCTCTTTCTGGCTGCGAGCTATCTGCAGACGTTCGCATTTCCGGAGCACGTCTGCCCGAGACCCCAATCACGGACCACCAAATTTATGTTTGCAGTTTGAGGTGGCAAGACAAGCAAGCAGCCCCAGTCTCTCTGCCTCTGTGCGAGCGGTGCCATGGGCAGATGAGGCTAAGCAACAGCTTTCCAGGCTAGCTCTTTCTGACTGCGAGCTATCTACAGACGTTCGCATTTTGGGAGCAGGGTTGCAGGAGGACACCTGCACGGACCGCCAAAGCTACGTTTCAAGTTTGAGGTGGCAAGACAAGCAAGCAGCCCCAGTCTCTTTGCCTCTGTGCGAGCAGTGCCATGGGCAGATGAGGCTGAGCAACAGCTTTCCAAGCTAAGTATTTCTTCCTGCGAGCTATCTGCAGACGTTCGCATTGTCGGAGCAGGCCTGCCGGAGGCGCCGGGCATGAACCACCTAAGCTACGTTTGAAGTTTGAGGGGGCAAGACAAGCAAGCAGCCCCAGTCTCTGTGCCTTGGTGCGAGCAGTGCCATGGGCAGATGAGGCTGAGCAACAGCTTTCCAGGCTAGCTCTTTCTGACTGCCAGCTATCTGCAGACGTTCGCATTTTAAGAGCAGGACTGGCGGAGGAGCCCGGCACCAAACAACAAAGCTACATTTGAAGATTGAGGGGGCAAGAAAAGCAAGCAGCCCCAGTCTCTGCCTCTGTGAGAGCAGTGGCATGGGCAGATGAGGCTGAGCAACAACTTTCCAGGCTAGCTCTTTGTGCCTGTGAGCTATCTGCAGACGTTCGCATTTTCGAGCAGGGCTGTTGGAGGCCCCATGCACAGACCGCAAAACTGCGTTTGAAATTTGAGGTGGCAAGACAAGCAAGCAGCCCCAGTCTCTGTGCCTCTGTGCGAGCACTGCCATGGGCAGATGAGGCTGAGCAACAGCTTTCCAGGCTAGCTCTTTCTGTCTGCGATCTATCTGCAGACGTTCGCGTTTTTGGACCAGGGCTGCTGGAGGCCCCATGCACAGACCCCAAAAACTACCTTTGAGGTTTGAGGTGCCAAGACAAGCAAGCAGCCCCAGTCTCTGTGCCTCCGTGCGAGCAGTGCCATGGGCAGATGAGGCTGAGCAACAGCTTTGCAATCTAAATTTTTCTGCCTGTGAGCTCTCTGCAGACGTTCGCATTGTCGTACCAGGCCTGCCGGAGGCGCCGGGTACGGACCACCTAAGCTATGTTTGAAGTTTGAGGTGGTAAGACAAGCAAGCAGCCCCAGTCTCTGTGCTTCTGTGCGAGCAGTGCCATGGGCACATGAGGCTGAGAAACAGCTTTCCAGGCTAGCTCTTTCTGCCTGCGAGCTATCTGCAGACGTTCGCATTTTCGGAGCAGGGTTGTCGGAGGCGCCCGGCACGTACGTCCTAAGCTACGTTTGAAGTTTGAGGTGGCAAGACAAGCAAGCAGCCCCAGTCTCTGTGCCTCTGTGCGAGTAGTGCCATGGGCAGATGAGGCTGAGCAACAGCTTTCCAGGCTAGCCCCCTCTGCCTGCGAGCTATCTGCAGACGTTCGCATTTTCGTAGCAAGACTGCAGGAGGCACCCGACACGGAGCCCCAAATGAACATTGGAATTTTGAAGTGGCAAGACAAGCAAGCAGCCCCAGTCTCTGTGCCTCTGTGCGAGCAGTGCCATGGGCAGATGAGGCTGAGAAACAGCTTTCCAGGATAGCCTTTTCTGCCTGCCAGCTATCTGCAGACGTTCGCATTTTCGGAGCAAGGCTGCCGTAGGCGCCTGGCACGGAGCCCCAAAGAAACATTGGAAGTTTGAGGTGGCAAGACAAGCAAGCAGCCCCAGTCTCTGTGCCTCTGTGCGAGCAGTGCCATGGGCAGATGAGGCTGAGAAACAGCTTTCCAGGATAGCCTTTTCTGCCTGCCAGCTATCTGCAGACGTTCGCATTTTCGGAGCAAGGCTGCCGTAGGCGCCCGGCACGGACCCCCAAAGAAACATTGGAAGTTTGAGGTGGCAAGACAAGCAAGCAGCCCCAGTCTCTGTGCCTCTGTGCGAGCAGTGCCATGGGCAGATGAGTCTGAGCAACAGCTTTCCAGGCTAGCCCCTTCTGCCTGCCAGCTATCTGCAGACTTTCGCTTTTTCAGACCAGGGCTGCCGTAGGCCCTCGGCAAGGACCCCAAATCTACGTTTGAAGTTTGAGGTGGCAAGACAAGCAAGCAGCCCCAGTCTCTGTGCCTCTGTGCGAGCAGTGCCATGGGCAGATTAGGCTGAGCAACAGCTTTCCAGGCTAGCTCTTTCTGTCTGCGATCTATCTGCAGACGTTCGCGTTTTTGGACCAGGGCTGCTGGAGGCCCCATGCACAGACCACAAAAACTAGGTTTGATGTTTGAGGTGCCAAGACAAGCAAGCAGCCCCAGTCTCTGTGCCTCCGTGCGAGCAGTGCCATGGGCAGATGAGGCTGAGCAACAGCTTTGCAATCTAAATGTTTCTGCCTGTGAGCTATCTGCAGACATTCTCATTGTCGGACCAGGCCTGCCGGAGGCGCCGGGTACGGACCACCTAAGCTATGTTTGAAGTTTGAGGTGGTAAGACAAGCAAGCAGCCCCAGTCTCTGTGCCTCTGTGCGAGCAGTGCCATGGGCACATGAGGCTGAGAAACAGCTTTCCAGGCTAGCTCTTTCTGGCTGCGAGCTATCTGCAGACGTTCGCATTTTCGCAACAGGGCTGCTGGAGGCCCCACGCACAGACCCCAAAATTATGTTTGAAATTTGAGGTGGCAAGACAAGCAAGCAGACCCAGTCTCTTTGCCTCTGTGCGAGCAGTGCCATGGGCAGATGAGGCTGAGCAACAGCTTTCCAAGCTAAGTATTTCTTCCTGCGAGCTATCTGCAGACGTTCGCATTGTCGGAGCAGGCCTGCCGGAGGCGCCGGGCACGAACCACCTAAGCTACGTTTGAAGTTTGAGGGGGCAAGACAAGCAAGCAGCCCCAGTCTCTGTGCCTTGGTGCGAGCAGTGCCATGGGCAGATGAGGCTGAGCAACAGCTTTCCAGGCTAGCTCTTTCTGCCTGCGAGCTATATGCAGATGTTCGCATTTTCAGAGCAGGGCTGCCGCAGGCCATCGTCACTAACTACCTCAGATACTTTTGAAGTTAGGTGGCAAGACAAGCAAGCAGCCCCAGTCTCTGTGCCTCTGTGCGAGCAGTGCCATGGCCGGGCAGATGAGTCTGAGCAAAAGCTTTCCAGGCTAGCCCCTTCTGCCTGCCAGCTATCTGCAGACGTTTGCACTCTCGATGAACGGCTGCGAAGGAGCCTGGCAGGGACCCTCCCCGTTCCCAGGCTACGTGTGAAGTTTGAGGTGGCAAGACAAGCAAGCAGCCCCAGTCTCTGTGCCTCTGTGCGAGCAGTGCCATGGGCAGATGAGGCTGAGCAACAGCTTTCCAGGCTAGCTCTTTCTGTCTGCGATCTATCTGCAGACGTTCGCGTTTTTGGACCAGGGCTGCTGGAGGCCCCATGCACAGACCACAAAAACTAGGTTTGATGTTTGAGGTGCCAAGACAAGCAAGCAGCCCCAGTCTCTGTGCCTCCGTGCGAGCAGCGCCATGGGCAGATGAGGCTGAGCAACAGCTTTGCAATCTAAATGTTTCTGCCTGTGAGCTATCTGCAGACGTTCGCATTGTCAGACCAGGCCTGCCGGAGGCGCCGGGTACGGACCACCTAAGCTATGTTTGAAGTTTGAGGTGGTAAGACAAACAAGCAGCCCCAGTCTTTCTGGCTCTGTGTGAGCAGTGCCATGGGCAGATGAGGCTGAGCAACAGCTTTCCAGGCTAGCTCTTTCTGGCTGCGAGCTATCTGCAGACGTTCGCATTTCTGGAGCATGTCTGCCCGAGGCCCCAATCACGGACCACCAAATTTATGTTTGAAGTTTGAGGTGGCAAGACAAGCAAGCAGCCCCAGTCTCTGTGCCTCTGTGCGAGCAGTGCCATGGGCAGATGAGGCAGAGCAACATCTTTCCAGGCTAAATGTTTCTGCCTGCGATCTATCTGCAGACGTTTGCATTGCTGGACCAGGCCTGCCGGAGGCGCCGGGCACGTACCACCTAAGCTACGTTAGAAGTTTGAGGTGGTAAGACAAGCAAGCAGCCCCAGTCTCTGTGCCTCTGTGCGAACAGTGCCATGGGCAGATGAGGCTGAGCAACAGCTTTCCAGGCTAGCTCTTTCTGCCTGCGAGCTATCTGCAGATGTTCGCATTTTCAGAGCAGGGCTGCCGCAGGCCATCGTCACGAACCACCTCAGATACTTTTGAAGTTAGGTGGCAAGACAAGCAAGCAGCCCCAGTCTCTGTGCCTCTGTGCGAGCAGTGCCATGGGCAGATGAGTCTGAGCAACAGCTTTCCAGGCTAGCTCTTTCTGGCTGCGAGCAATCTGCAGACGTTCGCATTTCCGGAGCACGTCTGCCCGAGACCCCAATCACGGACCACCAAATTTATGTTTGCAGTTTGAGGTGGCAAGACAAGCAAGCAGCCCCAGTCTCTCTGCCTCTGTGCGAGCGGTGCCATGGGCAGATGAGGCTAAGCAACAGCTTTCCAGGCTAGCTCTTTCTGACTGCGAGCTATCTACAGACGTTCGCATTTTGGGAGCAGGGTTGCAGGAGGACACCTGCACGGACCGCCAAAGCTACGTTTCAAGTTTGAGGTGGCAAGACAAGCAAGCAGCCCCAGTCTCTTTGCCTCTGTGCGAGCAGTGCCATGGGCAGATGAGGCTGAGCAACAGCTTTCCAAGCTAAGTATTTCTTCCTGCGAGCTATCTGCAGACGTTCGCATTGTCGGAGCAGGCCTGCCGGAGGCGCCGGGCATGAACCACCTAAGCTACGTTTGAAGTTTGAGGGGGCAAGACAAGCAAGCAGCCCCAGTCTCTGTGCCTTGGTGCGAGCAGTGCCATGGGCAGATGAGGCTGAGCAACAGCTTTCCAGGCTAGCTCTTTCTGACTGCCAGCTATCTGCAGACGTTCGCATTTTAAGAGCAGGACTGGCGGAGGAGCCCGGCACCAAACAACAAAGCTACATTTGAAGATTGAGGGGGCAAGAAAAGCAAGCAGCCCCAGTCTCTGCCTCTGTGAGAGCAGTGGCATGGGCAGATGAGGCTGAGCAACAACTTTCCAGGCTAGCTCTTTGTGCCTGTGAGCTATCTGCAGACGTTCGCATTTTCGAGCAGGGCTGTTGGAGGCCCCATGCACAGACCGCAAAACTGCGTTTGAAATTTGAGGTGGCAAGACAAGCAAGCAGCCCCAGTCTCTGTGCCTCTGTGCGAGCACTGCCATGGGCAGATGAGGCTGAGCAACAGCTTTCCAGGCTAGCTCTTTCTGTCTGCGATCTATCTGCAGACGTTCGCGTTTTTGGACCAGGGCTGCTGGAGGCCCCATGCACAGACCCCAAAAACTACCTTTGAGGTTTGAGGTGCCAAGACAAGCAAGCAGCCCCAGTCTCTGTGCCTCCGTGCGAGCAGTGCCATGGGCAGATGAGGCTGAGCAACAGCTTTGCAATCTAAATTTTTCTGCCTGTGAGCTCTCTGCAGACGTTCGCATTGTCGTACCAGGCCTGCCGGAGGCGCCGGGTACGGACCACCTAAGCTATGTTTGAAGTTTGAGGTGGTAAGACAAGCAAGCAGCCCCAGTCTCTGTGCTTCTGTGCGAGCAGTGCCATGGGCACATGAGGCTGAGAAACAGCTTTCCAGGCTAGCTCTTTCTGCCTGCGAGCTATCTGCAGACGTTCGCATTTTCGGAGCAGGGTTGTCGGAGGCGCCCGGCACGTACGTCCTAAGCTACGTTTGAAGTTTGAGTTGGCAAGACAAGCAAGCAGCCCCAGTCTCTGTGCCTCTGTGCGAGTAGTGCCATGGGCAGATGAGGCTGAGCAACAGCTTTCCAGGATAGCCTTTTCTGCCTGCCAGCTATCTGCAGACGTTCGCATTTTCGGAGCAAGGCTGCCGTAGGCGCCTGGCACGGAGCCCCAAAGAAACATTGGAAGTTTGAGGTGGCAAGACAAGCAAGCAGCCCCAGTCTCTGTGCCTCTGTGCGAGCAGTGCCATGGGCAGATGAGGCTGAGAAACAGCTTTCCAGGATAGCCTTTTCTGCCTGCCAGCTATCTGCAGACGTTCGCATTTTCGGAGCAAGGCTGCCGTAGGCGCCCGGCACGGACCCCCAAAGAAACATTGGAAGTTTGAGGTGGCAAGACAAGCAAGCAGCCCCAGTCTCTGTGCCTCTGTGCGAGCAGTGCCATGGGCAGATGAGTCTGAGCAACAGCTTTCCAGGCTAGCCCCTTCTGCCTGCCAGCTATCTGCAGACTTTCGCTTTTTCAGACCAGGGCTGCCGTAGGCCCTCGGCAAGGACCCCAAATCTACGTTTGAAGTTTGAGGTGGCAAGACAAGCAAGCAGCCCCAGTCTCTGTGCCTCTGTGCGAGCAGTGCCATGGGCAGATTAGGCTGAGCAACAGCTTTCCAGGCTAGCTCTTTCTGTCTGCGATCTATCTGCAGACGTTCGCGTTTTTGGACCAGGGCTGCTGGAGGCCCCATGCACAGACCACAAAAACTAGGTTTGATGTTTGAGGTGCCAAGACAAGCAAGCAGCCCCAGTCTCTGTGCCTCCGTGCGAGCAGTGCCATGGGCAGATGAGGCTGAGCAACAGCTTTGCAATCTAAATGTTTCTGCCTGTGAGCTATCTGCAGACATTCTCATTGTCGGACCAGGCCTGCCGGAGGCGCCGGGTACGGACCACCTAAGCTATGTTTGAAGTTTGAGGTGGTAAGACAAGCAAGCAGCCCCAGTCTCTGTGCCTCTGTGCGAGCAGTGCCATGGGCACATGAGGCTGAGAAACAGCTTTCCAGGCTAGCTCTTTCTGGCTGCGAGCTATCTGCAGACGTTCGCATTTTCGCAACAGGGCTGCTGGAGGCCCCACGCACAGACCCCAAAATTATGTTTGAAATTTGAGGTGGCAAGACAAGCAAGCAGACCCAGTCTCTTTGCCTCTGTGCGAGCAGTGCCATGGGCAGATGAGGCTGAGCAACAGCTTTCCAAGCTAAGTATTTCTTCCTGCGAGCTATCTGCAGACGTTCGCATTGTCGGAGCAGGCCTGCCGGAGGCGCCGGGCACGAACCACCTAAGCTACGTTTGAAGTTTGAGGGGGCAAGACAAGCAAGCAGCCCCAGTCTCTGTGCCTTGGTGCGAGCAGTGCCATGGGCAGATGAGGCTGAGCAACAGCTTTCCAGGCTAGCTCTTTCTGCCTGCGAGCTATATGCAGATGTTCGCATTTTCAGAGCAGGGCTGCCGCAGGCCATCGTCACTAACTACCTCAGATACTTTTGAAGTTAGGTGGCAAGACAAGCAAGCAGCCCCAGTCTCTGTGCCTCTGTGCGAGCAGTGCCATGGCCGGGCAGATGAGTCTGAGCAAAAGCTTTCCAGGCTAGCCCCTTCTGCCTGCCAGCTATCTGCAGACGTTTGCACTCTCGATGAACGGCTGCGAAGGAGCCTGGCAGGGACCCTCCCCGTTCCCAGGCTACGTGTGAAGTTTGAGGTGGCAAGACAAGCAAGCAGCCCCAGTCTCTGTGCCTCTGTGCGAGCAGTGCCATGAGCACATGAGGCTGAGCAACAGCTTTCCAGGCTAGCCCCTTCTGCCTGCCCGCTGTCTGCAGACGTTCGCGTTTTCGAAACAGGGCTGCCCGAGGCGTCCGGCATGGACCCACTAACCTACGATTGAATATTGAGGGAGCAAGACAAGCAAGCAGCCCCAGTCTCTGTGCCTCTGTGCGAGCAGTGCCATGGGCGGGCAGATGAGGCTGAGCAACAGCTTTCCAGGTGTCCTGGGTTTGGCCAGGACAGGGTTAATTTTCACCAGACTCCAGGAAGGGGCACAGCCGGGGGGTGGGGGCTGACCCCACCTGGCCAAACAGAGCCGGGTATTCCATACCACGGGACGTCACGCTGGGTTCCGGTGTGGGGGGGGGCGGTGCGGCGGTAAGGCACTCGCGGCTTGGGCGGGCGCAGCGCCGGTCCGGTTTCGGGAGAGCGGCTGTTGTACGGTTCGTGGTTGTGTTTTCTCCTTATTTGTATCGTTGTTGTTCCTGTTTTCCCTCTGTTTGCTGTTCTGTTAAACTGCCCTTATCCCGACCCACCAGTTTCTGCCTCTTTCTTTCCATTCCCCTCCGCACGCCGGCGGGGGGAGGGGCGGCCGCGTGGCGCTTTTGTTGCCGGCGGCAGCCGAAACCAAAACATTAAAATGGCGCCCAGACGTGGAGCGGGGATAACGGCAGGGCTGAGCAGCGGGTGTTAAAACTGCTTTCATAGATTTTGTTAAAATTTATTATACGCATTTACTGTGCTAGTTAAAGTCGCCGGTAAAAATGTTTCTGACTTTGATCAAATATCTGTGCTACGTAAATCCTTACTTGCTGTATGTGTTTGCCGCCGTGCTGTTTGTTACCTCGGGAAAAAAGATCAGGATGATGATTTTGCTGTACTGTACGATATCAACTTATGATATGATAACATCACTGTGCATGAAATTAGTCTTGTATTTGCATGCGGCACTGCGATCATTTTCATACCTCGGATCCTACGTCTTAGATTTTGTTAATAATCAGACCCAATCTGTGGGGAAAGCCGAAGGGGATACCTTCCCCCACTCTTTCGCCCCCCCTCTCTTCCTCAGGCTGGTCCTAACTGCTTTTGAGAATTTCAAGTACCCGTGGGATGCTCAGGGCAGCACTCTCCTTTTGTTCTGCCTGCTGAACGAGTTCTGGGTTTTGTTTAGGGTTAAGCAAGTCGTTAAGAACATCGTGCAGAGACCTGCCCCGGGGCTGGATAGCTGTGAGTGGCTGGGTGTGTGGGACAGCATGGGCAGATGTCTAGAGCAGTGGGCACCTGCGGTGTGTTTTAAACTCACCCCTGAACAAATACAGAATCCGGATAATCTGGTAAAATATCTGAAAAAAGTGTGCTGCCACCCTGGGAACTCCAGAGAGACACAGATCACCACAATGTGCTGGGGTCTGGCCCATGCCTACCGAGCCCTGTTCAACGCTGTTCAGTGCCTTAAAGGGGAAAGGGGGGGAAGCAAAGCGGCAGGCACTGCAACTGGCGCTGCCCCCCCAGCCAACCCTGCAGCCCCTCCAGCCCAGCAGGCAGCCACAGCCCCCCAGACTGGCACCGTCGCTGCCACAGCTGCAGGGTCTGCCTCGGTTTCCCTGGCAGGCAGAGCAGCTGCTCCAGCCCCAGCTCCAGCTGCAGGCAGCGTGGCTGAGCCCAACGACCAACCTGTACCGGTAGCAGTCGCCCCTGTAAAACTAAAGAAAGACGCAAAGAGAGCAGATCGCTCCGGGAGGGATGACGATGAGCCAGGGTCATCTCGGGAGATAGAGACAGAGATCATCACCCGGTCCCTGTCCCTGGGGGAGCTGCGAGACATGCAGAAAGATTTCATCCGCCACCCAGGCGAGCACATTGTCACCTGGCTGCTGCAGTGCTGGGATAACGGGGCCAGCAGCTTGGAGTTAGAGGGCAAGGAAGCCAAGCAGCTGGGATCCCTGGCCAGGGATGGGGGCATTGACAAGGCCATTGGGAAAAAGGAACAAGTCCTCAGCCTCTGGAGGAGACTTCTGTCAGGTGTGAGGGAGAGGTACCCCTTCAGTGACTATTTTGTATGTCATCCTGGCAAGTGGACCAATATGGAAAAGGGTATTCAGTACTTGAGGGAATTAGCTGTGCGGGAGCTGGTTTATAATGAACCAGACGATGACCAGTTACCCACAGACCCAGATGAAGTCCAGTGCACAGCATCTATGTGGAGGAAGTTTGTGCGGAGTGCACCCTCCTCATATGCCAACTCACTGGCAGTTGTAAACTGGAAAGGTAAAAAGGCACCAACAGTGGATGAGGTGGCTGTCAGACTCCGGCAATATGAGGAAAGTCTCTCTTCATCTCTTGTCTCAGCTTTGGAGAAACTGGCCCAGGAGGTGCGGCAAATCAAAGAGAACATGTCCTACTCCCCACCTGTACGGGCCAGTGTCTCAGCTATTAGGGGCAAGCGTTTCTCTGCTCAGGAGAGGGAATACAGAGGCTATACACCCCGGGGCACCCTGTGGTTTTACCTGCGTGACCACGGAGAGGACATGAGGAAGTGGGATGGAAAACCCACCTCAAGTCTAGAGGCACGAGTGCGTGAGCTGCGAGGTAAAACAATCACCAAAGGGGATTGTGTTAGGAAAAATGCCGCTCCAGTTTCCAGAAGCCAGCTCTCCAAACCAGGTAGACAGTTTGACCTTGATTCCGATCCTCTGGAGGGGACCTCCAAGTCATTCTTACAGCAAGTGAGCAGCAAATTCTCTGACGAGGATTAGAGGGGCCCTGCCTCCAGCCAGGTGGAGGAAAGGGACAACCGTGTTTATTGGACGGTGTGGATTCGGTGGCCTGGCACGTCAGATCCACAAGAGTATCAAGCTCTAGTGGACACTGGTGCACAGTGTACTTTAATGCCATCAGAGTTCAAAGGGTCAGAGTCCATTTGCATTTCGGGAGTGACAGGGGGGTCCCAAGAGCTGAGTGTACTGGAGGCTGAAGTGAGCCTCACTGGGCAGGACTGGCAGAAGCACCCCATTGTAACTGGCCCCGAGGCTCCGTGCATCCTTGGGATAGACTATCTTAGGAGAGGCTATTTCAAGGACCCAAGGGGTTATTGGTGGGCTTTTGGCATAGCTGCTGTAGAGACGGAAGAAATTAAACAGCTGTCCATTTTGCCTGGTCTCTCGGAGGATCCTTCCGTTGTGGGGTTGCTGAGGGTTGAAGAACAACAGGTGCCAATCGCGACCACAACGGTGCACCGGCGACAGTATCGTACCAACCGAGACTCCCTTCTCCCCATTCATCAGCTGATCCGCCAGCTGGAGAGTCAAGGAGTGATCACGCAAACTCGCTCACCCTTTAATAGTCCCATATGGCCAGTGAGAAAATCTACTGGAGAGTGGAGACTGACAATAGACTACCGTGGCCTGAATGAAGTCACACCACCGCTGAGTGCTGCCGTGCCAGACATGCTAGAACTTCAGTATCAGCTGGAGTCAAAGGCAGCCAAGTGGTATGCTACAATTGACATCGCTAATGCATTCTTCTCCATCCCTTTGGCAGCAGAGTGCAGGCCACAGTTTGCTTTCACCTGGAGGGGCATCCAGTACACCTGGAACCGACTGCCCCAGGGGTGGAAACACAGTCCCACCATTTGCCATGGACTAATCCAGACTGCACTGGAAAAGGGTGAAGCTCCAGAACATCTGCAGTACATCGACGACATCATTATATGGGGCGACACAGCGGAGGAGGTTTTTGAGAAAGGGGAGAAAATAGTTCAGATCCTTCTGAAAGCCGGTTTCGCCATTAAGCGAAGTAAAGTCAAGGGACCTGAGCAAGAGATCCAGTTTTTGGGAATAAAATGGCAGGATGGGCGCCGTCAAATCCCAATGGATGTCATCAACAAAATAGTAGCTATGTCTCCACCAACCAGCAAAAAGGAAGCACAGGCCTTCCTGGGTGTTGTGGGTTTTTGGAGGATGCACATCCCAAATTACAGCCAGATTGTAAGTCCTCTGTACCACGTGACCCGGAAGAAGAATGATTTTGAATGGGGCCCTGAGCAACGACAGGCATTTGAACAGATTAAACGGGAGATAGTTCATGCCGTAGCCCTTGGTCCAGTCCGGTCAGGGCAAGATGTTAAAAACGTGCTCTACACCGCAGCCGGGGAGAATGGCCCAACCTGGAGTCTCTGGCAGAAAGCACCAGGGGAGACTCGAGGTCGACCCCTGGGGTTCTGGAGCTGGGGATACAAAGGATCGGAGGCCCGCTATACTTCCACCGAAAAAGAGATTCTGGCAGCATATGAAGGTGTTTGAGCTGCTTAAGAAGTGGTCGGCACTGAAGCACAGCTCCTCCTAGCACCACGGTTGCCGGTCCTGGGCTGGATGTTCAAAGAGAGGGTCCCCTCTACGCATCATGCCACCGATGCTATGTGGAGTAAGTGGGTCGCTCTGATCACCCAGCGTGCCCGAATGGGAAACCCCAGTCGCCCAGGAATTCTGGAGGTCATCATGGACTGGCCAGAAGGCAAAGATTTTGGAGCATCGCCAGAGGAGGAGGTGACACGTGCTGAAGAGGCCCCACTGTATAACCAGCTGCCAGAAGATAAGAAACAGTATGCCCTGTTCACGGATGGGTCCTGTCCCATTGTGGGGAAGCAGCGGAGGTGGAAGGCTGCTGTATGGAGCCCTACACGACAAGTCGCAGAAACTGCCGAGGGAGAAGGTGAGTCCAGCCAGTTTGCAGAGGTGAAAGCCATCCAGCTGGCTTTAGACATTGCCAGTCGAGAGAAGTGGCCAGTGCTCTATCTTTACACCGACTCTTGGATGGTGGCCAGTGCCTTGTGGGGGTGGCTGCAGCAATGGAACAAGAACAACTGGCAGCGCAGAGGCAAACCTATCTGGGCTGCCCCATTGTGGCAAGATATTGCTGCCCGCCTGGAGCAGTTGGTTGTAAAAGTGCCTCACATGGACGCTCACATCCCTAAGAGTCTGGCCACTGAGGAACATCAAAACAACCACCAGGTAGATCAGGCTGCTAAGATTGAAGTGGCTCAGGTGGATCTGGACTGGCAACATAAGGGTGAACTGTTTATAGCTCGGTGGGCCCATGACACCTCGGGCCACCAAGGAAGAGACGCGACATACCGATGGGCTCGTGACCGAGGGGTGGACTTAGCTATGGATACCATCACACAGGTTATCCATGAATGTGAAACATGTGCTGCAATCAAGCAAGCCAAGCGGGTAAAGCCTCAGTGGTATGGAGGACGATGGCTAAAATATAAATATGGGGAGGCTTGGCAGATTGACTACATCACACTGCCACAAACCCGCCAAGGCAAGCGCTATGCGCTCACAATGGTGGAGGCCACCACCGGATGGCTGGAAACCTACCCTGTGCCCCATGCCACCGCCCGGAATACCATCCTGGGCCTGGAAAAACAAGTCCTGTGGTGACATGGCACCCCCGAAAGAATTGAGTCAGAAAACGGGACTCATTTTCGTAACAGCTTCATAGACACCTGGGCCAAAGATCACAGTATTGAGTGGGTGTATCACATCCCCTACCATGCACCAGCCTCTGGAAAGTTCAAGCGGTACAATGGGCTGCTAAAAAACCTATCTGAGGGCAATGGGGGGTGGGACTTTCAAAAATTGGGATACCCATTTAGCAAAGGCCACCTGGTTGGTTAACAACCGGGGATCCACCAACCAGCCTGGTCCTGCCCAGTCAAAACCTCAGTGCCCCGCAGAAGGAGATAAAGTCCCTGTAGTGCACATGCGGAACATGTTAGGGAAGACGGTTTGGGTTAATCCTGCCTCGGGCAAAGGCAAGCCCGTCCGTGGGATTGCTTTTGCTCAAGGTCCTGGGTGTACCTGGTGGGTAATGCGGAAGGATGGGGAAGTCGGATGTGTACCTCATGGGGATTTGATTACGGGCGAGAATAGTCCATAAATAAATTGTATAAAGTTAATTGTTAAATAACCCTGTCACTGTCTGTCATCACTGTTATAATTGTTATATTTTGTACCAGTAGTAGCATAGTGAGAATCATCCAGATTAAAGAAGGATGGACTTTTTCGATGAAAACCTAGCAGAGCACAGTGATGATGGAACTGGACCTGGTTTTCAACAACTGGCATCGAGCAACTTCATCAAGATCAACATCTCCTGCAGAATGTGGGCACGGGCCGCACCAGATACATCAGCCGTGAGCTCCGGATGCAGCAAGTGACCGCCCACCAATACACATCACCCCTCCTGCCACGGAAGACCATTACGACAGATGGAGCCCAAAGTCATGGATTAAATGAACTCAATGGACACTTTAGAGTGATGATCCATAGACTAAGGGAATGATATCTGGAGACAGGAGAAGTGGTGGTGATCAACTGGACAATGGGGGACCTGGGCATGACGTAGATGGTATGGAATAAGGGGTGGATAATGTCCTGGGTTTGGCCAGAACAGGGTTAATTTTCACCGGAATCCAGGAAGGGGCACAGCCGGGGGGTGAGGGCTGACCCCACCTGGCCGAACAGAGCCCGGTGTTCCATACCCTGTGACGTCACGCTGGGTTCCGGTGGGGGGGGCGGGGCAGCGGGAAGGCACTCGCGGCTTGGGGGGACGCAGCGCCGGTCCTGTTTCGGGAGAGCGGCTGTCTGGGTTGTACGGTTCGTTGTTGTGTTTTCTCCTTATTTGTATCGTTGTTGTTCCTGTTTTCCCTCTGTTTGCTGTTCTGTTAAACTGCCCTTATCCCGACCCACCTGTTTCTGCCTCTTTCTTTTCATTCTCCTCCGCACGCCGGCAGGGGGAGGGGCGGCCGCGTGGCGCTTTTGTTGCCAGCAGCAGCCGAAACCGAAACAGTTTTTCAGCAATTCAAGTCACAGATATGATCTGTAATGGGACAGATGACACTAACTGCATCTGACCATCCTAATATACTCCAGAGGTTTATCTTTGCAAATATTGTTAGCTTGCAGTAGACTTTGTGCAAAGGTAGCAAGAGGAAGCGAAGTCTGCCTTTGAATTTTAAAGCTTTCTTTGCATGTGTCATTTTGTGTCCTTCTGTCTACGTGACTCGCAGCACTACACTGCACGTTCTGCGGAGCCCCTGATCTGCTAGTGACATTAACGGCTAGCTGGGTGGTGGTGGAAGGGTGCCAGTTCTCGCAGTGCGATTTCAGTAAGGAATTTCAAACTAGTTAGACTTCCCTAAAATCCAGAAACTCATTTACCAGTTCAGGAAGAGGTGGTGGTGTTGCCTTGTCCTGCCAGTGCTGAGTGCTGTATGTCCTGGGTTCGGCCAGAACAGGGTTAATTTTCACCGGACTCCAGGAAGGGGCACAGCCGGGGGGTGGGGGCTGACCCCACCTGGCCGAACAGAGCCCGGTATTCCATACCCTGTGACGTCACGCTGGGTTCCGCTGGCGGGGCGGCTCGGCTACAACCCTCTCGTGGCTCGGGAGCGTGCGGCGCCGGTGTGGTCCGAGAGAGCGGCTGTCTGTTTTTTGTCGTGTTTTCTCCTTATCTGTATCGTTGTTGTTCCTGTTTTCCCTCTGTTTGTTGTTCTGTTAAACTGCCCTTATCCCGACCCACCGGTTTTCTGCCTGTTTTCTTTCCATTCTCCTCCGCACCGCGGCAGGGGGGAGGGTCGGCCACGTGGCGCTTTTGTTGCAGGCAGCAACCGAAACCAAATCACTGTAGCTGTCACAAGAAGATGTGCAGATGTTCAAACCTGCCTGACAATAAGAAAAGCAAATGTTTTGCTACCGTTTTCCTTTAGAACAGCGTCTTTCCCAGGCAGGCGTTTGACCTGTTCGTGGAATAACAACTGCCATTAGAAGTGGGCTGCATGGGAAGAGCATGCTGTTCTCCTGGAAGTCAGAAGACTGGCTTCCGTTCCTGCGTGTTGCTGATTTGCTTTATGACCTGCGAGTCCTCTCCCGCTATGTTTGCTTTACTTGTTTTCTCGATGGCGATCTGTTCAGCAGAGGAAATGCCTTTTACTTCTGTGCAAGATCTGGGCTCAAGTTGCTTGGGGGGGAAATTGCAGCTGGTTGAGAAGTCAGTCACTAATTTTTGCTAACCAAAGTGTAGCTGAGATAAATTTGCCTGAAAAGTACTTTCCTTTATTGGAAAGGACTCTATGGCTTTACACGCAATGAATTTAAAACCATGTAGAAACTTCAAAGTGCTTATGCCAGCTGAGCTTTTTGTATTTTAAATGTGTTTGAAGCTGCTTCAGAGCAGAAGCTTTTGTTGCTCTAGGGAAAAAAGCTTTAATTCTAGATACTGCATCAATTTACCAGCGACTGTCAGACTTTCCTTGACCTGTCTGTGTAACGTAGTTTGTAATGGAGAGATCCTTCAGTTAATTGATGGAATAACCTTGTACCTCCAGCTTGAGGCTATTGCTAAGGACGGTTTGCTTGCTTGGATGCGCTGTTTGCCGTAGCCCCTGGCTGGAGTTGATACAGCATTTGAATTCGGGCTGGTAAGGTTTTGTTTCTACTGGTAGTGGAATTGAGACTGAAATAAAGCAGGTGAAATTACGACCTTACTGAAGTCATTAGCAAAGCTGCCATTGACTGAAGTAAGGCTAGGATCTCAGCCAAGCGTTTTGGTTGTTAAATTTATGGTAACATATTAATTGAGTTGTATTAAAACAAGGTTTTGAAAAAGTTTATCTTTAGCTTCGTGATACAATCTCCATTCCATAAATATTGTACATAGTGTTACTAAAAGTTTACCTTTTTTTGGCAGGTTGATAGAGGTAGATTTTAATTTATTTTTATAATCTGTGTGTTTGCACTCCTAGGAAAGAACTAAAGTACGCAGATGTCATTATTTCTGTAAATGAAAAGGACTTAATCCTAAATCTTCTAATTGTTTTATAGTATATGGCAGCAGAGCTATCTAACACTCTGTCCTGCAGGAAATATTTGACATACTTGTAAGCTCCAGGGAGAGGAGAACTAGGATGATAATATCCATTAACGTTGTTTTTGAATGAGAACTTGCATAAAGACTTTCTCGAGGAAAAAAAAGAAAATCACTATTAGATTTAAAGGCTTTTTAGCAAAAGGAATGTATTGCAAGCTTTCGACCTTCCTGTGCTGTATGAAGCTTTACTGGTGCGTATGCCAGAAAATCCTGTTGATTACTGGACTCTTCCAATGTGTGCTGCCCTTCTAGAAAGTCGACATCTGGACTGTATTTATTCTACTATTTTCTCGTCACTGGATGAGTCAGAGTAGATTTTCCTCCTTTAAATTTTGATAAACTTTGTTTCTATGATTTGGCAGAAAAGATTTTGTGCAATTTTAAAGGCACAACTAATAATGCGTTCCCAAGCTCTGATGACAGTTAGAACAAACGGTATTGTTTTAAAACATAAATGTATATTTTGCTGTACTACTCTTCTTGCTTCTCTTATCTGCTAGAATAGTTTTAGCATTGAGCATATTTTAATACACATCTAGAAACAGGCAAGACTGCTTTTATTATATTATTATATTGCTTGAAGTCATGAATTATGTTAATGTAAACACTGTAGTAAAAGGGAGACTGTATTGGCACCTGAGGTCTTTTATTCCTGCTTGTCAGTCTTCACGTTTGTCTTGTATGTGGAGACTCTGGCCTGGGTAGAAATGGGATTGTTCATTAAGAGTCAAAGTGTGTTCTTCCACTTGTAGCAGTCCCAAAGTACACCCAGTTTGTGTTGCACATCGATGGTATCTTGGCAAAAAGGAAACCGAGTTATCCATTAGCTAATTCTCAGAGTAATCTTCTTTGTAACCAGCTCTTCAAGTAATACCTTCCAAGTTTTCCCATGCAATGAGTAAAGCTAGCATAGTCAACAAGTTTCAAGGAACTACTCTATCAATCGCTGGAAAGTTTTGACTAATTGAGCACAGTGATTTTTAATCTCTGGTATTCTGTATTATTTTTCAGTGATGTTTGTCTTATGAGGAACAATGGAACAAAATGGTTTTGGACAGGTTGATGTAGTTGCTTCTGAGAATTCGGGAGCGTGCGGCGCCGGTGCGGTCCGAGAGAGCGGGTCTGTTTTATTGATGTATGCCATCAATAAAATCAGGTGCCTTGATTAATCCTCTAGTATTGCAAGCCACAACTTGGTAACTGAGGCTGTGATAAATATCCCATAGCTTGTCTGCAGAATCAACTTTTTTTTTTTAGTGTTTTCAGTTAAAAGTTTTCTCCTGCAAAACCTAGGGACTGATACTGTTCTGTCAGGTCAAACAGATAAGCTGTTTCACCTGAAGTTTGTACCTAGCTCTTGTAAGCTACTTTTCCGTGATGGGTTTGCTAAGCTGCTGTGAGTGCACTTCCTCAGTCTCCATTGCTGCTTGCTCATGGGTGGAGGAGTGCACATATGGCCACCTCATAGCGAGAGGTCACCTCTGCTAGCGCAGCTGTCCCGTGGGCTTTCCGTTATTTGAGAGGGTTGGAAGGTAAGAAGAAATGAGATTGTTTTAGAGTCCATTCTCTTTGAACATCTGGGGTGATATCCTTTCTGGGGTGATATCCTTTCTGGGGTGATATCCTTTCTGTATATGCAAAGTTAAAATTTCAAGTGCTATATTGTCTCATTTTTGCAGAGGTTAAGTGTGATCTGAGGATAGGGATGCTTCTAAGCTGCCTATCTGATCAAGAAGTGCAGGTCTGAAGGTACTAAATACCCAAGTGAATGCAGACTAGCTGCAAAACTGACGTATGCAGCATGGTGGAGAAAGGTGAAGACTGTAAGAATGTGCTTAAACTCACCCTGCTAAATTAACATTGCTGTTCTGAGTATCTTAGCTGAGAAATATGCAAGCATGCAAAAGGTACACTTGTCATTCTTGAAGTAGCTGGTTTCCAACCTTTAGTTTCTGAAGGACTGTTGAATGACGGAACTACTTTGACTTTTTCCACACAAATCCCTCTAATGAAATGCATTGCTGCTTCACACCCGTCAGAGTTGCTAGTGGCAGTCACTGTCTCGCTTGAAATGGGATCTTTCTCCAGTAATCTACTGCCAGTTAATCATGGCTAAGTGAGACCTGGTAATCCCATTGATGTGCCTGGACTTATCTGAAGACAAGACCTAATTTTTATTTTTTTAAAAAGAGCTGTAGTAACATCATTTGTAATTATAGTGATATGAACTTGGTCACGCTTCCTGCCTACAATATCATGTATGTAAACACTACAATAAATTCTGTCTAAACACGTTCTGCTTTAACTCTACCTCTGTCTTAAGAAGTAAATGTGCATTTGCTGTCTTTATTTATCTCTGTACTGTACCACTCTGCACTAATAAATTCATTTCTTAATGAATTCATGTAGCCGTATGGCCAGAAATATATTTTTTAACTAGCTAAGAGTCTGTGATAAGCAGTGCAAAGAATCTGTTTCTTTAAAATATGCTTTACTGTACTTTCAAACTGGCTTCTAAAGATACTGAATGTTTCCATCAACTTGGTAATACTCATAACCAGCTCCTGGTATATACAATATATTAAAATGATGCTAAATATAAAAGTGTGTGTGTATAATGATTTTAAGAAAACTAATATATATGTCTCTGCACTCTGAATAAATCTGTCTCTGGACTTGTGATCAAGGCAGAGGACAGGGCTGTTTCTTGTTACTTAAGGTAACACAGGAATTCAGGCACATAGCAAAAAGCTTTTAATCACACTAATGTGATGCATTGTATCGACATCTTAATGCTAAGATGATCTTTAGGATGAAGAAAGTATTTTAAACAAACACCATGTAGTTCCCTGCAACATCAGTGCTTTTTGTTCTAGACAGTGAAGGTCTGTTGTGTGGTCAAAGCCGTAAATGGAATGAAATGAGGTTGCTTTAAACAAAGGTTTCATAAGTTGTTGAAAATCAGTTTTGAGGAAAATGTCTGAAATGTTTTGCAGAGGTGAATCTGGTGCTGGGAAGACTGAAAACACAAAGAAGGTTATTCAATACCTTGCTCATATTGCTTCCTCCCATAAAGGAAGAAAGGACCATAATATTCCCGTAAGTTGGGATATTTTATCATTTGTTTATTGTTCTTTTTGAAAACCACCATCTTTGCATTTAAAAAAAACATAACTTTTTTATTAAAGATAAGCTGTAATGTAATCCACATAATTTTCTCAACCGTTATTTTCTCTTTAGTAGGGGCTGAAATGAGCAGTTACGTTAAAATTTCCAGTTGATGTTAGCTGTTTAACTTCTCTTCTGAAATTAAAGGTTTTATGCAACCATTGTAACTAGGAACTGTATCAAAGCTTTCTGATGCAGTGTGTGCCAGTTTTCCAAAAATTTAATTAACTTGGGCAAGTCTTAGTGAATTTAGTTCCCTGAGATGCAGTTTTCAGTACTATATTTGTGAACAAGCTTTCTGTTCTTTCAAAAATTATCTTGTAGATAAGAAAAGTCATCAAGCTTCAAAACTGCTGTAGACTTGATATGTCTACAAGCGAGCAGCTAATAAAAAGCTCTAGTTTTAGTACATTACAGACAAAAGCATATGCACTTATGTCAGAGTCTTGGGTTTTTTGGTAACTTGTCACTAACTGATTTATGTAGAAGTTTCTTCAGATTTACTGCTAGACTTCAAAATTCACAATGAGTTTTTATCAATATTTTGCTTTACAAGATATGGATGGGTTTGATTATCTGTTGCTATGAGCACTTGGATCTCTTTGCAGTGGAATATTAATTCAACTTGCTAGAAGCAAGTGGCTTGCTATATTCGATACTGGCGTATGTGGTTGGAAGTTTTCAAACTATATCAGACTTAGAAGCATCAGCTTCTGTAATTTCTAGTGTATAACACTTAATATTAAGATATTCTGGAATGTGTCAAGACTCAAACTCCTAGAAAACCAGGAGAGGACTTTTGACCAATCTGTGAAGAAAAAAAAAGCAAGAATTTGAAGTTGGAGAGAGGGAAAGATTGCTCTGCAGATAGATTTGGAGGCCTTAGGAGGATGCTGTGACTGGAGTGTCGGCAGCATTAGCATTGTCATGTGCTAGGGGAATACATGGCTCTGCAGAATGCTATTTAGAAAGTCATCCTTCAGAACTTGTTTTCTGTGTGGGTTTTGATTTATAAATATTCTTGGATTTATGGCTGTGCAGCCTTGAACAAAACTAGTGTTTTTAAAATTTCTACAGGAGTATAATTGCCTACAACTTTGGGGGGCGGGAAGGGAATTATGCAGAGAATGGAACTGCACAGAGTTTGTATACCAAGTACTTCTAAACACACTATTGACAGCTTGGAATGCACCAGGTTGAAAAGACTTCTGTGAGCCTCTTGTCGAGCCTCCTTTCAAAATATGCTTCCCTTTAAAGCTGAGTTTTGAAAACCTTGTGTGATGAAGATTATACAACCTTTCTGCAAAACTTTTCCTGTGCTTAACCACTTAAACAGTCAAAAATAGGGGTTTAAAAAGTACTCCTTGTTTGTTTGGCTGTGTTTCCATAAGCACTTTGTGCCAGTACCTGTGCTAAAAGTAGTCCCCTTTTTGAGTTTTGTCATCGTAACAATTCCTGTGGCCACTCACTGGGCTTGGAGACTGCAGGCTCAAACTACTGTTCTGAAAGTCATAGAATCATAGAATGGTTTGGGTTGGAAAGGACCTTCAAGATCATCTGGTTCCAACCCCCCTGCCATCAGCAGGGACATCTTCCACCAGACCAGGTTGCTCACAGCTCCATCCAAACTGGCCTTGAACCCTGCCAGGGAGGGGGCAGCCACAGCTTCTCTGGGCAACCTGGACCAGTGTTTCATCACCCTCATGGGGAAGAAATGAAGTCCGTCTGGCTTTAGATGAAACAAGTTTCCTCTGTTTGTTGCGTGGCTGCATAACTGATATGAAGTGAAGGCACAGAAAAAAGCTGGGGTGGAAGATGTTGGTGAAGGGAAGGATGAGTTGCTCAGTCTAATGCAGTGCTGGCTAATTCTGTTTAAGTTGCTGGTTGAACTGGAATCTAATTCTCTACTTAGCAGCGTGATCAAATGGGACAGGAGTTTAAGGTGGTGGGTGTAATCAGCTGCTTCGTGAGCCATCGAAGACTGTCACGATGAAGACTGGAAAAGTTTTTATTCTTTGTAAAACATAGTTCAGACACAGTAAAAAGAATAGGGTAGTGTCCTGAATAGAAGTTTGATACTTTGATTGTGCGCTTCATTCAATGCACTGCTATAGTAAGCACTGAATTAAGTATATGTTTATGAAAAATGCAAAATGTTCACGTAACCTAAACCGTTTTGAAAATACAAATGAGTCTCGCTTCTGTAACAATTAATTTTTATTAATATACTGCAGATGAAGAATGTCTAATCTACACACCTAACACTCAAAAGTTAGGAAGTGTCAGAATTGGTTATATTTAAGCAGCCCTAACTTGTTCCTGTTCACATATACATTAGAAAACTGTAGAGGGCTGGTGGTGATCCGTAGTATCCATCTGTACAGCCTTTGCACTGACCTGTGCACAAAGATGATGCTAAACAGGCTTGTTAAATAGACAGCAAGTCATGGATTTACTTTTATCCATCCTGTAACAAATAATTATCAGTGCTATGCATATTACTGAGACTTCTGAAAGTTGCATACATAAATAACTCTGTAACTCATGAAATACTTATGGCTCTTGAGGGGGTTAAATTCCCAAATATTTGAAGGTAAGAAGAAATAGACATGGTAACAATGAAGAAAAAAATAAATGGTGGGTGAAAATCTTTGTTAAGGCATTAGCAAATGATGCAACTGGTTTCTAGGAAATTGAAGTAGTAATGTAAAATATAATTTAATGAGAAGGCAAAATAATATAAACATGAAAAAGACAAGATAATTTAGAACATTAAAAAAGAAATCTTTTTTTTTTAATACGATGGCATGAATAGAGCCATGTGACGCTCACTGATGAAATCAAGTATTTAAACAAATAATTTGGTCAGTGTTAGAAATGCAAATCTATGGGCACTTTGAGATATCTGTCCCAAAACAAGCGTTCAAAGAAAAGATCTGAAGTGAAAGAGCTGAATAGATTAGGTAATTATAGCAGACTTTTCAGCTCCAGATCTCTGTTTCAAACTGCAACCAAAAAAGTCATTACAGCCTGAAGGCTGAAATAAATTTGCTTTTCTTAGTCCATTTGTTCCAAGTGAACGTTTTTCCACATCATACTGATTATTCTGAACAGAGAGGATCAAACTGGCTTTGTTCCTGGATTACTTTTTAACTGCAAGAAAATATTTCCTCTAGGACAGGATGTGCTTTACCTTTATGAATAGAACTCTTCACTTGAGAGTTATCAACAAATATGATCTTACAAAAAAATGGAGAGTACTGAAGGGTTGCAATGAAAGTTCAAAAAGAACAGAACTCAATGCGGTTCAGTTTAACACAAGATAAAGATAAGACTTATAGACAGGAATTTCGGAAGGAGCGGTAGCTTCATATTCAAACATCTAACCTTATTTTTAGATCCTGAGTTGTTTTCTGAGCAGGTATGATGCAGCTTTGCAAAATTCACATCACTTAGCTGAGTAAACTAAACCTTTGCTAGCTGCTTTACAGAACTCTGTCAAAACCTGTTATTCTTCACTAAAACAGTGCTAGTTGCTAGTTATTTAAATTAGTAGACATAAACGGAAGAAGTGTGCGTCTCTCTTGGTGTGAAAATTTCTTGTGGTCTGAGTTTCACCACCACGTTTTCTCTCTAGGCTCTCTGGTGTGAAGCTCAAGATTGTTAAGTTTGTTGACTGAGACAAGGGAATAGGGGAATTGAAAATTTCTGCGTTTTTGCAGAAACTGCAAATTTGGGTTTTGGGGATTTTTTTGTTTGGCTTTATTACACTCATGTTCCATTTACCCTTTTTTCTGGCAAAAGTTAAAGGTATTCCAGTTTTTTAAGACTTTGCTTCTCATGTGGACGGTAATTCTTGAAAGAAAGCTTCTATCTCGATTGTAGGATTGCCTTTCTTAAGTACTTGAAGTACAGGGCAAAAACAAAGCCACAGGCTCTGTAAGTATTGCTTTCCTCTTGTTTCTTTTATAACCTTTTTGATTTTTGAAAAATAGTGATGATCTTATCCATACAAAAACACCTTGCAGTGACTAAGGCTGTCGAGACAGTTACTTGGTGTTGTGGGTTTATTTTTGTTGTTGTTTGTCAAAACTGTGGAAAGCAGGGCTGCCGGAGGCCCGGCCAGTCTGACTAATTGAAGTCTTGCTTGTCTTGCAAGCCCCCCTTTCTGTTTGTTGGAGGACCAAAATTCCAAATTTCTGAAGGTGAGACCAGTATGCGTGGTGGAGATTCTGCTCTTAAGTGATGGTAGTACCAAGTGATAGCTCTCAAAGCATTTCAGGCTGCTGTTGCGTTATCTATAGAGTTTGTGCCTGAAGACTTGTGGGGTTTGACCAAGTGGAAGCTGAGACACTGAGAGCTTTAAAAGGGAGATATTTGCCATGCATTCTTTCCAATTCCATGGGTCTTCCAAACCTAAGAGCTGGAAACAGTGTTTATCATAGCTACTGTTGTTCATTGCAAACAGACTTCCAAAAGTGTAAAACAAAGGCTGTGCTAAAACCAGACCTCCTGTGTGTTCAATTCCAAGTCTCGCTTTCTTGGAAAACAAGTGTTCATGTCTCTGTACGGTTCCAGTTGATCCGTAGTATTGACAGGTCAGTCACTTGAAAAGAAATCTGTATTATATCTGGTGTATGAGACCTCTGTATGGATTTTGTATATTCAGTTATTTGTGTTGCTTAGAGACTATTGTTGTGGAGTCTCCTTCTCTGGAGATATTCAAGACCTGCCTAGACGTGGTCCTGTGCAGCCTGGTCTGGGTGACCCTGCTTCGGCAGGGTTGTTGGACTGGGTGACCCACAGAGGTCCCTTCTAACCCCTACAATTCTGTGATTCTGTGATTCAAATTCTATTGTAGAAGTTATTCTTTCTCCCCTTTCTCATGGCTAGAAAAAGAAGCTGATGGAGGATCCAATTGCTGAATGTACTTCTCAGCTGGCTGAAGAAGAAGAAAAGGCCAAAAACTTGGCCAAATTCAAGAACAAACAGGAAATGATGATCACTGATTTGGAAGGTTTGTTCTTGCTACATTTGCCTGTTAACAGGTTGTACATCATGCGAGAAAGGAGTGGATCACTTATTACAGTGTATGCAGTATCTGGTCCAGTCTGCTAAGTGTAACCTTATATGTAGATACCTTAATAGCTTTTATCTAAATCTTGAAAGAATAATTTATTGCTTGCAAGCCTTGTTGCATTTGGCTGCTCAGTCTTTCTCGTGTTTAATTTGTTAGCTTTTCATTTTTGAGAATCCATTTTATTTAATGATACACTCCAGAAATTCATGTTGTTGCATGCATCCCTTAGTAACAAGGTAAAACATCTGTCTCTTGGGAAGGCTCTACACTTTTCTATAGTAACACATTAGAACAACACATTTCTGGAAAAACGTTAGTAGGCATTCATTAGTCTTCTAATATTTTTTGAATAAGCAAATCTGAATTGTTCTGCCTTTCTTGATGCTTTGTTTATCTAAAATGGTTCAGTTTCTTTGGCCATTTATTTCTGATTGTTTTGCCTGTGTTGTCATGACTGGATTAGCCCTATATGTAACCTTTCATGATGTTATGGTGGGTTTTTTAATTACTTATGGTTGTAAATAGGTATTGTGCAACATTAATATACTGCCAAGCCAAAGTTGCAAAATATAAGGCAATGTTGCTATCTGCCCTAATTTGGAAATATTTTTTTCACTTACTGTTATGGGTTGTCTTACTACATACTTTAATACTGATGCGCTTATGGAAAAATACCAAAGTTTAGTCTTATCTGTGTAGGAAGGTATTGAAGTAATATGAATAATAGATGATTGATGTACCTTTTATTTAAAAAGCCTATTCAGGGACTTTAAGATGGGCATAAGTAAGCTGTACTCATTGGAAAATAATGCTTGAGTAGTTGTGTACTTAAATTGGGACTAGTGTTTCTGAAGATACTTGACAGATGTGGTTGGTTATGGTGCTGTTCCCAGAGTGATGACCTTAGAAATGGAAATTAAAGCTTAAATATAAGGCATGCAACTGCTTGGCTAGTAAAGCACAGTAAAATGATACTCTCTGAGACAATTCAAGAAGCCATGAAGGTCACTCTGCTAGGGTCTTGACACTGGTAAGTACTGAAATTTGGGGGGGGGGGCAACAAAAACCCACAAAACCCCAAAAAAACCCCACTAATTCAGTTTACTCTGAGTTTTCCCCATTGCGAAATTGTGTCTTATGCCACTCTTCTGTCACCTGCCAGAAATACAATGTAAAAACAGAGAAAAGTGCTATTTTTTTTTTTTTTTTGAATGAGGAGCTGTTTAGAGAAAAACAATGTTACTTCAGATTGTCTGGAAAATCCCAAATACCCCTCGGTAGCTCTAAGATATGATTCTTGAACATGGCTCCGTTTCCATGTAGAAGATGTCCTGATCTTGTAGCAGGCTTAGGAGGGGTGTGAGAAACCCCTGCACTGAGAACCCACAAAGTATTGAACAAGTCTAATAACTTACATTTATTCTAATAGATGTTGAATTGTGCTAATGCTATGCTAAGCAAAACCTTCCTGTGACTTCAATATATTACATACCTGGTCATTATCTAACTGTAGACAATGCAGCCAATAACTATCTAAATCAGACCACAGGCAGATCATCTAAATGTATTTTATTGCTAGGGCACTGATAACTGGATGGTGTTCACAAAGAAATACCTTAGGGCAGGAGTATCTTGGCTACACAAGGAAATTACTGGAGGCTATCAGGGTTGCAAAGTCTTGCTAAATATCAATGGGATGTGAGTTAGTGGTACAAATACTTGCAAAACATGTTTATCCAAGTTTTCTTTAAGTTACACTATTTTCCAGTAGACCTTTTGGGCCTAGCCCTTCCACAACTATGCAAGTCATAATTTTTTCCAGTCTGTAGTTCTTCATTTTTGAATCCTGATGTCTGCGATCACCTGGCCGAGCAGCTCAAACTGCTCTTCTGTTAGATTCTATTCCTTATTTTTCTGTCAACATGTGATTATGTTTGTTACCTTACTTCAAACTTTTTTCTCCAGTCATTGACTTTTTCTTGACTTTCTATCTGAATCATGCAGTTCTACTTTGCTATTTCATCTTTCCCAGTCACCCTTCCAGCTGCAGTCTGGAGAAAGAATTGACACAGTGTATATTAAACTTCCCACCCTTCTTGCTGTCCCATTGCCCTGCCCCTGAACCTTCTGAGGATAACAATAGGAAAAAATTGCTTACAAATATAATCCTTTACTTCCATAGAGTGCTTAAAAAAGGAGGAGAAGACCCGTCAAGAATTAGAAAAAGCTAAAAGAAAACTTGATGGTGAAACAACAGACCTACAGGACCAAATAGCTGAGCTGCAAGCCCAGATTGAAGAACTGAAGATCCAGCTGGCCAAGAAAGAGGAAGAACTGCAGGCTGCTCTTGCTAGGTCGGATCATGATGGAGCTTTATGACTACAGAAGTGTGGTAGAAACCTACTTTCCCAGACAGAATTTCAGCTGACTGCAAACTGATGAGTTAAAACTGGGAGTGTTCAAGCAGAAGCCAGTTCATGTTTGTACTACAGCATCTCTAGACACCTGTGTGTTTTGCGTAGACAGGGCAAAAAAAGGAACTCAATCTTTCATCACCATCCTTGCTCTATAAAGCTCCAAAACCAATGTTTCATCAGGGCTTAATAGCACTTTGGCTCTGGAAGCTTTTTAGTCTCCCAGAGTTCAGCCTCAGGAGGGGGAAAAAACATGTAATCGTCGAGAGTGTTCTTAGTTGGTCCAAATACTGGATAATGTCTGTCCAACTCAATCAAAGATCTGTGTGGTAGTCTCGCAGCCACATGTTATAAACTAAACACCACCTGAGTTTTCTGAGTAATGATCTATAACTTTGCAGGAAGAGACAGTCCTACAGACAAGGGTGCATTTTTGGGAGTGTTGAGGTCTACAAAACTGGAATACCTGAATGCAAACTGGAAAGCTTGATCATTCCAGTAGTGCATCTGTAGTACCTGGGGCACTGTGCTCATTAGGATCTTGAGAATAAGAGTGCAGTAGTGGCTTTGTCTATGAAATTTTAGGAGGTGGATTTTGTTCAAGTGGGAAAGATGAGTTATTTTTTGAGTACATAACTTATACTAGACTTATGAGAAGAGATCTGAAGCTATGAAATATCATTAACTGTTGTGGTTCTGTTTAACAGAGGTGATGAAGAAGCAGTTCAGAAAAACAACGCACTGAAAGTGATAAGAGAGTTGCAGGCTCAAATTGCAGAACCGCAGGAGGATCTTGAATCTGAGAAGGCATCTGGCAACAAGGCGGAAAAGCAGAAAAGAGATTTAAGTGAAGAGCTGGAGGCTTTAAAAACTGAAGTAGAAGATACCTTGGATACCACTGCAGCACAGCAAGAGCTGAGGTAAGATCATGTGTCTGTATAAGCAGGCACCATTAAAATTCACCTTGAATTTACAAAAGACTAAAATGTTGATTTTTGATAACTATTGATGCTTCCTCTAGGACAAAGTGAGAGCAGGAGGTGGCTGAACTGAAGAAAGCAATTGAAGAGGAAACCAAAAACCATGAAGCACAGATCCAGGAAATCAGGCAGAGCCATGCTACTGCCCTGGAAGAGCTCTCTGAACAACTGGAACAGGCCAAAAGGGTGAGCAGAAAATTAATTACAGAAATACATTTTTCAGCTTCAGGACTTTTAGAAGTAACATCAGTGGCGTGGTCACTTCCAGTGATATCTGCAGATCTAAATTGTCCTCTGTACATACTTAACTACTGCAGTTGAATCAAATATATCCTGCTGGTTTGAACATATAGCAACTTTTCAGATAGATGCCAAGACTATCTAAAAGTGTTTGTTAGACCTGGAAACAGTGCACCTAGAGATAAGTTGATGTAGTACTTTTGTGGGAATTCTCGAGCAGCCTATGTGCTTATTTGGTGAAAAGCAGTTCTCTGCCTAAGCGAACTGCGGAATGGTTCCAAATAAGGTAATTGTCATGTCGACACTCACAAATAACAAACTGTGAGTACGGGTAGCGTAAAAGTTCTTCCAGCCACTCTTCACTTTATGCTTGTACCGTGACCTCCAGTGCTAGATATCTGTGGAGTATCTTGCTGATTTGCAGAGTTCTATTGTGTCTCTGGTAACCCCTGCCAGAGCAGAGGAAGCGGCACACCTGGACAACGTGGTTCCTACTAGTGCAGCTTCAGTGTCTTTGTTCAGAAGTAGAATTAATCCAACACTGCCAAAAAAAAAAAAAAAAAAAGTATCTCTAGCTTGTAAAAAAAAAAAAAAAAACACCTCAGTGACTAAAACACCTCTGAGGCAGGAAGGACCTGATTATAGAACTGATGAGATGGATTAATTGTTTCTTATATTCAGATGCTGGCAGAAGAAAAGAACATTTCTGCCAGATATGCAGAGGAAAGAGATCGTGCTGAAGCAGAGGCAAGGGAGAAGGAAACCAAAGCACTGTCTCTGGCTCGGGCTTTGGAAGAAGCCCTGGAAGCTAAGGAAGAGTTTGAAAGACAGAACAAACTGTTGCGGGCAGATATGGAAGACTTAATGAGCTCGAAAGATGATGTGGGCAAAAATGTAAGTAACTTTCCAGACCCTATTTTGTTATGAACTGCACAGGGAACAACACAGGAAAATTCCCTGGTTGGAGAAGTGTTTTTGACACAAATATGGAACGTTTTGAGGCTGATTTGTAACCCAGAATTCTGGAGGAATTAATGCTCAGAACAAGAGGGTGGTCTCTATTAAGATGAGGCCTGTTCAAAAGATGTGAAGACTTGGAGAGCAGCAGTTGCTGGCCCAATGCCTAATGGCACTTGTGCTGGATTTAAGAGCTTGTCTTACTACTACTACTTTTTCTCTGTGAATATTGCACAGCTCATCTCTCCATTCATCTGCACGGATGTTTGTTTGGTTCTCTAATCTGTATCTTAGAGATGCTGCTCTCCCTGTTCTTATTGTCCAGTTTGGAGCATCACAAAGTGTAGTGTACTGAGTTCATATAATGTCTACTTTTGCTGTTAACTGCTGATTTTGAGAGGGTCTGATTAATGTTTGTGGCTTAGGTCCATGAACTGGAGAAATCAAAAAGAACTTTAGAGCTACAGGTTGAAGAGATGACGACTCAGCTTGAGGAACTGGAAGATGAACTGCAGGCCACAGAAGATGCTGAACTTCGTTTGGAGGTGAACATGCAAGCTATGAAAGCCCAGTTTGAGAGAGATCTGCAAGCCAGAGATGAACAGAATGAAGAGAAAAAGAGGATGCTGGTTAAACAAGTATGTATCTTACTGTGCTTCATAGTGGGAAGGGCGTGATGTTCTTTTGACAAAGCTCTATGGCTTTGAGAACTTGCTACCAGGAAAATAAAACTCTGTGCTTAAAGATCCCATCCTATAGAAGTCCCAAGCATGGATCTTTACCCACAATACAATAGGTCTTGTGGTGGATTAGCCACTATTCATGTTAGTCTGCCAGTGATGGTCCTCCAATTCAACTGTACCTTGCCTCCAAAGCACTCAACATGCAAGTAGATTTGGCTGTTGCTGCATGGGTGTCCTTCAAGCCCGTCCTGTTTGGTGTACAGCAACAAATCCATGGATGCCGACATAGACTGAAAGACTGTAATTAAGTGAACAGTTTCTTAAATGAAAAACGTAGCAAAGATTCCAGATTTGCCAGACTTGAGTCTCTTCAGATCTGCCTTATGATACTAGAATTCTAAAGAAATGCCTTTAAAATTTCATGCTTGTAGGAGAAGATAGATCTAAATTAACATTTCTAAAGCTTTAAGGAAAAAGCACCTAATATTTCAAGATTTATCACAAGAAAACAAAAACTTACTGAGAATTACCTGTATAGAGATCTCCTAGAAATAAATAAAAGCATTGACCTGGAAGGCTTTTGAAGTTCCCTGCAACGCTGAATTGCTATTGTCTTGCACTGGACAAGAGCTCCTGACCTGGCATGAGGAGGGAGGCTTGATTCAAAAGAAACATATTCCTTCATGTTGGTAACCTGTGGCACTTCTGGCTCACTTTTATTGTTGTATGAGTTCATCTTAGTTCTTGTTAGCTGCTTTCTTAGATACTTTGCTTCTCTGTTTTCTTTTGAAAAAAAGAAAAGTTGTTGGTGTATACATTCTAGTAGCACATCTGTTTCAAAGAGAATTATTTCTTTTTTTTTTTCTTGAGAATGTGTGGTGATTCTATGTCGTATTTTCCTCTTAGTGGTTCAATCAGAATTAGCAACATCTGCCCCCAAGTCATACCTAAATGTAGACAGATGTACTGGGCCAGAAGCTGATCATGAAGTAGCTGAACAGATGAAATGGAAATGCTTCAGATGCTGAGCTCTTTTCTTTATTTTCCTTTTGTCAGTTCAGAGATCTCTGCTTCCAGTTTGTGGATTTTTTTGCCGTCTGCAGTGTCTTCCCATGTAGCTTGAGTTCTGTAGGCTCTTCGAATCGAGTAATGCTAATTCTGATCTGCAAAGGCCTTTTGGATTCATCAGCCGTTTTGTTAGGATTTTGTGTTTGCTCTGTTCCTGGAGCTTGAGCCTGTTAAATCCCTTGATTTCACAGGTGCGAGAGCTGGAGGCAGAACTGGAAGATGAGCGCAAACAGAGGGCTCTTGTTGTGGCAGCCAAGAAGAAAATGGAGATGGATATGAAAGACCTGGAAGGTCAGACAGAAGCTGCAAACAAGGCTCGAGATGAAGCAAGCAAACAGCTACTTAAGCTCCAGGTAGGCACAGCAAATCAGCTGAGCTGCTTTCCCTCCTGCTGACAGTCTGTCAAGGGTGCTGCTTTTCGTTACATGCATTTGTAGTGTGAAGGCAAGAAGGAGTATCAGACTCAGCTATGCTGGCACACGTCACAGTATCTGGCCTGAACTTATCAGACGCTCAAAACTCCTCTCATCCTTTTGTTGATAAGGAGTTAAGATTGTCCCCCACGTACTTCTATTCAATAGTCATCATTTTCAACGCTTTGCGTAAGGATTTACTGAGGATTGCTTTTGAGGCTGAATCTTTAAAATTTATGGTTGTTTGTATCTTTGAATTTACTGATTTCAGCTCAGCTCTTGCTGATTGCTACTTCCTCTAGTTGAGGAAGCCAAAAATGCTGCAGAGAAATAGGAGGAGTAAATTTTAGTTGCTTTGAAAAAGCTCCAAGATGCCTATTCTTTTTAGATTGGCAAGAAGAATCCAGTACTTGTGTCAAGGATTTATTTCCCATTCCCAGAGAAATACTCCGTCTTTAGTAGAGGTCAGTTTTCCCAAGGCTTTCAGTGCCATGGCCCAAAGCTGCAGGAGTATGAGGCCGTGGCAAGACCATGTAAAGCATAGAGCAAACTGCATTGCCTTTCTGCCCTGTCCACTCTATTCCTTGGCAATCCTACTTCAACTGAACTGAATGAGGGCAATTCTGGAACTTGGTCCAGGCGCTGGATGAGAAGGGAATGGAGATTAAAGCAAGAAATGCTGGTACCTAGCAGTAGCGGCTTCTCTATTCCCAGAGGCTGAGTCAGTTACAGAGTTCATACCTGATCTCTGTACACTTTCATGCAAGCACCTGAAATAAGTGGTCTCATGACTAGTGGTATTGCGAAGATGCAGGTACAACTTAAATGCAGTTTCTCTAGCTTTATTCTTTTAGCATCTGAAGTCAAACTTGTGTGAATTAAGATATCAGTCTGTGTTAAGTGTCTTACGGGAAGGATAAGTATGTGCTTCTACGTTATATGTGCAAAATGGTGAATTGTGGTACTTCTACACTGAGAAGTTTCTTACCTTGAGTACTTGTAATAGGTTTTATCAGTCAATTTAAGTAAATAGGTTTGTTTTTTTCCAAGACAATTGCAAGAGCATTACCTATCTACTACAAAGGTATCTCTACTACCTCTACTAGAGGTTTTTTCCTACAAGAAATCTACTAATAAATGAAGTGAAGTCTTCTAATGGGATATTTCTGATGAGGAGTGAGTGATGGAAAGATGAGAAAATGAAGGGCTTAGACTGAAAGAGGGTAGATTTAAATTGGATATAAGAAAGAAATTCTTCACTCTGAGGGTGATGAGGCACTGGCCCAGGTTGCCCAGAGAAGCTGTGGCTGCCCCCTCCCTGGCAGTGTTCAAGGCCAGGTTGGATGGGGCTTTGAGCAGCCTGGAAGGTGTCTCTGCCCGTGGCAGAGGGATAGAACTCTGATCTTTAAAGGTCCTGTCCAACCCAAACCATTCTATAATTCTATGAAAATAAGAACTGAAAATAAATATATTTAAGTGGAATGAAGCCACTTTAGGAGGAAGGTCTTGCCTCCTAAGGGCAAAAAAGCTTCAGAGCTACTAATAAATCTTGTGGTTGTCCTGCTGTATCATGGCTTATTCTTTCCTCTGCTCTCCAATTGCAGGCTGAAATGAAAGACTACCAGCGGGAGCTAGAAGAAGCCCTTGCATCCAGAGATGAGATCTTTGCACAGTCCAAAGAAAGTGAAAAGAAGCTCAAAGGTCTTGAAGCAGAAATACTCCAGCTCCAAGAGGTGAGATTGAAATCCAAGAAATCTGTTTTTCTTTCTAGAGAAAAGGGGAAGGCCAGAGTGTGTTTGTTTTTTTTAAAAAAAAAAAATAAATAAAAAGCCATCCAGTGAGTTGAACAGAAAAGTGGGAGCCTGGAGATGTTTCTCTTCCTCACTGCCCCAGGTCATTAGTGAGCTTCTTATAGCTTTGTAGGAATCCTTCTAGTAGTCTGGACTTCCTTTCCCTGCCTGGGTAGCAGGGAAGCCTTACTACTGCTTAAACAGATTTCAAGCCTCACTAAAATTTGCAAGGTGGTTTGAGAGTCTCTGGAAGCTGTGGTGCACAGTTGTCAGTACTAAAACTGGTCACTGGAAGTATATAAAAACCTAACAATCTCTCCAGTACCTCAGTGGACCATGTAAGTCTGTGGAGGTTTATCTCTCTGCTGTCTGAGGTCCTCATCCCTTTCTTTTACGGGCATTTGTTCCCTCATTGTTGGCAATTCATGTAAGAGCTCCAAGTCGTGCTACATATCGCTGTCACTTATCTCCGATTATCTCCGTTGTCTGCCACAAGGTTAAACGTTTGAGGTTTGAAGGCAACAGAATTGCCTTGTGTGAGAGACGGCCTCTTTTTGCCCTGTTAGCTGCAAAGGTTGAAGCAATCACTCAGCTTACACTGCACTTAATGTTTGAGACTTTTACCTACAACTTACTAGAGCTTCTCCATGTCATTCTTTCACAGACTTCAAACTTGTCAGTCTTGCACTTGCAGTGCATTAGATTGTGTCCTTCTTGGTGAATGTCTGGGTGTTTCTACCACTCAATACAATTTCACAATACAAGATTCAGCGCTGTTATATTTTTGTGCTAAAAATTCATTTTCTATACTTTGCTTTCAGTCATGCTACGTACTCTGTAGGAACCTAAAAAATTTGCTTAATTTAGTGCCCACGTTATACTTAATGAATTAGAGCATGTGACAGAACGGTTTTCTCCTCCTGCTTAGGGCTTGAATGTTACTGGCCTTTTCAGGGGACGGGGAGAAGTAAATTCATAGTAGTCATGTGGCAGTTACGGGAAGTTTAATCAGGTAGTCTACTTTCCTGTCATCTTGCTGATTTCTATGATTTTGAATGGCATCTTGTTTGTGTTGATTGATAAATCTTTTGGGAGCAGCTTGGCCTTTGTTAGGAGTAACTTGTTGCTTCTAATTTCAGTGAGCTAAATGCCATCTTGGAGTCTTGTTAGATCAAGTAATAAGCTCTTTCTATACAAAAAAGAAATTCTATTGGAACAAAAACTTCAGACTATTATTGTAATCCCTCAGGATAGACTAAGAAAGGGTGTGAAGACTGAACGATGGAAATAATAGGAAAAGTATTTCATCTTTATTAGTAGCTTGCTTTCCTCACCTCATTCCAGAGTAGCTGTAGCTGTTTTCTTACTAGCCTTTGGATCAAGACTGAGAGACTAGAGAGCTTCTGAATGCCAGTTAAACTTAGAGCATTAACCACTTCAGTGACTAAAACACCTCTGAGGCAGGAAGGACCTGATTATAGAACTGATGAGATGGATTAATTGTTTCTTATATTCAGATGCTGGCAGAAGAAAAGAACATTTCTGCCAGATATGCAGAGGAAAGAGATCGTGCTGAAGCAGAGGCAAGGGAGAAGGAAACCAAAGCACTGTCTCTGGCTCGGGCTTTGGAAGAAGCCCTGGAAGCTAAGGAAGAGTTTGAAAGACAGAACAAACAGTTGCGGGCAGATATGGAAGACTTAATGAGCTCGAAAGATGATGTGGGCAAAAATGTAAGTAACTTTCCAGACCCTATTTTGTTATGAACTGCACAGGGAACAACACAGGAAAATTCCCTGGTTGGAGAAGTGTTTTTGACACAAATATGGAACGTTTTGAGGCTGATTTGTAACCCAAAATTCTGGAGGAATTAATGCTCAGAACACGAGGGTGGTCTCTATTAAGATGAGGCCTGTTCAAAAGATGTGAAGACTTGGAGAGCAGCAGTTGCTGGCCCAATGCCTAATGGCACTTGTGCTGGATTTAAGAGCTTGTCTTACTACTACTACTTTTTCTCTGTGAATATTGCACAGCTCATCTCTCCATTCATCTGCACGGATGTTTGTTTGGTTCTCTAATCTGTATCTTAGAGATGCTGCTCTCCCTGTTCTGACTGTCCAGTTTGGAGCATCACAAAGTGTAGTGTACTGAGTTCATATAATGTCTACTTTTGCTGTTAACTGCTGATTTTGAGAGGGTCTGATTAATGTTTGTGGCTTAGGTCCATGAACTGGAGAAATCAAAAAGAACTTTAGAGCAACAGGTTGAAGAGATGAGGACTCAGCCTGAGGAACTGGAAGATGAACTGCAGGCCACAGAAGATGCTGAACTTTGTTTGGAGGTGAACATGCAAGCTATGAAAGCCCAGTTTGAGAGAGATCTGCAAGCCAGAGATGAACAGAATGAAGAGAAAAAGAGGATGCTGGTTAAACAAGTGTGTATCTTACTGTGCTTCACAGTGGGAAGGGCGTGATGATCTTTTGACAAAGCTCTATGGCTTTGAGAACTTGCTACCAGGAAAATAAAACTCTGTGCTTAAAGATCCCATCCTATAGAAGTCCCAAGCACGGATCTTTACCAACAATACAATAGGTCTTGTGGTGGATTAGCTACTGTTAATGTTAGTCTGCCAGTGATGGTCCTCCAATTCAACTGTACCTTGCCTCAAAAGCACTCAACATGCAAGTAGATTGGGCTGTTGCTGCATGGGTGTCCTTCAAGCCCGTCCTGTTTGGTGTACAGCAACGAATCCATGGATGCCGACATAGACTGAAAGACTGTAATTAAGTGAACAGTTTCTTAAATGAAAAACGTAGCAAAGATTCCAGATTTGCCAGACTTGAGTCTCTTCAGATCTGCCTTATGATACTAGAATTCTAAAGAAATGCCTTTAAAATTTCATGCTTGTAGGAGAAGATAGATCTAAATTAACATTTCTAAAGCTTTAAGGAAAAAGCACGTAATATTTCAAGATTTATCACAAGAAAACAAAAACTTACTGAGAATCACCTGTATAGAGATCTCCTAGAAATAAATAAAAGCATTGACCTGGAAGGCTTTTGAAGTTCCCTGCAATGCTGAATTGCTATTGTCTTGCACGGGACAAGAGCTCCTGACCTGGCATGAGGAGGGAGGCTTGATTCAAAAGAAACATATTCCTTCATGTTGGCAACCTGTGGCACTTCTGGCTCACTTTTATTGTTGTAAGAGTTCATCTTAGTTCTTGTTAGCTGCTTTCTTAGATACTTTGCTTCTCTGTTTTCTTTTGAAAAAAAGAAAAGTTGTTGGTGTATACATTCTAGTAGCACATCTGTTTCAAAGAGAATTATTTCTTTTTTTTTTTCTTGAGAATGTGTGGTGATTCTATGTCGTATTTTCCTCTTAGTGGTTCAATCAGAATTAGCAACATCTGCCCCCAAGTCATACCTAAATGTAGACAGATGTACTGGGCCAGAAGCTGATCATGAAGTAGCTGAACAGATGAAATGGAAATGCTTCAGATGCTGAGCTCTTTTCTTTATTTTCCTTTTGTCAGTTCAGAGATCTCTGCTTCCAGTTTGTGGATTTTTTTGCCGTCTGCAGTGTCTTCCCATGTAGCTTGAGTTCTGTAGGCTCTTCGAATCGAGTAATGCTAATTCTGATCTGCAAAGGCCTTTTGGATTCATCAGCCATTTTGTTAGGATTTTGTGTTTGCTCTGTTCCTGGAGCTTGAGCCTGTTAAATCCCTTGATTTCACAGGTGCGAGAGCTGGAGGCAGAACTGGAAGATGAGTGCAAACAGAGGGCTCTTGCTGTGGCAGCCAAGAAGGAAATGGAGATGGATATGAAAGACCTGGAAGGTCAGATAGAAGCTGCAAACAAGGCTCGAGATGAAGCAATCAAACAGCTCCGTAAGCTCCAGGTAGGCACAGCAAATCAGCTGAGCTGCTTTCCCTCCTGCTGACAGTCTGTCAAGGGTGCTGCTTTTCGTTACATGCATTTGTAGTGTGAAGGCAAGAAGGAGTATCAGACTCAGCTATGCTGGCACACGTCACAGTATCTGGCCTGAACTTATCAGACGCTCAAAACTCCTCTCATCCTTTTGTTGCTAAGGAGTTAAGATTGTCCCCCACATACTTCTATTCTATAGTCATCATTTTCAACGCTTTGCGTAAGGATTTACTGAGGATTGCTTTTGAGGCTGAATCTTTAAAATTTATGGTTGTTTGTATCTTTGAATTTACTGATTTCAGCTCAGCTCTTGCTGATTGCTACTTCCTCTAGTTGAGGAAGCCAAAAATGCTGCAGAGAAATAGGAGGAGTAAATTTTAGTTGCTTTGAAAAAGCTCCAAGATGCCTATTCTTTTTAGATTGGCAAGAAGAATCCAGTACTTGTGTCAAGGATTTATTTCCCATTCCCAGAGAAATACTCCGTCTTTAGTAGAGGTCAGTTTTCCCAAGGCTTTCAGTGCCATGGCCCAAAGCTGCAGGAGTATGAGGCCGTGGCAAGACCATGTAAAGCATAGAGCAAACTGCATTGCCTTTCTGCCCTGTCCACTCTATTCCTTGGCAATCCTACTTCAACTGAATGAGGGCAATTTTGGAACTTGGTCCAGGCGCTGGATGAGAAGGGAATGGAGATTAAAGCAAGAAATGCTGGTACCTAGCAGTAGCGGCTTCTCTATTCCCAGAGGCTGAGTCAGTTACAGAGTTCATACCTGATCTCTGTACACTTTCATGCAAGCACCTGAAATAAGTGATCTCATGATTAGTGGTATTGCGAAGATGCAGGTACAACTTAAATGCAGTTTCTCCAGCCTTATTCTTTTAGCATCTGAAGTCAAACTTGTGTGAATTAAGATATCAGTCTGTGTTAAGTGTCTTACGGGAAGGATAAGTATGTGCTTCTACGTTATATGTGCAAAATGGTGAATTGTGGTACTTCTACACTGAGAAGTTTCTTACCTTGAGTACTTGTAATAGGTTTTATCAGTCAATTTAAGTAAATAGGTTTGTTTTTTTCCAAGACAATTGCAAGAGCATTACCTATCTACTACAAAGGTATCTCTACTACCTCTACTAGAGGTTTTTTCCTACAAGAAATCTACTAATAAATGAAGTGAAGTCTTCTAATGGGATATTTCTGATGAGGAGTGAGTGATGGAAAGATGAGAAAATGAAGGGCTTAGACTGAAAGAGGGTAGATTTAAATTGGATATAAGAAAGAAATTCTTCACTCTGAGGGTGATGAGGCACTGGCCCAGGTTGCCCAGAGAAGCTGTGGCTGCCCCCTCCCTGGCAGTGTTCAAGGCCAGGTTGGATGGGGCTTTGAGCAGCCTGGAAGGTGTCTCTGCCCGTGGCAGAGGGATAGAACTCTGATCTTTAAAGGTCCTGTCCAACCCAAACCATTCTATAATTCTATGAAAATAAGAACTGAAAATAAATATATTTAAGTGGAATGAAGCCACTTTAGGAGGAAGGTCTTGCCTCCTAAGGGCAAAAAAGCTTCAGAGCTACTAATAAATCTTGTGGTTGTCCTGCTGTATCATGGCTTATTCTTTCCTCTGCTCTCCAATTGCAGGCTGAAATGAAAGACTACCAGCGGGAGCTAGAAGAAGCCCTTGCATCCAGAGATGAGATCTTTGCACAGTCCAAAGAAAGTGAAAAGAAGCTCAAAGGTCTTGAAGCAGAAATACTCCAGCTCCAAGAGGTGAGATTGAAATCCAAGAAATCTGTTTTTCTTTCTAGAGAAAAGGGGAAGGCCAGAGTGTGTTTGTTTTTTTTAAAAAAAAAAAAAAAATAAAAAGCCATCCAGTGAGTTGAACAGAAAAGTGGGAGCCTGGAGATGTTTCTCTTCCTCACTGCCCCAGGTCATTAGTGAGCTTCTTATAGCTTTGTAGGAATCCTTCTAGTAGTCTGGACTTCCTTTCCCTGCCTGGGTAGCAGGGAAGCCTTACTACTGCTTAAACAGATTTCAAGCCTCACTAAAATTTGCAAGGTGGTTTGAGAGTCTCTGGAAGCTGTGGTGCACAGTTGTCAGTACTAAAACTGGTCACTGGAAGTATATAAAAACCTAACAATCTCTCCAGTACCTCAGTGGACCATGTAAGTCTGTGGAGGTTTATCTCTCTGCTGTCTGAGGTCCTCATCCCTTTCTTTTACGGGCATTTGTTCCCTCATTGTTGGCAATTCATGTAAGAGCTCCAAGTCGTGCTACATATCGCTGTCACTTATCTCCGATTATCTCCGTTGTCTGCCACAAGGTTAAACGTTTGAGGTTTGAAGGCAACAGAATTGCCTTGTGTGAGAGACGGCCTCTTTTTGCCCTGTTAGCTGCAAAGGTTGAAGCAATCACTCAGCTTACACTGCACTTAATGTTTGAGACTTTTACCTACAACTTACTAGAGCTTCTCCATGTCATTCTTTCACAGACTTCAAACTAGTCAGTCTTGCACTTGCAGTGCATTAGATTGTGTCCTTCTTGGTGAATGTCTGGGTGTTTCTACCACTCAATACAATTTCACAATACAAGATTCAGCGCTGTTATATTTTTGTGCTAAAAATTCATTTTCTATACTTTGCTTTCAGTCATGCTACGTACTCTGTAGGAACCTAAAAAATTTGCTTAATTTAGTGCCCACGTTATACTTAATGAACTAGAGCATGTGACAGAACGGTTTTCTCCTCCTGCTTAGGGCTTGAATGTTACTGGCCTTTTCAGGGGACGGGGAGAAGTAAATTCATAGTAGTCATGTGGCAGTTACGGGAAGTTTAATCAGGTAGTCTACTTTCCTGTCATCTTGCTGATTTCTATGATTTTGAATGGCATCTTGTTTGTGTTGATTGATAAATCTTTTGGGAGCAGCTTGGCCTTTGTTAGGAGTAACTTGTTGCTTCTAATTTCAGTGAGCTAAATGCCATCTTGGAGTCTTGTTAGATCAAGTAATAAGCTCTTTCTATACAAAAAAGAAATTCTATTGGAACAAAAACTTCAGACTATTATTGTAATCCCTCAGGATAGACTAAGAAAGGGTGTGAAGACTGAACGATGGAAATAATAGGAAAAGTATTTCATCTTTATTAGTAGCTTGCTTTCCTCACCTCATTCCAGAGTAGCTGTAGCTGTTTTCTTACTAGCCTTTGGATCAAGACTGAGAGACTAGAGAGCTTCTGAATGCCAGTTAAACTTAGAGCATTAACCACTTCAGTGACTAAAACACCTCTGAGGCAGGAAGGACCTGATTATAGAACTGATGAGATGGATTAATTGTTTCTTATATTCAGATGCTGGCAGAAGAAAAGAACATTTCTGCCAGATATGCAGAGGAAAGAGATCGTGCTGAAGCAGAGGCAAGGGAGAAGGAAACCAAAGCACTGTCTCTGGCTCGGGCTTTGGAAGAAGCCCTGGAAGCTAAGGAAGAGTTTGAAAGACAGAACAAACAGTTGCGGGCAGATATGGAAGACTTAATGAGCTCGAAAGATGATGTGGGCAAAAATGTAAGTAACTTTCCAGACCCTATTTTGTTATGAACTGCACAGGGAACAACACAGGAAAATTCCCTGGTTGGAGAAGTGTTTTTGACACAAATATGGAACGTTTTGAGGCTGATTTGTAACCCAAAATTCTGGAGGAATTAATGCTCAGAACACGAGGGTGGTCTCTATTAAGATGAGGCCTGTTCAAAAGATGTGAAGACTTGGAGAGCAGCAGTTGCTGGCCCAATGCCTAATGGCACTTGTGCTGGATTTAAGAGCTTGTCTTACTACTACTACTTTTTCTCTGTGAATATTGCACAGCTCATCTCTCCATTCATCTGCACGGATGTTTGTTTGGTTCTCTAATCTGTATCTTAGAGATGCTGCTCTCCCTGTTCTGACTGTCCAGTTTGGAGCATCACAAAGTGTAGTGTACTGAGTTCATATAATGTCTACTTTTGCTGTTAACTGCTGATTTTGAGAGGGTCTGATTAATGTTTGTGGCTTAGGTCCATGAACTGGAGAAATCAAAAAGAACTTTAGAGCAACAGGTTGAAGAGATGAGGACTCAGCCTGAGGAACTGGAAGATGAACTGCAGGCCACAGAAGATGCTGAACTTTGTTTGGAGGTGAACATGCAAGCTATGAAAGCCCAGTTTGAGAGAGATCTGCAAGCCAGAGATGAACAGAATGAAGAGAAAAAGAGGATGCTGGTTAAACAAGTGTGTATCTTACTGTGCTTCACAGTGGGAAGGGCGTGATGATCTTTTGACAAAGCTCTATGGCTTTGAGAACTTGCTACCAGGAAAATAAAACTCTGTGCTTAAAGATCCCATCCTATAGAAGTCCCAAGCACGGATCTTTACCAACAATACAATAGGTCTTGTGGTGGATTAGCTACTGTTAATGTTAGTCTGCCAGTGATGGTCCTCCAATTCAACTGTACCTTGCCTCAAAAGCACTCAACATGCAAGTAGATTGGGCTGTTGCTGCATGGGTGTCCTTCAAGCCCGTCCTGTTTGGTGTACAGCAACGAATCCATGGATGCCGACATAGACTGAAAGACTGTAATTAAGTGAACAGTTTCTTAAATGAAAAACGTAGCAAAGATTCCAGATTTGCCAGACTTGAGTCTCTTCAGATCTGCCTTATGATACTAGAATTCTAAAGAAATGCCTTTAAAATTTCATGCTTGTAGGAGAAGATAGATCTAAATTAACATTTCTAAAGCTTTAAGGAAAAAGCACGTAATATTTCAAGATTTATCACAAGAAAACAAAAACTTACTGAGAATCACCTGTATAGAGATCTCCTAGAAATAAATAAAAGCATTGACCTGGAAGGCTTTTGAAGTTCCCTGCAATGCTGAATTGCTATTGTCTTGCACGGGACAAGAGCTCCTGACCTGGCATGAGGAGGGAGGCTTGATTCAAAAGAAACATATTCCTTCATGTTGGCAACCTGTGGCACTTCTGGCTCACTTTTATTGTTGTAAGAGTTCATCTTAGTTCTTGTTAGCTGCTTTCTTAGATACTTTGCTTCTCTGTTTTCTTTTGAAAAAAAGAAAAGTTGTTGGTGTATACATTCTAGTAGCACATCTGTTTCAAAGAGAATTATTTCTTTTTTTTTTTCTTGAGAATGTGTGGTGATTCTATGTCGTATTTTCCTCTTAGTGGTTCGATCAGAATTAGCAACATCTGCCCCCAAGTCATACCTAAATGTAGACAGATGTACTGGGCCAGAAGCTGATCATGAAGTAGCTGAACAGATGAAATGGAAATGCTTCAGATGCTGAGCTCTTTTCTTTATTTTCCTTTTGTCAGTTCAGAGATCTCTGCTTCCAGTTTGTGGATTTTTTTGCCGTCTGCAGTGTCTTCCCATGTAGCTTGAGTTCTGTAGGCTCTTCGAATCGAGTAATGCTAATTCTGATCTGCAAAGGCCTTTTGGATTCATCAGCCATTTTGTTAGGATTTTGTGTTTGCTCTGTTCCTGGAGCTTGAGCCTGTTAAATCCCTTGATTTCACAGGTGCGAGAGCTGGAGGCAGAACTGGAAGATGAGTGCAAACAGAGGGCTCTTGCTGTGGCAGCCAAGAAGGAAATGGAGATGGATATGAAAGACCTGGAAGGTCAGATAGAAGCTGCAAACAAGGCTCGAGATGAAGCAATCAAACAGCTACTTAAGCTCCAGGTAGGCACAGCAAATCAGCTGAGCTGCTTTCCCTCCTGCTGACAGTCTGTCAAGGGTGCTGCTTTTCGTTACATGCATTTGTAGTGTGAAGGCAAGAAGGAGTATCAGACTCAGCTATGCTGGCACACGTCACAGTATCTGGCCTGAACTTATCAGACGCTCAAAACTCCTCTCATCCTTTTGTTGCTAAGGAGTTAAGATTGTCCCCCACATACTTCTATTCTATAGTCATCATTTTCAACGCTTTGCGTAAGGATTTACTGAGGATTGCTTTTGAGGCTGAATCTTTAAAATTTATGGTTGTTTGTATCTTTGAATTTACTGATTTCAGCTCAGCTCTTGCTGATTGCTACTTCCTCTAGTTGAGGAAGCCAAAAATGCTGCAGAGAAATAGGAGGAGTAAATTTTAGTTGCTTTGAAAAAGCTCCAAGATGCCTATTCTTTTTAGATTGGCAAGAAGAATCCAGTACTTGTGTCAAGGATTTATTTCCCATTCCCAGAGAAATACTCCGTCTTTAGTAGAGGTCAGTTTTCCCAAGGCTTTCAGTGCCATGGCCCAAAGCTGCAGGAGTATGAGGCCATGGCAAGACCATGTAAAGCATAGAGCAAACTGCATTGCCTTTCTGCCCTGTCCACTCTATTCCTTGGCAATCCTACTTCAACTGAATGAGGGCAATTTTGGAACTTGGTCCAGGCGCTGGATGAGAAGGGAATGGAGATTAAAGCAAGAAATGCTGGTACCTAGCAGTAGCGGCTTCTCTATTCCCAGAGGCTGAGTCAGTTACAGAGTTCATACCTGATCTCTGTACACTTTCATGCAAGCACCTGAAATAAGTGGTCTCATGACTAGTGGTATTGCGAAGATGCAGGTACAACTTAAATGCAGTTTCTCCAGCCTTATTCTTTTAGCATCTGAAGTCAAACTTGTGTGAATTAAGATATCAGTCTGTGTTAAGTGTCTTACGGGAAGGATAAGTATGTGCTTCTACGTTATATGTGCAAAATGGTGAATTGTGGTACTTCTACACTGAGAAGTTTCTTACCTTGAGTACTTGTAATAGGTTTTATCAGTCAATTTAAGTAAATAGGTTTGTTTTTTTCCAAGACAATTGCAAGAGCATTACCTATCTACTACAAAGGTATCTCTACTACCTCTACTAGAGGTTTTTTCCTACAAGAAATCTACTAATAAATGAAGTGAAGTCTTCTAATGGGATATTTCTGATGAGGAGTGAGTGATGGAAAGATGAGAAAATGAAGGGTTTAGACTGAAAGAGGGTAGATTTAAATTGGATATAAGAAAGAAATTCTTCACTCTGAGGGTGATGAGGCACTGGCCCAGGTTGCCCAGAGAAGCTGTGGCTGCCCCCTCCCTGGCAGTGTTCAAGGCCAGGTTGGATGGGGCTTTGAGCAGCCTGGAAGGTGTCTCTGCCCGTGGCAGAGGGATAGAACTCTGATCTTTAAAGGTCCTGTCCAACCCAAACCATTCTATAATTCTATGAAAATAAGAACTGAAAATAAATATATTTAAGTGGAATGAAGCCACTTTAGGAGGAAGGTCTTGCCTCCTAAGGGCAAAAAAGCTTCAGAGCTACTAATAAATCTTGTGGTTGTCCTGCTGTATCATGGCTTATTCTTTCCTCTGCTCTCCAATTGCAGGCTGAAATGAAAGACTACCAGCGGGAGCTAGAAGAAGCCCTTGCATCCAGAGATGAGATCTTTGCACAGTCCAAAGAAAGTGAAAAGAAGCTCAAAGGTCTTGAAGCAGAAATACTCCAGCTCCAAGAGGTGAGATTGAAATCCAAGAAATCTGTTTTTCTTTCTAGAGAAAAGGGGAAGGCCAGAGTGTGTTTGTTTTTTTTAAAAAAAAAAAAAAAAATAAAAAGCCATCCAGTGAGTTGAACAGAAAAGTGGGAGCCTGGAGATGTTTCTCTTCCTCACTGCCCCAGGTCATTAGTGAGCTTCTTATAGCTTTGTAGGAATCCTTCTAGTAGTCTGGACTTCCTTTCCCTGCCTGGGTAGCAGGGAAGCCTTACTACTGCTTAAACAGATTTCAAGCCTCACTAAAATTTGCAAGGTGGTTTGAGAGTCTCTGGAAGCTGTGGTGCACAGTTGTCAGTACTAAAACTGGTCACTGGAAGTATATAAAAACCTAACAATCTCTCCAGTACCTCAGTGGACCATGTAAGTCTGTGGAGGTTTATCTCTCTGCTATCTGAGGTCCTCATCCCTTTCTTTTACGGGCATCTGTTCCCTCATTGTTGGCAATTCATGTAAGAGCTCCAAGTCGTGCTACATATCGCTGTCACTTATCTCCGATTATCTCCGTTGTCTGCCACAAGGTTAAACGTTTGAGGTTTGAAGGCAACAGAATTGCCTTGTGTGAGAGACGGCCTCTTTTTGCCCTGTTAGCTGCAAAGGTTGAAGCAATCACTCAGCTTACACTGCACTTAATGTTTGAGACTTTTACCTACAACTTACTAGAGCTTCTCCATGTCATTCTTTCACAGACTTCAAACTAGTCAGTCTAGCACTTGCAGTGCATTAGATTGTGTCCTTCTTGGTGAATGTCTGGGTGTTTCTACCACTCAATACAATTTCACAATACAAGATTCAGCGCTGTTATAGTTTTGTGCTATATTTTCTATACTTTGCTTTCAGTCATGCTACGTACTCTGTAGGAACCTAAAAAATTTGCTTAATTTAGTGCCCACGTTATACTTAATGAACTAGAGCATGTGACAGAACGGTTTTCTCCTCCTGCTTAGGGCTTGAATGTTACTGGCCTTTTCAGGGGACGGGGAGAAGTAAATTCATAGTAGTCATGTGGCAGTTACGGGAAGTTTAATCAGGTAGTCTACTTTCCTGTCATCTTGCTGATTTCTATGATTTTGAATGGCATCTTGTTTGTGTTGATTGATAAATCTTTTGGGAGCAGCTTGGCCTTTGTTAGGAGTAACTTGTTGCTTCTAATTTCAGTGAGCTAAATGCCATCTTGGAGTCTTGTTAGATCAAGTAATAAGCTCTTTCTATACAAAAAAGAAATTCTATTGGAACAAAAACTTCAGACTATTATTGTAATCCCTCAGGATAGACTAAGAAAGGGTGTGAAGACTGAACGATGGAAATAATAGGAAAAGTATTTCATCTTTATTAGTAGCTTGCTTTCCTCACCTCATTCCAGAGTAGCTGTAGCTGTTTTCTTACTAGCCTTTGGATCAAGACTGAGAGACTAGAGAGCTTCTGAATGCCAGTTAAACTTAGAGCATTAACCACTTCAGTGACTAAAACACCTCTGAGGCAGGAAGGACCTGATTATAGAACTGATGAGATGGATTAATTGTTTCTTATATTCAGATGCTGGCAGAAGAAAAGAACATTTCTGCCAGATATGCAGAGGAAAGAGATCGTGCTGAAGCAGAGGCAAGGGAGAAGGAAACCAAAGCACTGTCTCTGGCTCGGGCTTTGGAAGAAGCCCTGGAAGCTAAGGAAGAGTTTGAAAGACAGAACAAACAGTTGCGGGCAGATATGGAAGACTTAATGAGCTCGAAAGATGATGTGGGCAAAAATGTAAGTAACTTTCCAGACCCTATTTTGTTATGAACTGCACAGGGAACAACACAGGAAAATTCCCTGGTTGGAGAAGTGTTTTTGACACAAATATGGAACGTTTTGAGGCTGATTTGTAACCCAAAATTCTGGAGGAATTAATGCTCAGAACACGAGGGTGGTCTCTATTAAGATGAGGCCTGTTCAAAAGATGTGAAGACTTGGAGAGCAGCAGTTGCTGGCCCAATGCCTAATGGCACTTGTGCTGGATTTAAGAGCTTGTCTTACTACTACTACTTTTTCTCTGTGAATATTGCACAGCTCATCTCTCCATTCATCTGCACGGATGTTTGTTTGGTTCTCTAATCTGTATCTTAGAGATGCTGCTCTCCCTGTTCTGACTGTCCAGTTTGGAGCATCACAAAGTGTAGTGTACTGAGTTCATATAATGTCTACTTTTGCTGTTAACTGCTGATTTTGAGAGGGTCTGATTAATGTTTGTGGCTTAGGTCCATGAACTGGAGAAATCAAAAAGAACTTTAGAGCAACAGGTTGAAGAGATGAGGACTCAGCCTGAGGAACTGGAAGATGAACTGCAGGCCACAGAAGATGCTGAACTTTGTTTGGAGGTGAACATGCAAGCTATGAAAGCCCAGTTTGAGAGAGATCTGCAAGCCAGAGATGAACAGAATGAAGAGAAAAAGAGGATGCTGGTTAAACAAGTGTGTATCTTACTGTGCTTCACAGTGGGAAGGGCGTGATGATCTTTTGACAAAGCTCTATGGCTTTGAGAACTTGCTACCAGGAAAATAAAACTCTGTGCTTAAAGATCCCATCCTATAGAAGTCCCAAGCACGGATCTTTACCAACAATACAATAGGTCTTGTGGTGGATTAGCTACTGTTAATGTTAGTCTGCCAGTGATGGTCCTCCAATTCAACTGTACCTTGCCTCAAAAGCACTCAACATGCAAGTAGATTGGGCTGTTGCTGCATGGGTGTCCTTCAAGCCCGTCCTGTTTGGTGTACAGCAACGAATCCATGGATGCCGACATAGACTGAAAGACTGTAATTAAGTGAACAGTTTCTTAAATGAAAAACGTAGCAAAGATTCCAGATTTGCCAGACTTGAGTCTCTTCAGATCTGCCTTATGATACTAGAATTCTAAAGAAATGCCTTTAAAATTTCATGCTTGTAGGAGAAGATAGATCTAAATTAACATTTCTAAAGCTTTAAGGAAAAAGCACGTAATATTTCAAGATTTATCACAAGAAAACAAAAACTTACTGAGAATCACCTGTATAGAGATCTCCTAGAAATAAATAAAAGCATTGACCTGGAAGGCTTTTGAAGTTCCCTGCAATGCTGAATTGCTATTGTCTTGCACGGGACAAGAGCTCCTGACCTGGCATGAGGAGGGAGGCTTGATTCAAAAGAAACATATTCCTTCATGTTGGCAACCTGTGGCACTTCTGGCTCACTTTTATTGTTGTAAGAGTTCATCTTAGTTCTTGTTAGCTGCTTTCTTAGATACTTTGCTTCTCTGTTTTCTTTTGAAAAAAAGAAAAGTTGTTGGTGTATACATTCTAGTAGCACATCTGTTTCAAAGAGAATTATTTCTTTTTTTTTTTCTTGAGAATGTGTGGTGATTCTATGTCGTATTTTCCTCTTAGTGGTTCGATCAGAATTAGCAACATCTGCCCCCAAGTCATACCTAAATGTAGACAGATGTACTGGGCCAGAAGCTGATCATGAAGTAGCTGAACAGATGAAATGGAAATGCTTCAGATGCTGAGCTCTTTTCTTTATTTTCCTTTTGTCAGTTCAGAGATCTCTGCTTCCAGTTTGTGGATTTTTTTGCCGTCTGCAGTGTCTTCCCATGTAGCTTGAGTTCTGTAGGCTCTTCGAATCGAGTAATGCTAATTCTGATCTGCAAAGGCCTTTTGGATTCATCAGCCATTTTGTTAGGATTTTGTGTTTGCTCTGTTCCTGGAGCTTGAGCCTGTTAAATCCCTTGATTTCACAGGTGCGAGAGCTGGAGGCAGAACTGGAAGATGAGTGCAAACAGAGGGCTCTTGCTGTGGCAGCCAAGAAGGAAATGGAGATGGATATGAAAGACCTGGAAGGTCAGATAGAAGCTGCAAACAAGGCTCGAGATGAAGCAATCAAACAGCTCCGTAAGCTCCAGGTAGGCACAGCAAATCAGCTGAGCTGCTTTCCCTCCTGCTGACAGTCTGTCAAGGGTGCTGCTTTTCGTTACATGCATTTGTAGTGTGAAGGCAAGAAGGAGTATCAGACTCAGCTATGCTGGCACACGTCACAGTATCTGGCCTGAACTTATCAGACGCTCAAAACTCCTCTCATCCTTTTGTTGCTAAGGAGTTAAGATTGTCCCCCACATACTTCTATTCTATAGTCATCATTTTCAACGCTTTGCGTAAGGATTTACTGAGGATTGCTTTTGAGGCTGAATCTTTAAAATTTATGGTTGTTTGTATCTTTGAATTTACTGATTTCAGCTCAGCTCTTGCTGATTGCTACTTCCTCTAGTTGAGGAAGCCAAAAATGCTGCAGAGAAATAGGAGGAGTAAATTTTAGTTGCTTTGAAAAAGCTCCAAGATGCCTATTCTTTTTAGATTGGCAAGAAGAATCCAGTACTTGTGTCAAGGATTTATTTCCCATTCCCAGAGAAATACTCCGTCTTTAGTAGAGGTCAGTTTTCCCAAGGCTTTCAGTGCCATGGCCCAAAGCTGCAGGAGTATGAGGCCGTGGCAAGACCATGTAAAGCATAGAGCAAACTGCATTGCCTTTCTGCCCTGTCCACTCTATTCCTTGGCAATCCTACTTCAACTGAATGAGGGCAATTTTGGAACTTGGTCCAGGCGCTGGATGAGAAGGGAATGGAGATTAAAGCAAGAAATGCTGGTACCTAGCAGTAGCGGCTTCTCTATTCCCAGAGGCTGAGTCAGTTACAGAGTTCATACCTGATCTCTGTACACTTTCATGCAAGCACCTGAAATAAGTGATCTCATGATTAGTGGTATTGCGAAGATGCAGGTACAACTTAAATGCAGTTTCTCCAGCCTTATTCTTTTAGCATCTGAAGTCAAACTTGTGTGAATTAAGATATCAGTCTGTGTTAAGTGTCTTACGGGAAGGATAAGTATGTGCTTCTACGTTATATGTGCAAAATGGTGAATTGTGGTACTTCTACACTGAGAAGTTTCTTACCTTGAGTACTTGTAATAGGTTTTATCAGTCAATTTAAGTAAATAGGTTTGTTTTTTTCCAAGACAATTGCAAGAGCATTACCTATCTACTACAAAGGTATCTCTACTACCTCTACTAGAGGTTTTTTCCTACAAGAAATCTACTAATAAATGAAGTGAAGTCTTCTAATGGGATATTTCTGATGAGGAGTGAGTGATGGAAAGATGAGAAAATGAAGGGTTTAGACTGAAAGAGGGTAGATTTAAATTGGATATAAGAAAGAAATTCTTCACTCTGAGGGTGATGAGGCACTGGCCCAGGTTGCCCAGAGAAGCTGTGGCTGCCCCCTCCCTGGCAGTGTTCAAGGCCAGGTTGGATGGGGCTTTGAGCAGCCTGGAAGGTGTCTCTGCCCGTGGCAGAGGGATAGAACTCTGATCTTTAAAGGTCCTGTCCAACCCAAACCATTCTATAATTCTATGAAAATAAGAACTGAAAATAAATATATTTAAGTGGAATGAAGCCACTTTAGGAGGAAGGTCTTGCCTCCTAAGGGCAAAAAAGCTTCAGAGCTACTAATAAATCTTGTGGTTGTCCTGCTGTATCATGGCTTATTCTTTCCTCTGCTCTCCAATTGCAGGCTGAAATGAAAGACTACCAGCGGGAGCTAGAAGAAGCCCTTGCATCCAGAGATGAGATCTTTGCACAGTCCAAAGAAAGTGAAAAGAAGCTCAAAGGTCTTGAAGCAGAAATACTCCAGCTCCAAGAGGTGAGATTGAAATCCAAGAAATCTGTTTTTCTTTCTAGAGAAAAGGGGAAGGCCAGAGTGTGTTTGTTTTTTTTTTTTTAAAAAAAAAAATAAAAAGCCATCCAGTGAGTTGAACAGAAAAGTGGGAGCCTGGAGATGTTTCTCTTCCTCACTGCCCCAGGTCATTAGTGAGCTTCTTATAGCTTTGTAGGAATCCTTCTAGTAGTCTGGACTTCCTTTCCCTGCCTGGGTAGCAGGGAAGCCTTACTACTGCTTAAACAGATTTCAAGCCTCACTAAAATTTGCAAGGTGGTTTGAGAGTCTCTGGAAGCTGTGGTGCACAGTTGTCAGTACTAAAACTGGTCACTGGAAGTATATAAAAACCTAACAATCTCTCCAGTACCTCAGTGGACCATGTAAGTCTGTGGAGGTTTATCTCTCTGCTGTCTGAGGTCCTCATCCCTTTCTTTTACGGGCATTTGTTCCCTCATTGTTGGCAATTCATGTAAGAGCTCCAAGTCGTGCTACATATCGCTGTCACTTATCTCCGATTATCTCCGTTGTCTGCCACAAGGTTAAACGTTTGAGGTTTGAAGGCAACAGAATTGCCTTGTGTGAGAGACGGCCTCTTTTTGCCCTGTTAGCTGCAAAGGTTGAAGCAATCACTCAGCTTACACTGCACTTAATGTTTGAGACTTTTACCTACAACTTACTAGAGCTTCTCCATGTCATTCTTTCACAGACTTCAAACTAGTCAGTCTTGCACTTGCAGTGCATTAGATTGTGTCCTTCTTGGTGAATGTCTGGGTGTTTCTACCACTCAATACAATTTCACAATACAAGATTCAGCGCTGTTATAGTTTTGTGCTAAAAATTCATTTTCTATACTTTGCTTTCAGTCATGCTACGTACTCTGTAGGAACCTAAAAAATTTGCTTAATTTAGTGCCCACGTTATACTTAATGAACTAGAGCATGTGACAGAACGGTTTTCTCCTCCTGCTTAGGGCTTGAATGTTACTGGCCTTTTCAGGGGACGGGGAGAAGTAAATTCATAGTAGTCATGTGGCAGTTACGGGAAGTTTAATCAGGTAGTCTACTTTCCTGTCATCTTGCTGATTTCTATGATTTTGAATGGCATCTTGTTTGTGTTGATTGATAAATCTTTTGGGAGCAGCTTGGCCTTTGTTAGGAGTAACTTGTTGCTTCTAATTTCAGTGAGCTAAATGTCATCTTGGAGTCTTGTTAGATCAAGTAATAAGCTCTTTCTATACAAAAAAGAAATTCTATTGGAACAAAAACTTCAGACTATTATTGTAATCCCTCAGGATAGACTAAGAAAGGGTGTGAAGACTGAACGATGGAAATAATAGGAAAAGTATTTCATCTTTATTAGTAGCTTGCTTTCCTCACCTCATTCCAGAGTAGCTGTAGCTGTTTTCTTACTAGCCTTTGGATCAAGACTGAGAGACTAGAGAGCTTCTGAATGCCAGTTAAACTTAGAGCATTAACCACTTCAGTGACTAAAACACCTCTGAGGCAGGAAGGACCTGATTATAGAACTGATGAGATGGATTAATTGTTTCTTATATTCAGATGCTGGCAGAAGAAAAGAACATTTCTGCCAGATATGCAGAGGAAAGAGATCGTGCTGAAGCAGAGGCAAGGGAGAAGGAAACCAAAGCACTGTCTCTGGCTCGGGCTTTGGAAGAAGCCCTGGAAGCTAAGGAAGAGTTTGAAAGACAGAACAAACAGTTGCGGGCAGATATGGAAGACTTAATGAGCTCGAAAGATGATGTGGGCAAAAATGTAAGTAACTTTCCAGACCCTATTTTGTTATGAACTGCACAGGGAACAACACAGGAAAATTCCCTGGTTGGAGAAGTGTTTTTGACACAAATATGGAACGTTTTGAGGCTGATTTGTAACCCAAAATTCTGGAGGAATTAATGCTCAGAACACGAGGGTGGTCTCTATTAAGATGAGGCCTGTTCAAAAGATGTGAAGACTTGGAGAGCAGCAGTTGCTGGCCCAATGCCTAATGGCACTTGTGCTGGATTTAAGAGCTTGTCTTACTACTACTACTTTTTCTCTGTGAATATTGCACAGCTCATCTCTCCATTCATCTGCACGGATGTTTGTTTGGTTCTCTAATCTGTATCTTAGAGATGCTGCTCTCCCTGTTCTGACTGTCCAGTTTGGAGCATCACAAAGTGTAGTGTACTGAGTTCATATAATGTCTACTTTTGCTGTTAACTGCTGATTTTGAGAGGGTCTGATTAATGTTTGTGGCTTAGGTCCATGAACTGGAGAAATCAAAAAGAACTTTAGAGCAACAGGTTGAAGAGATGAGGACTCAGCCTGAGGAACTGGAAGATGAACTGCAGGCCACAGAAGATGCTGAACTTTGTTTGGAGGTGAACATGCAAGCTATGAAAGCCCAGTTTGAGAGAGATCTGCAAGCCAGAGATGAACAGAATGAAGAGAAAAAGAGGATGCTGGTTAAACAAGTGTGTATCTTACTGTGCTTCACAGTGGGAAGGGCGTGATGATCTTTTGACAAAGCTCTATGGCTTTGAGAACTTGCTACCAGGAAAATAAAACTCTGTGCTTAAAGATCCCATCCTATAGAAGTCCCAAGCACGGATCTTTACCAACAATACAATAGGTCTTGTGGTGGATTAGCTACTGTTAATGTTAGTCTGCCAGTGATGGTCCTCCAATTCAACTGTACCTTGCCTCAAAAGCACTCAACATGCAAGTAGATTGGGCTGTTGCTGCATGGGTGTCCTTCAAGCCCGTCCTGTTTGGTGTACAGCAACGAATCCATGGATGCCGACATAGACTGAAAGACTGTAATTAAGTGAACAGTTTCTTAAATGAAAAACGTAGCAAAGATTCCAGATTTGCCAGACTTGAGTCTCTTCAGATCTGCCTTATGATACTAGAATTCTAAAGAAATGCCTTTAAAATTTCATGCTTGTAGGAGAAGATAGATCTAAATTAACATTTCTAAAGCTTTAAGGAAAAAGCACGTAATATTTCAAGATTTATCACAAGAAAACAAAAACTTACTGAGAATCACCTGTATAGAGATCTCCTAGAAATAAATAAAAGCATTGACCTGGAAGGCTTTTGAAGTTCCCTGCAATGCTGAATTGCTATTGTCTTGCACGGGACAAGAGCTCCTGACCTGGCATGAGGAGGGAGGCTTGATTCAAAAGAAACATATTCCTTCATGTTGGCAACCTGTGGCACTTCTGGCTCACTTTTATTGTTGTATGAGTTCATCTTAGTTCTTGTTAGCTGCTTTCTTAGATACTTTGCTTCTCTGTTTTCTTTTGAAAAAAAGAAAAGTTGTTGGTGTATACATTCTAGTAGCACATCTGTTTCAAAGAGAATTATTTCTTTTTTTTTTTCTTGAGAATGTGTGGTGATTCTATGTCGTATTTTCCTCTTAGTGGTTCGATCAGAATTAGCAACATCTGCCCCCAAGTCATACCTAAATGTAGACAGATGTACTGGGCCAGAAGCTGATCATGAAGTAGCTGAACAGATGAAATGGAAATGCTTCAGATGCTGAGCTCTTTTCTTTATTTTCCTTTTGTCAGTTCAGAGATCTCTGCTTCCAGTTTGTGGATTTTTTTGCCGTCTGCAGTGTCTTCCCATGTAGCTTGAGTTCTGTAGGCTCTTCGAATCGAGTAATGCTAATTCTGATCTGCAAAGGCCTTTTGGATTCATCAGCCATTTTGTTAGGATTTTGTGTTTGCTCTGTTCCTGGAGCTTGAGCCTGTTAAATCCCTTGATTTCACAGGTGCGAGAGCTGGAGGCAGAACTGGAAGATGAGTGCAAACAGAGGGCTCTTGCTGTGGCAGCCAAGAAGGAAATGGAGATGGATATGAAAGACCTGGAAGGTCAGATAGAAGCTGCAAACAAGGCTCGAGATGAAGCAATCAAACAGCTCCGTAAGCTCCAGGTAGGCACAGCAAATCAGCTGAGCTGCTTTCCCTCCTGCTGACAGTCTGTCAAGGGTGCTGCTTTTCGTTACATGCATTTGTAGTGTGAAGGCAAGAAGGAGTATCAGACTCAGCTATGCTGGCACACGTCACAGTATCTGGCCTGAACTTATCAGACGCTCAAAACTCCTCTCATCCTTTTGTTGCTAAGGAGTTAAGATTGTCCCCCACATACTTCTATTCTATAGTCATCATTTTCAACGCTTTGCATAAGGATTTACTGAGGATTGCTTTTGAGGCTGAATCTTTAAAATTTATGGTTGTTTGTATCTTTGAATTTACTGATTTCAGCTCAGCTCTTGCTGATTGCTACTTCCTCTAGTTGAGGAAGCCAAAAATGCTGCAGAGAAATAGGAGGAGTAAATTTTAGTTGCTTTGAAAAAGCTCCAAGATGCCTATTCTTTTTAGATTGGCAAGAAGAATCCAGTACTTGTGTCAAGGATTTATTTCCCATTCCCAGAGAAATACTCCGTCTTTAGTAGAGGTCAGTTTTCCCAAGGCTTTCAGTGCCATGGCCCAAAGCTGCAGGAGTATGAGGCCGTGGCAAGACCATGTAAAGCATAGAGCAAACTGCATTGCCTTTCTGCCCTGTCCACTCTATTCCTTGGCAATCCTACTTCAACTGAATGAGGGCAATTTTGGAACTTGGTCCAGGCGCTGGATGAGAAGGGAATGGAGATTAAAGCAAGAAATGCTGGTACCTAGCAGTAGCGGCTTCTCTATTCCCAGAGGCTGAGTCAGTTACAGAGTTCATACCTGATCTCTGTACACTTTCATGCAAGCACCTGAAATAAGTGATCTCATGATTAGTGGTATTGCGAAGATGCAGGTACAACTTAAATGCAGTTTCTCCAGCCTTATTCTTTTAGCATCTGAAGTCAAACTTGTGTGAATTAAGATATCAGTCTGTGTTAAGTGTCTTACGGGAAGGATAAGTATGTGCTTCTACGTTATATGTGCAAAATGGTGAATTGTGGTACTTCTACACTGAGAAGTTTCTTACCTTGAGTACTTGTAATAGGTTTTATCAGTCAATTTAAGTAAATAGGTTTGTTTTTTTCCAAGACAATTGCAAGAGCATTACCTATCTACTACAAAGGTATCTCTACTACCTCTACTAGAGGTTTTTTCCTACAAGAAATCTACTAATAAATGAAGTGAAGTCTTCTAATGGGATATTTCTGATGAGGAGTGAGTGATGGAAAGATGAGAAAATGAAGGGTTTAGACTGAAAGAGGGTAGATTTAAATTGGATATAAGAAAGAAATTCTTCACTCTGAGGGTGATGAGGCACTGGCCCAGGTTGCCCAGAGAAGCTGTGGCTGCCCCCTCCCTGGCAGTGTTCAAGGCCAGGTTGGATGGGGCTTTGAGCAGCCTGGAAGGTGTCTCTGCCCGTGGCAGAGGGATAGAACTCTGATCTTTAAAGGTCCTGTCCAACCCAAACCATTCTATAATTCTATGAAAATAAGAACTGAAAATAAATATATTTAAGTGGAATGAAGCCACTTTAGGAGGAAGGTCTTGCCTCCTAAGGGCAAAAAAGCTTCAGAGCTACTAATAAATCTTGTGGTTGTCCTGCTGTATCATGGCTTATTCTTTCCTCTGCTCTCCAATTGCAGGCTGAAATGAAAGACTACCAGCGGGAGCTAGAAGAAGCCCTTGCATCCAGAGATGAGATCTTTGCACAGTCCAAAGAAAGTGAAAAGAAGCTCAAAGGTCTTGAAGCAGAAATACTCCAGCTCCAAGAGGTGAGATTGAAATCCAAGAAATCTGTTTTTCTTTCTAGAGAAAAGGGGAAGGCCAGAGTGTGTTTGTTTTTTTTAAAAAAAAAAAAAAATAAAAAGCCATCCAGTGAGTTGAACAGAAAAGTGGGAGCCTGGAGATGTTTCTCTTCCTCACTGCCCCAGGTCATTAGTGAGCTTCTTATAGCTTTGTAGGAATCCTTCTAGTAGTCTGGACTTCCTTTCCCTGCCTGGGTAGCAGGGAAGCCTTACTACTGCTTAAACAGATTTCAAGCCTCACTAAAATTTGCAAGGTGGTTTGAGAGTCTCTGGAAGCTGTGGTGCACAGTTGTCAGTACTAAAACTGGTCACTGGAAGTATATAAAAACCTAACAATCTCTCCAGTACCTCAGTGGACCATGTAAGTCTGTGGAGGTTTATCTCTCTGCTGTCTGAGGTCCTCATCCCTTTCTTTTACGGGCATTTGTTCCCTCATTGTTGGCAATTCATGTAAGAGCTCCAAGTCGTGCTACATATCGCTGTCACTTATCTCCGATTATCTCCGTTGTCTGCCACAAGGTTAAACGTTTGAGGTTTGAAGGCAACAGAATTGCCTTGTGTGAGAGACGGCCTCTTTTTGCCCTGTTAGCTGCAAAGGTTGAAGCAATCACTCAGCTTACACTGCACTTAATGTTTGAGACTTTTACCTACAACTTACTAGAGCTTCTCCATGTCATTCTTTCACAGACTTCAAACTAGTCAGTCTTGCACTTGCAGTGCATTAGATTGTGTCCTTCTTGGTGAATGTCTGGGTGTTTCTACCACTCAATACAATTTCACAATACAAGATTCAGCGCTGTTATATTTTTGTGCTAAAAATTCATTTTCTATACTTTGCTTTCAGTCATGCTACGTACTCTGTAGGAACCTAAAAAATTTGCTTAATTTAGTGCCCACGTTATACTTAATGAATTAGAGCATGTGACAGAACGGTTTTCTCCTCCTGCTTAGGGCTTGAATGTTACTGGCCTTTTCAGGGGACGGGGAGAAGTAAATTCATAGTAGTCATGTGGCAGTTACGGGAAGTTTAATCAGGTAGTCTACTTTCCTGTCATCTTGCTGATTTCTATGATTTTGAATGGCATCTTGTTTGTGTTGATTGATAAATCTTTTGGGAGCAGCTTGGCCTTTGTTAGGAGTAACTTGTTGCTTCTAATTTCAGTGAGCTAAATGCCATCTTGGAGTCTTGTTAGATCAAGTAATAAGCTCTTTCTATACAAAAAAGAAATTCTATTGGAACAAAAACTTCAGACTATTATTGTAATCCCTCAGGATAGACTAAGAAAGGGTGTGAAGACTGAACGATGGAAATAATAGGAAAAGTATTTCATCTTTATTAGTAGCTTGCTTTCCTCACCTCATTCCAGAGTAGCTGTAGCTGTTTTCTTACTAGCCTTTGGATCAAGACTGAGAGACTAGAGAGCTTCTGAATGCCAGTTAAACTTAGAGCATTAACCACTTCAGTGACTAAAACACCTCTGAGGCAGGAAGGACCTGATTATAGAACTGATGAGATGGATTAATTGTTTCTTATATTCAGATGCTGGCAGAAGAAAAGAACATTTCTGCCAGATATGCAGAGGAAAGAGATCGTGCTGAAGCAGAGGCAAGGGAGAAGGAAACCAAAGCACTGTCTCTGGCTCGGACTTTGGAAGAAGCCCTGGAAGCTAAGGAAGAGTTTGAAAGACAGAACAAACAGTTGCGGGCAGATATGGAAGACTTAATGAGCTCGAAAGATGATGTGGGCAAAAATGTAAGTAACTTTCCAGACCCTATTTTGTTATGAACTGCACAGGGAACAACACAGGAAAATTCCCTGGTTGGAGAAGTGTTTTTGACACAAATATGGAACGTTTTGAGGCTGATTTGTAACCCAAAATTCTGGAGGAATTAATGCTCAGAACACGAGGGTGGTCTCTATTAAGATGAGGCCTGTTCAAAAGATGTGAAGACTTGGAGAGCAGCAGTTGCTGGCCCAATGCCTAATGGCACTTGTGCTGGATTTAAGAGCTTGTCTTACTACTACTACTTTTTCTCTGTGAATATTGCACAGCTCATCTCTCCATTCATCTGCACGGATGTTTGTTTGGTTCTCTAATCTGTATCTTAGAGATGCTGCTCTCCCTGTTCTGACTGTCCAGTTTGGAGCATCACAAAGTGTAGTGTACTGAGTTCATATAATGTCTACTTTTGCTGTTAACTGCTGATTTTGAGAGGGTCTGATTAATGTTTGTGGCTTAGGTCCATGAACTGGAGAAATCAAAAAGAACTTTAGAGCAACAGGTTGAAGAGATGAGGACTCAGCCTGAGGAACTGGAAGATGAACTGCAGGCCACAGAAGATGCTGAACTTTGTTTGGAGGTGAACATGCAAGCTATGAAAGCCCAGTTTGAGAGAGATCTGCAAGCCAGAGATGAACAGAATGAAGAGAAAAAGAGGATGCTGGTTAAACAAGTGTGTATCTTACTGTGCTTCACAGTGGGAAGGGCGTGATGATCTTTTGACAAAGCTCTATGGCTTTGAGAACTTGCTACCAGGAAAATAAAACTCTGTGCTTAAAGATCCCATCCTATAGAAGTCCCAAGCACGGATCTTTACCAACAATACAATAGGTCTTGTGGTGGATTAGCTACTGTTAATGTTAGTCTGCCAGTGATGGTCCTCCAATTCAACTGTACCTTGCCTCAAAAGCACTCAACATGCAAGTAGATTGGGCTGTTGCTGCATGGGTGTCCTTCAAGCCCGTCCTGTTTGGTGTACAGCAACGAATCCATGGATGCCGACATAGACTGAAAGACTGTAATTAAGTGAACAGTTTCTTAAATGAAAAACGTAGCAAAGATTCCAGATTTGCCAGACTTGAGTCTCTTCAGATCTGCCTTATGATACTAGAATTCTAAAGAAATGCCTTTAAAATTTCATGCTTGTAGGAGAAGATAGATCTAAATTAACATTTCTAAAGCTTTAAGGAAAAAGCACGTAATATTTCAAGATTTATCACAAGAAAACAAAAACTTACTGAGAATCACCTGTATAGAGATCTCCTAGAAATAAATAAAAGCATTGACCTGGAAGGCTTTTGAAGTTCCCTGCAATGCTGAATTGCTATTGTCTTGCACGGGACAAGAGCTCCTGACCTGGCATGAGGAGGGAGGCTTGATTCAAAAGAAACATATTCCTTCATGTTGGCAACCTGTGGCACTTCTGGCTCACTTTTATTGTTGTATGAGTTCATCTTAGTTCTTGTTAGCTGCTTTCTTAGATACTTTGCTTCTCTGTTTTCTTTTGAAAAAAAGAAAAGTTGTTGGTGTATACATTCTAGTAGCACATCTGTTTCAAAGAGAATTATTTCTTTTTTTTTTTCTTGAGAATGTGTGGTGATTCTATGTCGTATTTTCCTCTTAGTGGTTCGATCAGAATTAGCAACATCTGCCCCCAAGTCATACCTAAATGTAGACAGATGTACTGGGCCAGAAGCTGATCATGAAGTAGCTGAACAGATGAAATGGAAATGCTTCAGATGCTGAGCTCTTTTCTTTATTTTCCTTTTGTCAGTTCAGAGATCTCTGCTTCCAGTTTGTGGATTTTTTTGCCGTCTGCAGTGTCTTCCCATGTAGCTTGAGTTCTGTAGGCTCTTCGAATCGAGTAATGCTAATTCTGATCTGCAAAGGCCTTTTGGATTCATCAGCCATTTTGTTAGGATTTTGTGTTTGCTCTGTTCCTGGAGCTTGAGCCTGTTAAATCCCTTGATTTCACAGGTGCGAGAGCTGGAGGCAGAACTGGAAGATGAGTGCAAACAGAGGGCTCTTGCTGTGGCAGCCAAGAAGGAAATGGAGATGGATATGAAAGACCTGGAAGGTCAGATAGAAGCTGCAAACAAGGCTCGAGATGAAGCAATCAAACAGCTCCGTAAGCTCCAGGTAGGCACAGCAAATCAGCTGAGCTGCTTTCCCTCCTGCTGACAGTCTGTCAAGGGTGCTGCTTTTCGTTACATGCATTTGTAGTGTGAAGGCAAGAAGGAGTATCAGACTCAGCTATGCTGGCACACGTCACAGTATCTGGCCTGAACTTATCAGACGCTCAAAACTCCTCTCATCCTTTTGTTGCTAAGGAGTTAAGATTGTCCCCCACATACTTCTATTCTATAGTCATCATTTTCAACGCTTTGCGTAAGGATTTACTGAGGATTGCTTTTGAGGCTGAATCTTTAAAATTTATGGTTGTTTGTATCTTTGAATTTACTGATTTCAGCTCAGCTCTTGCTGATTGCTACTTCCTCTAGTTGAGGAAGCCAAAAATGCTGCAGAGAAATAGGAGGAGTAAATTTTAGTTGCTTTGAAAAAGCTCCAAGATGCCTATTCTTTTTAGATTGGCAAGAAGAATCCAGTACTTGTGTCAAGGATTTATTTCCCATTCCCAGAGAAATACTCCGTCTTTAGTAGAGGTCAGTTTTCCCAAGGCTTTCAGTGCCATGGCCCAAAGCTGCAGGAGTATGAGGCCGTGGCAAGACCATGTAAAGCATAGAGCAAACTGCATTGCCTTTCTGCCCTGTCCACTCTATTCCTTGGCAATCCTACTTCAACTGAATGAGGGCAATTTTGGAACTTGGTCCAGGCGCTGGATGAGAAGGGAATGGAGATTAAAGCAAGAAATGCTGGTACCTAGCAGTAGCGGCTTCTCTATTCCCAGAGGCTGAGTCAGTTACAGAGTTCATACCTGATCTCTGTACACTTTCATGCAAGCACCTGAAATAAGTGATCTCATGATTAGTGGTATTGCGAAGATGCAGGTACAACTTAAATGCAGTTTCTCCAGCCTTATTCTTTTAGCATCTGAAGTCAAACTTGTGTGAATTAAGATATCAGTCTGTGTTAAGTGTCTTACGGGAAGGATAAGTATGTGCTTCTACGTTATATGTGCAAAATGGTGAATTGTGGTACTTCTACACTGAGAAGTTTCTTACCTTGAGTACTTGTAATAGGTTTTATCAGTCAATTTAAGTAAATAGGTTTGTTTTTTTCCAAGACAATTGCAAGAGCATTACCTATCTACTACAAAGGTATCTCTACTACCTCTACTAGAGGTTTTTTCCTACAAGAAATCTACTAATAAATGAAGTGAAGTCTTCTAATGGGATATTTCTGATGAGGAGTGAGTGATGGAAAGATGAGAAAATGAAGGGTTTAGACTGAAAGAGGGTAGATTTAAATTGGATATAAGAAAGAAATTCTTCACTCTGAGGGTGATGAGGCACTGGCCCAGGTTGCCCAGAGAAGCTGTGGCTGCCCCCTCCCTGGCAGTGTTCAAGGCCAGGTTGGATGGGGCTTTGAGCAGCCTGGAAGGTGTCTCTGCCCGTGGCAGAGGGATAGAACTCTGATCTTTAAAGGTCCTGTCCAACCCAAACCATTCTATAATTCTATGAAAATAAGAACTGAAAATAAATATATTTAAGTGGAATGAAGCCACTTTAGGAGGAAGGTCTTGCCTCCTAAGGGCAAAAAAGCTTCAGAGCTACTAATAAATCTTGTGGTTGTCCTGCTGTATCATGGCTTATTCTTTCCTCTGCTCTCCAATTGCAGGCTGAAATGAAAGACTACCAGCGGGAGCTAGAAGAAGCCCTTGCATCCAGAGATGAGATCTTTGCACAGTCCAAAGAAAGTGAAAAGAAGCTCAAAGGTCTTGAAGCAGAAATACTCCAGCTCCAAGAGGTGAGATTGAAATCCAAGAAATCTGTTTTTCTTTCTAGAGAAAAGGGGAAGGCCAGAGTGTGTTTGTTTTTTTTTTTTTAAAAAAAAAAGTAAAAAGCCATCCAGTGAGTTGAACAGAAAAGTGGGAGCCTGGAGATGTTTCTCTTCCTCACTGCCCCAGGTCATTAGTGAGCTTCTTATAGCTTTGTAGGAATCCTTCTAGTAGTCTGGACTTCCTTTCCCTGCCTGGGTAGCAGGGAAGCCTTACTACTGCTTAAACAGATTTCAAGCCTCACTAAAATTTGCAAGGTGGTTTGAGAGTCTCTGGAAGCTGTGGTGCACAGTTGTCAGTACTAAAACTGGTCACTGGAAGTATATAAAAACCTAACAATCTCTCCAGTACCTCAGTGGACCATGTAAGTCTGTGGAGGTTTATCTCTCTGCTGTCTGAGGTCCTCATCCCTTTCTTTTACGGGCATTTGTTCCCTCATTGTTGGCAATTCATGTAAGAGCTCCAAGTCGTGCTACATATCGCTGTCACTTATCTCCGATTATCTCCGTTGTCTGCCACAAGGTTAAACGTTTGAGGTTTGAAGGCAACAGAATTGCCTTGTGTGAGAGACGGCCTCTTTTTGCCCTGTTAGCTGCAAAGGTTGAAGCAATCACTCAGCTTACACTGCACTTAATGTTTGAGACTTTTACCTACAACTTACTAGAGCTTCTCCATGTCATTCTTTCACAGACTTCAAACTAGTCAGTCTTGCACTTGCAGTGCATTAGATTGTGTCCTTCTTGGTGAATGTCTGGGTGTTTCTACCACTCAATACAATTTCACAATACAAGATTCAGCGCTGTTATATTTTTGTGCTAAAAATTCATTTTCTATACTTTGCTTTCAGTCATGCTACGTACTCTGTAGGAACCTAAAAAATTTGCTTAATTTAGTGCCCACGTTATACTTAATGAATTAGAGCATGTGACAGAACGGTTTTCTCCTCCTGCTTAGGGCTTGAATGTTACTGGCCTTTTCAGGGGACGGGGAGAAGTAAATTCATAGTAGTCATGTGGCAGTTACGGGAAGTTTAATCAGGTAGTCTACTTTCCTGTCATCTTGCTGATTTCTATGATTTTGAATGGCATCTTGTTTGTGTTGATTGATAAATCTTTTGGGAGCAGCTTGGCCTTTGTTAGGAGTAACTTGTTGCTTCTAATTTCAGTGAGCTAAATGCCATCTTGGAGTCTTGTTAGATCAAGTAATAAGCTCTTTCTATACAAAAAAGAAATTCTATTGGAACAAAAACTTCAGACTATTATTGTAATCCCTCAGGATAGACTAAGAAAGGGTGTGAAGACTGAACGATGGAAATAATAGGAAAAGTATTTCATCTTTATTAGTAGCTTGCTTTCCTCACCTCATTCCAGAGTAGCTGTAGCTGTTTTCTTACTAGCCTTTGGATCAAGACTGAGAGACTAGAGAGCTTCTGAATGCCAGTTAAACTTAGAGCATTAACCACTTCAGTGACTAAAACACCTCTGAGGCAGGAAGGACCTGATTATAGAACTGATGAGATGGATTAATTGTTTCTTATATTCAGATGCTGGCAGAAGAAAAGAACATTTCTGCCAGATATGCAGAGGAAAGAGATCGTGCTGAAGCAGAGGCAAGGGAGAAGGAAACCAAAGCACTGTCTCTGGCTCGGGCTTTGGAAGAAGCCCTGGAAGCTAAGGAAGAGTTTGAAAGACAGAACAAACAGTTGCGGGCAGATATGGAAGACTTAATGAGCTCGAAAGATGATGTGGGCAAAAATGTAAGTAACTTTCCAGACCCTATTTTGTTATGAACTGCACAGGGAACAACACAGGAAAATTCCCTGGTTGGAGAAGTGTTTTTGACACAAATATGGAACGTTTTGAGGCTGATTTGTAACCCAAAATTCTGGAGGAATTAATGCTCAGAACACGAGGGTGGTCTCTATTAAGATGAGGCCTGTTCAAAAGATGTGAAGACTTGGAGAGCAGCAGTTGCTGGCCCAATGCCTAATGGCACTTGTGCTGGATTTAAGAGCTTGTCTTACTACTACTACTTTTTCTCTGTGAATATTGCACAGCTCATCTCTCCATTCATCTGCACGGATGTTTGTTTGGTTCTCTAATCTGTATCTTAGAGATGCTGCTCTCCCTGTTCTGACTGTCCAGTTTGGAGCATCACAAAGTGTAGTGTACTGAGTTCATATAATGTCTACTTTTGCTGTTAACTGCTGATTTTGAGAGGGTCTGATTAATGTTTGTGGCTTAGGTCCATGAACTGGAGAAATCAAAAAGAACTTTAGAGCAACAGGTTGAAGAGATGAGGACTCAGCCTGAGGAACTGGAAGATGAACTGCAGGCCACAGAAGATGCTGAACTTTGTTTGGAGGTGAACATGCAAGCTATGAAAGCCCAGTTTGAGAGAGATCTGCAAGCCAGAGATGAACAGAATGAAGAGAAAAAGAGGATGCTGGTTAAACAAGTGTGTATCTTACTGTGCTTCACAGTGGGAAGGGCGTGATGATCTTTTGACAAAGCTCTATGGCTTTGAGAACTTGCTACCAGGAAAATAAAACTCTGTGCTTAAAGATCCCATCCTATAGAAGTCCCAAGCACGGATCTTTACCAACAATACAATAGGTCTTGTGGTGGATTAGCTACTGTTAATGTTAGTCTGCCAGTGATGGTCCTCCAATTCAACTGTACCTTGCCTCAAAAGCACTCAACATGCAAGTAGATTGGGCTGTTGCTGCATGGGTGTCCTTCAAGCCCGTCCTGTTTGGTGTACAGCAACGAATCCATGGATGCCGACATAGACTGAAAGACTGTAATTAAGTGAACAGTTTCTTAAATGAAAAACGTAGCAAAGATTCCAGATTTGCCAGACTTGAGTCTCTTCAGATCTGCCTTATGATACTAGAATTCTAAAGAAATGCCTTTAAAATTTCATGCTTGTAGGAGAAGATAGATCTAAATTAACATTTCTAAAGCTTTAAGGAAAAAGCACGTAATATTTCAAGATTTATCACAAGAAAACAAAAACTTACTGAGAATCACCTGTATAGAGATCTCCTAGAAATAAATAAAAGCATTGACCTGGAAGGCTTTTGAAGTTCCCTGCAATGCTGAATTGCTATTGTCTTGCACGGGACAAGAGCTCCTGACCTGGCATGAGGAGGGAGGCTTGATTCAAAAGAAACATATTCCTTCATGTTGGCAACCTGTGGCACTTCTGGCTCACTTTTATTGTTGTATGAGTTCATCTTAGTTCTTGTTAGCTGCTTTCTTAGATACTTTGCTTCTCTGTTTTCTTTTGAAAAAAAGAAAAGTTGTTGGTGTATACATTCTAGTAGCACATCTGTTTCAAAGAGAATTATTTCTTTTTTTTTTTCTTGAGAATGTGTGGTGATTCTATGTCGTATTTTCCTCTTAGTGGTTCGATCAGAATTAGCAACATCTGCCCCCAAGTCATACCTAAATGTAGACAGATGTACTGGGCCAGAAGCTGATCATGAAGTAGCTGAACAGATGAAATGGAAATGCTTCAGATGCTGAGCTCTTTTCTTTATTTTCCTTTTGTCAGTTCAGAGATCTCTGCTTCCAGTTTGTGGATTTTTTTGCCGTCTGCAGTGTCTTCCCATGTAGCTTGAGTTCTGTAGGCTCTTCGAATCGAGTAATGCTAATTCTGATCTGCAAAGGCCTTTTGGATTCATCAGCCATTTTGTTAGGATTTTGTGTTTGCTCTGTTCCTGGAGCTTGAGCCTGTTAAATCCCTTGATTTCACAGGTGCGAGAGCTGGAGGCAGAACTGGAAGATGAGTGCAAACAGAGGGCTCTTGCTGTGGCAGCCAAGAAGGAAATGGAGATGGATATGAAAGACCTGGAAGGTCAGATAGAAGCTGCAAACAAGGCTCGAGATGAAGCAATCAAACAGCTCCGTAAGCTCCAGGTAGGCACAGCAAATCAGCTGAGCTGCTTTCCCTCCTGCTGACAGTCTGTCAAGGGTGCTGCTTTTCGTTACATGCATTTGTAGTGTGAAGGCAAGAAGGAGTATCAGACTCAGCTATGCTGGCACACGTCACAGTATCTGGCCTGAACTTATCAGACGCTCAAAACTCCTCTCATCCTTTTGTTGCTAAGGAGTTAAGATTGTCCCCCACATACTTCTATTCTATAGTCATCATTTTCAATGCTTTGCGTAAGGATTTACTGAGGATTGCTTTTGAGGCTGAATCTTTAAAATTTATGGTTGTTTGTATCTTTGAATTTACTGATTTCAGCTCAGCTCTTGCTGATTGCTACTTCCTCTAGTTGAGGAAGCCAAAAATGCTGCAGAGAAATAGGAGGAGTAAATTTTAGTTGCTTTGAAAAAGCTCCAAGATGCCTATTCTTTTTAGATTGGCAAGAAGAATCCAGTACTTGTGTCAAGGATTTATTTCCCATTCCCAGAGAAATACTCCGTCTTTAGTAGAGGTCAGTTTTCCCAAGGCTTTCAGTGCCATGGCCCAAAGCTGCAGGAGTATGAGGCCGTGGCAAGACCATGTAAAGCATAGAGCAAACTGCATTGCCTTTCTGCCCTGTCCACTCTATTCCTTGGCAATCCTACTTCAACTGAATGAGGGCAATTTTGGAACTTGGTCCAGGCGCTGGATGAGAAGGGAATGGAGATTAAAGCAAGAAATGCTGGTACCTAGCAGTAGCGGCTTCTCTATTCCCAGAGGCTGAGTCAGTTACAGAGTTCATACCTGATCTCTGTACACTTTCATGCAAGCACCTGAAATAAGTGATCTCATGATTAGTGGTATTGCGAAGATGCAGGTACAACTTAAATGCAGTTTCTCCAGCCTTATTCTTTTAGCATCTGAAGTCAAACTTGTGTGAATTAAGATATCAGTCTGTGTTAAGTGTCTTACGGGAAGGATAAGTATGTGCTTCTACGTTATATGTGCAAAATGGTGAATTGTGGTACTTCTACACTGAGAAGTTTCTTACCTTGAGTACTTGTAATAGGTTTTATCAGTCAATTTAAGTAAATAGGTTTGTTTTTTTCCAAGACAATTGCAAGAGCATTACCTATCTACTACAAAGGTATCTCTACTACCTCTACTAGAGGTTTTTTCCTACAAGAAATATACTAATAAATGAAGTGAAGTCTTCTAATGGGATATTTCTGATGAGGAGTGAGTGATGGAAAGATGAGAAAATGAAGGGTTTAGACTGAAAGAGGGTAGATTTAAATTGGATATAAGAAAGAAATTCTTCACTCTGAGGGTGATGAGGCACTGGCCCAGGTTGCCCAGAGAAGCTGTGGCTGCCCCCTCCCTGGCAGTGTTCAAGGCCAGGTTGGATGGGGCTTTGAGCAGCCTGGAAGGTGTCTCTGCCCGTGGCAGAGGGATAGAACTCTGATCTTTAAAGGTCCTGTCCAACCCAAACCATTCTATAATTCTATGAAAATAAGAACTGAAAATAAATATATTTAAGTGGAATGAAGCCACTTTAGGAGGAAGGTCTTGCCTCCTAAGGGCAAAAAAGCTTCAGAGCTACTAATAAATCTTGTGGTTGTCCTGCTGTATCATGGCTTATTCTTTCCTCTGCTCTCCAATTGCAGGCTGAAATGAAAGACTACCAGCGGGAGCTAGAAGAAGCCCTTGCATCCAGAGATGAGATCTTTGCACAGTCCAAAGAAAGTGAAAAGAAGCTCAAAGGTCTTGAAGCAGAAATACTCCAGCTCCAAGAGGTGAGATTGAAATCCAAGAAATCTGTTTTTCTTTCTAGAGAAAAGGGGAAGGCCAGAGTGTGTTTGTTTTTTTTTTTTTAAAAAAAAAAGTAAAAAGCCATCCAGTGAGTTGAACAGAAAAGTGGGAGCCTGGAGATGTTTCTCTTCCTCACTGCCCCAGGTCATTAGTAAGCTTCTTATAGCTTTGTAGGAATCCTTCTAGTAGTCTGGACTTCCTTTCCCTGCCTGGGTAGCAGGGAAGCCTTACTACTGCTTAAACAGATTTCAAGCCTCACTAAAATTTGCAAGGTGGTTTGAGAGTCTCTGGAAGCTGTGGTGCACAGTTGTCAGTACTAAAACTGGTCACTGGAAGTATATAAAAACCTAACAATCTCTCCAGTACCTCAGTGGACCATGTAAGTCTGTGGAGGTTTATCTCTCTGCTGTCTGAGGTCCTCATCCCTTTCTTTTACGGGCATTTGTTCCCTCATTGTTGGCAATTCATGTAAGAGCTCCAAGTCGTGCTACATATCGCTGTCACTTATCTCCGATTATCTCCGTTGTCTGCCACAAGGTTAAACGTTTGAGGTTTGAAGGCAACAGAATTGCCTTGTGTGAGAGACGGCCTCTTTTTGCCCTGTTAGCTGCAAAGGTTGAAGCAATCACTCAGCTTACACTGCACTTAATGTTTGAGACTTTTACCTACAACTTACTAGAGCTTCTCCATGTCATTCTTTCACAGACTTCAAACTAGTCAGTCTTGCACTTGCAGTGCATTAGATTGTGTCCTTCTTGGTGAATGTCTGGGTGTTTCTACCACTCAATACAATTTCACAATACAAGATTCAGCGCTGTTATATTTTTGTGCTAAAAATTCATTTTCTATACTTTGCTTTCAGTCATGCTACGTACTCTGTAGGAACCTAAAAAATTTGCTTAATTTAGTGCCCACGTTATACTTAATGAATTAGAGCATGTGACAGAACGGTTTTCTCCTCCTGCTTAGGGCTTGAATGTTACTGGCCTTTTCAGGGGACGGGGAGAAGTAAATTCATAGTAGTCATGTGGCAGTTACGGGAAGTTTAATCAGGTAGTCTACTTTCCTGTCATCTTGCTGATTTCTATGATTTTGAATGGCATCTTGTTTGTGTTGATTGATAAATCTTTTGGGAGCAGCTTGGCCTTTGTTAGGAGTAACTTGTTGCTTCTAATTTCAGTGAGCTAAATGCCATCTTGGAGTCTTGTTAGATCAAGTAATAAGCTCTTTCTATACAAAAAAGAAATTCTATTGGAACAAAAACTTCAGACTATTATTGTAATCCCTCAGGATAGACTAAGAAAGGGTGTGAAGACTGAACGATGGAAATAATAGGAAAAGTATTTCATCTTTATTAGTAGCTTGCTTTCCTCACCTCATTCCAGAGTAGCTGTAGCTGTTTTCTTACTAGCCTTTGGATCAAGACTGAGAGACTAGAGAGCTTCTGAATGCCAGTTAAACTTAGAGCATTAACCACTTCAGTGACTAAAACACCTCTGAGGCAGGAAGGACCTGATTATAGAACTGATGAGATGGATTAATTGTTTCTTATATTCAGATGCTGGCAGAAGAAAAGAACATTTCTGCCAGATATGCAGAGGAAAGAGATCGTGCTGAAGCAGAGGCAAGGGAGAAGGAAACCAAAGCACTGTCTCTGGCTCGGGCTTTGGAAGAAGCCCTGGAAGCTAAGGAAGAGTTTGAAAGACAGAACAAACAGTTGCGGGCAGATATGGAAGACTTAATGAGCTCGAAAGATGATGTGGGCAAAAATGTAAGTAACTTTCCAGACCCTATTTTGTTATGAACTGCACAGGGAACAACACAGGAAAATTCCCTGGTTGGAGAAGTGTTTTTGACACAAATATGGAACGTTTTGAGGCTGATTTGTAACCCAAAATTCTGGAGGAATTAATGCTCAGAACACGAGGGTGGTCTCTATTAAGATGAGGCCTGTTCAAAAGATGTGAAGACTTGGAGAGCAGCAGTTGCTGGCCCAATGCCTAATGGCACTTGTGCTGGATTTAAGAGCTTGTCTTACTACTACTACTTTTTCTCTGTGAATATTGCACAGCTCATCTCTCCATTCATCTGCACGGATGTTTGTTTGGTTCTCTAATCTGTATCTTAGAGATGCTGCTCTCCCTGTTCTGACTGTCCAGTTTGGAGCATCACAAAGTGTAGTGTACTGAGTTCATATAATGTCTACTTTTGCTGTTAACTGCTGATTTTGAGAGGGTCTGATTAATGTTTGTGGCTTAGGTCCATGAACTGGAGAAATCAAAAAGAACTTTAGAGCAACAGGTTGAAGAGATGAGGACTCAGCCTGAGGAACTGGAAGATGAACTGCAGGCCACAGAAGATGCTGAACTTTGTTTGGAGGTGAACATGCAAGCTATGAAAGCCCAGTTTGAGAGAGATCTGCAAGCCAGAGATGAACAGAATGAAGAGAAAAAGAGGATGCTGGTTAAACAAGTGTGTATCTTACTGTGCTTCACAGTGGGAAGGGCGTGATGATCTTTTGACAAAGCTCTATGGCTTTGAGAACTTGCTACCAGGAAAATAAAACTCTGTGCTTAAAGATCCCATCCTATAGAAGTCCCAAGCACGGATCTTTACCAACAATACAATAGGTCTTGTGGTGGATTAGCTACTGTTAATGTTAGTCTGCCAGTGATGGTCCTCCAATTCAACTGTACCTTGCCTCAAAAGCACTCAACATGCAAGTAGATTGGGCTGTTGCTGCATGGGTGTCCTTCAAGCCCGTCCTGTTTGGTGTACAGCAACGAATCCATGGATGCCGACATAGACTGAAAGACTGTAATTAAGTGAACAGTTTCTTAAATGAAAAACGTAGCAAAGATTCCAGATTTGCCAGACTTGAGTCTCTTCAGATCTGCCTTATGATACTAGAATTCTAAAGAAATGCCTTTAAAATTTCATGCTTGTAGGAGAAGATAGATCTAAATTAACATTTCTAAAGCTTTAAGGAAAAAGCACGTAATATTTCAAGATTTATCACAAGAAAACAAAAACTTACTGAGAATCACCTGTATAGAGATCTCCTAGAAATAAATAAAAGCATTGACCTGGAAGGCTTTTGAAGTTCCCTGCAATGCTGAATTGCTATTGTCTTGCACGGGACAAGAGCTCCTGACCTGGCATGAGGAGGGAGGCTTGATTCAAAAGAAACATATTCCTTCATGTTGGCAACCTGTGGCACTTCTGGCTCACTTTTATTGTTGTAAGAGTTCATCTTAGTTCTTGTTAGCTGCTTTCTTAGATACTTTGCTTCTCTGTTTTCTTTTGAAAAAAAGAAAAGTTGTTGGTGTATACATTCTAGTAGCACATCTGTTTCAAAGAGAATTATTTCTTTTTTTTTTTCTTGAGAATGTGTGGTGATTCTATGTCGTATTTTCCTCTTAGTGGTTCGATCAGAATTAGCAACATCTGCCCCCAAGTCATACCTAAATGTAGACAGATGTACTGGGCCAGAAGCTGATCATGAAGTAGCTGAACAGATGAAATGGAAATGCTTCAGATGCTGAGCTCTTTTCTTTATTTTCCTTTTGTCAGTTCAGAGATCTCTGCTTCCAGTTTGTGGATTTTTTTGCCGTCTGCAGTGTCTTCCCATGTAGCTTGAGTTCTGTAGGCTCTTCGAATCGAGTAATGCTAATTCTGATCTGCAAAGGCCTTTTGGATTCATCAGCCATTTTGTTAGGATTTTGTGTTTGCTCTGTTCCTGGAGCTTGAGCCTGTTAAATCCCTTGATTTCACAGGTGCGAGAGCTGGAGGCAGAACTGGAAGATGAGTGCAAACAGAGGGCTCTTGCTGTGGCAGCCAAGAAGGAAATGGAGATGGATATGAAAGACCTGGAAGGTCAGATAGAAGCTGCAAACAAGGCTCGAGATGAAGCAATCAAACAGCTCCGTAAGCTCCAGGTAGGCACAGCAAATCAGCTGAGCTGCTTTCCCTCCTGCTGACAGTCTGTCAAGGGTGCTGCTTTTCGTTACATGCATTTGTAGTGTGAAGGCAAGAAGGAGTATCAGACTCAGCTATGCTGGCACACGTCACAGTATCTGGCCTGAACTTATCAGACGCTCAAAACTCCTCTCATCCTTTTGTTGCTAAGGAGTTAAGATTGTCCCCCACATACTTCTATTCTATAGTCATCATTTTCAACGCTTTGCGTAAGGATTTACTGAGGATTGCTTTTGAGGCTGAATCTTTAAAATTTATGGTTGTTTGTATCTTTGAATTTACTGATTTCAGCTCAGCTCTTGCTGATTGCTACTTCCTCTAGTTGAGGAAGCCAAAAATGCTGCAGAGAAATAGGAGGAGTAAATTTTAGTTGCTTTGAAAAAGCTCCAAGATGCCTATTCTTTTTAGATTGGCAAGAAGAATCCAGTACTTGTGTCAAGGATTTATTTCCCATTCCCAGAGAAATACTCCGTCTTTAGTAGAGGTCAGTTTTCCCAAGGCTTTCAGTGCCATGGCCCAAAGCTGCAGGAGTATGAGGCCGTGGCAAGACCATGTAAAGCATAGAGCAAACTGCATTGCCTTTCTGCCCTGTCCACTCTATTCCTTGGCAATCCTACTTCAACTGAATGAGGGCAATTTTGGAACTTGGTCCAGGCGCTGGATGAGAAGGGAATGGAGATTAAAGCAAGAAATGCTGGTACCTAGCAGTAGCGGCTTCTCTATTCCCAGAGGCTGAGTCAGTTACAGAGTTCATACCTGATCTCTGTACACTTTCATGCAAGCACCTGAAATAAGTGATCTCATGATTAGTGGTATTGCGAAGATGCAGGTACAACTTAAATGCAGTTTCTCCAGCCTTATTCTTTTAGCATCTGAAGTCAAACTTGTGTGAATTAAGATATCAGTCTGTGTTAAGTGTCTTACGGGAAGGATAAGTATGTGCTTCTACGTTATATGTGCAAAATGGTGAATTGTGGTACTTCTACACTGAGAAGTTTCTTACCTTGAGTACTTGTAATAGGTTTTATCAGTCAATTTAAGTAAATAGGTTTGTTTTTTTCCAAGACAATTGCAAGAGCATTACCTATCTACTACAAAGGTATCTCTACTACCTCTACTAGAGGTTTTTTCCTACAAGAAATATACTAATAAATGAAGTGAAGTCTTCTAATGGGATATTTCTGATGAGGAGTGAGTGATGGAAAGATGAGAAAATGAAGGGTTTAGACTGAAAGAGGGTAGATTTAAATTGGATATAAGAAAGAAATTCTTCACTCTGAGGGTGATGAGGCACTGGCCCAGGTTGCCCAGAGAAGCTGTGGCTGCCCCCTCCCTGGCAGTGTTCAAGGCCAGGTTGGATGGGGCTTTGAGCAGCCTGGAAGGTGTCTCTGCCCGTGGCAGAGGGATAGAACTCTGATCTTTAAAGGTCCTGTCCAACCCAAACCATTCTATAATTCTATGAAAATAAGAACTGAAAATAAATATATTTAAGTGGAATGAAGCCACTTTAGGAGGAAGGTCTTGCCTCCTAAGGGCAAAAAAGCTTCAGAGCTACTAATAAATCTTGTGGTTGTCCTGCTGTATCATGGCTTATTCTTTCCTCTGCTCTCCAATTGCAGGCTGAAATGAAAGACTACCAGCGGGAGCTAGAAGAAGCCCGTGCATCCAGAGATGAGATCTTTGCACAGTCCAAAGAAAGTGAAAAGAAGCTCAAAGGTCTTGAAGCAGAAATACTCCAGCTCCAAGAGGTGAGATTGAAATCCAAGAAATCTGTTTTTCTTTCTAGAGAAAAGGGGAAGGCCAGAGTGTGTTTGTTTTTTTTTTTTTAAAAAAAAAAGTAAAAAGCCATCCAGTGAGTTGAACAGAAAAGTGGGAGCCTGGAGATGTTTCTCTTCCTCACTGCCCCAGGTCATTAGTGAGCTTCTTATAGCTTTGTAGGAATCCTTCTAGTAGTCTGGACTTCCTTTCCCTGCCTGGGTAGCAGGGAAGCCTTACTACTGCTTAAACAGATTTCAAGCCTCACTAAAATTTGCAAGGTGGTTTGAGAGTCTCTGGAAGCTGTGGTGCACAGTTGTCAGTACTAAAACTGGTCACTGGAAGTATATAAAAACCTAACAATCTCTCCAGTACCTCAGTGGACCATGTAAGTCTGTGGAGGTTTATCTCTCTGCTGTCTGAGATCCTCATCCCTTTCTTTTACGGGCATCTGTTCCCTCATTGTTGGCAATTCATGTAAGAGCTCCAAGTCGTGCTACATATCGCTGTCACTTATCTCCGATTATCTCCGTTGTCTGCCACAAGGTTAAACGTTTGAGGTTTGAAGGCAACAGAATTGCCTTGTGTGAGAGACGGCCTCTTTTTGCCCTGTTAGCTGCAAAGGTTGAAGCAATCACTCAGCTTACACTGCACTTAATGTTTGAGACTTTTACCTACAACTTACTAGAGCTTCTCCATGTCATTCTTTCACAGACTTCAAACTTGTCAGTCTTGCACTTGCAGTGCATTAGATTGTGTCCTTCTTGGTGAATGTCTGGGTGTTTCTACCACTCAATACAATTTCACAATACAAGATTCAGCGCTGTTATAGTTTTGTGCTATATTTTCTATACTTTGCTTTCAGTCATGCTACGTACTCTGTAGGAACCTAAAAAATTTGCTTAATTTAGTGCCCACGTTATACTTAATGAACTAGAGCATGTGACAGAACGGTTTTCTCCTCCTGCTTAGGGCTTGAATGTTACTGGCCTTTTCAGGGGACGGGGAGAAGTAAATTCATAGTAGTCATGTGGCAGTTACGGGAGGGAAAGATCAAGGTGATGCGTCCTGCTAGCTTTTACAGCTGTTGGTTCTGTTTATCCATTAAAAGACCTCAGCGATATCACACTTCACAGCATCTCCCAGAAGTTATTAGAAGGCATAATTTTTTGCAGAAGTTTTGAGATTCCTAATGCTGTAATGAATATTTCCTAAACCTTCACAGGAGTTTGCTTCGTCTGAAAGAGCTCGTCGTCATGCTGAGCAAGAAAGGGATGAGTTGGCTGATGAGATTGCAAACAGCGCTTCGGGAAAGTGAGTCATCAAATGTATTAATTGTGCATCTGAACAACTTCAGGCACCAGCAGCTGCAGTTCTTGGTAGCCTGCTTGCAATTTCTGTATTGACCTGTTGTCCCGATAAATATTCCTTCTTGTTACAAAGAGAATTGCTTACACAGTAGCTTCTCGTTACAGTTTGGAATGTCTAAAGTATCAAAAGCAAAATAGCCAGTTGCTTTGTATCAGATCTGAGCGTGTCTTGACCCAAATACTTCTTTTCTAGGTCAGCGCTGCTGGATGAGATGCGCCGGCTGGAAGCTTGGATTGCACAATTGGAGGAAGAGCTCGAGGAAGAGCAGAGCAACATGGAGCTTCTCAATGAGCGGTTCCTAAAGACCACGTTGCAGGTGAGTCCGTTGGTGGCAATGCTGTAGGGGCAATCTATGTTTCAGTGTGCGGATAAGTGGAGGATCTGAATAGCACCAAATGATCTTCTATCCTTCTCCTCTGAAAGGTTGACACGCTGAATTCTGAGCTAGCTGGGGAGCGGAGTGCTGCCCAGAAGAGTGAAAATGCACGGCAGCAGCTAGAAAGGCAGAACAAAGAGCTGAAAGCCAAGCTGCAGGAACTGGAGGGATCTGTGAAGTCGAAGTTCAAGGCAACAATTTCTACTCTAGAAGCCAAGATTGTGCAGCTAGAAGAACAGCTTGAGCAGGAAGCCAAGTAAGGAGAAAAAGAAAAAAAAAATCTGTTTGCTTGTGTTTGCCATGTCTGAAACCTCTGTGCCTTAGGTTTTTGTGGGGATGAGATATGAGCTTCCGGCAAAGGCATTGGGGTTTCTGATCAGGAAGCCTACTGTTTGGGGGACACATTTTGACAAGACAGCTGCAAAGTAACTGGGGTTGAAATTTTCAGAAACGATTTGCTCCGTAACTAAAGCTGCTGAATTAACTCTGGACATTAACCAGGTGAATATGTTGACTGGTAGTCCCAGGATGCACAAGGTGATGCAGAAGTTTCTTGAGACAAGATGAAACATCGCCTTGAGACACCTGGTCTCTTTGGTTAGAGGAAGCCAGTTGAAGAGCTTAGGTGTGACAGCTTCAGTTGGTTGAGATGAATCCTGTACTCTGCAGAAGTCTTTCTGCAGTGAGCTCTTCCTGTCTATCCTTGTCATCTTGGTCCTCCAAATATATGTATTTGTTTTAAGCTAGTTCCTCCCAGAATCTGAAGGTCTTATAACAATCTTTTTTCTTTTTGTGCTTTTGGCTCTATGGGAGGAACATGTTACTGGTTAGCAATAACTCTGTAAGAAGCACCTTGATATCCCTCTTTTGAGCCTGCATACCATACTGGTATTGCTCCAGTGCTAAGGCTTCATGTTTTCAAAGCTGCATCCCAGCCAACCACCAGCACGCTAAAACTGTTGCTGCTGTTGATGGTGGCAGCCGTTTTAGGAGAACTCAAGTATCAGTTACACCATGAGGCGAGAGCCTTTCAGAAGGAACAGATTTTGTCTTCCTGGCCTTCAAGTACTGGGACAAATGACGGCTTTTGATTATTCTAGGGAAAGAGCAGCTGCTAACAAACTGGTCCGTCGTACGGAGAAGAAATTGAAGGAAGTCTTCATGCAGGTGGAGGATGAGCGTCGACACGCAGACCAGTATAAGGAGCAGGTAGGTGGAAGGGCTTAGCTTTTGAGGCCTATTTCTCAGAAAAGGTAAATAAAACCATACTGTAAGTAGAAAGGGCTTGCTAAGAAGCATGTTAATGAAAAGATGTTGGAGAATCTATCTTGATGACTAAACCACTAGAGTAGTTCCCAGTGGTCAAAACCTCCCCGTGATAGCTCTGATGTGACGGTCCGTTACGCATCCTGGTCTCCCAGACCCAGGAGCTCTGCAGTGTTTCCAGGAGCCCAGGCTGGAATCTGCAGTGAGGCTGTGCTGGTTCATCTCCAGCTGGAGTGCTGGGTGGACAGGACGTTGGCTAACTCCTGGTCGTGGCGTTGCAGCTGTCTAGTTTGATCCTGAGTCCCTGGGTTTATATTTCAGATGGAAAAGGCAAATGCCAGAATGAAGCAGCTCAAACGCCAGCTGGAGGAGGCTGAAGAGGAAGCCACACGTGCAAATGCTTCCCGACGTAAACTTCAGCGTGAGCTGGACGATGCCACAGAGGCTAACGAGGGCCTGAGCCGGGAGGTCAGCACCCTGAAGAACAGCCTAAGGTAGGTGGTGCCAGTGGCGGTGGGCAGGGTTTGTCTGAGCCCTCGTGTGCCCACAGACTCTCCGCAGTGCATCCTTGGGGAGTATCCAGCTGTGGCGCTGCTGGTGTTAGGGATGTTCAGCTCAGGAAGTGTGGGCTGGATGAGTGCTCGGTGCAGTGGATTGAGAACTGGCTGAATGGCAGAGCTCAGAGGGCTGTCCTCAGCGGCGCCGAGTCTGGTTGAAGGCTGGTAACTAGTGGTGTGCCTCAGGGGTCAGTACTGGGCCCAGTCTTGTTTAACTTCATCAGTGACCTGTATGAAGAGACGGAGTGTACCCTCAGCAAGTTTGCTGATGACACCAACCTGGGAGGAGTGGTAGATACACCAGCAGGCTGTGCTGCCATTCAGCGAGACCTGGACAGGCTGGAGAGTTGGGCAGAAAGGAACCTGATGAGGTTCAGCAAGGGCAAGTGCAGGGTCCTGCACCTGGGGTGGAACAACCCCAGGCACCAGTACAGGCTGGGGCGGACCTGCTGGAGAGCAGCTCTGCAGAGAGGGACCTGGGTGTTCTGGTGGACAACAGGTTGACCACGAGCCAGCAGTGTACCCTGGGTGCCAAGAAGGCCAATGGGATCCTGGGGTGCATTAAGAGGAGTGTGGGCAGCAGGTCGAGGGAGGTTCTCCTTCCCCTCTACACTGCCCTAGTGAGGCCCCATCTGGAGTGCTGTGTCCAGTGCTGGGCTCCCAAGTTCAAGAAAGATGAGGAGCTACTGGAGAGAGCCCAGCGGAGGGCTACGAGGATGGTGAGGGGACTGGAGCATCTCTCCTACGAGGAGAGGCTGAGGGAGCTGGGCTTGTTCAGCCTGAAGAGAAGGCTGAGAGGGGACCTTAGAAATGCTGATAAGTATCTGAAGGGTGGGTGTCAGGAGGACGGGGCCAGACTCTTTCCAGTGGTGCCCAGCGACAGGACAAGGGGCAACGGGCACAAACTGAAGCTGGGGAAGTTCCAGCTGAACACGAGGAAGAACTTCTTCCCTCTGAGGGTGACGGAGCACTGGCCCAGGCTGCCCAGGGAGGCTGTGGAGTCTCCTTCTCTGGAGATATTCCAGCCCCGCCTGGACGCGGTGCTGTGCAGCCTGCTCTGGGTGACCCTGCTTGGGCAGGGGGTTGGGCTGGGTGACCCACAGAGGTCCCTTCCAACCCGCACCATTCTGTGATTCTGTGATTTTTCCAGTGGCTGGTACCAATCCCCTTTTTTTCCCATACCCACTCCAGTGGGAATGTCTCAGCATTTTCCTTGAGAGCAGCTCTTGGAGATCAAGGTCTCTACCGAGTACAGATGGGAGACAGCAGTGGTGAGGTTGCTGCAGAACAAAACCATCTCGGGGGCAGAGAGAGGCTTATAGGAGCGGCAGGAGGGGTGCAGCGCAGCGCTGCACAAACGAGTAGTTGGTATTATTTTAGAGACCCTGCTGTGTTTAGGACTTGGTCTGTGCTCGGTGCTTGTACAGAGGCAATATTTTAGGTTGCTTGGGACTTGCAAAATTAAGATGATGGTAAGCGCTAAGCAGGAATACCAGAATACCGGAATGTTTGCGCACAGCCTGTCTTCTCCTTGGTCAGAGAAGGGGTTTCAAGACCCTGTGTGTGAAATTTGCCCCGTGGCTGGGGGCAAACTGTTCCCCCATGGTTCAGTGCGGAGGTCTTCCCGGAGCAGCCACCAGCATGGGGCCGTGGGCTGTGGGCGAACCACGACCCTTCATGGATTGTCTGGTTGCTGTTCGCAGGAGTGGGGGCCCCATCACCTTCTCCTCGAGCCGATCTGGGAGACGCCAGCTGCACTTCGAAGGGGCCTCGCTGGAGCTCTCGGACGACGACGTGGAGAGCAAAGGCAGCGACGTGAACGAAGCGCAGCCGGCGCCCGCCGAGCAGAGCCCCGTCTGTACCCTGCTTCAGATATAGTTACAACTGCTTTTTTCCTGTAGTAAATAAAATGGAATTGTCTCTGTTCAGTGCATCTATTTTCCAGATACTCATTGTATAGCCATTTTATAAAGCATCATGTGAAGGATGGAACTTTTTTTTTTATCAACACGGAAACTTCATTCCCAGAGGGTAGGTGGTTGGGGCAGACCCGTCGTCATGACTATGCATGCTTTGTTGTACAGACAGCATCCTTCCGTTTCTCCTGTGCTCAGGCGGCCCGTGGCTCTATCGAGTCCGGTGGATCATTGAAGACCAAACTGCACCGTATTTTTTTTTTTCTTTTCTCCTAATTGTTGTGATCAGCACACAATCAGCGAGTGAACTGTGAAAAGGCCTTGGGAAGTGTTAGAGGGAGATGTAGGGATGAACGAGTAGCGTCCATTTTTAACCTGCAATACCCTTTTGAAGTGTTCTCAGCACCTGCTTCATCAGTTAGCGTTCCTGCAGTACAGGCAAACTGAAACAGCATCGCCGTTCCTCATCTGTACAGTACTTCTGCGTTTGTAGAGACCCGCTATCACCACACCCGACAGATCTGTGTATATATTAAGGCTACTATAATGTGAACACCAGTGGAAAATAAACAGACAACGCAGGCGAAATTAATTTATTAATTTAGGGCCGAGTGAGTTAGCCTTCAAGCCGCAGAGCCGAGCGGCTGCACGGTGCGTGGAGGCCGAGGCGGTGCGGCGGCTCCGGCGGGAGCGGCTCCGGGGCCGCGCGGGGCGGGTGCGGAGCCGGCGGTGACAGGGGTTCAGCGATGGATGTTGCCTGCCTAGGAGTTGACATGCCAGTGGATGTGAATCCTTTTTGTTGTTGTGTTTTGTTTTTTTTTTAATTTTGAACAGTATTACAGCGAGTAGTTAGCATTCTTTTTGTTTAAATAGCTGAAAAACTGACATTACAGAAAGTGCCTTAGACACTACAGTACTAAGACAATGTTGCATATATAATTTGCCTATATAACAATGATTTAATGTATTTTGACTGTGCTTCATATCACGTACCTCTCTAGTCCAAGTGGTATTATTGATATTAGTGACAATGAATCAGTGTTAACTAGGAACCTTCCTCTGCCACATACTCAAAAACCGTGGATTTCCTTTTTTGGTTAAAAGCTTTAACATCTGTCACAAAGGTTTAGTTGTGTGTGTTTGGATACTTTTAATCAAAGTGGCTGTTGACCACCAGGCATCTGACTGCAAATATCTTGTTTTCTTGTATACCCATATTTCTAGACAATGATTTTTGTAAGACAATAAATTTATTCATTATAGATGTGGCCGCCTGCTACGTTTACTTACAGGAAGAGCTATCTCCTGAGGCTGGCGTAGACCTTAATAAACAAGAATATGACTGGAAGCTGCATTTACCCTTCTTCCGCTTTTGTTTGCTCAGGGTTTTTTTTCTCTTTTGACCTAAACACAGCGTAAATGGCCTGGTCAGGGCTGAGCCTTTGTGTTGCCATTAGAGTCCAAAGTCCCCTGCTGCTGACCTGCAGGGCTGGGACCCAGGTAGAGGCCCCATGGCTGCCTTCAGCGGGGTCTGGGCTTTCTGCTGGGCGGTGGAATCTCCTGTTTCGGAGGTCCCATTGTGCAGTACCTGCTCCCCTGGCACAAGGCAGTGATGGCGTTGGGTAAGGCCGAGGCTGGCACTGGTGCCCTGGGGCGGGTCCCTGCACAGAGAAGGTGGACCAGCGTGGGGAGCTGATAGGAGCAGGGAGATGGTGGGCTTAAAACTGGAGTGAGAGGAGAGGGGTGGGGGAGAGCAGGAAGCCCCTCCCTGGGCTCTACAGTCCAGGGCTGCTGTCAGTGGTCCCTCTGGTCCCAGCAAGCCCGGGCTGAGGGAGCCTCCAGCACCGAAGGGCTGCTGGGGACCAGAGCTGATCCCAGGCACCCGCTCCTGGAACCCAGTTCAGTCAGGGGTACCGTTACCTCAGGTGTCTCCTTCAAGGCAGTGGCTGCTGCTCCTCCTGCTGTGAGGACCATACTGGGGAGGGGGCAGGGGCTGCTGAAGGGCTTTTCCCTGCCTCTCTCATGGCTTCCATACCTCAGGGCAGGGTTTGGGCCACTACCAGGCACAAACACAGGCTGGGCAGAGAATGGGAGCGAGAGCGGCCCTGAGGAGAAAGGCTTGGGGTGCTGCTGGGTGAGAAGCTGGACACGACCCAGCCGTGTGTGCTCACAGGGCCAGGGGGGGATTCTGCCTCTCTGCCCCACGCTGGTGAGACCCCCCGGGGTACGGGGCTTGGGAATGTGAGGGCCCGGCTGATGAGGATGCGGGTGAAGCTCCAACCAGGAGGTTGCCCAGGATGAGTCGGTCAGCCCCATGCATTACGGCTGCCTCAGCTAAGAAAAAAAAGGAGGGTAACTGTCACAGGTGATTCCCTGCGGAGGGGAACAGAGGGCCCGATCTGCTGACAGGACCCATCCCAAGGGAAGTCTGCTGCCTCCCTGGGGCCCGGGTCAGGGATGCTGCTTGGAAACTCCCTGGTCTGGTGTGGTCCTCTGACTGTTACCCCCTCTTGGTAATGCAGGTTGACGGGGACAAGATCGCGGAGAGAAGTCCCAAGGCCATCAAAGGGGACTTCAGGGCACTGGTCGAGGGATCGGGGGCACAGGTGGTGTTTTCCTCCATCCCATCAGTGGCAGGGAACAGCACTGAAAGGGGAGGAAAGCTCACCTGGTTAATAGGTGGCTCAGGGACTGGTGCCATCGGTTGAATTTTGGCTTCTTTGATCATGGGGAGGTGCACACAGCACCGGGCCTGCTGGGGACAGACGGAGTACAGCTGTCTCAAAGGGGAAAAAGGATTCACTGAGAGGGCTTTAAACAAGGTTCCAAGGGGGATCACATCACTAGGGATGAGCCCAGGTGTGTCATGGCAGGGTCAGGGGGAGATCGACAGCCCAGCTCAAGTGCATCTACACTAATGCACGTAGCATGGGCAATAAACAGGAGGAGCTGGAAGCCATTGTACAGCAGGAGAGCTAGGTTGTCATCACAGAAATGTGGTGGGACAGCTCGCATGACTGGCATGCTGTCATGGATGGCTTCAGACCCTGCTTCGGCGGCGGGGGGGGGGGGGGGGGGGGGGTTGGACCAGATGACGAACAGAGGTCCCTTCCAACCCCCACCACTCTGTGATTCCGTGGGAGCCCTGCATCCAGCTCTGGAGCCCTCGGCACAGGACAGACCTGGAGCTGGTGGAGCGGGGCCAGAGGAGGCCCCAGCAACAATCTGAGGGCTGGAACCCCTCTGCTGGGAGGAAAGGCTGGGAGAGCTGGGGCTGTTTAGCCTGGGGAAGGGAAGGCTCCGGGGACACCTTAGAGCAGCCTGAAGGGACCTGCGAGAGAGCTGGAGAGGGTCTTGTGACAAGGGCATGGAGTGATAGGCCAAGGAGTGATGGCTTCAAGCTGCAAGAAGGGAGGGTTTGATTGAACGTGAGAAAGAAATTCTCCACTCTGTGGGTTGTGAGGCCCTGGCCCAGGCTGCCCAGAGAAGCTGTGGCTGCCTCCTCTCTGGCAGGGTTCAAGGCCAGGTTGGAGGGGGCTTGGAGCACCCCAGGCTGGTGGAAGGGATCCCTGCCCATGACATGGGGGGCTGGACCTGGATGACCTGTAAGGCCCCTTCCATCCCAGACCATCCTATGGTTCCATGAACATGCAGAAGGCCCAGGCTCTGTGCAAGAGCAGCATCCTCTTACTGGGGATTTTTTAAGGGGAGGGTGTTCCTGCTCCCCCGAGGAGCGAGCTGGTCCCAGGGTGGGGGGAGCTGTGTGGCCTCCCCCTGCATGGCACTGGGGCTCTGGCGGGAGCTGGAGGCCTCCGTCGCTTTGCAGGCTCTTCCCAAAAATCAGATCTTGAGGTCCAAGACAGTCGGTGCCATGGAGGGAAGGCGCTTGCTCAGCCGCCGCTCCCCTCTCTGCTCAGAGGGAAGGAGGAGGCAACACTGCAAGGGAAAGGCAGCAAGCGCTTCGCAGCAGCGCACGGCAGCATCGCTACGTGACAAAACCACGGCCACTGCCACCGGTTCTGCAAAATCCACTGATTTCACATTAGAAGACCTTTATTTTTGGAAGATGACGGTAATTTGGGTTTGGGTTTTTTTTTGAAAACCCCTTCACGATCTGTGTCACCATGGTGGTATGGTACACTGTCCTACTGCAACATGCCATATAGATTTCGAATAAATAAAGCTACAAAGCCCAAGTTATGTACAAAGATCTTCGGCAAAGATAATTATGTTTACAAACCTATGTACAATACAACAAATGTAAACAGTCAAATGCAGCAGAGGATGCACAGGAAAGGACGACCATACAAACCCTGACGGCGAGGGGGGGGCTTCCCGCCTCCCCTCTGCTGGGGCCGATGGTTTTTTTCTCAGCACTTGTAAATAAACCAGCTTGGAGCTGCAGAGCCAAGTGAACGCGACGGCCCCAAGCGGGAATGAAGATTTCTAAACCCACAGATCAAACCCCGGCTGGGTTTGCTGGTTCTTTGTATAAAATCCACCGACTCCGAGGCACACGGACAGAGAACTCGCACAAACACGTTGCTCGAAAGACCCACGAGGTACACGCAGTCGCCCAACACTGTCGCAGAAGCGCGCAGGTGACACTGTGAGATCCAGTCCTATATTACACGGATCGGAACAGGGGTGGGGTGGTGGCGGGGTCCCAGGAGGGGGCTTTGTGGATTTGTGGCTTCCTAACGCTCTGTCGGACTTCCCGGTGTGGCGGTGTGTGGATGTTTGCCTGACGAAGGCACCGGGAGCATGCTCCAGCCGCTCGCTGCGTTGCTGCACGGGTGGGGGAGCGCCGAGGGGCCGCTTCAGCACGGCTCAGCCGCGCCAGCACCCAGCAAGGCAGGCGATGTTCTGACTGACGAGTGCTGGGCACGGGACCGTCACCCCCGCGCCCCCAGCCCCTCCATCCCTCTGCCCCGTAGGGCCGCGCAGCTCAGCCTCCCATGCCCACACCAACCCACGGCCACGCGCTGGCCCCGCAGTGATTTATTAAGCTGCGGTAACTGAGTCATGGACCTGATTCCTGTCCAAAGAGCCGCGGCGCAGCCTCAGCCTGGGGTCTGAGGTCTGAGCCTTACCGGGAGGGCAGCAGCTGCCCGTCCTGAGCAGCAGGATGCTGGAGGAGGCAGGGAGAAACGCTGCCAAACCTAAGTTAGAGAAGAGATACGGTGAGGGGCTGAGGACCGCCGGGCCGAGCAAGACTCCTGCAGCCCGTGAAACAGAGCACTGCGGGTGGCAGCTTGAGCAGCGCGGGGTGTGGGGCCAAGGCAGAGAACATCCGCTACAGCGACAGGAGAAAACAAACTGTATTAATGTGACATGGAGGGCCATGAGCTCAGGGTCTCCTCGGGCAGCAGGGCGCGGGTCGTGTTCCAGCGGGGCAGGAATGGGCAGCAATCGGGAGCAGTTCCTCTCGTGGTGGGCTGAGAAAAGCATCCGCAAGTCCGAACACGACCTCCTGCGGGCTCATACGCTCAGGGGGAGCATGCCAGGCGCCGAGGACGGTCGAGAGGCTCCCAGTCTGGGGGGACCTTGATCAAAGCCGTTTACTGCCCTGAGGAGCAAGAAGAGACAGGCCGGTAAGTGATGAGCCCCAGGAGATGGCACCGCTCACCCCTCCCGGCCCCAGCAGCTGGAGAACAGACCCCTCTCCTCCCCTCTCACCTCACCCTGGCTGTACGATGGCTGCAAGGCCACTGTGACCACAACAGGGCTCCCATGGCTGCGCCCACCCGCACCCACCACTCCTGCCTGGAGGTGGTGGGTGCTGCCTGATGACCACCCCAGGAGGACAAGCAGCTCCTGCGCAGACCCCAGACCCCCACGCCGGGCTCTGGGCAGCTGAGGGGCCGGGCACAGCAGTGCTGCAGGCTCGCTCCCCACGGCCAGCTCCCCTCCCCTCTTCACGGGTGCTGGTGGGCTGCGAGAGGAGAACATGGGTCTGACAGCTTTTCCATCTCTACTCCGTTCTGGCTTTGGCAGATCTTCTGTGATCAGGCTCAACACACAGCGTCTGCCCAGGCTCACCATCTGCTGATCATCACCACCACCACAGCCTTGACAACCAGAAGCGATGGCATCCCCATATCAGGACAGCACGTCTGTAGGCGTGGGTAACGGACCGTTGTAACGATGTGACCCCAATATGAGTATGATCGTACAGCTTTATTAGTCAGCAAAACAAGGTTTATATAGCAAAACTATTACAGCATCTGAATGGTTAAAACCCCAACCCATATATAGGCAAAACTACTGCAACTCGTTGTGATTGATGCAGAGCTGCACCTCGAAGTGAAAACAGTACTGTGGCAGGAAACAGCAACGTGGCAGGAAGGAAGTGACAGTGTGGCAGGAAACGGTGACGTTCCCCCTGCTCCAGTGTCCTGAGCTCGTCGCTCTGCCTTCCCAGCAGGGTTCCGTGTCAGCCGCTCCCAAGGCTCACCTCCGGATCAGAACCTGGGTTGCTCAGCGCACCAAACTATGTCCCCTCTCGTCCAGCCAGGACTCCACAATTCCCCCTTTTTGTTTTTTGAGCAAGCCAGGTTTGCTTCGTCATCTTGGAGAGAGCCTTTTTAAGACAGCTAAAGCAAATACATATTATAACTCCAACAGCAAGTAACACGATACATATGCGCAAAATTTCTATAATTAAACCGTTAAGCCAAGCGGGCAGATTACCAAAGAGCGAGGTGAGAAATCCATCAAAAAATCCCTGGCTTTGTTGTATTTGATTGGCGTGCTGTTCAAGCCATTATAATTGCTTGTGGATGGACTTACTACGATCGGACAAGTTCATACAGCACATGCCTTCGAAATCCTCACAACCATGTCCCTGGGCCAGCAGTAAAAAATCAATTGCGGCTCTATTTTGCAATACTGTATGTCGTAGACTACTCTGATCTTCTAGCAGGGATTGCAAGACTTTTTTGGTAACACTGGCTTGCTTCTCTGCCCAGCGTTCCGTGTTCACCAATCTACTTCTATAGCAGTGTTCCGTGTTCGCTACTTTGAAGGTCTATCTCCATTACCAAGCCTGGGTTGCTCAACAGCACCAAACTATGTCCCCTCTCATCCAGCCAGGACTCCACAATTCCCCCTTTTTGTTTTTTGAGCAAGCCAGGTATAGTTGATGAGGTTGTTGATGATGATGAGAGCTGACACTAATTTTGGTCTTCAGCTTGCTACCACTCTTTCAGAGGCCCACACAAACTACAATACTAACAGTATAAGAACACAAATGCTAGTTGAAGACATAGAGATGTGAAGTGCATACCACAACCTGCTGGATATAAAGAAAGATTAAATTAACTTGAGAATGATTCATACTGATGGTAAATCTGTTACCTAGCATATTGGTGTAGATTGATTTACTTGTATTCAATTTTCTTGCTGGATTTACTTGTATCCAATTTTCTTCCTGTGTGGATGGTGGGACTAAAGTACCGCTTGACCACAACATATCATTATTGTCAATGGGAGGGAATGCATCTCACCACGTCAGGCATCGAAATAGCAGTGTATCGATAGTATGAGCGCAGTAAATTTGCACTTGGGTTATAGGTATACTTATCATATATACAAACATCCATAACATTTAGTATTGGCTATCGATATTAATTACCTAGGTTAAGATCAATGTACCTAGAACTACGACTCATGAACTATATAGGCTAAAATTAATGTACAGAAAAGCATAAAGCTGCAAACATCACCACATCTATTCCCTGCTGCATCAAATGCTTCCGAAGCCCCGACAAATCAGAGTCCAAATACAACAATCTAAAGTCAAAAACCAGAAATAGTCAATACCTGCAGAACTTACCAAACCAAAAGACACAAAACAGTTACTTAGTCCAGACAAATCCGTTAGATCACAGAAACCAAATAAATCCATCAGAACACAGAAATACAAACACGGTAACATAAAATCACACGTTCATGGTCGCGACCACACACACACACAGGCACACCAAGTTTTCAGCATAAATCCAAATATTGCAAAGACAGGACTTACAATAATATTCAACATTTACCAGACAAATACCCAAGCTTCAGTTTCAGGAAGAGTACTCTCTTTTCAATTCAGGATTAGAAAGGACACTTTCCCTTCTCGTCAGGGATATAGCTCAATGCTGTGAAGATTTTACTATGACTAAAAAATAGGCAACAAAAAACAATACTGGAAGACTGCCTTTGCCTTATTAATAGTTCACGCTCAGAACTTTTTGGTCCAGTGATCAGAGGTTCTCCCCGAGAATCCCTCGGTGCCGGCTGGAGGTCCTGCAATCCCTCGGACCATTGAAGTTCAAGAGCAGCGTCCTACCTGGGTACCCAAAATCTATTACTAGAAAGCAGCAAAATAATTAACTTCCTAAAACTTAATGTTGGAGTTCTAGAAAGCAGGCATTCTTTACTGCAGTACTGAACGCACAGGGAATAGTTCTACTCAAATGTGTGTACCGAAAAGACACTCTTACTAGATATTTATGCCATGTTAACATACATAATCATTACATTTCTGCAAAGTACTTATCATTCTCCATTTCCCCCCTCCCCCTTTTTTTTTTTTTTTTTAATATTAATGTCTTTTGTACATGCATATTGGCACCTCTAGGCAGTTGTCAGGAGCCCTCAGGTGAAGGTTTATACTTTTCCTCACGGTGTCTGCTAGTTGACCTTTGCTCTTGTGCAGACGCAGTTCTAAAATCGCGTATACCGTGTCCTCCAAGATAGCTTCGTTATACAAAAGCTGTTGTGGGAGATAATTGCCAAATATGCAAGGAATGTATTAACTGGTGTGGGTGGTGCACCCACTGCAGTCATCAGAGTACTTGCGTTTGCTGTAATTTTTTCAGTGTTCCCTGTGTAATAGGATCATCCAGAGTGGATCTCTTCTGCTTCCATGTCAGAGGTTGCTCCCTGAGAGTGAGCGTGGTCACCTCTGGCATCGGATTCTGCGTTACGTTCTTTCAGCTCATGATATAGCTTCACATATTTTACCGGAAACCATCGAGGGCCTGTTGAAAGAAGAACACACGCACACGCTCTTCCCCACGTTATTAGTTCTACAGGACCTGTCCATTGTGATTCCCCAAATTCTTTATACCATGCTTTTGGTCGAACCACAAATGGAGGGACCATCCCGAATTGACGGTCAGCTGCTGTTGTAAATAATTGATCATCAGAACGATTTTAAAAATTAAGTACATATAATGCTTTGTCTAACTGTTCCTGTGGGGTAACACTGCCCATAGGATTCCCCCTTTTTTGTTTATTTAGCATAGCTTTGAGGGTCCCGTGGACACTTTCAACAATGGCTTGTGCAGTAGAAGAATGTTGTATACCTGTAACACGTTGTATACTCCAGTCCTGTAGGAAAACAGAAATTGTCCGTGAAACGTTCCTTTTCTCCCGTATGTGCCGTGGCTACCAGAAATCCTGAGAAAGTATCCACACTAACATGTACACAATGCAGTCGACCAAATGTTGATATATGTGGAACATCACTTTGCCAGAACTCATCACCTCGTAAACCACGAGGGTTCCCTCCTGCACACGATGGTACGGGTGTAATACATTGACAATCAGGGCATGCATGAACATTTTTTGTAGCTTGCCCCTGGGGCAAAGCAAATTGTTTATGCAAGGAAGAGGCGTTTTGATGAAAGAAGTCATGAGATAATCGGGCTTGCTTGAAACCGTGTGGCAGTACTGCTGCCATTGTCAATTTATCTGCTACAACTTTTTCTTCAGTTATTGGTTTTAGTAGAGTAGTATGTAACTACATATGCATTATAAAATATACACATACACGATTTTCTAATTTCAATAGCAATTTCATCTGCAATGCATTGAACAATATTCACAACATGCAGAATCTGAGACAACATTGAGTGGTTCAGTCGAAAACAATTGAAAAAAAGTGCAAGGCCGCTGATAGCTTAAAAATTTGTGTGGATCCTTCAATGACTAAAATAGATGATTGTTAATCTGATGAATTTGTTTGTTTCCAAAACACTATTCGTGCTCCTTTAATAGGAACAGAAACACGTTGTTTTTTTCGCTGCAATGAAATTTGAGAAAGGGAATGTAACAGCTTATTTTGTGGAAGGGTATAACGTATGTTATTTAAATAATCAGCTAGAGCGGCTTGCAGTGATAAGGATTCACTGTTTAAAGCGACAAAGTCATCTTTAGCCAGCAGCAGGTAAATAATATCAACTTGCTGACAGTGATTCCAACCTTGTGCTATTAAGGACACTATGATGTGTACCTTTGAAGTCAATGTTTTCATGGGCGTATGAGACAAAGAGATTCATTCCAGAGTCTTCAACTGCTGCGTGTTAACACACCACTGATCGAAAAGAGGGTAAGGCTGTAAAACAAAACCTTCATAAATGATATACAAATTTGTTGGCAATTCGACATTAATTCTGAAGGTAAAGGCAATTGCAATTCTATCTGAAATCTTTTGTAAAACAGTTTTTGCTTTTGTCATTGATCTTCGGGAAAATAATAAATTTGAGTCCCTTTTAACAAAGTAAATAGAGGGGACAAATCTTCAGCTGTAAAGTCAATATTTTCACCTTTCAGCAGAGTGAATAACATCATCTAGGTAGACCATCTGAACCCTGGAAAGATAATAAAGTCCAGCTGTTTGTTCACAAGGAATTCTACTGCAGTAATTGAATTGTATACATTTTTTGGTAACCAAGTCCTTGAATGTCAGAAAGATGGTTCTCGCCGTGCCGCTTCTGGGCTGGCCAGGACGGGCCGGCGCGCTGGGATCCAGGGAAGGGGGGGGGGGGGGGGTGGAGTGGGAGAGAACCCGCCGCCGGTTGCCCGGGGCGGGCCATGTGCCCCACCAGGTGTAAGGTTTGCTGACCCGTTCGATGCGGTGGCTGCTGGCGCGGCGGCTGTACAGCGTCTGAGGGACCGTGCATTTTTATGTTGGAATTCACCTCGTTTGATCTCAGGTCGGGTACGCCAATTGCTGTCGCGAGACCCTGTCGTGCACTTTTGGGATGCCGGATTTTTACACCCCACTTCCCATTTCTCTGGATTCAAAGGATCGTCAGGTTTTGGCAGATTTACTTCCCACATTTCTCATGTTCGGTAGGAATTTCGTCGTATGTAGGGTTAAATTTCAACAGACTGCTGCTCTGTCCTTGCTTTTGAGATAAGGACAGAGGTATAGCAGCTGCTTCTAAGATAGTCTCTGTAAGTTTTAGAGCATTTAAAGCTGTATGCACTGATTTCCAAGTAATGATTTTCTCAGGGATTTTAAACTGCAAGGCTTTGTTCTTTCAAACTTCACTGTAAAAAAGTTTTTAATGGAGCCTTCGCTCCTTTTTTCGGTGACTGTCCCATTCTCCAGTGAGCCGGAGGCGGGGCGCAGACCCGATTACTGCTCAGGGTCTGCTGGACCCAGCCCCTGCTCACGGCTTTTTTCAGGTGCTACATTTGCAACAAAAGGACTTTTCTGAATGACTCTGGCCACTTTTTTTCTCTGCTAACACATTTTTTAACGCTTCATAAACCAAACGCCAAGTTGTTAATACTCGGCTCGCATTCACGTCACGCCTTGAAGTATGTTTAAAAGGTAAATCTCCTAACACCTTCCAAGTTAAAATACCAAAAACACGCGGTGATTCCACGGGCACTCCATTACTTCTGAGTCAGGCTAACAACAGCTCGAAAAACAGGGACTAATTATCGCTCCTCTTTGTTGCCAACCTGTATGCACAGAGTCCACGATTCTCTGCCACACATCCAAGTCGAACAACTGATCTGTTTCCTGATTTTTTGCACTCGCTGGTATTGTGGTTATCCCCCTTACAGTTCACACGCCACTTTAGCTATCCCTCTCCACCGTACCCCCGACCCTTCCCTGGTTCCCAACCCCCCATTCCACGGCACAGCGCAAGGTGGGGCTGGAAGAGAAAACGGGTTATATGGGTTAGGGACTGGTGGCTCCGGCAGCAAAGTATCCGTAACCTTCTCATCTGTACAACGAGTCACTGGAGTCCTTGGAGACGGCGGCGTAGGCAGAGGAAGTGGAGGATACCGCGGTATAGGATTCGGGGACATGGGACAATCGGAAGGGGCAGCGGTGGCGCCTGGCCAATCTGCGGGCGGTGGCGCCTCAGCACATCCCTCTCCGCGGCGCGGTGGCGGTGGTGGTGACTCTGGCGGTGGGGGTGGAAACCCTGTGCCAGTGGGTCTAGCCGCACGTACTCCTTTTCCTGGACCGCAGCTTTCCCTGCCTCCACGGGCTGCCGACTCGGACCCCCTCATGCTTTCAAAGATGGCATAGGGAGGCTAGGACCCTGAAACAGCAGAGTTGTTGCCAAGCAGGTCCCTCCCTCGGGTGTTAATGTAGCGAAAGCAGAGGTAACAGCTTAAGTCCTTTCTCCGTGCAGCAGCAACAGAAACTTCAAGGTAGCTGAGTCATATTGTAACCATCTCACAGAGAGGATGGGTTGGAGGAGATTAGCCACTGCTGACTCTTCCTATATCAGTGTGGACCCCATCTCCTCCCCAGCCCAATCAACTTCACGAGTTGCTTTGCCGTTGCGTCTATTCCTCTCTTAGAGAGCATACCGACAAGCAACGTTGCCGCAGCCTCTATCTTCATGCTTGCGACCCTGGCCTCCACATTCAATTTTAGCTGCGCCAGGCAGCACCAGTGGGGCTCGTTTTCTCCCTGGGAGGCGGCCGTCCGTGTCTGCCCTGCGACGCTGCACCCAGGCAGCACCACTCTCAACCGTTGTTTTCCCACTCCCCTCCTCTAGCTGCTTACTGCAGACTCGGAGATTCTGCAGGAAGATGAATCATTTTTTGCCACAGGAAACTAAACCATCCTCTGCTACCAGTTGTTGGAGTGGGAGACGGACCCGGAGTAACGATGAAATCTCAATGTGAGTGTGATCGTTCTCCTTTATTAGTCAGCAAAACAAGGTTTATATAGCAAAGCAGTTACAGCCTCTGATTGGTTAGTTATCTTAACCATATATAGTCAAAATAGCTACAACTCGCTGTGATTGGTGCAGAGCTGCATCTCGATGCGGAAGCGACAATAAGGCAGGAAGCAACAACGTGGCAGTCCCCCTGCTCCAGTGTTCCGTGTTCGCCACTCTACTTCTGTAGCAGTGTTCCGTGTTCACTACTTTCAAGGTCTGTCTCCGTTACCAAGCCTGGGTTGCTCAACAGCACCAAACTATGTCCCCTCTCGTCCAGCCAGGACTCCACACACGCTGCGACTTCTTCGGTCTCGGCTGGCGCAGGCAACAGGAGTCCTTGCTTCTCGCTCTTCTGATACTCGGAGATCTCCTCTTTGAGCTGTTCATCCTTCAAAAGGAAAACATTTGCTTGTATTTTTGGTGAAGGTTCATCTTACTGTCTTAGAGAATTAAGATTCCCCTCAAATTCGCTGTAGATACGCCACAGATTTATTAATATTAACCACTCAGCTTGAGGGATCGGTTGAGATCATGCGGCTGCTCCAACCTTGCGGCCTCAGACTATTCAGAGAGCTAAAAGCAGTAAAAGGGGGAACGCTGCTATGTTCAAGGGTAAGCGATTTTTCTCCATTTATTTCAATTACTGATCACGCACATGTCGTACTTTCCCTTTTACCGAACAGGACTGGGTGCAGAGGGGTAGACAATCACTCTTTCTGAGGATGCCTTTTGGCCTTTGCTGTTATCGATGGGATCAATAGAATACTGTTATTAGCAGGTAACTGTTCACGTCACACACTCACTCACTCACTCACACACTCACTCACACTCGCTCTTGGCTACCAGTCGGAGCAGCAGCCGGGAAGCAAACCCCAGCCATCGACTCACAAGCACGGGGTCGTACCGCAGTGACTTCTGGCCGGGTGTGTTGGTGAAGCCCCGCAGAGGGTGCTCACCTTCACCAGATGCAGGTACCATCCCGTGCTCTTCAAGCATGGCCAGCAGCACCCATGGGTGCCAGCTGAGACTCACGCAGTCGATGCCACGGACCTCACATGGGTTCAGCAGAACACTGCCGTCCCCACTTTATCATTTTTCACAGATTTAGCAGCACTGCTAGTCTCTGAAGCTACCAGCCCTCGCAAAGCGTTCACAGGCCACCTTCTCAGCACGCATTTTTCCTTTCTTCAGCCTCGTGCTATGCCTCCACCCACACCCACAGGCGCCTGGCGAGCCCGCTCACGCCACGCAGATGCCGAATCCTGCAGGGTTAAGGCTCAGTACACCAACTGGTGGAGCACATGGCAGGGATGGGGTCGGTCTCCCACAGACCACCAAGCCAGAGCCAGCCGGCCAGCCTGCTCCTCACCCTGCTGTCCGGAACTCACCGGCAGCAAAAAGACCTCAGGATGCAGAACTTCTGTGTCTCCTAACAAAGTAGAGTTTCAGCTTCTACATACTAAAAATGGTGGGTTTCTAACTTCTGTGCCAACAGTTAAACCTCATTCCTAAGGAATAAAGGTAATTTGCTTTTAGCTTAACAACGTGGTTGGTTGGAAGCAGTCTCACTCTGGCTGCATTTTTTTTCTGTACAGAGAAAACAATATCTTACACTTCTCTGCAAATTTTTTGTGTCTATGTATTTCTCTCTTTATATGTAATAAAAACATAGGTATACACACAAAAGTGTATGTATACATAGCGACCGAAAGAAGCAGTGTGCTAAAGCAAATACAATGTTATCTGGAATTAAAAAAAAGTAAACTGAGCAGTACGAACTAAATTACATAATGTTTTTGCAGACCCAGAAACTGTCCTGCAAATACAAGCTTTGAGATTACAGATGCGCTTAGAGGCTATGCTAAGGAAGAACCAGCAACTTCTTTCAACGGAAGGAACAGAACTACATACTCAAATTTTTAAATCCTCAAATGTGAATAAATTATATTCAAGAAAGTAAGTTTTCAATATTATCATGAAGAGATGGACATGGTACTGTCAGAGATACTACTTGATTTAAAAATACTCATTTTGATCCGAGAGACCAGCATGACAGCTGCTGAGCTATCTGTGCTGGGGCAGCATATGTAATTATAGGCTGCCGGCAACCAATTACAGGCTGCTGAAGGACTGATATAAAGAATTGGAGTTAAGAACAGACACCAAATTTGTGCCAAATGACACTTTTTAATGGGAAACAGACTGTTGTGTTCATTCACTGTTGGCAATCTCAGTAAGGAACTATCTTGTTGATAGAGACTACTGCATTTAGAGAATCCTAAATTCATTATGTCAAACATTAATGGTAATGACAGTCACTTAAGAAAGCCAACACAAAATGAAAAGGAATAAGTTTATCTGCTACTGAGCAAATCAACGCAGCCACAATAAAAAGCCAAAGAGGTAGAGAAGTATCAAAACATAAGCATAAATTAAAAATTGTTTAAAAATGGCTAGGTATTGGGGTTTAGACTAACTTATTTGTTGTCTTTAATAACAGTCCCTAGGAAAAGACAGGAATGTTGCGTACTCTGTTTGCTCGCTTAAATGTGTGCAGACGTTGGCCAGTAAGAGCAAGCACCGAGCCGATACTGCTCGCGTCTTTCAGGACTCTGCTGCAAGCCCTAAAGCACATACGCAGTGTGAGCCCGCGCAGCCCCCTCCGTTTGGCGAGGCATCGAACCCTTCCTGCACCAGAGGATGCTCTGAGAGCCGCCTTTTTTCAGGGCTGCAGTAACAGCAGCTGCCTTAAAGCACTCTTTGGATAATTATTCTGCCCATTTCCCAAAGTCTGTTACTCCATGAGTCACACAGCGTCAGAACCGCAACTCTGGAAAGACTTACTGCAGAAAAAGAGAGGGGAAATCAGAGCGGCGAGGCAGGTGAAGGAGCGAGGCGGAATGTCCAGAGCCAGCCCGGGGCTGTCGGCCACGCAAAGGCTCCTCGGTGCCGCAGGAGACCCGGCAGCGGGAGATGGCTACTCACCAAATCAAGGAATGCTTTCCTTTCCAAGTCAGGTGCTTGGACCCGTTCTCGCAGCGCCAGGATTTCCTTGTCCAGTCTGCTGTTGTGTTCCATGGTCTTCTGTAGCTCAGTTTTGTCTGTACAGAACAGGAAAAACACCTGGTCACCAGCCCTGGTCTGGACTTTGACCTCCACCAAGCTCAGAGAGGAATAAGGGTTCACAGGAATAAGGGTTCCAAAATTGCACTGCCCTTATGCACAGGTGTACGCGTGCGACAGCAGAGAGAGGAGTTCCCCAGACGTATGGGAACATCTTCTCTTATTCGAATGGTAGAGGTTTATGTTTCTGGAGATCCAGGCTCAATAGCAGTGCTCTGTTTATTACAGCGGTCCCTCCATAGTTATTCCAGAGACTCAGTTTACCTCTAGAATATGGAAAATGCCTCACCTCGGATATTTAGGTACGGGTTTCACAAACAGCTAGGGTAAGTTTTGAAAAGCCCAAACAGCCATATTTCTGATTTTCATCACAAATTTCATAATTTGCTGCAAGCCAAAACACAGTCACAGTTCATGTATCAGTGCTGTGCTAGCACCTATGTTTACGAAATGGCCAGTACAGTAAAAATTGTGGTTGTATACCAACCCTCCAAGCCTGAATCAACAAACATCTGCAACCATCACACCAGTTAATGCAGACTATCCCTTATTTCGAGTGCAAGAAATAGGAAAAGATGTATTAGGAGCAGACTGACAGAAATTTGTCCGCATATACACTGGTATCCTAATCCTAAGCAGAACTAGCAAGAAGACAGTTTTCCTTATAGAAGAGGTGAACAAAGATTTTTCCCTTTTCAGCTTCATGCTGGGCACAGGAAATTTCAGCTTAAATTTGACTTTTATTCAGACACAAATAAAAACATACCTTCTTTCTTAGTCCCAATCTGGCAAAAAAAACCAAAAACACAACCCCAAACCTCTGTTTCAAACAAGGATTTTGATATTGGATTTTCAGTTTTGTTATTTAAAATAAAAGGCAAGGAATGCCTCCTACCGAAGCGTTCATTTTGCTGAAGAGCCTGTTTACCGCTGCAGAAAGCCTTGCTAAAATTCTGGATCTTCTCTGCGTGTTGACACCGTGACTTAGCGCTCGCTCTCCGCTCACTCACCCCTTCCTCCCGGTGCTCAGGCGCTTGCAGGGCTGAGCACGGGGCCGGTTCTACAAGGATAACAGAGTTTTGCTGTGTTCAGGTTTGGAAGGGACCTCTGTGGATCATCTAGTCCAACCCCTCTGCCGAAGAAGGGTCACCTAGACCAGGCTGCACAGGACTGCGTCCAGGCAGGTCTTGAATATCTCCAGAGAAGGAGACTCCACAGCCTCCCTGGGCAGCCTGTTCCAGGACTCCGTCACCCTCAGAGGGAAGAAGTTCTTCCTCATGTTCAGGTGGAACTTCCTCTGCTTCAGTTTGTGCCCGTTTGCCCCTTGTCCTGTCGCTGGGCACCACTGGAAAGAGTCTGGCCACGTCCTCCTGACACCCACCCTGCAGATACTTAGAGGCATTTCTAAGGTCCCCTCGTAGCCTTCTCTTCTTCAGGCTGAACAAGCCCAGCTCTCTCAGCCTCTCCTCGTAGGAGAGAAGCTCCAGTCCCCTCATCATCCTCGTAGCCCTCCGCTGGACTCTCTCCAGTAGCTCTTCATCTCTCTTGAAATGGACACAGCACTGCAGATGGGGCCTCACTAGGGCAGTGTACATGGGAAGGAGAACATCCCTGGACCTGCTGGCCACACTCCTCCTAATACACCCCAGGAGACCATTGGCCTTCTTGGCAGCCAGGGCACACTGCTGGCTCATGGTCAACCTGTCGTCCACCAGGCCACCTAGGTCCCTCTCCACAGAGATGCTCTCCAGCAGCTCAGCCCCAAGCCTGTACTGGTGCCTGGGGTTGTTCCTCCCCAGGTGCAGGACCCTGCATTTGCCCTTGTTGAACCTTATCAGGTTCCTCTCTGCCCAGCTTTCCAGCCTGTCCAGGTCACGCTTAATGGCAGCACAGCCTGACGGTGTATCCATCACTCCTCCCAGTTTGGTGTCATTAGCAAACTTGCTGAGCGTACACTCTAACTCTTCATCCAGGTCATTGATGAAGAAGTTAAACAAGACTGGGCCCAGCACTGACCCCTGAGGGACACCACTAGTGACCGGCCTCCAACTAGACTCAGCACCGCTGATGACAACCCTCTGAGTTCTGCCATTCAGCCAGTTCCCAATCCACCTCACCGAACACTCATCCAGCCCACACTTCCTGAGCTACCCTAGGAGGATGTTCTGGGAGACTGTGTCGAAAGTCTTGCTGAAGTCTAGGTAGACAACATCCACGGCTCTCTCCTCATCTACCCAGCCAGTCATGCCATCGTAAAAAGCTATCAGATTGGTCAGGCATGATTTCCCCTTGGTGAATCCATGCTGACTACTCCTGATAACCTTCTTTTCCTCCACTGAATCAGTGTCCCCGAGTGGAGGCTCTCTTCCCAGCCAAGGTCAGCCCAGCGCAGTGTCCCTGCGGGCAGGCACAGAGGACAGGCCATCCCCCGGCGTCATGACGGGGCGCTCAGTGCCCAGGGAGGGACTGCAGCTCCCAGCATGCCCCGGGGTGGGGGAGAGGCACTGCAGCTCCCAGCATGCCCCGGGGTGGGGGAGAGGGACTGCAGCTCCCAGCATGCCCCGGGGCCGGGGACTACAGCTCCCAGCATCCCCCGTGCCCTGCCCAGGCCACTGCCGCCCAGCCCACTCCCAGCCCAGGCCCCGGGCCCTCTTCCAGGCCGCTCTCCATGGAGCCCCCGCCCTGCCCGAGCCCCAGGCCCCCGGCCCCGCAGCATGGAGCAGCTCCGTGCAGGGCTCGGCTGCCCCGGCCCCAGGGAGAGCCCCCGGGGACGCCCGCCCTGCCCGGGACCGGCACCGGGCCTCCCCCAGACCCCCCTAGCCAGCCCCCGGCCTGACCCCCGGCCCCCACACCCACGCTGAGGAGAGTCCCGCAGGCCGAGCCGGCCTCCCCCGAGCTGGGACGGCGACCGTGGCCCCTCCAGCAGCGCGGAGACCCCCTCGCTGGAGAGGCAGGCGGGGGACAGCTGCCAGGGCTCTGCTGTCCCCAGCCATGGAGCCTTGCTGACCCCCATGCTGTGGGGGCTCACGCAGGGACGCCATGGGAAAGCACGGGAGGATCGGGGCAGACAAACAATTCTGACAAGCTTCCAGGAGTATTGAGTTCCCCTCTAATAGCTGCTGCTGCAAGCGCCACAGTCAGGCGGTGTTGGCCTGCGAGGGCACGTCCTGGGCTTTATACTGCTTTTGCCAAGGAGCAGGAGATGTATGTGCAGGGAGGATCCCCAGCAGATGCAGTTTCATCTTCACGACCGCACACAACAGATGAACCCACCCAAATGGCATCTGCTTACACTTCAGAGACCTGAGGCCCCTTTGCACTCAAGTGCCCCGTTTTCCCAGGAAGCTCAGCAGAGGGCTTTTCTGGAGCACAAGGTTTTGCACCAGCTTCTGCCTTCCTCCCCACCAAAGCACAGGATCGTGTGTCTTTGAGCAGACAAAGCTCCGCTATCGAAGCCAGGCCAAGGAATTCTCTCAGCACAGCACGGGTCCATCCTTCCCAGGTGGACATAGGTAGAATTTGTCCTGCCAGAACACCTTCTGTGCCCACCCACCTTATGCAGACAAAGCCTCAAAAGCAAATCAGCGCTTTGGGAGCTCAAGACTCCAGAGGAGCAAGGGTCCTGAAATCGGTTCAATTCTTCAAGCCCACCTGACCACTGAAGAGCCACATCTGGAGCTGCTTACCTGAGCCCGATGGGTTTCCGCTCTGTGCCCTGGTCTGGGCCAGACTCTCTGCCTTGCCACTGAAGCATCCGCACCGCGGGTCCTGAGGGCTCTTAGCAACGGCTTCTGCTAACATCTCATTAGCCCTGTGAAAAAGGCAGGAGCATGCAAGAACGGCTGTTACTCATCGTGGCACAAAGGTGTTCCCCAAGGGTGATGCTGCGCTGTTGGACTCATGCACACAAACTTCCCAGCCACCCAAAGGTACTGCTTCTCAGGCTCTTCTGAGCAACCTGTCTTATATCTTCCCTTGTAGGACCTTTCCTTGAAGGTGGTAGGGACTGCAGGCTCCCTCCCTCCCCCTGCTGTAAACTCCAACAGACGATGCACCGCCATAACGGCAGCTGAACAAAGTCCTGTTGCCTCACAGACTCCTCTTGTGTCCCCTCTGCCTTTCCAAGTGCGTCTATCCTAAGGTGGAGCAGAAGAGCAGCAGAAATGAAGCTCCTCTTTTCCACCACCATGCAGCAAGGAGAGACGGCTACAAAAAACTGTTTGAAGAAAAAGAACCAAAACGTCCTGCAGACAGGCCTGATTTGTTGTGTTACTTCAGGGTCAGTAAAGAGAAAGGCAAACAGGCCTCCGTAATGGGAGAGCCCAAGGTGTGCTCTTCTGAGAAGTACGCCGTCTTGAGCGTACGCATCCTGCTGACCAGATCCAAGAAAGGGAAGTGGGGTGGAAAAGCCACGAAGAAGAGGGTCGTATTCCCATAACGTGGGGGAAAAACAGAAGACATTTGGACTTACTTTTTTAATGTCTTTGTAAAGCATCTTCTAATTTCCTGGTCCACCAGATAACATTTCTCCCAACTTTTAAGTTCAGCCTGCGCACGTGCCATTTGCAGTGCGCTCTTCTCCTGCAAGCTCTGTGCTCTCTCCAGCTCCGATTCCAGAGCGCTCACTCTCTGCTCCAGCAGTTTTCTCCAGGAGGCGTCAGTGGTGCAGATCTCCTCTCTTCTGGCTGGAGTGGCTGCCTGTGTCTAAAGCAGAAGGCGCAACTTCAAGAAACAGGAAGAAAAAGACAACACCCCCGGCTCTCAAAAAGCCTGCTCTTCCTGCCATTTGTACACAAAAGCTGGTATTAAACAGCCTACAGCGCTGCATGGACAGGGAGAAGGAAAAGGCGGCATCTTTCTCATGAACACAGGTCCCACCACACGCACAGAGGCACTTTGATGCAGCCTTTTGCAGCTCCCCAGCTTCCCTACGGGAAAGGCAAACCCACAGCACCAACAAGGAGAGCCGGATGCCCAAGACCAAACACCTAAAACGCCATCGCCACCACCACGAATGAACGCAATGCAGACTACAGATGCAAATGGTACATAAACTGACCTGCAAAAGTGGGCTGAGATGCTGCTTCTGTCCCGTTTCTGCCTGTGCTATCTGTTCACACTGTTCTCCAGAAAGCGCTGCTGCCGTACGAGCCACGCCAGCAGTCGCCAAGCCGTGCGGCACAAGAGTAGCCACCAGCCCTCGCAGCTGCTGGTTTGCAGGTGCGAGCTGCAGAGATGTTTCACGCTCCAACTCCAGCTGCGCAGAGAGTTCACACATCTGGATGCAGGGAATAAACAATCTGTCTTAGGCAAAGGGCTCTCAAATCTCCGCCAAACTCAATCACATGGCCACAACCTCTGCACGGTGTCGGAACAGAACCCAGTCTCCAAAGAGCACGGCCGCCTCGTTCTTCCCCACCCAGGTGCTGTCCCAAGCTCACTGCCTTCCCACAGCCTCGGAACGAGCTCCCTGAAGAGCCAGCTGACTTTTTCAAGGTGAGAGGGGAGGAGGCAGCGAGGAGAAAGGAGCTAAAAGCACCCTCGAGCCTGGATAACTGTTGTTAGTGATGCAGAAGCTCATAACGTCCTCAGAGAAGTCTCTCCTGTATTTGTTCCCAAATTATTTTCTTGTCTGGCACTCTTTGAAGCAACGGAACAGCTTCCTCCATACTGACAGGTTTACAGACTTTGCATACCTTGGCCTTAGCCTTGTCCAAGTCCTCTTGCAAGCGGGAGTTTTCCTCCTTCAGGTAATCGTGTTGGAGTGTGGAAGCTTTCAGCGACTTTTCTGCTATCCACTGCTTTCTTGAAGCATCAGTGAGCTCTTCTTGCAGCCGTCCCACTGTTCTCTAGGGAAACAATGTCACGGGAGGACAGAGAAAAAGGTAAGAAGCCAAAATCTGTCTTTTGACTTGCAGTTACTAGATAATATACCGAGATCGGTTCTCTAAGTGCATCGCAAAGCAGAGCAGCCTCATCCCCTGGAAGAAGGTGACATCTGCACAGCTGACGGTCTCTAGCCATCCTTGGCAAGTGAAGACAACTACAGAAATGCCATCTCTGAAGGATGATTTCTGTTTCCAGCACATTCTGCTGGGAAGATGCGGAGACTGTATCTAAGTATGTGTCTATAAGCACGTCTCAAGGCTTGCCGGCACCTTCCGCAATTCCAACAAAACCAGAACCAGCTCGAGTGATGGACTCCCACGCAGGTAGCTTACACCTGCTGACTTTCCGGAGCACCAGACAGCCTTGGGAACTGCTCTGCTTTCAGTCATTCCTGCTCAGTGATCATCTCACCTCTTTTTCTACTTGGTCCGCCTCGCATATAAAGGCATCGCTCACCTTATGTTCTTGGGCGGCCTTGTTCCGCACCTCTCCCAGCTGCTGACGGAGGAAAACATTTTCACTCTGGAGCTGGGACAGTTGTTCCTGCAGCCCTTCTGCCTGCTTGATGACATCTTTTCTTTCTTGAGCGTTCTTCGGGGGTAGAGCGTGCTGCTCCTTTGCCTGCCTCCGAGCCTGATGTAATTCTCTTTCTGCTCTATCTAAAGCCAGTGTCTTCTCCCGGAGAGTTTCTTTCAGTTGCTCCACTTCCTGCTCCAGCCTGCCAGCTTTTCTTTTGGCTTTGTTCAGCTGCTGACACAAGCTCTTGTTGGTTTCCAGCACCTCAGAGATGTGCGCGGGCACAGTGAGCTGGACATCACATGCTCTCAGAATCTCTTGCACATCGGCACTTTCTGCTGTCCCAGGACTTCCGAGGCTCCGGTGGCAAAGGGACGAATCCAACCCTGGGGTCGGTATTTGGGCTGTGATGTTTCCTGTCTGCTCAAAGGGAAAGAATAAAAATGGACGGAACTTAGGAAATCAGCTCAAAACAGGAGAGAGCGGCAGCATGTCACAGACCCAGAAGAGGACTGTCACTAACTTGACGTCGGATGAGAAAAGAGTTTCCAAGAACCCTGCCTTTGGCATTACTCATGGAAAAGTCTTCTTCTGCATTAGGGTGTGATAGAAGCCTAAAAGGAAGTCTCCAATGTAAAGCCTTGGGGTTTACATACCTCCCCCTCAGAGCTTTTGCCCTCCTCGATGGCTTCTTCATCAGCTGGCGACTCACGGCCAGCAGACTCCCAGTATACGGCAGGCTCATCTACATTAAAACCACACATTTTTGGAACCACAGTGATCTAATACAGCTCCTTGGTGCCTAGAGCGCTTCCCGAATCATCGTGCTTCCCGAGACAATCTTAGCACAAACACACACCCCAAACCCATGAAATCCTAGCGAGAGACCTGTCACAACGCGGATGCGAAATGCATCTCTTCTCCTGCTTGGGAGTTTGTTTCCTCGAGAGCACGCGCCTGCGCCATGTGCCAGGGACATCACTCGAAGTGACGAGAAAGGAGCCAAAAAGGAAGCAGTGTCTCGAGAATTCTGGCAGAGCACCTGGCAGAGCATTTGTTCCCGGATGACAAGGAACCCCTCCACGCCGTTTCCAAACACCCTGTCTCCCTGGCAGCCCACCAAAAGGGCAGGCGACAGCCCTTTTCCCCATCGCCTCCTCCGCGCTGGAGAGTCCTACCTGCTCTCCCCAGAGCGGGTGCACACCGCCCCTCTCCAGCAGCTCCTGCCCTGCGGTGAGCGCTGGGTGCTGACACCCGTTTTGCATGGCCTGGAGCAGCTCCTCCCTCGTTTTCCTGCTCCCTGGGGACCGCAGGGCACACGCTGGGTCTGGGCCTGGAAAGACAGACAGCACAACCTCTTGGACTCACCGCAAGAACAACGGCCCTTTCCATCTTTCCCTCCTTTGGGAACCAACACGCCCAGGCATGAAGCGAAGCCCCAGGGCAGGAGAACAGCCCAGGAGTTTCCCAAAGACTTCCCGCCTGCCTGCGCCCGTTACCTCTCGTCCTTCTCCTGGCAGTTGTTGTCACCAACAGCCGCCTGCTTCTTCACCGGCAGCGGCGCTGGGGCCAAGCCCCCGGTGATGGACATGCAGTGTGGCTTGTTCCAGACGTCCTGCAAGATCTTGTTGTCAGCGATGCTTCCGAAGGACACATGCTGCTTCTGTGCCCTCCTCCTGCACAGGAACCGCCAGATGCTCTTCATGGCCCAGCAGGAATGGGCACCGCACTGCCTTGCCTCTCACCGACGAGCGGAGACAGGCAGGATTGGGTGGGCGCTGCTGGGTGCCGGCTGCCAGCAGAGGAGCCAAGCCCTGAGGAGCGGCAGGGTACGGGCAACTGCCTCCGGGCCGAGCCCACCACCAGCAGCAACGGCAGCACCAGCACAACACCACTGGCACAGCACCAGAAGCACCAGTACAGCAGCACCAGCACCAGCACAGCACCACTACCACCAGCACGGTACCAGTACCACCAGTACCACCAGCACAGCACCAGCAGCACCAGCACAGCACCAGCAGCACCGCCAGGTACTGTGTGTGCAGGGTCTGTGCCAGTGCCCCAGGTCTAGCGAACGCGTGTGCTGACGTCATGAACGGCTCAGTGACATCATAAGGTGCTGGGAACTGGGCGGTGCTGGGGGCAGAGGCCTGCAGGGCGGACGTGCGCGTGTGCTCAGCACCTTTCTGCGCACACCCAGGCCACGTGCCCAAGGGAAACGGCCCCTGGCGCACGGTGTCCAGGTCCACCAGCTTGCCCAAGGCCACCTCTCCAAGGCTCCCAGCACCCTGCACGCTCGGGGCACCCACCGTCCTCCTCTCCTCTCCCACACATGGGGTCGGCAGGGCGGGCTCTGGCCGCCAAGGCTCCCTGCAAGCACGAGAGGCGGTGGCTGGACACCCCGTGTGCCATTTTGGGCTTCCTGGGCTCTGGCTGTGTGTTCTGGGGCACCCTGGACCCCTCGGGGCACCCCTCTCTGCAGCCCTGGGTGTGTCCCTTGGAGGGCACCCCAAGCCCCCGCTGTCCACTGTGGAATGCCCCTGTGCCTCGCTTTTGCTTGCTGGTCTGCCCGGTTCCCCTCAGTGTGCCGTTTGGGGTGCTCCGAGACGCTCGTTCAGCTCTCTGGGCTTCCCCTGCACGTGCCTCTCTGGCTTTGGATGCTGCCTCAGGCCGTGGCTCTGCCTTTCAGGGTGCCCCAGGCCCCTGTTGTGTGAATTGCAGTGCTCTCCGGGGCAACAGGTGTGCCATTCCCCTGGCCGAGCACCCCGAACGATGCCGTTCTGAGCACCCCAAGGCCCCTCGGAGTGCATTTTCGGCTCCCCCAGCTCCTTGGCGTGCCTTTGGGTGCCTCTGCAGGCCCCACAGTGTGCTTTCTGCTGCACCCCATCTTCCCTGGTGTGCCTTTCACTACGCCCCAGGGCAATCGGTGTGCCTTTTGGGGCGTCCCTGGGCTTGGTGTTTCCCTGGACGCAGGACTCCCGGGGGGTCTTACCAGAGCGGGGCAGAGGGGCACAGTCACCTCCCTTGCCCTGCTGCCCACGCTGCTGGGGATGCAGCCCGGGATGCGATTGCCTTCTGGACTGCGAGCGCACATCACCGGCTCGTGTCCAGCTTTTCATCCTCCGGCACCCCCAAGTCCTTCTCGGCAGGGCTGCTCTCCACCCCTTCATCCCCAGCCTGGATTTATGCGTGCGATTGCACCCACCCCTTGCACTTGGCCTTTTTCAACTTTTGGCAGCTTGTTGCTTTACTAAGCTTTCTGCTGTTTTACGAAGCTTGCATTTGTTGACTGGACAAGTAATTAGGGTTCCGGGGAAGATATGCTTCACCCCACCCCTCTTCCATTTGACTGAGTTTGTCTACAAATTCCAGCCTCCACGTGGCTCTGGGATCACACACACATACACACACACACTTGCCGTTGGGTAAGTTGAAAAAAAACTGTTGAATAATTTAGGTGAAATATATCACAGAAATCACCAGGTCAGTCCATTTGGCAATTCTTCCCCTGCAGTCCTTCTCAACCCATGGCAACAGGAACCCAAAACCTTGCAGTCCAGCTAATATTTTACAAACATTTCTCCCGGTTTAGAAGTTCTCAGAGCTGACACTCTGACTCTCCTCCTGCAGCTGGGAGGCTGTGGTGTCTCCAGGTGAAGCAACATTTAAGCACCCAATCTCAGAAGGTTGAGAGGGGGATAAGGAAAAGGGTGAGTCTTGGCTTTCAGCTTCTCCTTCAGGCTTCATGTCTGGCGTGGCCTTCAGGGTGCTGAGAAAGTCTGGCGGTTCTCTTGACGGGAAGCTGAAAACAAATCTCCTCTCTTAAGTCATTCTGCAAACTTCATCTGACCCTCCATCACCTGCCACAGTCCCAACACTCCTCCCAACGTCTCTGCGAGGCAGTGCAGGGCGATGCTCAATGCCTTTCGCTTGGACTGAGTCTCCGCTACTCCTCCTCTCTAGCTGCTCACCGTAGACTGAGGGACTCATGCAGGGAAACCGTCCATCGTCTGCTATCAAATTTTGGCGTGGGTTACGGATACGTTGCAACGATGTGACCCCAATATGAGTATGATCGTTCACCCTTTATTAGTCAGCAAAACAAGGTTTATATAGCAAAACAATTACAGCATCTGAATGGTTAAACCCCCAACACATATATAGGCAAAATTACTGCAACTCGTTGTGATTGGTGCAGAGCTGCATCTCGAAGTGAAAACAGTACTGTGGCAGGAAACAACGTGGCAGGAAGGAAGTGAGAGTGTGGCAGGAAATGGTGACGTTCCCCCTGCTCCAGAGTCCTGAGCTCGTCGCTCTGCCTTCCCAGCAGGGTTCCGTGTCAGCCGCTCCCAAGGCTCACTTCTGGATCGGAACCTGGGTTGCTCAACACACCAAACTATGTTCCCTCTCTTCCAGCCAGGACTCCACACAGACCCAGTCTCTGTGCCTCTGTGCGAGCAGTGAAATGAGCAGATGAGGCTGAGCAACAGATTTACAGGTTAGCCCCTTCTGGCTGCGAGCTATCTGCAGCCGTTCGAATTTTCGGAGCAGGGCTGCCGGAGGCGCAGAGCAAGCACCTCCTAAGCAGCGTTTGAGGTTTGAGGTGGCAAGACAAGCAAGCAGTACCAGTTTCTGTGCCTCTGTGCGAGCAGTGCCATGGGCAGATGAGGCTGAGCAACAGCTTTACAGGCAAGATCTTTCTGGCTGCAAGCTATCTGCAGAAGTCCGCATTTTCTGAACAGGGCTGCCAGAGGAACCCGGCATGGACCACAAAGATACCTTTGAAGTCTGAGGGGGCAAGACAAGCAAGCAGCCTCAGTCTCTGTGCCTCTGTGCAAGCAGTGCCATGGGCAGATGAGGCTGAGCAACAGCTTTCCAGGCTAGCTCTTTCCGGCTGCGAGCTATCTGCAGACGTTCACATTTCCAGAGCAGGGCTGCCGTTGGCGATCGGCAAGGACCACCTAAGATACGTTTGAACTCTGAGGTATCAAAAAAAGCAAGCAGCCCCAGTCTCTGTGCCTCTGTGCGAGCAGTGCCATGGGCAGATGAGGCTGAGCAACAGCTTTCCAGGCTAGCTCTTTCTGGCTGCAAGCTATCTGCAGACGTTCGCATCTTGAAAGAAGGGTTGCCGGATGCAATGGGCAAGGACCACCTAAGATATGTTTGAAGTTTGAGGGGGCAAGACAAGCAAGCAGCCCCAGTCTCTGTGCCTCTGTGCGAGCAGTGCCATGGGCAGATGAGGCTGAGAAACAGCTTTCGAGGCTAGCTCTTTCTGGCTGCGAGCTATCTGCAGACGTTCGCATTTTCGGAACAGCACTGCCCTATGCCTTCTGCACGGACCGCCTAATTGGCATTTGAAGTTGGAGGTGGCAAGACAAGCAAGCAGCCCCAGTCTCTGTGCCTCTGTGCGAGCAGTGCCATGGGCAGATGAGGCTGAAAAACAGCTTTCCAGGCTAGCACTTTCTGTCTGCGTGATATTTGCAGATGTTCGCATTTTCAGAGCATGGCTGAGGGAGGAGACGAGCACGGACCACCTGAAGTACGTTTGAAGTTTGAGATGGCAACACAAGCAAGCAGCCCCAGTCTCTGTGCCTCTGTGCGAGCAGTGCCATGGGCAGATGAGGCTGAGCAACAGCTTTCCAGGCTAGCACCTTCTGGCTGTCAGCTATCTGCAGACGTTCGCATTTTCACAGCATGGCTGCCGGAGGCCCACGGCACGGACACCAGAATTTACTTTTCAAGTTTGAGATGGCAAGACAAGCAAGCAGCCCCAGTCTCTGTGCCTCTGTGCGAGCAGTGCCATGGGCAGATGAGGCTGAGCAACATCGTTCCATGCTAGCTCTTTCTGGCTGCGAGCTATCTGCAGACGTTCGCATTTTCGGAACAGCACTGCCCTAGGCCTTCTGCAAGGATCACCTAATTTGCATTTGAAGTTGGAGGTGGCAACACAAGCAAGCAGCCCCAGTCTCTGTGCCTCTGTGCGAGCAGTGCCATGTGCAGGTGAGGCTGAACAACAGCTTTTCAGGCTAGCTCTTTCTGGCTGCAAGCTATCTGCAGACGTTCGAATTATTAGAGCAAGGCTGCCGGAGGCACCGTGCTTGGAACCCCAAAGCTACGTTTGAAGTTTGAGGCGGCAAGACAAGCAAGCAGCCCCAGTCTCTGTGCCTCTGTGCGAGCAGTTCCATGGGCAGATGAAGCTGAGCAACAGCTTTCCAGGCTAGCTCTTTCTGCCTGCGAGCTATCTGCAGACGTTCGCATTTTCAGAGCAAGGCTCCAGGAGGCCCCCTGCCCGGACCACCTAAGCTACGTTTTAAGTTTGAGGTGGCAAGACAAGCAAGCAGGCCCGGTCTCTGTTGAAAACTTGTGGCTTAGAATTAACGGACAGTCTCACACGGGTGACTTTACGGTGGGTGTATACTACAGGCCACCTGATCAGGAGAAGGAGGTTAATGAGGCCTTCTACAAACAGCTGCAAGCAGCCTCAGAGTCACAGGCCCTGGTTCTCATGGGGGACTTCAACCACCCTGACGTCAGCTGGGAAGACCACACAGCTAGGCAGGCGCAATCCAGGAGGTTCCTACAGAGCATCGATGATAACTTTCTGATGCAAGTGGTGGAGGAACCAACAAGGAAAGATGTGCTGCTGGACCTCGTGTTAACAAACAAGGAGGGACTGGTGGAGGATGTGAAGGTTGGAAGTGGACTCGGCTGCAGTGACCATGAAATGGTCGAGTTCAGGATCCTGCGTGGAGGAAGCAGGGCGATAAGCAGGATCAAAACCCTGGACCTCAGGAGGGCTGACTTTGCCCTCTTCAAGGAGCTACTGGGAGGAATCCCGTGGGCCAGGGCTCTCGAAGGCAGGGGGGTCCATGAGTGCTGGTCGCTTTTTAAACAACACTTCTTCCATGCACAGGAGCAATGCATCCCCCTGAGAAAGAAACCGAGCAAAGGAGGAAGGAGACCTGCATGGTTAAATAAGGAGCTTCTAGCGGAGATCAGGCAGAAGAGAAAGGTCCATGGAATGTGGAAAGAGGGGCAGGCCACTTGGGAAGAGTACAGAAACGTGGTGAGAGCATGCAGGGATGCAACGAGGAAGGCCAAGGCTCACCTGGAATTGAAGCTGGCAAGGGATGTCAAAAACAACAAGAAGGGCTTCTTCAACTACATCAGCAGCAAAAGGAAGGCTAGGGACAACGTGGGGCCGCTGCTGAATGAGGCGGGTGTCCTGGTGACGGAGGATGCGGAGAAGGCAGAGCTACTGAATGCCTTCTTTGCTTCAGTCTTCAGTGCTAAGACTGGCCCTCAGGAATCCCAGGCCCCGGAGGGAAGAGATGAAGCCTACAAAGAGAACGACTTTCCCTTGGTCGAGGAGGACTGTGTGAGGGATCGCTTAAGTGATCTGGACGTCCACAAATCCATGGGCCCCGATGGAACGCACCCACGAGTGCTGAGGGAGCTGGCGGATGTCATTGCTGAGCCACTCTCCATTATCTTTGAGAGGTCCTGGAGGACAGGAGAGGTGCCCGAGGACTGGAGAAAGGCCAATGTCACTCCAATCTTCAAAAAGGGCAAGAAGGAGGACCCAGGGAACTACAGGCCGGTCAGCCTCACCTCCATCCCGGGAAAGGTGATGGAGCAGCTTATCCTGGAGGCCATCATGAAGCAAGTGGAAGAAAAGAAGGTTATCAGGAGTAGTCAGCATGGATTCACCAAAGGGAAATCATGCCTGACCAATCTGATAGCTTTCTACGATGACATGACTGGCTGGGTAGATGAAGGGAGAGCCGTGGATGTTGTCTACCTAGACTTCAGCAAGGCTTTCGACACAGTCTCCAATGATATCCTCCTAGGGAAGCTGAGGAAGTGTGGGCTGGATGAGTGGTCGGTGAAGTGGATTGAGAACTGGCTGAATGGCAGAACTCAGAGGGTTGTCATCAGCGGCGCTGAGTCTAGTTGGAGGCTGGTGACAAGTGGTGTCCCCCAGGGGTCAGTACTGGGCCCAGTCTTGTTTAACTTCTTCATCAACGACCTGGATGAAGAGTTAGAATGTACCCTCAGCAAGTTTGCTGATGACACCAAACTGGGAGGTGTGGTGGACACAGCGGAAGGCTGTGCTGCCATTCAGCGTGACCTGGATAGGCTGGAAAGCTGGGCAGAGAGGAACCTGATGAGGTTCAACAAGGGCAAGTGCAGGGTCCTGCACCTGGGGAGGAACAACCTCATGCACCAGTACAGGCTTGGGGTGGACCTGCTGGAGAGCAGCTCTGCGGAGAGGGACCTGGGTGTCCTGTTGGACGACAGGTTAACCATGAGCCAGCAGTGTGCCCTGGCTGCCAAGAAAGCCAATGGGATCCTGGGGTGCATCAAGAAGAGTGTGGCTAGCAGGAGGAGGGAGGTTCTCCTTCCCCTCTACACTGCCCTGGTGAGGCCTCATCTGGAGTACTGTGTCCAGTTCTGGGCTCCCCAGTTCAAGAAAGATGAAGAGCTACTGGAGAGAGTCCAGCGGAGGGCTACGAGGATGGTGAGGGGACTGGAGCATCTCCCCTACGAGGAGAGGTTGAGGGAACTGGGCTTGTTCAGCCTGAAGAAGAGAAGGCTGCGAGGGGACCTTATAAATGCCTACAAATATCTGAAGGGTGGGTGTCAGGAGGATGGGGCCAAGCTCTTGTCAGTGGTGCCCAGTGACAGGACAAGGGGCAATGGGCACAAACTGAGGCACAGGAAGTTCCACCTGAACATGAGGAAGAACTTCGTCCCTCTGAGGGTGACGGAACCCTGGAACAGGCTACCCAGGGAGGTTGTGGAGTTTCCTTCTCTGGAGATATTCAAGACCCGCCTGGACGGGGTCCTGTGCGGCTTGCTGTAGGTGACCCTGCTTGGGCAGGGGGTTGGACTAGATGACCCACAGAGGTCCCTTCCAACCCCTACTATTCTGTGATTCTGTGTTGCTGTGATTCTGTGCTCCTATGTGAGCAGTGCCATGGGCAGATGAGGCTGAGCAACAGCTTTCCAGGCTAGCTCTTTCTGCCTGCGAGCTATCTGCAGACTTTTGCATTTTCAGAGTAGCGCTTCTGGAGGCCCCCTGCATGGACCACCTAGGCAACGTGTGAAGTTTCAGGGGGCAAGACAAGCAAGCAGCCCCAGTCTCTGTGCCTCTGTGCGAGCAGTGCCATGAGCAGATGAGGCTGAGCAACAGCTTTCCGAGCTCGCGTCTTGTGGCTGTGATCTACATGAAGATGTTTGCATTTTTGGAGCAGGTCTGCGAAATGCTCCTGGCAGAGACCCCGTAATGTACGTTTGAAGTTTGAGGTGGCAAGACAGGCAAGCTGCCCCAGTCTCTGTGCTCCTATGTGAGCAGTGCCATGAGCAGATGAGGCTGAGCAACAGCTTTCCAGGCTAGCCTCTTCTGGCTGCGAGCTACATGCTCTAATACTAGAAGCATATGTGGTTAGCACAGAATACAGTTTGTTTAGGGATAACTACTGAAGAAGGAAACATCAGATATACAGTTTCTTTAATGACATGTAACACTATTTGAATTAATTATTTGTTTGAACATAGGAAAAGTTTACATAGCTAAGAACCTATCCCTCAGGGAATATGTATATATATTTTTTTGCAACCTGTCCAAGCAATTAGTTCTGTTTTCTTTCTTTCTTCTGTTCTGTTGTGTTCACATGTAGTATTCTCTTGCGTTCTGTAATATTGTGTTGTGTTCTCCTGTGTTCTGATGTGTACTCATTTTTCATGTTCTGTTGTTTTTTGTTGTGTTCTGTTGTGTTCTGCTGTGTTCTGATGTGTTCTTTTGTGTTCTGATGTATTGTGTTCTTTTTTGTTCTGTGTTCTGTTTTTTTCTGTTTTGTTCTGATGTGTTCTATTGTGTTCTGATGTGTAGTGTTCTATTGTGTTCTGATATGTTTTCTTGTGTTCTCATTTATAGTATTCTGCTGTGTTCTGATGTGTTCTGCTGTGTTATGTTGTGTTCTGTTGTGTTCTCTGATGTTCTGATGTATTCTCATGTGTACTGTTCTGTTGTGTTCTTTTGTGTTCTGTTGTGTTCTGTTGTGTTCTCATGTGTAGTGTTCTGTTCTGTTCTCTTCTGTTTTGTTCCGTTGTGTTCTATTGTGTTCAATTCTGTTCACATGTGTAGTGTTCTCATGTTCTGTTGTGTTCTTGTGTGTTCTGTTGTGTTCTGATGTGTTCTCATGTGTAGTATTGTGTTGTGTTCTATTGTGTTCTTTTGTGTTCTGTTGTGTCTTCACGTGTAGTGTTCTGTTGTGTTCTGTTGTGTTCTATTGTGTTCTCATGTGTAGTGTTCTGCGGTGTTCTGTTGTGTTCTCTTGTGTTCTGTTGTGTTCTGATGTGTACTCATGTATAGTGTTCTGTTGTGTTCTGTTGTGTTCTGATTACTTCACATGTAGCATTTTGTAGTGGTGTGTAGTGTTCTGTTGTGTTCTGCTGTGTTATGATGTGTTCTGATGTGTTCTGTTGTGTTCTGATGTGTTGTATTCTCTTGTGTTCTCTTGTGTTCTGATGTGTTCTCGTGTGCAGTGTTCTTTTGTGTTCTGTTGTGTTCTGTTGTGTTCTGATGTGTTCTCAGGTGTAGTGTTCTGTTCTGTTGTTTTCTGTTGTGTTCCGTTGTGTTCTGTTCTGTTCTGTTTTATTGTGTTCCGTAGTCTTCTGTTGTGTTCTGTTGTATTCTCTTGCGTTCTGTGGTGTTCTGATGTGTAGTGTTCTGTTTCGTTCTATTGTGTTCTGATGTGTTCACATGTGAAGTGTTCTGTTGTGTTCTGTCCTCTTCAAGTGTGTAGTGTTCTGTTTTGTTCTGTTGTGTTCTCTTGTCTTCACATGTGTAGTGTTCTGCTGTGTTCTGTTTTGTTCTGATGTGTTCTGATGTGTTCTCATTTTTAGTGTTCAATTGTTATTTGCTGTGTTCTGTTGTGTTCTGTTGTGTTCTGTTGTGTTCTGTTGTGTTCTGCTGTGTTCTGATGTATTCTTATGTGTAGTGTTCTGTTGTGTTCTGTTGTGTTCTGTGTGTTCTGTTGTGTTCTGATGTGTTCTCCTGTGTAGTGTTCTGTTGAGTTCTGTTGTGATCTCTTGTGCTCTGTTGTGTTCTGCTGTGTTCAGATGTGTTCTGATGTGTTCTCATATGTTCTCATGTTTAGTGTTCTGTTGTTTTTTGTTGTGTTCTGTTGTGCTCTGTTGTGTTCTGTTTTGTTCTGATGTGTTCTGCTGTGTTCTGTTGTGTTCTAATGTGTTGTGTTCTGTTGTGTTCTGTTGTTTTCTGTTTTGTTCTGATGTGTTCTGCTGTGTTCTGTTGTGTTCTGATGTGTAGTGATCTTTTGTGTTCTGTTGTGATGTGTTCTCATCTTTACTGTTCTGTGGTGTTCTGTTGTGTTCGGTTGTGTTCTGTTGTGGTCTTTTGTGTTCTGTTGTGTTCTGATGTGTTCTCACGTGTTGTGTTCTGTTGTGTTGACTTGACTTCAGCAAGGCTTTCGACGCTGTCTCCCATAATATCCTCCTAGGGATGCTCAGGAAGTGTGGGCTGGATGAGTGGTCGGTGAAGTGGATTGAGAACTGGCTGAATGGCAGAACTCAGAGGGTTGTCATCAGCGGCGCTGAGTCTAGTTGGAGACTGGTAACTAGTGGTGTCCCTCAGGGGTCAGTGCTGGGCCCAGTCTTGTTTAGCTTCTTCATCCACAACCTGGATGAAGAGTTAGAATGTACCCTCAGCAAGTTTGCTGATGACACCAAACTGGGAGGTGTGGTGGACACAGCGGAAGGCTGTGCTGCCATTCAGCGTGACCTGGATAGGCTGGAAAGCTGGGCAGAGAGGAACCTGATGAGGTTCAACAAGGGCAAGTGCAGGGTCCTGCACCTGGGGAGGAACATCAGTACAAGCTTGGGGTGCACCTGCTGGAGAGTAGCTCTGCAGAGAGGGACCTGGGTGTCCTGTTGGACGACAGGTTAACCATGAGGCAGCAGTGTGCCCTGGCTGCCAAGAAAGCCAATGGGATCCTGGGGTGCATCAAGAAGAGTGTGGCCAGCAGGACGAGGGAGGTTCTGCTTCCCCTCTACACTGCCCTGGTGAGGTCTCATCTGGAGTACGCTGTCCAGTTCTGGGCTCCCCAGTTCAAGAAAGATGAGAAGCTACTGGAAAGAGTCCAGCGGAGGGCTACGAGGATGGTGAGGGGACTGGAACATGTTCCTTACGAGGAGAGGCTGAGGGAGCTGGGCTTGTTCAGCCTGAAGAAGAGAAGGCTGAGAGGGGACCTAATAAATGCTGATAAATATCTGAAGGGTGGGTGTCAGGAGGATGGGGCCAAGCTCTTTTCAGTGGTGCCCAGTGACAGGACAAGGGGCAATGGGCACAAACTGAAGCACAGGAAGTTCCACCTGAACATGACGAAGAAGTTCGTCCCTCTGAGGGTGACGGAACCCTGGAAAAGGCTGCCCAGGGAGGTTGTGGAGTCTCATTCTCTGGAGATGTTCAAGACCCACCTGCACAAGGTCCTGTGCAGCCTGCTCTAGGTTTCCCGGTGTCCTGGGTTTGGCCAGGACAGGGTTAATTTTCACCGGACTCCAGGAAGGGGCACAGCCGGGGGGTGGGGGCTGACCCCACCTGGCCGAACAGAGCCCGGTGTTCCATACCCTGTGACGTCACGCTGGGTTCCGGTGGGGGAGGCGGGGCGGCGGGAAGGCAGTCGCGGCTTGAGGGAGCGCAGCGCCGGTCCTGTTTCGGGAGAGCGGCTGTCTGGGTTGTACGGTTCGTTGTTGTGTTTTCTCCTTATTTGTATCGTTGTTGTTCCTGTTTTCCCTCTGTTTGCTGTTCTGTTAATCTGCCCTTATCCCGACCCACCTGTTTCTGCCTCTTTCTTTTCATTCTCCTCCGCACGCCGGCGGGGGGAGGGGCGGCTGCGTGGCGCTTTTGTTGCCGGCGGCAGCCGAAACCGAAACAGTTTTTCAGCAATTTAAGTCACAGATATGATCTGTAATGGGACAGATGACACTGACTGCATCTGACCATCCTAATATACTCCAGATGTTTATCTTTGCAAATATTGTTAGCTTGCAGTAGACTTTGTGCAAAGGTAGCAAGAGGAAGAGAAGTCTGTCTTTGAATTTTAAAGCTTTCTTTGCATGTGTCATTTTGTGTCCTTCTGTCTACGTGACTCGCAGCACTACACGGCACGTTCTGCGGAGCCCCTGATCTGCTAGTGACATTAACGGCTAGCTGGGTGGTGGTGGAAGGGTGCCAGTTCTCGCAGTGCGATTTCAGTAAGGAATTTCAAACTAGTTAGACTTCCCTAAAATCCAGAATCTCATTTACCAGTTCAGGAAGAGGTGGTGGTGTTGCCTTGTCCTGCCAGTGCTGAGTGCTGTATGTCCTGGGTTCGGCCAGAACAGGTTTAATTTTCACCGGACTCCAGGAAGGGGCACAGCCGGGGGGTGAGGGCTGACCCCACCTGGCCGAACAGAGCCCGGTGTTCTATACCCTGTGACGTCACGCTGGGTTCTGGTGGGGGGGGCGGGGCGGCGGGAAGGCACTCGCGGCTTGGGGGGACGCAGCGCCGGTCCTGTTTCGGGAGAGCGGCTGTCTGGGTTGTACGGTTCGTTGTTGTGTTTTCTCCTTATTTGTATCGTTGTTGTTCCTGTTTTCCCTCTGTTTGCTGTTCTGTTAAACTGCCCTTATCCCGACCCACCTGTTTCTGCCTCTTTCTTTTCATTCTCCTCCGCACGCCGGCGGGGGGAGGGGCGGCTGCGTGGCGCTTTTGTTGCAGGCGGCAGCCGAAACCGAAACAGTTTTTCAGCAATTTAAGTCACAGATATGATCTGTAATGGGACAGATGACACTAACTGCATCTGACCATCCTAATATACTCCAGATGTTTATCTTTGCAAATATTGTTAACTTGCAGTAGACTTTGTGCAAAGGTAGCAAGAGGAAGAGAAGTCTGTCTTTGAATTTTAAAGCTTTCTTTGCAGGTGTCATTTTGTGTCCTTCTGTCTACGTGACTCGCAGCACTATTCTGCACGTTCTGCGGAGCCCCTGATCTGCTAGTGACATTAACGGCTAGCTGGGTGGTGGTGGAAGGGTGCCAGTTCTCGCAGTGCGAGAACTAATGTGATGCATTGTATCAACATCTTAATGCTAAGATGATCTTTAGGATGAAGAAAGTATTTTAAACAAACACCATGTAGTTCCCTGCAACATCAGTGCTTTTTGTTCTAGACAGTGAAGGTCTGTTGTGTAGTCAAAGCCGTAAATGGAATGAAATGAGGTTGCTTTAAACAAAGGTTTCATAAGTTGTTGAAAATCAGTTTTGAGGAAAATGTCTGAAATGTTTTGCAGAGGTGAATCTGGTGCTGGGAAGACTGAAAACACAAAGAAAGTTATTCAATACCTTGCTCCTGTTGTTTCCTCCCATAAAGGAAGAAAGGACCATAATATTCCTGTAAGTTGGGATATTTTATCATTTGTTTATTGTTCTTTTTGAAAACTACCATCTTTGCATTTAAAAAAACCATAACTTTTTTATTAAAGATAAGCTGCAATGTAATCCACATAATTTTCTCAACTGTTATTTTCTCTTTAGTAGGGTCTGAAATGAGCAGTTACATTAAAATTTCCAGTTGATGTTAGCTGTTTAACTTCTCTTCTGAAATTAAAGGCTTTATGCAACCATTGTAACTAGGAACGGTATCAAAGCTTTCTGATGCAGTGTATGCCAGTTTTCCAAAAATTTAATTAACTTGGGCAAGTCTTAGTGAATTTAGTTCCCACAGATGCAGTTTTCAGTACTATATTTGTGAACAAGCTTTCTGTTCTTTCAAAAATTATCTTGTAGATAAGAAAAATCATCAAGCTTCAAAACTGCTGTAGACTTGATATGTCTACAAGCGAGCAGCTAATAAAAAGCTCTAGTTTTAGTACATTAGAGACAAAAGCATATACACTTATGTCAGAGTCTTGGGTTTTTTGGTAACTTGTCACTAACTGATTTATGTAGAACTTTCTTCAGATTTACTGCTAGACTTCAAAATTCACAATGAGTTTTTATCAATGTTTTACTTTACGAGATATGGATGGGTTTGAATATCTGTTGCTATGAGCACTTGGATCTCTTTGCAGTGGAATATTAATTCAACTTGCTAGAAGCAAGTGGCTTGCTATATTCGATACTGGCGTATGTGGTTGGAAGTTTTCAAACTATATCAGACTCAGAAGCATCAGCTTCTGTAATTTCTAGTGTATAACACTTAATATTAAGATATTCTGGAATGTGTCAAGACTCAAACTCCTAGAAAACCAGGAGAGGACTTTTGACCAGTCTGTGAAGAAAAAAAAGCAAGAATTTGAAGTTGGAGAGAGGGAAAGATTGCTCTGCAGATAGATTTGGAGGCCTTAGGAGGATGCTGTGACTGGAGTGTCGGCAGCATTAGCATTGTCATGTGCTAGGGGAATACATGGCTCTGCAGAATGCTATTTAGAAAGTCATCCTTCAGAACTTGTTTTCTGTGTGGGTTTTGATTTATAAATATTCTTGGATTTATGGCTGTGCAGCCTTGAACAAAACTAGTGTTTTTAAAATTTCTACAGGAGTATAATTGCCTACAACTTTTTTTGGGGGGAAGGCAATTATGCAGAGAAAGGAACTGCACAGAGTTTGTATACCAAGTACTTCTAAACACACTATTGACAGCTTGGAATGCACCAGGTTGAAGAGACTTCTGTGAGCCTCTTGTCGAGCCTCCTTTCAAAATATGCTTCCCTTTAAAGCTGAGTTTTGAAAACCTTGTGTGACGAAGATTATACAAACTTTCTGCAAAACTTTTCCTGTGCTTAACCACTTAAACAGTCAAAAACAGGGGTTTAAAAAGTACTCCTTGTTTGTTTGGCTGTGTTTCCATAAGCACTTTGTGCCAGTACCTGTGCTAAAAGTAGTCCCCTTTTTGAGTTTTGTCATCGTAACAATTCCTGTGGCCACTCACTGGGCTTGGAGACTGCAGGCTCAAACTACTGTTCTGAAAGTCATAGAATCATCGAATGGTTTGGGTTGGAAAGGACCTTCAAGATCATCTGGTTCCAACCCCCCTGCCATCAGCAGGGACATCTTCCACCAGACCAGGTTGCTCACAGCTCCATCCAACCTGGCCTTGAACCCTGCCAGGGAGGGGGCAGCCACAGCTTCTCTGGGCAACCTGGACCAGTGTTTCATCACCCTCATGGGGAAGAAATGAAGTCCATCTGGCTTTAGATGAAACAAGTTTCCTCTGTTTGTTGCGTGGCTGCATAACTGATATGAAGTGAAGGCACAGAAAAAAGCTGGGGTGGAAGATGTTGGTGAAGGGAAGGATGAGTTGCTCAGTCTAATGCAGTGCTGGCTAATTCTGTTTAAGTTGCTGGTTGAACTGGAATCTAATTCTCTACTTAGCAGCGTGATCAAATGGGACAGGAGTTTAAGATGGTGGGTGTAATCAGCTGCTTCGTGAGCCATCGAAGACTGTCACGATGAAGAAGACTGGAAAAGTTTTTATTCTTTGTAAAACATAGTTCAGACACAGTAAAAAGAATAGGGTAGTGTCCTGAATAGAAGTTTGATACTTTGATTGTGCGCTTCATTCAATGCACTGCTATAGTAAGCCAGTACTGAATTAAGTATATGTTTATGAAAAATGCAAAATGTTCACGTAACCTAAACCGTTTTGAAAATACAAATGAGTCTCGCTTCTGTAACAATTAATTTTTATTTATATACTGCAGATGAAGAATGTCTAATCTACACACCTAGCACTCAAAAGTTAGGAAGTGTCAGAATTGGTTATATTTAAGCAGCCTTAACTTGTTCCTGTTCACATATATATTAGAAAACTGTAGAGGGCTGGTGGTGATCCGTAGTATCCATCTGTACAGCCTTTGCACTGACCTGTGCACAAAGATGATGCTAAACAGGCTTGTTAAATAGACAGCAAGTCATGGATTTACTTTTATCCATCCTGTAACGAATAATTATCAGCGCTATGCATATTACTGAGACTTCTGAAAGTTGCATGGATTTTTTTTTATGAACAATTTGTATGCTGATGAATGAATAATTATCTTCCTGACACCATTCTGAAGTGTAGGGTTAACTTTGTCTCTTTTGCCTGACAGGCAAACCTTTACAGGGTGCTGTAGAAGTATTACAAACAAACGCAGCCCCCAGTTTGACACCTCAGGCCATGGCCAGAGTAACAGTAATGGTCTGCCATGCCACAAATGCTCACCATGTACGTTCTCCAGCGGCACTGGCTGTGAAATGTTTGGCTTAAGCAAGAGGCGTCACATAGGAGCTCTACTCATCCCTTCAACAGCCTTCTTGTGTCTGGCATTCAGCTGTTTGTCTGTGACACTTTTCTTTCCCAGCCGCCCTGTTTCATCACAGCTGGTGGCTGTGTGCCTGCAGAGGAGTCCTGCGTAGCCCTTGGCACGTCATCCCCAGGCAGGGGTCCTGTGGGGAACGGAGCCAGTAACACAGTGTAACCACGGAGGGTGGAATTACAGCGCCCAACAGCCTGAATACTAACGTTTCCTAGTTTTTGAGTGTTTGAATCTGTAGCCACACTGTCTCTTTTCTGTTTAATCACAAAGAATGTTAAAGGTATTGTCTTGGGCACAGTGCTAGGAAGCGTGGGTGGGTGGTGGTGGTAAAAAGGTAGAAGAGAAGCTTTAGTGCTTGTGGGGCTTGGCAGAGCTAGGTGAGACTAGGGTAGTCCCTTAAATTAGGAATTGAGTCTGGGCTTTCTAGAGCCAGGTGATGGAGAGCAGGGAGAAGCGCATGGCAGTGAGTTATGAACAGGCTCATCTATAGATTGAAGGTGGAATGAAAGCGAGCCTGAATCCTTGTCTGCAGTGTGCTTGGTTGAGCATCAGAACTAACACGTGTACAGTTCTAGTTGGTGCGTAGCAAGGGAGAAAAGATGGAAGATATCTGTTGTAAATAACTGGAAGCTTCAGCTTCACATCCAACACATCTGCGCTCTAATGAATCTGGGGGGAGTGGGACGGTAGTGTTACGAACTTTACCAGTAAATCTGAATATTTTATCTGCACCAGGCATATTGTGGTTTATTCGGTTGTTAACCAGGTCATACGTGGACCAGCTTTCTAAAGGCAACCATTGTGCTTTAGCCTGGGCATCTCAGACCAAAGGTGACCCACACTGGTGTCTGTTGGTCTGGTCAGCTATCCCATGCTCCTAGGCCAGCATAGGAGCCTCTCTTGCCTTTGCTGTCAATTATTCCTCTGTAGACTCAGGTGGTGTGGAGAAAAGGTTATTTAGAATGAAAGGGTGAGGAAGAGAACAAGGACAGGTAACTGGTGAGTGGAGGGGGGGACTCATGTGTCCAGAGAGGGGTTTTGACAGATTAAGCAAGGAGGGTAGGGAGTAAACAGAGTCTTCTAAACTACTTGTCTTTGTGGCTCATCAATCCTGTGTGCACTAAGTGGCATGGGAAAGAGAGAAAAGAATGAAATCGTGTTAATGCATGTGTTAGAGCTGCTTTAATACGGTAAAGAAATGAGTCCTAATTCTGACTCTTGGGCTCTGCTTTAGTTTAGAAACTTTGTGTTTTTGAATGGGGAGGGAAGTCAGTGCAAAATGTAGAAATAACTAAAAAAAAGTTTGCATACACAGCTTTCCAAAAGAAGGAAAAGTGCTGGTTGTCACTCACTGCCTGGGGGCTGCCATGAACTTGCAGGTTCTCCAGGCTGCGTGAGGTTAAGGGGGTACTCTAAGCTGGACTGTGGACATACCTGGACCCTATTCATGGTCAGATACCTGAAATGGGCAGGTGTGTTCCATCGTGGTAGTGTGTGAAGTAAAGTTCTATAAATAACTGCATCCATCTACCACCGCTGTATCCACTTCTAGGCATTCTGGTACTGTGTACCTCTGGTTCAGGTGAATGGAATTAGACTTTTGTTCACTTCCCTGCTCCTCAAAGCCTTCACATCCCAAACCCACTCTTATTGTCACTAAAATTCAGGTTTCTAGGTGGTGCCGTTTTAAGCTTCAGAAATAGAAGCATAGAATCACTTAAGCTGGAAAAGACCTTTAAGGTCATCGAGTTCAACCGTAACATAATTACTGGTACTTGCAGGTTAATGATGGCTTTCAGTGACTGCATTTGCCTTTGTAGCTGAAATACTAAATTGTTTAATCTGTTTTATGAATTTCAGAAGAAATATAATTGGCTTTGAAGTACAGGATCATGGGTAGGCTCATTCAGACTGAAGCTCCCCTTGGTGAGGATTTCCCAGATGAGCTTTAACTGCCCTAATTGAAACACAGAAGTTAAGTGTGTGTCTGATTATGTTCCGTTCTGTTTCTAAGTGAGGACAGAGATGGACACCCTGAGGAAGCAGTCTATCCTGTCTGAAGATAAGCAAAAGAAATGCCTCTTATGTTCCCAGGTGTACCTATCCTTCTCCAGTGATTTCGGAAGGAGCGGTAGCTTCATACTGAAACATCTAACCTTATTTTTAGATCCTGAGTTGTTTTCTGAGCAGGTATGATGCAGCTTTGCAAAATTCACATCACTTAGCTGAGTAAACTAAACCTTTGCTAGCTGCTTTACAGAACTCTGTCAAAACCTGTTATTCTTCACTAAAACAGTGCTAGTTGCTAGTTATTTAAATTAGTAGACATAAACGGAAGAAGTGTGCGTCTCTCTTGGTGTGAAAATTTCTTGTGGTCTGAGTTTCACCACCGCGTTTTCTCCCTAGGCTCTCCGGTGTGAAGCTCAAGATTGTTAAATTTGCTGACTGAGACGAGGGAATAGGGGAATTGAAAATTTCTGCATTTCTGCAGAAACTGCAAATTTGGATTTGGGGGATTTTTTTGTTTGGCTTTATTACACTGATGTTCCATTTACCCTTTTTTCTGGCAAAAGTTAAAGGTATTCCAGTTTTTTAAGACTTTGCTTCTCATGTGGACGGTAATTCTTGAAAGAAAGCTTCTGTCTCGATTGTAGGATTGCCTTTCTTAAGTACTTGAAGTACAGGGCAAAAACAAAGCCACAGGCTCTGTAAGTATTGCTTTCCTCTTGGTTCTTTCATAACCTTTTTGATTTTTGAAAAATAGTGATGATCTTATCCGTAGAAAAACACCTTGCAGTGACTAAGGCTGTCGAGACAGTTACTTGGTGTTGTGGGTTTATTTTTGTTGTTGTTTGTCAAAACTGTGGAAAGCAGGGCTGCCGGAGGCCCGGCCAGTCTGACTAATTGAAGTCTTGCTTGTCTTGCAAGCCCCCCTTTCTGTTTGTTGGAGGACCAAAATTCCAAATTTCTGAAGGTGAGACCAGTATGCGTGGTGGAGATTCTGCTCTTAAGTGATGGTAGTACCAAGTGATAGCTCTCAAAGCATTTCAGGCTGCTGCTGCGTTATCTATAGAGTTTGCGCCTGAAGACTTGTGGGGTTTGACCAAGTGGAAGCTGAGACACTGAGAGCTTTAAAAGGGAGATATTTGCCATGCATTCGTTCCAATTCCATGGGTCTTCCAAACCTAAGAGCTGGAAACAGTGTTTATCATAGCTACTGTTGTTCATTGCAAACAGACTTCCAAAAGTGTAAAACAAAGGCTGTGCTAAAACCAGACTTCCTGTGTGTTCAATTCCAAGTCTCGCTTTCTTGGAAAACAAGTGTTCATGTCTCTGTACGGTTCCAGTTTATCCGTAGTATTGACAGGTCAGTCACTTGAAAAGAAATCTGTATTATATCTGGTGTATGAGACCTCTGTATGGATTTTGTATATTCAGTTATTTGTGTTGCTTAGAGACTATTGTTGTGGAGTCTCCTTCTCTGGAGATATTCAAGACCTGCCTAGACTTGGTCCTGTGCAGCCTGGTCTGGGTGACCCTGCTTCGGCAGGGTTGTTGGACTGGGTGACCCACAGAGGTCCCTTCTAACCCCTACAATTCTGTGATTCTGTGGTTCAAATTCTATTGTAGAAGTTATTCTTTCTCCCCTTTCTCATGGCTAGGAAAAGAAGCTGATGGAGGATCCAATTGCTGAATGTACTTCTCAGCTGGCTGAAGAAGAAGAAAAGGCCAAAAACTTGGCCAAACTCAAGAACAAACAGGAAATGATGATCACTGATTTGGAAGGTTTGTTCTTGCTACATTTGCCTGTTAACAGGTTGTACATCATGCGAGAAAGGAGTGGATCACTTATCACAGTGTATGCAGTATCTGGTCCAGTCTGCTAAGTGTAACCTTATATGTAGATACCTTAATAGCTGTTGCTTTTATCTAAATCTTGAAAGAATAATTTATTGCTTGCAAGCCTTGTTGCATTTGGCTGCTCAGTCTTTCTCGTGTTTAATTTGTTAGCTTTTCATTTTTGAGAATCCATTTTATTTAATGATACACTCCAGAAATTCATGTTGTTGCATGCATCCCTTAGTAACAAGGTAAAACATCTGTCTCTTGGGAAGGCGCTACACTTTTCTATAATAACACATTAGAACAACATATTTCTGGAAAAATGTTAGTAGGCATTCATTAGCCTTCTAATATTTTTTGAATAAGCAAATCTGAATTGTTCTGCCTTTCTTGATGCTTTGTTTATCTAAAATGGTTCAATTTCTTTGGCCATTTATTTCTGATTGTTTTGCCTGTGTTGTCACGACTGAATTAGCCCTATATGTAACCTTTCATGATGTTATGGTGGCTTTTTTAATTACTTATGGTTGTAAATAGGTATTGTGCAACATTAATAAACTGCCAAGCCAAAGTTGCAAAATATAAGGCAATGTTGCTATCTGCCCTAATTTGGAAATATTTTTTTCACTTACTGTTATGGGCTGTCTTGCTACATATTTTAATACTGGTGCGCTTATGGAAAAATACCAAAGTTTAGTCTTATCTGTGTAGGAAGGTATTGAAGTAATATGAGTAATAGATGATTGATGTACCTTTTATTTAAAAAGCCTATTCAGGGAATTTAAGATGGGCATAAGTAAGCTGTACTCATTGGAAAATAATGCTTGAGTAGTTGTGTACTTAAATTGGGACTAGTGTTTCTGAAGATACTTGACAGATGTGGTTGGTTATGGCGCTGTTCCCAGAGTGATGACCTTAGAAATGGAAATTAAAGCTTAAATATAAGGCATGCAACTGCTTGGCTAGTAAAGCACAGTAAAATGATACTCTCTGAGACAATTCAAGAAGCCATGAAGGTCACTCTGCTAGGGTCTTGACACTGGTAAGTACTGAAATTTGGGGGGGGGGGGGCAACAAAAACCCACAAAACCCAAAATACCCCACTAATTCAGTTTACTGTGAGTTTTCCCCATTGCGAAATTGTGTCTTATGACACTCTTCTGTCACCTGCCAGAAATATAATGTAAAAACAGAGAAAAGTGCTATTTTTTTTTTTTTTTTTTGAATGAGGAGCTGTTTAGAGAAAAACAATGTTACTTTAGATTGTCTGGAAAATCCCAAATACCCCTCAGTAGCTCTAAGATATGATTCTTGAACATGGCTCCATTTCCATGTAGAAGATGTCCTGATCTTGTAGCAGGCTTAGGAGGGGTGTGAGAAACCCCTGCACTGAGAACCCACAAAGTATTGAACAAGTCTAATAACTTACATTTATTCTAATAGATGTTGAATTGTGCTAATGCTATGCTAAGCAAAACCTTCCTGTGACTTCAATATATTACATACCTGGTCATTAGCTAACTGTAGACAATGCAGCCAATAACTATCTTAATCAGACCACAGGCAGATCATCTAAATGTATTTTATTGCTAGGGCACTGATAACTGGATGGTGTTCACAAAGAAATACCTTAGGGCAGGAGTATCTTGGCTACACAAAGAAATTACTGGAGGCTATCAGGGTTGCAAAGTCTTGCTAAATATCAATGGGATGTGAGTTAGTGGTACAGATACTTGCAAAAAATGTTTATCCAAGTTTTCTTTAAGTTACACTATTTTCCAGTAGACCTTTTGGAGTCTAGCCTAGCCCTTCCACAACTATGCAAGTCATAATTTTTTCCAGTCTGTAGTTCTTCATTTTTGAATCCTGATGTCTGCGATCACCTGGCCAAGCAGCTCAAACTGCTCTTCTGTTAGATTCTATTCCTTATTTTTCTGTCAACATGTGATTATGTTTGTTACCTTACTTCAAACTTTTTTCTCCAGTCATTGACTTTTTCTTGACTTTCTATCTGAATCATGCAGTTCTACTTTGCTATTTCATCTTTCCCAGTCACCCTTCCAGCTGCAGTCTGGAGAAAGAATTGACACAGTGTATATTAAACTTCCCACCCTTCTTGCTGTCCCATTGCCCTGCCCCTGAACCTTCTGAGGATAACAACAGGAAAAAATTGCTTACAAATATAATCCTTTACTTCCATAGAGCGCTTAAAAAAGGAGGAGAAGACCCGTCAAGAATTAGAAAAAGCTAAAAGAAAACTTGATGGTGAAACAACAGACCTACAGGACCAAATAGCTGAGCTGCAAGCCCAGATTGAAGAACTGAAGATCCAGCTGGCCAAGAAAGAGGAAGAACTGCAGGCTGCTCTTGCTAGGTCGGATCATGATGGAGCTTTATGACTACAGAAGTGTGGTAGAAACCTACTTTCCCAGACAGAATTTCAGCTGACTGCAAACTGATGAGTTAAAACTGGGAGTGTTCAAGCAGAAGCCAGTTCATGTTTGTACTACAGCATCTCTAGACACCTGTGTGTTTTGCGTAGACAGGGCAAAAAAGGAACTCAATCTTTCATCACCATCCTTGCTCTATAAAGCTCCAAAACCAATGTTTCATCAGGGCTTAATAGCACTTTGGCTCTGGAAGCTTTTTAGTCTCCCAGAGTTCAGCCTCAGGAGGGGGAAAAAACATGTAATCGTCGAGAGTGTTCTTAGTTGGTCCAAATACTGGATAATGTCTGTCCAACTCAATCAAAGATCTGTGTGGTAGTCTCGCAGCCACATGTTATAAACTAAACACCACCTGAGTTTTCTGAGTAATGATCTCTAACTTTGCAGGAAGAGACAGTCCTACAGACAAGGGTGCATTTTTGGGAGTGTTGAGGTCTACAAAACTGGAATACCTGAATGCAAACTGGAAAGCTTGATCATTCCAGTAGTGCATCTGTAGTACCTGGGGCACTGTGCTCATTAGGATCTTGAGAATAAGAGTGCAGTAGTGGCTTTGTCTATGAAATTTTAGGAGGTGGATTTTGTTCAAGTGGGAAAGATGAGTTATTTTTTGAGTACATAACTTATACTAGACTTATGAGAAGAGATCTGAAGCTATGAAATATCATTAACTGTTGTGGTTCTGTTTAACAGAGGTGATGAAGAAGCAGTTCAGAAAAACAACGCACTGAAAGTGATAAGAGAGTTGCAGGCTCAAATTGCAGAACTGCAGGAGGATCTTGAATCTGAGAAGGCATCTCGCAACAAGGCGGAAAAGCAGAAAAGAGATTTAAGTGAAGAGCTGGAGGCTTTAAAAACTGAAGTAGAAGATACCTTGGATACCACTGCAGCACAGCAAGAGCTGAGGTAGGATCATGTGTCTGTATAAGCAGGCACCATTAAAATTCACCTTGAATTTACAAAAGACTAAAATGTTGATTTTTGATAACTATTGATGCTTCCTCTAGGACAAAGCGAGAGCAGGAGGTGGCTGAACTGAAGAAAGCAATTGAAGAGGAAACCAAAAACCATGAAGCACAGATCCAGGAAATCAGGCAGAGGCATGCTACTGCCCTGGAAGAGCTCTCTGAACAACTGGAACAGGCCAAAAGGGTGAGCAGAAAATTAATTACAGAAATACATTTTTCAGCTTCAGGACTTTTATAAGTAACATAAGTGGCGTGGTCACTTCCAGTGATATCTGCAGATCTAAATTGTCCTCTGTACATACTTAACTACTGCAGTTGAATCAAATATATCCTGCTGGTTTGAACATATAGCAACTTTTCAGATAGATGCCAAGACTATCTAAAAGTGTTTGTTAGACCTGGAAACAGTGCACCTAGAGATAAATTGATGTAGTACTTTTGTGGGAATTCTCGAGCAGCCTATGTGCTTATTTGGTGAAAAGCAGTTCTCTGCCTAAGCGAACTGCGGAATGGTTCCAAATAAGGTAATTGTAATGTCGACACTCACAAATAACAAACTGTGAGTACGGGTAGCGTAAAAGTTCTTCCAGCCACTCTTCACTTTATGCTTGTACCGTGACCTCCAGTGCTAGATATCTGTGGAGTATCTTGCTGATTTGCAGAGTTCTATTGTGTCTCTGGTAACCCCTGCCAGAGCAGAGGAAGCGGCACACCTGGACAACGTGGTTCCTACTAGTGCAGCTTCAGTGTCTTTGTTCAGAAGTAGAATTAATCCAACACTGCCAAAAAAAAAAAAAAAAGTATCTCTAGCTTGTAAAAAAAAAAAAAAAAAACACTTCAGTGACTAAAACACCTCTGAGGCAGGAAGGACCTGATTATAGAACTGATGAGATGGATTAATTGTTTCTTATATTCAGATGCTGGCAGAAGAAAAGAACATTTCTGCCAGATATGCAGAGGAAAGAGATCGTGCTGAAGCAGAGGCAAGGGAGAAGGAAACCAAAGCACTGTCTCTGGCTCGGGCTTTGGAAGAAGCCCTGGAAGCTAAGGAAGAGTTTGAAAGACAGAACAAACAGTTGCGGGCAGATATGGAAGACTTAATGAGCTCGAAAGATGATATGGGCAAAAATGTAAGTAACTTTCCACACCCTATTTTGTTATGAACTGCACAGGGAACAACACAGGAAAATTCCCTGGTTGGAGAAGTGTTTTTGACACAAATATGGAACGTTTTGAGGCTGATTTGTAACCCAGAATTCTGGAGGAATTAATGCTCAGAACAAGAGGGTGGTCTCTATTAAGATGAGGCCTGTTCAAAAGATGTGAAGACTTGGAGAGCAACAGTTGCTGGCCAAATGCCTAATGGCACTTGTGCTGGATTTAAGAGCTTGTCTTACTACTACTACTTTTTCTCTGTGAATATTGCACAGCTCATCTCTCCATTCATCTGCACGGATGTTTGTTTGGTTCTCTAATCTGTATCTTAGAGATGCTGCTCTCCCTGTTCTGATTGTCCAGTTTGGAGCATCACAAAGTGTATTGTACTGAGTTCATATAATGTCTACTTTTGCTGTTAACTGCTGATTTTGAGAGGGTCTGATTAATGTTTGTGGCTTAGGTCCATGAACTGGAGAAATCAAAAAGAACTTTAGAGCTACAGGTTGAAGAGATGAGGACTGAGACTGAGGAACTGGAAGATGAACTGCAGGCCACAGAAGATGCTGAACTTTGTTTGGAGGTGAACATGCAAGCTATGAAAGCCCAGTTTGAGAGAGATCTGCAAGCCAGAGATGAACAGAATGAAGAGAAAAAGAGGGTGCTGGTTAAACAAGTATGTATCTTACTGTGCTTCATAGTGGGAAGGGCGCGATGATACTTTGACAAAGCTCTATGGCTTTGAGAACTTGCTACCAGGAAAATAAAACTCTGTGCTTAAAGATCCCATCCTATAGAAGTCCCAAGCACGGATCTTTACCAACAAGACAATAGGTCTTGTTGTGGATTAGCCACTGTTCATGTTAGTCTGCCAGTGATGGTCCTCCAATTCAACTGTACCTTGCCTCCAAAGCACTCAACATGCAAGTAGATTTGGCTGTTGCTGCATGGGTGTCCTTCAAGCCCGTCCTGTTTGGTGTACAGCAACAAATCCATGGATGCCGACATAGACTGAAAGACTGTAATTAAGTGAACAGTTTCTTAAATGAAAAACGTAGCAAAGATTCCAGATTTGCCAGACTTGAGTCTCTTCAGATCTGCCTTATGATACTAGAATTCTAAAGAAATGCCTTTAAAATTTCATGCTTGTAGGAGAAGATAGATCTAAATTAACATTTCTAAAGCTTTAAGGAAAAAGCACCTAATATTTCAAGATTTATCACAAGAAAACAAAAACTTACTGAGAATTACCTGTATAGAGATCTCCTAGAAATAAATAAAAGCATTGACCTGGAAGGCTTTTGAAGTTCCCTGCAACGCTGAATTGCTATTGTCTTGCACTGGACAAGAGCTCCTGACCTGGCATGAGGAGGGAGGCTTGATTCAAAAGAAACATATTCCTTCATGTTGGTAACCTGTGGCACTTCTGGCTCACTTTTATTGTTGTATGAGTTCATCTTAGTTCTTGTTAGCTGCTTTCTTAGATACTTTGCTTCTCTGTTTTCTTTTGAAAAAAAGAAAAGTTGTTGGTGTATACATTCTAGTAGCACATCTGTTTCAAAGAGAATTATTTCTTTTTTTTTTTCTTGAGAATGTGTGGTGATTCTATGTCGTATTTTCCTCTTAGTGGTTCGATCAGAATTAGCAACATCTGCCCCCAAGTCATACCTAAATGTAAACAGATGTACTGGGCCAGAAGCTGATCATGAAGTAGCTGAACAGATGAAATGGAAATGCTTCAGATGCTGAGCTCTTTTCTTTATTTTCCTTTTGTCAGTTCAGAGATCTCTGCTTCCAGTTTGTGGATTTTTTTGCCGTCTGCAGTGTCTTCCCATGTAGCTTGAGTTCTGTAGGCTCTTCGAATCGAGTAATGCTAATTCTGATCTGCAAAGGCCTTTTGGATTCATCAGCCATTTTGTTAGGATTTTGTGTTTGCTCTGTTCCTGGAGCTTGAGCCTGTTAAATCCCTTGATTTCACAGGTGCGAGAGCTGGAGGCAGAACTGGAAGATGAGCGCAAACAGAGGGCTCTTGTTGTGGCAGCCAAGAAGAAAATGGAGATGGATATGAAAGACCTGGAAGGTCAGACAGAAGCTGCAAACAAGGCTCGAGATGAAGCAAGCAAACAGCTACTTAAGCTCCAGGTAGGCACAGCAAATCAGCTGAGCTGCTTTCCCTCCTGCTGACAGTCTGTCAAGGGTGCTGCTTTTCGTTACATGCATTTGTAGTGTGAAGGCAAGAAGGAGTATCAGACTCAGCTATGCTGGCACACGTCACAGTATCTGGCCTGAACTTATCAGCCGCTCAAAACTCCTCTCATCCTTTTGTTGCTAAGGAGTTAAGATTGTCCCCCACGTACTTCTATTCAATAGTCATCATTTTCAACGCTTTGCATAAGGATTTACTGAGGATTGCTTTTGAGGCTGAATCCTAAAAATTAATGGTTGTTTGTATCTTTGAATTTACTGATTTCAGCTCAGCTCTTGCTGATTGCTACTTCCTCTAGTGGAGGAAGCCAAAAATGCTCCAGAGAAATAGGAGGAGTAAATTTTAGTTGCTTTGAAAAAGCTCCAAGATGCCTATTCTTTTTAGATTGGCAAGAAGAATCCAGTACTTGTGTCAAGGATTTATTTCCCATTCCCAGAGAAATACTCCGTCTTTAGTAGAGGTCAGTTTTCCCAAGGCTTTCAGTGCCATGGCCCAAAGCTGCAGGAGTATGAGGCCGTGGCAAGACCATGTAAAGCATAGAGCAAACTGCATTGCCTTTCTGCCCTGTCCACTCTATTCCTTGGCAATCCTACTTCAACTGAATGAGGGCTATTTTGGAACTTGGTCCAGGCGCTGGATGAGAAGGGAATGGAGATTAAAGCAAGAAATGCTGGTACCTAGCAATAGCGGCTTCTCTATTCCCAGAGGCTGAGTCAGTTACAGAGTTCATACCTGATCTCTGTACACTTTCATGCAAGCATCTGAAATAAGTGGTCTCATGACTAGTGGTATTGCGAAGATGCAGGTACAACTTAAATGCAGTTTCTCTAGCTTTATTCTTTTAGCATCTGAAGTCAAACTTGTGTGAATTAAGATATCAGTCTGTGTTAAGTGTCTTACGGGAAGGATAAGTATGTGCTTCTACGTTATATGTGCAAAATGGTGAATTGTGGTACTTCTACACTGAGAAGTTTCTTACCTTGAGTACTTGTAATAGGTTTTATCAGTCAATTTAAGTAAATAGGTTTGTTTTTTTCCAAGACAATTGCAAGAGCATTACCTATCTACTACAAAGGTATCTCTACTACCTCTACTAGAGGTTTTTTCCTACAAGAAATCTACTAATAAATGAAGTGAAGTCTTCTAATGGGATATTTCTGATGAGGAGTGAGTGATGGAAAGATGAGAAAATGAAGGGTTTAGACTGAAAGAGGGTAGATTTAAATTGGATATAAGAAAGAAATTCTTCACTCTGAGGGTGATGAGGCACTGGCCCAGGTTGCCCAGAGAAGCTGTGGCTGCCCCCTCCCTGGCAGTGTTCAAGGCCAGGTTGGATGGGGCTTTGAGCAGCCTGGAAGGTGTCTCTGCCCGTGGCAGAGGGATAGAACTCTGATCTTTAAAGGTCCTGTCCAACCCAAACCATTCTATAATTCTATGAAAATAAGAACTGAAAATAAATATATTTAAGTGGAATGAAGCCACTTTAGGAGGAAGGTCTTGCCTCCTAAGGGCAAAAAAGCTTCAGAGCTACTAATAAATCTTGTGGTTGTCCTGCTGTATCATGGCTTATTCTTTCCTCTGCTCTCCAATTGCAGGCTGAAATGAAAGACTACCAGCGGGAGCTAGAAGAAGCCCGTGCATCCAGAGATGAGATCTTTGCACAGTCCAAAGAAAGTGAAAAGAAGCTCAAAGGTCTTGAAGCAGAAATACTCCAGCTCCAAGAGGTGAGATTGAAATCCAAGAAATCTGTTTTTCTTTCTAGAGAAAAGGGGAAGGCCAGAGTGTGTTTGTGTTTTTTTTAAAAAAAAAAAAGTAAAAAGCCATCCAGTGAGTTGAACAGAAAAGTGGGAGCCTGGAGATGTTTCTCTTCCTCACTGCCCCAGGTCATTAGTGAGCTTCTTATAGCTTTGTAGGAATCCTTCTAGTAGTCTGGACTTCCTTTCCCTGCCTGGGTAGCAGGGAAGCCTTACTACTGCTTAAACAGATTTCAAGCCTCACTAAAATTTGCAAGGTGGTTTGAGAGTCTCTGGAAGCTGTGGTGCACAGTGTCAGTACTAAAACTGGTCACTGGAAGTATATAAAAACCTAACAATCTCTCCAGTACCTCAGTGGACCATGTAAGTCTGTGGAGGTTTATCTCTCTGCTATCTGAGGTCCTCATCCCTTTCTTTTACGGGCATCTGTTTCCTCATTGTTGGCAATTCATGTAAGAGCTCCAAGTCGTGCTACATATCGCTGTCACTTATCTCCGATTATCTCCGTTGTCTGCCACAAGGTTAAACGTTTGAGGTTTGAAGGCAACAGAATTGCCTTGTGTGAGAGACGGCCTCTTTTTGCCCTGTTAGCTGCAAAGGTTGAAGCAATCACTCAGCTTACACTGCACTTAATGTTTGAGACTTTTACCTACAACTTACTAGAGCTTCTCCATGTCATTCTTTCACAGACTTCAAACTAGTCAGTCTTGCACTTGCAGTGCATTAGATTGTGTCCTTCTTGGTGAATGTCTGGGTGTTTCTACCACTCAATAAAATTTCACAATACAAGATTCAGCGCTGTTATAGTTTTGTGCTAAAAATTCATTTTCTATACTTTGCTTTCAGTCATGCTACGTACTCTGTAGGAACCTAAAAAATCTGCTTAATTTAGTGCCCACGTTATACTTAATGAACTAGAGCATGTGACAGAACGGTTTTCTCCTCCTGCTTAGGGCTTGAATGTTACTGGCCTTTTCAGGGGATGGGGAGAAGTAAATTCATAGTAGTCATGTGGCAGTTACGGGAGGGAAAGATCAAGGTGATGCGTCCTGCTAGCTTTTACAGCTGTTGGTTCTGTTTATCCATTAAAAGACCTCAGCGATATCACACTTCACAGCATCTCCCAGAAGTTATTAGAAGGCATAATTTTTTGCAGAAGTTTTGAGATTCCTAATGCTGTAATGAATATTTCCTAAACCTTCACAGGAGTTTGCTTCGTCTGAAAGAGCTCGTCGTCATGCTGAGCAAGAAAGGGATGAGTTGGCTGATGAGATTGCAAACAGCGCTTCAGGAAAGTGAGTCATCAAATGTATTAATTGTGCATCTGAACAACTTCAGGCACCAGCAGCTGCAGTTCTTGGTAGCCTGCTTGCAATTTCTGTATTGACCTGTTTTCCCGATAAAAATTCCTTCTTGTTACGAAGAGAATTGCTTACACAGTAGCTTCTCGTTACAGTTTGGAATGTCTAAAGTATCAAAAGCAAAATAGCAAGTTGCTTTGTATCAGATCTGAGTGTGTCTTGACCCAAATACTTCTTTTCTAGGTCAGCGCTGCTGGATGAGATGCGCCGGCTGGAAGCTTGGATTGCACAATTGGAGGAAGAGCTCGAGGAAGAGCAGAGCAACATGGAGCTTCTCAATGAGCGGTTCCGAAAGACCACGTTGCAGGTGAGTCCGTTGGTGGCAATGCTGTAGGGGCAATCTATGTTTCAGTGTGCGGATAAGTGGAGGATCTGAATAGCACCAAATGATCTTCTATCCTTCTCCTCTGAAAGGTTGACACGCTGAATTCTGAGCTAGCTGGGGAGCGGAGTGCTGCCCAGAAGAGTGAAAATGCACGGCAGCAGCTACAAAGGCAGAACAAAGAGCTGAAAGCCAAGCTGCAGGAACTGGAGGGATCTGTGAAGTCGAAGTTCAAGGCAACAATTTCTACTCTAGAAGCCAAGATTGTGCAGCTAGAAGAACAGCTTGAGCAGGAAGCCAAGTAAGGAGAAAAAGAAAAAAAAAATCTGTTTGCTTGTGTTTGCCATGTCTGAAACCTCTGTGCCTTAGGTTTTTGTAGGGCTGAGATATGAGCTTCCGGCAAAGGCATTGGGGTTTCTGATCAGGAAGCCTACTGTTTGGGGGACACATTTTGACAAGACAGCTGCAAAGTAACTGGGGTTGAAATTTTCAGAAACTATTTACTCCATAACTGAAGCTGCTGAATTAACTCTGGACATTAACCAGGTGAATATGTTGACTGGTAGTCCCAGGATGCACAAGGTGATGCAGAAGTTTCTTGAGACAAGATGAAACATCGCCTTGAGACACCTGGTCTCTTTGGTTAGAGGAAGCCAGTTGAAGAGCTTAGGTGTGACAACTTTAGTTGGTTGAGATGAATCCTGTACTCTGCAGAAGTCTTTCTGCAGTGAGCTCTTCCTGTCTATCCTTGTCATCTTGGTCCTCCAAATATATGTATTTGTTTTAAGCTAGTTCCTCCCAGAATCTGAAGGTCTTATAACAATCTTTGTTCTTTTTGTGCTTTTGGCTCTATGGGAGGAACATGTTACTGGTTAGCAATAACTCTGTAAGAAGCACCTTGATATCCCTCTTTTGAGCCTGCATACCATACTGGTATTGCTCCAGTGCTAAGGCTTCATGTTTTCAAAGCTGCATCCCAGCCAACCACCAGCACGCTAAAACTGTTGCTGCTGTTGATGGTGGCAGGCATGTTAGGAGAACTCAAGTATCAGTTACACCATGAGGCGAGAGCCTTTCAGAAGGAACAGATTTTGTCTTCCTGGCCTTCAAGTACTGGGACAAATGACGGCTTTTGATTATTCTAGGGAAAGAGCAGCTGCTAACAAACTGGTCCGTCGTATGGAGAAGAAATTGAAGGAAGTCTTCATGCAGGTGGAGGATGAGCGTCGACACGCAGACCAGTACAAGGAGCAGGTAGGTGGAAGGGCTTAGCTTTTGAGGCCTATTTCTCAGAAAAGGTAAATAAAATCATACTTTAAGTAGAAAGGGCTTGCTAAGAAGCATGTTAATGAAAAGATGTTGGGGAATCTATCTTGATGACTAAACCACTAGAGTAGTTCCCAGTGGTCAAAACCTCCCCGTGATAGCTCTGATGTGATGGTCCGTTACGCATCCTGCTCTCCCAGACCCAGGAGCTCTGCAGTGTTTCCAGGAGCCCAGGCTGGAATCTGCAGTGAGGCTGTGCTGGTTCATCTCCAGCTGGAGTGCTGGGTGGACAGGACATTGGCTAACTCCTGGTCGTGGCGTTGCAGCTGTCTAGTTTGATCCTGAGTCCCTGGGTTTATATTTCAGATGGAAAAGGCAAATGCCAGAATGAAGCAGCTCAAACGCCAGCTGGAGGAGGCTGAAGAGGAAGCCACAAGTGCAAATGCTTCCCGACGTAAACTTCAGCGTGAGCTGGACGATGCCACAGAGGCTAACGAGGGCCTGAGCCGGGAGGTCAGCACCCTGAAGAACAGCCTAAGGTAGGTGGTGCCAGTGGCGGTGGGCAGGGTTTGTCTGAGCCCTCGTGTGCCCACAGACTCTCCGCAGTGCATCCTTGGGGAGTATCCAGCTGTGGCGCTGCTGGTGTTAGGGATGTTCAGCTCAGGAAGTGTGGGCTGGATGAGTGCTCGGTGCAGTGGATTGAGAACTGGCTGAATGGCAGAGCTCAGAGGGCTGTCATCAGCGGCGCCGAGTCTGGTTGGAGGCTGGTAACTAGTGGTGTGCCTCAGGGGTCAGTACTGGGCCCAGTCTTATTTAACTTCATCAGTGACCTGGATGAAGAGACGGAGTGTACCCTCAGCAAGTTTGCTGATGACACCAACCTGGGAGGAGTGGTAGATACACCAGCAGGCTGTGCTGCCATTCAGCGAGACCTGGATAGGCTGGAGAGTTGGGCAGAAAGGAACCTGATGAGGTTCAGCAAGGGCAAGTGCAGGGTCCTGCACCTGGGGTGGAACAACCCCAGGCACCAGTACAGGCTGGGGCGGACCTGCTGGAGAGCAGCTCTGCAGAGAGGGACCTGGGTGTTCTGGTGGACAACAGGTTGACCACGAGCCAGCAGTGTACCCTGGGTGCCAAGAAGGCCAATGGGATCCTGGGGTGCATTAAGAGGAGTGTGGGCAGCAGGTCGAGGGAGGTTCTCCTTCCCCTCTACACTGCCCTAGTGAGGCCCCATCTGGAGTGCTGTGTCCAGTGCTGGGCTCCCCAGTTCAAGAAAGATGAGGAGCTACTGGAGAGAGTCCAGCGGAGGGCTACGAGGATGGTGAGGGGACTGGAGCATCTCTCCTACGAGGAGAGGCTGAGGGAGCTGGGCTTGTTCAGCCTGAAGAAGAGAAGGCTGAGAGGGGACCTTAGAAATGCCTCTAAGTATCTGCAGGGTGGGTGTCAGGAGGACGGGGCCAGACTCTTTCCAGTGGTGCCCAGCGACAGGACAAGGGGCAACGGACACAAACTGAAGCTGAGGAAGTTCCAGCTGAACACGAGGAAGATCTTCTTCCCTCTGAGGGTGACGGAGCACTGGCCCAGGCTGCCCAGGGAGGCTGTGGAGTCTCCTTCTCTGGAGATATTCCAGCCCCGCCTGGACGCGGTGCTGTGCAGCCTGCTCTGGGTGACCCTGCTTGGGCAGGGGGTTGGGCTGGGTGACCCACAGAGGTCCCTTCCAACCCGCACCATTCTGTGATTCTGTGATTTTTCCAGTGGCTGGTACCAATCCCCTTTTTTTCCCATACCCACTCCAGTGGGAATGTCTCAGCATTTTCCTTGAGAGCAGCTCTTGGAGATCAAGGTCTCTACCGAGTACAGATGGGAGACAGCAGTGGTGAGGTTGCTGCAGAACAAAACCATCTCGGGGGCAGAGAGAGGCTTATAGGAGCGGCAGGAGGGGTGCAGCGCAGCGCTGCACAAAGAGTAGTTGGTATTATTTTAGAGACCCTGCTGTGTTTAGGACTTGGTCTGTGCTCGGTGCTTGTACAGAGGCAATATTTTAGGTTGCTTGGGACTTGCAAAATTAAGATGATGGTAAGCGCTAAGCAGGAATACCAGAATACCGGAATGTTTGCGCACAGCCTGTCTTCTCCTTGGTCAGAGAAGGGGTTTCAAGACCCTGTGTGTGAAATTTGCCCTGTGGCTGGGGGCAAACTGTTCCCCCATGGTTCAGTGCGGAGGTCTTCCTGGAGCAGCCACCAGCATGGGGCCGTGGGCTGTGGGCAAGCCACGACCCTTCATGGATTGTCTGGTTGCTGTTGGCAGGAGGGGGGGCCCCATCACCTTCTCCTCGAGCCGATCTGGGAGACGCCAGCTGCACATCGAAGGGGCCTCGCTGGAGCTCTCGGACGACGACGTGGAGAGCAAAGGCAGCGACGTGAACAAAGCGCAGCCGGCGCCCGCCGAGTAGAGCCCCGTCTGTACCCTGCTTCAGATATAGTTACAACTGCTTTTTTCCTGTAGTAAATAAAATGGAATTGTCTCTGTTCAGTGCATCTATTTTCCAGATACTCATTGTATAGCCATTTTATAAAGCATCATGTGAAGGGTGGAACTTTTTTTTTTATCAATACGGAAACTTCATTCCCAGAGGGTAGGTGGTTGGGGCAGACCCGTCGTCATGACTATGCATGCTTTGTTGTACAGACAGCATCCTTCCGTTTCTCCTGTGCTCAGGCGGCCCGTGGCTCTATCGAGTCCGGTGGATCATTGAAGACCAAACTGCACCTGTATTTTTTTTTTTCTTTTCTCCTAATTGTTGTGATCAGCACACAGTCAGCGAGTGAACTGTGAAAAGGCCTTGGGAAGTGTTAGAGGGAGATGTAGGGATGAACGAGTAGCGTCCATTTTTAACCTGCAATACCCTTTTGAAGTGTTCTCAGCACCTGCTTCATCAGTTAGCGTTCCTGCAGTACAGGCAAACTGAAACAGCGTCGCCGTTCCTCATCTGTACAGTACTTCTGCGTTTGTAGAGACCCGCTATCACCACGCCCGACAGATCTGTGTATATATTAAGGCTACTATAATGTGAACACCAGTGGAAAATAAACAGACAACGCAGGAAAAATTAATTTATTAATTTAGGGCCGAGTGAGTTAGCCTTCAAGCCGCAGAGCCGAGCGGCTGCACGGTGCGTGGAGGCCGAGGTGGTGCGGCGGCTCCGGCGGGAGCGGCTCCGGGGCCGCGCGGGGCGGGTGCGGAGCCGGCGGTGACAGGGGTTCAGGGACGGATGTTGCCTGCCTAGGAGTTGACATACCAGTGGATGTGAATCCTTTTTGTTGTTGTTGTGTTTTGGTTTTTTTTTTATTTTGAACAGTATTACAGCGAGTAGTTAGCATTCTTTTTGTTTAAATAGCTGAAAAACTGACATTACAGAAAGTGCCTTAGACACTACAGTACTAAGACAACGTTACATATATAATTTGCCTATATAACAATGATTTAATGTATTAATTTTGACTGTGCTTCATATCACGTACCTCTCTAGTCCAAGTGGTATTATTGATATTAGTGACAATGAATCAGTGTTAACTAGGAACCTTCCTCTGCCACATACTCAAAAACCGTGGATTTCCTTTTTTGGTTAAAAGCTTTAACATCTGTCACAAAGGTTTTGGTGTGTGTGTTTGGATACTTTTAATCAAAGTGGCTGTTGACCACCAGGCATCTGACTGCAAATATCTTGTTTTCTTGTATACCCATATTTCTAGACAATGATTTTTGTAAGACAATAAATTTATTCATTATAGATGTGGCCGCCTGCTCTGTTTACTTACAGGAAGAGCTATCTCCTGAGGCTGGCGTAGACCTTAATAAACAAGAATATGACTGGAAGCTGCATTTACCCTTCTTCCGCTTTTGTTTGCTCAGGGTTTTTTTTCTCTTTTGACCTAAACACAGTGTAAATGGCCTGGTCAGGGCTGAGCCTTTGTGTTGCCATTAGAGTCCAAAGTCGCCTCCTGCTGACCTGCAGGGCTGGGACCCAGGCAGAGGCCCCATGGCTGCCTTCAGCGGGGTCTGGGCTTTCTGCTGGGCGGTGGAATCTCCTGTTTCGGAGGTCCCAGTGTGCAGTACCTGCCTCCCTGGCCCAAGGCAGTGATGGCGTTGGGTAAGGCCAAGGCTGGCACTGGTGCCCTGGGGCTGGTCCCTGCACAGAGAAGGTGGACCAGCGTGGGGAGCTGATAGGAGCAGGGAGATGGTGGGCTTAAAACTGGAGTGAGAGGAGAGGGGTGGGGGAGAGCAGGAAGCCCCTGCCTGGGCTCTACAGTCCAGGGCTGCTGTCAGTGGTCCCTCTGGTCCCAGCAAGCCCGGGCTGAGGGAGCCTCCAGCACCGAAGGGCTGCTGGGGACCAGAGCTGATCCCAGTCACCCGCTCCTGGAACCCAGTTCAGTCAGGGGTACCGTTACCTCAGGTGTCTCCTTCAAGGCAGTGGCTGCTGCTCCTCCTGCTGTGAGGACCATACTGGGGAGGGGGCAGGGGCTGCTGAAGGGCTTTTCCCTGCCTCTCTCATGGCTTCCATACCTCAGGGCAGGGGTTGGGCCACTACCAGGCACAAACACAGGCTGGGCAGAGAATGGGAGTGAGAGCAGCCCTGAGGAGAAAGGCTTGGGGTGCTGCTGGGTGAGAAGCTGGACACGACCCAGCCGTGTGTGCTCACAGGGCAAGGGGGGGATTCTGCCTCTCTGCCCCACGCTGGTGAGACCCCCTGGGGTACGGGGCTTGGGAATGTGAGGGCCCGGCTGATGAGGATGTGGGTGAAGCTCCAACCAGGAGGTTGCCCAGCGTGAGTCGGTCAGCCCCATGCATTACGGCTGCCTCAGCTAAGAAAAAAAAGGAGGGTAACTGTCACAGGCGATTCCCTGCGGAGGGGAACAGAGGGCCCGATCTGCTGACAGGACCCATCCCAAGGGAAGTCTGCTGCCTCCCTGGGGCCCGGGTCAGGGATGTTGCTTGGAAACTCCCTGGTCTGGTGTGGTCCTCTGACTCTTACCCCCTCTTGGTAATGCAGGTTAGCGGGGACAAGATCGCGGAGAGAAGTCCCAAGGCCATCAAAGGGGACTTCAGGGCACTGGTCGAGGGATCGGGGGCACAGGTGGTGTTTTCCTCCATCCCATCAGTGGCAGGGAACAGCACTGAAAGGGGAGGAAAGCTCACCTGGTTAACAGGTGGCTCAGGGACTGGTGCCTTCGGTTGAATTTTGGCTTCTTTGATCATGGGGAGGTGCACACAGCACCGGGCCTGCTGGGGACAGACGGAGTACAGCTGTCTCAAAGGGGAAAAAGGATTCACTGAGAGGGCTTTAAACAAGGTTCCAAGGGGGATCACATCACTAGGGATGAGCCCAGGTGTGTCATGGCAGGGTCAGGGGGAGATCGACAGCCCAGCTCGAGTGCATCTACACTAATGCACGTAGCATGGGCAATAAACAGGAGGAGCTGGAAGCCATTGTACAGCAGGAGAGCTAGGTTGTCATCACAGAAATGTGGTGGGACAGCTCACATGACTGGCATGCTGTCATGGATGGCTTCAGACCCTGCTTCGGCGGGGGGGGGGGGGGGGGGGGGGGTTGGACCAGATGACCCACAGAGGTCCCTTCCAACCCCCACCACTCTGTGATTCCGTGGGAGCCCTGCATCCAGCTCTGGAGCCCTCGGCACAGGACAGACCTGGAGCTGGTGGAGCGGGGCCAGAGGAGGCCCCAGCAATGATCTGAGGGCTGGAACCCCTCTGCTGGGAGGAAAGGCTGGGAGAGCTGGGGCTGTTTAGCCTGGGGAAGGGAAGGCTCCGGGGACACCTTAGAGCAGCCTGAAGGGACCTGCGAGAGAGCTGGAGAGGGTCTTGTGACAAGGGCATGGAGTGATAGGCCAAGGAGTGATGGCTTCAAGCTGCAAGAAGGGAGGGTTTGATTGAACGTGAGAAAGAAATTCTCCACTCTGTGGGTTGTGAGGCCCTGGCCCAGGCTGCCCAGAGAAGCTGTGGCTGCCTCCTCTCTGGCAGGGTTCAAGGCCAGGTTGGAGGAGGCTTGGAGCACCCCAGGCTGGTGGAAGGGATCCCTGCCCATGACATGGGGGGCTGGACCTGGATGACCTGTAAGGCCCCTTCCAACCCAGACCATCCTATGGTTCCATGAACATGCAGAAGGCCCAGGCTCTGTGCAAGAGCAGCATCCTCTTACTGGGGATTTTTTAAGGGGAGGGTGTTCCTGCTCCCCCGAGGAGCGAGCTGGTCCCAGGGTGGGGGGAGCTGTGTGACCTCCCCCTGCATGGGACTGGGGCTCTGGCGGGAGCTGGAGGCCTCCGTCGCTTTGCAGGCTCTTCCCAAAAATCAGATCTTGAGGTCCAAGACAGTCGGTGCCATGGAGGGAAGGCGCTTGCTCAGCCGCCGCTCCCCTCTCTGCTCAGAGGGAAGGAGGAGGCAACACTGCAAGGGAAAGGCAGCAAGCGCTTCGCAGCGGCGCACAGCAGCATCGCTACGTGACAAAACCACGGCCACTGCCACCGGTTCTGCAAAATCCACTGATTTCACATTAGAAGACCTTTATTTTTGGAAGATGACGGTAATTTGGGTTTGGGTTTTTTTTTGAAAACCCCTTCACGATCTGTGTCACCATGGTGGTATGGTACACTGTCCTACTGCAACATGCCATATAGATTTCGAATAAATAAAGCTACAAAGCCCAAGTTATGTACAAAGATCTTCGGCAAAGATAATTATGTTTACAAACCTATGTACAATAAAACAAATGTAAACAGTCAAATGCAGCAGAGGATGCACAGGAAAGGACGACCATACAAACCCTGACGGCGAGGGGGGGGCTTCCCGCCTCCCCTCTGCTGGGGCCGATGGTTTTTTTCTCAGCACTTGTAAATAAACCAGCTTGGAGCTGCAGAGCCAAGTGAACGCGACGGCCCCGAGCGGGAATGAAGATTTCTAAACCCACAGATCAAACCCCGGCTGGGTTTGCTGGTTCTTTGTATAAAATCCACCGACTCCGAGGCACACGGACAGAGAACTCGCACAAACACTTTGCTCGAAAGACGCACGAGGTACACGCAGTCACCCAACACTGTCGCAGAAGCGTGCAGGTGACACTGTGAGATCCAGTCCTATATTACACGCATCGGAACAGGGGTGGGGTGGTGGCGGGGTCCCAGGAGGGGGCTTTGTGGATTTGTGGCTTCCTAACGCTCCGGCGGAGTTCCTGGTGTGGCGGTGCGTGGATGTTTGCCTGACGAAGGCACCGGGAGCACGCTCCAGCCGCTCGCTGCGTTGCTGCACGGGTGGGGGAGCGCCGAGGGGCCGCTTCAGCACGGCTCAGCCGCGCCAGCACCCAGCAAGGCAGGCGATGTTCTGACTGACGAGTGCTGGGCACGGGACCGTCACCCCCGCGCCCCCAGCCCCTCCATCCCTCCCCCCGTAGGGCTGCGCAGCTCAGCCTCCCATGCCCACTCCAACCCACGGCCACGCGCTGGCCCTGCAGTGATTTATTAAGCTGTGGTAACTGAGTCATGGACCTGATTCCTGTCCAAAGAGCCGCGGCACAGCCTCAGCCAGGGGTCTGAGGTCTGAGCCTTACCGGGAGGGCAGCAGCTGCCCGTCCTGAGCAGCAGGATGCTGGAGCAGGCAGGGAGAAACGCTGCCAAACCTAAGTTAGAGAAGAGATACGGTGAGGGGCTGAGGACCGCCGGGCCGAGCAAGACTCCTGCAGCCCGTGAAACAGAGCACTGCGGGTGGCAGCTTGAGCAGCGCGGGGTGTGGGGCCAAGGCAGAGAACATCCGCTACAGCGACAGGAGAAAACAAACTGTATTAATGTGACATGGAGGGCCATGAGCTCAGGGTCTCCTCGGGCAGCAGGGCGCAGGTCGTGTTCCAGCGGGGCAGGAATGGGCAGCAATCGGGAGCAGTTCCTCTCGTGGTGGGCTGAGAAAAGCATCCGCAAGTCCGAACACGACCTCCTGCGGGCTCATACGCTCTGGGGGAGCATGCCAGGCGCTGAGGACGGTCGAGAGGCTCCCAGTCTGGGGGGAACTTGATCAAAGCCGTTTACTGCCCTGAGGAGCAAGAAGAGACAGGCCGGTAAGTGATGAGCCCCAGGAGATGGCACCGCTCACCCCTCCCGGCCCCAGCAGCTGGAGAACAGACCCCTCTCCTCCCCTCTCACCTCACCCTGGCTGTACGATGGCTGCAAGGCCACTGTGACCACAACAGGGCTCCCATGGCTGCGCCCACCCGCAGCCAGGGACAGGCGCAGGTGGGTGCTCACCCCACTGCCTGGAGGTGGTGGGTGCTGCCTGATGACCACCCCAGGAGGACAAGCAGCTCCTGCGCAGACCCCAGACCCCCACGCCGGGATCTGGGCAGCTGAGGGGCCGGGCACAGCAGTGCTGCCTGCTCGCTCCCCACGGCCAGCTCCCCTCCCCTCTTCACGGGTGCTGGTGGGCTGCGAGAGGAGAACATGGGTCTGACAGCTTTTCCATCTCTACTCCGTTCTGGCTTTGGCAGATCTTCTGTGATCAGGCTCAACACACAGCGTCTGCCCAGGCTCACCATCTGCTGATCATCACCACCACCACAGCCTTGACAACCAGAAGCGATGGCATCCCCATATCAGGACAGCACGTCTGTAGGCGTGGGTAACGGACCGTTGTAACGATGTGACCCCAATATGAGTATGATCGTACAGCTTTATTAGTCAGCAAAACAAGGTTTATATAGCAAAACTATTACAGCATCTGAATGGTTAAAACCCCAACCCATATATAGGCAAAACTACAGCAACTCGTTGTGATTGGTGCAGAGCTGCATCTCGAAGTGAAAACAGTACTGTGGCAGGAAACAGCAACGTGGCAGGAAGGAAGTGACAGTGTGGCAGGAAACGGTGACGTTCCCCCTGATCCAGTGTCCTGAGCTCGTCGCTCTGCCTTCCCAGCAGGGTTCCGTGTCAGCCGCTCCCAAGGCTCACCTCCGGATCAGAACTTGGGTTGCTCAGCGCACCAAACTATGTCCCCTCTCGTCCAGCCAGGACTCCACAATTCCCCCTTTTTGTTTTTTGAGCAAGCCAGGTTTGCTTCGTCATCTTGGAGAGAGCCTTTTTAAGACAGCTAAAGCAAATACATACTATAACTCCAACAGCAAGTAACACGATACATATGCGCAAAATTTCTATAATTAAACCGTTAAGCCAAGCGGGCAGATTACCAAAGAGCGAGGTGAGAAATCCATCAAAAAATCCCTGGCTTTGTTGTATTTGATTGGCGTGCTGTTCAAGCCATTATAATTGCTTGTGGATGGACTTACTACGATCGGACAAGTTCATACAGCACATGCCTTCGAAATCCTCACAACCATGTCCCTGGGCCAGCAGTAAAAAATCAATTGCGGCTCTATTTTGCAATACTGTATGTCGTAGACTACTCTGATCTTCTAGCAGGGATTGCAAGACTTTTTTGGTAACACTGGCTTGCTTCTCTGCCCAGCGTTCCGTGTTCACCAATCTACTTCTATAGCAGTGTTCCGTGTTCGCTACTTTGAAGGTCTATCTCCATTACCAAGCCTGGGTTGCTCAACAGCACCAAACTATGTCCCCTCTCATCCAGCCAGGACTCCACAATTCCCCCTTTTTGTTTTTTGAGCAAGCCAGGTATAGTTGATGAGGTTGTTGATGATGATGAGAGCTGACACTAATTTTGGTCTTCAGCTTGCTACCACTCTTTCAGAGGCCCACACAAACTACAATACTAACAGTATAAGAACACAAATGCTAATTGAAGACATAGAGATGTGAAGTGCATACCACAACCTGCTGGATATAAAGAAAGATTAAATTAACTTGAGAATGATACATACTGATGGTAAATCTGTTACCTAGCATATTGGTGTAGATTGATTTACTTGTATTCAATTTTCTTGCTGGATTTACTTGTATCCAATTTTCTTCCTGTGTGGATGGTGGGACTAAAGTACCGCTTGACCACAACATATCATTATTGTCAATGGGAGGGAATGCGTCTCACCATGTCAGGCATCGAAATAGCAGTGTATCAATAATATGAGCTCAGTAAATTTGCACTTGGGTTATAGGTATACTTATCATATATACAAACATCCATAACATTTAGTATTGGCTATCGATATTAATTACCTAGGTTAAGATCAATGTACCTAGAACTATGACTCATGAACTATATAGGCTAAAATTAATGTACAGAAAAGCATAAAGCTGCAAACATCACCACATCTATTCCCTGCTGCATCAAATGCTTACGAAGTTTTGATAAATCAGAGTCCAAATACAACAATCTAAAGTCAAAAACCAGAAATAGTCAATACCTGCAGAACTTACCAAACCAAAAGACACAAAACAGTTACTTAGTCCAGACAAATCCGTTAGATCACAGAAACCAAATAAATCCATCAGAACACAGAAATACAAACACGGTAACATAAAACCACACGTTCATGGTCGCGACCACACACACACACAGGCACACCAAGTTTTTAGCATAAATCCAAATATTGCAAAGACAGGACTTACAATAATATTCAACATTTAACAGACAAATACCCAAGCTTCAGTTTCAGGAAGAATACTCTCTTTTCAATTCAGGATTAGAAAGGACACTTTCCCTTCTCGTCAGGGATATAGCTCAATGCTGTGAAGCTTTTACTATGACTAACAAATAGGCAACAAAAAACAATACTGGAAGACTGCCTTTGCCTTATTAATAGTTCACGCTCAGAACTTTTTGGTCCAGTGATCAGAGGTTCTCCCCGAGAATCCCTCGGTGCCGGCTGGAGGTCCTGCAATCCCTCGGACCATTGAAGTTCAAGAGCAGCGTCCTACCTGGGTACCCAAAATCTATTACTAGAAAGCAGCAAAATAATTAACTTCCTAAAACTTAATGTTGGAGTTCTAGAAAGCAGGCATTCTTTACTGCAGTACTGAACGCACAGGGAATAGTTCTACTCAAATGTGTGTACCGAAAAGACACTCTTACTAGATATTTATGCCATGTTAACATACATAATCATTACATTTCTGCAAAGTACTTATCATTCTCCATTTCTCCCCCCCCCTTTTTTTTTTTTTTTTTAATATTAATGTCTTTTGTACATGCATATTGGCACCTCTAGGCAGTTGTCAGGAGCCCTCAGGTGAAGGTTTATACTTTTCCTCACGGTGTCTGCTAGTTAACCTCTGCTCTTGTGCAGACGCAGTTCTAAAATCGCGTATACCGTGTCCTCCAAGATAGCTTCGTTATACAAAAGCTGTTGTGGGAGATAATTGCCAAATATGCAAGGAATGTATTAACTGGTGTGGGTGGTGCACCCACTGCAGTCATCAGAGTACTTGCGTTTGCTGTAATTTTTTCAGTGTTCCCTGTGTAATAGGATCATCCAGAGTGGATCTCTTCTGCTTCCACGTCAGAGGTTGCTCCCTGAGAGTGAGCGTGGTCACCTCCGGCATCGGATTCTGTATTACGTTCTTTCAGCTCATGATATAGCTTCACATATTTTACCGGAAACCATCGAGGGCCTGTTGAAAGAAGAACACACGCACACGCTCTTCCCCACGTTATTAGTTCTACAGGACCTGTCCATTGTGATTCCCCAAATTCTTTATACCATACTTTTGGTCGAACCACAAATGGAGGGACCATCCCGAATTGACGGTCAGCTGCTGTTGTAAATAATTGATCATCAAAACGATTTTAAAAATTAAGTACATATAATGCTTTGTCTAACTGTTCCTGTGGGGTAACACTGCCCATAGGATTCCCCCTTTTTTGTTTATTTAGCATAGCTTTGAGGGTCCCGTGGACACTTTCGACAATGGCTTGTGCAGTAGAAGAATGTTGTATACCTGTAACACGTTGTATACTCCAGTCCTGTAGGAAAACAGAAATTGTCCGTGAAACGTTCCTTTTCTCCCGTATGTGCCGTGGCTACCAGAAATCCTGAGAAAGTATCCACACTAACATGTACACAATGCAGTCGACCAAATGTTGATATATGTGGAACATCACTTTGCCAGAACTCATCACCTCGTAAACCACGAGGGTTCCCTCCTGCACACGATGGTACGGGTGTAATACATTGACAATCAGGGCATGCATGAACATTTTTTGTAGCTTGCCCCTGGGGCAAAGCAAATTGTTTATGCAAGGAAGAGGCGTTTTGATGAAAGAAGTCATGAGATAATCGGGCTTGCTTGAAACCGTGTGGCAGTACTGCTGCCATTGTCAATTTATCTGCTACAACTTTTTCTTCAGTTATTGGTTTTAGTAGAGTAGTATGTAACTACATATGCATTATAAAATATACACATACACGATTTTCTAATTTCAATAGCAATTTCATCTGCAATGCATTGAACAATATTCACAACATGCAGAATCTGAGACAACATTGAGTGGTTCAGTCGAAAACAATTGAAAAAAAGTGCAAGGCCGCTGATAGCTTAAAAATTTGTGTGGATCCTTCAATGACTAAAATAGATGATTGTTAATCTGATGAATTTGTTTGTTTCCAAAACACTATTCGTGCTCCTTTAATAGGAACAGAAACACGTTGTTTTTTTCGCTGCAATGAAATTTGAGAGAGGGAATGTAACAGCTTATTTTGTGGAAGGGTATAACGTATGTTATTTAAATAATCAGCTAGAGCGGCTTGCAGTGATAAGGATTCACTGTTTAAAGCGACAAAGTCATCTTTAGCCAGCAGCAGGCAAATAATATCAACTTGCTGACAGTGATTCCAACCTTGTGCTATTAAGGACACTATGATGTGTACCTTTGAAGTCAATGTTTTCATGGGCGTATGAGACAAAGAGATTCATTCCAGAGTCTTCAACTGCTGCGTGTTAACACACCACTGATCGAAAAGAGGGTAAGGCTGTAAAACAAAACCTTCATAAATGATATACAAATTTGTTGGCAATTCGACATTAATTCTGAAGGTAAAGGCAATTGCAATTCTATCTGAAATCTTTTGTAAAACAGTTTTTGCTTTTGTCATTGATCTTCGGGAAAATAATAAATTTGAGTCCCTTTTAACAAAGTAAATAGAGGGGACAAATCTTCAGCTGTAAAGTCAATATTTTCACCTTTCAGCAGAGTGAATAACATCATCTAGGTAGACCATCTGAACCCTGGAAAGATAATAAAGTCCAGCTGTTTGTTCACAAGGAATTCTACTGCAGTAATTGAATTGTATACATTTTTTTGTAACCAAGTCCTTGAATGTCAGAAAGATGGTTCTCGCCGTGCCGCTTCTGGGCTGGCCAGGACGGGCCGGCGCGCTGGGATCAAGGGAAGGGGGTGGGGGGGGGGGGGTGGAGTGGGAGAGAACCGAGCCGCCGGTTGCCCGGGGCGGGCCATGTGCCCCACCAGGTGTAAGGTTTGCTGACCTGTTCGATGCGGTGGCTGCTGGCGCGGTGGCTGTACAGCATCTGAGGGACTGTGCATTTTTATGTTGGAATTCACCTCATTTTGATCTCAGGTCGGGTACGCCAATTGCTGTCGCGAGACCCTGTCGTGCACTTTTGGGATGCCGGATTTTTACACCCCACTTCCCATTTCTCTGGATTCAAAGGATCGTCAGGTTTTGGCAGATTGACTTCCCACATTTCTCATGTTCGGTAGGAATTTCGTCGTATGTAGGGTTAAATTTCAACAGACTGCTGCTCTGTCCTTGCTTTTGAGATAAGGACAGAGGTATAGCAGCTGCTTCTAAGATAGTCTCTGTAAGTTTTAGAGCATTTAAAGCTGTATGCACTGATTTCCAAGTAATGATTTTCTCAGGGATTTTAAACTGCAAGGCTTTGTTCTTTCAAACTTCACTGTAAAAAAGTTTTTAATGGAGTCTTCGCTCCTTTTTTCGGTGACTGTCCCATTCTCCAGGGAGCCGGAGGCGGGGCGCAGACCCGATTACTGCTCAGGGTCTGTTGGACCCAGCCCCTGCTCACGGCTTTTTTCAGGTGCTACATTTGCAACAAAAGGACTTTTCTGAATGACTCTGGCCACTTTTTTTCTCTGCTAACACATTTTTTAACGCTTCATAAACCAAACGCCAAGTTGTTAATACTCGGCTCGCATTCACGTCACGCCTTGAAGTATGTTTAAAAGGTAAATCTCCTAACACCTTCCAAGTTAAAATACCAAAAACACGCGGTGATTCCACGGGCACTCCATTACTTCTGAGTCAGGCTAACAACAGCTCGAAAAACAGGGACTAATTATCGCTCCTCTTTGTTGCCAACCTGCATGCACAGAGTCCACGATTCTCTGCCACACATCCAAGTCGAACAACTGATCTGTTTCCTGATTTTTTGCACTCGCTGGTATTGTGGTTATCCCCCTTACAGTTCACACCCCACTTTAGCTATCCCTCTCCACCGTACCCCCGACCCTTCCCTGGTTCCCAACCCCCCATTCCACGGCACAGCGCAAGGTGGGGCTGGAAGAGAAAACGGGTTATATGGGTTAGGGACTGGTGGCTCCGGCAGCAAAGTATCCGTAACCTTCTCATCTGTACAACGAGTCACTGGAGTCCTTGGAGACGGCGGCGTAGGCAGAGGAAGTGGAGGATACCGCGGTATAGGATTCGGGGACATGGGACGATCGGAAGGGGCAGCGGTGGCGCCTGGCCAATCTGCGGGCGGTGGCGCCTCAGCACATCCCTCTCCGCGGCGCGGTGGCGGTGGTGGTGACTCTGGCGGTGGGGGTGGAAACCCTGTGCCAGTGGGTCTAGCCGCACGTACTCCTTTTCCTGGACCGCAGGTTTCCCTGCCTCCACGGGCTGCCAACTCGGACCCCCTCATGCTTTCAAAGATGGCATAGGGAGGCTAGGACCCTGAAACAGCAGAGTTGTTGCCAAGCAGGTCCCTCCCTCGGGTGTTAATGTAGCGAAAGCAGAAGTAACGGCTTAAGTCCTTTCTCCGTGCAGCAGCAACAGAAACTTCAAGGTAGCTGAGTCATATTGTAACCATCTCACGGAGAGGATGGGTTGGAGGAGATTAACCACTGCTGACTCTTCCTATATCAGTGTGGACCCCATCTCCTCCCCGGCCCAATCAACTTCACGAGTTGCTTTGCCGTTGCGTCTATTCCTCTCTTAGAGAGCATACCGACAAGCAACGTTGCCGCAGCCTCTATCTTCATGCTTGCGACCCTGGCCTCCACATTCAATTTTAGCTGCGCCAGGCAGCACCAGTGGGGCTCGTTTTCTCCCTGGGAGGCGGCCGTCCGTGTCTGCCCTGCGACGCTGCACCCAGGCAGCACCACTCTCAACCGTTGTTTTCCCACTCCCCTCCTCTAGCTGCTTACTGCAGACTCGGAGATTCTGCAGGAAGATGAATCATTTTTTGCCGCAGGAAACTAAACCATCCTCTGCTACCAGTTGTTGGAGTGGGAGACGGACCCGGAGTAACGATGAAATCTCAATGTGAGTGTGATCGTTCTCCTTTATTAGTCAGCAAAACAAGGTTTATATAGCAAAGCAGTTACAGCCTCTGATTGTTTAGTTATCTTAACCATATATAGTCAAAATAGCTACAACTCGCTGTGATTGGTGCAGAGCTGCATCTCGATGCGGAAGCGACAATAAGGCAGGAAGCAACAACGTGGCAGTCCCCCTGCTCCAGTGTTCCGTGTTCGCCACTCTACTTCTGTAGCAGTGTTCCGTGTTCACTACTTTCAAGGTCTGTCTCCGTTACCAAGCCTGGGTTGCTCAACCGCACCAAACTATGTCCCCTCTCGTCCAGCCAGGACTCCACACACGCTGCGACTTCTTCGGTCTCGGCTGGCGCAGGCAACAGGAGTCCTTGCTTCTCGCTCTTCTGATACTCGGAGATGTCCTCTTTGAGCTGTTCATCCTTCAAAAGGAAAACATTTGCTTGTATTTTTGGTGAAGGTTCATCTTACTGTCTTAGAGAATTAAGATTCCCCTCAAATTCGCTGTAGATACGCCACAGATTTATTAATATTAACCACTCAGCTTGAGGGATCGGTTGAGATCATGCGGCTGCTCCAACCTTGCGGCCTCAGACTATTCAGAGAGCTAAAAGCAGTAAAAGGGGGAACGCTGCTATGTTCAAGGGTAAGCGATTTTTCTCCATTTATTTCAATTACTGATCACGCACATGTCGTACATTCCCTTTTACCGAACAGGACTGGGTGCAGAGGGGTAGACAATCACTGTTTCTGAGGATGCCTTTTGGCCTTTGCTGTTATCGATGGGATCAATAGAATACTGTTATTAGCAGGTAACTCTTCACGTCACACACTCACTCACTCACTCACACACTCACTCACACTCGCTCTTGGCTACCAGTTGGAGCAGCAGCCGGGAAGCAAACCCCAGCCATCGACTCACAAGCACGGGGTCGTACCGCAGTGACTTCTGGCCTGGTGTTGGTGAAGCCCTGCAGAGGGTGCTCACCTTCACCAGATGCAGGTACCATCCCGTGCTCTTCAAGCGTGGCCAGCAGCACCCATGGGTGCCAGCTGAGCCTCACGCAGTCGATGCCACGGACCTCGCATGGGTTCAGCAGAACACTGCCGTCCCCACTTTATCATTTTTCACAGATTTAGCAGCACTGCTAGTCTCTGAAGCTACCAGCCCTTGCAAAGCGTTCACAGGCCACCTTCTCAGCACGCATTTTTCCTTTCTTCAGCCTCGTGCTATGCCTCCACCCACACCCACAGGCGCCTGGCGAGCCCGCTCACGCCACGCAGATGCCGAATCCTGCAGGGTTAAGGCTCAGTACACCAACTGGTGGAGCACATGGCAGGGATGGGGTCGGTCTCCCACAGACCACCAAGCCAGAGCCAGCCGGCCAGCCTGCTCCTCACCCTGCTGTCCGGAACTCACCGGCAGCAAAAAGACCTCAGGATGCAGAACTTCTGTGTCTCCTAACAAAGTAGAGTTTCAGCTTCTACATACTAAAAATGGTGGGTTTCTAACTTCTGTGCCAACAGTTAAACCTCATTCCTAAGGAATAAAGGTAATTTGCTTTTAGCTTAACAACGTGGTTGGTTGGAAGCAGTCTCACTCTGGCTGCATTTTTTTTCTGTACAGTGAAAACAATATCTTACACTTCTCTGCAAATTTTTTGTGTCTATGTATTTCTCTCTTTATATGTAATAAAAACATAGGTATACACACAAAAGTGTATGTATACATAGCGACCGAAAGAAGCAGTGTGCTAAAGCAAATACAATGTTATCTGGAATTAAAAAAAAGTAAACTGAGCAGTACGAACTAAATTACGTAATGTTTTTGCAGACCCAGAAACAGACTGTCCTGCAAATACAAGCTTTGAGATTACAGACGCGCTTAGATGCTATGCTAAGGAAGAACCAGCAACTTCTTTCAGCGGAAGGAACAGAACTACATACTCAAATTTTTAAATTCTCAAATGTGAATAAATTATATTCAAGAAAGTAAGTTTTCAATATTATCATAAAGAGACGGGCATGGTACTGTCAGAGATACTTCTATTGATTTAAAAATACTCATTTTGATCCGAGAGACCAGCAAGACAGCTGCTGAGCTATCTGTGCTGGGGCAGCATACGTAATTATAGGCTGCCGGCAAGCAATTACAGGCTGCTGAAGGACTGATATAAAGAATTGGAGTTAAGAACAGACACCAAATTTGTGCCAAATGACACTTTTTAATGGGAAACAGACTGTTGTGTTCATTCACTGTTGGCAATCTTGGTAAGAAACTATCTGGTTGATAAAGACTACTGCATTTAGAGAATCCTAAATTCATTACGTCAAACATTAATGGTAATGACAGTCACTTAAGAAAGCCAACACAAAATGAAAAGGAATAAGTTTATCTGCTACTGAGCAAATCAACGCAGCCAAAATAAAAAGCCAAAGAGGTAGAGAAGTATCAAAACATAAGCATAAATTAAAAATTGTTTAAAAATGGCTAGGTATTGGGGTTTAGACTAACTTATTTGTTGTCTTTAATAACAGTCCCTAGGAAAAGATAGGAATGTTGCGTACTCTGTTTGCTCGCTTAAATTGTACAGACGTTGGCCGGTAACAGCAAGCACCGAGCCGATACTGCTCGCGTCTTTCAGGACTCTGCTGCAAGCCCTAAAGCACATACGCAGTGTGAGCCCGTGCAGCCCCCTCCGTTTGGCGAGGCATCGAACCCTTCCTGCACCAGAGGATGCTCTGAGAGCCGCCTTTTTTCAGGGCTGCAGTAACAGCAGCTGCCTTAAAGCACTCTTTGGATAATTATTCTGCCCATTTCCCAAAGTCTGTTACTCCATGAGTCACACAGCGTCAGAACCGCAACTCTGGAAAGAGTTGCTGCAGAAAAAGAGAGGGGAAATCAGAGCGGCGAGGCAGGTGAAGGAGTGAGGCGGAATGTCCAGAGCCAGCCCGGGGCTGTGGACCACGCAGAGGCTTCTCGGTGCCGCAGGAGACCCGGCAGCGGGAGATGGGTACTCACCAAATCAAGGAACGCTTTCCTTTCCAAGTCAAGTGCTTGGACCCGTTCTCGCAGCGCCAGGATTTCCTTGTCCAGTCTGCTGTTGTGCTCCATGGTCTTCTGTAGCTCAGTTTTGTCTGTACAGAACAGGAAAAACACCTGGTCACCAGCCCTGGTCTGGACTTTGACCTCCACCAAGCTCAGAGAGGAATAAGGGTTTACAGGAATAAGGGTTCCAAAATTGCACTGCCCTTATGCACAGGTGTACGCGTGCGACAGCAGAGAGAGGAGTTCCCCAGACGTATGGGAACATCTTCTCTTATTCGAATGGTAGAGGTTTATGTTTCTGGAGATCCAGGCTCAATAGCAGTGCTCTGTTTATTACAGCGGTCCCTCCATAGTTATTCCAGAGACTCAGTTTACCTCTAGAATATGGAAAATGCCTCACCTCGGATATTTAGGTACGGGTTTCACAAACAGCTAGGGTAAGTTTTGAAAAGCCCAAACAGCCATATTTCTGATTTTCATCACAAATTTCATAATTTGCTGCAAGCCAAAACACAGTCACAGTTCATGTATCAGTGCTGTGCTAGCACCTATGTTTACGAAATGGCCAGTACAGTAAAAATTGTGGTTGTATACCAACCCTCCAAGCCTGAATCAACAAACATCTGCAACCATCACACCAGTTAATGCAGACTATCCCGTATTTCGAGTGCAAGAAATAGGAAAAGATGTATTAGGAGCAGACTGACAGAAATTTGTCCGCATATACACTGGTATCCTAATCCTAAGCAGAACTAGCAAGAAGACAGTTTTCCTTATAGAAAAGATGAACAAAGATTTTTCCCTTTTCAGCTTCATGCTGGGCACAGGAAATTTCAGCTTAAATTTGACTTTTATTCAGACAAAAATAACAACATACCTTCTTTCTTAGTCCCAATCTGGCAAAAAAAAAACAAAAACACAACCCCAAACCTCTGTTTCAAACAAGGATTTTGATATTGGATTTTCTGTTTTGTTATTTAAAATAAAAGGCAAGGAATGCCTCCTACCGAAGTGTTCATTTTGCTGAAGAGCCTGTTTACCGCTGCAGAAAGCCTTGCTAAAATTCTGGATCTTCTCTGCATGTTGACACCGTGACTTAGCGCTCGCTCTCCGCTCGCTCACCCCTTCCTCCCGGTGCTCGGGCGCTGAGCACGGGGCCGGTTCTACAAGGATAACAGAGTTTTGCTGTGTTCAGGTTTGGAAGGGACCTCTGTGGATCATCTAGTCCAACCCCCTTGCCAAAGCTGGGTGACCTACAGCAGTCTGCACAGGACCTCCTCCAGGTGTGTTTTGAATATCTCCAGAGAAGGAGACTCCACAGCCTCCCTGGGCAGCCTGTTCCAGGACTCCGTCACCCTCAGAGGGAAGAAGTTCTTCCTCATGTTCAGCTGGAGCTTCCTCTGCTTCAGTTTGTGCCCATTGTCCCTTGTCCTGTCGCTGGGCACCACTGGAAAGAGTCTGGCCACGTCCTCCTGACACCCACCCTGCAGATACTTAGAGGCATTTCTAAGGTCCCCTCTCAGCCTTCTCTTCTTCAGGCTGAACAAGCCCAGCTCTCTCAGCCTCTCCTCGTAGGAGAGAAGCTCCAGTCCCCTCATCATCCTCGTAGCCCTCCGCTGGACTCTCTCCAGTAGCTCTTCATCTCTCTTGAAATGGACACAGCACTGCAGATGGGGCCTCACTAGGGCAGTGTACATGGGAAGGAGAACCTCCCTGGACCTGCTGGCCACACTCCTCCTAATACACCCCAGGAGACCATTGGCCTTCTTGGCAGCCAGGGCACACTGCTGGCTCATGGTCAACCTGTCGTCCACCAGGCCACCTAGGTCCCTCTCCACAGAGATGCTCTCCAGCAGATCCACTCCAAGCCTGTACTGGTGCCTGGGGTTGTTCCTCCCCAGGTGCAGGACCCTGCATTTGCCCTTGTTGAACCTTATCAGGTTCCTCTCTGCCCAGCTTTCCAGCCTGTCCAGGTCACGCTTAATGGCAGCACAGCCTGACGGTGTATCCATCACTCCTCCCAGTTTGGTGTCATTAGCAAACTTGCTGAGCGTACACTCTAACTCTTCATCCAGGTCATTGATGAAGAAGTTAAACAAGACTGGGCCCAGTACTGACCCCTGGGGGACACCACTAGTGACTGGCCTCCAACTAGACTCAGCACCGCTGATGACAACCCTCTGAGTTCTGCCATTCAGCCAGTTCCCAATCCACCTCACCGAACACTCATCCAGCCCACACTTCCTGAGCTACCCTAGGAGGATGTTCTGGGAGACTGTGTCGAAAGTCTTGCTGAAGTCTAGGTAGACAACATCCACGGCTCTCTCCTCATCTACCCAGCCAGTCATGCCATCGTAAAAAGCTATCAGATTGGTCAGGCATGATTTCCCCTTGGTGAATCCATGCTGACTACTCCTGATAACCTTCTTTTCCTCCACTGAATCAGTGTCCCCGAGTGGAGGCTCTCTTCCCAGCCAAGGTCAGCCCAGCGCAGTGTCCCTGCGGGCAGGCACAGAGGACAGGCCATCCCCCGGCGTCATGACGGGGCGCTCAGTGCCCAGGGAGGGACTGCAGCTCCCAGCATGCCCCGGCGTGGGGGAGAGGCACTGCAGCTCCCAGCATGCCCCGGGGTGGGGGAGAGGGACTGCAGCTCCCAGCATGCCCCGGGGCCGGGGACTACAGCTCCCAGCATCCCCCGTGCCCTGCCCACGCCACGGCCACCCCGCCCACTCCCAGCCCAGGCCCCGGGCCCTCTTCCAGGCTGCTCTCCATGGAGCCCCCACCCTGCCCGAGCCCCAGGCCCCCGGCCCCGCAGCATGGAGCAGCTCCGGGCAGGGCTCGGCTGCCCCGGCCCCAGGGAGAGCCCCCGGGGACGCCCGCCCTGCCCGGGACCGGCACCGGGCCTCCCCCAGACCCCCCTAGCCGGCCCCCGGCCTGACCCCCGGCCCCCACACCCACGCTGAGGAGAGTCCCGCAGGCCGAGCCGGCCTCCCCCGAGCCGGGACGGCGACCGTGGCCCCTCCAGCAGCGCGGAGACCCTCTCGCTGGGGAGGCAGGCGGGGGACAGCTGCCAGGGCTCTGCTGTCCCCAGCCGTAGAGCCTTGCTGAGCCCCATGCTGTGGGGGCTCACGCAGGGACGCCATGGGAAAGCACGGGAGGATCGGGGCAGACAAACCATTCTGACAAGCTTCCAGGAGTATTGAGTTCCCCTCTAATAGCTGCTGTTGCAAGCGCCATAGTCAGGCGGTGTTGGCCTGCGAGGGCACGTCCTGGGCTTTATTCTGCTTTTGCCAAGGAGCAGGAGATGTATGTGCAGGGAGGATCCCCAGCAGATGCAGTTTCATCTTCACGACCGCGCACAACAGATGAACCCACCCAAATGGCATCTGCTTACACTTCAGAGACCTGAGGCCCCTTTGCACTCAAGTGCCCCGTTTTCCCAGGAAGCTCAGCAGAGGGCTTTTCTGGAGCACAAGGTTTTGCACCAGCTTCTGCCTTCCTCCCCACCAAAGCACAGGATCGTGTGTCTTTGAGCAGACAAAGCTCCGCTATCGAAGCCAGGCCAAGGAATTCTCTCAGCACAGCACGGGTCCATCCTTCCCAGGTGGACATAGGTAGAATTTGTCCTGCCAGAACACCTTCTGTGCCCACCCACCTTATGCAGACAAAGCCTCAAAAGCAAATCAGCGCTTTGGGAGCTCAAGACTCCAGAGGAACAAGGGTCCTGAAATCGGTTCAATTCTTCAAGCCCACCTGACCACTGAAGAGCCACATCTGGAGCTGCTTACCTGAGCCCGATGGGTTTCCGCTCTGTGCCCTGGTCTGGGCCAGACTCTCTGCATTGCCACTGAAGCATCCGCACCGCGGGTCCTGAGGGCTCTTAGCAACGGCTTCTGCTAACATCTCATTAGCCCTGTGAAAAAGGCAGGAGCATGCAAGAACGGCTGTTACTCATCGTGGCACAAAGGTGTTCCCCAAGGGTGATGCTACGCTGTTGGACTCATGCACACAAACTTCCCAACCACCCAAAGGTACTGCTTCTCAGGCTCTTCTGAGCAACCTGTCTTATATCTTCCCTTGTAGGACCTTTCCTTGAAGGTGGTAGGGACTGCAGGCTCCCTCCCTCCCCCTGCTGTAAACTCCCACCGATGATGCACCACCATAACGGCAGCTGAACAAAGTCCTGTTGCCTCACAGGCTCCTCTTGTGTCCCCTCTGCCTTTCCAAGTGCGTCTATCCTAAGGTGGAGCAGAAGAGCAGCAGAAATGAAGCTCCTCTTTTCCACCACCCTGCAGCAAGGAGAGACGGCTACAGAAAACTGTTTGAAGAAAAAGAACCAAAATGTCCTTCAGACAGGCCTGATTTGTTGTGTTACTTCAGGGTCAGTAAAGAGAAAGGCAAAAGGGCCTCCATAATGGGAGAGCCCAAGGCGTGCTCTTCTGAGAAGTACGCCGTCTTGAGCGTACGCATCCTGCTGACCAGATCCAAGAAAGGGAAGTGGGGTGGAAAAGCCATGAAGAAGAGGGTCGTATTCCCATAACGTGGGGGAAAAACAGAAGACATTTGGACTTACTTTTTTAATGTCTTTGTAAAGCATCTTCTAATTTCCTGGTCCACCAGATAACATTTCTCCCAACTTTTTAGTTCAGCCTGCGCACGTGCCATTTGCAGTGCGCTCTTCTCCTGCAAGCTCTGTGCTCTCTCCAGCTCCGATTCCAGAGCGCTCACTCTCTGCTCCAGCAGTTTTCTCCAGGAGGCGTCAGTGGTGCAGATCTCCTCTCTTCTGGCTGGAGTGGCTGCCTGTGTCTAAAGCAGAAGGGGCAACTTCAAGAAACAGGAAGAAAAAGACAACCCCCCCGGCTCTCAAAAAGCCTGCTCTTCCTGCCATTTGTACAAAAAAGCTAGTATTAAACAGCCTACAGCGCTGCATGGACAGGGAGAAGGAAAAGGCGGCATCTTTCTCATGAACACAGGTCCCACCACACGCACAGAGGCACTTTGACGCAGCCTTTTGCAGCTCCCCAGCTTCCCTACAGGAAAGGCAAACCCACAGCACCAACAAGGAGAGCCGGATGCCCAAGACCAAACACCTAAAACGCCATCGCCACCACCACGAATGAACGCAATGCAGACTACAGATGCAAATGGTACATAAACTGACCTGCAAAAGTGGGCTGAGATGCTGCTTCTGTCCCGTTTCTGCCTGTGCTATCTGTTCACACTGTTCTCCAGAAAGCGCTGCTGTCGTACGAGCCACGCCAGCAGTCGCCAAGCCGTGCGGCACAAGAGTAGCCACCAGCCCTCGCAGCTGCTGGTTTGCAGGTGCGAGCTGCAGAGATGTTTCACGCTCCAACTCCAGCTGCGCAGAGAGTTCACACATCTGGATGCAGGGAATAAACAATCTGTCTTAGGCAAAGGGCTCTCAAATCTCCGCCAAACTCAATCACATGGCCACAACCTCTGCACGGTGTCGGAACAGAACCCAGTCTCCAAAGAGCACGGCCGCCTCGTTCTTCCCCACCCAGGTGCTGTCCCAAGCTCACTGCCTTCCCACAGCCTCGGAACGAGCTCCCTGAAGAGCCAGCTGACTTTTTCAAGGTGAGAGGGGAGGAGGCAGCGAGGAGAAAGGAGCTAAAAGCACCCTCGAGCCTGGATAACTGTTGTTAGTGATGCAGAAGCTCATAACGTCCTCAGAGAAGTCTCTCCTGTATTTGTTCCCAAATTATTTTCTTGTCTGGCACTCTTTGAAGCAACGGAACAGCTTCCTCCATACTGACAGGTTTACAGACTTTGCATACCTTGGCCTTAGCCTTGTCCAAGTCCTCTTGCAAGCGGGAGTTTTCCTCCTTCAGGTAATCGCGTTGGAGTGTGGAAGCTTTCAGCGACTTTTCTGCTATCCACTGCTTTCTTGAAGCATCAGTGAGCTCTTCTTGCAGCCGTCCCACTGTTCTCTAGGGAAACAATGTCACGGGAGGACAGAGAAAAAGGTAAGAAGCCAAAATCTGTCTTTTGACTTGCAGTTACTAGATAATATACCGAAATCGGTTCTCTAAGTGCATCGCAAAGCAGAGCAGCCTCATCCCCTGGAAGAAGGCGACATCTGCACAGCTGACGGTCTCTAGCCATCCTTGGCAAGTGAAGACAACTACAGAAATGCCATCTCTGAAGGATGATTTCTGTTTCCAGCACATTCTGCTGGGAAGATGCGGAGACTGTATCTAAGTATGTGTCTATAAGCACGTCTCAAGGCTTGCCGGCACCTTCCGCAATTCCAACAAAACCAGAACCAGCTCGAGTGATGGACTCCAACGCAGGTAGCTTACACCTGCTGACTTTCCGGAGCACCAGACAGCCTTGGGAACTGCTCTGCTTTCAGTCATTCCTGCTCAGTGATCATCTCACCTCTTTTTCTACTTGGTCCGCCTCGCATATAAAGGCATCGCTCACCTTATGTTCTTGGGAGGCCTTGTTCCGCACCTCTCCCAGCTGCTGATGGAGGAAAACATTTTCACTCTGGAGCTGGGACAGTTGTTCCTGCAGCCCTTCTGCCTGCTTGATGACATCTTTTCTTTCTTGAGCGTTCTTCGGGGGTAGAGCGTGCTGCTCCTTTGCCTGCCTCCGAGCCTGATGTAATTCTCTTTCTGCTCTATCTAAAGCCAGTGTCTTCTCCCGGAGAGTTTCTTTCAGTTGCTCCACTTCCTGCTCCAGCCTGCCAGCTTTTCTTTTGGCTTTGTTCAGCTGCTGACACAAGCTCTTGTTGGTTTCCAGCACCTCAGAGATGTGCGCGGGCACAGTGAGCTGGACATCACATGCTCTCAGAATCTCTTGCACATCGGCACTTTCTGCTGTCCCAGGACTTCCGAGGCTCCGGTGGCAAAGGGACGAATCCAACCCTGGGGTCGGTATTTGGGCTGTGATGTTTCCTGTCTGCTCAAAGGGAAAGAATAAAAATGGACGGAACTTAGGAAATCAGCTCAAAACAGGAGAGAGCGGCAGCATGTCACAGACCCAGAAGAGGACTGTCACTAACTTGACGTCGGATGAGAAAAGAGTTTCCAAGAACCCTGCCTTTGGCATTACTCATGGAAAAGTCTTCTTCTGCATTAGGGTGTGATAGAAGCCTAAAAGGAAGTCTCCAATGTAAAGCCTTGGGGTTTACATACCTCCCCCTCAGAGCTTTTGCCCTCCTCGATGGCTTCTTCATCAGCTGGCGACTCACGGCCGGCAGACTCCCAGTATACGGCAGGCTCATCTACATTAAAACCACACATTTTTGGAACCACAGTGATCTAATACAGCTCCTTGGTGCCTAGAGCGCTTCCCGAATCATCGTGCTTCCCGAGACAATCTTAGCACAAACACACACCCCAAACCCATGAAATCCTAGTGAGAGACCTGTCACAACGCGGATGCGAAATGCATCTCTTCTCCTGCTTGGGAGTTTGTTTCCTCGAGAGCACGCGCCTGCGCCATGTGCCAGGGACATCACTCGAAGTGACGAGAAAGGAGCCAAAAAGGAAGCAGTGTCTCGAGAATTCTGCTTCCCAGGGACAACACCTGGCAGAGCATTTGTTCCCGGATGACAAGGAACCCCAACACGCCGTTTCCAAACACCCTGTCTCCCTGGCAGCCCACCAAAAGGGCAGGCGACAGCCCTTTTCCCCATCGCCTCCTCCGCGCTGGAGAGTCCTACCTGCTCTCCCCAGAGCGGGTGCACACCGCCCCTCTCCAGCAGCTCCTGCCCTGCGGTGAGCGCTGGGTGCTGACACCCGTTTTGCATGGCCTGGAGCAGCTCCTCCCTCGTTTTCCTGCTCCCTGGGGACCGCAGGGCACACGCTGGGTCTGGGCCTGGAAAGACAGACAGCGCAACCTCTTGGACTCACCGCAAGAACAAAGGCCCTTTCCATCTTTCCCTCCTTTGGGAACCAACACGCCCAGGCATGAAGCGAAGCCCCAGGGCAGGAGAACAGCCCAGGAGTTTCCCAAAGACTTCCCGCCTGCCTGCGCCCGTTACCTCTCGTCCTTCTCCTGGCAGTTGTTGTCACCAACAGCTGCCTGCTTCTTCACCGGCAGCGGCGCTGGGGCCAAGCCCCCGGTGATGGACATGCAGTGTGGCTTGTTCCAGACGTCCTGCAAGATCTTGTTGTCAGCGATGCTTCCGAAGGACACATGCTGCTTCTGTGCCCTCCTCCTGCACAGGAACCGCCAGATGCTCTTCATGGCCCAGCAGGAATGGGCACCGCACTGCCTTGCCTCTCACCGACGAGCGGAGACAGGCAGGATTGGGTGGGCGCTGCCGGGTGCCGGCTGCCAGCAGAGGAGCCAAGCCCTGAGGAGCGGCAGGGTACGGGCAACTGCCTCCGGGCCGAGCCCACCACCAGCAGCAACGGCAGCACCAGCACAACACCACTGGCACAGCACCAGAAGCACCAGTACAGCAGCACCAGCACCAGCACAGCACCACTACCACCAGCACGGTACCAGTACCACCAGTACCACCAGCACAACACCAGCAGCACCAGCACAGCACCAGCAGCACCGCCAGGTACTGTGTGTGCAGGGTCTGTGCCAGTGCCCCAGGTCTAGCGAACGCGTGTGCTGACGTCATGAACGGCTCAGTGACATCATAAGGTGCTGGGAACTGGGCGGTGCTGGGGGCAGAGGCCTGCAGGGCGGACGTGCCCGTGTGCTCAGCACCTTTCTGCGCACACCCAGGCCACGTGCCCAAGGGAAACGGCCCCTGGCGCACGGTGTCCAGGTCCACCAGCTTGCCCAAGGCCACCTCTCCAAGGCTCCCAGCACCCTGCACGCTCGGGGCACCCACCGTCCTCCTCTCCTCTCCCACACATGGGGTCGGCAGGGCGGGCTCTGGCCGCCAAGGCTCCCTGCAAGCACGAGAGGCGGTGGCTGGACACCCCGTGTGCCATTTTGGGCTTCCTGGGCTCTGGCTGTGTGTTCTGGGGCACCCTGGACCCCTCGGGGCACCCCTCTCTGCAGCCCTGGGTGTGTCCCTTGGAGGGCACCCCAAGCCCCCGCTGTCCACTGTGGAATGCCCCTGTGCCTCGCTTTTGCTTGCTGGTCTGCCCGGTTCCCCTCAGTGTGCCGTTTGGGGTGCTCCGAGACGCTCGTTCAGCTCTCTGGGCTTCCCCTGCACGTGCCTCTCTGGCTTTGGATGCTGCCTCAGGCCGTGGCTCTGCCTTTCAGGGTGCCCCAGGCCCCTGTTGTGTGAATTGCAGTGCTCTCCGGGGCAACAGGTGTGCCATTCCCCTGGCCGAGCACCCCGAACGATGCCGTTCTGAGCACCCCAAGGCCCCTCGGAGTGCATTTTCGGCTCCCCCAGCTCCTTGGCGTGCCTTTGGGTGCCTCTGCAGGCCCCACAGTGTGCTTTCTGCTGCACCCCATCTTCCCTGGTGTGCCTTTCACTACGCCCCAGGGCAATCGGTGTGCCTTTTGGGGCGTCCCTGGGCTTGGTGTTTCCCTGGACGCAGGACTCCCGGGGGGTCTTACCAGAGCGGGGCAGAGGGGCACAGTCACCTCCCTTGCCCTGCTGCCCACGCTGCTGGGGATGCAGCCCGGGATGCGATTGCCTTCTGGACTGCGAGCGCACATCGCCGGCTCGTGTCCAGCTTTTCATCCTCCGGCACCCCCAAGTCCTTCTCGGCAGGGCTGCTCTCCACCCCTTCATCCCCAGCCTGGATTTATGCGTGCGATTGCACCCACCCCTTGCACTTGGCCTTTTTCAACTTTTGGCAGCTTGTTGCTTTACTAAGCTTTCTGCTGTTTTACGAAGCTTGCATTTGTTGACTGGACAAGTAATTAGGGTTCCGGGGAAGATATGCTTCACCCCACCCCTCTTCCATTTGACTGAGTTTGTCTACAAATTCCAGCCTCCACGTGGCTCTGGGATCACACACACATACACACACACACTTGCCGTTGGGTAAGTTGAAAAAAAACTGTTGAATAATTTAGGTGAAATATATCACAGAAATCACCAGGTCAGTCCATTTGGCAATTCTTCCCCTGCAGTCCTTCTCAACCCATGGCAACAGGAACCCAAAACCTTGCAGTCCAGCTAATATTTTACAAACATTTCTCCCGGTTTAGAAGTTCTCAGAGCTGACACTCTGACTCTCCTCCTGCAGCTGGGAGGCTGTGGTGTCTCCAGGCGAAGCAACATTTAAGTACCAAATCTCAGAAGGTTGAGAGGGGGATAAGGAAAAGGGTGAGTCTTGGCTTTCAGCTTCTCCTTCAGGCTTCGTGTCTGGTGTGGCCTTCAGGGTGCTGAGAAAGTCTGGCGGTTCTCTTGACGGGAAGCTGAAAACAAATTTGCTCTCTTAAGTCATTCTGCAAAATTCATCTGACCCTCCATCACCTGCCACAGTCCCAACACTCCTCCCAATGTCTCTGCGAGGCAGTGCAGGGCGATGCTCAATGCCTTTCGCTTGGACTGAGTCTCCGCTACTCCTCCTCTCTAGCTGCTCACCGTAGACTGAGGGACTCATGCAGGGAAACCGTCCATCGTCTGCTATCAAATTTTGGCGTGGGTTACGGATACGTTGCAACGATGTGACCCCAATATGAGTATGATCGTTCACCCTTTATTAGTCAGCAAAACAAGGTTTATATAGCAAAACAATTACAGCATCTGAATGGTTAAACCCCCAACACATATATAGGCAAAATTACTGCAACTCGTTGTGATTGGTGCAGAGCTGCATCTCGAAGTGAAAACAGTACTGTGGCAGGAAACAACAACGTGGCAGGAAGGAAGTGAGAGTGTGGCAGGAAATGGTGACGTTCCCCCTGCTCCAGAGTCCTGAGCTTGTCGCTCTGCCTTCCCAGCAGGGTTCCGTGTCAGCCGCTCCCAAGGCTCACTTCCGGATCGGAACCTGGGTTGCTCAACACACCAAACTATGTTCCCTCTCTTCCAGCCAGGACTCCACACAGACCCAGTCTCTGTGCCTCTGTGCGAGCAGTGAAATGAGCAGATGAGGCTGAGCAACAGATTTACAGGTTAGCCCCTTCTGGCTGCGAGCTATCTGCAGCCGTTCGAATTTTCGGAGCAGGGCTGCCGGAGGCGCAGAGCAAGCACCTCCTAAGCAGCGTTTGAGGTTTGAGGTGGCAACACAAGCAAGCAGTACCAGTTTCTGTGCCTCTGTGCGAGAAGTGCCATGGGCAGATGAGGCTGAGCAACAGCTTTCCAGCCTAGCACCTTCTGGGTGTAAGCTACAGCAAGATGTTCGCATTTCTGGAGCAAGACTGTGAAATGAACCTGCAAGTGATCCCCAAAGACACGTTTGAGTTTTGCGGTGGCAAGACAAGCAAGCAGCCCCAGTCTCTGTGCCTCTGTGCGAGCAGTGCCATGGGCAGATGAGGCTGAGCAACAGCTTTCCAGGCAAGCTCTTTCTGGCTGCAAGCTATCTGCAGACGTCCGCATTTTCTGAACAGGGCTGCCAGAGGAACCCGGCAAGGACCACAAAGATAACTTTGAAGTCTGAGGGGGCAAGACAAGCAAGCAGCCTCAGTCTCTGTGCCTCTGTGCAAGCAGTGCCATGGGCAGATGAGGCTGAGCAACAGCTTTCGAGGCTAGCTCTTTCTGGCTGCGAGCTATCTGCAGACGTTCACATTTCCAGAGCAGGGCTGTCGTTGGCGATTGGAAAGGACCACCTAAGTTACGTTTGAAGTTTGAGGTGGCAAGAGAAGCAAGCAGCCCCAGTCTCTGTGCCTCTGTGCGAGCAGTGTCATGGGCAGATGAGGCTGAGCAACATCTTTGCAGGCCAGCTATTTCTGCCTGTGATCTATCTGCAGACGTTCGCATTTTCGAAACAGCACTGCCCTAAGCCCCCGGCACGGACCACCTAATTTACATTTGAAGTTTGAGGGGGGAAGACAAGCAAGCAGCCCCAGTCTCTGTGCCTCTGTGCGAGCAGTGCCATGGGCAGATGAGGCTGATAAACAGCTTTCCAGGCTAGCACCTTCTGGCTGCCAGGTATCTGCAGACGTTCGCATTTTCACAGCATGGCTGCCGGAGGCCCACGGCACGGACACCACAATTTACTTTTCAAGTTTGAGATGGCAAGACAAGCAAGCAGCCCCAGTCTCTGTGCCTCTGTGCGAGCAGTTCCATGGGCAGATGAAGCTGAGCAACAGCTTTCCAGGCTAGCTCTTTCTGCCTGCGAGCTATCTGCAGACGTTCGCATTTTCGGAACAGCACTGCCCTAGGTCTTCTGCACGGACCACCTAATTTGCATTTGAAGTTGGAGGTGGCAAGACAAGCAAGCAGCCTCAGTCTCTGTGTCTCTGTGCGAGCAGTGCCATGGGCAGATGAGGCTGAACAACATCTTTCCAGGCTAGCTCTTTCTGGCTGCCAGCTATTTGCAGATGTTCGCATTTTCAGAGCAGGGCTGCCGGATGAGAACTGCACGGACCACCTAAAGTATGTTTGAAGTTTGAGATGGCAAGACAAGCAAGCATCCTCAGTCTCTGTGCCTCTGTGCAAGCAGTGCCATGTGCAGACAAGGCTGGGCAACACGTTTTCTAGAGAGCTCTTTCTGGCTGCAAGCTATCTGCAGATGTTCGCATTTTCGGAGCAGGGCTGCCGGAGGACCCCGACACAAAAAACCTACTTTATATTTGAAGTTTGAGGGGGAAGACAAGCAAGCAGCCCTAGTCTCTGTGCCTCTGTGCGAGCAGTGCCATGGGCAGATGAGGCTCAGCAACAGCTTTCCAGGCTAGCTCTTTCTGCCTGCGAGCTATCTGCAGACGTTCGCATTTTCAGAGCAAGGCTCCAGGAGGCCCCCTGCCCGGACCACCTAAGCTACGTTTTAAGTTTGAGGTGGCAAGACAAGCAAGCAGGCCCGGTCTCTGTTGAAAGCTTGTGGCTTAGAATTAACGGACAGTCTCACACGGGTGACTTTACGGTGGGTGTATACTACAGGCCACCTGATCAGGAGGAGGAGGTTAATGAGGCCTTCTACAAACAGCTGCAAGCAGCCTCAGAGTCACAGGCCCTGGTTCTCATGGGGGACTTCAACCACCCTGACGTCAGCTGGGAAGACCACACAGCTAGGCAGGCGCAATCCAGGAGGTTCCTACAGAGCATCGATGATAACTTTCTGATGCAAGTGGTGGAGGAACCAACAAGGAAAGATGTGCTGCTGGACCTCGTGTTAACAAACAAGGAGGGACTGGTGGAGGATGTGAAGGCTGGAAGTGGACTCGGCTGCACTGACCATGAAATGGTCGAGTTCAGGATCCTGCGTGGAGGAAGCAGGGCGATAAGCAGGATCAAAACCCTGGACCTCAGGAGGGCTGACTTTGCCCTCTTCAAGGAGCTACTGGGAGGAATCCCGTGGGCCAGGGCTCTCGAAGGCAGGGGGGTCCATGAGTGCTGGTCGCTTTTTAAACAACACTTCTTCCATGCACAGGAGCAATGCATCCCCCTGAGAAAGAAACCGAGCAAAGGAGGAAGGAGACCTGCATGGTTAAATAAGGAGCTTCTAGCGGAGATCAGGCAGAAGAGAAAGGTCCATGGAATGTGGAAAGAGGGGCAGGCCACTTGGGAAGAGTACAGAAACGTGGTGAGAGCATGCAGGGATGCAACGAGGAAGGCCAAGGCTCACCTGGAATTGAAGCTGGCAAGGGATGTCAAAAACAACAAGAAGGGCTTCTTCAACTACATCAGCAGCAAAAGGAAGGCTAGGGACAACGTGGGGCCGCTGCTGAATGAGGCGGGTGTCCTGGTGACGGAGGATGCGGAGAAGGCAGAGCTACTGAATGCCTTCTTTGCTTCAGTCTTCAGTGCTAAGACTGGCCCTCAGGAATCCCAGGCCCCGGAGGGAAGAGATGAAGCCTACAAAGAGAACGACTTTCCCTTGGTCGAGGAGGACTGTGTGAGGGATCGCTTAAGTGATCTGGATGTCCACAAATCCATGGGCCCCGATGGAACGCACCCACGAGTGCTAAGGGAGCTGGCGGATGTCATTGCTGAGCCACTCTCCATCATCTTTGAGAGGTCCTGGAGGACAGGAGAGGTGCCCGAGGACTGGAGAAAGGCCAATGTCACTCCAATCTTCAAAAAGGGCAAGAAGGAGGACCCAGGGAACTACAGGCCGGTCAGCCTCACCTCCATCCCGGGAAAGGTGATGGAGCAGCTTATCCTGGAGGCCATCATGAAGCAAGTGGAAGAAAAGAAGGTTATCAGGAGTAGTCAGCATGGATTCGCCAAAGGGAAATCATGCCTGACCAATCTGATAGCTTTCTACGATGACATGACTGGCTGGGTAGACGAAGGGAGAGCCGTGGATGTTGTCTACCTAGACTTCAGCAAGGCTTTCGACACAGTCTCCAATGATATCCTCCTAGGGAAGCTGAGGAAGTGTGGGCTGGATGAGTGGTCGGTGAAGTGGATAGAGAACTGGCTGAATGGCAGAACTCAGAGGGTTGTCATCAGCGGCGCTGAGTCTAGTTGGAGGCTGGTGACAAGTGGTGTCCCCCAGGGGTCAGTACTGGGCCCAGTCTTGTTTAACTTCTTCATCAACGACCTGGATGAAGAGTTAGAATGTACCCTCAGCAAGTTTGCTGATGACACCAAACTGGGAGGTGTGGTGGACACAGCGGAAGGCTGTGCTGCCATTCAGCGTGACCTGGATAGGCTGGAAAGCTGGGCAGAGAGGAACCTGATGAGGTTCAACAAGGGCAAGTGCAGGGTCCTGCACCTGGGGAGGAACAACCTCATGCACCAGTACAGGCTTGGGGTGGACCTGCTGGAGAGCAGCTCTGCGGAGAGGGACCTGGGTGTCCTGTTGGACGACAGGTTAACCATGAGCCAGCAGTGTGCCCTGGCTGCCAAGAAAGCCAATGGGATCCTGGGGTGCATCAAGAAGAGTGTGGCTAGCAGGAGGAGGGAGGTTCTCCTTCCCCTCTACACTGCCCTGGTGAGGCCTCATCTGGAGTACTGTGTCCAGTTCTGGGCTCCCCAGTTCAAGAAAGATGAAGAGCTACTGGAGAGAGTCCAGCGGAGGGCTACGAGGATGGTGAGGGGACTGGAGCATCTCCCCTACGAGGAGAGGTTGAGGGAACTGGGCTTGTTCAGCCTGAAGAAGAGAAGGCTGCGAGGGGACCTTATAAATGCCTTACAAATATCTGAAGGGTGGGTGTCAGGAGGATGGGGCCAAGCTCTTGTCAGTGGTGCCCAGTGACAGGACAAGGGGCAATGGGCACAAACTGAGGCACAGGAAGTTCCACCTGAACATGAGGAAGAACTTCGTCCCTCTGAGGGTGACGGAACCCTGGAACAGGCTACCCAGGGAGGTTGTGGAGTTTCCTTCTCTGGAGATATTCAAGACCCGCCTGGACGGGGTCCTGTGCGGCTTGCTGTAGGTGACCCTGCTTGGGCAGGGGGTTGGACTAGATGACCCACAGAGGTCCCTTCCAACCCCTACTATTCTGTGATTCTGTTTTTCTGTGATTCTGTGCCTCTGTGCGAGCAGTGCCATGGGCAGATGAGGCTGAGCAACAGCTTTCCAGGCTAGCTCTTTCTGCCTGCGAGCTATCTGCAGACTTTTGCATTTTCAGAGTAGCGCTTCTGGAGGCCCCCTGCATGGACCACCTAGGCAACGTGTGAAGTTTCAGGGGGCAAGACAAGCAAGCAGCCCCGGTCTCTGTGCCTCTGTGCGAGCAGTGCCATAGGCAGACGAGGCTGATCAACAGCTTTCCACGCTAGCCTCTTCTGGCTGTGATCTACATGAAGATGTTCGTATTTTTGTAGCAGGTCTGGTGGAAGTGCCCAGCAGAGACCCTCTAACATACCTTTGAATTTTGAGGTGGCAAGACAAGCAAGCAGCCCCAGTCTCTGTGCCTCTGTGCGAGCAGTGCCATGAGCAGATGAGGCTGAGCAACAGCTTTCCGAGCTCGCGTCTTGTGGCTGTGATCTACATGAAGATGTTTGCATTTTTGGAGCAGGTCTGCGAAATGCTCCTGGCAGAGACCCTGTAATGTACGTTTGAAGTTTGAGGTGGCAAGACAGGCAAGCTGCCCCAGTCTCTGTGCTCCTATGTGAGCAGTGCCATGGGCAGATGAGGCTGAGCAACAGCTTTCCAGGCTAGCCTCTTCTGGCTGCGAGCTACATGCTCTAATACTAGAAGCATATGTGGTTAGCACAGAATACAGTTTGTTTAGGGATAACTACTGAAGAAGGAAACATCAGATATACAGTTTCTTTAATGACATGTAACACTATTTGAATTAATTATTTGTTTGAACATAGGAAAAGTTTACATAGCTAAGAACCTATCCCTCAGGGAATATGTATATATATTTTTTTGCAACCTGTCCAAGCAATTAGTTCTGTTTTCTTTCTTTCTTCTGTTCTGTTGTGTTCACATGTAGTATTCTCTTGCGTTCTGTAATATTGTGTTGTGTTCTCCTGTGTTCTGATGTGTACTCATTTTTCATGTTCTGTTGTTTTTTGTTGTGTTCTGTTGTGTTCTGCTGTGTTCTGATGTGTTCTTTTGTGTTCTGATGTATTGTGTTCTTTTTTGTTCTGTGTTCTGTTTTTTTCTGTTTTGTTCTGATGTGTTCTATTGTGTTCTGATGTGTAGTGTTCTATTGTGTTCTGATATGTTTTCTTGTGTTCTCATTTATAGTATTCTGCTGTGTTCTGATGTGTTCTGCTGTGTTATGTTGTGTTCTGTTGTGTTCTCTGATGTTCTGATGTATTCTCATGTGTACTGTTCTGTTGTGTTCTTTTGTGTTCTGTTGTGTTCTGTTGTGTTCTCATGTGTAGTGTTCTGTTCTGTTCTCTTCTGTTTTGTTCTGTTGTGTTCTATTGTGTTCAATTCTGTTCACATGTGTAGTGTTCTCATGTTCTGTTGTGTTCTTGTGTGTTCTGTTGTGTTCTGATGTGTTCTCATGTGTAGTATTGTGTTGTGTTCTATTGTGTTCTTTTGTGTTCTGTTGTGTCTTCACGTGTAGTGTTGTGTTGTGTTCTGTTTTGTTCAGATGTGTTCTCATGTGTAGTGTTCTTTTGTGTTCTGTTGTGTTCTGTTGTGTTCTATTGTGTTCTCATGTGTAGTGTTCTGCGGTGTTCTGTTGTGTTCTCTTGTGTTCTGTTGTGTTCTGATGTGTACTCATGTATAGTGTTCTGTTGTGTTCTGTTGTGTTCTCATTACTTCACATGTAGCATTTTGTAGTGGTGTGTAGTGTTCTGTTGTGTTCTGCTGTGTTATGATGTGTTCTGATGTGTTCTGTTGTGTTCTGATGTGTTGTATTCTCTTGTGTTCTCTTGTGTTCTGATGTGTTCTCGTGTGCAGTGTTCTTTTGTGTTCTGTTGTGTTCTGTTGTGTTCTGATGTGTTCTCAGGTGTAGTGTTCTGTTCTGTTGTTTTCTGTTGTGTTCCGTTGTGTTCTGTTCTGTTCTGTTTTATTGTGTTCCGTAGTCTTCTGTTGTGTTCTGTTGTATTCTCTTGCGTTCTGTGGTGTTCTGATGTATAGTGTTCTGTTTCGTTCTATTGTGTTCTGATGTGTTCACATGTGAAGTGTTCTGTTGTGTTCTGTCCTCAAGTGTGTAGTGTTCTGTTTTGTTCTGTTGTGTTCTCTTGTCTTCACATGTGTAGTGTTCTGCTGTGTTCTGTTTTGTTCTGATGTGTTCTGATGTGTTCTCATTTTTAGTGTTCAATTGTTATTTGCTGTGTTCTGTTGTGTTCTGTTGTGTTCTGTTGTGTTCTGTTGTGTTCTGCTGTGTTCTGATGTATTCTTATGTGTAGTGTTCTGTTGTGTTCTGTTGTGTTCTGTGTGTTCTGTTGTGTTCTGATGTGTTCTCCTGTGTAGTGTTCTGTTGTGTTCTGTTGTGATCTCTTGTGCTCTGTTGTGTTCTGCTGTGTTCAGATGTGTTCTGATGTGTTCTCATATGTTCTCATGTTTAGTGTTCTGTTGTTTTTTGTTGTGTTCTGTTGTGCTCTGTTGTGTTCTGTTTTGTTCTGATGTGTTCTGCTGTGTTCTGTTGTGTTCTAATGTGTTGTGATATTTTGTGTTCTGTTGTGATGTGTTCTCATCTTTACTGTTCTGTGGTGTTCTGTTGTGTTCGGTTGTGTTCTGTTGTGTTCTCATGTGTAGTGTTCTGTTCTGTTGTGTACTTTTGTGTTCTGTTGTGGTCTTTTGTGTTCTGTTGTGTTCTGATGTGTTCTCATGTGTAGTGTTCTGCTGTGTTCTGTTGTGTTCTGTTCTGTTGTGACGTGTTCTGATATTTTCTCATGTGTTGTTTTTTGTTGTGTTCTATTGTGTTCTGATGTGTTCTCACGTGTTGTGTTCTGTTGTGTTGACTTGACTTCAGCAAGGCTTTCGACGCTGTCTCCCATAATATCCTCCTAGGGAAGCTGAGGAAGTGTGGGCTGGATGAGTGGTTGGTGAAGTGGATTGAGAACTGGCTGAATGGCAGAACTCAGAGGGTTGTCATCAGCGGCGCTGAGTCTAGTTGGAGACTGGTAACTAGTGGTGTCCCTCAGGGGTCAGTGCTGGGCCCAGTCTTGTTTAGCTTCTTCATCCACAACCTGGATGAAGAGTTAGAATGTACCCTCAGCAAGTTTGCTGATGACACCAAACTGGGAGGTGTGGTGGACACAGCGGAAGGCTGTGCTGCCATTCAGCGTGACCTGGATAGGCGGGAAAGCTGGGCAGAGAGGAACCTGATGAGGTTCAACAAGGGCAAGTGCAGGGTCCTGCACCTGGGGAGGAACATCAGTACAAGCTTGGGGTGCACCTGCTGGAGAGTAGCTCTGCAGAGAGGGACCTGGGTGTCCTGTTGGACGACAGGTTAACCATGAGGCAGCAGTGTGCCCTGGCTGCCAAGAAAGCCAATGGGATCCTAGGGTGCATCAAGAAGAGTGTGGCCAGCAGGACGAGGGAGGTTCTGCTTCCCCTCTACACTGCCCTGGTGAGGTCTCATCTGGAGTACGCTGTCCAGTTCTGGGCTCCCCAGTTCAAGAAAGATGAGAAGCTACTGGAAAGAGTCCAGCGGAGGGCTACGAGGATGGTGAGGGGACTGGAACATGTTCCTTACGAGGAGAGGCTGAGGGAGCTGGGCTTGTTCAGCCTGAAGAAGAGAAGGCTGGGAGGGGACCTAATAAATGCTGATAAATATCTGAAGGGTGGGTGTCAGGAGGATGGGGCCAAGCTCTTGTCAGTGGTGCCCAGTGACAGGACAAGGGGCAATGGGCACAAACTGAGGCACAGGAAGTTCCACCTGAACATGAGGAAGAACTTCGTCCCTCTGAGGGTGACGGAACCCTGGAACAGGCTACCCAGGGAGGTTGTGGAGTCTCATTCTCTGGAGATGTTCAAGACCCACCTGGACAAGGTCCTGTGCAGCCTGCTCTAGGTTTCCCGGTGTCCTGGGTTTGGCCAGGACAGGGTTAATTTTCACCGGACTCCAGGAAGGGGCACAGCCGGGGGGTGGGGGCTGACCCCACCTGGCCGAACAGAGCCCGGTGTTCCATACCCTGTGACGTCACGCTGGGTTCCGGTGGGGAGGGCGGGGCGGCGGGAAGGCACTCGCGGCTTGGAGGGACGCAGCGCCGGTCCTGTTTCGGGAGAGCGGCTGTCGGGGTTGTACGGTTCGTTGTTGTGTTTTCTCCTTATTTGTATCGTTGTTGTTCCTGTTTTCCCTCTCTTTGCTGTTCTGTTAAACTGCCCTTATCCCGACCCACCTGTTTCTGCCTCTTTCTTTTCATTCTCCTCCGCACGCCGGCGGGGGGAGGGGCGGCTGCGTGGCGCTTTTGTTGCCGGCGGCAGCCGAAACCGAAACAGTTTTTCAGCAATTTAAGTCACAGATACGATCTGTAATGGGACAGATGACACTAACTGCATCTGACCATCCTAATATACTCCAGATGTTTATCTTTGCAAATATTGTTAGCTTGCAGTAGACTTTGTGCAAAGGTAGCAAGAGGAAGAGAAGTCTGTCTTTGAATTTTAAAGCTTTCTTTGCATGTGTCATTTTGTGTCCTTCTGTCTACGTGACTCGCAGAACTACACTGCAGGTTCTGCGGAGCCCCTGATCTGCTAGTGACATTAACGGCTAGCTGGGTGGTGGTGGAAGGGTGCCAGTTCTCGCAGTGCGATTTCAGTAAGGAATTTCAAACTAGTTGGACTTCCCTAAAATCCAGAAACTCATTTACCAGTTCAGGAAGAGGTGGTGGTGTTGCCTTGTCCTGCCAGTGCTGAGTGCTATATGTCCTGGGTTCGGCCAGGACAGGGTTAATTTTCACCGGACTCCAGGAAGGGGCACAGCCGGGGGGTGGGGGCTGACCCCACCTGGCCAAACAGAGCCCGGTGTTCCATACCCTGTGACGTCACGCTGGGTTCCGGTGGGGGGGGCGGGGCGGTGGGAAGGCACTCGCGGCTTGGGGGGACGCAGCGCCGGTCCTGTTTCGGGAGAGCGGCTGTCTGGGTTGTACGGTTCGTTGTTGTGTTTTCTCCTTATTTGTATCGTTGTTGTTCCTGTTTTCCCTCTGTTTGCTGTTCTGTTAAACTGCCCTTATCCCGACCCACCTGTTTCTGCCTCTTTCTTTTCATTCTCCTCCGCACGCCGGCGGGGGGAGGAGCGGCTGCGTGGCGCTTTTGTTGCAGGCGGCAGCCGAAACCGAAACAGTTTTTCAGCAATTTAAGTCACAGATATGATCTGTAATGGGACAGATGACACTAACTGCATCTGACCATCCTAATATACTCCAGATGTTTATCTTTGCAAATATTGTTAGCTTGCAGTAGACTTTGTGCAAAGGTAGCAAGAGGAAGCGAAGTCTGTCTTTGAATTTTAAAGCTTTCTTTGCATGTGTCATTTTGTGTCCTTCTGTCTACGTGACTCGCAGCACTACACTGCAGGTTCTGCGGAGCCCCTGATCTGCTAGTGACATTAACGGCTAGCTGGGTGGTGGTGGAAGGGTGCCAGTTCTCGCAGTGCGATTTCAGTAAGGAATTTCAAACTAGTTAGACTTCCCTAAAATCCAGAAACTCATTTACCAGTTCAGGAAGAGGTGGTGGTGTTGCCTTGTCCTGCCAGTGCTGAGTGCTGTATGTCCTGGGTTCGGCCAGGACAGGGTTAATTTTCACCGGACTCCAGGAAGGGGCACAGCCGGGGGGTGGGGGCTGACCCCACCTGGCCGAACAGAGCTTGGTGTTCCATACCCTGTGACGTCACGCTGGGTTCCGGTGGGGGGGGCGGGGCGGCGGGAAGGCACTCGCGGCTTGGGGGGACGCAGCACCGGTCCTGTTTCGGGAGAGCGGCTGTCTGGGTTGTACGGTTCGTTGTTGTGTTTTCTCCTTATTTGTATCGTTGTTGTTCCTGTTTTCCCTCTGTTTGCTGTTCTGTTAAACTGCCCTTATCCCGACCCACCTGTTTCTGCCTCTTTCTTTTCATTCTCCTCCGCACGCCGGCGGGGGGAGGGGCGGCTGCGTGGCGCTTTTGTTGCCGGCGGCAGCCGAAACCGAAACAGTTTTTCAGCAATTTAAGTCACAGATATGATCTGTAATGGGACAGATGACACTAACTGCATCTGACCATCCTAATATACTCCAGATGTTTATCTTTGCAAATATTGTTAACTTGCAGTAGACTTTGTGCAAAGGTAGCAAGAGGAAGCGAAGTCTGTCTTTGAATTTTAAAGCTTTCTTTGCAGGTGTCATTTTGTGTCCTTCTGTCTACGTGACTCGCAGCACTATTCTGCACGTTCTGCGGAGCCCCTGATCTGCTAGTGACATTAACGGCTAGCTGGGTGGTGGTGGAAGGGTGCCAGTTCTCGCAGTGCGAGAACTAATGTGATGCATTGTATCAACATCTTAATGCTAAGATGATCTTTAGGATGAAGAAAGTATTTTAAACAAACACCATGTAGTTCCCTGCAACATCAGTGCTTTTTGTTCTAGACAGTGAAGGTCTGTTGTGTAGTCAAAGCCGTAAATGGAATGAAATGAGGTTGCTTTAAACAAAGGTTTCATAAGTTGTTGAAAATCAGTTTTGAGGAAAATGTCTGAAATGTTTTGCAGAGGTGAATCTGGTGCTGGGAAGACTGAAAACACAAAGAAAGTTATTCAATACCTTGCTCCTGTTGTTTCCTCCCATAAAGGAAGAAAGGACCATAATATTCCTGTAAGTTGGGATATTTTATCATTTGTTTATTGTTCTTTTTGAAAACTACCATCTTTGCATTTAAAAAAACCATAACTTTTTTATTAAAGATAAGCTGCAATGTAATCCACATAATTTTCTCAACTGTTATTTTCTCTTTAGTAGGGTCTGAAATGAGCAGTTACATTAAAATTTCCAGTTGATGTTAGCTGTTTAACTTCTCTTCTGAAATTAAAGGCTTTATGCAACCATTGTAACTAGGAACGGTATCAAAGCTTTCTGATGCAGTGTATGCCAGTTTTCCAAAAATTTAATTAACTTGGGCAAGTCTTAGTGAATTTAGTTCCCACAGATGCAGTTTTCAGTACTATATTTGTGAACAAGCTTTCTGTTCTTTCAAAAATTATCTTGTAGATAAGAAAAATCATCAAGCTTCAAAACTGCTGTAGACTTGATATGTATACAAGCGAGCAGCTAATAAAAAGCTCTAGTTTTAGTACATTAGAGACAAAAGCATATACACTTATGTCAGAGTCTTGGGTTTTTTGGTAACTTGTCACTAACTGATTTATGTAGAACTTTCTTCAGATTTACTGCTAGACTTCAAAATTCACAATGAGTTTTTATCAATGTTTTACTTTACGAGATATGGATGGGTTTGAATATCTGTTGCTATGAGCACTTGGATCTCTTTGCAGTGGAATATTAATTCAACTTGCTAGAAGCAAGTGGCTTGCTATATTCGATACTGGCGTATGTGGTTGGAAGTTTTCAAACTATATCAGACTCAGAAGCATCAGCTTCTGTAATTTCTAGTGTATAACACTTAATATTAAGATATTCTGGAATGTGTCAAGACTCAAACTCCTAGAAAACCAGGAGAGGACTTTTGACCAGTCTGTGAAGAAAAAAAAGCAAGAATTTGAAGTTGGAGAGAGGGAAAGATTGCTCTGCAGATAGATTTGGAGGCCTTAGGAGGATGCTGTGACTGGAGTGTCGGCAGCATTAGCATTGTCATGTGCTAGGGGAATACATGGCTCTGCAGAATGCTATTTAGAAAGTCATCCTTCAGAACTTGTTTTCTGTGTGGGTTTTGATTTATAAATATTCTTGGATTTATGGCTGTGCAGCCTTGAACAAAACTAGTGTTTTTAAAATTTCTACAGGAGTATAATTGCCTACAACTTTTTTTGGGGGGAAGGCAATTATGCAGAGAAAGGAACTGCACAGAGTTTGTATACCAAGTACTTCTAAACACACTATTGACAGCTTGGAATGCACCAGGTTGAAGAGACTTCTGTGAGCCTCTTGTCGAGCCTCCTTTCAAAATATGCTTCCCTTTAAAGCTGAGTTTTGAAAACCTTGTGTGACGAAGATTATACAAACTTTCTGCAAAACTTTTCCTGTGCTTAACCACTTAAACAGTCAAAAACAGGGGTTTAAAAAGTACTCCTTGTTTGTTTGGCTGTGTTTCCATAAGCACTTTGTGCCAGTACCTGTGCTAAAAGTAGTCCCCTTTTTGAGTTTTGTCATCGTAACAATTCCTGTGGCCACTCACTGGGCTTGGAGACTGCAGGCTCAAACTACTGTTCTGAAAGTCATAGAATCATCGAATGGTTTGGGTTGGAAAGGACCTTCAAGATCATCTGGTTCCAACCCCCCTGCCATCAGCAGGGACATCTTCCACCAGACCAGGTTGCTCACAGCTCCATCCAACCTGGCCTTGAACCCTGCCAGGGAGGGGGCAGCCACAGCTTCTCTGGGCAACCTGGACCAGTGTTTCATCACCCTCATGGGGAAGAAATGAAGTCCATCTGGCTTTAGATGAAACAAGTTTCCTCTGTTTGTTGCGTGGCTGCATAACTGATATGAAGTGAAGGCACAGAAAAAAGCTGGGGTGGAAGATGTTGGTGAAGGGAAGGATGAGTTGCTCAGTCTAATGCAGTGCTGGCTAATTCTGTTTAAGTTGCTGGTTGAACTGGAATCTAATTCTCTACTTAGCAGCGTGATCAAATGGGACAGGAGTTTAAGATGGTGGGTGTAATCAGCTGCTTCGTGAGCCATCGAAGACTGTCACGATGAAGAAGACTGGAAAAGATTTATTCTTTGTAAAACATAGTTCAGACACAGTAAAAAGAATAGGGTAGTGTCCTGAATAGAAGTTTGATACTTTGATTGTGCGCTTCATTCAATGCACTGCTATAGTAAGCACTGAATTAAGTGTATGTTTATGAAAAATGCAAAATGTTCACGTAACCTAAACCATTTTGAAAATACAAATGAGTCTCGCTTCTGTAACAATTAATTTTTATTTATATACTGCAGATGAAGAATGTCTAATCTACACACCTAGCACTCAAAAGTTAGGAAGTGTCAGAATTGGTTATATTTAAGCAGCCTTAACTTGTTCCTGTTCACATATATATTAGAAAACTGTAGAGGGCTGGTGGTGATCCGTAGTATCCATCTGTACAGTCTTTGCACTGACCTGTGCACAAAGATGATGCTAAACAGGCTTGTTAAATAGACAGCAAGTCATGGATTTACTTTTATCCATCCTGTAACGAATAATTATCAGTGCTATGCATATTACTGAGACTTCTGAAAGTTGCATGGATTTTTTTTTATGAACAATTTGTATGCTGATGAATGAATAATTATCTTCCCGACACCATTCTGAAGTGTAGGGTTAACTTTGTCTCTTTTGCCTGACAGGCAAACCTTTACAGGGTGCTGTAGAAGTATTACAAACAAACGCAGCCCCCAGTTTGACACCTCAGGCCATGGCCAGAGTAACAGTAATGGTCTGCCATGCCACAAATGCTCACCATGTACGTTCTCCAGCGGCACTGGCTGTGAAATGTTTGGCTTACGCAAGGAGCATCACATAGGAGCTCTACTCATCCCTTCAACAGCCTTCTTGTGTCTGGCATTCAGCTGTTTGTCTGTGACACTTTTCTTTCCCAGCCGCCCTGTTTCATCACAGCTGGTGGCTGTGTGCCTGCAGAGGAGTCCTGCGTAGCCCTTGGCACGTCATCCCCAGGCAGGGGTCCTGTGGGGAACGGAGCCAGTAACACAGTGTAACCACGGAGGGTGGAATTACAGCGCCCAACAGCCTGAATACTAACGTTTCCTAGTTTTTGAGTGTTTGAATCTGTAGCCACACTGTCTCATTTCTGTTTAATCACAAAGAATGTTAAAGGTATTGTCTTGGGCACAGTGCTAGGAAGCGTGGGTGGGTGGTGGTGGTAAAAAGGTAGAAGAGAAGCTTTAGTGCTTGTGGGGCTTGGCAGAGCTAGGTGAGACTAGGGTAGTCCCTTAAATTAGGAATTGAGTCTGGGCTTTCTAGAGCCAGGTGATGGAGAGCAGGGAGAAGCGCATGGCAGTGAGTTATGAACAGGCTCATCTATAGATTGAAGGTGGAATGAAAGCGAGCCTGAATCCTTGTCTGCAGTGTGCTTGGTTGAGCATCAGAACTAACACGTGTACAGTTCTAGTTGGTGCGTAGCAAGGGAGAAAAGATGGAAGATATCTGTTGTAAATAACTGGAAGCTTTAGCTTCACATCCAACACATCTGCGCTCTAATGAATCTGGGGGGAGTGGGACGGTAGTGTTACGAACTTTACCAGTAAATCTGAATATTTTATCTGCACCAGGCATATTGTGGTTTATTCGGTTGTTAACCAGGTCATACATGGACCAGCTTTCTAAAGGCAACCATTGTGCTTTAGCCTGGGCATCTCAGACCAAAGGTGACCCACACTGGTGTCTGTTGGTCTGGTCAGCTATCCCATGCTCCTAGGCCAGCATAGGAGCCTCTCTTGCCTTTGCTGTCAATTATTCCTCTGTAGACTCAGGTGGTGTGGAGAAAAGGTTATTTAGAATGAAAGGGTGAGGAAGAGAACAAGGACAGGTAACTGGTGAGTGGAGGGGGGGGCTCATGTGTCCAGAGAGGGTTTTTGACAGATTAAGCAAGGAGGGTAGGGAGTAAACAGAGTCTTCTAAACTACTTGTCTTTGTGGCTCATCAATCCTGTGTGCACTAAGTGGCATGGGAAAGAGAGAAAAGAATGAAATCGTGTTAATGCATGTGTTAGAGCTGCTTTAATACGGTAAAGAAATGAGTCCTAATTCTGACTCTTGGGCTCTGCTTTAGTTTAGAAACTTTGTGTTTTTGAATGGGGAGGGAAGTCAGTGCAAAATGTAGAAATAACTAAAAAAAAGTTTGCATACACAGCTTTCCAAAAGAAGGAAAAGTGCTGGTTGTCACTCACTGCCTGGGGGCTGCCATGAACTTGCAGGTTCTCCAGGCTGCGTGAGGTTAAGGGGGTACTCTAAGCTGGACTGTGGACATACCTGGACCCTATTCATGGTCAGATACCTGAAATGGGCAGGTGTGTTCCATCGTGGTAGTGTGTGAAGTAAAGTTCTATAAATAACTGCATCCATCTACCACCGCTGTATCCACTTCTAGGCATTCTGGTACTGTGTACCTCTGGTTCAGGTGAATGGAATTAGACTTTTGTTCACTTCCCTGCTCCTCAAAGCCTTCACATCCCAAACCCACTCTTATTGTCACTAAAATTCAGGTTTCTAGGTGGTGCCGTTTTAAGCTTCAGAAATAGAAGCATAGAATCACTTAAGCTGGAAAAGACCTTTAAGGTCATCGAGTTCAACCGTAACATAATTACTGGTACTTGCAGGTTAATGATGGCTTTCAGTGACTGCATTTGCCTTTGTAGCTGAAATACTAAATTGTTTAATCTGTTTTATGAATTTCAGAAGAAATATAATTGGCTTTGAAGTACAGGATCATGAGTAGGCTCATTCAGACTGAAGCTCCCCTTGGTGAGGATTTCCCAGATGAGCTTTAACTGCCCTAATTGAAACACAGAAGTTAAGTGTGTGTCTGATTATGTTCCGTTCTGTTTCTAAGTGAGGACAGAGATGGACACCCTGAGGAAGCAGTCTATCCTGTCTGAAGATAAGCAAAAGAAATGCCTCTTAAGTTCCCAGGTGTACCTATCCTTCTCCAGTGATTTCGGAAGGAGCGGTAGCTTCATACTGAAACATCTAACCTTATTTTTAGATCCTGAGTTGTTTTCTGAGCAGGTATGATGCAGCTTTGCAAAATTCACATCACTTAGCTGAGTAAACTAAACCTTTGCTAGCTGCTTTACAGAACTCTGTCAAAACCTGTTATTCTTCACTAAAACAGTGCTAGTTGCTAGTTATTTAAATTAGTAGACATAAACGGAAGAAGTGTGCGTCTCTCTTGGTGTGAAAATTTCTTGTGGTCTGAGTTTCACCACCGCGTTTTCTCCCTAGGCTCTCCGGTGTGAAGCTCAAGATTGTTAAATTTGCTGACTGAGACGAGGGAATAGGGGAATTGAAAATTTCTGCATTTCTGCAGAAACTGCAAATTTGGATTTGGGGGATTTTTTTGTTTGGCTTTATTACACTGATGTTCCATTTACCCTTTTTTCTGGCAAAAGTTAAAGGTATTCCAGTTTTTTAAGACTTTGCTTCTCATGTGGACGGTAATTCTTGAAAGAAAGCTTCTGTCTCGATTGTAGGATTGCCTTTCTTAAGTACTTGAAGTACAGGGCAAAAACAAAGCCACAGGCTCTGTAAGTATTGCTTTCCTCTTGGTTCTTTCATAACCTTTTTGATTTTTGAAAAATAGTGATGATCTTATCCGTAGAAAAACACCTTGCAGTGACTAAGGCTGTCGAGACAGTTACTTGGTGTTGTGGGTTTATTTTTGTTGTTGTCAAAACTGTGGAAAGCAGGGCTGCCGGAGGCCCGGCCAGTCTGACTAATTGAAGTCTTGCTTGTCTTGCAAGCCCCCCTTTCTGTTTGTTGGAGGACCAAAATTCCAAATTTCTGAAGGTGAGACCAGTATGCGTGGTGGAGATTCTGCTCTTAAGTGATGGTAGTACCAAGTGATAGCTCTCAAAGCATTTCAGGCTGCTGTTGCGTTATCTATAGAGTTTGCGCCTGAAGACTTGTGGGGTTTGACCAAGTGGAAGCTGAGACACTGAGAGCTTTAAAAGGGAGATATTTGCCATGCATTCTTTCCAATTCCATGGGTCTTCCAAACCTAAGAGCTGGAAACAGTGTTTATCATAGCTACTGTTGTTCATTGCAAACAGACTTCCAAAAGTGTAAAACAAAGGCTGTGCTAAAACCAGACCTCCTGTGTGTTCAATTCCAAGTCTCACTTTCTTGGAAAACAAGTGTTCATGTCTCTGTACGGTTCCAGTTTATCCGTAGTATTGACAGGTCAGTCACTTGAAATGAAATCTGTATTATATCTGGTGTATGAGACCTCTGTATGGATTTTGTATATTCAGTTATTTGTGTTGCTTAGAGACTATTGTTGTGGAGTCTCCTTCTCTGGAGATATTCAAGACCTGCCTAGACGTGGTCCTGTGCAGCCTGGTCTGGGTGACCCTGCTTCGGCAGGGTTGTTGGACTGGGTGACCCACAGAGGTCCCTTCTAACCCCTACAATTCTGTGATTCTGTGATTCAAATTCTATTGTAGAAGTTATTCTTTCTCCCCTTTCTCATGGCTAGAAAAAGAAGCTGATGGAGGATCCAATTGCTGAATGTACTTCTCAGCTGGCTGAAGAAGAAGAAAAGGCCAAAAACTTGGCCAAATTCAAGAACAAACAGGAAATGATGATCACTGATTTGGAAGGTTTGTTCTTGCTACATTTGCCTGTTAACAGGTTGTACATCATGCGAGAAAGGAGTGGATCACTTATCACAGTGTATGCAGTATCTGGTCCAGTCTGCTAAGTGTAACCTTATATGTAGATACCTTAATAGCTGTTGCTTTTTATCTAAATCTTGAAAGAATAATTTATTGCTTGCAAGCCTTGTTGCATTTGGCTGCTCAGTCTTTCTCGTGTTTAATTTGTTAGCTTTTCATTTTTGAGAATCCATTTTATTTAATGATACACTCCAGAAATTCATGTTGTTGCATGCATCCCTTAGTAACAAGGTAAAACATCTGTCTCTTGGGAAGGCGCTACACTTTTCTATAGTAACACATTAGAACAACATATTTCTGGAAAAACTTTAGTAGGCATTCATTAGTCTTCTAATATTTTTTGAATAAGCAAATCTGAATTGTTCTGCCTTTCTTGATGCTTTGTTTATCTAAAATGGTTCAATTTCTTTGGCCATTTATTTCTGATTGTTTTGCCTGTGTTGTCACGACTGGATTAGCCCTATATGTAACCTTTCATGATGTTATGGTGGCTTTTTTAATTACTTATGGTTGTAAATAGATATTGTGCAACATTAATATACTGCCAAGCCAAAGTTGCAAAATATAAGGCAATGTTGCTATCTGCCCTAATTTGGAAATATTTTTTTCACTTACTGTTATGGGCTGTCTTACTACATATTTTAATACTGATGCGCTTATGGAAAAATACCAAAGTTTAGTCTTATCTGTGTAGGAAGGTATTGAAGTAATACGAATAATAGATGATTGATGTACCTTTTATTTAAAAAGCCTATTCAGGGACTTTAAGATGGGCATAAGTAAGCTGTACTCATTGGAAAATAATGCTTGAGTAGTTGTGTACTTAAATTGGGACTAGTGTTTCTGAAGATACTTGACAGATGTGGTTGGTTATGGTGCTGTTCCCAGAGTGATGACCTTAGAAATGGAAATTAAAGCTTAAATATAAGGCATGCAACTGCTTGGCTAGTAAAGCACAGTAAAATGATACTCTCTGAGACAATTCAAGAAGCCATGAAGGTCACTCTGCTAGGGTCTTGACACTGGTAAGTACTGAAATTTGGGGGGGGGGGCAACAAAAACCCACAAAACACCAGAAAAACCCCACTAATTCAGTTTACTGTGAGTTTTCCCCATTGCGAAATTGTGTCTTATGACACTCTTCTGTCACCTGCCAGAAATACAATGTAAAAACAGAGAAAAGTGCTATTTTTTTTTTTGAATGAGGAGCTGTTTAGAGAAAAACAATGTTACTTCAGATTGTCTGGAAAATCCCAAATACCCCTCGGTAGCTCTAAGATATGATTCTTGAACATGGCTCCGTTTCCATGTAGAAGATGTCCTGATCTTGTAGCAGGCTTAGGAGGGGTGTGAGAAACCCCTGCACTGAGAACCCACAAAGTATTGAACAAGTCTAATAACTTACATTTATTCTAATAGATGTTGAATTGTGCTAATGCTATGCTAAGCAAAACCTTCCTGTGACTTCAATATATTACATACCTGGTCATTAGCTAACTGTAGACAATGCAGCCAATAACTATCTTAATCAGACCACAGGCAGATCATCTAAATGTATTTTATTGCTAGGGCACTGATAACTGGATGGTTTTCACAAAGAAATACCTTAGGGCAGGAGTATCTTGGCTACACAAGGAAATTACTGGAGGCTATCAGGGTTGCAAAGTCTTGCTAAATATCAATGGGATGTGAGTTAGTGGTACAGATACTTGCAAAAATTGTTTATCCAAGTTTTCTTTAAGTTACACTATTTTCCAGTAGACCTTTTGGAGTCTAGCCTAGCCCTTCCACAACTATGCAAGCCATAATTTTTTCCAGACTGTAGTTCTTCATTTTTGAATCCTGATGTCTGCGATCACCTGGCCGAGCAGCTCAAACTGCTCTTCTGTTAGATTCTATTCCTTATTTTTCTGTCAACATGTGATTATGTTTGTTACCTTACTTCAAACTTTTTTCTCCAGTCATTGACTTTTTCTTGACTTTCTATCTGAATCATGCAGTTCTACTTTGCTATTTCATCTTTCCCAGTCACCCTTCCAGCTGCAGTCTGGAGAAAGAATTGACACAGTGTATATTAAACTTCCCACCCTTCTTGCTGTCCCATTGCCCTGCCCCTGAACCTTCTGAGGATAACAACAGGAAAAAATTGCTTATAAATATAATCCTTTACTTCCATAGAGGGCTTAAAAAAGGAGGAGAAGACCCGTCAAGAATTAGAAAAAGCTAAAAGAAAACTTGATGGTGAAACAACAGACCTACAGGACCAAATAGCTGAGCTGCCAGCCCAGATTGAAGAACTGAAGATCCAGCTGGCCAAGAAAGAGGAAGAACTGCAGGCTGCTCTTGCTAGGTCAGATCATGATGGAGCTTTATGACTACAGAAGTGTGGTAGAAACCTACTTTCCCAGACAGAATTTCAGCTGACTGCAAACTGATGAGTTAAAACTGGGAGTGTTCAAGCAGAAGCCAGTTCATGTTTGTACTACAGCATCTCTAGACACCTGTGTGTTTTGCGTAGACAGGGCAAAAAAGGAACTCAATCTTTCATCACCATCCTTGCTCTATAAAGCTCCAAAACCAATGTTTCATCAGGGCTTAATAGCACTTTGGCTCTGGAAGCTTTTTAGTCTCCCAGAGTTCAGCCTCAGGAGGGGGAAAAAACATGTAATCGTCGAGAGTGTTCTTAGTTGGTCCAAATACTGGATAATGTCTGTCCAACTCAATCAAAGATCTGTGTGGTAGTCTCGCAGCCACATGTTATAAACTAAACACCACCTGAGTTTTCTGAGTAATGATCTCTAACTTTGCAGGAAGAGACAGTCCTACAGACAAGGGTGCATTTTTGGGAGTGTTGAGGTCTACAAAACTGGAATACCTGAATGCAAACTGGAAAGCTTGATCATTCCAGTAGTGCATCTGTAGTACCTGGGGCACTGCGCTCATTAGGATCTTGAGAATAACAGTGCAGTAGTGGCTTTGTCTGTGAAATTTTAGGAGGTGGATTTTGTTCAAGTGGGAAAGATGAGTTATTTTTTGAGTACATAACTTATACTAGACTTATGAGAAGAGATCTGAAGCTATGAAATATCATTAACTGTTGTGGTTCTGTTTAACAGAGGTGATGAAGAAGCAGTTCAGAAAAACAACGCACTGCAAGTGATAAGAGAGTTGCAGGCTCAAATTGCAGAACTGCAGGAGGATCTTGAATCTGAGAAGGCATCTCGCAACAAGGCGGAAAAGCAGAAAAGAGATTTAAGTGAAGAGCTGGAGGCTTTAAAAATTGAACTAGAAGATACCTTGGATACCTCTGCAGCACAGCAAGAGCTGAGGTAGGATCATGTGTCTGTATAAGCAGGCACCATTAAAATTCACCTTGAATTTACAAAAGACTAAAATGTTGATTTTTGATAACTATTGATGCTTCCTCTAGGACAAAGCGAGAGCAGGAGGTGGCTGAACTGAAGAAAGCAATTGAAGAGGAAACCAAAAACCATGAAGCACAGATCCAGGAAATCAGGCAGAGGCATGCTACTGCCCTGGAAGAGCTCTCTAAACAACTGGAACAGGCCAAAAGGGTGAGCAGAAAATTAATTACAGAAATACATTTTTCAGCTTCAGGACTTTTATAAGTAACATAAGTGGCGTGGTCACTTCCAGTGATATCTGCAGATCTAAATTGTCCTCTGTAATACTTAACTACTGCAGTTGAATCAAATATATCCTGCTGTTTGAACATATAGCAACTTTTCAGATAGATGCCAAGACTATCTAAAAGTGTTTGTTAGACCTGGAAACAGTGCACCTAGAGATAAGTTGATGTAGTACTTTTGTGGGAATTCTCGAGCAGCCTATGTGTTTATTTGGTGAAAAGCAGTTCTCTGCCTAAGCGAACTGCGGAATGGTTCCAAATAAAGTAATTGTCATGTCGACACTCACAAATAACAAACTGTGAGTACGGGTAGCGTAAAAGTTCTTCCAGCCACTCTTCACTTTATGCTTGTACCGTGACCTCCAGTGCTAGATATCTGTGGAGTATCTTGCTGATTTGCAGAGTTATATTGTGTCTCTGGTAACCCCTGCCAGAGCAGAGGAAGCGGCACACCTGGACAACGTGGTTCCTACTAGTGCAGCTTCAGTGTCTTTGTTCAGAAGTAGAATTAATCCAACACTGCCAAAGAAAAAAAAAGTATCTCTAGCTTGTAAAATTTTATTTCTAGTCATTCACAGATATAGGTGTGGACAGTTCATATACTGTAGTAATATTTTTGTGTAGGAATATTTCAGAAGCCTCCTTAGTTTAAAATACTACGTGAGAAATATAGTAGTTAAATCTGATGGAAATTATAGTTTATTTACCTGAAAATCTTACGTGTTTCCTGTGCTCCTTATTCATTAAATATTCTCAATAAGAGCATAAAAATACAGAAAAATACCCTACAATCTTAAACAAAGGTCCTGTGATAAGATTGTCAGTTCTGGCAATATAGTAAGAATGGCACTTAAACATCCCTTATGGCAATTACTACCTTTTTAAAAAGGTTTTTGACAAATGTCAGTGCAGTGGTGAAAAGTGCTTTATTATGCACTTCCAGGCTGCTATGCCTACTAAAATCAGGGCAGCTGTAGCTGATATCTTTCCTTTTATTTCTGTGAGATGAGGCATGCTGATCTGTTAATGGGCACATTCCTTCCTGCTCAGTGCTACTCACATGGTCCTTTTACAGCACTGACATCCCAGATCTTACTGAATTCATAGAAATATCTTCTGGTCCTTGCTGTTACCTGTGATATCTGAGAGTGGATTAACTTGCATTACCTTAATTTTTTTGGCTAACATATGCAAAATGTTACACAGCAGGATTTTAAATGCTCCCTACTTACAACTTGCTGAGCAGTTGTTTTATCTTTGAGCTTATAATCCTGATTTGCTGGACTGAATATTTTTAGCAGAAAACTTTATTGATATGTAAAAAAGTGTTGAAGTTCTTCCTTTTTGTTTTTCCTAGTTCAAAGCAAATCTTGAAAAAAACAAGCAAGACCTAGAGTCCGACAACAAGGAGTTGACCTGTGAAGTGTGGGTACTGCAGCAGGTCGAGGCAGAGTCTGAACATAAGAGGAAGAAGCTCGATGCTCAGGTGCAAGAGCTAACTGCTAGGGTCACAGAAGGAGAAAGAGTGAGGGTGGAGCTGGCGGAGAAAGCTAACAAGCTGCAGGTAAGGCTGTATGGAATTGCTAAACTGCTGAACTATACACAAGAAAGTAAAAGCTTTAACCATATACAGAAGTGGCTAGGAGGAATGACTATCAAAGATGCAGCTAGGTCTACAGGAATGGGGACTGTAGTTGATGTGGGAGGCGATCTCAGTCATGTACTCGTGTACTTGAGTGGCTTGAAAGCGGTGACACACCTCAGATAGCTGGAGAGCCATGACATGAATCCTGAACTTTTTGGACTATGTAAGAATCACAGTGGCTTTGAAGTACATGGCTTCCCATTTTGGAGACCAAATCCTGTAGGAGGCTCTGCTGACAGCTGGCCTACAGGTTTTTGGCTTGGATGTGGAGTTGAGTAGAGTGGGCTGAGCTCATTTGTAGGCTTGAGCAAAAATGTACTGATTGATGATGGCCACACGTTTCCTTTTGTGCTTCAAAAGGAACTTGACAGATAGGGATTGCAAGTAAAGGGCTGTTCCTCTGCGAAATGGAGAAAACAGACAAAATGCAGTCAGAGCTGACTTCTTAGCCACAGCAAAGAGTATTATGAGTAAATCAAGCTAAAGTGCTTGAAAAAGGGAATGGCCCCATTCTTTTTGGGGGAAGCGTTTTGGCAGTCTCTCACTGTATATACAAGTAGCATAGCCTAAAATAGCAAGAATTGGCACCTGGCATTGACCTTTTCTCTTGCAGTGATGCTTTAAACCCAGCTGCCACCCTGATAATCCTTGAATTAATGGTACTGTAAAATACACGGTCCTGTAAAATACATGATCCTATAATGAAAAATAGCTTTAAATATGACTGCAGATGTTGGAATGACATGCTCTGCTAAATATCATGGCTAACTCTTATTATGTTCTGTCTTAAGTTCAGGACTGACACATTTCTAACCAAACTTCAGTATTCTTAGCTTGTTGTACCTGGGATGTGTTGTTGTCTTGCCTTCCATGGAATTTGTTGAGGTTTTGTGTTCCGTGTCAGATGTAGGCTTTGCCATGGATCTGCTGCGCGTTATTACCTTTAGACTGCTTGCTTTGCAGAACGAGTTGGATAATGTCTCAAGTCTCCTGAAGGAAGCAGAGAAGAAAGGCATTAAGTTTGCCAAAGATGCGGCTAGTTTGGAATCTCAGCTTCAGGATACACAGGTGTGTGTGCAGTGAAGCTTGAACTTAGCGCTGAAGCTTTGTTCCTCATTGAAATGCTAACTACATAACAGAAAATACATTTTCATTCATGGTTTGGAAAGCCCCATGGGTAGAAGCTGTATTTCCTATTGAAGTCTAGTGAAATGCGATGTATGATGGTTGCTCAGCTACATGTGGAGCCAGTTTTTCATTATCTAAGATTTACTGCTTGATAGACTGTAGCCTTTCAGTTTCTCTTTTTTATTTCTTAGTCTCTGTGGGAGATAAGTATTAAGTCAAAAAAACCTTTCCAAGTAGGATGTTAATGCAAATAAGGTCCTTGGGGTGTGTGAAAGGCACGAGGGACAATACCCTGTCTTTTACTGACTTAGGCTGAAGTTCTTTACTGACTTCAGCTTAAGTTGTTGAAACTGCCAGTGTTTGTTTTTTGGGTTAAATAATGCAGCTTGATACATGTATTCATCACTTAAATATACTCTTTTTTTTTTCCCCTGTATAAAAATGCTAATGGTGACTATTTGAGTAATGTTCATTACAGTTGGAGAGTTCTGTGAGGAACAGGGTGGGGGAAGAGAGGGCTGGTGGTTACACTTTTCATTAGTCTCGGTTATGACAGAAGTTTCCACTGCCAAATTACAGCTGTCTTTAAACTGACCTTTACATTTAAGCAATGCAGTGAATCTTGAAAGCATGCTGTCATTGCAGGATTTGTTGCTATATATTCATCTCAGGTGGTTTAAAATAGGGACTCTATATGCTTGTCGGAAAAGAAAGATATATTTTGAAGACAACTGCTGTGCTTGTCCCTTTGAAGATAGAAAAGTATCATCCATTGGCTTCTATGAACAGACAGTGGCATGGATTCTCTGAGAATAACGCTTCATAAAGGCTTAAGTGTGCCCCAAATGACTGAGCAGTACCTTTTTGAAAACCCAAATTACGGATGGCTTCATAAGCATGTCGTTGTACAAAACTGCTGAGAGAAAAATAATCAAACCTGAACCTCCAAGTAGAGTAATGGAGGGTGGTGGGCCAAGGCCACACTTAACACGCTATGAACCAAACGGAACTTTGAATATGCCTGTTTGTGTAACAGGAGCTGCTTCAGGAAGAAACCCGCCAGAAACTCAACCTGAGCAGTAGGATTAGGCAGCTGGAAGAGGAGAAGAACAACCTGCAAGAGCAGCAGGAAGAGGAAGAGGAGGCCAGAAAGAATTTGGAGAAACAGATGTTTGCCTTACAATCACAGGTAAGCTGTTGTACATGGCAAGACTTCTGTCAGGGCTGCATGTTCCAGGTGAGATGAATTGGTCTCCTAAACCTCTTGGAAAAATGTCATGTAACTTGCACGTATGCTCGACCACACTTTGGAATAAAATTTTCCATGGACTTTCTCAATTGCCATAGTGACCAGTACAACTAACTGCAGTGGACAGGACTTTCCCCTACTTGGACTCCTGTTAGCTCATAATTTTTGTGTTACTCTAGCTAGCAATAACACCTAGTTTTGTATTTTTGACTCTTTGCCTTTCTTTCCTTTTCATGACGTACCAAGGAACATTATATTCTTTTATTTAATTTCAGTTGGCTGATGCTAAGAAAAAGGTAGATGATGACTTGGGAACCATTGAAGACTTGGAGGAAAACAAAAAGATATTACTGAAGGACGCGGAGTCCTTAAGCCAACGCCTAGAGGAGAAGGCAATGGCTTATGACAAACTGGAAAAGACAAAGAATCGCCCGCAGTAAGAGCTGGATGACTTGATGGTAGACCTAGATCATCAGCGCCAGATTGTTTATAGCCTGGAGAAAAAGCAGAAGAAGTTTGATCAGGTAGTCTAGTTTCCTGTCATCTTGCTGATTTCTATGATTTTTAAATGGCATCTTGTTTGTGTTGATTGATAAATCTTTTGGGAGCAGCTTGGCCTTTGTTAGGAGTAACTTGTTGCTTCTAATTTCAGTGAGCTAAATGCCATCTTGGAGTCTTGTTAGATCAAGTAATAAGCTCTTTCTATATAAAAAAGAAATTCTATTGGAACAAAACCTTCAGACTATTATTGTAATCCCTCAGGATAGACTAAGAAAGGGTGTGAAGACTGAACGATGGAAATAATAGGAAAATTATTTCATCTTTATTAGTAGCTTGCTTTCCTCACCTCATTCCAGAGTAGCTGTAGCTGTTTTCTTACTAGCCTTTGGATCAAGACTGAGAGACTAGACAGCTTCTGAATGCCAGTTAAACTTAGAGCATTAACCACTTCAGTGACTAAAACACCTCTGAGGCAGGAAGGACCTGATTATAGAACTGATGAGATGGATTAATTATTTCTTATATTCAGATGCTGGCAGAAGAAAAGAACATTTCTGCCAGATATGCAGAGGAAAGAGATCGTGCTGAAGCAGAGGCAAGGGAGAAGGAAACCAAAGCACTGTCTCTGGCTCGGGCTTTGGAAGAAGCCCTGGAAGCTAAGGAAGAGTTTGAAAGACAGAACAAACAGTTGCGGGCAGATATGGAAGACTCAATGAGCTCGAAAGATGATGTGGGCAAAAATGTAAGTAACTTTCCAGACCCTATTTTGTTATGAACTGCACAGGGAAAAACACAGGAAAATTCCCTGGTTGGAGAAGTGTTTTTGACACAAATATGGAACGTTTTGAGGCTGATTTGTAACCCAAAATTCTGGAGGAATTAATGCTCAGAACAAGAGGGTGGTCTCTATTAAGATGAGGCCTGTTCAAAAGATGTGAAGACTTGGAGAGCAGCAGTTGCTGGCCAAATGCCTAATGGCACTTGTGCTGGATTTAAGAGCTTGTCTTACTACTACTACTTTTTCTCTGTGAATATTGCACAGCTCATCTCTCCATTCATCTGCACGGATGTTTGTTTGGTTCTCTAATCTGTATCTTAGAGATGCTGCTCTCCCTGTTCTGATTGTCCAGTTTGGAGCATCACAAAGTGTAGTGTACTGAGTTCATATAATGTCTACTTTTGCTGTTAACTGCTGATTTTGAGAGGGTCTGATTAATGTTTGTGGCTTAGGTCCATGAACTGGAGAAATCAAAAAGAACTTTAGAGCAACAGGTTGAAGAGATGAGGACTCAGCTTGAGGAACTGGAAGATGAACTGCAGGCCACAGAAGATGCTAAACTTCGTTTGGAGGTGAACATGCAAGCTATGAAAACCCAGTTTGAGAGAGATCTGCAAGCCAGAGATGAACAGAATGAAGAGAAAAAGAGGGTGCTGGTTAAACAAGTATGTATCTTACTGTGCTTCATAGTGGGAAGGGCGTGATGATCTTTTGACAAAGCTCTATGGCTTTGAGAACTTGCTACCAGGAAAATAAAACTCTGTGCTTAAAGATCCCATCCTATAGAAGTCCCAAGCACAGATCTTTACCAACAATACAATAGGTCTTGTTGTGGATTAGCCACTGTTAATGTTAATGTGCCAGTGATGGTCCTCCAATTCAACTGTACCTTGCCTCCAAAGCACTCAATATACAAGTAGATTTGGCTGTTGCTGCATGGGTGTCCTTCAAGCCCGTCCTGTTTGGTGTACAGCAACAAATCCATGGATGCCGACATAGACTGAAAGACTGTAATTAAGTCAACAGTTTCTTAAATGAAAAACGTAGCAAAGATTCCAGATTTGCCAGACTTGAGTCTCTTCAGATCTGCTTTATGATACTAGAATTCTAAAGAAATGCCTTTAAAATTTCATGCTTGTAGGAGAAGATAGATCTAAATTAACATTTCTAAAGCTTTAAGGAAAAAGCACCTAATATTTGAAGATTTATCACAAGAAAACAAAAACTTACTGAGAATCACCTGTATAGAGATCTCCTAGAAATAAATAAAAGCATTGACCTGGAAGGCTTTTGAAGTTCCCTGCAACGCTGAATTGCTATTGTCTTGCACTGGACAAGAGCTCCTGACCTGGCATGAGGAGGGAGGCTTGATTCAAAAGAAACATATTCCTTCATGTTGGTAACCTGTGGCACTTCTGGCTCACTTTTATTGTTGTATGAGTTCATCTTAGTTCTTGTTAGTTGCTTTCTTAGATACTTTGCTTCTCTGTTTTCTTTTGAAAAAAAGAAAAGTTGTTGGTGTATACATTCTAGTAGCACATCTGTTTCAAAGAGAATTATTTCTTTTTTTTTTTTCTTGAGAATGTGTGGTGATTCTATGTCGTATTTTCCTCTTAGTGGTTCGATCAGAATTAGCAACATCTGCCCCCAAGTCATACCTAAATGTAGACAGATGTACTGGGCCAGAAGCTGATCATGAAGTAGCTGAACAGATGAAATGGAAATGCTTCAGATGCTGAGCTCTTTTCTTTATTTTCCTTTTGTCAGTTCAGAGATCTCTGCTTCCAGTTTGTGGATTTTTTTGCCGTCTGCAGTGTCTTCCCATGTAGCTTGAGTTCTGTAGACTCTTCGAATCGAGTAATGCTAATTCTGATCTGCAAAGGCCTTTTGGATTCATCAGCCATTTTCTTAGGATTTTGTGTTTGCTCTGTTCCTGGAGCTTGAGCCTGTTAAATCCCTTGATTTCACAGGTGCGAGAGCTGGAGGCAGAACTGGAAGATGAGCGCAAACAGAGGGCTCTTGCTGTGGCAGCCAAGAAGAAAATGGAGATGGATATGAAAGACCTGGAAGGTCAGATAGAAGCTGCAAACAAGGCTCGAGATGAAGCGATCAAACAGCTACATAAGCTCCAGGTAGGCACAGCAAATCAGCTGAGCTGCTTTCCCTCCTGCTGACAGTCTGTCAAGGGTGCTGCTTTTCGTTACATGCATTTGTAGTGTGAAGGCAAGAAGGAGTATCAGACTCAGCTATGCTGGCATACGTCACAGTATCTGGCCTGAACTTATCAGCCACTCAAAACTCCTCTCATCCTTTTGTTGCTAAGGAGTTAAGATTGTCCCCCACATACTTCTATTCAAAAGTCATCATTTTCAAAGCTTTGCATAAGGATTTACTGAGGATTGCTTTTGAGGCTGAATCTTTAAAATTTATGGTTGTTTGTATCTTTGAATTGACTGATTTCAGCTCAGCTCTTGCTGATTGCTACTTCCTCTAGTGGAGGAAGCCAAAAATGCTCCAGAGAAATAGGAGGAGTAAATTTTAGTTGCTTTGAAAAAGCTCCAAGATGCCTATTCTTTTTAGATTGGCAAGAAGAATCCAGTACTTGTGTCAAGGATCTATTTCCCATTCCCAGAGAAATACTCCGTCTTTAGTAGAGGTCAGTTTTCCCAAGGCTTTCAGTGCCATGGCCCAAAGCTGCAGGAGTATGAGGCCGTGGCAAGACCATGTAAAGCATAGAGCAAACTGCATTGCCTTTCTGCCCTGTCCACTCTATTCCTTGGCAATCCTACTTCAACTGAATGAGGGCAATTTTGGAACTTGGTCCAGGCGCTGGATGAGAAGGGAATGGAGATTAAAGCAAGAAATGCTGGTACCTAGCAGTAGCGGCTTCTCTATTCCCAGAGGCTGAGTCAGTTACAGAGTTCATACCTGATCTCTGTACACTTTCATGCAAGCACCTGAAATAAGTGGTCTCATGACTAGTGGTATTGCGAAGATGCAGGTACAACTTAAATGCAGTTTCTCTAGCTTTATTCTTTTAGCATCTGAAGTCAAACTTGTGTGAATTTGAATTAAGATATCAGTCTGTGTTAAGTGTCTTACGGGAAGGATAAGTATGTGCTTCTACGTTATATGTGCAAAATGGTGAATTGTGGTACTTCTACACTGAGAAGTTTCTTACCTTGAGTACTTGTAATAGGTTTTATCAGTCAATTTAAGTAAATAGGTTTGTTTTTTTTCCAAGACAATTGCAAGAGCATTACCTATCTACTACAAAGGTATCTCTACTACCTCTACTAGAGGTTTTTTCCTACAAGAAATATACTAATAAATGAAGTGAAGTCTTCTAATGGGATATTTCTGATGAGGAGTGAGTGATGGAAAGATGAGAAAATGAAGGGTTTAGACTGAAAGAGGGTAGAATTAAATCGGATATAAGAAAGAAATTCTTCACTCTGAGGGTGATGAGGCACTGGCCCAGGTTGCCCAGAGAAGCTGTGGCTGCCCCCTCCCTGGCAGTGTTCAAGGCCAGGTTGGATGGGGCTTTGAGCAGCCTGGAAGGTGTCTCTGCCCATGGCAGAGGGATAGAACTCTGATCTTTAAAGGTCCTGTCCAACCCAAACCATTCTATAATTCTATGAAAATAAGAACTGAAAATAAATATATTTAAGTGGAATGAATCCACTTTAGGAGGAAGGTCTTGCCTCCTAAGGGCAAAAAAGCTTCAGAGCTACTAATAAATCTTGTGGTTGTCCTGCTGTATCATGGCTTATTCTTTCCTCTGCTCTCCAATTGCAGGCTGAAATCAAAGACTACCAGCGGGAGCTAGAAGAAGCCCGTGCATCCAGAGATGAGATCTTTGCACAGTCCAAAGAAAGTGAAAAGAAGCTCAAAGGTCTTGAAGCAGAAATACTCCAGCTCCAAGAGGTGAGATTGAAATCCAAGAAATCTGTTTTTCTTTCTAGAGAAAAGGGGAAGGCCAGAGTGTGTTTGTTTTTTTTAAAAAAAAAAAAAGTAAAAAGCCATCCAGTGAGTTGAACAGAAAAGTGGGAGCCTGGAGATGTTTCTCTTCCTCACTGCCCCAGGTCATTAGTGAGCTTCTTATAGCTTTGTAGGAATCCTTCTAGTAGTCTGGACTTCCTTTCCCTGCCTGGGTAGCAGGGAAGCCTTACTACTGCTTAAACAGATTTCAAGCCTCACTAAAATTTGCAAGGTGGTTTGAGAGTCTCTGGAAGCTGTGGTGCACAGTTGTCAGTACTAAAACTGGTCACTGGAAGTATATAAAAACCTAACAATCTCTCCAGTACCTCAGTGGACCGTGTAAGTCTGTGGAGGTTTATCTCTCTGCTATCTGAGGTCCTCATCCCTTTCTTTTACGGGCATCTGTTCCCTCATTGTTGGCAATTCATGTAAGAGCTCCAAGTCGTGCTACATATCGCTGTCACTTATCTCCGATTATCTCCGTTGTCTGCCACAAGGTTAAACGTTTGAGGTTTGAAGGCAACAGAATTGCCTTGTGTGAGAGACGGCCTCTTTTTGCCCTGTTAGCTGCAAAGGTTGAAGCAATCACTCAGCTTACACTGCACTTAATGTTTGAGACTTTTACCTACAACTTACTAGAGCTTCTCCATGTCATTCTTTCACAGACTTCAAACTTGTCAGTCTTGCACTTGCAGTGCATTAGATTGTGTCCTTCTTGGTGAATGTCTGGGTGTTTCTACCACTCAATACAATTTCACAATACAAGATTCAGCGCTGTTATACTTTTGTGCTAAAAATTCATTTTCTATACTTTGCTTTCAGTCATGCTACGTACTCTGTAGGAACCTAAAAAATTTGCTTAATTTAGTGCCCACGTTATACTTAATGAATTAGAGCATGTGACAGAACGGTTTTCTCCTCCTGCTTAGGGCTTGAATGTTACTGGCCTTTTCAGGGGACGGGGAGAAGTAAATTCATAGTAGTCATGTGGCAGTTACGGGAGGGAAAGATCAAGGTGATGCGTCCTGCTAGCTTTTATAGCTGTTGGTTCTGTTTATCCATTAAAAGACCTCGGCGATATCACACTTCACAGCATCTCCCAGAAGTTATTAGAAGGCATAATTGTTTGCAGAAGTTTTGAGATTCCTAATGCTGTAATGAATATTTCCTAAACCTTCACAGGAGTTTGCTGCGTCTGAAAGAGCTCGTCGTCATGCTGAGCAAGAAAGGGATGAGTTGGCTGATGAGATTGCAAACAGTGCTTCGGGAAAGTGAGTCATCAAATGTATTAATTGTGCATCTGAAGAACTTCAGGCACCAGCAGCTGCAGTTCTTGGTAGCCTGCTTGCAATTTCTGTATTGACCTGTTGTCCCGATAAAAATTCCTTCTTGTTACGAAGAGAATTGCTTACACAGTAGCTTCTCGTTACAGTTTGGAATGTCTAAAGTATCAAAAGCAAAATAGCCCGTTGCTTTGTATCAGATCTGAGTGTGTCTTGACCCAAATACTTCTTTTCTAGGTCAGCGCTGCTGGATGAGAAGCGCCGGCTGGAAGCTCGGATTGCGCAATTGGAGGAAGAGCTCGAGGAAGAGCAGAGCAACATGGAGCTTCTCAATGAGCGGTTCCGAAAGACCACGTTGCAGGTGAGTCCGTTGGTGGCAATGCTGTAGGGGCAATCTATGTTTCAGTGTGCAGATAAGTGGAGGATCTCAATAGCACCAAATGATCTTCTATCCTTCTCCTCTGAAAGGTTGACACGCTGAATTCTGAGCTAGCTGGGGAGCGGAGTGCTGCCCAGAAGAGTGAAAATGCACGGCAGCAGCTAGAAAGGCAGAACAAAGAGCTGAAAGCCAAGTTGCAGGAACTGGAGGGATCCATGAGGTCGAAGTTCAAGGCAACAATTTCTACTCTAGAAGCCAAGATTGTGCAGCTAGAAGAACAGCTTGAGCAGGAAGCCAAGTAAGGAGAAAAAGAAAAAAAAAATCTGTTTGCTTGTGTTTGCCATGTCTGAAACCTCTGTGCCTTAGGTTTTTGTAGGGCTGAGATATGAGCTTCCGGCAAAGGCATTGGGGTTTCTGATCAGGAAACCTACTGTTTGGGGGACACATATTGACAAGATATCTGCAAAGTAACTGGGGTTGAAATTTTCAGAAACTATTTGCTCCGTAACTAAAGCTGCTGAATTAACTCTGGACATTAACCAGGTTAATATGTTGACTGGTAGTCCCAGGATGCACAAGGTGATGCAGAAGTTTCTTGAGACAAGATGAAACATCGCCTTGAGACACCTGGTCTCTTTGGTTAGAGGAAGCCAGTTGAAGAGCTTAGGTGTGACAGCTTTAGTTGGTTGAGATGAATCCTGTACTCTGCAGAAGTCTTTCTGCAGTGAGCTCTTCCTGTCTATCCTTGTCATCTTGGTCCTCCAAATATATGTATTTGTTTTAAGCTAGTTCCTCCCAGAATCTGAAGGTCTTATAACAATCTTTGTTCTTTTTGTGCTTTTGGCTCTATGGGAGGAACATGTTACTGGTTAGCAATAACTCTGTAAGAAGCACCTTGATATCCCTCTTTTGAGTCTGCATACCATACTGGTATTGCGCCAGTGCTAAGGCTTCATGTTTTCAAAGCTGCATCCCAGCCAACCACCAGCACGCTAAAACTGTTGCTGCTGTTGATGGTGGCAGGCGTGTTAGGAGAACTCAAGTATCAGTTACACCATGAGGCGAGAGCCTTTCAGAAGGAACAGATTTTGTCTTCCTGGCCTTCAAGTACTGGGACAAATGACGGCTTTTGATTATTCTAGGGAAAGAGCAGCTGCTAACAAACTGGTCCGTCGTACGGAGAAGAAATTGAAGGAAGTCTTCATGCAGGTGGAGGATGAGCGTCGACATGCAGACCAGTACAAGGAGCAGGTAGGTGGAAGGGCTTAGCTTTTGAGGCCTATTTCTCAGAAAAGGTAAATAAAACCATACTGTAAGTAGAAAGGGCTTGCTAAGAAGCATGTTAATGAAAAGATGTTGGGGAATCTATCTTGATGACTAAACCACTAGAGTAGTTCCCAGTGGTCAAAACCTCCCCGTGATAGCTCTGATGTGATGGTCCGTTACGCATCCTGCTCTCCCAGACCCAGGAGCTCTGCAGTGTTTCCAGGAGCCCGGGCTGCAGTCTGCAGTGAGGCTGTGTTGGTTCATCTCCAGCTGGAGTGGTTGGGTGGACAGGACGTTGGCTAACTCCTGGTCATGGCGTTGCAGCTGTCTAGTTTGATCCTGAGTCCCTGGGTTTATATTTCAGATGGAAAAGGCAAATGCCAGAATGAAGCAGCTCAAACGCCAGCTGGAGGAGGCTGAAGAGGAAGCCACACGTGCAAATGCTTCCCGACGTAAACTTCAGCGTGAGCTGGACGATGCCACAGAGGCTAACGAGGGCCTGAGCCGGGAGGTCAGCACCCTGAAGAACGGGCTAAGGTAGGTGGTGCCAGTGGCGGTGGGCAGCGTTTGTCTGAGCCCTCGTGTGCCCACAGACTCTCCGCAGTGCATCCTTGGGGAGTATCCAGCTGTGGCGCTGCTGGTGTTAGGGATGTTCAGCTCAGGAAGTGTGGGCTGGATGAGTGCTCGGTGCGGTGGATTGAGAACTGGCTGAATGGCAGAGCTCAGAGGGCTGTCATCAGCGGCGCCGAGTCTGGTTGGAGGCCGGTAACTAGTGGTGTGCCTCAGGGGTCAGTACTGGGCCCAGTCTTGTTTAACTTCATCAGTGACCTGTATGAAGAGACGGAGTGTACCCTCAGCAAGTTTGCTGATGACACCAACCTGGGAGGAGTGGTAGATACACCAGCAGGCTGTGCTGCCATTCAGCGAGACCTGGACAGGCTGGAGAGCTGGGCAGAGAGGAACCTGATGAGGTTCAACAAGGGCAAGTGCAGGGTCCTGCACCTGGGGAGGAACAACCCCACGCACCAGTACAGGCTGGGGCGGACCTGCTGGAGAGCAGCTCTGTGGAGAGGGACCTGGGTGTTCTGGCAGACGACAGGTTGACCATGAGCCAGCAGCGTGCCCTGGGTGCCAAGAAGGCCAATGGGATCCTGGGGTGCATCAAGAGGAGTGTGGCCAGCAGGTTGAGGGAGGTTCTCCTTCCCCTCTACACTGCCCTAGTGAGGCCCCATCTGGAGTGCTGTGTCCAGTGCTGGGCTCCCCAGTTCAAGAAAGATGAGGAGCTACTGGAGAGAGTCCAGCGGAGGGCTATGAGGATTGCGAGGGGACTGGAGCATCTCTCCTACGAGGAGAGGCTGAGGGAGCTGGGCTTGTTCAGCCTGAAGAAGAGAAGGCTGAGAGGGGACCTTAGAAATGCTGATAAATATCTGCAGGGTGGGTGTCACGAGGACGGGGCCAGACTCTTTCCAGTGGTGCCCAGTGACAGGACAAGGGGCAACGGGCACAAACTGAAGCAGAGAAAGTTCCAGCTGAACACGAGGAAGAACTTCTTCCCTCTGAGGGTGACGGAGCCCTGGCCCAGGCTGCCCAGGGAGGCTGTGGAGTCTCCTTCTCTGGAGATATTCCAGCCCCGCCTGGACGCGGTGCTGTGCAGCCTGCTCTGGGTGACCCTGCTTGGGCAGGGGGTTGGGCTGGGTGACCCACAGAGGTCCCTTCCAACCCGCACCATTCTGTGATTCTGTGATTTTTCCAGTGGCTGGTACCAATCCCCTTTTTTTCCCATACCCACTCCAGTGGGAATGTCTCAGCATTTTCCTTGAGAGCAGCTCTTGGAGATCAAGGTCTCTACCGAGTACAGATGGGAGACAGCAGTGGTGAGGTTGCTGCAGAACAAAACCATCTCGGGGGCAGAGAGAGGCTTATAGGAGCGGCAGGAGGGGTGCAGCGCAGCGCTGCACAAACGAGTAGTTGGTATTATTTTAGAGACCCTGCTGTGTTTAGGACTTGGTCTGTGCTCGGTGCTTGTACAGAGGCAATATTTTAGGTTGCTTGGGACTTGCAAAATTAAGATGATGGTAAGCGCTAAGCAGGAATACCAGAATACCGGAATGTTTGCGCACAGCCTGTCTTCTCCTTGGTCAGAGAAGGGGTTTCAAGAACCTGAGTGTGAAATTTGCCCCGTGGCTGGGGGCAAACTGTTCCCCCTTGGTTCAGTGCGGAGGTCTTCCCAGAGCAGCCACCAGCATGGGGCCGTGGGCTGTGGGCGAGCCACGACCCTTCATGGATTGTCTGGTTGCTGTTCGCAGGAGGGGGGGCACCATCACCTTCTCCTCGAGCCGATCCGGGAGACGCCAGCTGCACTTCGAAGGGACCTCGCTGGAGCTCTCGGACGAGGACGCGGAGAGCAAAGGCAGCGACGTGAACGAAGCGCAGCCGGCGCCCGCCGAGTAGAGCCCCGTCTGTACCCTGCTTCAGATATAGTTACAACTGCTTTTTTCCTGTAGTAAATAAAATGGAATTGTCTCTGTTCAGTGCATCTATTTTCCAGATACTCATTGTATAGCCATTTTATAAAGCATCATGTGAAGGATGGAACTTTTTTTTTTATCAACACGGAAACTTCATTCCCAGAGGGTAGGTGGTTGGGGCAGACCCGTCGTCATGACTATGCATGCTTTGTTGTACAGACAGCATCCTTCCGTTTCTCCTGTGCTCAGGCGGCCCGTGGCTCTATCGAGTCCGGTGGATCATTGAAGACCAAACTGCACCTGTATTTTTTTTTTTCTTTTCTCCTAATTGTTGTGATCAGCACACAGTCAGCGAGTGAACTGTGAAAAGGCCTTGGGAAGTGTTAGAGGGAGATGTAGGGATGAACGAGTAGCGTCCATTTTTAACCTGCAATACCCTTTTGAAGTGTTCTCAGCACCTGCTTCATCAGTTAGCGTTCCTGCAGTACAGGCAAACTGAAACAGCGTCGCCGTTCCTCATCTGTACAGTACTTCTGCGTTTGTAGAGACCCGCTATCACCACGCCCGACAGATCTGTGTATATATTAAGGCTACTATAATGTGAACACCAGTGGAAAATAAACAGACAACGCAGGAAAAATTAATTTATTAATTTAGGGCCGAGTGAGTTAGCCTTCAAGCCACAGAGCAGAGCGGCTGCACGGTGCGTGGAGGCCGAGGTGGTGCGGCGGCTCCGGCGGGAGCGGCTCCGGGGCCGCGCGGGGCGGGTGCGGAGCCGGCGGTGACAGGGGTTCAGCGATGGATGTTGCCTGCCTAGGAGGTGACATGCCAGTGGATGTGAATCCTTTTTGTTGTTGTTGTGTTTTGGTTTTTTTTTTATTTTGAACAGTATTACAGCGAGTAGTTAGCATTCTTTCTGTTTAAATAGCTGAAAAACTGACATTACAGAAAGTGCCTTAGACACTACAGTACTAAGACAACGTTACATATATAATTTGCCTATATAACAATGATTTAATGTATTAATTTTGACTGTGCTTCATATCACGTACCTCTCTAGTCCAAGTGGTATTATTGATATTAGTGACAATGAATCAGTGTTAACCAGGAACCTTCCTCTGCCACATACTCAAAAACCGTGGATTTCCTTTTTTGGTTAAAAGCTTTAACATCTGTCACAAAGGTTTTGTTGTGTGTGTTTGGATACTTTTAATCAAACTGGCTGTTGACCACCAGGCATCTGACTGCAAATATCTTGTTTTCTTGTATACCCATATTTCTAGACAACGATATTTGTAAGACAATAAATTTATTCATTATAGATGTGGCCGCCTGCTCTGTTTACTTACAGGAAGAGCTATCTCCTGAGGCTGGCGTAGACCTTAATAAACAAGAATATGACTGGAAGCTGCATTTACCCTTCTTCCTCTTTTGTTTGCTCAGGGTTTTTTTTCTCTTTTGACCTAAACACAGTGTAAATGGCCTGGTCAGGGCTGAGCCTTTGTGTTGCCATTAGAGTCCAAAGTCGCCTCCTGCTGACCTGCAGGGCTGGGACCCAGGCAGAGGCCCCATGGCTGCCTTCAGCGGGGTCTGGGCTTTCTGCTGGGCGGTGGAATCTCCTGTTTCGGAGGTCCCAGTGTGCAATACCTGCTCCCCTGGCCCAAGGTAGTGATGGCGTTGGGTAAGGCCAAGGCTGTCACTGGTGCCCTGGGGCTGGTCCCTGCACAGAGAAGGTGGACCAGCGTGGGGAGCTGATAGGAGCAGGGAGATGGTGGGCTTAAAACTGGAGTGAGAGGAGAGGGGTGGGGGAGAGCAGGAAGCCCCTGCCTGGGCTCTACAGTCCAGGGCTGCTGTCAGTGGTCCCTCTGGTCCCAGCAAGCCTGGGCTGAGGGAGCCTCCAGCACCGAAGGGCTGCTGGGGACCAGAGCTGATCCCAGGCACCCGCTCCTGGAACCCAGTTCAGTCAGGGGTACCGTTACCTCAGGTGTCTCCTTCAAGGCAGTGGCTGCTGCTCCTCCTGCTGTGAGGACCATACTGGGGAGGGGGCAGGGGCTGCTGAAGGGCTTTTCCCTGCCTCTCTCATGGCTTCCATACCTCAGGGCAGGGTTTGGGCCACTACCAGGCACAAACACAGGCTGGGCAGAGAATGGGAGCGAGAGTGGCCCTGAGGAGAAAGGCTTGGGGTGCTGCTGGGTGAGAAGCTGGACACGACCCAGCCGTGTGTGCTCACAGGGCAAGGGGGGGATTCTGCCTCTCTGCCCCACGCTGGTGAGACCCCTCGGGGTACGGGGCTTGGGAATGTGAGGGCCCGGCTGATGAGGATGCGGGTGAAGCTCCAACCAGGAGGTTGCCCAGTGTGAGTCGGTCAGCCCCATGCATTACGGCTGCCTCAGCTCAGAAAAAAAAGGAGGGTAACTGTCACAGGTGATTCCCTGCGGAGGGGAACAGAGGGCCCGATCTGCTGACAGGACCCATCCCAAGGGAAGTCTGCTGCCTCCCTGGGGCCCGGGTCAGGGATGTTGCTTGGAAACTCCCTGGTCTGGTGTGGTCCTCTGACTCTTACCCCCTCTTGGTAATGCAGGTTAGCGGGGACAAGATCGCGGAGAGAAGTCCCAAGGCCATCAAAGGGGACTTCAGGGCACTGGTCGAGCGATCGGGGGCACAGGTGGTGTTTTCCTCCATCCCATCAGTGGCAGGGAACAGCACTGAAAGGGGAGGAAAGCTCACCTGGTTAACAGGTGGCTCAGGGACTGGTGCCATCGGTTGAATTTTTTTCTTCTTTGATCATGGGGAGGTGCACACAGCACCGGGCCTGCTGGGGACAGACGGAGTACAGCTGTCTCAAAGGGGAAAAAGGATTCACTGAGAGGGCTTTAAACAAGGTTCCAAGGGGGATCACATCACTAGGGATGAGCCCAGGTGTGTCATGGCAGGGTCAGGGGGGAGATCGACAGCCCAGCTCAAGTGCATCTACACTAGTGCACGTAGCATGGGCAATAAACAGGAGGAGCTGGAAGCCATTGTACAGCAGGAGAGCTAGGTTGTCATCACAGAAATGTGGTGGGACAGCTCGCATGACTGGCATGCTGTCATGGATGGCTTCAGACCCTGCTTCGGCGGGGGGGGGGGGGGGGTTTGGACCAGATGACCCACAGAGGTCCCTTCCAACCCCCACCACTCTGTGATTCCGTGGGAGCCCTGCATCCAGCTCTGGAGCCCTCGGCACAGGACAGACCTGGAGCTGGTGGAGCGGGGCCAGAGGAGGCCCCAGCAATGATCTGAGGGCTGGAACCCCTCTGCTGGGAGGAAAGGCTGGGAGAGCTGGGGCTGTTTAGCCTGGGGAAGGGAAGGCTCCGGGGACACCTTAGAGCAGCCTGAAGGGACCTGCGAGAGAGCTGGAGAGGGTCTTGTGACAAGGGCATGGAGTGATAGGCCAAGGAGTGATGGCTTCAAGCTGCAAGAAGGGAGGGTTTGATTGAACGTGAGAAAGAAATTCTCCACTCTGTGGGTTGTGAGGCCCTGGCCCAGGCTGCCCAGAGAAGCTGTGGCTGCCTCCTCCCTGGCAGGGTTCAAGGCCAGGTTGGAGGGGGCTTGGAGCACCCCAGGCTGGTGGAAGGGATCCCTGCCCATGACATGGGGGGCTGGACCTGGATGACCTGTAAGGCCCCTTCCAACCCAGACCATCCTATGGTTCCATGAACATGCAGAAGGCCCAGGCTCTGTGCAAGAACAGCATCCTCTTACTGGGGATTTTTTAAGGGGAGGGTGTTCCTGCTCCCCCGAGGAGGGAGCTGGTCCCAGGGTGGGGGGAGCTGTGTGGCCTCCCCCTGCATGGCACTGGGGCTCTGGCGGGAGCTGGAGGCCTCCGTCGCTTTGCAGGCTCTTCCCAAAAATCAGATCTTGAGGTCCAAGACAGTCGGTGCCATAGAGGGAAGGCGCTTGCTCAGCCGCCGCTCCCCTCTCTGCGCAGAGGGAAGGGGGAGGTAACACTGCAAGGGAAAGGCAGCAAGCGCTTCGCAGCGGCGCACAGCAGCATCGCTACGTGACAAAACCACGGCCACTGCCACCGGTTCTGCAAAATCCACTGATTTCACATTAAAAGACCTTTATTTTTGGAAGATGACGGTAATTTGGGTTTGGGTTTTTTTTTGAAAACCCCTTCACGATCTGTGTCACCATGGTCGTATGGTACACTGTCCTACTGCAACATGCCATATAGATTTCGAATAAATAAAGCTACAAAGTCCAAGTTATGTACAAAGATCTTCGGCAAAGATAATTATGTTTACAAACCTATGTACAATAAAACAAATGTAAACAGTCAAATGCAGCAGAGGATGCACAGGAAAGGACGACCATACAAACCCTGACGGCGAGGGGGGGGGCTTCCCGCCTCCCCTCTGCTGGGGCCGATGGTTTTTTTCTCAGCACTTGTAAATAAACCAGCTTGGAGCTGCAGAGCCAAGTGAACGCGACGGCCCCGAGCGGGAATGAAGATTTCTAAACCCACAGATCAAACCCCGGCTGGGTTTGCTGGTTCTTTGTATAAAATCCACCGACTCCGAGGCACACGGACAGAGAACTCGCACAAACACGTTGCTCGAAAGACCCACGAGGTGCACGCAGTCGCCCAACACTGTCGCAGAAGCACGCAGGTGACGCTGTGAGATCCAGTCCTATATTACACGGATCGGAACAGGGGTGGGGTGATGGCGAAGTTCCCGGTGTGGCGGTGTGTGGATGTTTGCCTGACGAAGGCACCGGGAGCACGCTCCAGCCGCTCGCTGCGTTGCTGCACGGGTGGGGGAGCACCGAGGGGCCGCTTCAGCACGGCTCAGCCGCGCCAGCACCCAGCAAGGCAGGCGATGTTCTGACTGACGAGTGCTGGGCACGGGACCGTCACCCCCGCGCCCCCAGCCCCTCCATCCCTCCCCCCCGTAGGGCCGCGCAGCTCAGCCTCCCATGCCCACTCCAACCCACGGCCACGCGCTGGCCCCGCAGTGATTTATTAAGCTGCGGTAACTGAGTCATGGACCTGATTCCTGTCCAAAGAGCCGCGGCACAGCCTCAGCCAGGGGTCTGAGGTCTGAGCCTTACCGGGAGGGCAGCAGCTGCCCGTCCTGAGCAGCAGGATGCTGGAGCAGGCAGGGAGAAACGCTGCCAAACCTAAGTTAGAGAAGAGATACGGTGAGGGGCTGAGGACCGCCAGGCCGAGCAAGACTCCTGCAGCCCGTGAAACAGAGCACTGCGGGTGGCAGCTTGAGCAGCGTGGGGTATGGGGCCAAGGCAGAGAACGTCCGCTACAGCGACAGGAGAAAACAAACTGTATTAATGTGACATGGAGGGCCATGAGCTCAGGGTCTCCTCGGGCAGCAGGGCGCAGGTCGTGTTCCAGCGGGGCAGGAATGGGCAGCAATCGGGAGCAGTTCCTCTCGTGGTGGGCTGAGAAAAGCATCCGCAAGTCCGAACACGACCTCCTGCGGGCTCATACGCTCAGGGGGAGCATGCCAGGCGCTGAGGACGGTCGAGAGGCTCCCAGTCTGGGGGGACCTTGATCAAAGCCGTTTACTGCCCTGAGGAGCAAGAAGAGACAGGCCGGTAAGTGATGAGCCCCAGGAGATGGCACCGCTCACCCCTCCCGGCCCCAGCAGCTGGAGAACAGACCCCTCTCCTCCCCTCTCACCTCACCCTGGCTGTACGATGGCTGCAAGGCCACTGTGACCACAACAGGGCTCCCACGGCTGCGCCCACCCGCAGCCAGGGACAGGAGCAGGTGGGTGCTCACCCCGCTGCCTGGAGGTGGTGGGTGCTGCCTGATGACCACCCCAGGAGGACAAGCAGCTCCTGCGCAGACCCCAGGCCCCCACGCTGGGCTCTGGGCAGCTGAGGGGCCGGGCACAGCAGCGCTGCATGCTCGCTCCCCACAGCCAGCTCCCCTCCCCTCTTCACGGGTGCTGGTGGGCTGCGAGAGGAGAACATGGGTCTGACAGCTTTTCCATCTCTACTCCGTTCTGGCTTTGGCAGATCTTCTGTGATCAGGCTCAACACACAGCGTCTGCCCAGGCTCACCATCTGCTGATCATCACCACCACCACAGCCTTGACAACCAGAAGCGATGGCATCCCCATATCAGGACAGCACGTCCACCCCCACTGTTGTCCCAGAACCAGCACCCTGCCCTCACAGTCGGGTTTGTAATAACAAAGGCGAGGGAGAACTCCCCCAGCCCTGCAAGGTCCCTACCTCGACTTCTGCTGGCTCCCAAGTGCTGCTTCTGCAGTCCTTCACCAGCTTCGCCCGAACCACCGGCACCCCAGAAGATGCCATTGAGATCCCTCCTGGCAGAGCTACTTTTGGGAGAGGGGACACCTGAGGAGACAGCCTCTGCTGCCCAGAGCTGTGAGCTGCAGTGAGTAGAAGCAAGAAGGAAGAGAAGCCGAGGGCTCTCCTGACGAGCTCAAAGCCAAGCCAGGAGCCGGCAGCTCCGGGGTCCCAGGCTGCGCCCACTCCGCGGAGCACATCCCGCTCGCTGCCGTCACTGCCCACGGGACCGAGATGCCACCAGCCCACGCGCGGTGGCTCACGACTGCATCCCCGGGCAGAGCAGCGCGGTTTCCGCACTCCTGTTCCTGTGCTGCGCACATTCACCGGTGACCTTGCAGCTCCTGCGTCAGGGATGAAAAAACCCCACCAGCAACCCCAGAGGCTGCTGCCGTTGCACTGGGCAGTCACAAGCTCCTTCCATGAAGAGCTAAAATCCCGACAGTCGCTAGCAAGAACAGATTCCCATGGTAACGCAGCTCGCTGCCGCAGGGAGTCAGGCTGTTTCCTTTCCCCATAGAATCTCAGAATGGTGGGGGTTGTAACAGAGGAACTGTGAAAAATAACAAATAAAGTATGCTGGATGACTCCTGGCTAACCTCCCAGAGGAGAGCGGGGAAGAGAAGTCCTTGCGCCCGGTCTCCAAGGTCTCCGACAGTGCCGGGAGGAGCACACGCATCGCTCCAGCCGCTCTGCCCAGGCCTGGCACAGGCGCGGGGCTCCTGCATGCAGCTGACGCTGCCCGACAGCCTGGAGACCTGCCCACAGCCATTAATCCCAGCCAGATCACTTGCCTGCTGCTTCTGCCTCATTTCGCCATCCCTCAGACCCGACCCACTCTGTGGGGCCCGCGCTGCGCCCTTGCTCTGGGCTTCCTAAGAAACTGGGCTCAGGGGTGCTTCACAGGGAGCCGAAGCCCCAGTCCCTGCTGGGAACAGCCCCAGCAGTGGTTTCTGATGGATGTTCCTGACTGCCTGCCCCTGCAGTGGCGTGGACCTTGTGCCCGTTTCCAACTGCTCTCTCTGCCCTGTGATTGCTAAAGACAGATTTTTACATATTAATCTTTATTCCAAGCTGTATTTTGTGCTTGGCACCTTATCTCCAAGACTCTCTCAACTCTAAGTATCCAATAAAGCCTCAGCAGAAAATTCTTCTGTTGCTGAATAGCCCAGGCTGAGGAGTAAATGGATGTGCTCAAAGCATGCTTGGAGACCAGCCCCCCAATAAAACAAGAGGAAAAGGGAGTTTTCAGGCAGGGCAGTGCTTTGAAACACACCCAAGCAGCAGTAACAGCACAAGGAGGCAGAGGAACGCCCAGCACGGAGATGCAAGGAGGAAGATGGGGACAAGGCTGTGGCAGATGAAGCTGGCAGGGACCTGCACCTTTCGACAGCACAGGGAACCCTCCGCGCTCCCTCGAGAGGCAGATGAGGGAGACGAGCCAGACCCTTGGATGCTGGAGGTGGTGCCTGCACCGAGCCCCTGTGCCCAGGATCCCCCCACAGAGCCCGGGACCCCGGGGTCTGCGCAGGCTGCTTCCAGCTGGCACGGCTGTGGCGGGCAGGGACGGTGGCACCGAGCCGGAGCACTGCTGTCTCGACGCGCACGCTGCTGATCACACCGTCCTCCGCCCCTGCTCTGCAACCCTGGCCGGCTCCCAGCACATCTGTGCCTTTGTTGGCTTTCCCATCGGCCAGAACCACAGCAACCGAGCATCGACAAGACGACAGCAACGAAACGTCGAAGGAAAAACACGACCAAAGGGCAAACTAACTTTCAAAATTCACTAAATTAACAGCAGGGATACTTCATCCTGTATCTCTGATGTGACTGATTCAATCAGAACCATGCATGTATTTGAAGAACTATTGATTAGATCAAGAAAGCAAGCAGCACTCAATCTTATGTTTGCAACAGGTCACAGCAGCAGAGGAGTTTATCTAAAGTAAAAAGAAAGAGAGGGATTGCGGCCTCAGGCTTTGATCATGGACCATTAGTTTGTAACGCTGAGAGAACTACCCCATGCAGTTAGCACAACCACCGACTCTGCACCTCCAAGCACCGAGTTAAAAGGCATGCAGCTTATCATTGCAAATGAATTCATTTACCCATGACGAAGGTGGGGAATACGACCTTTTCACGCCTAGTGGAGAAAAATTGAAACAGTTTATGCACACGATAAAGACATTCTTGGCCATAACCCTGGACGCAAGGAATGGGGCAAAGCAAAGGTGTTCAGCTGAACCTCACCAGATCTCTGCCCTTCCACCTCTGCCCGGGCAGACGAGGGGTCCTATTTCAGCAAAAACCAGCACTCCCACCATACTCCACGGCCGCAAGCGCGTGACCCAGATAAAACCCTGGAGCATTGCAAAGCACGTTACAGGACATGGGATTACTCACCTGCATCCGAGGTACCCACACGTCCCTCTTTTCCAGGAAAACTTTTTCATAAGGCGGACTAGGGAACGGGAAGACCGCCCTGCTTTCACTGCCTGATGTGTTACGATCAGGGTTGGGGTAACTGTGTGCACTGTGTAAATATCCCTACGTGCTTCACGGGACTGCTACAAGTGTGCAAGCAGAGGTGCTTCTCACATTCAAACCTGAGCTTGTTTGAATAAAACAGAGCCCAGCAGATTGACCAAAATAACCTAAGCATAAACACCATCTACAAGGACTTTGATAAGAGTGCGGGCAGGGGAGTGGGGGAGCAGTGAACACGGAGTTCATGCCTCAAGCAACAAACACTACATGCTGGCTCACATGCTGCCTCAGCTCTGCTGTTCAAGTGCCAAGGCTCTGCAGAGCCCATCAAAGTCAGAGCCATTTTGTTCCCCAACTGGATCGAAGTTAATAACCAATTAAGAAATATTACAACACCAAAAAAAACAAGTATCTATTCGAGAACATCCTCAGGTGCTGTTCTGCCATGCCCGGGCATCCGAACAGTAACCGCACATTCCTGAAGGAACAAGTCTGCAGGAATCTAATCTCACAGCAGACATTGAGTTTTGAAAATGTAGGCAAGTCCTGACTCTTCCAATTCCCCAGCAAAGCCTCGCTGCGGGCCCAGCTGTCCTCCAGGCCTCTGCTAAAGTGATACTCCCCTATGTCAGGTCCTGCCCATCGCTGTCTTCGGCTGCCTGCTCAGCTCCGCTCAGCAGGCAAAGAGCAGATGTTTGACAGGAGATGGACACTGGCCAAACACTTTAACCAACAAAATGGCAGAGGAAGGAAAGTAAGGGGAAATGTAATGCTGCAGCTGAGTTACCTCTGTCCCATTCCCACCACCCAACAACGGGCTGCTCTTTAGGCAGTGGCTGCAGATGGGATGGCATCTACAATCACATGTGGCTGTTTCAGGCTCCAGCAACAATGAGGGGCAGGGAGGAGAGTACAGGGGCTGGGGAGAGAGGAGGAGAGGGGATAAGCAAGGCATGCCTTGCCTCAGCCCCTCGTGCCCAGCCACCGCCGCATGCTCCAGGTCCAACTCCTGCCAGCGCGGCTGGAGCTGGGCGGCTGCTGCAGCGTGCGGGCGTGATGGGGCTGACCACATTGCGGTTCAGAGCTCGGTTCAGCTTACACGTGCAAAGTTGTACAGGTTTTACACGGCAGCCACGGAGACGCGTGCCCAGCACAGACACTGCCATCAGCCCCAGCACTCAGAGACCTCCACAGGGGCAGCAAGATTGAGCAGGAGCCGATGCGGGGAAGAGGCACGGGCCATCCGCTGTCAACAGCATGTGGGCGCTCAGAGGAGGAGGACAGGACAGCAGGGATCTCTAACAACCTGCCGATAAGGACGTCAGTCATTTCCACCCCCTTTTCTAGCCCACTAACATCCTCCAGCTCTGCTGTAGAAGTTAGTTTTCAGGAGGGTGGGTTTCTAAACCTTTTTCAGCTACAACCTGCTGGTAACTCCAGGCAGCCAGCCCAGATAGCAAGTGTGATGACAATCCAGATAATTAAAAGTGACCCCACCCCACACAGCAATCAGCTTATTTGTCACACCACAACTCGATATAGCCATGCTGCCTCCTAAGAACAGCTATAATCTCTCCCTAGCAACTACCCTGACAGCTTGTACCTGAAATATCGCCCGTGCCCTGCAAGTGTGAGCTGCCGTGGTGATGCACAGACCCCAGCCAGCCTTGCAGTGCACAGACGACCCAAAAGTCTGTCCGATTTGCACAGGACACTGACTTTGTTATGTCTCTAAACTCTTCTTTTCCAAAACCAGCAAACAACAGTGACTCTAAAAAAACTCCGAATACCAGTTTCTAAGATGCAACTTGCCCCGCTACCCACGTAGCAACACAATTCAGCTCAAACGAGGATGATTGTAGGAAGCTCAGCTTGTCTGCTCTGTATACGGCACTCTTCAGGTCGGCAACTGCTCATTTACTTCTCCAAAATAAATTCTGTATTGAGGATGTGCAGAAAGCCCTGACCACGGGCGAGTCACGGGAGACACACGGGGTCGTTTCTCCTGTGAAAGCAGTTTCTGGCTTCACGGCTGACGCACAGCACAGACAGCATGGAAGCAGTTGCTCCCTCGATCAGCCAGAACTATGCCCTTCATGACGTTTTCTTTTTCCCCTCATAGAGGGGGAAGTAGAGCAAACAGGGCACCACCCTCCAAGCGAGCATTTGCTGCCTGCACTCAGCTGTTCTCACCAAGGGAACCTCCAGATTTGCCGTCACGTACTTCCCCCGTGTGAGCACAACAGTAGCTATGGCAACTCCACCGCTACTTACTTGAGATCCTTTCGAAGGGCACGTTCACTTCACCAGCAGGTTTGCTGCCTCGGTTGATTTTTTTATTACCTGAGATGCAGCTGCCAAGAGATTCTGCAGCAGAGGGACAGGACAGGCACTGGCACCCTGCCAGCTACGAGACAATCACGCTTGCTTTGCTCTTTGCTTTACAGAAATCAGCACTGTCACCCTCCCCATCCCCTTGAGACTGGCTCCACAATTTATTTGTCCTATAGGATGAAAGCTGTGGTGGGCTAAAGACAAACCAAGAATAACTTCTGCTCCAAGTAGCATCCTGAAACACACTCCCTTTCAGGATAAAAGCATATCCTTACTTACCCTTTGTCAAAGAAAGAAGTATGTCCCGGATGAGGGTACTTTGTGCCATTGCTGTTCATCACGCCGCTGTTAACATTCCCTGAAATGTAGGATTTCCGTGATGCCTGGTCCTTTGCAAAATTTCTGCAAGCAGCTAATTTGGATTCTAAGGCCTGTGAAAGGGGGAAAAAAAATGACGTCAAAAAAGTAATACCTTTAAGAGGAAGTATTTTGCTGCTCAAGTTCAGGCTTTGTCATGACCCCAAGATCACCACGATCAGGAACCCAGTGTGATCACCTTTGGCAAAAGCTGAACTGAATGGGAACAAAGCTGTCATTTTCTCTGTCATCCAACCACAAAGGAAACCCACACAACGAGACGCTGACGCAGACTGCCACGCGTGACTCAGTTCCATCCGGGCTCAGATTTTACAACATATCAACACTCAATTAATTACCTAAAATAAGGAAGCCAATTCCTAGCAGAAGTTACCAAAACTTCCTGCTTCAGCAGCTGCAGTAAGGCTGGCATAAGCTAATCAGAAGTCTAAGACAGAGCCTAAAGCAGAATCCTCAAGTTTTGCAAGGGACTTTGTATTTGGGACTTTGTATTTGGAAATTCGAATTTTTTTCTCCAGGGCAATGCCTTCTAGCATTTCTTTCTTAATTTTAGCCTGCAAAACAAAGCCAGTTTCTTAAGTGCCATTGGTATGCTTCAGAACAAGAAGTGCTACAGCATCAGGTGAGGAACCCAAGGCAGCAACTAAGCCTGTCTCTGTGGTCTGTACCTCATCTGTACTACTTCGCAGCAAGCCTGGTGAGATCTTGTTCCCCTGTACAAGGTGACAGTCTCTGCCTCATCTGCTGACTCCTGCCAGAAGGGAGGCCAAAATCCTGATTCTCTCCTTCACTGCAGCACACCCCCTGCCCTTTCTGCTGTCTGTCACAAACTGAGGCTTTGCTTCAATAGCAGTCCGGTCTAGCAGAAAGTCCTTGCAACAATTTCTTACATCCACCCTGCGCATGGGAGCATTCATACACTTGCAAATGCATACAGCGGAGACAAAACCTCATCTCCCCAAACACGGGGCTTGGTCCCATTCCACGTAGAAAAATATTCCACTGATAAGACACTGGCATGCTATCACAAGTAAGTGAACACTACACAGTGTTCTAGAAATCCATGCAAGCTTACTCAGTGGCTATATAGGCAGATATATTGTGGTCAGCAGGTCGAGGGAGGTTCTCCTTCCCCTCTACTTGGTCCTAGTGAGGCCCCATCTGCAGTACTCTGTCCAGTTCTGGGCTCCCCAGTTCAAGAAAGATGAGGAGCTACTGGAGAGAGTCCAGCGGAGGGCTATGAGGATGGTGAGGGGACTGGAGCATCTCTCCTACGAGGAGAGGCTAAGGGAGCTGGGCTTGTTCAGCCTGGAGAAGAGAAGGCAGAGAGGGGACCTTATAACTGCCTAGAAACATCTTCAGGGTCGGTGTCAAGAGGATGTGGTCAGATTCTTTTCAGTGGTGCCCAGCGACAAGGGGCAACAGGCTCAAATTGAAGAATAGGAAGTTCCAGCTGAACATGAAGAACAACTTCTTCACTCTGAGGGTGACAGAGCACTAGAACAGGCTACCCAGAGAGGCTGTGGAGTCTCCTTCTCTAGAGATACTCAAACCCTCCTGGACAAGGTCCTGTGCAGCCTGCTCTGGGTGACCCTGCTTCGGCAGGGGGCTGGACCGGGTGACCCACAGAGGTCCCTTCCAACCCCCACCATTCTGTGACCCTGTGAGATATAGATAACTACCTACCTCTTGGTCTCAAAGCACCTATCAGCTGGAAATAGCCTGTGTGATCTGTGCCAAGTGACTCTATCTCAGCTGCATGCAAGAAAGCTGAGGGGAAACTTCTTGCAGAGAAATGGAGTCTGAGGCTCAGGATGAGGCATCTTATGAGTAGCCAAAGCCACAGAAATCCTAAACATCCTCTAATCATTACTGAACAAATGCATGAGCTGGAATTTTGTACCACTGGCAGAGCGTGTGTCTCGGAGCAGGCTGGGAACAACCATGCTTATTTGACATTTCCTGTTCTTGCAGAGTAATCACACGGGATTGTGCTTAAGCTCTCTCAATCCCCTGCAGACTCTTACTCACAATGATCCCATTTTAAACATGTCACTCCATAACCCCGAGTTATCCTGCTGCCCTTTCAAACCAGCTACGAGCTCACCGACTCCAAACATGAACAATGAGTTAATTTTTAATTTCAAACTTTGCTAAAACAACTGTCTGTACTGCAGCTATTGCTGTTCTCAGTGCTAACCACAAGAGACAGAGGAAAGCCAGCACCGGCGGCGAGACACGGAGGCTACCCATGCTTCCACTCAGAACACCAGCCACTGAGGCACGTCAACAAGCTTCTCATAACTCAAGAGTCGCCTTCATTCAACTGGAAAGCCTGGCATCCTAAACAACACTGTAACAGATGTTTAAACCACTTCTTCCTTGCTTATTGTGGTAATCCCTTTAAAGGCTCACGCATTTCACTTCCCCATCAACTACAGATGGGAACATTTGGCTTTCTCCTGATTTATTTTCTCACTTTCTTAGCACAGGCTTCTACTTTTTTTTCTGTTTTCAGCACCTGTTGCAGATCTCCCCAGGCATGATCTCAGCTCCCCTCCCATGACACACAGTTACTGTGCAGCAGGCACCCAGAGTCTGAGTGCCAGTTCTGCATCTGGGTCTCACTAGAGAGGAAGCCACAGGCCACACCTGAGGTAAGAACAAGTGGCTGACAGTGTCTAACCCCATACACCAAAGTGCTTGAGAAACTTCTTACTCCAAATATGAATTTCATCACCCAAAGTTGGAATCGGAACCTTAGTAATATGCTTTACAAATCAAGATCATTAAAAAAAATACATTATCACATACTAAACACTGAATATGGATGCTTTGGAAACTACAGCACAGGCCAAGACCTTGTGATTGTGCACAAGGATGAAAGCTCAGTGACAACCCCACCGAGACAGGAATACTTCAGTTCAGAGCACTCACCTCCACTTTCCGCAACAGATCTCCCACAATGTTGAGCGCAGATATTCTAGCCGAAGGAGTAAGGGGGCTGGTACCAAATCCATTTGGTATAGCTGCAAACACAGACACATTTTATTACCTGCTCCACTTCTCCACAGGTTTTTTTATTTGTTTTTTTTTTGTTTGTTTCAATTTCAATAAATGAACTCCAAGGTAAAAAAGTAAATCTAAAATCCTACTGCAGGCTATTCACACAATTACCCCACAATAACACGCAGACTACATGATGACTAGCCATGGAAAAACGAAAAAGCTTAATTCCTGTCCACTGCCCTCTTTCCCATTAGAACTACACACAGAGTTCTCGCACTCTCCATCTGCAAGGCTATTGCCCGCAATCCATCTAATCCAGCCAGAGCTTCCCCTGGAATCTATTCTTTCTAATTTGAAAAATAACGTATTAATCCTTGCAGTTGTCCAGAGCCTTCCAGACAGGGAAGCAGACTGGACTAACACCCTGCTGCCTCATAGAGAAAACAAGACCCCCAAAAAGTATGTGTTGTAACAGGGGCAGTCTAGACTGTTTGAATTACTGCCCACCATTTACTCACCACTGCTGCTCCACATTTAAGCAGAAATATCAGCCACTGCACTTCCCTGCGATCTCAAAGGTCTTCAGAGCTCTGCTGCAGGCATCCACTGCAGAGCACAAACCCTTGCCCTGGTAAAAGCACTATCTAAGCTTCACCATCCTGCTTCTCCATGCTGCTTACTGATTATACTCCTTAAATGCACCTGATACTGCCCCAGGATTTAAACACACCTGATCCAATGCAGGTGGGATCCACACCTACCTACACTTACTTCAAGTTCACCAACAAGCACCTGGCCTGAAATTGTTTGTTAACAAGCTGCAGGTACTGCCTAACAACTAGACACAGTTTCTACAAATTATACATTTTGGGGAAGGAAAACTATTTTCCAATCCTTTTCCAACAGGTGTAGCTGGCAAGGAGAGAGATGCCTGGACAGCCGAATCCATCTTTTCACAGTCTAGAGTCGGAGAACTGGGCGCTGACTTTCGGGTGACTTCTTGTTGCCTCTCCCGTACTGCTAGCTCTTGCCGTAAGTCTGAGGGTTGAAAGAATAAAAAACCCACACATCTTGGTGACCGAGTTCCCTAATAAACACTGTCTCTATTCATTTGGGAGGGATGAGGAGGAAACACTTTGCAACAACTCTGTATTAACTGCCTGCTGCTGGCTTTCTGCAGCAGCGAGAACCCCCACCTCAGGGCAGTCACAGCCCCAGACCATCACTACCTGTCACGTGTAAGCACAGCAGGTGACTTTTCCGCAGTATCTTCCCCATCTGTGGTGCGAGACCCATGGAAAGTGCGTTAAGCGAACTGCAGCTGGTCACAAATGCCTGCGGAACTACACTTCGCTCTTGCTCAAACAGCGGTGGCGAAAAGGGAGGAATGACCCATTCTTACGATTCAAACTCCCCACATCATTCTTCCTGTTAAGCTGTGAGCTATCTGCAGACGTTCGCATTTTCAGAGCAGGGCTGCGGGAGGCCCCCGGCACGGACCCCCAAAGATACGTCTGACATTTGATGTGGCAAGACAAGCAAGCAGCCCCAGACTCTGTGCCTCTGTGCGAGCAGTGCCATGGGCAGATGAGGCTGAGCAACAGCTTTCCAGGCTAGCTCTTTCTGCCTGCGAGCTATCTGCAGACGTTCGCATTTTCGAAGCAGGGCTGACGGAGGAATCCGGCACAGACCATCTAAGTTACATTTGAAATTCGCGGGAGCAAGACAAGAAATCATCGAAAGTCTCTGTGCCTCTGTGCGAGCAGTGCCATGGGCAGATGAGGCTGACCAACAGCTTTCCAGGCTAGCTTTTTCTGGCTGCGAGCTATCTGCAGACGTTCACATTTTCAGAGCAGCGCTGCAGCAGGCCCCCTGCAAGGACTCTCAAAGATACCTTTGAATTTGAAGGGGGTAAGAAAAGCAAGCACCCCCAGTCTCTGTGCCTCTGTGCGAGCAGTGCCATGGACAGATGAGGCTGAGTAACAGCTTTCCAGGCTAGCTCTTTCTGCCTGCGAGCTATCTGCCACTTTCGCATTTTCGGAGCAGCGCTGATGTAGGCCCCCTGCACGGACCCCCTAAATCTACGTTTGAAGTTTGAGGGGGCAAGACAAGCAAGCAGCCCCAGTCTCTGTGCCTCTGTGCGAGCAGCGCCATGGGCAGATGAGGCTGAGCAACAGCTTTCCAGGCTAGCTCTTTCTGCCTGCGAGCTATTTGCAGACGTTCGCATTTTGGGAGCAACGCTGCCGGAGGTCCCCTGCACGGACCCCCAAAGTTACGTTTGAAGTTTGAGGTGGCAAAACAAGCAAGCAGCCCCAGTCTCTGTGCCTCTGTGCGTGTAGTGCTATGGGCAGATGAGGCTGAGTAACAGCTTTCCAGGCTAGCTCTTTCTGGCTGCGAGCTATCTGCAGACGTTCGCATTTTCGAAGCAGGGCTGACGGAGGAATCCGGCACAGACCATCTAAGTTACATTTGAAATTCGCGGGAGCAAGACAAGAAATCATCGAAAGTCTCTGTGCCTCTGTGCGAGCAGTGCCATGGGCAGATGAGGCTGAGCAACAGCTTTCCAGGCTAGCTCTTTCTGCCTGCGAGCTATTTGCAGACGTTCGCATTTTGGGAGCAACGCTGCCGGAGGTCCCCTGTACGGACCACCTAAGCTACGTTTGAAATTTGAGGTGGCAAGACAAGCCATCAGCCCCAGTCTCTGTGCCTCTGTGCGTGTAGTGCTATGGGCAGATGAGGCTGAGTAACAGCTTTCCAGGCTAGCTTTTTCTGCCTGCGAACTCTCTGCAGACGTTCGCATTTTGGGAGCAGGTCTGCTAGAGGCTACTTGCACGGACCACCTAAGCTACGTTTGAAGTTTGATGTGGCAAGACAAGCAAGCAGCCCCTGTCTCTGTGCCTCTGTGCGAGTAGTGCCATGGGCATATGAGGCTCAGCAACAGCTTTCCAGGCTAGCTCTTTCTGCCTGCGAGCTATCTGCAGACGTTCGCATTTTCAGAGCATGTCTGCTGGAGGCACCCTGCACGGAACCCAAAATTACATTTGAATTTTGAGGTGGCAAGACAAGCAAGCAGCCCCAGTCTCTGTGCCTCTGTGCGAGCAGTGCCATGGGCAGATGAGGCTGAGCAACAGCTTTCCAGGCTAGCTCTTTCTGGCTGCGAGCTATCTGCAGACGTTCACATTTTCGGAGCAGGGCTGCGGGAGGCTACTTGCATGGACCACCTAAGCTATGTTTGAAGTTTGAGGTGGCAAGACAAGCAAGCAGCCCCAGTCTCTGTGCCTCTGTGCGAGCAGTGCCATGGGCAGATTAGGCTGAGCAACAGCTTTCCAGGCTAGATCTTTGTGGCTGCGAGCTATCTGCAGACGTTCGCATTTTTGGAGCAGGGCTCCAGCAGGCCCCCTGCAAGGACTCCCAAATCTACGTTTGAAGTTTGAGGTGGGAAGACAAGCAAGCAGCCCCCGTCTCTGTGCCTCTGTGCGAGCAGTGCCATGAGCAGATGAGGCTGAGCAACAGCTTTCCAGGCTAGCCTCTTCTGGCTGCGAGCTACATGCTCTAATACTAGAAGCATATGTGGTTAGCACAGTATACAGTTTGTTTAGGGATAACTACTGAAGAAGGAAACATCAGATATACAATTTCTGTAATGACATGTAACACTATTTGAATTAATTATTTGTTTGGACATAGGAAAAGTTTACATAGCTAAGAACCTATCCCTCAGGGAATATGTATATATTTTTTTTGCAACCTGTCCAAGCAACTAATTCTGTTTGCTTTCTTTCTTCTGTTGTGTTGTGTTCACATTTAGTATTCTCTTGCGTTCTGTAATATTGTGTTGTGTTCTCCTGTGTTCTGATGTGTACTCATTTTTAGTGTTCTGTTGTTTTTTGTTGTGTTCTGTTGTGTTCTGTTGTGTTCTGCTGTGTTCTGATGTGTTCTTTTGTGTTCTGATGTATTGTATTCTTTTTGGTTCTGTTCTGTTTTTTTCTGTTTTGTTCTGATGTGTTCTATTGTGTTCTGATGTGTAGTGTTCTATTGTGTTCTGATATGTTTTCTTGTGTTCTCATTTATAGTATTCTCCTGTGTTCTGATGTGTTCTGCTGTGTTATGTTGTGTTCTGTTGTGTTCTCTGATGTTCTGATGTATTCTCATGTGTACTGTTCTGTTGTGTTCTTTTGTGTTCTGTTGTGTTCTGTTGTGTTCTCATGTGTAGTGTTCTGTTCTGTTCTCTTCTGTTTTGTTCTGTTGTGTTCTATTGTGTTCAATTCTGTTCACATGTGTAGTGTTCTCATGTTCTGTTGTGTTCTTGTGTGTTCTGTTGTGTTCTGATGTGTTCTCATGTGTAGTATTGTGTTGTGTTCTATTGTGTTCTTTTGTGTTCTGTTGTGTCTTCACGTGTAGTGTTGTGTTGTGTTCTGTTTTGTTCAGATGTGTTCTCATGTGTAGTGTTCTTTTGTGTTCTGTTGTGTTCTGTTGTGTTCTGATGTGTTCTCAGGTGCAGTGTTCTTTTGTGTTCTGTTGTGTTCTGTTGTGTTCTATTGTGTTCTCGTGTAGTGTTCTGTGGTGTTCTGTTGTGTTCTGATGTGTACTCATGTATAGTGTTCTGTTGTGTTCTGTTGTGTTCTGATTACTTCACATGTAGCATTTTGTAGTGCTGTGTAGTGTTCTGTTGTGTTCTGCTGTGTTATGATGTGTTCTGATGTGTTCTGTTGTGTTCTGATGTGTTGTATTCTCTTGTGTTCTCTTGTGTTCTGATGTGTTCTCGTGTGCAGTGTTCTTTTGTGTTCTGTTGTGTTCTGTTGTGTTCTGTTGTGTTCAGTGGTGTTCTGTTGTGTTCTGTGTGTTCTGTTGTGTTCTGATGTGTTCTCATGTGTAGTGTTCTACTGTGTTCCGTAGTCTTCTGTTGTGTTCTGTTGTATTCTCTTGGGTTCTGTGATGTTCTGATGTGTAGTGTTCTGTTTCGTTCTATTGTGTTCTGATGTGTTCACATGTGAAGTGTTCTGTTGTGTTCTGTTCTCTTCAAGTGTGTAGTGTTCTGTTTTGTTCTGTTGTGTTCTCTTGTCTTCACATGTGTAGTGTTCTGCTGTGTTCTGTTTGGTTCTGATGTGTTCTGATGTGTTCTCATTTTCACCGGACTCCAGGAAGGGGCGCAGCCGGGGGGAGGGGCTGACCCCACCTGGCCGAACAGAGCCCAGTGTTCCATACCCTGTGACGTCACGCTGGGTTCCGGTGGGGAGGGCAGGGCGGCGGGAAGGCACTCGCGGCTTGGGGGGACGCAGCACCGGTCCTGTTTCGGCAGAGCAGCTGTCTGGGTTGTACGGTTCGTTGTTGTGTTTTCTTTTTATTTGTATCGTTGTTGTTCCTGTTTTCCCTCTGTTTGCTGTTCTGTTAAACTGCCCTTATCCCGACCCACCTGTTTCTGCCTCTTTCTTTTCATTCTCCTCCTCCGCACGCCGGCGGGGGGAGGGGCGGCTGCGTGGCGCTTTTGTTGCAGGCGGCAGCCGAAACCGAAACAGTTTTTCAGCAATTTAAGTCACAGATATGATCTGTAATGGGACAGATGACACTAACTGCATCTGACCATCCTAATATACTCCAGATGTTTATCTTTGCAAATATTGTTAGCTTGCAGTAGACTTTGTGCAAAGGTAGCAAGAGGAAGAGAAGTCTGCCTTTGAATTTTAAAGCTTTCTTTGCAGGTGTCATTTTGTGTCCTTCTGTCTACGTGACTCGCAGCACTACACTGCACGTTCTGCGGAGCCCCTGATCTGCTAGTGACATTAACGGCTAGCTGGGTGGTGGTGGAAGGGTGCCAGTTCTCGCAGTGCGATTTCAGTAAGGAATTTCAAACTAGTTAGACTTCCCTAAAATCCAGAAACGCGTTTACCAGTTCAGGAAGAGGTGGTGGTGTTGCCTTGTCCTGCCAGTGCTGAGTGCTGTATGTCCTGGGTTCGGCCAGGACAGGGTTAATTTTCACCGGACTCCAGGAAGGGGCGCAGCCGGGGGGGGGGGGCTGACCCCACCTGGCCGAACAGAGCCCGGAGTTCCATACCCTGTGACGTCACGCTGGGTTCCGGTGGGGGGGGCGGGGCGGCGGGAAGGCACTCGCGGCTTGGGGGGACGCAGCGCCGGTCCTGTTTCGGGAGAGCGGCTGTCTGGGTTGTACGGTTCGTTGTTGTGCTTTCTCCTTATTTGTATCGTTGTTGTTCCTGTTTTCCCTCTGTTTGCTGTTCTGTTAAACTGCCCTTATCCCGACCCACCTGTTTCTGCCTCTTTCTTTTCATTCTCCTCCGCACGCCGGCGGGGGGAGGGGCGGCCGCGTGGCGCTTTTTTTGCCGGCGGCAGCCGAAACCGAAACAGTTTTTCAGCAATTTAAGTCACAGATATGATCTGTAATGGGACAGATGACACTAACTGCATCTGACCATCCTGATATACTCCAGAGGTTTATCTTTGCAAATATTGTTAGCTTGCAGTAGACTTTGTGCAAAGGTAGCAAGAGGAAGAGAAGCCTGTCTTTGAATTTTAAAGCTTTCTTTGCATGTGTCATTTTGTATCCTCCTGTCTACGTGACTCACAGCACTACACTGCACGTTCTGCGGAGCCCCTGATCTGCTAGTGACTGCTCTGTGCGAGCAGTGCCATGAGCAGACGAGGCTGAGCAACAGCTTTCCAGGCTAGCTCTTTCTGGCTGCGAGCTATGTGCAGACGTTCGCATTTTCATAGCAGCGCTGCCGGAGGCCCCCTGCACGAACTCTCAAAGTTACGTTTGAAGTCTGAGGGGGCAAGACAAGCAAGCAGTCCCAGTCTCTGTGCCTCTGTGCGAGCAGTGCCATGGGCAGATGAGGCTGTGCAACAGCTTTCCAGGCTAGATCTTTCTGCCTGCGAGCTATCTGCAGACGTTCGCATTTTCGGAGCAGGGCTCCAGCAGGCCCCATGCATTGACCACCTAATCTATGTTTGAAGTTTGAGGTGGCAAGACAAGAAAGCAGACCCTGTCTCTGTGCCTCTGTGCGAGCAGTGCCATGGGCAGATGAGGCTGAGCAACAGCTTTCCAGGCTAGCTCTTTCTGGCTGCGAGCTATCTGCAGACGTTCGCATTTTCGGAGCAGGGCTGCCGGAGGTCCCCTGCACGAACCCCCAAATCTACGTTTGAAGTTTGAGGTGGGAAGACAAGCAAGCAGCCCCCGTCTCTGTGCCTCTGTGCGAGCTGTGCCATGAGCAGATGAGGCTGAGCAACAGCTTTCCAGGCTAGCCTCTTCTGGCTGCGAGCTACATGCTCTAATACTAGAAGCATATGTGGTTAGCACAGTATACAGTTTGTTTAGGGATAACTACTGAAGAAGGAAACATCAGATATACAATTTCTGTAATGACATGTAACACTATTTGAATTAATTATTTGTTTGGACATAGGAAAAGTTTACATAGCTAAGAACCTATCCCTCAGGGAATATGTATATATTTTTTTTGCAACCTGTCCAAGCAATTAATTCTGTTTGCTTTCTTTCTTCTGTTCTGTTGTGTTCACATTTAGTATTCTCTTGCGTTCTGTAATATTGTGTTGTGTTCTCCTGTGTTCTGATGTGTACTCATTTTTAGTGTTCTGTTGTTTTTTGTTGTGTTCTGTTGTGTTCTGTTGTGTTCTGCTGTGTTCTGATGTGTTCTTTTGTGTTCTGATGTATTGTATTCTTTTTGGTTCTGTTCTGTTTTTTTCTGTTTTGTTCTGATGTGTTCTATTGTGTTCTGATGTGTAGTGTTCTATTGTGTTCTGATATGTTTTCTTGTGTTCTCATTTATAGTATTCTCCTGTGTTCTGATGTGTTCTGCTGTGTTATGTTGTGTTCTGTTGTGTTCTCTGATGTTCTGATGTATTCTCATGTGTACTGTTCTGTTGTGTTCTTTTGTGTTCTGTTGTGTTCTGTTGTGTTCTCATGTGTAGTGTTCTGTTCTGTTCTCTTCTGTTTTGTTCTGTTGTGTTCTATTGTGTTCAATTCTGTTCACATGTGTAGTGTTCTCATGTTCTGTTGTGTTCTTGTGTGTTCTGTTGTGTTCTGATGTGTTCTCATGTGTAGTATTGTGTTGTGTTCTATTGTGTTCTTTTGTGTTCTGTTGTGTCTTCATGTGTTGTGTTGTGTTCTGTTGTGTTCTGATGTGTTCTCAGGTGCAGTGTTCTTTTGTGTTCTGTTGTGTTCTGTTGTGTTCTATTGTGTTCTCATGTGTAGTGTTCTGCTGTGTTATGATGTGTTCTGATGTGTTCTGTTGTGTTCTGATGTGTTGTATTCTCTTGTGTTCTCTTGTGTTCTGATGTGTTCTCGTGTGCAGTGTTCTTTTGTGTTCTGTTGTGTTCTGTTGTGTTCAGTGGTGTTCTGTTGTGTTCTGTGTGTTCTGTTGTGTTCTGATGTGTTCTCATGTGTAGTGTTCTACTGTGTTCCGTAGTCTTCTGTTGTGTTCTGTTGTATTCTCTTGGGTTCTGTGATGTTCTGATGTGTAGTGTTCTGTTTCGTTCTATTGTGTTCTGATGTGTTCACATGTGAAGTGTTCTGTTGTGTTCTGTTCTCTTCAAGTGTGTAGTGTTCTGTTTTGTTCTGTTGTGTTCTCTTGTCTTCACATGTGTAGTGTTCTGCTGTGTTCTGTTTGGTTCTGATGTGTTCTGATGTGTTCTCATTTTCACCGGACTCCAGGAAGGGGCGCAGCCGGGGGGAGGGGCTGACCCCACCTGGCCAAACAGAGCCCAGTGTTCCATACCCTGTGACGTCACGCTGGGTTCCGGTGGGGAGGGCAGGGCGGCGGGAAGGCACTCGCGGCTTGGGGGGACGCAGCGCCGGTCCTGTTTCGGGAGAGTGGCTGTCTGGGTTGTACGGTTCGTTGTTGTGCTTTCTCCTTATTTGTATCGTTGTTGTTCCTGTTTTCCCTCTGTTTGCTGTTCTGTTAAACTGCCCTTATCCCGACCCACCTGTTTCTGCCTCTTTCTTTTCATTCTCCTCCGCACGCCGGCGGGGGGAGGAGCGGCCGCGTGGCGCTTTTTTTGCCGGCGGCAGCCGAAACCGAAACAGTTTTTCAGCAATTTAAGTCACAGATATGATCTGTAATGGGACAGATGACACTAACTGCATCTGACCATCCTAATATACTCCAGAGGTTTATCTTTGCAAATATTGTTAGCTTGCAGTAGACTTTGTGCAAAGGTAGCAAGAGGAAGAGAAGCCTGTCTTTGAATTTTAAAGCTTTCTTTGCATGTGTCATTTTGTGTCCTTCTGTCTACGTGACTCACAGCACTACACTGCACGTTCTGCGGAGCCCCTGATCTGCTAGTGACTGCTCTGTGCGAGCAGTGCCATGAGCAGACGAGGCTGAGCAACAGCTTTCCAGGCTAGCTCTTTCTGGCTGCGAGCTATGTGCAGACGTTCGCATTTTCATAGCAGCGCTGCCGGAGGCCCCCTGCACGAACTCTCAAAGTTACGTTTGAAGTCTGAGGGGGCAAGACAAGCAAGCAGTCCCAGTCTCTGTGCCTCTGTGCGAGCAGTGCCATGGGCAGATGAGGCTGAGCAACAGCTTTCCAGGCTAGATCTTTCTGCCTGCGAGCTATCTGCAGACGTTCGCATTTTCGGAGCAGGGCTCCAGCAGGCCCCATGCATTGACCACCTAATCTACGTTTGAAGTTTGAGGTGGCAAGACAAGAAAGCAGACCCTGTCTCTGTGCCTCTGTGCGAGCAGTGCCATGGGCAGATTAGGCTGAGCAACAGCTTTCCAGGCTAGCTCTTTGTGGCTGCGAGCTATCTGCAGACGTTCGCATTTTGGGAGCAGGGCTCCAGCAGGCCACCTGCACGGACCCCCAAAGTTACGTTTGAAGTTTGAGGTGGCAAAACAAGCAAGCAGCCCCAGTCTCTGTGCCTCTGTGCGAGCAGTGCCATGAGCAGATGAGGCTGAGCAACAGCTTTCCAGGCTAGCTCTTTGTGGCTGCGAGCTATCTTCAGACGTTCGCATTTTGCGAGCAGGGCTGCCGAAGGTCCCCTGCACGAACCCCCAAATCTACGTTTGAAGTTTGAGGTGGGAAGACAAGCAAGCAGCCCCCGTCTCTGTGCCTCTGTGCGAGCTGTGCCATGAGCAGATGAGGCTGAGCAACAGCTTTCCAGGCTAGCCTCTTCTGGCTGCGAGCTACATGCTCTAATACTAGAAGCATATGTGGTTAGCACAGTATACAGTTTGTTTAGGGATAACTACTGAAGAAGGAAACATCAGATATACAATTTCTGTAATGACATGTAACACTATTTGAATTAATTATTTGTTTGGACATAGGAAAAGTTTACATAGCTAAGAACCTATCCCTCAGGGAATATGTATATATTTTTTTTGCAACCTGTCCAAGCAATTAATTCTGTTTGCTTTCTTTCTTCTGTTCTGTTGTGTTCACATTTAGTATTCTCTTGCGTTCTGTAATATTGTGTTGTGTTCTCCTGTGTTCTGATGTGTACTCATTTTTAGTGTTCTGTTGTTTTTTGTTGTGTTCTGTTGTGTTCTGTTGTGTTCTGCTGTGTTCTGACGTGTTCTTTTGTGTTCTGATGTATTGTATTCTTTTTGGTTCTGTTCTGTTTTTTTCTGTTTTGTTCTGATGTGTTCTATTGTGTTCTGATGTGTAGTGTTCTATTGTGTTCTGATATGTTTTCTTGTGTTCTCATTTATAGTATTCTCCTGTGTTCTGATGTGTTCTGCTGTGTTATGTTGTGTTCTGTTGTGTTCTCTGATGTTCTGATGTATTCTCATGTGTACTGTTCTGTTGTGTTCTTTTGTGTTCTGTTGTGTTCTGTTGTGTTCTCATGTGTAGTGTTCTGTTCTGTTCTCTTCTGTTTTGTTCTGTTGTGTTCTATTGTGTTCAATTCTGTTCACATGTGTAGTGTTCTCATGTTCTGTTGTGTTCTTGTGTGTTCTGTTGTGTTCTGATGTGTTCTCATGTGTAGTATTGTGTTGTGTTCTATTGTGTTCTTTTGTGTTCTGTTGTGTCTTCATGTGTTGTGTTGTGTTCTGTTGTGTTCTGATGTGTTCTCAGGTGCAGTGTTCTTTTGTGTTCTGTTGTGTTCTGTTGTGTTCTATTGTGTTCTCATGTGTAGTGTTCTGTGGTGTTCTGTTGTGTTCTGTTGTATTCTCTTGGGTTCTGTGATGTTCTGATGTGTAGTGTTCTGTTTCGTTCTATTGTGTTCTGATGTGTTCACATGTGAAGTGTTCTGTTGTGTTCTGTTCTCTTCAAGTGTGTAGTGTTCTGTTTTGTTCTGTTGTGTTCTCTTGTCTTCACATGTGTAGTGTTCTGCTGTGTTCTGTTTGGTTCTGATGTGTTCTGATGTGTTCTCATTTTCACCGGACTCCAGGAAGGGGCGCAGCCGGGGGGGGGGCTGACCCCACCTGGCCGAACAGAGCCCGGTGTTCCATACCCTGTGACGTCACGCTGGGTTCCGGTGGGGAGGGCGGGGCGGCGGGAAGGCACTCGCGGCTTGGGGGGACGCAGCACCGGTCCTGTTTCGGCAGAGCAGCTGTCTGGGTTGTACGGTTCGTTGTTGTGTTTTCTCCTTATTTGTATCGTTGTTGTTCCTGTTTTCCCTCTGTTTGCTGTTCTGTTAAACTGCCCTTATCCCGACCCACCTGTTTCTGCCTCTTTCTTTTCATTCTCCTCCTCCGCACGCCGGCAGGGGGAGGGGCGGCTGCGTGGCGCTTTTGTTGCCGGCGGCAGCCGAAACCGAAACAGTTTTTCAGCAATTTAAGTCACAGATATGATCTGTAATGGGACAGATGACACTAACTGCATCTGACCATCCTAATATACTCCAGATGTTTATCTTTGCAAATATTGTTAGCTTGCAGTAGACTTTGTGCAAAGGTAGCAAGAGGAAGAGAAGCCTGTCTTTGAATTTTAAAGATTTCTTTGCATGTGTCATTTTGTGTCCTTCTGTCTACGTGACTCACAGCACTACACTGCACGTTCTGCGGAGCCCCTGATCTGCTAGTGACTGCTCTGTGCGAGCAGTGCCATGAGCAGACGAGGCTGAGCAACAGCTTTCCAGGCTAGCTCTTTCTGGCTGCGAGCTATGTGCAGACGTTCGCATTTTCATAGCAGCACTGCCGGAGGCCCCCTGCACGAACTCTCAAAGTTACGTTTGAAGTCTGAGGGGGCAAGACAAGCAAGCAGCCCCAGTCTCTGTGCCTCTGTGCGAGCAGTGCCATGGGCAGATGAGGCTGAGCAACAGCTTTCCAGGCTAGCTCTTTGTGGCTGCGAGCTATCTGCAGACGTTCGCATTTTCGGAGCAGGGCTGCCGGAGATCCCCTGCACGAACCCCCAAATCTACGTTTGAAGTTTGAGGTGGGAAGACAAGCAAGCAGCCCCCGTCTCTGTGCCTCTGTGCGAGCTGTGCCATGAGCAGATGAGGCTGAGCAACAGCTTTCCAGGCTAGCCTCTTCTGGCTGCGAGCTACATGCTCTAATACTAGAAGCATATGTGGTTAGCACAGTATACAGTTTGTTTAGGGATAACTACTGAAGAAGGAAACATCAGATATACAATTTCTGTAATGACATGTAACACTATTTGAATTAATTATTTGTTTGGACATAGGAAAAGTTTACATAGCTAAGAACCTATCCCTCAGGGAATATGTATATATTTTTTTTGCAACCTGTCCAAGCAATTAATTCTGTTTGCTTTCTTTCTTCTGTTCTGTTGTGTTCACATTTAGTATTCTCTTGCGTTCTGTAATATTGTGTTGTGTTCTCCTGTGTTCTGATGTGTACTCATTTTTAGTGTTCTGTTGTTTTTTGTTGTGTTCTGTTGTGTTCTGTTGTGTTCTGCTGTGTTCTGATGTGTTCTTTTGTGTTCTGATGTATTGTATTCTTTTTGGTTCTGTTCTGTTTTTTTCTGTTTTGTTCTGATGTGTTCTATTGTGTTCTGATGTGTAGTGTTCTATTGTGTTCTGATATGTTTTCTTGTGTTCTCATTTATAGTATTCTCCTGTGTTCTGATGTGTTCTGCTGTGTTATGTTGTGTTCTGTTGTGTTCTCTGATGTTCTGATGTATTCTCATGTGTACTGTTCTGTTGTGTTCTTTTGTGTTCTGTTGTGTTCTGTTGTGTTCTCATGTGTAGTGTTCTGTTCTGTTCTCTTCTGTTTTGTTCTGTTGTGTTCTATTGTGTTCAATTCTGTTCACATGTGTAGTGTTCTCATGTTCTGTTGTGTTCTTGTGTGTTCTGTTGTGTTCTGATGTGTTCTCATGTGTAGTATTGTGTTGTGTTCTATTGTGTTCTTTTGTGTTCTGTTGTGTCTTCATGTGTTGTGTTGTGTTCTGTTGTGTTCTGATGTGTTCTCAGGTGCAGTGTTCTTTTGTGTTCTGTTGTGTTCTGTTGTGTTCTATTGTGTTCTCATGTGTAGTGTTCTGCTGTGTTATGATGTGTTCTGATGTGTTCTGTTGTGTTCTGATGTGTTGTATTCTCTTGTGTTCTCTTGTGTTCTGATGTGTTCTCGTGTGCAGTGTTCTTTTGTGTTCTGTTGTGTTCTGTTGTGTTCAGTGGTGTTCTGTTGTGTTCTGTGTGTTCTGTTGTGTTCTGATGTGTTCTCATGTGTAGTGTTCTACTGTGTTCCGTAGTCTTCTGTTGTGTTCTGTTGTATTCTCTTGGGTTCTGTGATGTTCTGATGTGTAGTGTTCTGTTTCGTTCTATTGTGTTCTGATGTGTTCACATGTGAAGTGTTCTGTTGTGTTCTGTTCTCTTCAAGTGTGTAGTGTTCTGTTTTGTTCTGTTGTGTTCTCTTGTCTTCACATGTGTAGTGTTCTGCTGTGTTCTGTTTGGTTCTGATGTGTTCTGATGTGTTCTCATTTTCACCGGACTCCAGGAAGGGGCGCAGCCGGGGGGAGGGGCTGACCCCACCTGGCCAAACAGAGCCCAGTGTTCCATACCCTGTGACGTCACGCTGGGTTCCGGTGGGGAGGGCAGGGCGGCGGGAAGGCACTCGCGGCTTGGGGGGACGCAGCGCCGGTCCTGTTTCGGGAGAGTGGCTGTCTGGGTTGTACGGTTCGTTGTTGTGCTTTCTCCTTATTTGTATCGTTGTTGTTCCTGTTTTCCCTCTGTTTGCTGTTCTGTTAAACTGCCCTTATCCCGACCCACCTGTTTCTGCCTCTTTCTTTTCATTCTCCTCCGCACGCCGGCGGGGGGAGGAGCGGCCGCGTGGCGCTTTTTTTGCCGGCGGCAGCCGAAACCGAAACAGTTTTTCAGCAATTTAAGTCACAGATATGATCTGTAATGGGACAGATGACACTAACTGCATCTGACCATCCTAATATACTCCAGAGGTTTATCTTTGCAAATATTGTTAGCTTGCAGTAGACTTTGTGCAAAGGTAGCAAGAGGAAGAGAAGCCTGTCTTTGAATTTTAAAGCTTTCTTTGCATGTGTCATTTTGTGTCCTTCTGTCTACGTGACTCACAGCACTACACTGCACGTTCTGCGGAGCCCCTGATCTGCTAGTGACTGCTCTGTGCGAGCAGTGCCATGAGCAGACGAGGCTGAGCAACAGCTTTCCAGGCTAGCTCTTTCTGGCTGCGAGCTATGTGCAGACGTTCGCATTTTCATAGCAGCGCTGCCGGAGGCCCCCTGCACGAACTCTCAAAGTTACGTTTGAAGTCTGAGGGGGCAAGACAAGCAAGCAGTCCCAGTCTCTGTGCCTCTGTGCGAGCAGTGCCATGGGCAGATGAGGCTGAGCAACAGCTTTCCAGGCTAGATCTTTCTGCCTGCGAGCTATCTGCAGACGTTCGCATTTTCGGAGCAGGGCTCCAGCAGGCCCCATGCATTGACCACCTAATCTACGTTTGAAGTTTGAGGTGGCAAGACAAGAAAGCAGACCCTGTCTCTGTGCCTCTGTGCGAGCAGTGCCATGGGCAGATTAGGCTGAGCAACAGCTTTCCAGGCTAGCTCTTTGTGGCTGCGAGCTATCTGCAGACGTTCGCATTTTGGGAGCAGGGCTCCAGCAGGCCACCTGCACGGACCCCCAAAGTTACGTTTGAAGTTTGAGGTGGCAAAACAAGCAAGCAGCCCCAGTCTCTGTGCCTCTGTGCGAGCAGTGCCATGAGCAGATGAGGCTGAGCAACAGCTTTCCAGGCTAGCTCTTTGTGGCTGCGAGCTATCTTCAGACGTTCGCATTTTGCGAGCAGGGCTGCCGAAGGTCCCCTGCACGAACCCCCAAATCTACGTTTGAAGTTTGAGGTGGGAAGACAAGCAAGCAGCCCCCGTCTCTGTGCCTCTGTGCGAGCTGTGCCATGAGCAGATGAGGCTGAGCAACAGCTTTCCAGGCTAGCCTCTTCTGGCTGCGAGCTACATGCTCTAATACTAGAAGCATATGTGGTTAGCACAGTATACAGTTTGTTTAGGGATAACTACTGAAGAAGGAAACATCAGATATACAATTTCTGTAATGACATGTAACACTATTTGAATTAATTATTTGTTTGGACATAGGAAAAGTTTACATAGCTAAGAACCTATCCCTCAGGGAATATGTATATATTTTTTTTGCAACCTGTCCAAGCAATTAATTCTGTTTGCTTTCTTTCTTCTGTTCTGTTGTGTTCACATTTAGTATTCTCTTGCGTTCTGTAATATTGTGTTGTGTTCTCCTGTGTTCTGATGTGTACTCATTTTTAGTGTTCTGTTGTTTTTTGTTGTGTTCTGTTGTGTTCTGTTGTGTTCTGCTGTGTTCTGACGTGTTCTTTTGTGTTCTGATGTATTGTATTCTTTTTGGTTCTGTTCTGTTTTTTTCTGTTTTGTTCTGATGTGTTCTATTGTGTTCTGATGTGTAGTGTTCTATTGTGTTCTGATATGTTTTCTTGTGTTCTCATTTATAGTATTCTCCTGTGTTCTGATGTGTTCTGCTGTGTTATGTTGTGTTCTGTTGTGTTCTCTGATGTTCTGATGTATTCTCATGTGTACTGTTCTGTTGTGTTCTTTTGTGTTCTGTTGTGTTCTGTTGTGTTCTCATGTGTAGTGTTCTGTTCTGTTCTCTTCTGTTTTGTTCTGTTGTGTTCTATTGTGTTCAATTCTGTTCACATGTGTAGTGTTCTCATGTTCTGTTGTGTTCTTGTGTGTTCTGTTGTGTTCTGATGTGTTCTCATGTGTAGTATTGTGTTGTGTTCTATTGTGTTCTTTTGTGTTCTGTTGTGTCTTCATGTGTTGTGTTGTGTTCTGTTGTGTTCTGATGTGTTCTCAGGTGCAGTGTTCTTTTGTGTTCTGTTGTGTTCTGTTGTGTTCTATTGTGTTCTCATGTGTAGTGTTCTGTGGTGTTCTGTTGTGTTCTGTTGTATTCTCTTGGGTTCTGTGATGTTCTGATGTGTAGTGTTCTGTTTCGTTCTATTGTGTTCTGATGTGTTCACATGTGAAGTGTTCTGTTGTGTTCTGTTCTCTTCAAGTGTGTAGTGTTCTGTTTTGTTCTGTTGTGTTCTCTTGTCTTCACATGTGTAGTGTTCTGCTGTGTTCTGTTTGGTTCTGATGTGTTCTGATGTGTTCTCATTTTCACCGGACTCCAGGAAGGGGCGCAGCCGGGGGGGGGGCTGACCCCACCTGGCCGAACAGAGCCCAGTGTTCCATACCCTGTGACGTCACGCTGGGTTCCGGTGGGGAGGGCGGGGCGGCGGGAAGGCACTCGCGGCTTGGGGGGACGCAGCACCGGTCCTGTTTCGGCAGAGCAGCTGTCTGGGTTGTACGGTTCGTTGTTGTGTTTTCTCCTTATTTGTATCGTTGTTGTTCCTGTTTTCCCTCTGTTTGCTGTTCTGTTAAACTGCCCTTATCCCGACCCACCTGTTTCTGCCTCTTTCTTTTCATTCTCCTCCTCCGCACGCCGGCAGGGGGAGGGGCGGCTGCGTGGCGCTTTTGTTGCCGGCGGCAGCCGAAACCGAAACAGTTTTTCAGCAATTTAAGTCACAGATATGATCTGTAATGGGACAGATGACACTAACTGCATCTGACCATCCTAATATACTCCAGATGTTTATCTTTGCAAATATTGTTAGCTTGCAGTAGACTTTGTGCAAAGGTAGCAAGAGGAAGAGAAGCCTGTCTTTGAATTTTAAAGATTTCTTTGCATGTGTCATTTTGTGTCCTTCTGTCTACGTGACTCACAGCACTACACTGCACGTTCTGCGGAGCCCCTGATCTGCTAGTGACTGCTCTGTGCGAGCAGTGCCATGAGCAGACGAGGCTGAGCAACAGCTTTCCAGGCTAGCTCTTTCTGGCTGCGAGCTATGTGCAGACGTTCGCATTTTCATAGCAGCACTGCCGGAGGCCCCCTGCACGAACTCTCAAAGTTACGTTTGAAGTCTGAGGGGGCAAGACAAGCAAGCAGCCCCAGTCTCTGTGCCTCTGTGCGAGCAGTGCCATGGGCACATGAGGCTGAGTAACAGCTTTCCAGGCTAGATCTTTCTGCCTGCGAGCTATCTGCAGACGTTCACATTTTCGGAGCAGGGCTCCAGCAGGCCCCATGCATTGACCACCTAATCTACGTTTCAAGTTTGAGGTGGCAAGACAAGCAAGCAGCCCCAGTCTCTGTGCCTCTGTGCGAGCAGTGCCATGGGCAGATGAGGCTGAGCAACAGCTTTCCAGGCTAGCTCTTTGTGGCTGCGAGCTATCTGCAGACGTTCGCATTTTCGGAGCAGGGCTGCCGGAGATCCCCTGCACGAACCCCCAAATCTACGTTTGAAGTTTGAGGTGGGAAGACAAGCAAGCAGCCCCCGTCTCTGTGTTTCTATGCGAGCTGTGCCATGAGCAGATGAGGCTGAGCAACAGCTTTCCAGGCTAGCCTCTTCTGGCTGCGAGCTACATGCTCTAATACTAGAAGCATATGTGGTTAGCACAGTATACAGTTTGTTTAGGGATAACTACTGAAGAAGGAAACATCAGATATACAATTTCTGTAATGACATGTAACACTATTTGAATTAATTATTTGTTTGGACATAGGAAAAGTTTACATAGCTAAGAACCTATCCCTCAGGGAATATGTATATATTTTTTTTGCAACCTGTCCAAGCAATTAATTCTGTTTGCTTTCTTTCTTCTGTTCTGTTGTGTTCACATTTAGTATTCTCTTGCGTTCTGTAATATTGTGTTGTGTTCTCCTGTGTTCTGATGTGTACTCATTTTTAGTGTTCTGTTGTTTTTTGTTGTGTTCTGTTGTGTTCTGCTGTGTTCTGATGTGTTCTTTTGTGTTCTGATGTATTGTATTCTTTTTGGTTCTGTTCTGTTTTTTTCTGTTTTGTTCTGATGTGTTCTATTGTGTTCTGATGTGTAGTGTTCTATTGTGTTCTGATATGTTTTCTTGTGTTCTCATTTATAGTATTCTCCTGTGTTCTGATGTGTTCTGCTGTGTTATGTTGTGTTCTGTTGTGTTCTCTGATGTTCTGATGTATTCTCATGTGTACTGTTCTGTTGTGTTCTTTTGTGTTCTGTTGTGTTCTGTTGTGTTCTCATGTGTAGTGTTCTGTTCTGTTCTCTTCTGTTTTGTTCTGTTGTGTTCTATTGTGTTCAATTCTGTTCACATGTGTAGTGTTCTCATGTTCTGTTGTGTTCTTGTGTGTTCTGTTGTGTTCTGATGTGTTCTCATGTGTAGTATTGTGTTGTGTTCTATTGTGTTCTTTTGTGTTCTGTTGTGTCTTCATGTGTTGTGTTGTGTTCTGTTGTGTTCTGATGTGTTCTCAGGTGCAGTGTTCTTTTGTGTTCTGTTGTGTTCTGTTGTGTTCTATTGTGTTCTCATGTGTAGTGTTCTGTGGTGTTCTGTTGTGTTCTGTTGTATTCTCTTGGGTTCTGTGATGTTCTGATGTGTAGTGTTCTGTTTCGTTCTATTGTGTTCTGATGTGTTCACATGTGAAGTGTTCTGTTGTGTTCTGTTCTCTTCAAGTGTGTAGTGTTCTGTTTTGTTCTGTTGTGTTCTCTTGTCTTCACATGTGTAGTGTTCTGCTGTGTTCTGTTTGGTTCTGATGTGTTCTGATGTGTTCTCATTTTCACCGGACTCCAGGAAGGGGCGCAGCCGGGGGGGGGGCTGACCCCACCTGGCCGAACAGAGCCCGGTGTTCCATACCCTGTGACGTCACGCTGGGTTCCGGTGGGGAGGGCGGGGCGGCGGGAAGGCACTCGCGGCTTGGGGGGACGCAGCACCGGTCCTGTTTCGGCAGAGCAGCTGTCTGGGTTGTACGGTTCGTTGTTGTGTTTTCTCCTTATTTGTATCGTTGTTGTTCCTGTTTTCCCTCTGTTTGCTGTTCTGTTAAACTGCCCTTATCCCGACCCACCTGTTTCTGCCTCTTTCTTTTCATTCTCCTCCTCCGCACGCCGGCGGGGGGAGGGGCGGCTGCGTGGCGCTTTTGTTGCCGGCGGCAGCCGAAACCGAAACAGTTTTTCAGCAATTTAAGTCACAGATATGATCTGTAATGGGACAGATGACACTAACTGCATCTGACCATCCTAATGTACTCCAGATGTTTATCTTTGCAAATATTGTTAGCTTGCAGTAGACTTTGTGCAAAGGTAGCAAGAGGAAGAGAAGCCTGTCTTTGAATTTTAAAGATTTCTTTGCATGTGTCATTTTGTGTCCTTCTGTCTACGTGACTCACAGCACTACACTGCACGTTCTGCGGAGCCCCTGATCTGCTAGTGACTGCTCTGTGCGAGCAGTGCCATGAGCAGACGAGGCTGAGCAACAGCTTTCCAGGCTAGCTCTTTCTGGCTGCGAGCTATGTGCAGACGTTCGCATTTTCATAGCAGCACTGCCGGAGGCCCCCTGCACGAACTCTCAAAGTTACGTTTGAAGTCTGAGGGGGCAAGACAAGCAAGCAGCCCCAGTCTCTGTGCCTCTGTGCGAGCAGTGCCATGGGCACATGAGGCTGAGTAACAGCTTTCCAGGCTAGATCTTTCTGCCTGCGAGCTATCTGCAGACGTTCACATTTTCGGAGCAGGGCTCCAGCAGGCCCCATGCATTGACCACCTAATCTACGTTTCAAGTTTGAGGTGGCAAGACAAGCAAGCAGCCCCAGTCTCTGTGCCTCTGTGCGAGCAGTGCCATGGGCAGATGAGGCTGAGCAACAGCTTTCCAGGCTAGCTCTTTGTGGCTGCGAGCTATCTGCAGACGTTCGCATTTTCGGAGCAGGGCTGCCGGAGATCCCCTGCACGAACCCCCAAATCTACGTTTGAAGTTTGAGGTGGGAAGACAAGCAAGCAGCCCCCGTCTCTGTGTTTCTATGCGAGCTGTGCCATGAGCAGATGAGGCTGAGCAACAGCTTTCCAGGCTAGCCTCTTCTGGCTGCGAGCTACATGCTCTAATACTAGAAGCATATGTGGTTAGCACAGTATACAGTTTGTTTAGGGATAACTACTGAAGAAGGAAACATCAGATATACAATTTCTGTAATGACATGTAACACTATTTGAATTAATTATTTGTTTGGACATAGGAAAAGTTTACATAGCTAAGAACCTATCCCTCAGGGAATATGTATATATTTTTTTTGCAACCTGTCCAAGCAATTAATTCTGTTTGCTTTCTTTCTTCTGTTCTGTTGTGTTCACATTTAGTATTCTCTTGCGTTCTGTAATATTGTGTTGTGTTCTCCTGTGTTCTGATGTGTACTCATTTTTAGTGTTCTGTTGTTTTTTGTTGTGTTCTGTTGTGTTCTGTTGTGTTCTGCTGTGTTCTGATGTGTTCTTTTGTGTTCTGATGTATTGTATTCTTTTTGGTTCTGTTCTGTTTTTTTCTGTTTTGTTCTGATGTGTTCTATTGTGTTCTGATGTGTAGTGTTCTATTGTGTTCTGATATGTTTTCTTGTGTTCTCATTTATAGTATTCTCCTGTGTTCTGATGTGTTCTGCTGTGTTATGTTGTGTTCTGTTGTGTTCTCTGATGTTCTGATGTATTCTCATGTGTACTGTTCTGTTGTGTTCTTTTGTGTTCTGTTGTGTTCTGTTGTGTTCTCATGTGTAGTGTTCTGTTCTGTTCTCTTCTGTTTTGTTCTGTTGTGTTCTATTGTGTTCAATTCTGTTCACATGTGTAGTGTTCTCATGTTCTGTTGTGTTCTTGTGTGTTCTGTTGTGTTCTGATGTGTTCTCATGTGTAGTATTGTGTTGTGTTCTATTGTGTTCTTTTGTGTTCTGTTGTGTCTTCATGTGTTGTGTTGTGTTCTGTTGTGTTCTGATGTGTTCTCAGGTGCAGTGTTCTTTTGTGTTCTGTTGTGTTCTGTTGTGTTCTATTGTGTTCTCATGTGTAGTGTTCTGTGGTGTTCTGTTGTGTTCTGTTGTATTCTCTTGGGTTCTGTGATGTTCTGATGTGTAGTGTTCTGTTTCGTTCTATTGTGTTCTGATGTGTTCACATGTGAAGTGTTCTGTTGTGTTCTGTTCTCTTCAAGTGTGTAGTGTTCTGTTTTGTTCTGTTGTGTTCTCTTGTCTTCACATGTGTAGTGTTCTGCTGTGTTCTGTTTGGTTCTGATGTGTTCTGATGTGTTCTCATTTTCACCGGACTCCAGGAAGGGGCGCAGCCGGGGGGGGGGCTGACCCCACCTGGCCGAACAGAGCCCGGTGTTCCATACCCTGTGACGTCACGCTGGGTTCCGGTGGGGAGGGCGGGGCGGCGGGAAGGCACTCGCGGCTTGGGGGGACGCAGCACCGGTCCTGTTTCGGCAGAGCAGCTGTCTGGGTTGTACGGTTCGTTGTTGTGTTTTCTTTTTATTTGTATCGTTGTTGTTCCTGTTTTCCCTCTGTTTGCTGTTCTGTTAAACTGCCCTTATCCCGACCCACCTGTTTCTGCCTCTTTCTTTTCATTCTCCTCCTCCGCACGCCGGCAGGGGGAGGGGCGGCTGCGTGGCGCTTTTGTTGCCGGCGGCAGCCGAAACCGAAACAGTTTTTCAGCAATTTAAGTCACAGATATGATCTGTAATGGGACAGATGACACTAACTGCATCTGACCATCCTAATATACTCCAGATGTTTATCTTTGCAAATATTGTTAGCTTGCAGTAGACTTTGTGCAAAGGTAGCAAGAGGAAGAGAAGTCTGTCTTTGAATTTTAAATCTTTCTTTGCATGTGTCATTTTGTGTCCTTCTGTCTACGTGACTCGCAGAACTACACTGCAGGTTCTGCGGAGCCCCTGATCTGCTAGTGACATTAACGGCTAGCTGGGTGGTGGTGGAAGGGTGCCAGTTCTCGCAGTGTGATTTCAGTAAGGAATTTCAAACTAGTTAGACTTCCCTAAAATCCAGAAACTCATTTACCAGTTCAGGAAGAGGTGGTGGTGTTGCCTTGTCCTGCCAGTGCTGAATGCTGTATGTCCTGGGTTCGGCCAGGACAGGGTTAATTTTCACCGGACTCCAGGAAGGGGCACAGCCGGGGGGTGGGGGCTGACCCCACCTGGCCGAACAGAGCCCGGTGTTCCATACCCTGTGACATCACGCTGGGTTCCGGTGGGGGCGGGCGGGGCGGCGGGAAGGCACTCGCGGCTTGGGGGGACGCAGCGCCGGTCCTGTTTCGGGAGAGCGGCTGTCTGGGTTGTAAGGTTCGTTGTTGTGTTTTCTCCTTATTTGTATCGTTGTTGTTCCTGTTTTCCCTCTGTTTGCTGTTCTGTTAAACTGCCCTTATCCCGACCCACCTGTTTCTGCCTCTTTCTTTTCATTCTCCTCCGCACGCCGGCGGGGGGAGGGGCGGCTGCGTGGCGCTTTTGTTGCAGGCGGCAGCCGAAACCGAAACAGTTTTTCAGCAATTTAAGTCACAGATACGATCTGTAATGGGACAGATGACACTAACTGCATCTGACCATCCTAATATACTCCAGATGTTTATCTTTGCAAATATTGTTAGCTTGCAGTAGACTTTGTGCAAAGGTAGCAAGAGGAAGAGAAGCCTGTCTTTGAATTTTAAAGATTTCTTTGCATGTGTCATTTTGTGTCCTTCTGTCTACGTGACTCACAGCACTACACTGCACGTTCTGCGGAGCCCCTGATCTGCTAGTGACTGCTCTGTGCGAGCAGTGCCATGAGCAGACGAGGCTGAGCAACAGCTTTCCAGGCTAGCTCTTTCTGGCTGCGAGCTATGTGCAGACGTTCGCATTTTCATAGCAGCACTGCCGGAGGCCCCCTGCACGAACTCTCAAAGTTACGTTTGAAGTCTGAGGGGGCAAGACAAGCAAGCAGCCCCAGTCTCTGTGCCTCTGTGCGAGCAGTGCCATGGGCAGATGAGGCTGAGCAACAGCTTTCCAGGCTAGCTCTTTGTGGCTGCGAGCTATCTGCAGACGTTCGCATTTTCGGAGCAGGGCTGCCGGAGATCCCCTGCACGAACCCCCAAATCTACGTTTGAAGTTTGAGGTGGGAAGACAAGCAAGCAGCCCCCGTCTCTGTGCCTCTGTGCGAGCTGTGCCATGAGCAGATGAGGCTGAGCAACAGCTTTCCAGGCTAGCCTCTTCTGGCTGCGAGCTACATGCTCTAATACTAGAAGCATATGTGGTTAGCACAGTATACAGTTTGTTTAGGGATAACTACTGAAGAAGGAAACATCAGATATACAATTTCTGTAATGACATGTAACACTATTTGAATTAATTATTTGTTTGGACATAGGAAAAGTTTACATAGCTAAGAACCTATCCCTCAGGGAATATGTATATATTTTTTTTGCAACCTGTCCAAGCAATTAATTCTGTTTGCTTTCTTTCTTCTGTTCTGTTGTGTTCACATTTAGTATTCTCTTGCGTTCTGTAATATTGTGTTGTGTTCTCCTGTGTTCTGATGTGTACTCATTTTTAGTGTTCTGTTGTTTTTTGTTGTGTTCTGTTGTGTTCTGTTGTGTTCTGCTGTGTTCTGATGTGTTCTTTTGTGTTCTGATGTATTGTATTCTTTTTGGTTCTGTTCTGTTTTTTTCTGTTTTGTTCTGATGTGTTCTATTGTGTTCTGATGTGTAGTGTTCTATTGTGTTCTGATATGTTTTCTTGTGTTCTCATTTATAGTATTCTCCTGTGTTCTGATGTGTTCTGCTGTGTTATGTTGTGTTCTGTTGTGTTCTCTGATGTTCTGATGTATTCTCATGTGTACTGTTCTGTTGTGTTCTTTTGTGTTCTGTTGTGTTCTGTTGTGTTCTCATGTGTAGTGTTCTGTTCTGTTCTCTTCTGTTTTGTTCTGTTGTGTTCTATTGTGTTCAATTCTGTTCACATGTGTAGTGTTCTCATGTTCTGTTGTGTTCTTGTGTGTTCTGTTGTGTTCTGATGTGTTCTCATGTGTAGTATTGTGTTGTGTTCTATTGTGTTCTTTTGTGTTCTGTTGTGTCTTCATGTGTTGTGTTGTGTTCTGTTGTGTTCTGATGTGTTCTCGTGTAGTGTTCTTTTGTGTTCTGTTGTGTTCTGTTGTGTTCTGTTGTGTTCTGATGTGTTCTCAGGTGCAGTGTTCTTTTGTGTTCTGTTGTGTTCTGTTGTGTTCTCATGTGTAGTGTTCTGTGGTGTTCTGTTGTGTTCTCTTGTGTTCTGTTGTGTTCTGATGTGTACTCATGTATAGTGTTCTGTTGTGTTCTGTTGTGTTCTGATTACTTCACATGTAGCATTTTGTAGTGCTGTGTAGTGTTCTGTTGTGTTCTGCTGTGTTATGATGTGTTCTGATGTGTTCTGTTGTGGTCTGTTGTGTTCTCATGTGTAGTGTTCTGTTGTGTTGTGTTGTGATCTCTTGTGCTCTGTTGTGTTTACGTGTAGCGTTCTGTGATGTGTAATATTGTGTTGTGTTCTGTTGTGTTCTGTTGTGTTCTGTTGTGTTCTGTTGTGTTCTGTTGTGTTCTGTTTTGTTCTGATGTGTTCTGCTATGTTCTGTTGTGTTCTAATGTGTTGTGTTCTGTTGTGTTCTGTTGTGTTCTGTTTTGTTCTGATATGTTCTGCTGTGTTCTCATTTTCAGTGTTCTGTTGTTTTTTGTTGTGCTCTGATGTGTTCTGTTATATTCTGATGTGCAGTGTTCTGTTGTGTTCTGTTGTGTTCTCTTGTGTTCTCATGTGTTCTCATGTGTAGTGTTCTGTTGTCTTCTGTTGTGTTCTGATGCGTTCTGTTGTATTCTTATGTGTTCTGTTGTGTTCTGATGTGTAGTGATCTTTTGTGTTCTGTTGTGTTGTGATGTGTTCTCATGTGTACTGTTCTGTTGTTTTCTGTTGTGTTCGGTTGTGTTCTGTTGTGTTCTCATGTGTAGTGTTCTGTTCTGTTGTGTACTTTTGTGTTCTGTTGTGGTCTTTTGTGTTCTGTTGTGTTCTGCTGTGTTCTGTTGTGTTCTAATGTGTTCTGTTCTGTTCTGTTCTGTTCTGTTGTGTTCTGTTTTGTTCTGATGTGTTCTGCTGTGTTCTCATTTTTAGTGTTCTGTCGTTTTTCGTTGTGTTATGATGTGTTCTGTTATATTCTGATGTGCAGTGTTCTGTTGTGTTCTGTTGTGTTCTCATGTGTTTTCATGTGTTCTCATGTGTAGTGTTCTGTTGTGTTCTCATGTGTTCTCTTGTGTTCTCGTGTATTTTTCTGTTCTGTTGTGTTCTGTTGTGTTCTACTGTGTTCTGTTCACATATGTAGTGTTGAGTTGTGTGCAGTGATGTTCTTATGTGTTCTGTTGTGTTCTGATGTGTTCTCATGTGTACTATTGCGTTGTCTTCTGTAGTGTTTTCAAGTGTAGTGTTCTGTTGTGTTCTGTTTTGTTATGATGTGTTCTCCTGTGTAGTGTTCTACTGTGTTCCGTAGTCTTCTGTTGTGTTCTGTTGTATTCTCTTGGGTTCTGTGATGTTCTGATGTGTAGTGTTCTGTTTCGTTCTATTGTGTTCTGATGTGTTCACATGTGAAGTGTTCTGTTGTGTTCTGTTCTCTTCAAGTGTGTAGTGTTCTGTTTTGTTCTGTTGTGTTCTCTTGTCTTCACATGTGTAGTGTTCTGCTGTGTTCTGTTTGGTTCTGATGTGTTCTGATGTGTTCTCATTTTCACCGGACTCCAGGAAGGGGCACAGCCGGGGGGGGGGGGGCTGACCCCACCTGGCCGAACAGAGCCCGGTGTTCCATACCCTGTGACGTCACGCTGGGTTCCGGTGGGGAGGGCGGGGCGGCGGGAAGGCACTCGCGGCTTGGGGGGACGCAGCACCGGTCCTGTTTCGGCAGAGCAGCTGTCTGGGTTGTACGGTTCGTTGTTGTGTTTTCTCCTTATTTGTATCGTTGTTGTTCCTGTTTTCCCTCTGTTTGCTGTTCTGTTAAACTGCCCTTATCCCGACCCACCTGTTTCTGCCTCTTTCTTTTCATTCTCCTCCTCCGCACGCCGGCAGGGGGAGGGGCGGCTGCGTGGCGCTTTTGTTGCCGGCGGCAGCCGAAACCGAAACAGTTTTTCAGCAATTTAAGTCACAGATACGATCTGTAATGGGACAGATGACACTAACTGCATCTGACCATCCTAATATACTCCAGATGTTTATCTTTGCAAATATTGTTAGCTTGCAGTAGACTTTGTGCAAAGGTAGCAAGAGGAAGAGAAGTCTGCCTTTGAATTTTAAATCTTTCTTTGCATGTGTCATTTTGTGTCCTTCTGTCTACGTGACTCGCAGCACTACACTGCAGGTTCTGCGGAGCCCCTGATCTGCTAGTGACATTAACGGCTAGCTGGGTGGTGGTGGAAGGGTGCCAGTTCTCGCAGTGCGATTTCAGTAAGGAATTTCAAACTAGTTAGACTTCCCTAAAATCCAGAAACTCATTTACCAGTTCAGGAAGAGGTGGTGATGTTGCCTTGTCCTGCCAGTGCTGAATGCTGTATGTCCTGGGTTCGGCCAGGACAGGGTTAATTTTCACCGGACTCCAGGAAGGGGCACAGCCGGGGGGTGAGGGCTGACCCCACCTGGCCGAACAGAGCCCGGTGTTCCATACCCTGTGACGTCACGCTGGGTTCCGGTGGGGGGGCGGCTCGGCTAGAACCCTCTCGCGGCTTGGGAGCGTGCGGCGCCGGTCCGAGAGAGCGGCTGTCTGTTTTTTGTCGTGTTTTCTCCTTATCTGTATCGTTGTTGTTCCTGTTCCATCTGTTTGTTGTTCTGTTAAACTGCCCTTATCCCGACCCACCGGTTTTCTGCCTGTTTTCTTTCCATTCTCCTCCGCACCGCGGCGGGGGGGAGGGTCGGCCACGTGGCGCTTTTGTTGCAGGCGGCAACCAAAATCAAAACACTGTAGCTGTCACAAGAAGATGTGCAGATGTTCAAACCTGCCTGACAATAAGAAAAGCAACTGTTTTGCTACCGTTTTCCTTTAGAACAGCGTCTTTCCCAGGCAGGCATTTGACCTGTTCGTGGAATAAAAACTGCCACTAGAAGTGGGCTGCATGGGAAGAGCATGCTGTTCTCCTGGAAGTCAGAAGACTGGCTTCCGTTCCTGCGTGTTGCTGATTTGCTTTATGACCTGCGAGTCCTCTCCCGCTATGTTTGCTTTACTTGTTTTCTCGATGGTGATCTGTTCAGCAGAGGAAATGCCTTTTACTTCTGTGCAAGATCTGGGCTCAAGTTGCTTGGGGGGGATATTGCAGCTGGTTGAGAAGTCAGTCACTAATTTTTGCTAACCAAAGTGTAGCTGAGATAAATTTGCCTGAAAAGTACTTTCCTTTATTGGAAAGGACTCTATGGCTTTACACGCAATGAATTTAAAACCATGTAGAAACTTCAAAGTGCTTATGCCAGCTGAGCTTTTTGTATTTTAAATGTGTTTGAAGCTGCTTCAGAGCAGAAGCTTTTGCTGCTCTAGGGAAAAAAGCTTTAATTCTAGATACTGCATCAATTTACCAGCGACTGTTAGACTTTCCTTGACCTGTCTGTGTAACGTAGTTTGTAATGGAGAGATCCTTCAGTTAATTGATGGAATAACCTTGTACCTCCAGCTTGAGGCTATTGCTAAGGACGGTTTGCTTGCTTGGATGCGCTGTTTGCCGTAGCCCCTGGCTGGAGTTGATACAGCATTTGAATTCGGGCTGGTAAGGTTTTGTTTCTACTGGTAGTGGAATTGAGACTGAAATAAAGCAGGTGAAATTACGACCTTACTGAAGTCATTAGCAAAGCTGCCATTGACTGAAGTAAGGCTAGGATCTCAGCCAAGCGTTTTGGTTGTTTAATTTATGGTAACATATTAATTGAGTTGTATTAAAACAAGGTTTTGAAAAAGTTTATCTTTAGCTTCGTGATACAATCTCCATTCCATAAATATTGTACATAGTGTTACTAAAAGTTTACCTTTTTTTGGCAGGTTGATAGAGGTAGATTTTAATTTATTTTTATAATCTGTGTGTTTGCACTCCTAGGAAAGAACTAAAGTACGCAGATGTCATTATTTCTGTAAATGAAAAGGACTTAATCCTAAATCTTCTAATTGTTTTATAGTATATGGCAGCAGAGCTATCTAACACTCTGTCCTGCAGGAAATATTTGGCATACTTGTAAGCTCCAGGGAGAGGAGAACTAGGATGATAATATCCATTAACGTTGTTTTTGAATGAGAACTTGCATAAAGACTTTCTCGAGGAAAAAAAAGAAAATCACTATTAGATTTAAAGGCTTTTTAGCAAAAGGAATGTATTGCAAGCTTTCGACCTTCCTGTGCTGTATGAAGCTTTACTGGTGCGTATGCCAGAAAATCCTGTTGATTACTGGACTCTTCCAATGTGTGCTGCCCTTCTAGAAAGTCGACATCTGGACTGTATTTATTCTACTATTTTCTCGTCACTGGATGAGTCAGAGTAGATTTTCCTCCTTTAAATTTTGATAAACTTTGTTTCTATGATTTGGCAGAAAAGATTTTGTGCAATTTTAAAGGCACAACTAATAATGCGTTCCCAAGCTCTGATGACAGTTAGAACAAACGGTATTGTTTTAAAACATAAATGTATATTTTGCTGTACTACTCTTCTTGCTTCTCTTATCTGCTAGAATAGTTTTAGCATTGAGCATATTTTAATACACATCTAGAAACAGGCAAGACTGCTTTTATTATATTATTATATTGCTTGAAGTCATGAATTATGTTAATGTAAACACTGTAGTAAAAGGGAGACTGTATTGGCACCTGAGGTCTTTTATTCCTGCTTGTCAGTCTTCACGTTTGTCTTGTATGTGGAGACTCTGGCCTGGGTAGAAATGGGATTGTTCATTAAGAGTCAAAGTGTGTTCTTCCACTTGTAGCAGTCCCAAAGTACACCCAGTTTGTGTTGCACATCGATGGTATCTTGGCAAAAAGGAAACCGAGTTATCCATTAGCTAATTCTCAGAGTAATCTTCTTTGTAACCAGCTCTTCAAGTAATACCTTCCAAGTTTTCCCATGCAATGAGTAAAGCTAGCATAGTCAACAAGTTTCAAGGAACTACTCTCTCAATCGCTGGAAAGTTTTGACTAATTGAGCACAGTGATTTTTAATCTCTGGTATTCTGTATTATTTTTCAGTGATGTTTGTCTTATGAGGAACAATGGAACAAAATGGTTTTGGACAGGTTGATGTAGTTGCTTCTGAGAATTCGGGAGCGTGCGGCGCCGGTGCGGTCCGAGAGAGCGGGTCTGTTTTATTAATGTATGCCATCAATAAAATCAGGTGCCTTGATTAACCCTCTAGTATTGCAGGTCACAACTTGGTAACTGAGGCTGTGATAAATATCCCATAGCTTGTCTGCAGAATCAACTTTTTTTTTTAGTGTTTTCAGTTAAAAGTTTTCTCCTGCAAAACCTAGGGACTGATACTGTTCTGTCAGGTCAAACAGATAAGCTGTTTCACCTGAAGTTTGTACCTAGCTCTTGTAGGCTACTTTTCCGTGATGGGTTTGCTAAGCTGCTGTGAGTGCACTTCCTCAGTCTCCATTGCTGCTTGCTCATGGGTGGAGGAGTGCACATATGGCCACCTCATAGCGAGAGGTCACCTCTGCTAGTGCAGCTATCCTGTGGGCTTTCCGTCATTTGAGAGGGTTGGAAGGTAAGAAGAAATGAGATTGTTTTAGAGTCCATTCTCTTTGAACATCTGGGGTGATATCCTTTCTGGGGTGATATCCTTTCTGGGGTGATATCCTTTCTGTATATGCAAAGTTAAAATTTCAAGTGCTATATTGTCTCATTTTTGCAGAGGTTAAGTGTGATCTGAGGATAGGGATGCTTCTAAGCTGCCTATCTGATCAAGAAGTGCAGGTCTGAAGGTACTAAATACCCAAGTGAATGCAGACTAGCTGCAACACTGACGTATGCAGCATGGTGGAGGAAGGTGAAGACTGTAAGAATGTGCTTAAACTCACCCTGCTAAATTAACATTGCTGTTCTGAGTATCTTAGCTGAGAAATATGCAAGCATGCAAAATGTACACTTGTCATTCTTAAAGTAGTTGGTTTCCAACCTTTAATTTCTGAAGGACTGTTGAATGATGGAACTACTTTGACTTTTTCCACACAAATCCCTCTAATGAAATGCGTTTCTGCTTCACACCCGTCAGAGTTGCCAGTGGCAGTCACTGTCTCGCTTGAAATGGGATCTTTCTCCAGTAATCTACTGCCAGTTAATCATGGCTAAGTGAGACCTGGTAATCCCATTGATGTGCCTGGACTTATCTGAAGACAAGACCTAATTTTTATTTTTTTAAAAAGAGCTGTAGTAACATCATTTGTAATTATAGTGATATGAACTTGGTCACGCTTCCTGCCTACAATATCATGTATGTAAACACTACAATAAATTCTGTCTAAACACGTTCTGCTTTAACTCTACCTCTGTCTTAAGAAGTAAATGTGCATTTGCTGTCTTTATTTATCTCTGTACTGTACCACTCTGCACTAATAAATTCATTTCTTAATGAATTCATGTAGCCGTATGGCCAGAAATATATTTTTTAACTAGCTAAGAGTCTGTGATAAGCAGTGCAAAGAATCTGTTTCTTTAAAATATGTTTTACTGTACTTTCAAACTGGCTTCTAAAGATACTGAATGTTTCCATCAACTTGGTAATACTCATAACCAGCTCCTGGTATATACAATATATTAAAATGATGCTAAATATAAAAGTGTGTGTGTATAATGATTTTAAGAAAACTAATATATATGTCTCTGCACTCTGAATAAATCTGTCTCTGGACTTGTGATCAAGGAAGAGGACAGAGCTGTTTCTTGTTACTTAAGGTAACACAGGAATTCAGGCACATAGCAAAAAGCTTTTAATCACACTAATGTGATGCATTGTATCAACATCTTAATGCTAAGATGATCTTTAGGATGAAGAAAGTATTTCAAACAAACACCATGTAGTTCCCTGCAACATCAGTGCTTTTTGTTCTAGACAGTGAAGGTCTGTTGTGTAGTCAAAGCCGTAAATGGAATGAAATGAGGTTGCTTTAAACAAAGGTTTCATAAGTTGTTGAAAATCAGTTTTGAGGAAAATGTCTGAAATGTTTTGCAGAGGTGAATCTGGTGCTGGGAAGACTGAAAACATGAAGAAGGTTTTTCCATACCTTGCTCATGTTGCTTCCTCCCATAAAGGAAGAAAGGACCATAATATTCCTGTAAGTTGGGATATTTTATCATTTGTTTATTGTTCTTTTTGAAAACTACCATCTTTGCATTTAAAAAAACAACTAACTGCAGTGGACAGGACTTTCCCCTACTTGGAATCCTGTTAGCTCATAATTTTTGTGTTACTCTAGCTAGCAATAACACCTAGTTTTGTATTTTTGACTTGTTGCCTTTCTTTCCTTTTCATGACGTACCAAGGAACATTATTTTCTTTTATTTAATTTCAGTTGGCTGATGCTAAGAAAAAGGTAGATGATGACTTGGGAACCATTGAAGGCTTGGAGGAAAACAAAAAGAAATTACTGAAGGACGCGGAGTCCTTAAGCCAACGCCTAGAGGAGAAGGCAATGGCTTATGACAAACTGGAAAAGACAAAGAATCGCCTGCAGCAAGAGCTGGATTACGTGGTGGTAGACCTAGATCATCAGCGCCAGATTGTTTATAGCCTGAAGAAAAAGCTGAAGAAGTTTGATCAGGTAGTCTACTTTCCTGTCATCTTGCTGATTTCTATGATTTTTAAATGGCATCTTGTTTGTGTTGATTGATAAATCTTTTGGGAGCAGCTTGGCCTTTGTTAGGAGTAACTTGTTGCTTCTGATTTCAGTGAATAAATGCCATCTTGGAATCGTGTTAGATCAAGTAATAAGCTCTTTCTATACAAAAAAGAAATTCTATTGGAACAAAAACTTCAGACTATTATTGTAATCCCTCAGGATAGACTAAGAAAGGGTGTGAAGACCGAACGATGGAAATAATAGGAAAATTATTTCATCTTTATTAGTAGCTTGCTTTCCTCACCTCATTCCAGAGTAGCTGTAGCTGTTTTCTTACTAGTCTTTGGATCAAGACTGAGGGACTAGACAGCTTCTGAATGCCAGTTAAACTTAGAGCATTAACAACTTCAGTGACTAAAACACCTCTGAGGCAGGAAGGACCTGATTATAGAACTGATGAGATGGATTAATTGTTTCTTATATTCAGATGCTGGCAGAAGAAAAGAACATTTCTGCCAGATATGCAGAGGAAAGAGATCGTGCTGAAGCAGAGGCAAGGGAGAAGGAAACCAAAGCACTGTCTCTGGCTCGGGCTTTGGAAGAAGCCCTGGAAGCTAAGGAAGAGTTTGAAAGACAGAACAAACAGTTGCGGGCAGATATGGAAGACTTAATGAGCTCGAAAGATGATGTGGGCAAAAATGTAAGTAACTTTCCAGACCCTATTTTGTTATGAACTGCACAGGGAACAACACAGGAAAATTCCCTGGTTGGAGAAGTGTTTTTGACACAAATATGGAACGTTTTGAGGCTGATTTGTAACCCAAAATTCTGGAGGAATTAATGCTCAGAACACGAGGATGGTCTCTATTAAGATGAGGCCTGTTCAAAAGATGTGAAGACTTGGAGAGCAGCAGTTGCTGGCCCAATGCCTAATGGCACTTGTGCTGGATTTAAGAGCTTGTCTTACTACTACTACTTTTTCTCTGTGAATATTGCACAGCTCATCTCTCCATTCATCTGCACGGATGTTTGTTTGGTTCTCTAATCTGTATCTTAGAGATGCTGCTCTCCCTGTTCTGACTGTCCAGTTTGGAGCATCACAAAGTGTAGTGTACTGAGTTCATATAATGTCTACTTTTGCTGTTAACTGCTGATTTTGAGAGGGTCTGATTAATGTTTGTGGCTTAGGTCCATGAACTGGAGAAATCAAAAAGAACTTTAGAGCAACAGGTTGAAGAGATGAGGACTCAGCCTGAGGAACTGGAAGATGAACTGCAGGCCACAGAAGATGCTAAACTTCGTTTGGAGGTGAACATGCAAGCTATGAAAGCCCAGTTTGAGAGAGATCTGCAAGCCAGAGATGAACAGAATGAAGAGAAAAAGAGGATGCTGGTTAAACAAGTGTGTATCTTACTGTGCTTCATAGTGGGAAGGGCGTGATGATCTTTTGACAAAGCTCTATGGCTTTGAGAACTTGCTACCAGGAAAATAAAACTCTGTGCTTAAAGATCCCATCCTATAGAAGTCCCAAGCACGGATCTTTACCAACAAGACAATAGGTCTTGTTGTGGATTAGCCACTGTTCATGTTAGTCTGCCAGTGATGGTCCTCCAATTCAACTGTACCTTGCCTCCAAAGCACTCAATATACAAGTAGATTTGGCTGTTGCTGCATGGGTGTCCTTCAAGCCCGTCCTGTTTGGTGTACAGCAACGAATCCATGGATGCCGACATAGACTGAAAGACTGTAATTAAGCGAACAGTTTCTTAAATGAAAAACGTAGCAAAGATTCCAGATTTGCCAGACTTGAGTCTCTTCAGATCTGCTTTATGATACTAGAATTCTAAAGAAATGCCTTTAAAATTTCATGCTTGTAGGAGAAGATAGATCTAAATTAACATTTCTAAAGCTTTAAGGAAAAAGCACCTAATATTTCAAGATTTATCACAAGAAAACAAAAACTTACTGAAAATCACCTGTATAGAGATCTCCTAGAAATAAATAAAAGCATTGACCTGGAAGGCTTTTGAAGTTCCCTGCAATGCTGAATTGCTATTGTCTTGCACGGGACAAGAGCTCCTGACCTGGCATGAGGAGGGAGGCTTGATTCAAAAGAAACATATTCCTTCATGTTGGCAACCTGTGGCACTTCTGGCTCACTTTTATTGTTGTATGATTTCATCTTAGTTCTTGTTAGTTGCTTTCCTAGATACTTTGCTTCTCTGTTTTCTTTTGAAAAAAAGAAAAGTTGTTGGTGTATACATTCTAGTAGCACATCTGTTTCAAAGAGAATTATTTCTTTTTTTTTTCTTGAGAATGTGTGGTGATTCTATGTCGTATTTTCCTCTTAGTGGTTCGATCAGAATTAGCAACATCTGCCCCCAAGTCATACCTAAATGTAGACAGATGTACTGGGCCAGAAGCTGATTATGAAGTAGCTGAACAGATGAAATGGAAATGCTTCAGACGCTGAGCTCTTTTCTTTATTTTCCTTTTGTCAGTTCAGAGATCTCTGCTTACAGTTTGTGGATTTTTTTGCTGTCTGCAATGTCTTCCCATGTAGCTTGAGTTCTGTAGGCTCTTCGAATCGAGTAATGCTAATTCTGATCTGCAAAGGCCTTTTGGATTCATCAGCCGTTTTGTTAGGATTTTGTGTTTGCTCTGTTCCTGGAGCTTGAGCCTGTTAAATCCCTTGATTTCACAGGTGCGAGAGCTGGAGGCAGAACTGGAAGATGAGCGCAAACAGAGGGCTCTTGCTGTGGCAGCCAAGAAGAAAATGGAGATGGATATGAAAGACCTGGAAGGTCAGATAGGAGCTGCAAACAAGGCTCGAGATGAAGCAATCAAACAGCTCCGTAAGCTCCAGGTAGGCACAGCAAATCAGCTGAGCTGCTTTCCCTCCTGCTGACAGTCTGTCAAGGGTGCTGCTTTTCGTTACATGCATTTGTAGTGTGAAGGCAAGAAGGAGTATCAGACTCAGCTATGCTGGCATACGTCACAGTATCTGGCCTGAACTTATCAGACGCTCAAAACTCCTCTCATCCTTTTGTTGCTAAGGAGTTAAGATTGTCCCCCACGTGCTTCTATTCAATAGTCATCATTTTCAACGCTTTGCATAAGGATTTACTGAGGATTGCTTTTGAGGCTGAATCTTTAAAATTTATGGTTGTTTGTATCTTTGAATTTACTGATTTCAGCTCAGCTCTTGCTGATTGCTACTTCCTCTAGTTGAGGAAGCCAAAAATGCTGCAGAGAAATAGGAGGAGTAAATTTTAGTTGCTTTGAAAAAGCTCCAAGATGCCTATTCTTTTTAGATTGGCAAGAAGAATCCAGTACTTGTGTCAAGGATTTATTTCCCATTCCCAGAGAAATACTCCGTCTTTAGTAGAGGTCAGTTTTCCCAAGGCTTTCAGTGCCATGGCCCAAAGCTGCAGGAGTATGAGGCCGTGGCAAGACCATGTAAAGCATAGAGCAAACTGCATTGCCTTTCTGCCCTGTCCACTCTATTCCTTGGCAATCCTACTTCAACTGAATGAGGGCAATTTTGGAACTTGGTCCAGGCGCTGGATGAGAAGGGAATGGAGATTAAAGCAAGAAATGCTGGTACCTAGCAGTAGCGGCTTCTCTATTCCCAGAGGCTGAGTCAGTTACAGAGTTCATACCTGATCTCTGTACACTTTCATGCAAGCACCTGAAATAAGTGGTCTCATGACTAGTGGTATTGCGAAGATGCAGGTACAACTTCAATGCAGTTTCTCCAGCTTTATTCTTTTAGCATCTGAAGTCAAACTTGTGTGAATTAAGATATCAGTCTGTGTGAAGTGTCTTACGGGAAGGATAAGTATGTGCTTCTACGTTATATGTGCAAAATGGTGAATTGTGGTACTTCTACACTGAGAAGTTTCTTACCTTGAGTACTTGTAATAGGTTTTATCAGTCAATTTAAGTAAATAGGTTTGTTTTTTTCCAAGACAATTGCAAGAGCATTACCTATCTACTACAAAGGTATCTCTACTACCTCTACTAGAGGTTTTTTCCTACAAGAAATATACTAATAAATGAAGTGAAGTCTTCTAATGGGATATTTCTGATGAGGAGTGAGTGATGGAAAGATGAGAAAATGAAGGGTTTAGACTGAAAGAGGGTAGAATTAAATTGGATATAAGAAAGAAATTCTTCACTCTGAGGGTGATGAGGCACTGGTCCAGGTTGCCCAGAGAAGCTGTGGCTGCCCCCTCCCTGGCAGTGTTCAAGGCCAGGTTGGATGGGGCTTTGAGCAGCCTGGAAGGTGTCTCTGCCCGTGGCAGAGGGATAGATCTCAGATCTTTAAAGGTCCTGTCCAACCCAAACCATTCTATAATTCTATGAAAATAAGAACTGAAAATAAATATATTTAAGTGGAATGAAGCCACTTTAGGAGGAAGGTCTTGCCTCCTAAGGGCAAAAAAGCTTCAGAGCTACTAATAAATCTTGTGGTTGTCCTGCTGTATCATGGCTTATTCTTTCCTCTGCTCTCCAACTGCAGGCTCAAATGGAAGACTACCAGCGGGAGCTAGAAGAAGCCCGTGCATCCAGAGATGAGATCTTTGCACAGTCCAAAGAAAGTGAAAAGAAGCTCAAAGGTCTTGAAGCAGAAATACTCCAGCTCCAAGAGGTGAGATTGAAATCCAAGAAATCTGTTTTTCTTTCTAGAGAAAAGGAAAAGGCCAGAGTGTGTTTGTTTTTTTTTAAAAAAAAAAAAAAGAGTAAAAAGCCATCCAGTGAGTTGAACAGAAAAGTGGGAGCCTGGAGATGTTTCTCTTCCTCACTGCCCCAGGTCATTAGTGAGCTTCTTATAGCTTTGTAGGAATCCTTCTAGTAGTCTGGACTTCCTTTCCCTGCCTGGGTAGCAGGGAAGCCTTACTACTGCTTAAACAGATTTCAAGCCTCACTAAAATTTGCAAGGTGGTTTGAGAGTCTCTGGAAGCTGTGGTGCACAGTTGTCAGTACTAAAACTGGTCACTGGAAGTATATAAAAACCTAACAATCTCTCCAGTACCTCAGTGGACCATGTAAGTCTGTGGAGGTTTATCTCTCTGCTGTCTGAGGTCCTCATCCCTTTCTTTTACGGGCATTTGTTCCCTCATTGTTGGCAATTCATGTAAGAGCTCCAAGTCGTGCTACATATCGCTGTCACTTATCTCCGATTATCTCCGTTGTCTGCCACAAGGTTAAACGTTTGAGGTTTGAAGGCAACAGAATTGCCTTGTGTGAGAGACGGCCTCTTTTTGCCCTGTTAGCTGCAAAGGTTGAAGCAATCACTCAGCTTACACTGCACTTAATGTTTGAGACTTTTACGTACAACTTACTAGAGCTTCTCCATGTCATTCTTTCACAGACTTCAAACTTGTCAGTCTTGCACTTGCAGTGCATTAGATTGTGTCCTTCTTGGTGAATGTCTGGGTGTTTCTACCACTCAATACAATTTCACAATACAAGATTCAGCGCTGTTATAGTTTTGTGCTAAAAATTCATTTTCTATACTTTGCTTTCAGTCATGCTACGTACTCTGTAGGAACCTAAAAAATTTGCTTAATTTAGTGCCCACGTTATACTTAATGAATTAGAGCATGTGACAGAACGGTTTTCTCCTCCTGCTTAGGGCTTGAATGTTACTGGCCTTTTCAGGGGACGGGGAGAAGTAAATTCATAGTAGTCATGTGGCAGTTACGGGAAGTTTGATCAGGTAGTCTACTTTCCTGTCATCTTGCTGATTTCTATGATTTTGAATGGCATCTTGTTTGTGTTGATTGATAAATCTTTTGGGAGCAGCTTGGCCTTTGTTAGGAGTAACTTGTTGCTTCTAATTTCAGTGAGCTAAATGCCATCTTGGAGTCTTGTTAGATCAAGTAATAAGCTCTTTCTATACAAAAAAGAAATTCTATTGGAACAAAAACTTCAGACTATTATTGTAATCCCTCAGGATAGACTAAGAAAGGGTGTGAAGACTGAACGATGGAAATAATAGGAAAATTATTTCATCTTTATTAGTAGCTTGCTTTCCTCACCTCATTCCAGAGTAGCTGTAGCTGTTTTCTTACTAGCCTTTGGATCAAGACTGAGAGACTAGAGAGCTTCTGAATGCCAGTTAAACTTAGAGCATTAACCACTTCAGTGACTAAAACACCTCTGAGGCAGGAAGGACCTGATTATAGAACTGATGAGATGGATTAATTGTTTCTTATATTCAGATGCTGGCAGAAGAAAAGAACATTTCTGCCAGATATGCAGAGGAAAGAGATCGTGCTGAAGCAGAGGCAAGGGAGAAGGAAACCAAAGCACTGTCTCTGGCTCAGGCTTTGGAAGAAGCCCTGGAAGCTAAGGAAGAGTTTGAAAGACAGAACAAACAGTTGCGGGCAGATATGGAAGACTTCATGGGCTCGAAAGATGATGTGGGCAAAAATGTAAGTAACTTTCCAGACCCTATTTTGTTATGAACTGCACAGGGAACAACACAGGAAAATTCCCTGGTTGGAGAAGTGTTTTTGACACAAATATGGAACGTTTTGAGGCTGATTTGTAACCCAAAATTCTGGAGGAATTAATGCTCAGAACACGAGGGTGGTCTCTATTAAGATGAGGCCTGTTCAAAAGATGTGAAGACTTGGAGAGCAGCAGTTGCTGGCCCAATGCCTAATGGCACTTGTGCTGGATTTAAGAGCTTGTCTTACTACTACTACTTTTTCTCTGTGAATATTGCACAGCTCATCTCTCCATTCATCTGCACGGATGTTTGTTTGGTTCTCTAATCTGTATCTTAGAGATGCTGCTCTCCCTGTTCTGACTGTCCAGTTTGGAGCATCACAAAGTGTAGTGTACTGAGTTCATATAATGTCTACTTTTGCTGTTAACTGCTGATTTTGAGAGGGTCTGATTAATGTTTGTGGCTTAGGTCCATGAACTGGAGAAATCAAAAAGAACTTTAGAGCAACAGGTTGAAGAGATGAGGACTCAGCCTGAGGAACTGGAAGATGAACTGCAGGCCACAGAAGATGCTAAACTTCGTTTGGAGGTGAACATGCAAGCTATGAAAGCCCAGTTTGAGAGAGATCTGCAAGCCAGAGATGAACAGAATGAAGAGAAAAAGAGGATGCTGGTTAAACAAGTGTGTATCTTACTGTGCTTCATAGTGGGAAGGGCGTGATGATCTTTTGACAAAGCTCTATGGCTTTGAGAACTTGCTACCAGGAAAATAAAACTCTGTGCTTAAAGATCCCATCCTATAGAAGTCCCAAGCACGGATCTTTACCAACAAGACAATAGGTCTTGTTGTGGATTAGCCACTGTTCATGTTAGTCTGCCAGTGATGGTCCTCCAATTCAACTGTACCTTGCCTCCAAAGCACTCAATATACAAGTAGATTTGGCTGTTGCTGCATGGGTGTCCTTCAAGCCCGTCCTGTTTGGTGTACAGCAACGAATCCATGGATGCCGACATAGACTGAAAGACTGTAATTAAGCGAACAGTTTCTTAAATGAAAAACGTAGCAAAGATTCCAGATTTGCCAGACTTGAGTCTCTTCAGATCTGCTTTATGATACTAGAATTCTAAAGAAATGCCTTTAAAATTTCATGCTTGTAGGAGAAGATAGATCTAAATTAACATTTCTAAAGCTTTAAGGAAAAAGCACCTAATATTTCAAGATTTATCACAAGAAAACAAAAACTTACTGAAAATCACCTGTATAGAGATCTCCTAGAAATAAATAAAAGCATTGACCTGGAAGGCTTTTGAAGTTCCCTGCAATGCTGAATTGCTATTGTCTTGCACGGGACAAGAGCTCCTGACCTGGCATGAGGAGGGAGGCTTGATTCAAAAGAAACATATTCCTTCATGTTGGCAACCTGTGGCACTTCTGGCTCACTTTTATTGTTGTATGATTTCATCTTAGTTCTTGTTAGTTGCTTTCCTAGATACTTTGCTTCTCTGTTTTCTTTTGAAAAAAAGAAAAGTTGTTGGTGTATACATTCTAGTAGCACATCTGTTTCAAAGAGAATTATTTCTTTTTTTTTTCTTGAGAATGTGTGGTGATTCTATGTCGTATTTTCCTCTTAGTGGTTCGATCAGAATTAGCAACATCTGCCCCCAAGTCATACCTAAATGTAGACAGATGTACTGGGCCAGAAGCTGATTATGAAGTAGCTGAACAGATGAAATGGAAATGCTTCAGACGCTGAGCTCTTTTCTTTATTTTCCTTTTGTCAGTTCAGAGATCTCTGCTTACAGTTTGTGGATTTTTTTGCTGTCTGCAATGTCTTCCCATGTAGCTTGAGTTCTGTAGGCTCTTCGAATCGAGTAATGCTAATTCTGATCTGCAAAGGCCTTTTGGATTCATCAGCCGTTTTGTTAGGATTTTGTGTTTGCTCTGTTCCTGGAGCTTGAGCCTGTTAAATCCCTTGATTTCACAGGTGCGAGAGCTGGAGGCAGAACTGGAAGATGAGCGCAAACAGAGGGCTCTTGCTGTGGCAGCCAAGAAGAAAATGGAGATGGATATGAAAGACCTGGAAGGTCAGATAGGAGCTGCAAACAAGGCTCGAGATGAAGCAATCAAACAGCTCCGTAAGCTCCAGGTAGGCACAGCAAATCAGCTGAGCTGCTTTCCCTCCTGCTGACAGTCTGTCAAGGGTGCTGCTTTTCGTTACATGCATTTGTAGTGTGAAGGCAAGAAGGAGTATCAGACTCAGCTATGCTGGCATACGTCACAGTATCTGGCCTGAACTTATCAGACGCTCAAAACTCCTCTCATCCTTTTGTTGCTAAGGAGTTAAGATTGTCCCCCACGTGCTTCTATTCAATAGTCATCATTTTCAACGCTTTGCATAAGGATTTACTGAGGATTGCTTTTGAGGCTGAATCTTTAAAATTTATGGTTGTTTGTATCTTTGAATTTACTGATTTCAGCTCAGCTCTTGCTGATTGCTACTTCCTCTAGTTGAGGAAGCCAAAAATGCTGCAGAGAAATAGGAGGAGTAAATTTTAGTTGCTTTGAAAAAGCTCCAAGATGCCTATTCTTTTTAGATTGGCAAGAAGAATCCAGTACTTGTGTCAAGGATTTATTTCCCATTCCCAGAGAAATACTCCGTCTTTAGTAGAGGTCAGTTTTCCCAAGGCTTTCAGTGCCATGGCCCAAAGCTGCAGGAGTATGAGGCCGTGGCAAGACCATGTAAAGCATAGAGCAAACTGCATTGCCTTTCTGCCCTGTCCACTCTATTCCTTGGCAATCCTACTTCAACTGAATGAGGGCAATTTTGGAACTTGGTCCAGGCGCTGGATGAGAAGGGAATGGAGATTAAAGCAAGAAATGCTGGTACCTAGCAGTAGCGGCTTCTCTATTCCCAGAGGCTGAGTCAGTTACAGAGTTCATACCTGATCTCTGTACACTTTCATGCAAGCACCTGAAATAAGTGGTCTCATGACTAGTGGTATTGCGAAGATGCAGGTACAACTTCAATGCAGTTTCTCCAGCTTTATTCTTTTAGCATCTGAAGTCAAACTTGTGTGAATTAAGATATCAGTCTGTGTGAAGTGTCTTACGGGAAGGATAAGTATGTGCTTCTACGTTATATGTGCAAAATGGTGAATTGTGGTACTTCTACACTGAGAAGTTTCTTACCTTGAGTACTTGTAATAGGTTTTATCAGTCAATTTAAGTAAATAGGTTTGTTTTTTTCCAAGACAATTGCAAGAGCATTACCTATCTACTACAAAGGTATCTCTACTACCTCTACTAGAGGTTTTTTCCTACAAGAAATATACTAATAAATGAAGTGAAGTCTTCTAATGGGATATTTCTGATGAGGAGTGAGTGATGGAAAGATGAGAAAATGAAGGGTTTAGACTGAAAGAGGGTAGAATTAAATTGGATATAAGAAAGAAATTCTTCACTCTGAGGGTGATGAGGCACTGGTCCAGGTTGCCCAGAGAAGCTGTGGCTGCCCCCTCCCTGGCAGTGTTCAAGGCCAGGTTGGATGGGGCTTTGAGCAGCCTGGAAGGTGTCTCTGCCCGTGGCAGAGGGATAGATCTCAGATCTTTAAAGGTCCTGTCCAACCCAAACCATTCTATAATTCTATGAAAATAAGAACTGAAAATAAATATATTTAAGTGGAATGAAGCCACTTTAGGAGGAAGGTCTTGCCTCCTAAGGGCAAAAAAGCTTCAGAGCTACTAATAAATCTTGTGGTTGTCCTGCTGTATCATGGCTTATTCTTTCCTCTGCTCTCCAACTGCAGGCTCAAATGGAAGACTACCAGCGGGAGCTAGAAGAAGCCCGTGCATCCAGAGATGAGATCTTTGCACAGTCCAAAGAAAGTGAAAAGAAGCTCAAAGGTCTTGAAGCAGAAATACTCCAGCTCCAAGAGGTGAGATTGAAATCCAAGAAATCTGTTTTTCTTTCTAGAGAAAAGGAAAAGGCCAGAGTGTGTTTGTTTTTTTTTAAAAAAAAAAAAAAGAGTAAAAAGCCATCCAGTGAGTTGAACAGAAAAGTGGGAGCCTGGAGATGTTTCTCTTCCTCACTGCCCCAGGTCATTAGTGAGCTTCTTATAGCTTTGTAGGAATCCTTCTAGTAGTCTGGACTTCCTTTCCCTGCCTGGGTAGCAGGGAAGCCTTACTACTGCTTAAACAGATTTCAAGCCTCACTAAAATTTGCAAGGTGGTTTGAGAGTCTCTGGAAGCTGTGGTGCACAGTTGTCAGTACTAAAACTGGTCACTGGAAGTATATAAAAACCTAACAATCTCTCCAGTACCTCAGTGGACCATGTAAGTCTGTGGAGGTTTATCTCTCTGCTGTCTGAGGTCCTCATCCCTTTCTTTTACGGGCATTTGTTCCCTCATTGTTGGCAATTCATGTAAGAGCTCCAAGTCGTGCTACATATCGCTGTCACTTATCTCCGATTATCTCCGTTGTCTGCCACAAGGTTAAACGTTTGAGGTTTGAAGGCAACAGAATTGCCTTGTGTGAGAGACGGCCTCTTTTTGCCCTGTTAGCTGCAAAGGTTGAAGCAATCACTCAGCTTACACTGCACTTAATGTTTGAGACTTTTACGTACAACTTACTAGAGCTTCTCCATGTCATTCTTTCACAGACTTCAAACTTGTCAGTCTTGCACTTGCAGTGCATTAGATTGTGTCCTTCTTGGTGAATGTCTGGGTGTTTCTACCACTCAATACAATTTCACAATACAAGATTCAGCGCTGTTATAGTTTTGTGCTAAAAATTCATTTTCTATACTTTGCTTTCAGTCATGCTACGTACTCTGTAGGAACCTAAAAAATTTGCTTAATTTAGTGCCCACGTTATACTTAATGAATTAGAGCATGTGACAGAACGGTTTTCTCCTCCTGCTTAGGGCTTGAATGTTACTGGCCTTTTCAGGGGACGGGGAGAAGTAAATTCATAGTAGTCATGTGGCAGTTACGGGAAGTTTGATCAGGTAGTCTACTTTCCTGTCATCTTGCTGATTTCTATGATTTTGAATGGCATCTTGTTTGTGTTGATTGATAAATCTTTTGGGAGCAGCTTGGCCTTTGTTAGGAGTAACTTGTTGCTTCTAATTTCAGTGAGCTAAATGCCATCTTGGAGTCTTGTTAGATCAAGTAATAAGCTCTTTCTATACAAAAAAGAAATTCTATTGGAACAAAAACTTCAGACTATTATTGTAATCCCTCAGGATAGACTAAGAAAGGGTGTGAAGACTGAACGATGGAAATAATAGGAAAATTATTTCATCTTTATTAGTAGCTTGCTTTCCTCACCTCATTCCAGAGTAGCTGTAGCTGTTTTCTTACTAGCCTTTGGATCAAGACTGAGAGACTAGAGAGCTTCTGAATGCCAGTTAAACTTAGAGCATTAACCACTTCAGTGACTAAAACACCTCTGAGGCAGGAAGGACCTGATTATAGAACTGATGAGATGGATTAATTGTTTCTTATATTCAGATGCTGGCAGAAGAAAAGAACATTTCTGCCAGATATGCAGAGGAAAGAGATCGTGCTGAAGCAGAGGCAAGGGAGAAGGAAACCAAAGCACTGTCTCTGGCTCAGGCTTTGGAAGAAGCCCTGGAAGCTAAGGAAGAGTTTGAAAGACAGAACAAACAGTTGCGGGCAGATATGGAAGACTTCATGGGCTCGAAAGATGATGTGGGCAAAAATGTAAGTAACTTTCCAGACCCTATTTTGTTATGAACTGCACAGGGAACAACACAGGAAAATTCCCTGGTTGGAGAAGTGTTTTTGACACAAATATGGAACGTTTTGAGGCTGATTTGTAACCCAAAATTCTGGAGGAATTAATGCTCAGAACACGAGGGTGGTCTCTATTAAGATGAGGCCTGTTCAAAAGATGTGAAGACTTGGAGAGCAGCAGTTGCTGGCCCAATGCCTAATGGCACTTGTGCTGGATTTAAGAGCTTGTCTTACTACTACTACTTTTTCTCTGTGAATATTGCACAGCTCATCTCTCCATTCATCTGCACGGATGTTTGTTTGGTTCTCTAATCTGTATCTTAGAGATGCTGCTCTCCCTGTTCTGACTGTCCAGTTTGGAGCATCACAAAGTGTAGTGTACTGAGTTCATATAATGTCTACTTTTGCTGTTAACTGCTGATTTTGAGAGGGTCTGATTAATGTTTGTGGCTTAGGTCCATGAACTGGAGAAATCAAAAAGAACTTTAGAGCAACAGGTTGAAGAGATGAGGACTCAGCCTGAGGAACTGGAAGATGAACTGCAGGCCACAGAAGATGCTGAACTTTGTTTGGAGGTGAACATGCAAGCTATGAAAGCCCAGTTTGAGAGAGATCTGCAAGCCAGAGATGAACAGAATGAAGAGAAAAAGAGGATGCTGGTTAAACAAGTGTGTATCTTACTGTGCTTCACAGTGGGAAGGGCGTGATGATCTTTTGACAAAGCTCTATGGCTTTGAGAACTTGCTACCAGGAAAATAAAACTCTGTGCTTAAAGATCCCATCCTATAGAAGTCCCAAGCACGGATCTTTACCAACAATACAATAGGTCTTGTGGTGGATTAGCTACTGTTAATGTTAGTCTGCCAGTGATGGTCCTCCAATTCAACTGTACCTTGCCTCAAAAGCACTCAACATGCAAGTAGATTGGGCTGTTGCTGCATGGGTGTCCTTCAAGCCCGTCCTGTTTGGTGTACAGCAACGAATCCATGGATGCCGACATAGACTGAAAGACTGTAATTAAGTGAACAGTTTCTTAAATGAAAAACGTAGCAAAGATTCCAGATTTGCCAGACTTGAGTCTCTTCAGATCTGCCTTATGATACTAGAATTCTAAAGAAATGCCTTTAAAATTTCATGCTTGTAGGAGAAGATAGATCTAAATTAACATTTCTAAAGCTTTAAGGAAAAAGCACCTAATATTTCAAGATTTATCACAAGAAAACAAAAACTTACTGAAAATCACCTGTATAGAGATCTCCTAGAAATAAATAAAAGCATTGACCTGGAAGGCTTTTGAAGTTCCCTGCAATGCTGAATTGCTATTGTCTTGCACGGGACAAGAGCTCCTGACCTGGCATGAGGAGGGAGGCTTGATTCAAAAGAAACATATTCCTTCATGTTGGCAACCTGTGGCACTTCTGGCTCACTTTTATTGTTGTATGAGTTCATCTTAGTTCTTGTTAGCTGCTTTCTTAGATACTTTGCTTCTCTGTTTTCTTTTGAAAAAAAGAAAAGTTGTTGGTGTATACATTCTAGTAGCACATCTGTTTCAAAGAGAATTATTTCTTTTTTTTTTTTCTTGAGAATGTGTGGTGATTCTATGTCGTATTTTCCTCTTAGTGGTTCGATCAGAATTAGCAACATCTGCCCCCAAGTCATACCTAAATGTAGACAGATGTACTGGGCCAGAAGCTGATCATGAAGTAGCTGAACAGATGAAATGGAAATGCTTCAGATGCTGAGCTCTTTTCTTTATTTTCCTTTTGTCAGTTCAGAGATCTCTGCTTCCAGTTTGTGGATTTTTTTGCCGTCTGCAGTGTCTTCCCATGTAGCTTGAGTTCTGTAGGCTCTTCGAATCGAGTAATGCTAAGTCTGATCTGCAAAGGCCTTTTGGATTCATCAGCCATTTTGTTAGGATTTTGTGTTTGCTCTGTTCCTGGAGCTTGAGCCTGTTAAATCCCTTGATTTCACAGGTGCGAGAGCTGGAGGCAGAACTGGAAGATGAGTGCAAACAGAGGGCTCTTGCTGTGGCAGCCAAGAAGGAAATGGAGATGGATATGAAAGACCTGGAAGGTCAGATAGAAGCTGCAAACAAGGCTCGAGATGAAGCAATCAAACAGCTCCGTAAGCTCCAGGTAGGCACAGCAAATCAGCTGAGCTGCTTTCCCTCCTGCTGACAGTCTGTCAAGGGTGCTGCTTTTCGTTACATGCATTTGTAGTGTGAAGGCAAGAAGGAGTATCAGACTCAGCTATGCTGGCACACGTCACAGTATCTGGCCTGAACTTATCAGACGCTCAAAACTCCTCTCATCCTTTTGTTGCTAAGGAGTTAAGATTGTCCCCCACATACTTCTATTCTATAGTCATCATTTTCAACGCTTTGCGTAAGGATTTACTGAGGATTGCTTTTGAGGCTGAATCTTTAAAATTTATGGTTGTTTGTATCTTTGAATTTACTGATTTCAGCTCAGCTCTTGCTGATTGCTACTTCCTCTAGTTGAGGAAGCCAAAAATGCTGCAGAGAAATAGGAGGAGTAAATTTTAGTTGCTTTGAAAAAGCTCCAAGATGCCTATTCTTTTTAGATTGGCAAGAAGAATCCAGTACTTGTGTCAAGGATTTATTTCCCATTCCCAGAGAAATACTCCGTCTTTAGTAGAGGTCAGTTTTCCCAAGGCTTTCAGTGCCATGGCCCAAAGCTGCAGGAGTATGAGGCCATGGCAAGACCATGTAAAGCATAGAGCAAACTGCATTGCCTTTCTGCCCTGTCCACTCTATTCCTTGGCAATCCTACTTCAACTGAATGAGGGCTATTTTGGAACTTGGTCCAGGCGCTGGATGAGAAGGGAATGGAGATTAAAGCAAGAAATGCTGGTACCTAGCAGTAGCGGCTTCTCTATTCCCAGAGGCTGAGTCAGTTACAGAGTTCATACCTGATCTCTGTACACTTTCATGCAAGCACCTGAAATAAGTGATCTCATGATTAGTGGTATTGCGAAGATGCAGGTACAACTTAAATGCAGTTTCTCCAGCCTTATTCTTTTAGCATCTGAAGTCAAACTTGTGTGAATTTGAATTAAGATATCAGTCTGTGTGAAGTGTCTTACGGGAAGGATAAGTATGTGCTTCTACGTTATATGTGCAAAATGGTGAATTGTGGTACTTCTACACTGAGAAGTTTCTTACCTTGAGTACTTGTAATAGGTTTTATCAGTCAATTTAAGTAAATAGGTTTGTTTTTTTCCAAGACAATTGCAAGAGCATTACCTATCTACTACAAAGGTATCTCTACTACCTCTACTAGAGGTTTTTTCCTACAAGAAATCTACTAATAAATGAAGTGAAGTCTTCTAATGGGATATTTCTGATGAGGAGTGAGTGATGGAAAGATGAGAAAATGAAGGGTTTAGACTGAAAGAGGGTAGATTTAAATTGGATATAAGAAAGAAATTCTTCACTCTGAGGGTGATGAGGCACTGGCCCAGGTTGCCCAGAGAAGCTGTGGCTGCCCCCTCCCTGGCAGTGTTCAAGGCCAGGTTGGATGGGGCTTTGAGCAGCCTGGAAGGTGTCTCTGCCCGTGGCAGAGGGATAGAACTCTGATCTTTAAAGGTCCTGTCCAACCCAAACCATTCTATAATTCTATGAAAATAAGAACTGAAAATAAATATATTTAAGTGGAATGAAGCCACTTTAGGAGGAAGGTCTTGCCTCCTAAGGGCAAAAAAGCTTCAGAGCTACTAATAAATCTTGTGGTTGTCCTGCTGTATCATGGCTTATTCTTTCCTCTGCTCTCCAATTGCAGGCTGAAATGAAAGACTACCAGCGGGAGCTAGAAGAAGCCTGTGCATCCAGAGATGAGATCTTTGCACAGTCCAAAGAAAGTGAAAAGAAGCTCAAAGGTCTTGAAGCAGAAATACTCCAGCTCCAAGAGGTGAGATTGAAATCCAAGAAATCTGTTTTTCTTTCTAGAGAAAAGGGGAAGGCCAGAGTGTGTTTGTTTTTTTTTTTTTTAAAAAAAAAGTAAAAAGCCATCCAGTGAGTTGAACAGAAAAGTGGGAGCCTGGAGATGTTTCTCTTCCTCACTGCCCCAGGTCATTAGTGAGCTTCTTATAGCTTTGTAGGAATCCTTCTAGTAGTCTGGACTTCCTTTCCCTGCCTGGGTAGCAGGGAAGCCTTACTACTGCTTAAACAGATTTCAAGCCTCACTAAAATTTGCAAGGTGGTTTGAGAGTCTCTGGAAGCTGTGGTGCACAGTTGTCAGTACTAAAACTGGTCACTGGAAGTATATAAAAACCTAACAATCTCTCCAGTACCTCAGTGGACCATGTAAGTCTGTGGAGGTTTATCTCTCTGCTGTCTGAGATCCTCATCCCTTTCTTTTACGGGCATCTGTTCCCTCATTGTTGGCAATTCATGTAAGAGCTCCAAGTCGTGCTACATATCGCTGTCACTTATCTCCGATTATCTCCGTTGTCTGCCACAAGGTTAAACGTTTGAGGTTTGAAGGCAACAGAGTTGCCTTGTGTGAGAGACGGCCTCTTTTTGCCCTGTTAGCTGCAAAGGTTGAAGCAATCACTCAGCTTACACTGCACTTAATGTTTGAGACTTTTACCTACAACTTACTAGAGCTTCTCCATGTCATTCTTTCACAGACTGCAAACTTGTTAGTCTTGCACTTGCAGTGCATTAGATTGTGTCCTTCTTGGTGAATGTCTGGGTGTTTCTACCACTCAATACAATTTCACAATACAAGATTCAGCGCTGTTATACTTTTGTGCTAAAAATTCATTTTCTATACTTTGCTTTCAGTCATGCTACATACTCTGTAGGAACCTAAAAAATTTGCTTAATTTAGTGCCCACGTTATACTTAATGAATTAGAGCATGTGACAGAACGGTTTTCTCCTCCTGCTTAGGGCTTGAATGTTACTGGCCTTTTCAGGGGACGGGGAGAAGTAAATTCATAGTAGTCATGTGGCAGTTACGGGAGGGAAAGATCAAGGTGATGCGTCCTGCTAGCTTTTACAGCTGTTGGTTCTGTTTATCCATTAAAAGACCTCAGCGATATCACACTTCACAGCATCTCCCAGAAGTTATTAGAAGGCATAATTTTTTGCAGAAGTTTTGAGATTCCTAATGCTGTAATGAATATTTCCTAAACCTTCACAGGAGTTTGCTGCGTCTGAAAGAGCTCGTCGTCATGCTGAGCAAGAAAGGGATGAGTTGGCTGATGAGATTGCAAACAGCGCTTTGGGAAAGTGAGTCATCAAATGTATTAATTGTGCATCTGAAGAACTTCAGGCACCAGCAGCTGCAGTTCTTGGTAGCCTGCTTGCAATTTCTGTATTGACCTGTTGTCCCGATAAAAATTCCTTCTTGTTACGAAGAGAATTGCTTACACAGTAGCTTCTCATTACAGTTTGGAATGTCTAAAGTATCAAAAGCAAAATAGCCAATTGCTTTGTATCAGATCTGAGCGTGTCTTGACCCAAATACTTCTTTTCTAGGTCAGCGCTGCTGGATGAGAAGCGCCAGCTGGAAGCTTGGATTGCACAATTGGAGGAAGAGCTCGAGGAAGAGCAGAGCAACATGGAGCTTCTCAATGAGCGGTTCCGAAAGACCACGTTGCAGGTGAGTCCATTGGTGGCAATGCTGTAGGGGCAATCTATGTTTCAGTGTGCAGATAAGTGGAGGATCTCAATAGCACCAAATGATCTTCTATCGTTCTCCTCTGAAAGGTTGACACGCTGAATTCTGAGCTAGCTGGGGAGCGGAGTGCTGCCCAGAAGAGTGAAAATGCACGGCAGCAGCTACAAAGGCAGAACAAAGAGCTGAAAGCCAAGCTGCAGGAACTGGAGGGATCTGTGAAGTCGAAGTTCAAGGCAACAATTTCTACTCTAGAAGCCAAGATTGTGCAGCTAGAAGAACAGCTTGAGCAGGAAGCCAAGTAAGGAGAAAAAGGAAAAAAAAAATCTGTTTGCTTGTGTTTGCCATGTCTGAAACCTCTGTGCCTTAGGTTTTTGTAGGGCTGAGATATGAGCTTCCGGCAAAGGCATTGGGGTTTCTGATCAGGAAACCTACTGTTTGGGGGACACATATTGACAAGATATCTGCAAAGTAACTGGGGTTGAAATTTTCAGAAACTATTTGCTCCGTAACTAAAGCTGCTGAATTAACTCTGGACATTAACCAGGTTAATATGTTGACTGGTAGTCCCAGGATGCACAAGGTGATGCAGAAGTTTCTTGAGACAAGATGAAACATCGCCTTGAGACACCTGGTCTCTTTGGTTAGAGGAAGCCAGTTGAAGAGCTTAGGTGTGACAGCTTTAGTTGGTTGAGATGAATCCTGTACTCTGCAGAAGTCTTTCTGCAGTGAGCTCTTCCTGTCTATCCTTGTCATCTTGGTCCTCCAAATATATGTATTTGTTTTAAGCTAGTTCCTCCCAGAATCTGAAGGTCTTATAACAATCTTTTTTCTTTTTGTGCTTTTGGCTCTATGGGAGGAACATGTTACTGGTTAGCAATAACTCTGTAAGAAGCACCTTGATATCCCTCTTTTGAGCCTGCATACCATATTGGATATTGCTCCAGTGCTAAGGCTTCATGTTTTCAAAGCTGCATCCCAGCCAACCACCAGCACGCTAAAACTGTTGCTGCTGTTGATGGTGGCAGGCATGTTAGGAGAACTCAAGTATCAGTTACACCATGAGGCGAGAGCCTTTCAGAAGGAACAGATTTAGTCTTCCTGGCCTTCAAGTACTGGGACAAATGACGGCTTTTGATTATTCTAGGGAAAGAGCAGCTGCTAACAAACTGGTCCGTCGTACGGAGAAGAAATTGAAGGAAGTCTTCATGCAGGTGGAGGATGAGCGTCGACACGCAGACCAGTACAAGGAGCAGGTAGGTGGAAGGGCTTAGATTTTGAGGCCTATTTCTCAGAAAAGGTAAATAAAACCATACTTTAAGTAGAAAGGGCTTGCTAAGAAGCATGTTAATGAAAAGATGTTGGGGAATCTATCTTGATGACTAAACCACTAGAGTAGTTCCCAGTGGTCAAAACCTCCCCGTGATAGCTCTGATGTGACGGTCCGTTACGCAACCTGGTCTCCCAGACCCAGGAGCTCTGCAGTGTTTCCAGGAGCCCGGGCTGCAGTCTGCAGTGAGGCTGTGTTGGTTCATCTCCAGCTGGAGTGCTGGGTGGACAGGACATTGGCTAACTCCTGGTCGTGGCGTTGCAGCTGTCTAGTTTGATCCTGAGTCCCTGGGTTTATATTTCAGATGGAAAAGGCAAATGCCAGAATGAAGCAGCTCAAACGCCAGCTGGAGGAGGCTGAAGAGGAAGCCACACGTGCAAATGCTTCCCGACGTAAACTTCAGCGTGAGCTGGACGATGCCACAGAGGCTAACGAGGGCCTGAGCCGGGAGGTCAGCACCCTGAAGAACGGGCTAAGGTAGGTGGTGCCAGTGGCGGTGGGCAGGGTTTGTCTGAGCCCTCGTTTGCCCACAGACTCTCCGCAGTGCATCCTTGGGGAGTATCCAGCTGTGGCGCTGCTGGTGTTAGGGATGTTCAGCTCAGGAAGTGTGGGCTGGATGAGTGCTCGGTGTGGTGGATTGAGAACCGACTGAATGGCAGAGCTCAGAGGGCTGTCATCAGCGGCGCCGAGTCTGGTTGGAGGCCGGTAACTAGTGGTGTGCCTCAGGGGTCAGTACTGGGCCCAGTCTTGTTTAACTTCATCAGTGACCGGGATGAAGAGACGGAGTGTACCCTCAGCAAGTTTGCTGATGACACCAACCTGGGAGGAGTGGTAGATACACCAGCAGGCTGTGCTGCCATTCAGCGAGACCTGGACAGGCTGGAGAGCTGGGCAGAGAGGAACCTGATGAGGTTCAACAAGGGCAAGTGCAGGGTCCTGCACCTGGGGAGGAACAACCCCAGGCACCAGTACAGGCTGGGGCGGACCTGCTGGAGAGCAGCTCTGTGGAGAGGGACCTGGGTGTTCTGGCAGACGACAGGTTGACCATGAGCCAGCAGCGTGCCCTGGGTGCCAAGAAGGCCAATGGGATCCTGGGGTGCATCAAGAGGAGTGTGGGCAGCAGGTCGAGGGAGGTTCTCCTTCCCCTCTACACTGCCCTAGTGAGGCCCCATCTGGAGTGCTGTGTCCAGTGCTGGGCTCCCCAGTTCAAGAAAGATGAGGAGCTACTGGAGAGAGTCCAGCGGAGGGCTATGAGGATGGCGAGGGGACTGGAGCATCTCTCCTACGAGGAAAGGCTGAGGGAGCTGGGCTTGTTCAGCCTGAAGAAGAGAAGGCTGAGAGGGGACCTTAGAAATGCTGATAAATATCTGCAGGGTGGGGGTCAGGAGGACGGGGCCAGACTCTTTCCAGTGGTGCCCAGTGACAGGACAAGGGACAACGGGCACAAACTGAAGCAGAGAAAGTTCCATCTGAACATGAGGAAGAACTTCTTCACTCTGAGGGTGACGGAGCCCTGGCCCAGGCTGCCCAGGGAGGCTGTGGAGTCTCCTTCTCTGGAGATATTCCAGCCCCGCCTGGACGCGGTGCTGTGCAGCCTGCTCTGGGTGACCCTGCTTGGGCAGGGGGTTGGGCTGGGTGACCCACAGAGGTCTCTTCCAACCCCCACCATTCTGTGATTCTGTGATTTTTCCAGTGGCTGGTACCAATCCCTTTTTTTCCCATACCCACTCCAGTGGGAATGTCTCAGCATTTTCCTTGAGAGCAGCTCTTGGAGATCAAGGTCTCTACCGAATACAGATGGGAGACAGCAGTGGTGAGGTTGCTGCAGAACAAAACCATCTCGGGGGTAGAGGCAGGCTTATAGGAGCAGCAGGAGGGGTGCAGCGCAGCGCTGCACAAACGAGTAGTTGGTATTATTTTAGAGACCCTGCTCTGTTTAGGACTTGGTCTGTGCTCGGTGCTTGTACAGAGGCAATATTTTAGGTTGCTTGGGACTTGCAAAATTAAGATAATGGTAAGCGCTAAGCAGGAATACCAGAATACCGGAATGTTTGCGCACAGCCTGTCTTCTCCTTGGTCAGAGAAGGGGTTTCAAGACCCTGTGTGTGAAATTTGCCCCGTGGCTGGGGGCAAAATGTTCCCCCATGGTTCAGTGCGGAGGTCTTCCCGGAGCAGCCACCAGCATGGGGCCGTGGGCTGTGGGCGAGCCACGACCCTTCATGGATTGTCTGGTTGCTGTTCGCAGGAGGGGGGGCCCCATCACCTTCTCCTCAAGCCGATCCGGGAGACGCCAGCTGCACTTCGAAGGGGCCTCGCTGGAGCTCTCGGACGAGGACGCGGAGAGCAAAGGCAGCGACGTGAACGAAGCGCAGCCGGCGCCCGCCGAGTAGAGCCCCGTCTGTACCCTGCTTCAGATATAGTTACAACTGCTTTTTTCCTGTAGTAAATAAAATGGAATTGTCTCTGTTCAGTGCATCTATTTTCCAGATACTCATTGTATAGCCATTTTATAAAGCATCATGTGAAGGATGGAACTTTTTTTTTTATCAACACGGAAACTTCATTCCCAGAGGGTAGGTGGTTGGGGCAGACCCGTCGTCATGACTATGCATGCTTTGTTGTACAGACAGCATCCTTCCGTTTCTCCTGTGCTCAGGTGGCCCGTGGCTGTATCGAGTCTGGTGGATCATTGAAGACCAAACTGCACCTGTATTTTTTTTTTTCTTTTCTCCTAATTGTTGTGATCAGCACACAATCAGCGAGTGAACTGTGAAAAGGCCTTGGGAAGTGTTAGAGGGAGATGTAGGGATGAATGAGTAGCGTCCATTTTTAACCTGCAATACCCTTTTGAAGTGTTCTCAGCACCTGCTTCATCAGTTAGCGTTCCTGCAGTACAGGCAAACTGAAACAGCGTCGCCGTTCCTCATCTGTACAGTACTTCTGCGTTTGTAGAGACCCGCTATCACCATGCCCGACAGATCTGTGTATATATTAAGGCTACTATAATGTGAACACTAGTGGAAAATAAACAGACAACACAGGCAAAATTAATTTATTAATTTAGGGCCGAGTGAGTTAGCCTTCAAGTCGCAGAGCCGAGCGGCTGCACGGTGCGTGGAGGCCGAGGCGGTGCGGCGGCTCCGGCGGGAGCGGCTCCGGGGCCGCGCGGGGCGGGTGCGGAGCCGGCGGTGACAGGGGTTCAGGGACGGATGTTGCCTGCCTAGGAGTTGACATGCCAGTGGATGTGAATCCTTTTTGTTGTTGTTGTGTTTTGTTTTTTTTTTTATTTTGAACAGTATTACAGCGAGTAGTTAGCATTCTTTTTGTTTAAATAGCTGAAAAACTAACATTACAGAAAGTGCCTTAGACACTACAGTACTAAGACAACGTTACATATATAATTTGCCTATATAACAATGATTTAATGTATTAATTTTGACTGTGCTTCATATCACGTACCTCTCTAGTCCAAGTGGTATTATTGATATTAGTGACAATGAATCAGTGTTAACCAGGAACCTTCCTCTGCCACATACTCAAAAACCGTGGATTTCCTTTTTTGGTTAAAAGCTTTAACATCTGTCACAAAGGTTTTGTTGTGTGTGTTTGGATACTTTTAATCAAACTGGCTGTTGACCACCAGGCATCTGACTGCAAATATCTTGTTTTCTTGTATACCCATATTTCTAGACAATGATTTTTGTAAGACAATAAATTTATTCATTATAGATGTGGCCGCCTGCTACGTTTACTTACAGGAAGAGCTATCTCCTGAGGCTGGCGTAGACCTTAATAAACAAGAATATGACTGGAAGCTGCATTTACCCTTCTTCCGCTTTTGTTTGCTCAGGGTTTTTTTTCTCTTTTGACCTAAACACAGTGTAAATGGCCTGGTCAGGGCTGAGCCTTTGTGTTGCCATTAGAGTCCAAAGTCCCCTCCTGCTGACCTGCAGGGCTGGGACCCAGGCAGAGGCACCATGGCTGCCTTCAGCGAAGTCTGGGCTTTCTGCTGGGCGGTGGAATCTCCTGTTTCGGAGGTCCCAGTGTGCAGTACCTGCTCCCCTGGCCCAAGGTAGTGATGGTGTTGGGTAAGGCCAAGGCTGGCACTGGTGCCCTGGGGCTGGTCCCTGCACAGAGAAGGTGGACCAGCGTGGGGAGCTGATAGGAGCAGGGAAATGGTGGACTTAAAACTGGAGTGAGAGGAGAGGGGTGGGGGAGAGCAGGAAGCCTCTGCCTGGGCTCTACAGTCCAGGGCTGCTGTCAGTGGTCCCTCTGGTCCCAGCAAGCCTGGGCTGAGGGAGCCTCCAGCACCGAAGGGCTGCTGGGGACCAGAGCTGATCCCAGGCACCCGCTCCTGGAACCCAGTTCAGTCAGGGGTACCGTTACCTCAGGTGTCTCCTTCAAGGCAGTGGCTGCTGCTCCTCCTGCTGTGAGGACCATACTGGGGAGGGGGCAGGGGCTGCTGAAGGGCTTTTCCCTGCCTCTCTCATGGCTTCCATACCTCAGGGCAGGGTTTGGGCCACTACCAGGCACAAACACAGGCTGGGCAGAGAATGGGAGCGAGAGCGGCCCTGAGGAGAAAGGCTTGGGGTGCTGCTGGGTGAGAAGCTGGACACGACCCAGCCGTGTGTGCTCACAGGGCAAGGGGGGGATTCTGCCTCTCTGCCCCATGCTGGTGAGACCCCCCGGGGTACGGGGCTTGGGAATGTGAGGGCCCGGCTGATGAGGATGCGGGTGAAGCTCCAACCAGGAGGTTGCCCAGTGTGAGTCGGTCAGCCCCATGCATTACGGCTGCCTCAGCTAAGAAAAAAAAGGAGGGTAACTGTCACAGGTGATTCCCTGCAGAGGGGAACAGAGGGTCCGATCTGCTGACAGGACCCATCCCAAGGGAAGTCTGCTGCCTCCCTGGGGCCCGGGTCAAGGATGTTGCTTGGAAACTCCCTGGTCTGGTGTGATCCTCTGACTGTTACCCCCTCTTGGTAATGCAGGTTGGTGGGGACAAGATCGCGGAGAGAAGTCCCAAGGCCATCAAAGGGGACTTCAGGGCACTGGTCAAGGGATCGGGGGCACAGGTGGTGTTTTCCTCCATCCCATCAGTGGCAGGGAACAGCACTGAAAGGGGAGGAAAGCTCACCTGGTTAACAGGTGGCTCAGGCACTGGTGCCTTCGGTTGAATTTTGGCTTCTTTGATCATGGGGAGGTGCACACAGCACCGGGCCTGCTGGGGACAGACGGAGTACAGCTGTCTCAAAGGGGAAAAAGGATTCACTGAGAGGGCTTTAAACAAGGTTCCAAGGGGGATCACATCGCTAGGGATGAGCCCAGGTGTGTCATGGTAGGGTCAGGGGGAGATCGACAGCCCAGCTCAAGTGCATCTACACTAGTGCACGTAGCATGGGCAATAAACAGGAGGAGCTGGAAGCCATTGTACAGCAGGACAGCTAGGTCGTCATCACAGAAATGTGGTGGGACAGCTCGCATGACAGGCATGCTGTCATGGATGGCTACAGACCCTGCTTCGGCGGGGGGGGGGGGGGTTGGACCAGATGACCCACAGAGGTCCCTTCCAACCCCCACCACTCTGTGATTCCGTGGGAGCCCTGCATCCAGCTCTGGAGCCCTCGGCACAGGACAGACCTGGAGCTGGTGGAGCGGGGCCAGAGGAGGCCCCAGCAATGATCTGAGGGCTGGAACCCCTCTGCTGGGAGGAAAGGCTGGGAGAGCTGGGGCTGTTTAGCCTGGGGAAAGGAAGGCTCCGGGGACACCTTAGAGCAGCCTGAAGGGACCTGCGAGAGAGCTGGAGAGGGTCTTGTGACAAGGGCATGGAGTGATAGGCCAAGGAGTGATGGCTTCAAGCTGCAAGAAGGGAGGGTTTGATTGAACGTGAGAAAGAAATTCTCCACTCTGTGGGTTGTGAGGCCCTGGCCCAGGCTGCCCAGAGAAGCTGTGGCTGCCTCCTCCCTGGCAGGGTTCAAGGCCAGGTTGGAGGGGGCTTGGAGCACCCCAGGCTGGTGGAAGGGATCCCTGCCCATGACATGGGGGGCTGGACCTGGATGACCTGTAAGGCCCCTTCCAACCCAGACCATCCTATGGTTCCATGAACATGCAGAAGGCCCAGGCTCTGTGCAAGAACAGCATCCTCTTACTGGGGATTTTTTAAGGGGAGGGTGTTCCTGCTCCCCCGAGGAGGGAGCTGGTCCCAGGGTGGGGGGAGCTGTGTGGCCTCCCCCTGCATGGCACTGGGGCTCTGGCGGGAACTGGAGGCCTCCGTCGCTTTGCAGGCTCTTCCCAAAAATCAGATCTTGAGGTCCAAGACAGTCGGTGCCATAGAGGGAAGGCGCTTGCTCAGCCGCCGCTCCCCTCTCTGCGCAGAGGGAAGGGGGAGGTAACACTGCAAGGGAAAGGCAGCAAGCGCTTCGCAGCAGCGCACAGCAGCATCGCTATGTGACAAAACCACGGCCACTGCCACCGGTTCTGCAAAATCCACTGATTTCACATTAAAAGACCTTTATTTTTGGAAGATGGCGGTAATTTGGGTTTGGGTTTTTTTTTTAAAACCCCTTCACGATCTGTGTCACCACGGTCGTATGGTACACTGTCCTACTGCAACATGCCATATAGATTTCAAATAAATAAAGCTACAAAGCCCAAGTTATGTACAAAGATCTTCGGCAAAGATAATTATGTTTACAAACCTATGTACAATAAAACAAATGTAAACAGTCAAATGCAGCAGAGGATGCACAGGAAAGGACGACCATACAAACCCTGACGGTGAGGGGGGGGCTTCCCGCCTCCCCTCTGCTGGGGCCGATGGTTTTTTTCTCAGCACTTGTAAATAAACCAGCTTGGAGCTGCAGAGCCAAGTGAACGCGACGGCCCCGAGCAGGAATGAAGATATCTAAACCCACAGATCAAACCCCGGCTGGGTTTGCTGGTTCTTTGTATAAAATCCACCGACTTCGAGGCACACGGACAGAGAACTCGCACAAACACGTTGCTCGAAAGACCCACGAGGTACACGCAGTCGCCCAACACTGTCGCAGAAGCACGCAGGTGACGCTGTGAGATCCAGTCCTATATTACACGGATCGGAACAGGGGTGGGGTGGTGGCGGGGTCCCAGGAGGGGGCTTTGTGGATTTGTGGCTTCCTAACGCTCTGGCGGAGTTCCCAGTGTGGCGGTGTGTGGATGTTTGCCTGACGAAGGCACCGGGAGCACGCTCCAGCCGCTCGCTGCGTTGCTGCACGGGTGGGGGAGCACCGAGGGGCCGCTTCAGCACGGCTCAGCCGCGCCAGCACCCAGCAAGGCAGGCGATGTTCTGACTGACGAGTGCTGGGCACGGGACCGTCACCCCCGCGCCCCCAGCCCCTCCATCCCTCCCCCCGTAGGGCTGCGCAGCTCAGCCTCCCATGCCCACTCCAACCCACGGCCACGCGCTGGCCCCGCAGTGATTTATTAAGCTGTGGTAACTGAGTCATGGACCTGATTCCTGTCCAAAGAGCCGCGGCGCAGCCTCAGCCAGGGGTCTGAGGTCTGAGCCTTACCGGGAGGGCAGCAGCTGCCCGTCCTGAGCAGCAAGATGCTGGAGCAGGCAGGGAGAAACGCTGCCAAACCTAAGTTAGAGTAGAGATACGGTGAGGGGCTGAGGACCGCCAGGCCGAGCAAGACTCCTGCAGCCCGTGAAACAGACCACTGCGGGTGGCAGCTTGGCAGCGCGGGGTATGGGGCCAAGGCAGAGAACGTCCGCTACAGCGACAGGAGAAAACAAACTGTATTAATGTGACATGGAGGGCCATGAGCTCAGGGTCTCCTCGGGCAGCAGGGCGCAGGTCGTGTTCCAGCGGGGCAGGAATGGGCAGCAATCGGGAGCCGTTCTTCTCGTGGTGGGCTGAGAAAAGCATCCTCAAGTCCGAACACGACCTCCTGCGGGCTCATACGCTCTGGGGGAGCATGCCAGGCGCTGAGGACGGTCGAGAGGCTCCCAGTCCGGGGGGACCTTGATCAAAGCCGTTTACTGCCCTGAGGAGCAAGAAGAGACAGGCCGGTAAGTGATGAGCCCCAGGAGATGGCACCGCTCACCCCTCCCGGCCCCAGCAGCTGGAGAACAGACCCCTCTCCTCCCCTCTCACCTCACCCTGGCTGTACGATGGCTGCAAGGCCACTGTGACCACAACAGGGCTCCCATGGCTGCACCCACCCGCAGCCAGGGACAGGCGCAGGTGGGTGCTCACCCCGCTGCCTGGAGGTGGTGGGTGCTGCCTGATGACCACCCCAGGAGGACAAGCAGCTCCTGCGCAGACCCCAGGCCCCCACGTCGGGATCTGGGCAGCTGAGGGGCCGGGCACAGCAGCGCTGCAGGCTCGCTCCCCACGGCCAGCTCCCCTCCCCTCTTCATGGGTGCTGGTGGGCTGCGAGAGGAGAACATGGGTCTGACAGCTTTTCCATCTCTACTCCGTTCTGGCTTTGGCAGATCTTCTGTGATCAGGCTCAACACACAGCGTCTGCCCAGGCTCACCATCTGCTGATCATCACCACCACCACAGCCTTGACAACCAGAAGCGATGGCATCCCCATATCAGGACAGCACGTCCACCCCCACTGTTGTCCCAGAACCAGCACCCTGCCCTCACAGTCGGGTTTGTAATAACAAAGGCGAGGGAGAACTCCCCCAGCCCTGCAAGGTCCCTACCTCGACTTCTGCTGGCTCCCAAGTGCTGCCTCTGCAGCCCTTCACCAGCTTCGCCCGAACCACCGGCACCCCAGAAGATGCCATTGAGATCCCTCCTGGCAGAGCTACGTTTGGGAGAGGGGACACCTGAGGAGACAGCCTCTGTTGCCCAGAGCTGCGAGCTGCGGTGAGTAGAAGCAAGAAGGAAGAGAAGCCGAGGGCTCTCCTGACGAGCTCAAAGCCAAGCCAGGAGCCGGCAGCTCCGGGGTCCCAGGCTGCGCCCACTCCGCGGAGCACATCCCACTCGCTACCGTCACTGCCCACGGGACCGAGATGCCACCAGCCCACGCGCGGTGGCTCACGACTGCATCCCCGGGCAGAGCAGCGCGGTTTCCGCACTCCTGTTCCTGTGCTGCGCACATTCACCGGTGACCTTGCAGCTCCTGCGTCAGGGATGAAAAAACCCCACCAGCAACCCCAGAGGCTGCTGCCGTTGCACTGGGCAGTCACAAGCTCCTTCCATGAAGAGCTAAAATCCCGACTGTCGCTAGCAAGAACAGATTCCCATGGTAACGAAGCTCGCTGCCGCAGGGAGTCAGGCTGTTTCCTTTCCCCATAGAATCTCAGAATGGTGGGGGTTGGAAGGGACCTCTGTGGGTCACCCAGCCCAACCCCTTGCCCAAGCAGGGTCACCCAGAGCAGGCTGCACAGCACCGCGTCCAGGCGGGGCTGGAATATCTCCAGAGAAGGAGACTCCACAGCCTCCCTGGGCAGCCTGGGCCAGGGCTCCGTCACCCTCAGAGGGAAGAAGTTCTTCCTCGTGTTCAACTGGAACTTCCTCAGCTTCAGTTTGTGCCCATTGCCCCTTGTCCTGTCGCTGGGCACCACTGGAAAGAGTCTGGCCCCATCCTCCTGACACCCACCCTGCAGATATTTATCAGCATTTCTAAGGTCCCCTCACAGCCTTCTCTTCTTCAGGCTGAACAAGCCCAGCTCCCTCAGCCTCTCCTCGTAGGAGAGATGCTCCAGTCCCCTCACCATCCTCGTAACCCTCCGCTGGACTCTCTCCAGTAGCTCTTCATCTTTCTTGAACTGGGGAGCCCAGCACTGGACACAGCACTCCAGATGGGGCCTCACCAGGGCAGAGTAGAGGGGAAGGAGAACCTCCCTCGCCCTGCTGCCCACACTCCTCCTAATGCACCCCAGGAGCCCATTGACCTTCTTGGCAGCCAGGGCACACTGTTGGCTCATGGTCACCCTGCATCCACCAGGACACCCAGGTCCCTCTCTGCAGAGCTGCTCTCCAGCAGGTCCGCCCCAGCCTGTACTGGTGCCTGGGGTTATTCCTCCCCAGGTGCAGGACCCTGCACTTGCCCTTGTTGAACCTCATCAGGTTCCTCTCTGCCCAGCTCTCCAGCCTGTCCAGGTCACACTGAATGGCAGCACAGCCTTCCGGTGTGTCTATCACACCTCCCAGTTTGGTGTCATCAGCAAACTTGCTGAGGGTACACTCAGTCTCTTCATACAGGTCATTGATGAAGAAGTTGAACAAGGCTGGGCCCAGTACTGACCCCTGGGGGACACCACTAGTTACTGGCCTCCAACTAGACTCAGCACCACTGATGACAACCCGCTGAGCTCTGCCATTCAGCCACTTCTCAATCCACCGCACCGAGCACTCCTCCAGTCCACACTTCCTGAGCTTCCCTATAAGGATGTTATGGGAAACCGTGTCGAAAGCCTCGCTGTTAAACACCCACACTAGCACAGCCTGGCTCAGAGCAGGGAGAAACCACCTTTCCCACCTCCTCCCCATTGAGCTGGAAACTTCAGCTCCCATTCGAGCATTGCCTTGACACAGGGAGGTGCCTCCCTGGCTGCACGCAGTAAAAAGCTGCTGGAAGAAGCTCAGGGGCAGACGTATCTCACTGTCTACATTTGGATGACGGGCCATGAAGCCAACCTGATCCTGACACGACTCTGCAAATTAGTTAACAGCTCGGAAGCACCTCTGACAAGTAGGACGGGGGGGGGAAACAAAACCAAACAACAACAAAAAAAAACAACCCAAACTGGATTAAAACGTGGTACTTTGCTCCCTTCTGAAAGGATCAGAGAAAAGTGGCATTCCACGTCAGCAGCCTGGGTGTGCTCAGGTCTGATGAGCTGCGTTCAAGCCCAGCTCTACAGCTCTGTCACGTTTCCTGCACTAAACTCCGGGCTGCTCTTTCACAGAATGGTTTGGGTTGGAAGGGACCTTCAGAGGCCATCTAGCCCAACCGCCTGCAGTAAGTAGGTGCCCAGCGACAGGACAAGGGGCAACGGGCACAAACTGAAGCAGAGGAAGCTCCAGCTGAACACGAGGAAGAACTTCTTCACTCTGAGGGTGACGGAGCCCTGGCCCAGGCTGCCCAGGGAGGCTGTGGAGTCTCCTTCTCTGGAGATATTCCAGACCCGCCTGGATGCGGTGCTGTGCAGCCTGCTCTGGGTGACCCTGCTTGGGCAGGGGGTTGGGCTGGAGACCCACAGAGGTCCCTTGCAACCCCTACCATTCTGTGATTCTCTGAAATTAAAATACATTAAACAGAGGAACTGTGAAAAATAACAAATAAAGTATGCTGGATGACTCCTGGCTAACCTCCCAGAGGAGAGAGCGGGGAAGAGAAGTCCTTGCGCCCGGTCTCCAAGGTCTCCGACAGTGCCGGGAGGAGCACACGCATCGCTCCAGCCTTCAGCCGCTCTGCCCAGGCCTGACACAGGCGCGGGGCTCCTGCATGCAGCTGACGCTGCCCGACAGCCTGGAGACCTGCCCACAGCCATTAATCCCAGCCAGATCACTTGCCTGCTGCTTCTGCCTCATTTCGCCATCCCTCAGACCCGACCCACTCTGTGGGGCCCGCGCTGCGCCCTTGCTCTGGGCTTCCTAAGAAACTGGGCTCAGGGGTGCTTCACAGGGAGCCGAAGCCCCAGTCCCTGCTGGGAACAGCCCCAGCAGTGGTTTCTGATGGATGTTCCTGACTGCCTGCCCCTGCAGTGGCGTGGACCTTGTGCCCGTTTCCAACTGCTCTCTCTGCCCTGTGATTGCTAAAGACAGATTTTTACATATTAATCTTTATTCCAAGCTGTATTTTGTGCTTGGCACCTTATCTCCAAGACTCTCTCAACTCTAAGTATCCAACAAAGCCTCAGCAGAAAATTCTCCTGTTGCTGAATAGCCCAGGCTGAGGAGTAAATGGATGGGCTCAAAGCATGCTTGGAGACCAGCCCCCCAATAAAACAAAAGGAAAAGGGAGTTTTCAGGCAGGGCAGTGCTTTGAAACACACCGCTTACCCTCCCAAGCAGCAGTAACAGCACAAGGAGGCAGAGGAACGCCCAGCACGGAGATGCAAGGAGGAAGATGGGGACAAGGCTGTGGCAGATGAAGCTGGCAGGGACCTGCACCTTTCGACAGCACAGGGAACCCTCCGCGCTCCCTCGAGAGGCAGATGAGGGAGACGAGCCAGACCCTTGGATGCTGGAGGTGGTGCCTGCACCGAGCCCCTGTGCTCAGGATCCCACCACAGAGCCCGGGACCCCGGGGTCTGCGCAGGCTGCTTCCAGCTGGCACGGCTGTGGCGGGCAGGGACGGTGGCACCGAGCCGGAGCACTGCTGTCTCGACGCGCACGCTGCTGATCACACCGTCCTCCGCCCCTGCTCTGCAACCCTGGCCGGCTCCCAGCACATCTGTGCCTTTGTTGGCTTTCCCATCGGCCAGAACCACAGCAACCGAGCATCGACAAGACGACAGCAACGAAACGTCGAAGGAAAAACACGACCAAAGGGCAAACTAACTTTCAAAATTCACTAAATTAACAGCAGGGATACTTCATCCTGTATCTCTGATGTGACTGATTCAATCAGAACCATGCATGTATTTGAAGAACTATTGATTAGATCAAGAAAGCAAGCAGCACTCGATCTTATGTTTGCAACAGGTCACAGCAGCAGAGGAGTTTATCTAAAGTAAGGAGAAAGAGAGGGATTGCGGCCTCAGGCTTTGATCATGGACCATTAGTTTGTAACGCTGAGAGAACTACCCCATGCAGTTAGCACAACCACCGACTCTGCACCTCCAAGCACCGAGTTAAAAGGCATGCAGCTTATCATTGCAAATGAATTGATTTACCCATGACCAAGGTGGGGAATATGACCTTTTCACGCCTAGTGGAGAAAAATTGAAACAGTTTATGCACACGATAAAGACATTCTTGGCCATAGCCCTGAACACAAGGAATGGGGCAAAGCAAAGGTGTTCAGCTGAACCTCACCAGACCTCTCCCCTTCCACCTCTGCCCGGGCAGACGAGGGGTCCTATTTCAGCGACAACCAGCACTCCCACCATACTCCACGGCCGCAAGCGCGTGACCCAGATAAAACCCTGGAGCATTGCAAAGCACGTTACAGGACATGGGATTACTCACCTGCATCCGAGGTACCCACACGTCCCTCTTTTCCAGGAAAACTTTTTCATAAGGCGGACTAGGGAACGGGAAGACCGCCCTGCTTTCACTGCCTGATGTATTACGATCAGCGTTGGGGTAACTGTGTGCACTGTGTAAATATCCCTACGTGCTTCACGGGACTGCTACAAGTGTGCAAGCAGAGGTGCTTCTCACATTCAAACCTGAGCTTGTTTGAATAAAACAAAGCCCAGCAGATTGACCAAAATAACCTAAGCATAAACACCATCTACAAGGACTTTGATAAGAGTGCAGGCAGGGGAGTGGGGGAGCAGTGAACACAGAGTTCATGCCTCAAGCAACAAACACTACATGCTGGCTCACATGCTGCCTCAGCTCTGCTGTTCAAGTGCCAAGGCTCTTCAGAGCCCATCAAAGTCAGAGCCATTTTGTTCCCCAACTGGATCGAAGTTAATAACCAATTAAGAAATATTACAACACCAAAAAAAACAAGTATCTATTCGAGAACATCCTCAGGTGCTGTTCGGCCATGCCCGGGCATCCGAACAGTAACAGCACATTCCTGAAGGAACAAGTCTGCAGGAATCTAATCTCACAGCAGACATTGAGTTTTGAAAAAGTAGGCAAGTCCTGACTCTTCCAATTCCCCAGCAAAGCCTCGCTGCGGGCCCAGCTGTCCTCCAGGCCTCTGCTAAAGTGATACTCCCCTATGTCAGCTCCTGCCCATCGCTGTCTTCGGCTGCCTGCTCAGCTCCGCTCAGCAAGCAAAGAGCAGATGTTTGACAGGAGATGGAGACTGCCCAAACACTTTAACCAACAAAATGGCAGAGGAAGGAAAGTAAGTGGAAATGTAATGCTACAGCTGAGTTACCTCTGTCCCATTCCCACCACCCAACAACGGGCTGCTCTTTAGGCAGCGGCTGCAGATGGGATGGCATCTACAATCACATGTGGCTGTTTCAGGCTCCAGCAACAATGAGGGGCAGGGAGGAGAGTACAGGGGCTGGGGAGAGAGGAGGAGAGGGGATAAGCAAGGCATGCCTTGCCTCAACCCCTCGTGCCCAGCCACCGCCGCATGCTCCAGGTCCAACTCCTGCCAGCGCGGCTGGAGCTGGGCGGCTGCTGCAGCGTGCGGGCGTGATGGGGCTGACCACATTGCGGTTCAGAGCTCGGTTCAGCTTACACGTGCAAAGTTGTACAGGTTTTACACGGCAGCCGCGGAGACGCGTGCCCAGCACAGACACTGCCATCAGCCCCAGCACTCAGAGACCTCCACAGGGGCAGCAAGATTGAGCAGGACCCAATGCGGGGAAGAGGCACGGGCCATCCGCTGTCAACAGCATGTGGGCGCGCAGAGGAGGAGGACAGGACAGCAGGAATCTCTAACAACCTGCCGATAAGGACGTCAGTCATTTCCACCCCCTTTTCTAGCCCACTAACATCCTCCAGCTCGGCTGTAGAAGTTAGTTTTCAGGAGGGTGGGTTTCTAAACCTTTTTCAGCTACAACCTGCTGGTAACTCCAGGCAGCCAGCCCAGATAGCAAGTGTGATGACAATCCAGATAATTAAAAGTGACCCCACCCCACACAGCAATCAGCTTATTTGTCACACCACAACTCGATATAGCCATGCTGCCTCCTAAGAACAGCTATAATCTCTCCCTAGCAACTACCCTGACAGCTTGTACCTGAAATATCGCCCGTGCCCTGCAAGTGTGAGCTGCCGTGGTGATGCACAGACCCCAGCCAGCCTTGCAGTGCACAGATGACCCAAAAGTCTGTCCGATTTGCACAGGACACTGACTTTGTTATGTCTCTAAACTCTTCTTTTCCAAAACCAGCAAACAACAGTGACTCTAAAAAAACTCCGAATACCAGTTTCTAAGATGCAACTTGCCCCGCTACCCACGTAGCAACACAATTCAGCTCAAACAAGGATGATTGTAGGAAGCTCAGCTTGTCTGCTCTGTATACGGCACTCTTCAGGTCGGCAACTGCTCATTTACTTCTCCAAAATGAATTCTGTATTGAGGATGTGCGGAAAGCCCTGACCACGGGCGAGTCACGGGAGACACACGGGGTCGTTTCTCCTGTGAAAGCAGTTTCTGGCTTCACGGCTGACGCACAGCACAGACAGCATGGAAGCAGTTGCTCCCTCGATCAGCCAGAACTATGCCCTTCATGACGTTTTCTTTTTCCCCTCATAGAGGGGGAAGTAGAGCAAACAGGGCACCACCCTCCAAGCGAGCATTTGCTGCCTGCACTCAGCTGTTCTCACCAAGGGAACCTCCAGATTTGCCATCACGTACTTCCACCGTGTGAGCACACCAGTAGCTATGGCAACTCCACCGCTACTTACTTGAGATCCTTTCGAAGGGCACATTCACTTCACCAGCAGGTTTGATGCCTCGGTTGATTTTTTTATTACCTGAGATGCAGCTGCCAAGAGATTCGGCAGCAGAGGGACAGGACAGGCACTGACACCCTGCCAGCTACGAGACAATCACGCTTGCTTTGCTCTTTGCTTTACAGAAATCAGCACTGTCACCCTCCCCATCCCCTTGAGACTGGCTCCACAATTTATTTGTCCTATAGGATGAAAGCTGTGGTGGGCTAAAGACAAACCAAGAATAACTTCTGCTCCAAGTAGCATCCTGAAACACACTCCCTTTCAGGATAAAAGCATATCCTTACTTACCCTTTGTCAAAGAAAGAAGTATGTCTCGGATGAGGGTACTTTGTGCCATTGCTGTTCATCACGCCGCTGTTAACATTCCCTGAAATGTAGGATTTCCGTGATGCCTGGTCCTTTGCAAAATTTCTGCAAGCAGCTAATTTGGATTCTAAGGCCTGTGAAAGGGGAAAAAAAAAATGACGTCAAAAAAGTAATACCTTTAAGAGGAAGTATTTTGCTGCTCAAGTTCAGGCTTTGTCATGACCCCAAGATCACCACGATCAGGAACCCAGTGTGATCACCTTTGGCGAAAGCTGAACTGAATGGGAACAAAGCTGTCATTTTCTCTGTCATCCAACCACAAAGGAAACCCACACAACGAGACGCTGACGCAGACTGCCACGCGTGACTCAGTTCCATCAGGGCTCAAATTTTACAACATATCAACACTCAATTAATTACCTAAAATAAGGAAGCCAATTCCTAGCAGAAGTTACCAAAACTTCCTGCTTCAGCAGCTGCAGTAAGGCTGGCATAAGCTAATCAGAAGTCTAAGACAGAGCCTAAAGCAGAATCCTCAAGTTTTGCGAGGGACTTTGTATTTGGGACTTTGTATTTGGAAATTCGAATTTTTTTCTCCAGGGCAATGCCTTCTAGCATTTCTTTCTTAATTTTGGCCTGCAAAACAAAGCCAGTTTCTTAAGTGCCATTGGTATGCTTCAGAACAAGAAGTGCTACAGCATCAGGTGAGGAACCCAAGGCAGCAACTAAGCCTGTCTCTGTGGTCTGTACCTCACCTGTACTACTTCGCAGCAAGCCTGGTGAGATCTTGTTCCCCTGTACAAGGTGACAGTCTCTGCCTCATCTGCTGACTCCTGCCAGAAGGGAGGCCAAAATCCTGATTCTCTCCTTCACTGCAGCACACCCCCTGCCCTTTCTGCTGTCTGTCACAAACTGAGGCTTTGCTTCAATAGCAGTCCGGTCTAGCAGAAAGTCCTTGCAACAATTTCTTACATCCACCCTGCGCATGGGAGCATTCATACACTTGCAAATGCATACAGCGGAGACAAAACCTCATCTCCCCAAACACGGGGCTTGGTCCCATTCCACGTAGAAAAATATTCCACTGATAAGACACTGGCATGCTATCACAAGTAAGTGAACACTACACAGTGTTCTAGAAATCCATGCAAGCTTACTCAGTGGCTATATAGGCAGATATATTGTGGTCAGCAGGTCGAGGGAGGTTCTCCTTCCCCTCTACTTGGTCCTAGTGAGGCCCCATCTGCAGTACTCTGTCCAGTTCTGGGCTCCCCAGTTCAAGAAAGATGAGGAGCTACTGGAGAGAGTCCAGCGGAGGGCTATGAGGATGGTGAGGGGACTGGAGCATCTCTCCTACGAGGAGAGGCTAAGGGAGCTGGGCTTGTTCAGCCTGGAGAAGAGAAGGCAGAGAGGGGACCTTATAACTGCCTAGAAACATCTTCAGGGTCGGTGTCAAGAGGATGTGGTCAGATTCTTTTCAGTGGTGCCCAGCGACAAGAGGCAACAGGCACAAATTGAAGAATAGGAAGTTCCAGCTGAACATGAAGAACAACTTCTTCACTCTGAGGGTGACAGAGCACTAGAACAGGCTACCCAGAGAGGCTGTGGAGTCTCCTTCTCTAGAGATACGCAAACCCTCCTGGACAAGGTCCTGTGCAGCCTGCTCTGGGTGACCCTGCTTCGGCAGGGGGCTGGACCGGGTGACCCACAGAGGTCCCTTCCAACCCCCACCATTCTGTGACCCTGTGAGATATAGATAACTACCTACCTCTTGGTCTCAAAGCACCTATCAGCTGGAAATAGCCTGTGTGATCTGTGCCAAGTGACTATCTCAGCTGCATGCAAGAAAGCTGAGGGGAAACTTCTTGCAGAGAAATGGAGTCTGAGGCTCAGGATGAGGCATCTTATGAGTAGCCAAAGCCACAGAAATCCTAAACATCCTCTAATCATTACTGAACAAATGCATGAGCTGGAATTTTGTACCACTGGCAGAGCGTGTGTCTCGGAGCAGGCTGGGAACAACCATGCTTATTTGGCATTTCCTGTCCTTGCAGAGTAATCACACGGGATTGTGCTTAAGCTCTCTAAATCCCCTGCAGACTCTTACTCACAATGATCCCATTTTAAACATGTCACTCCATAACCCCGAGTTATCCTGCTGCCCTTTCAAACCAGCTACGAGCTCACCGACTCCAAACATGAACAATGAGTTAATTTTTAATTTCAAACTTTGCTAAAACAACTCTCTGTACTGCAGCTATTGCTGTTCTCAGTGCTAACCACAAGAGACAGAGGAAAGCCAGCACCGGCGGCGAGACACGGAGGCTACCCATGCTTCCACTCAGAACACCAGCCACTGAGGCACGTCAACAAGCTTCTCATAACTCAAGAGTCGCCTTCATTCAACTGGAAAGCCTGGCATCCTAAACAACACTGTAACAGATGTTTAAACCACTTCTTCCTTGCTTATTGTGGTAATCCCTTTAAAGGCTCACACATTTCACTTCCCCATCAACTACAGATGGGAACATTTGGCTTTCTCCTGATTTATTTTCTCACTTTCTTAGCACAGGCTTCTACTTTTTTTTCTGTTTTCAGCACCTGTTGCAGATCTCCCCAGGCATGATCTCAGCTCCCCTCCCATGACACACAGTTACTGTGCAGCAGGCACCCAGAGTCTGAGTGCCAGTTCTGCATCTGGGTCTCACTAGAGAGGAAGCCACAGGCCACACCTGAGGTAAGAACAAGTGGCTGACAGTGTCTAACCCCATACACCAAAGTGCTTGAGAAACTTCTTACTCCAAATATGAATTTCATCACCCAAAGTTGGAATCGGAACCTTAGTAATATGCTTTACAAATCAAGATCATTAAAAAAAATACATTATCACATACTAAACACTGAATATGGATGCTTTGGAAACTACAGCACAGGCCAAGACCTTGTGATTGTGCACAAGGATGAAAGCTCAGTGACAACCCCACCGAGACAGGAATACTTCAGTTCAGAGCACTCACCCCCACTTTCCGCAACAGATCTCCCACAATGTTGAGCGCAGATATTCTAGCTGAAGGAGTAAGGGGGCTGGTACCAAATCCATTTGGTATAGCTGCAAACACAGACACATTTTATTACCTGCTCCACTTCTCCACAGGTTTTTTTATTTTTTTTTTTGTTTGTTTGTTTCAATTTCAATAAATCAACTCCAAGGTAAAAAAGTAAATCTAAAATCCTACTGCAGGCTATTCACACAATTACCCCACAATAACACGCAGACTACATGATCACTAGCCATGGAAAAACGAAAAAGCTTAATTCCTGTCCACTGCCCTCTTTCCCATTAGAACTACACACAGAGTTCTCGCACTCTCCATCTGCAAGGCTATTGCCCGCAATCCATCTAATCCAGCCAGAGCTTCCCATGGAATCTATTCTTTCTAATTTGAAAAATAACTTATTAATCCTTGCAGTTGTCCAGAGCCTTCCAGACAGGGAAGCAGACTGGACTAACACCCTGCTGCCTCATAGAGAAAACAAGACCCCCAAAAAGTATGTGTTGTAACAGGGGCAGTCTAGACTGTTTGAATTATTGCCCACCATTTACTCACCACTGCTGCTCCACATTTAAGCAGAAATATCAGCCACTGCACTTCCCTGCGATCTCAAAGGTCTTCAGAGCTCTGCTGCAGGCATCCACTGCAGAGCACAAACCCTTGCCCCGGTAAAAGCAGTATCTAAGCTTCACCATCCTGCTTCTCCATGCTGCTTACTGATTATACTCCTTAAATGCACCTGATACTGCCCCAGGATTTAAACACACCTGATCCAATGCAGGTGGGATCCACACCTACCTACACTTACTTCAAGTTCACCAACAAGCACCTGGCCTGAAATTGTTTGTTAACAAGCTGCAGGTACTGCCTAACAACTAGACACAGTTTCTACAAATTATACATTTTGGGGAAGGAAAACTATTTTCTGATCCTTTTCCAACAGGTGTAGCTGGCAAGGAGAGAGATGCCTGGACAGCCGAATCCATCTTTTCACAGTCTAGAGTCGGAGAAACGGGCGCTGACTTTCGGGTGACTTCTTGTTGCCTCTCCTGTACTGCTAGCTCTTGCCGTAAGTCTGAGGGTTGAAAGAATAAAAAACCCACACGTCTTGGTGACCGAGTTCCCTAATAAACACTGTCTCTATTCATTTGGGAGGGATGAGGAGGAAACACTTTGCAACAACTCTGTATTAACTGCCTGCTGCTGGCTTTCTGCAGCAGCGAGAACCCCCACCTCAGGGCAGTCACAGCCCCAGACCATCACTACCTGTCACGTGTAAGCACAGCAGGTGACTTTTCCGCAGTATCTTCCCCATCTGTGGTGCGAGACCCATGGAAAGTGCGTTAAGCGAACTGCAGCTGGTCACAAATGCCTGCGGAATTACACTCCGCTCCTGCTCAAACAGCGGTGGGGAAAAGGGAGGAATGACCCATTCTTACGTTTCCAGCTCCCCACATCATTCTTCCTGTTAAGCTGTGAGCTATCTGCAGACGTTCGCATTTTCAGAGCAGGGATGCGGGAGGCCCCCGGCACGGAACAACTAAGCTACGTTTCAAGTTTGAGGTGGCAAGACAAGCAAGCAGCCCCAGTCTCTGTGCCTCTGTGCGAGCAGTGCCATGGGCAGATGAGGCTGAGCAACAGCTTTCCAGGCTAGCTCTTTCTGGCTGAGAGCTATCTGCAGACGTTCTCATATTTGGAGCAGGCCTGGCGGAGCCCCCTGCATAGAACCCCAAATCTACGTTTGAATTTTGAGAGGGAAAGACAAGCAAGCAGCCCCAGTCTCTGTGCCTCTGTGCGAGCAGTGCCATGGGCAGATGAGGCTGAGCAACAGCTTTCCAGGCTAGCTCTTTCTGGCTGCGAGCTATCTGCAGACGTTCGGATTTTCAGAGCGGGGCTGCCAGAAGAGCCCGGCACGGAACACCTAAGCTACGTTTGAAGTTTGAGGGGGCAAGACAAGCAAGCAGCCCCAGTCTCTGTGCCTCTGTGCGAGCAGTGCCATGGGCAGATGAGGCTGAGTGTCTTGGTTTCGGCTGCTGCCGGCAACAAAAGCGCCACGCGGCCGCCCCTCCCCCCGCCGGCGTGCGGAGGGGAATGGAAAGAAAGAGGCAGAAACTGGTGGGTCGGGATAAGGGCAGTTTAACAGAACAGCAAACAGAGGGAAAACAGGAACAACAACGATACAAATAAGGATAAAACACAACCACGAACCGTACAACAGCCGCTCTCCCGAAACCGGACCGGCGCTGCGCCCGCCCAAGCTGCGAGTGCGTTCCCGCCGCGCCGCTCCCCCCCCCACCGGAACCCAGCGTGACGTCACAAGGTATGGAACACCGGGCTCTGTTTGGCCAGGTGGGGTCAGCCCCCATCCCCCCGGCTGTGCCCCTTCCTGGATTCCGGTGAAAATTAACCCTGTTCTGGCCAAACCCAGGACTTTATCCACTCCTTATTCCATACCATCTACGTCATGCCCAGGTCCCCCATTGTCCAGTTGATCACCACCACTTCTCCTGTCTCCAGATATCATTCCCTTAGTCTATGGATCATCACTCTAAAGTGTCCATTGAGTTCATTTAATCCATGACTTCAGGCTCCATCTGTCGTTATGGTCTTCCGTGGCAGGGGAGGTGATGTGTGGTGATGGGCGGTCACTTGCTGCATCCGGAGCTCACGGCTGATGTATCTGGTGCGGCCCGTGCCCACAGTCTGCAGGAGATGTTGATCTTGATGAAGTTGCTGAATGCCAGTTGTTGAAAACCAGGTCCAGTTCCATCATCACTGTGCTCTGCTAGGTTTTCATCAAAAAAGTCCATCCTTCTTTAATCTGGACGATTCTTACTATGCTACTACTGGTACAAAATATAACAATTATAACAGTGATAACAGACAGTGACAGGGTTATTTAACAATTAACTTTATACAATTTATTTATGGACTATTCTCGCCCGTAATTAAATCCCCATGAGGTACACATTGGACTTCCCCATCCTTCCGCATTACCCACCAGGTACACCCAGGTCCTTGAGCAAAAGCAATCCCGCGGACGGGCTTGCCTTTGCCCGAGGCAGGACTAACCCAAACCGTCTTCCCTAACATGTTCCGCATGTGCACTACAGGGACTTTATCCCCTTCTACGGGGCGCTGAGGTTTTGACTGGGCAGGACCAGCCCGGTTGGTGGACCCTCTGGTGTTAACCAACCAGGTGGCCTTTGCTAAATGGGTATCCCAATTTTTGAAAGTCCCACCCCCCATTGCCCTCAAAGTGGTTTTTAGCAGCCCATTGTACCGCTTGATCTTTCCAGAGGCTGGTGCATGGTAGGGGATGTGATACACCCACTCAATACCGTGTTCTTTGGCCCAGGTGTCTATGAGGCTGTTGCGAAAATGAGTCCCGTTGTCCGACTCAATTCTTTCGGGAGTGCCATGTCGCCACAGGACTTGTTTTTCCAGGCCCAGGATGGTATTCCGGGCGGTGGCATGGGGCACAGGGTAGGTTTCCAGCCATCCGGTGGTGGCCTCCACCATTGTGAGCGCATAGCGCTTGCCTTGGCGGGTTTGTGGCAGTGTGATGTAGTCAATCTGCCAAGCCTCCCCGTATTTATATTTTAGCCATCGTCCTCCATACCACTGAGGCTTTACCCGCTTGGCTTGCTTGATTGCAGTGCATGTTTCACATTCATGGATAACCTGTGTGATGGTATCCATGGCCAAGTCCACCCCTCGGTCACGAGCCCATCTGTATGTCGCGTCTCTTCCTTGGTGGCCCGAGGTGTCATGGGCCCACCGAGCTATAAACAGTTCACCCTTATGTTGCCAGTCCAGATCCACCTGAGCCACTTCAATCTTAGCAGCCCGATCTACCTGGTGGTTGTTTTGATGTTCTTCAGTGGCCCGACTCTTAGGGACGTGGGCGTCCACGTGACAGACTTTTACAGCCAACTGCTCTAGCCGGGCAGCAATATCTTGCCACAATGGGGCAGCCCAGATAGGTTTGCCTCTGCGCTGCCAGTTGTTCTTCTTCCATTGCTGCAGCCACCCCCACAAGGCATTGGCCACCATCCAAGAGTCAGTGTAAAGATAGAGCACTGGCCACTTCTCTCGACTGGCAATGTCTAAAGCCAGCTGGATGGCTTTCACCTCTGCAAAATGGCTGGACTCACCTTCTCCCTCGGCAGTTTCCGCGACTTGTCGTGTAGGGCTCCATACAGCAGCCTTCCACCTCCGCTGCTTCCCCACAATGCGACAGGACCCATCCGTGAACAGGGCATACTGTTTCTTATCTTCTGGCAGCTGGTTATACAGTGGGGCCTCTTCAGCACGTGTCACCTCCTCCTCTGGCGATGCTCCAAAATCTTTGCCTTCTGGCCAGTCCATGATGACCTCCAGAATTCCTGGGCGACTGGGGTTTCCCATTCGGGCACGCTGGGTGATCAGAGCGACCCACTTACTCTACGTAGCATCGGTGGCATGATGCGTAGAGGGGACCCTCTCTTTGAACATCCAGCCCAGGACCGGCAATTGTGGAGCTAGGAGGAGCTGTGCTTCAGTGCCGACCACTTCTGAAGCAGCTCGAACGCCTTCATATGCTGCCAGAATCTCTTTTTCAGTGGGAGTATAGCGGGCCTCAGATCCTTTGTATCCCCGGCTCCAGAACCCCAGGGGTCGACCTCGAGTCTCCCCTGGTGCTTTCTGCCAGAGACTCCAGGTTGGGCCATTCTCCCCGGCTGCGGTGTAGAGCACGTTTTTAACATCTTGCCCTGACCGGACTGGACCAAGGGCTACGGCATGAACTATCTCCCGTTTAATCTGTTCAAATGCCTGTCGTTGCTCAGGGCCCCATTCAAAATCATTCTTCTTCCGGGTCACGTGGTACAGAGGACTCACAATTTGGCTGTAATTTGGGATGTGCATCCTCCAAAAACCCACAACACCCAGGAAGGCCTGTGCTTCCTTTTTGCTGGTTGGTGGAGACATAGCTGCTATTTTGTTGATGACATCCATTGGGATTTGACGGCGCCCATCCTGCCATTTTATTCCCAAAAACTGGATCTCTTGCGCAGGTCCCTTGACTTTACTTCGCTTAATGGCGAAACCGGCTTTCAGAAGGATCTGAACTATTTTCTCCCCTTTCTCAAAAACTTCCTCCGCTGTGTCGCCCCATATAATGATGTCATCGATGTACTGCAGATGTTCTGGGGCTTCACCCTTTTCCAGTGCAGTCTGGATTAGTCCATGGCAAATGGTGGGACTGTGTTTCCACCCCTGGGGCAGTCGGTTCCAGGTGTACTGGATGCCCCTCCAGGTGAAAGCAAACTGTGGCCTGCACTCTGCTGCCAAGGGATGGAGAAGAATGCATTGGCAATGTCAATTGTAGCATACCACTTGGCTGCCTTTGACTCCAGCTGATACTGAAGTTCTAGCATGTCTGGCACGGCAGCACTTAGCGGTGGTGTGACTTCATTCAGGCCACGGTAGTCTATTGTCAGTCTCCACTCTCCAGTAGATTTTCTCACTGGCCATATGGGACTATTAAAGGGTGAACGAGTTTTGCTGATCACTCCTTGACTCTCCAGCTGGCGGATCAGCTGATGAATGGGGAGAAGGGAGTCTCGGTTGGTACGATACTGTCGCCGGTGCACCGTTGTTGTCGCGATAGGTACTTGTTGTTCTTCAACCCTCAGCAACCCCACAACGGAAGGATCCTCCGAGAGACCAGGCAAAATGGACAGCTGTTTAATTTCTTCCGTCTCCACAGCAGCTATGCCAAAAGCCCACCGATACCCCTTTGGGTCCTTGAAATAGCCTCTCCTAAGATAGTCTATCCCAAGGATGCACGGAGCCTCGGGGCCAGTTACAATGGGGTGCTTCTGCCAGTCCTGCCCAGTGAGGCTCACTTCAGCCTCCAGTAGACTCAGCTTTTGGGACCCCCCTGTCACTCCCGAAATGCAAATGGACTCTGACCCTTTGAATTCTGATGGCATTAAAATACACTGTGCACCAGTGTCCACTAGAGCTTGATACTCTTGTGGATCTGACGTGCCAGGCCACCGAATCCACACCGTCCAATAAACGCGGTTGTCCCTTTCCTCCACCTGGCTGGAGGCAGGGCCCCTCTAATCCTCATCAGAAAATTTGCTGCTCACTTGCTGTAAAAATGACTTGGAGGTCCCCTCCAGAGGATCGGAATCAAGGTCAAACTGTCTACCTGGTTTGGAGAGCTGGCTTCTGGAAACTGGAGCGGCACTTTTCCTAACAGAATCCCCTTTTGTGATTGTTTTACCTCGCAACTCACGCACTCGTGCCTCTAGACTTGAGGTGGGTTTTCCATCCCACTTCCTCATGTCCTCTCCGTGGTCACGCAGGTAAAACCACAGGGTGCCTCGGGGTGTATAGCCTCTGTATTCCCTCTCCTGAGCAGAGAAACGCCTGCCCCTAATAGCTGAGACACTGGCCCGTACAGGTGGGGAGTAGGACATATTCCTGTCTAGTCGCTTGACCAGTTTCTCCACAGCTGAGACAAGGGAGGAAGAGAGACTTTCCTCATATTGGCGGAGTCTGACAGCCACCTCGTCCACTGTTGGTGCGTCTTTACCTTTCCAGTTTACAACTGCCAGTGAGTTGGCATGCGAGGAGGGTGCGCTCCGCACAAACTTCCTCCACATGGATTGTGAGCACTGGAGTTCATCTGGGTCTGTGGGTACCTGCTCATCGTCTGTGTCACAGTAAACCAGCTCCCGCACAGCTAATTCCCTCAAGTACTGAATACCCCTTTCCATATTGGTCCACTTGCCAGGATAGCATACAAAATCGTCACTGAAGGGGTACCTCTCCCTCACACCTGACAGAAGTCTCCTCCAGAGGCTGAGGACTTGTTCCTTTTTCCCAATGGCCTTGTCAATGCCCCCATCCCTGGCCAGGGATCCCAGCTGCTTGGCTTCCTTGCCCTCTAACTCCAAGCTGCTGGCCCCGTTATCCCAGCACCGCAGCAGCCAGGTGGCAATGTGCTCGCCTGGGTGGCAGCTGAAATCTTTCCGCATGTCTCGCAGCTCGCCCAGGGACAGGGACCGGGTGATGATCTCTGTCTCTATCTCCCGTGATGACCCTGGCTCATCATCATCCCTCCCGGAGCGATCTGCTCTCTTTGCATCTTTCTTTAGTTTTACAGGGGCGACTGCTACCTGCACAGGTTGGTCATTGGGCTCAGTCACTGTGCCTGTGGCTGGAGCTGGGGCTGGAGCAGCTGCTGTGCCCGCTGGGGAAACCGAGGCAGACCCTGCAGCTGTGGCTGCAGCAGCGGTGGTGCCGGTCAGGGGGGCTGGGACTGCCTGCTGGGCTGGAGGGGCTGCAGGGCCGGCTGGGGGGGCAGCGCCAGTTGCAGCGCCTGCTGCTTCGCTTCCCCCCCTTTCCCCTTTAAGGCACTGAACAGTGTTGAACAGGGCTCGGTAGGCATGGGCCAGACCCCAGCACATTGTGGTGATCTGTGTCTCTCTGGAGTTCCCAGGGTGGCAGCACACATTTTGCAGATATTTTACCAGATTGTCCGGATTCTGTATTTGTTCAGGGGTGAGTTTAAAACACACCGCAGGTGCCCACTGCTCTAGACATCTGCCCATGCTGTCCCACACACCCAGCCACTCACAGCTATCCAGCCCCGGGGCAGGTCTCTGCAGGATGTTCTTAACGACTTGCTTAACCCTAAACAAAACCCAGAACCCGTTCAGCAGGCAGAATAAAAGGAGAGTGCTGCCCTGAGCATCCCACGGGTACTCGAAATTCTCAAAAGCAGTTAGGACCAGCCTGAGGGAGAGAGGGGGGGCGAAAGAGTGGGGGAAGGTATCCCCTTCGGTTTTCCCCACAGACTGGGTTTGATTATTAACAAAATCTAAGACATAGGATCCGAGGTACGGAAATGACCGCAGTGCCGCATGCAAATACAAGACTAATTTCATGCACAGTGATGTTATCATATCATAAGTCGATATCGTACAGTACAGCAAAATCATCATCTTAATCCTTTTTCCAGTGATGATGAACAGCATGGCAATGAACACATAGTGCAAGTACGGATTTACATAGCAGAGCCACTTGATCAAAGTCAGAAACATTTTTTTTTTTCTTTTTTACCGGCGACTACTTAACACAGAAAAATGCGTATAACAAAATTTAAGCAAATCTAAGAAAACAGTTTTAACACCCGCTGCTCAGCCCTGCCGTTATCCCTACCCCACGTCTGGGCGCCAATTTAATGTTTTGGTTTCGGCTGCCGCCGGCAACAAAAGCGCCACGCAGCCGCCCCTCCCCCCGCCGGCGTGCGGAGGAGAATGGAAAGAAAGAGGCAGAAACTGGTGGGTCGGGATAAGGGCAGTTTAACAGAACAGCAAACAGAGGGAAAACAGGAACAACAACGATACAAATAAGGAGAAAACACAACCACGAACCGTACAACAGCCGCTCTCCCGAAACCGGACCGGCGCTGCGCCCGCCCAAGCTGCGAGTGAGTTCCCGCCGCGCCGCTCCGCCCCCCACCGGAACCCAGCGTGACGTCACAGGGTATGGAATACCGGGCTCTGTTTGGCCAGGTGGGGTCAGCCCCCACCCCCCCGGCTGTGCCCCTTCCTGGATTCCGGTGAAAATTAACCCTGTTCTGGCCAAACCCAGGACACTGAGCAACAGCTTTCCAGGCTAGCTCTTTCTGCCTGCGACCTATCTGCAGACGTTCACATTTTCGGAGCACGGGTGCTGAAGGCCCTCTGCAAGGAACACCTAATACTTTTGAAGTTTAAGGGGGCAAGAAGGGCAAGCAGCCCCAGTCTCTGTGCGAGCAGTGCCATGGGCAGATGAGGCTGAGCAACAGCTTTCCAGGCTAGCTCTTTCTGACTGCCAGCTATCTGCAGACGTTCGCATTTTCGGAGCAGGTCTACTGGAGGCCCTCTGCACGGCCCACCTAAGATACGTTTGAAGTTTAAGGGGGCAAGACAAGCAAGAAACCCCAGTCTCTGTGCCTCTGTGCGAGCAGTGCATGGGCAGATGATGCTGAGCAACAACTTTCTAGGCAAGCCCCTTCAGGCTGCTAGCTATCTGCAGACGTTCGGATTTTCAGAGCATGGCTGAAAAAGGCGCCTGCACGGACTTCCAAACATACGTTTGAAGTTTGAGGTGGCAAGACAAGCAAGCAGCCCCAGTCTCTGTGCCTCTGTGCGAGCAGTGCCATGGGCACATGAGGCTGAGCAACAGCTTTCCAGGCTAGATCTTTCTGGCTGTGAGCTATCTGCAGACGTTCTCATTTTGGGAGCATGGCTTTTGGAGGCATCCACCACGGACCAACAAAGATACTTTTGAAGTTTGAGGGGGCAAGACAAGCAAGCAGCCCCAGTCTCTGTGCCTCTGTGCGAGCAGTGCCATGGGCAGATGAGGCTGAGCAACAGCTTTCCAGGCTAGCCCTTTCTGGCTGCCAGCTATCTGCAGACGTTCGCATTTTAGGAGCAGGGCTGTTGCAGGCGCCCGGCACGGACCCCCAAAGATACAGTAAAAGTGTGAGATGGCAAAACAAGGAAGCAGCCCCAGTCTCTGTGCCTCTGTGCGACCAGTGCCATGGGCAGATGAGGCTAAGCAACAACTTTCCAGGCTATCTCTTTCTGGCTGCGAACTATCTGCAGACGTTCGCATTTTCGTAGCAGGGCTACTGGAGGCCCTCTGCACGGACCACCTAAGCTACGTTTGAAGTTTGAGGGGGCAAGACAAGCAAGCAGCCCCAGTCTCTGTGCCTCTGTGCGAGCAGTGCCATGGGCAGATGAGGCTGAGCAACAGCTTTCTAGGCTAGCCCCTTCAGGCTGCGAGCTATCTGCAGACGTTCGTATTTTGGGAGCATGGCTGCCGGAGGCGCCCTGCAAAGACCCCCAAAGATACAATAGAAGTTTGAGGTGGCAAGACAAGCAAGCAGCCCCAGTCTCTGTGCCTCTGGGCGAGCAGTGCCATGGGCAGATGAGGCTGAGCAACAGCTTTCCAGGCTAGCTCTTTCTGTCTGCGATCTATCTGCAGACGTTCGCATTTTCAGAGCAAGGCTACCGGAGTCTCACTCCACACACCCCCAAATATATGATTGAAGTTTGAGGTGGCAAGACAAGCAAGCAGCCCCAGTCTCTGTGCCTCTGTGCGAGCAGTGCCATGGGCAGATGAGGCTGAGCAACAGCTTTCCAGGCTAGCTCTTTCTGCCTGCGAGCTATCTGCAGATGTTCGCATTTTCATAGCAGGGCTTTCGCAGGCCATCGTCACGAACTACCTCAGATACTTTTGAAGTTAGGTGGCAAGACAAGCAAGCAGCCCCAGTCTCTGTGCCTCTGTGCAAGCAGTGCCATGGGCAGATGAGGCTGAGCAACAACTTTCCAGGCTAGCTCTTTCTGGCTGCGAGCTATCTGCAGACGTTCGCATTTTCGGAGCAGGGCTTTTGGAGGCCCCATGCACAGACCCCAAATCTACGTTTGAAGTTTGAGGCGGCAAGACAAGCAAGCAGCCCCAGTCTCTGTGCCTTTTTGCAAGCAGTGCCATGGGCAGATGAGGCTGAGCAACAGCTTTCCAGGCTAGCTCTTTCTGTCTGCGTTCTATCTGCAGACGTTCGCGTTTTTGGAGCAGGGCTGCTGTAGGCCCCATGCACAGACCCCAAAAACTACGTTTGAGGTTTGAGGTGCCAAGACAAGCAAGCAGCCCCAGTCTCTGTGCCTCCGTGCGAGCAGCGCCATGGGCAGATGAGGCTGAGCAACAGCTTTGCAATCTAAATGTTTCTGCCTGTGAGCTATCTGCAGACGTTCGCATTGTCGGACCAGGCCTGATGGAGGCGCCGGGTACGGACCACTTAAGATTTGTTTGAAGTTTGAGGTGGTAAGACAAACAAGCAGCCCCAGTCTCTGTGCCTCTGTGCGAGCAGTGCCATGGGCAGATGAGGCTGAGAAACAGCTTTCCAGGCTAGCTCTTTCTGCCTGCGAGCTATCTGCAGACGTTCGCATTTTCGCAACAGGGCTGCCGGAGGCCCCACGCACAGACCCCAAAATTACGTTTGAAGTTTGAGGTGGCAAGACAAGCAAGCAGCCCCAGTCTCTGTGCCTCTGTGCGAGCAGTGCCATGGCCGGGCAGATGAGTCTGAGCAACAGCTTTCCAGGCTAGCTCTTTCTGCCTGCGAGCTATCTGCAGACGTTCTCATTTTCAGACCAGGGATGCCGGAGGCGCTCGGCAAGGACCCCTAAGCTACGTTTGAAGTTTTAGGTGGCAAGAGAAGCAAGCAGCCCCAGTCTCTGTGCCTCTGTGCGAGCAGTGCCATGGGCAGATGAGGCTGAGCAATAGCTTTCCATGCTATCCCCTTCTACCTGCGAGCTATCTGCAGACGTTCGCATTTTCGGAGCAAGGCTGCCGTAGGCGCCCGGCACGGACCCCCAAAGTAACTTTGGAAGTTTGAGGTGGCAAGACAAGCAAGCAGCCCCAGTCTCTGTGCCTCTGTGCGAGCAGTGCCATGGGCAGATTAGGCTGAGCAACAGCTTTCCAGGCTAGCTCTTTCTGGCTGCCAGCTATCTGCACAAGTTCTCATTTTCGAAGCAGGGCTGCCGGAGGCGACCGGCACGTACGTCCTAGCTACGTTTGAAGTTTGAGGTGGCAAGACAAGCAAGCAGCCCCAGTCTCTGTGCCTCTGGGCGACCAGTGCCATGGGCAGATGAGGCTGAGCAACAGCTTTCCAGGCTAGCCCCTTCTGCCTGCCGGCTATCTGCACAGGTTCGCATTTTTGAAGCAGGGCTGCAAAGGAGCCTGGCAGGGAACACCCCCATTCCCTGGCTACATTTGATGGTTGAGATGGCAAGACAAGCAAGCAGCTCCAGTCTCTGTGCCTCTGTGTGAGCAGTGCCATGGGCAGATGAGGCTGAGCAATAGCTTTCCAGGCTATCTCATTCTGGCTGCCAGCTATCTGCAGACGTTCGCATTTTCGGAGCAGGGCTGCCGGAGGCGCCCGGCACGTACGTCCTAAGCTACGTTTGAAGTTTGAGTTGGCAAGACAAGCAAGCAGCCCCAGTCTCTGTGCCTCTGTGCGAGCAGTGCCATGGGCAGATGAGGCTGAGAAACAGCTTTCCAGGCTAGCCTTTTCTGCCTGCCAGCTATCTGCAGACGTTCGCATTTTCGGAGCAAGGCTGCCGTAGGCGCCCGGCACGGACCCCCAAAGAAACATTGGAAGTTTGAGGTGGCAAGACAAGCAAGCAGCCCCAGTCTCTGTGCCTCTGTGCGAGCAGTGCCATGGGCAGATGAGGCTGAGCAACAGCTTTCCAGGCTAGCCCCTTCTGCCTGCCAGCTATCTGCAGACGTTCGCGTTTTTGGAGCAGGGCTGCTGGAGGCCCCATGCACAGACCACAAAAACTAGGTTTGAGGTTTGAGGTGCCAAGACAAGCAAGCAGCCCCAGTCTCTGTGCCTCTGTGCGAGCAGTGCCATGGGCAGATGAAGCTCAGCAACAGCTTTCCAGGCTAGCTCTTTCTGTCTGCGATCTATCTGCAGACGTTCGCGTTTTTGGACCAGGGCTGCTGGAGGCCCCATGCACAGACCACAAAAACTAGGTTTGAGGTTTGAGGTGCCAAGACAAGCAAGCAGCCCCAGTCTCTGTGCCTCCGTGCGAGCAGTGCCATGGGCAGATGAGGCTGAGCAACATCTTTGCAATCTAAATGTTTCCTCCTGTGAGCTATCTGCAGACGTTCGCATTGTCGGACCAGGCCTGCCGGAGGCGCCGGGTACGGACCACCTAAGCTATGTTTGAAGTTTGAGGTGGTAAGACAAACAAGCAGCCCCAGTCTCTGTGCCTCTGTGCGAGCAGTGCCATGGGCAGATGAGGCTGAGAAACAGCTTTCCAGGCTAGCTCTTTCTGGCTGCGAGCTATCTGCAGACGTTCGCATTTTCGCAACAGGGCTGCTGGAGGCCCCACGCACAGACCCCAAAATTACGTTTGAAGTTTGAGGTGGCAAGACAAGCAAGCAGCCCCAGTCTTTCTGGTTCTGTGTGAGCAGTGCCATGGGCAGATGAGGCTGAGCAACAGCTTTCCAGGCTAGCTCTTTCTGTCTGCGATCTATCTGCAGACGTTCGCGTTTTTGGAGCAGGGCTGCTGTAGGCCCCATGCACAGACCCCAAAAACTACGTTTGAGGTTTGAGGTGCCAAGACAAGCAAGCAGCCCCAGTCTCTGTGCCTCCGTGCGAGCAGCGCCATGGGCAGATGAGACTGAGCAACAGCTTTGCAATCTAAATGTTTCTGCCTGTGAGCTATCTGCAGACGTTCGCATTGTCGGAGCAGGCCTGCCGGAGGCGCCGGGTACGGACCACTTAAGCTATGTTTGAAGTTTGAGGTGGTAAGACAAACAAGCAGCCCCAGTCTCAGTGCCTCTGTGCGAGCAGTGCCATGGGCACATGAGGCTGAGAAACAGCTTTCCAGGCTAGCTCTTTCTGCCTGCGAGCTATCTGCAGACGTTCGCATTTTCGCAACAGGGCTGCCGGAGGCCCCACGCACAGACCCCAAAATTACGTTTGAAGTTTGAGGTGGCAAGACAAGCAAGCAGCCCCAGTCTCTGTGCCTCTGTGCGAGCAGTGCCATGGCCGGGCAGATGAGTCTGAGCAACAGCTTTCCAGGCTAGCCCCTTCTGCCTGCCAGCTATCTGCAGACGTTCGCATTTTCGGAGCAGGGCTGCCAGAGGCGCTCACAACGGACAACCTAAGATAAGTTTGAAGTTTGAGGTGGCAAGACAAGCAAGCAGCCCCAGTCTCTGTGCCTCTGTCCGAGGAGAGCCATGGGCAGATGAGGCTGAACAACAGCTTTCCAGGCTAGCCCCTTCTGGCTGCCAGCTATCTGCAGACGTTCACATTTTCAGAGCAGGGCTGGGAAAGGAGCCTGGCAGGGACTCACTCATTCCCAGGTTACATTTGAAAATTGAGGGGGCAAGACAAGCAAGCAGCCCCAGTCTCTGTGCCTCTGTGCGAGGAGTTTCATGGGCAGATGAGGCTGAGCAACAGCTTTCCAGGCTAGCTTCTTCTGGCTGTCAGCTATCTGCAGACGTTCTCATTTTCGGAGCAGGGCTCTAAAAGGAGATTGGCAGGAACACACCCATTTCCAGTCTTCGTTTGAAGTTTGAGGTGGCAAGACAAGCAAGCAGCCCCAGTCTCTGTGCCTCTGTGCGAGCAGTGCCATGGGCAGATGAGGCTGAGCAACAGCTTTCCAGGCTAGCCCCTTCTGGCTGCCAGATATCTGCAGACGTTCGCATTTTCAGAGCAGGGCTGGGAAAGGAGCCTGGCAGGGACTCCCTCATTCCCAGATTACATTTGAAAACTGAGGTGGCAGGACAAGCAAGCAGCCCCGGTCTCTGTGCCTCTGTGCGAGCAGTGCCATGGGCAGATGAGGCTGAGCAACAGCTTTCCAGGCTAGCCCCTTCTGGCTGCCAGCTATCTGCAGATGTTCGCATTTTCGGTGCAGGGCTGCGAAAGGAGCCTGACAGGGACACCCCCATTCCCAGTCTACTTTTGAAGTTTGAGGTGGCAAGACAAGCAAGCAGCCCCAGTCTCTGTGCCTCTGTGCGAGCAGTGCCATGGGCAGATGAGGCTGAGCAATAGCTTTCCAGGCTATCTCATTCTGGCTGCCAGCTATCTGCAGACGTTCGCATTTTCGGAGCAGGGCTGCCGGAGGCGCCCGGCACGTACGTCCTAAGCTACGTTTGAAGTTTGAGTTGGCAAGACAAGCAAGCAGCCCCAGTCTCTGTGCCTCTGTGCGAGCAGTGCCATGGGCAGATGAGGCTGAGAAACAGCTTTCCAGGCTAGCCTTTTCTGCCTGCCAGCTATCTGCAGACGTTCGCATTTTCGGAGCAAGGCTGCCGTAGGCGCCCGGCACGGACCCCCAAAGAAACATTGGAAGTTTGAGGTGGCAAGACAAGCAAGCAGCCCCAGTCTCTGTGCCTCTGTGCGAGCAGTGCCATGGGCAGATGAGGCTGAGCAACAGCTTTCCAGGCTAGCCCCTTCTGCCTGCCAGCTATCTGCAGACGTTCGCGTTTTTGGAGCAGGGCTGCTGGAGGCCCCATGCACAGACCACAAAAACTAGGTTTGAGGTTTGAGGTGCCAAGACAAGCAAGCAGCCCCAGTCTCTGTGCCTCTGTGCGAGCAGTGCCATGGGCAGATGAAGCTGAGCAACAGCTTTCCAGGCTAGCTCTTTCTGTCTGCGATCTATCTGCAGACGTTCGCGTTTTTGGACCAGGGCTGCTGGAGGCCCCATGCACAGACCACAAAAACTAGGTTTGAGGTTTGAGGTGCCAAGACAAGCAAGCAGCCCCAGTCTCTGTGCCTCCGTGCGAGCAGTGCCATGGGCAGATGAGGCTGAGCAACATCTTTGCAATCTAAATGTTTCCTCCTGTGAGCTATCTGCAGACGTTCGCATTGTCGGACCAGGCCTGCCGGAGGCGCCGGGTACGGACCACCTAAGCTATGTTTGAAGTTTGAGGTGGTAAGACAAACAAGCAGCCCCAGTCTCTGTGCCTCTGTGCGAGCAGTGCCATGGGCAGATGAGGCTGAGAAACAGCTTTCCAGGCTAGCTCTTTCTGGCTGCGAGCTATCTGCAGACGTTCGCATTTTCGCAACAGGGCTGCTGGAGGCCCCACGCACAGACCCCAAAATTACGTTTGAAGTTTGAGGTGGCAAGACAAGCAAGCAGCCCCAGTCTTTCTGGTTCTGTGTGAGCAGTGCCATGGGCAGATGAGGCTGAGCAACAGCTTTCCAGGCTAGCTCTTTCTGTCTGCGATCTATCTGCAGACGTTCGCGTTTTTGGAGCAGGGCTGCTGTAGGCCCCATGCACAGACCCCAAAAACTACGTTTGAGGTTTGAGGTGCCAAGACAAGCAAGCAGCCCCAGTCTCTGTGCCTCCGTGCGAGCAGCGCCATGGGCAGATGAGGCTGAGCAACAGCTTTGCAATCTAAATGTTTCTGCCTGTGAGCTATCTGCAGACGTTCGCATTGTCGGAGCAGGCCTGCCGGAGGCGCCGGGTACGGACCACTTAAGCTATGTTTGAAGTTTGAGGTGGTAAGACAAACAAGCAGCCCCAGTCTCAGTGCCTCTGTGCGAGCAGTGCCATGGGCACATGAGGCTGAGAAACAGCTTTCCAGGCTAGCTCTTTCTGCCTGCGAGCTATCTGCAGACGTTCGCATTTTCGCAACAGGGCTGCCGGAGGCCCCACGCACAGACCCCAAAATTACGTTTGAAGTTTGAGGTGGCAAGACAAGCAAGCAGCCCCAGTCTCTGTGCCTCTGTGCGAGCAGTGCCATGGCCGGGCAGATGAGTCTGAGCAACAGCTTTCCAGGCTAGCCCCTTCTGCCTGCCAGCTATCTGCAGACGTTCGCATTTTCGGAGCAGGGCTGCCAGAGGCGCTCACAACGGACAACCTAAGATAAGTTTGAAGTTTGAGGTGGCAAGACAAGCAAGCAGCCCCAGTCTCTGTGCCTCTGTCCGAGGAGAGCCATGGGCAGATGAGGCTGAACAACAGCTTTCCAGGCTAGCCCCTTCTGGCTGCCAGCTATCTGCAGACGTTCACATTTTCAGAGCAGGGCTGGGAAAGGAGCCTGGCAGGGACTCACTCATTCCCAGGTTACATTTGAAAATTGAGGGGGCAAGACAAGCAAGCAGCCCCAGTCTCTGTGCCTCTGTGCGAGGAGTTTCATGGGCAGATGAGGCTGAGCAACAGCTTTCCAGGCTAGCTTCTTCTGGCTGTCAGCTATCTGCAGACGTTCTCATTTTCGGAGCAGGGCTCTAAAAGGAGATTGGCAGGAACACACCCATTTCCAGTCTTCGTTTGAAGTTTGAGGTGGCAAGACAAGCAAGCAGCCCCAGTCTCTGTGCCTCTGTGCGAGCAGTGCCATGGGCAGATGAGGCTGAGCAACAGCTTTCCAGGCTAGCCCCTTCTGGCTGCCAGATATCTGCAGACGTTCGCATTTTCAGAGCAGGGCTGGGAAAGGAGCCTGGCAGGGACTCCCTCATTCCCAGGTTACATTTGAAAACTGAGGTGGCAGGACAAGCAAGCAGCCCCGGTCTCTGTGCCTCTGTGCGAGCAGTGCCATGGGCAGATGAGGATGAGCAACAGCTTTCCAGGCTAGCCCCTTCTGGCTGCCAGCTATCTGCAGATGTTCGCATTTTCGGTGCAGGGCTGCGAAAGGAGCCTGACAGGGACACCCCCATTCCCAGTCTACTTTTGAAGTTTGAGGTGGCAAGACAAGCAAGCAGCCCCAGTCTCTGTGCCTCTGTGCGAGCAGTGCCATGGGCAGATGAGGCTGAGCAACAGCTTTCCAGGCTAGCCCCTTCTGGCTGCCAGCTATCTGCAGACGTTCGCATTTTCGGAGCAGGGCTGCGAAAGGAGCCTTGCAGTAACTCCACCATTTCCAGCCTAAGTTTAAAAGTTTGAGGTGGCAAGACAAGCAAGCAGCCCCAGTCTCTGTGCCTCTGTGCGAGCAGAGCCATGGGCAGATGAGGCTGAGCAACAGCTTTCCAGGCTAGCCCCTTCTGGCTGCCAGCTATCTGCAGACGTTCGCATTTTCGGAGAAGGGCTGCGAAACGAGTCTGGCAGGAACACCCCCCCATTTCCAGTCTACGTTTGAAGTTTGAGGTGGCAAGACAAGCAAGCAGCCCCAGTCTCTGTGTCTCTGTGCGAGTAGTGTCATGGGCAGATGAGGCTGAGCAACAGCTTTCCAGGCTAGCCCCTTCTGGCTGTCAGCTATCTGCAGATGTTCTCATTTTGGGAGCAGGGCTGCTAAAGGAGCTTGGCAGGAACACACCCATTTCCAGTCTACGTTTGAAGTTTGAGGTGGCAAGACAAGCAAGCAGCCCCAGTCTCTGTGCCTCTGTGCGAGCAGAGCCATGGGCAGATGAGGCTGAGCAACATCTTTCCAGGCTAGCCCCTTCTGGCTGCCAGCTATCTGCAGACGTTCACATTTTCAGAGCAGGGCTGGGAAAGGAGCCCGGCAGGGACTCCCTCATTCCCAGGTTACGTTTGAAAATTGAGGTGGCAGGACAAGCAAGCAGCCCCAGTCTCTGTGCCTCTGTGCGAGCAGTTTCATGGGCAGATGAGGCTGAGCAACAGCTTTCCAGGCTAGGCCCTTCTGGCTGCCAGCTATCTGCAGACGTTCGCTTTTTGGAAGCAGGGCTGCCGTAGGCGCCCAGCTCGGACAGCCTAAGATACTTTTGAAGTTTGAGGTGGCAAGACAAGCAAGCAGCCCCAGTCTCTGTGCCTCTGTGCGAGCAGTGCCATGGGCAGATGAGGCTGAGCAACAGCTTTCCAGGCTAGCACCTTCTGGCTGCCATCTATCTGCAGACGTTCGCATTTTCGGTGCAGGTCTGCGAAAGGAGTCTGACAGGGACACCCCCATTCCCAGCCTATGTTTAGAAGTTTGAGGTGGCAAGACAAGCAAGCAGCCCCAGTCTCTGTGCCTCTGTGCGAGCAGTTTCATGAGCAGATGAGGCTGAGCAACAGCTTTCCAGGCTAGGCCCTTCTGGCTGCCAGCTATCTGCAGACGTTCGCATTTTCGGAGCAGGGCTGGGAAAGGAGCCTGGCAGGGACTCCCTCATTCCAAGGTTACATTTGAAAATTGAGGTGGCAAGACAAGCAAGCATCCCCCGTCTCTGTGCCTCTGTGCGAGCAGTGCCATGGGCGGATGAGGCTGAGCAACAGCTTTCCAGGCTAGCTCTTTGTGGCTGCCAACTATCTGCAGACGTTCGCATTGTCGGAGAAGGGCTGCGAAACGAGTCTGGCAGGAAAACCCCCCCATTTCCAGTCTACGTTTGAAGTTTGAGGTGGCAAGACAAGCAAGCAGCCCCAGTCTCTGTGCCTCTGTGCGAGCAGCGTCATGGGCAGATGAGGCTGAGCAACAGCTTTCCAGGCTAGCACCTTCTGGCTGTCAGATATCTGCAGACGTTCTCATTTTGGGAGCAGGGCTGCGAAAGGAGTTTGGCAGGAACACACCCATTTCCAGTCTACGTTTGAAGTTTGAGGAGGCAAGACAAGCAAGCAGCCCCATTCTCTGTGCCTCTGTGTGAGCAGTGCCATGGGCAGATGAGGCTGAGCAACAGCTTTCCAGGCTAGGCCCTTCTGGCTGCCAGCTATCTGCAGACGTTCGCATTTTCGGAGCAGGGCTGCCAGAGGCGCTCAAAACGGACAACCTAAGATAAGTTTGAAGTTTGAGGTGGCAAGACAAGCAAGCAGCCCCAGTCTCTGTGCCTCTGTCCGAGGAGAGCCATGGGCAGATGAGGCTGAAAAACAGCTTTCCAGGCTAACCCCTTCTGGCTGCCAGCTATCTGCAGACGTTCACATTTTCAGAGCAGGGCTGGGAAAGGAGGCTGGCAGGGACTCACTCATTCCCAGGTTACATTTGAAAATTGAGGGGGCAAGACAAGCAAGCAGCCCCAGTCTCTGTGCCTCTGTGCGAGCAGTGCCATGGGCAGATGAGGCTGAGCAACAGCTTTCCAGGCTAGCCTCTTCTGGCTGTCAGCGATCTGCAGACGTTCTCATTTTGGGAGCAGGGCTCTAAAAGGAGATTGGCAGGAACACACCCATTTCCAGTCTTCGTTTGAAGTTTGAGGTGGCAAGACAAGCAAGCAGCCCCAGTCTCTGTGCCTCTGTGCGAGCAGTGCCATGGGCAGATGAGGCTGAGCGACAGCTTTACAGGCTAGCCCCTTCTGGCTGCCAGCTATCTGCAGACGTTCGCACTTTCAGAGCAGGGCTGGGAAAGGAGCCTGGCAGGGACTCCCTCATTCCCAGGTTACATTTGAAAATTGAGGTGGCAGGACAAGCAAGCAGCCCCGGTCTCTGTGCCTCTGTGCGAGCAGTGCCATGGGCAGATGAGGCTGAGCAACAGCTTTCCAGGCTAGCCCCTTCTGCCTGCCAGCTATCTGCAGACGTTCGCGTTTTTGGAGCAGGGCTGCTGGAGGCCCCATGCACAGACCACAAAAACTAGGTTTGAGGTTTGAGGTGCCAAGACAAGCAAGCAGCCCCAGTCTCTGTGCCTCTGTGCGAGCAGTGCCATGGGCAGATGAAGCTGAGCAACAGCTTTCCAGGCTAGCTCTTTCTGTCTGCGATCTATCTGCAGACGTTCGCGTTTTTGGACCAGGGCTGCTGGAGGCCCCATGCACAGACCACAAAAACTAGGTTTGAGGTTTGAGGTGCCAAGACAAGCAAGCAGCCCCAGTCTCTGTGCCTCCGTGCGAGCAGTGCCATGGGCAGATGAGGCTGAGCAACATCTTTGCAATCTAAATGTTTCCTCCTGTGAGCTATCTGCAGACGTTCGCATTGTCGGACCAGGCCTGCCGGAGGCGCCGGGTACGGACCACCTAAGCTATGTTTGAAGTTTGAGGTGGTAAGACAAACAAGCAGCCCCAGTCTCTGTGCCTCTGTGCGAGCAGTGCCATGGGCAGATGAGGCTGAGAAACAGCTTTCCAGGCTAGCTCTTTCTGGCTGCGAGCTATCTGCAGACGTTCGCATTTTCGCAACAGGGCTGCTGGAGGCCCCACGCACAGACCCCAAAATTACGTTTGAAGTTTGAGGTGGCAAGACAAGCAAGCAGCCCCAGTCTTTCTGGTTCTGTGTGAGCAGTGCCATGGGCAGATGAGGCTGAGCAACAGCTTTCCAGGCTAGCTCTTTCTGTCTGCGATCTATCTGCAGACGTTCGCGTTTTTGGAGCAGGGCTGCTGTAGGCCCCATGCACAGACCCCAAAAACTACGTTTGAGGTTTGAGGTGCCAAGACAAGCAAGCAGCCCCAGTCTCTGTGCCTCCGTGCGAGCAGCGCCATGGGCAGATGAGGCTGAGCAACAGCTTTGCAATCTAAATGTTTCTGCCTGTGAGCTATCTGCAGACGTTCGCATTGTCGGAGCAGGCCTGCCGGAGGCGCCGGGTACGGACCACTTAAGCTATGTTTGAAGTTTGAGGTGGTAAGACAAACAAGCAGCCCCAGTCTCAGTGCCTCTGTGCGAGCAGTGCCATGGGCACATGAGGCTGAGAAACAGCTTTCCAGGCTAGCTCTTTCTGCCTGCGAGCTATCTGCAGACGTTCGCATTTTCGCAACAGGGCTGCCGGAGGCCCCACGCACAGACCCCAAAATTACGTTTGAAGTTTGAGGTGGCAAGACAAGCAAGCAGCCCCAGTCTCTGTGCCTCTGTGCGAGCAGTGCCATGGCCGGGCAGATGAGTCTGAGCAACAGCTTTCCAGGCTAGCCCCTTCTGCCTGCCAGCTATCTGCAGACGTTCGCATTTTCGGAGCAGGGCTGCCAGAGGCGCTCACAACGGACAACCTAAGATAAGTTTGAAGTTTGAGGTGGCAAGACAAGCAAGCAGCCCCAGTCTCTGTGCCTCTGTCCGAGGAGAGCCATGGGCAGATGAGGCTGAACAACAGCTTTCCAGGCTAGCCCCTTCTGGCTGCCAGCTATCTGCAGACGTTCACATTTTCAGAGCAGGGCTGGGAAAGGAGCCTGGCAGGGACTCACTCATTCCCAGGTTACATTTGAAAATTGAGGGGGCAAGACAAGCAAGCAGCCCCAGTCTCTGTGCCTCTGTGCGAGGAGTTTCATGGGCAGATGAGGCTGAGCAACAGCTTTCCAGGCTAGCTTCTTCTGGCTGTCAGCTATCTGCAGACGTTCTCATTTTCGGAGCAGGGCTCTAAAAGGAGATTGGCAGGAACACACCCATTTCCAGTCTTCGTTTGAAGTTTGAGGTGGCAAGACAAGCAAGCAGCCCCAGTCTCTGTGCCTCTGTGCGAGCAGTGCCATGGGCAGATGAGGCTGAGCAACAGCTTTCCAGGCTAGCCCCTTCTGGCTGCCAGATATCTGCAGACGTTCGCATTTTCAGAGCAGGGCTGGGAAAGGAGCCTGGCAGGGACTCCCTCATTCCCAGGTTACATTTGAAAACTGAGGTGGCAGGACAAGCAAGCAGCCCCGGTCTCTGTGCCTCTGTGCGAGCAGTGCCATGGGCAGATGAGGATGAGCAACAGCTTTCCAGGCTAGCCCCTTCTGGCTGCCAGCTATCTGCAGATGTTCGCATTTTCGGTGCAGGGCTGCGAAAGGAGCCTGACAGGGACACCCCCATTCCCAGTCTACTTTTGAAGTTTGAGGTGGCAAGACAAGCAAGCAGCCCCAGTCTCTGTGCCTCTGTGCGAGCAGTGCCATGGGCAGATGAGGCTGAGCAACAGCTTTCCAGGCTAGCCCCTTCTGGCTGCCAGCTATCTGCAGACGTTCGCATTTTCGGAGCAGGGCTGCGAAAGGAGCCTTGCAGTAACTCCACCATTTCCAGCCTAAGTTTAAAAGTTTGAGGTGGCAAGACAAGCAAGCAGCCCCAGTCTCTGTGCCTCTGTGCGAGCAGAGCCATGGGCAGATGAGGCTGAGCAACAGCTTTCCAGGCTAGCCCCTTCTGGCTGCCAGCTATCTGCAGACGTTCGCATTTTCGGAGAAGGGCTGCGAAACGAGTCTGGCAGGAACACCCCCCCATTTCCAGTCTACGTTTGAAGTTTGAGGTGGCAAGACAAGCAAGCAGCCCCAGTCTCTGTGTCTCTGTGCGAGTAGTGTCATGGGCAGATGAGGCTGACCAACAGCTTTCCAGGCTAGCCCCTTCTGGCTGTCAGCTATCTGCAGATGTTCTCATTTTGGGAGCAGGGCTGCTAAAGGAGCTTGGCAGGAACACACCCATTTCCAGTCTACGTTTGAAGTTTGAGGTGGCAAGACAAGCAAGCAGCCCCAGTCTCTGTGCCTCTGTGCGAGCAGAGCCATGGGCAGATGAGGCTGAGCAACATCTTTCCAGGCTAGCCCCTTCTGGCTGCCAGCTATCTGCAGACGTTCACATTTTCAGAGCAGGGCTGGGAAAGGAGCCCGGCAGGGACTCCCTCATTCCCAGGTTACGTTTGAAAATTGAGGTGGCAGGACAAGCAAGCAGCCCCAGTCTCTGTGCCTCTGTGCGAGCAGTTTCATGGGCAGATGAGGCTGAGCAACAGCTTTCCAGGCTAGGCCCTTCTGGCTGCCAGCTATCTGCAGACGTTCGCTTTTTGGAAGCAGGGCTGCCGTAGGCGCCCAGCTCGGACAGCCTAAGATACTTTTGAAGTTTGAGGTGGCAAGACAAGCAAGCAGCCCCAGTCTCTGTGCCTCTGTGCGAGCAGTGCCATGGGCAGATGAGGCTGAGCAACAGCTTTCCAGGCTAGCACCTTCTGGCTGCCATCTATCTGCAGACGTTCGCATTTTCGGTGCAGGTCTGCGAAAGGAGTCTGACAGGGACACCCCCATTCCCAGCCTATGTTTAGAAGTTTGAGGTGGCAAGACAAGCAAGCAGCCCCAGTCTCTGTGCCTCTGTGCGAGCAGTTTCATGAGCAGATGAGGCTGAGCAACAGCTTTCCAGGCTAGGCCCTTCTGGCTGCCAGCTATCTGCAGACGTTCGCACTTTCGGAGCAGGGCTGGGAAAGGAGCCTGGCAGGGACTCCCTCATTCCAAGGTTACATTTGAAAATTGAGGTGGCAAGACAAGCAAGCATCCCCCGTCTCTGTGCCTCTGTGCGAGCAGTGCCATGGGCGGATGAGGCTGAGCAACAGCTTTCCAGGCTAGCTCTTTGTGGCTGCCAACTATCTGCAGACGTTCGCATTGTCGGAGAAGGGCTGCGAAACGAGTCTGGCAGGAAAACCCCCCCATTTCCAGTCTACGTTTGAAGTTTGAGGTGGCAAGACAAGCAAGCAGCCCCAGTCTCTGTGCCTCTGTGCGAGCAGCGTCATGGGCAGATGAGGCTGAGCAACAGCTTTCCAGGCTAGCACCTTCTGGCTGTCAGATATCTGCAGACGTTCTCATTTTGGGAGCAGGGCTGCGAAAGGAGTTTGGCAGGAACACACCCATTTCCAGTCTACGTTTGAAGTTTGAGGAGGCAAGACAAGCAAGCAGCCCCATTCTCTGTGCCTCTGTGTGAGCAGTGCCATGGGCAGATGAGGCTGAGCAACAGCTTTCCAGGCTAGGCCCTTCTGGCTGCCAGCTATCTGCAGACGTTCGCATTTTCGGAGCAGGGCTGCCAGAGGCGCTCAAAACGGACAACCTAAGATAAGTTTGAAGTTTGAGGTGGCAAGACAAGCAAGCAGCCCCAGTCTCTGTGCCTCTGTCCGAGGAGAGCCATGGGCAGATGAGGCTGAAAAACAGCTTTCCAGGCTAACCCCTTCTGGCTGCCAGCTATCTGCAGACGTTCACATTTTCAGAGCAGGGCTGGGAAAGGAGGCTGGCAGGGACTCACTCATTCCCAGGTTACATTTGAAAATTGAGGGGGCAAGACAAGCAAGCAGCCCCAGTCTCTGTGCCTCTGTGCGAGCAGTTTCATGGGCAGATGAGGCTGAGCAACAGCTTTCCAGGCTAGCCTCTTCTGGCTGTCAGCGATCTGCAGACGTTCTCATTTTGGGAGCAGGGCTCTAAAAGGAGATTGGCAGGAACACACCCATTTCCAGTCTTCGTTTGAAGTTTGAGGTGGCAAGACAAGCAAGCAGCCCCAGTCTCTGTGCCTCTGTGCGAGCAGTGCCATGGGCAGATGAGGCTGAGCGACAGCTTTACAGGCTAGCCCCTTCTGGCTGCCAGCTATCTGCAGACGTTCGCACTTTCAGAGCAGGGCTGGGAAAGGAGCCTGGCAGGGACTCCCTCATTCCCAGGTTACATTTGAAAATTGAGGTGGCAGGACAAGCAAGCAGCCCCGGTCTCTGTGCCTCTGTGCGAGCAGTGTCATGGACAGATGAGGCTGAGCAACAGCTTTCCAGGATAGCCCCTTCTTGCTGCCAGCTATCTGCAGATGTTCGCATTTTCGGTGCAGGGCTGCGAAAGGAGCCTGACAGGGACACCCCCATTCCCAGTCTACTTTTGAAGTTTGAGGTGGCAAGACAAGCAAGCAGCCCCAGTCTCTGTGCCTCTGTGCGAGCAGTGCCATGGGCAGATGAGGCTGAGCAACAGCTTTCCAGGCTAGCCCCTTCTGGCTGCCAGCTATCTGCAGACGTTCGCATTTTCGGAGAAGGGCTGCGAAACGAGTCTGGCAGGAACACCCCCCCATTTCCAGTCTACGTTTGAAGTTTGAGGTGGCAAGACAAGCAAGCAGCCCCAGTCTCTGTGTCTCTGTGCGAGCAGTGTCATGGGCAGATGAGGCTGAGCAACAGCTTTCCAGGCTAGCCCCTTCTGGCTGTCAGCTATCTGCAGATGTTCTCATTTTGGGAGCAGGGCTGCCAAAGGAGCTTGGCAGGAACACACCCATTTCCAGTCTACGTTTGAAGTTTGAGGTGGCAAGACAAGCAAGCAGCCCCAGTCTCTGTGCCTCTGTGCGAGCAGAGCCATGGGCAGATGAGGCTGAGCAACATCTTTCCAGGCTAGCCCCTTCTGGCTGCCAGCTATCTGCAGACGTTCACATTTTCAGAGCAGGGCTGGGAAAGGAGCCCGGCAGGGACTCCCTCATTCCCAGGTTACGTTTGAAAATTGAGGTGGCAGGACAAGCAAGCAGCCCCAGTCTCTGTGCCTCTGTGCGAGCAGTTTCATGGGCAGATGAGGCTGAGCAACAGCTTTCCAGGCTAGGCCCTTCTGGCTGCCAGCTATCTGCAGACGTTCGCTTTTTGGAAGCAGGGCTGCCGTAGGCGCCCAGCTCGGACAGCCTAAGATACTTTTGAAGTTTGAGGTGGCAAGACAAGCAAGCAGCCCCAGTCTCTGTGCCTCTGTGCGAGCAGTGCCATGGCCAGATGAGGCTGAGCAACAGCTTTCCAGGCTAGCCTCTTCTGGCTGCCAGCTATCTGCAGACGTTCACATTTTCAGAGCAGGGCTGGGAAAGGAGGCTGGCAGAGACTCACTCATTCCCAGGTTACATTTGAAAATTGAGGTGGCAAGACAAGCAAGCAGCCCCAGTCTCTGTGCCTCTGTGCGAGCAGTTTCATGGGCAGATGAGGCTGAGCAACAGCTTTCCAGGCTAGCTTCTTCTGGCTGTCAGCTATCTGCAGACATTCTCATTTTGGGAGCAGGGCTCTAAAAGGAGATTGGCAGGAACACACCCATTTCCAGTCTTCTTTTGAAGTTTGAGGTGGCAAGACAAGCAAGCAGCCCCAGTCTCTGTGCCTCTGTGCGAGCAGTGCCATGGGCAGATGAGGCTGAGCAACAGCTTTACAGGCTAGCCCCTTCTGGCTGCCAGATATCTGCAGACGTTCGCATTTTCAGAGCAGGGCTGGGAAAGGAGCCTGGCAGGGACTCCCTCATTCCCAGGTTACATTTGAAAACTGAGGTGGCAGGACAAGCAAGCAGCCCCGGTCTCTGTGCCTCTGTGCGAGCAGTGTCATGGGCAGATGAGGCTGAGCAACAGCTTTCCAGGCTAGCCCCTTCTGCCTGCCAGCTATCTGCAGACGTTCGCATTTTCAGAGCAGGACTGGGAAAGGAGCCTGGCAGGGACTCCCTCATTCCCAGGTTACATTTGAAAATTGAGGTGGCAGGACAAGCAAGCAGCCCCGGTCTCTGTGCCTCTGTGCGAGCAGTGTCATGGACAGATGAGGCTGAGCAACAGCTTTCCAGGCTAGCCCCTTCTGGCTGCCAGCTATCTGCAGATGTTCGCATTTTCGGTGCAGGGCTGCGAAAGGAGCCTGACAGGGACACCCCCATTCCCAGTCTACTTTTGAAGTTTGAGGTGGCAAGACAAGCAAGCAGCCCCAGTCTCTGTGCCTCTGTGCGAGCAGTGCCATGGGCAGATGAGGCTGAGCAACAGCTTTCCAGGCTAGCCCCTTCTGGCTGCCAGCTATCTGCAGATGTTCGCATTTTCGGAGCAGGGCTGCGAAAGGAGCCTTGCAGTAACTCCACCATTTCCAGCCTAAGTTTAGAAGTTTGAGGTGGCAAGACAAGCAAGCAGCCCCAGTCTCTGTGCCTCTGTGCGAGCAGAGCCATGGGCAGATGAGGCTGAGCAACAGCTTTCCAGGCTAGCCCCTTCTGGCTGCCAGCTATCTGCAGACGTTCGCATTTTCGGAGAAGGGCTGCGAAACGAGTCTGGCAGGAACACCCCCCCATTTCCAGTCTACGTTTGAAGTTTGAGGTGGCAAGACAAGCAAGCAGCCCCAGTCTCTGTGTCTCTGTGCGAGCAGTGTCATGGGCAGATGAGGCTGAGCAACAGCTTTCCAGGCTAGCCCCTTCTGGCTGTCAGCTATCTGCAGATGTTCTCATTTTGGGAGCAGGGCTGCCAAAGGAGCTTGGCAGGAACACACCCATTTCCAGTCTACGTTTGAAGTTTGAGGTGGCAAGACAAGCAAGCAGCCCCAGTCTCTGTGTCTCTGTGCGAGCAGTGTCATGGGCAGATGAGGCTGAGCAACAGCTTTCCAGGCTAGCCCCTTCTGGCTGTCAGCTATCTGCAGATGTTCTCATTTTGGGAGCAGGGCTGCCAAAGGAGCTTGGCAGGAACACACCCATTTCCAGTCTACGTTTGAAGTTTGAGGTGGCAAGACAAGCAAGCAGCCCCAGTCTCTGTGCCTCTGTGCGAGCAGAGCCATGGGCAGATGAGGCTGAGCAACATCTTTCCAGGCTAGCCCCTTCTGGCTGCCAGCTATCTGCAGACGTTCACATTTTCAGAGCAGGGCTGGGAAAGGAGCCCGGCAGGGACTCCCTCATTCCCAGGTTACGTTTGAAAATTGAGGTGGCAGGACAAGCAAGCAGCCCCAGTCTCTGTGCCTCTGTGCGAGCAGTTTCATGGGCAGATGAGGCTGAGCAACAGCTTTCCAGGCTAGGCCCTTCTGGCTGCCAGCTATCTGCAGACGTTCGCTTTTTGGAAGCAGGGCTGCCGTAGGCGCCCAGCTCGGACAGCCTAAGATACTTTTGAAGTTTGAGGTGGCAAGACAAGCAAGCAGCCCCAGTCTCTGTGCCTCTGTGCGAGCAGTGCCATGGGCAGATGAGGCTGAGCAACAGCTTTCCAGGCTAGCACCTTCTGGCTGCCATCTATCTGCAGACGTTCGCATTTTCGGTGCAGGTCTGCGAAAGGAGCCTGACAGGGACACCCCCATTCCCAGCCTATGTTTAGAAGTTTGAGGTGGCAAGACAAGCAAGCAGCCCCAGTCTCTGTGCCTCTGTGCGAGGAGTGCCATGGCCAGATGAGGCTGAGCAACAGCTTTCCAGGCTAGCCCCTTCTGGCTGCCAGCTATCTGCAGACGTTCGCATTTTCGGAGAAGGGCTGCGAAACGAGTCTGGCAGGAACACCCCCCCATTTCCAGTCTACGTTTGAAGTTTGAGGTGGCAAGACAAGCAAGCAGCCCCAGTCTCTGTGTCTCTGTGCGAGCAGTGTCATGAGCAGATGAGGCTGAGCAACAGCTTTCCAGGCTAGCCTCTTCTGGCTGCCAGCTATCTGCAGACGTTCACATTTTCAGAGCAGGGCTGGGAAAGGAGGCTGGCAGGGACTCACTCATTCCCAGGTTACATTTGAAAATTGAGGTGGCAAGACAAGCAAGCAGCCCCAGTCTCTGTGCCTCTGTGCGAGCAGTTTCATGGGCAGATGAGGCTGAGCAACAGCTTTCCAGGCTAGCTTCTTCTGGCTGTCAGCTATCTGCAGACGTTCTCATTTTGGGAGCAGGGCTCTAAAAGGAGATTGGCAGGAACACACCCATTTCCAGTCTTCTTTTGAAGTTTGAGGTGGCAAGACAAGCAAGCAGCCCCAGTCTCTGTGCCTCTGTGCGAGCAGTGCCATGGGCAGATGAGGCTGAGCAACAGCTTTACAGGCTAGCCCCTTCTGGCTGCCAGGTATCTGCAGACGTTCGCATTTTCAGAGCAGGGCTGGGAAAGGAGCCTGGCAGGGACTCCCTCATTCCCAGGTTACATTTGAAAACTGAGGTGGCAGGACAAGCAAGCAGCCCCGGTCTCTGTGCCTCTGTGCGAGCAGTGTCATGGGCAGATGAGGCTGAGCAACAGCTTTCCAGGCTAGCCCCTTCTGCCTGCCAGCTATCTGCAGACGTTCGCATTTTCAGAGCAGGACTGGGAAAGGAGCCTGGCAGGGACTCCCTCATTCCCAGGTTGCATTTGAAAATTGAGGTGGCAGGACAAGCAAGCAGCCCCGGTCTCTGTGCCTCTGTGCGAGCAGTGTCATGGACAGATGAGGCTGAGCAACAGCTTTCCAGGCTAGCCCCTTCTGGCTGCCAGCTATCTGCAGATGTTCGCATTTTCGGTGCAGGGCTGCGAAAGGAGCCTGACAGGGACACCCCCATTCCCAGTCTACTTTTGAAGTTTGAGGTGGCAAGACAAGCAAGCAGCCCCAGTCTCTGTGCCTCTGTGCGAGCAGTGCCATGGGCAGATGAGGCTGAGCAACAGCTTTCCAGGCTAGCCCCTTCTGGCTGCCAGCTATCTGCAGACGTTCGCATTTTCGGAGCAGGGCTGCGAAAGGAGCCTTGCAGTAACTCCACCATTTCCAGCCTAAGTTTAGAAGTTTGAGGTGGCAAGACAAGCAAGCAGCCCCAGTCTCTGTGCCTCTGTGCGAGCAGAGCCATGGGCAGATGAGGCTGAGCAACAGCTTTCCAGGCTAGGCCCTTCTGGCTGCCAGCTATCTGCAGACGTTCGCATTTTCGGAGAAGGGCTGCGAAACGAGTCTGGCAGGAACACCCCCCCATTTCCAGTCTACGTTTGAAGTTTGAGGTGGCAAGACAAGCAAGCAGCCCCAGTCTCTGTGTCTCTGTGCGAGCAGTGTCATGGGCAGATGAGGCTGAGCAACAGCTTTCCAGGCTAGCCCCTTCTGGCTGTCAGCTATCTGCAGATGTTCTCATTTTGGGAGCAGGGCTGCTAAAGGAGCTTGGCAGGAACACACCCATTTCCAGTCTACGTTTGAAGTTTGAGGTGGCAAGACAAGCAAGCAGCCCCAGTCTCTGTGCCTCTGTGCGAGCAGAGCCATGGGCAGATGAGGCTGAGCAACATCTTTCCAGGCTAGCCCCTTCTGGCTGCCAGCTATCTGCAGACGTTCACATTTTCAGAGCAGGGCTGGGAAAGGAGCCCGGCAGGGACTCCCTCATTCCCAGGTTACGTTTGAAAATTGAGGTGGCAGGACAAGCAAGCAGCCCCAGTCTCTGTGCCTCTGTGCGAGCAGTTTCATGGGCAGATGAGGCTGAGCAACAGCTTTCCAGGCTAGGCCCTTCTGGCTGCCAGCTATCTGCAGACGTTCGCTTTTTGGAAGCAGGGCTGCCGTAGGCGCCCAGCTCGGACAGCCTAAGATACTTTTGAAGTTTGAGGTGGCAAGACAAGCAAGCAGCCCCAGTCTCTGTGCCTCTGTGCGAGCAGTGCCATGGGCAGATGAGGCTGAGCAACAGCTTTCCAGGCTAGCACCTTCTGGCTGCCATCTATCTGCAGACGTTCGCATTTTCGGTGCAGGTCTGCGAAAGGAGCCTGACAGGGACACCCCCATTCCTAGCCTATGTTTAGAAGTTTGAGGTGGCAAGACAAGCAAGCAGCCCCAGTCTCTGTGCCTCTGTGCGAGCAGTGCCATGGGCAGATGAGGCTGAGCAACAGCTTTACAGGCTAGCCCCTTCTGGCTGCCAGCTATCTGCAGACGTTCGCATTTTCAGAGCAGGACTGGGAAAGGAGCCTGGCAGGGACTCCCTCATTCCCAGGTTACATTTGAAAATTGAGGTGGCAGGACAAGCAAGCAGCCCCGGTCTCTGTGCCTCTGTGCGAGCAGTGTCATGGACAGATGAGGCTGAGCAACAGCTTTCCAGGCTAGCCCCTTCTGGCTGCCAGCTATCTGCAGATGTTCGCATTTTCGGTGCAGGGCTGCGAAAGGAGCCTGACAGGGACACCCCCATTCCCAGTCTACTTTTGAAGTTTGAGGTGGCAAGACAAGCAAGCAGCCCCAGTCTCTGTGCCTCTGTGCGAGCAGTGCCATGGGCAGATGAGGCTGAGCAACAGCTTTCCAGGCTAGCCCCTTCTGGCTGCCAGCTATCTGCAGATGTTCGCATTTTCGGAGCAGGGCTGCGAAAGGAGCCTTGCAGTAACTCCACCATTTCCAGCCTAAGTTTAGAAGTTTGAGGTGGCAAGACAAGCAAGCAGCCCCAGTCTCTGTGCCTCTGTGCGAGCAGAGCCATGGGCAGATGAGGCTGAGCAACAGCTTTCCAGGCTAGCCCCTTCTGGCTGCCAGCTATCTGCAGACGTTCGCATTTTCGGAGAAGGGCTGCGAAACGAGTCTGGCAGGAACACCCCCCCATTTCCAGTCTACGTTTGAAGTTTGAGGTGGCAAGACAAGCAAGCAGCCCCAGTCTCTGTGTCTCTGTGCGAGCAGTGTCATGGGCAGATGAGGCTGAGCAACAGCTTTCCAGGCTAGCCCCTTCTGGCTGTCAGCTATCTGCAGATGTTCTCATTTTGGGAGCAGGGCTGCCAAAGGAGCTTGGCAGGAACACACCCATTTCCAGTCTACGTTTGAAGTTTGAGGTGGCAAGACAAGCAAGCAGCCCCAGTCTCTGTGTCTCTGTGCGAGCAGTGTCATGGGCAGATGAGGCTGAGCAACAGCTTTCCAGGCTAGCCCCTTCTGGCTGTCAGCTATCTGCAGATGTTCTCATTTTGGGAGCAGGGCTGCCAAAGGAGCTTGGCAGGAACACACCCATTTCCAGTCTACGTTTGAAGTTTGAGGTGGCAAGACAAGCAAGCAGCCCCAGTCTCTGTGCCTCTGTGCGAGCAGAGCCATGGGCAGATGAGGCTGAGCAACATCTTTCCAGGCTAGCCCCTTCTGGCTGCCAGCTATCTGCAGACGTTCACATTTTCAGAGCAGGGCTGGGAAAGGAGCCCGGCAGGGACTCCCTCATTCCCAGGTTACGTTTGAAAATTGAGGTGGCAGGACAAGCAAGCAGCCCCAGTCTCTGTGCCTCTGTGCGAGCAGTTTCATGGGCAGATGAGGCTGAGCAACAGCTTTCCAGGCTAGGCCCTTCTGGCTGCCAGCTATCTGCAGACGTTCGCTTTTTGGAAGCAGGGCTGCCGTAGGCGCCCAGCTCGGACAGCCTAAGATACTTTTGAAGTTTGAGGTGGCAAGACAAGCAAGCAGCCCCAGTCTCTGTGCCTCTGTGCGAGCAGTGCCATGGGCAGATGAGGCTGAGCAACAGCTTTCCAGGCTAGCACCTTCTGGCTGCCATCTATCTGCAGACGTTCGCATTTTCGGTGCAGGTCTGCGAAAGGAGCCTGACAGGGACACCCCCATTCCCAGCCTATGTTTAGAAGTTTGAGGTGGCAAGACAAGCAAGCAGCCCCAGTCTCTGTGCCTCTGTGCGAGGAGTGCCATGGGCAGATGAGGCTGAGCAACAGCTTTCCAGGCTAGCCCCTTCTGGCTGCCAGCTATCTGCAGACGTTCGCATTTTCGGAGAAGGGCTGCGAAACGAGTCTGGCAGGAACACCCCCCCATTTCCAGTCTACGTTTGAAGTTTGAGGTGGCAAGACAAGCAAGCAGCCCCAGTCTCTGTGTCTCTGTGCGAGCAGTGTCATGAGCAGATGAGGCTGAGCAACAGCTTTCCAGGCTAGCCTCTTCTGGCTGCCAGCTATCTGCAGACGTTCACATTTTCAGAGCAGGGCTGGGAAAGGAGGCTGGCAGGGACTCACTCATTCCCAGGTTACATTTGAAAATTGAGGTGGCAAGACAAGCAAGCAGCCCCAGTCTCTGTGCCTCTGTGCGAGCAGTTTCATGGGCAGATGAGGCTGAGCAACAGCTTTCCAGGCTAGCTTCTTCTGGCTGTCAGCTATCTGCAGACGTTCTCATTTTGGGAGCAGGGCTCTAAAAGGAGATTGGCAGGAACACACCCATTTCCAGTCTTCTTTTGAAGTTTGAGGTGGCAAGACAAGCAAGCAGCCCCAGTCTCTGTGCCTCTGTGCGAGCAGTGCCATGGGCAGATGAGGCTGAGCAACAGCTTTACAGGCTAGCCCCTTCTGGCTGCCAGATATCTGCAGACGTTCGCATTTTCAGAGCAGGGCTGGGAAAGGAGCCTGGCAGGGACTCCCTCATTCCCAGGTTACATTTGAAAACTGAGGTGGCAGGACAAGCAAGCAGCCCCGGTCTCTGTGCCTCTGTGCGAGCAGTGTCATGGGCAGATGAGGCTGAGCAACAGCTTTCCAGGCTAGCCCCTTCTGCCTGCCAGCTATCTGCAGACGTTCGCATTTTCAGAGCAGGACTGGGAAAGGAGCCTGGCAGGGACTCCCTCATTCCCAGGTTGCATTTGAAAATTGAGGTGGCAGGACAAGCAAGCAGCCCCGGTCTCTGTGCCTCTGTGCGAGCAGTGTCATGGACAGATGAGGCTGAGCAACAGCTTTCCAGGCTAGCCCCTTCTGGCTGCCAGCTATCTGCAGATGTTCGCATTTTCGGTGCAGGGCTGCGAAAGGAGCCTGACAGGGACACCCCCATTCCCAGTCTACTTTTGAAGTTTGAGGTGGCAAGACAAGCAAGCAGCCCCAGTCTCTGTGCCTCTGTGCGAGCAGTGCCATGGGCAGATGAGGCTGAGCAACAGCTTTCCAGGCTAGCCCCTTCTGGCTGCCAGCTATCTGCAGACGTTCGCATTTTCGGAGCAGGGCTGCGAAAGGAGCCTTGCAGTAACTCCACCATTTCCAGCCTAAGTTTAGAAGTTTGAGGTGGCAAGACAAGCAAGCAGCCCCAGTCTCTGTGCCTCTGTGCGAGCAGAGCCATGGGCAGATGAGGCTGAGCAACAGCTTTCCAGGCTAGGCCCTTCTGGCTGCCAGCTATCTGCAGACGTTCGCATTTTCGGAGAAGGGCTGCGAAACGAGTCTGGCAGGAACACCCCCCCATTTCCAGTCTACGTTTGAAGTTTGAGGGGGCAAGACAAGCAAGCAGCCCCAGTCTCTGTGTCTCTGTGCGAGCAGTGTCATGGGCAGATGAGGCTGAGCAACAGCTTTCCAGGCTAGCCCCTTCTGGCTGTCAGCTATCTGCAGATGTTCTCATTTTGGGAGCAGGGCTGCTAAAGGAGCTTGGCAGGAACACACCCATTTCCAGTCTACGTTTGAAGTTTGAGGTGGCAAGACAAGCAAGCAGCCCCAGTCTCTGTGCCTCTGTGCGAGCAGAGCCATGGGCAGATGAGGCTGAGCAACATCTTTCCAGGCTAGCCCCTTCTGGCTGCCAGCTATCTGCAGACGTTCACATTTTCAGAGCAGGGCTGGGAAAGGAGCCCGGCAGGGACTCCCTCATTCCCAGGTTACGTTTGAAAATTGAGGTGGCAGGACAAGCAAGCAGCCCCAGTCTCTGTGCCTCTGTGCGAGCAGTTTCATGGGCAGATGAGGCTGAGCAACAGCTTTCCAGGCTAGGCCCTTCTGGCTGCCAGCTATCTGCAGACGTTCGCTTTTTGGAAGCAGGGCTGCCGTAGGCGCCCAGCTCGGACAGCCTAAGATACTTTTGAAGTTTGAGGTGGCAAGACAAGCAAGCAGCCCCAGTCTCTGTGCCTCTGTGCGAGCAGTGCCATGGGCAGATGAGGCTGAGCAACAGCTTTCCAGGCTAGCCCCTTCTGGCTGCCAGCTATCTGCAGACGTTCGCATTTTCAGAGCAGGACTGGGAAAGGAGCCTGGCAGGGACTCCCTCATTCCCAGGTTACATTTGAAAATTGAGGTGGCAGGACAAGCAAGCAGCCCCGGTCTCTGTGCCTCTGTGCGAGCAGTGTCATGGACAGATGAGGCTGAGCAACAGCTTTCCAGGCTAGCCCCTTCTGGCTGCCAGCTATCTGCAGATGTTCGCATTTTCGGTGCAGGGCTGCGAAAGGAGCCTGACAGGGACACCCCCATTCCCAGTCTAATTTTGAAGTTTGAGGTGGCAAGACAAGCAAGCAGCCCCAGTCTCTGTGCCTCTGTGCGAGCAGTGCCATGGGCAGATGAGGCTGAGCAACAGCTTTCCAGGCTAGCCCCTTCTGGCTGCCAGCTATCTGCAGATGTTCGCATTTTCGGAGCAGGGCTGCGAAAGGAGCCTTGCAGTAACTCCACCATTTCCAGCCTAAGTTTAGAAGTTTGAGGTGGCAAGACAAGCAAGCAGCCCCAGTCTCTGTGCCTCTGTGCGAGCAGAGCCATGGGCAGATGAGGCTGAGCAACAGCTTTCCAGGCTAGCCCCTTCTGGCTGCCAGCTATCTGCAGACGTTCGCATTTTCGGAGAAGGGCTGCGAAACGAGTCTGGCAGGAACACCCCCCCATTTCCAGTCTACGTTTGAAGTTTGAGGTGGCAAGACAAGCAAGCAGCCCCAGTCTCTGTGTCTCTGTGCGAGCAGTGTCATGGGCAGATGAGGCTGAGCAACAGCTTTCCAGGCTAGCCCCTTCTGGCTGTCAGCTGTCTGCAGATGTTCTCATTTTGGGAGCAGGGCTGCCAAAGGAGCTTGGCAGGAACACACCCATTTCCAGTCTACGTTTGAAGTTTGAGGTGGCAAGACAAGCAAGCAGCCCCAGTCTCTGTGCCTCTGTGCGAGCAGAGCCATGGGCAGATGAGGCTGAGCAACAGCTTTCCAGGCTAGCCCCTTCTGGCTGCCAGCTATCTGCAGACGTTCGCATTTTCGGAGAAGGGCTGCGAAACGAGTCTGGCAGGAACACCCCCCCATTTCCAGTCTACGTTTGAAGTTTGAGGTGGCAAGACAAGCAAGCAGCCCCAGTCTCTGTGTCTCTGTGCGAGCAGTGTCATGGGCAGATGAGGCTGAGCAACAGCTTTCCAGGCTAGCCCCTTCTGGCTGTCTGCTATCTGCAGATGTTCTCATTTTGGGAGCAGGGCTGCCAAAGGAGCTTGGCAGGAACACACCCATTTCCAGTCTACGTTTGAAGTTTGAGGTGGCAAGACAAGCAAGCAGCCCCAGTCTCTGTGCCTCTGTGCGAGCAGAGCCATGGGCAGATGAGGCTGAGCAACATCTTTCCAGGCTAGCCCCTTCTGGCTGCCAGCTATCTGCAGACGTTCACATTTTCAGAGCAGGGCTGGGAAAGGAGCCCGGCAGGGACTCCCTCATTCCCAGGTTACGTTTGAAAATTGAGTAGGCAGGACAAGCAAGCAGCCCCAGTCTCTGTGCCTCTGTGCGAGCAGTTTCATGGGCAGATGAGGCTGAGCAACAGCTTTCCAGGCTAGGCCCTTCTGGCTGCCAGCTATCTGCAGACGTTCGCTTTTTGGAAGCAGGGCTGCCGTAGGCGCCCAGCTCGGACAGCCTAAGATACTTTTGAAGTTTGAGGTGGCAAGACAAGCAAGCAGCCCCAGTCTCTGTGTCTCTGTGCGAGCAGTGTCATGAGCAGATGAGGCTGAGCAACAGCTTTCCAGGCTAGCCCCTTCTGGCTGCCAGCTATCTGCAGATGTTCGCATTTTCGGTGCAGGGCTGCGAAAGGAGCCTGACAGGGACACCCCCATTCCCAGTCTACTTTTGAAGTTTGAGGTGGCAAGACAAGCAAGCAGCCCCAGTCTCTGTGCCTCTGTGCGAGCAGTGCCATGGGCAGATGAGGCTGAGCAACAGCTTTCCAGGCTAGCCCCTTCTGGCTGCCAGCTATCTGCAGACGTTCACATTTTCAGAGCAGGGCTGGGAAAGGAGGCTGGCAGGGACTCACTCATTCCCAGGTTACATTTGAAAATTGAGGTGGCAAGACAAGCAAGCAGCCCCAGTCTCTGTGCCTCTGTGCGAGCAGTTTCATGGGCAGATGAGGCTGAGCAACAGCTTTCCAGGCTAGCTTCTTCTGGCTGTCAGCTATATGCAGACGTTCTCATTTTGGGAGCAGGGCTCTAAAAGGAGATTGGCAGGAACACACCCATTTCCAGTCTTCTTTTGAAGTTTGAGGTGGCAAGACAAGCAAGCAGCCCCAGTCTCTGTGCCTCTGTGCGAGCAGTGTCATGGGCAGATGAGGCTGAGCAACAGCTTTCCAGGCTAGCCCCTTCTGGCTGCCAGCTATCTGCAGACGTTCGCATTTTCGGAGCAGGGCTGCGAAAGGAGCCTTGCAGTAACTCCACCATTTCCAGCCTAAGTTTAGAAGTTTGAGGTGGCAAGACAAGCAAGCAGCCCCAGTCTCTGTGCCTCTGTGCGAGCAGAGCCATGGGCAGATGAGGCTGAGCAACAGCTTTCCAGGCTAGCCCCTTCTGGCTGCCAGCTATCTGCAGACGTTCGCATTTTCGGAGAAGGGCTGCGAAACGAGTCTGGCAGGAACACCCCCCCATTTCCAGTCTACGTTTGAAGTTTGAGGTGGCAAGACAAGCAAGCAGCCCCAGTCTCTGTGCCTCTGTGCGAGCAGTGTCATGAGCAGATGAGGCTGAGCAACAGCTTTCCAGGCTAGCCCCTTCTGGCTGCCAGCTATCTGCAGACGTTCGCATTTTCAGAGCAGGGCTGGGAAAGGAGCCTGGCAGGGAAGCCCTGATTCTCAGGATACATTTGAAAATTGGGGTGGCAAGACAAGCAAGCAGCTCCAGTATGTGTGCCTCTGTGCGAGCAGTGCCATGGGCAGATGAGGCTGAGCAACAGCTTTCCAGGCTAGCCCCTTCTTGCTGCCAGCTATCTGCAGATGTTCGCATTTTCGGTGCAGGGCTGCGAAAGGAGCCTGACAGGGACACCCCCATTCCCAGTCTACTTTTGAAGTTTGAGGTGGCAAGACAAGCAAGCAGCCCCAGTCTCTGTGCCTCTGTGCGAGCAGTGCCATGGGCAGATGAGGCTGAGCAACAGCTTTCCAGGCTAGCCCCTTCTGGCTGCCAGCTATCTGCAGACGTTCGCATTTTCGGAGCAGGGCTGCGAAACGAGTCTGGCAGGAACACCCCGCCATTTCCAGTCTACGTTTGAAGTTTGAGGTGGCAAGACAAGCAAGCAGCCCCAGTCTCTGTGTCTCTGTGCGAGCAGTGCCATGGGCGGATGAGGCTGAGCAACAGCTTTCCAGGCTAGGCCCTTCTGGCTGCCAGCTATCTGCAGACGTTCGCATTTTCAGAGCAGGGCTGGGAAAGGAGCCTGGCAGGGACTCCCTCATTCCCAGGTTACATTTGAAAATTGAGGTGGCAGGACAAGCAAGCAGCCCCGGTCTCTGTGCCTCTGTGCGAGCAGTGTCATGGACAGATGAGGCTGAGCAACAGCTTTCCAGGATAGCCCCTTCTTGCTGCCAGCTATCTGCAGATGTTCGCATTTTCGGTGCAGGGCTGCGAAAGGAGCCTGACAGGGACACCCCCATTCCCAGTCTACTTTTGAAGTTTGAGGTGGCAAGACAAGCAAGCAGCCCCAGTCTCTGTGCCTCTGTGCGAGCAGTGCCATGGGCAGATGAGGCTGAGCAACAGCTTTCCAGGCTAGCCCCTTCTGGCTGCCAGCTATCTGCAGACGTTCGCATTTTCGGAGAAGGGCTGCGAAACGAGTCTGGCAGGAACACCCCCCCATTTCCAGTCTACGTTTGAAGTTTGAGGTGGCAAGACAAGCAAGCAGCCCCAGTCTCTGTGTCTCTGTGCGAGCAGTGTCATGGGCAGATGAGGCTGAGCAACAGCTTTCCAGGCTAGCACCTTCTGGCTGCCAGCTATCTGCAGACGTTCGCATTTTCGGTGCAGGTCTGCGAAAGGAGCCTGACAGGGACACCCCCATTCCCAGCCTATGTTTAGAAGTTTGAGGTGGCAAGACAAGCAAGCAGCCCCAGTCTCTGTGCCTCTGTGCGAGCAGTGCCATGGCCAGATGAGGCTGAGCAACAGCTTTCCAGGCTAGCCCCTTCTGGCTGCCAGCTATCTGCAGACGTTCGCATTTTCGGAGAAGGGCTGCGAAACGAGTCTGGCAGGAACACCCCCCCATTTCCAGTCTACGTTTGAAGTTTGAGGTGGCAAGACAAGCAAGCAGCCCCATTCTCTGTGTCTCTGTGCGAGCAGTGTCATGAGCAGATGAGGCTGAGCAACAGCTTTCCAGGCTAGCCCCTTCTGGCTGCCAGCTATCTGCAGACGTTCACATTTTCAGAGCAGGGCTGGGAAAGGAGGCTGGCAGGGACTCACTCATTCCCAGGTTACATTTGAAAATTGAGGGGGCAAGACAAGCAAGCAGCCCCAGTCTCTGTGCCTCTGTGCGAGCAGTTTCATGGGCAGATGAGGCTGAGCAACAGCTTTCCAGGCTAGCTTCTTCTGGCTGTCAGCTATCTGCAGACGTTCTCATTTTGGGAGCAGGGCTCTAAAAGGAGATTGGCAGGAACACACCCATTTCCAGTCTTCTTTTGAAGTTTGAGGTGGCAAGACAAGCAAGCAGCCCCAGTCTCTGTGCCTCTGTGCGAGCAGTGCCATGGGCAGATGAGGCTGAGCAACAGCTTTACAGGCTAGCCCCTTCTGGCTGCCAGATATCTGCAGACGTTCGCATTTTCAGAGCAGGGCTGGGAAAGGAGCCTGGCAGGGACTCCCTCATTCCCAGGTTACATTTGAAAACTGAGGTGGCAGGACAAGCAAGCAGCCCCGGTCTCTGTGCCTCTGTGCGAGCAGTGTCATGGGCAGATGAGGCTGAGCAACAGCTTTCCAGGCTAGCCCCTTCTGGCTGCCAGCTATCTGCAGAGGTTCGCATTTTCAGAGCAGGACTGGGAAAGGAGCCTGGCAGGGACTCCCTCATTCCCAGGTTACATTTGAAAATTGAGGTGGCAGGACAAGCAAGCAGCCCCAGTCTCTGTGCCTCTGTGCGAGCAGTGTCATGGACAGATGAGGCTGAGCAACAGCTTTCCAGGCTAGCCCCTTCTTGCTGCCAGCTATCTGCAGATGTTCGCATTTTCGGTGCAGGGCTGCGAAAGGAGCCTGACAGGGACACCCCCATTCCCAGTCTACTTTTGAAGTTTGAGGTGGCAAGACAAGCAAGCAGCCCCAGTCTCTGTGCCTCTGTGCGAGCAGTGCCATGGGCAGATGAGGCTGAGCAACAGCTTTCCAGGCTAGCCCCTTCTGGCTGCCAGCTATCTGCAGACGTTCGCATTTTCGGAGCAGGGCTGCGAAAGGAGCCTTGCAGTAACTCCACCATTTCCAGCCTAAGTTTAGAAGTTTGAGGTGGCAAGACAAGCAAGCAGCCCCAGTCTCTGTGCCTCTGTGCGAGCAGAGCCATGGGCAGATGAGGCTGAGCAACAGCTTTCCAGGCTAGCCCCTTCTGGCTGCCAGCTATCTGCAGACGTTCGCATTTTCGGAGAAGGGCTGCGAAACGAGTCTGGCAGGAACACCCCCCCATTTCCAGTCTACGTTTGAAGTTTGAGGTGGCAAGACAAGCAAGCAGCCCCAGTCTCTGTGTCTCTGTGCGAGCAGTGTCATGGGCAGATGAGGCTGAGCAACAGCTTTCCAGGCTAGCCCCTTCTGGCTGTCAGCTATCTGCAGATGTTCTCATTTTGGGAGCAGGGCTGCCAAAGGAGCTTGGCAGGAACACACCCATTTCCAGTCTACGTTTGAAGTTTGAGGTGGCAAGACAAGCAAGCAGCCCCAGTCTCTGTGCCTCTGTGCGAGCAGAGCCATGGGCAGATGAGGCTGAGCAACATCTTTCCAGGCTAGCCCCTTCTGGCTGCCAGCTATCTGCAGACGTTCACATTTTCAGAGCAGGGCTGGGAAAGGAGCCCGGCAGGGACTCCCTCATTCCCAGGTTACGTTTGAAAATTGAGGTGGCAGGACAAGCAAGCAGCCCCAGTCTCTGTGCCTCTGTGCGAGCAGTTTCATGGGCAGATGAGGCTGAGCAACAGCTTTCCAGGCTAGGCCCTTCTGGCTGCCAGCTATCTGCAGACGTTCGCTTTTTGGAAGCAGGGCTGCCGTAGGCGCCCAGCTCGGACAGCCTAAGATACTTTTGAAGTTTGAGGTGGCAAGACAAGCAAGCAGCCCCAGTCTCTGTGCCTCTGTGCGAGCAGTGCCATGGGCAGATGAGGCTGAGCAACAGCTTTCCAGGCTAGCACCTTCTGGCTGCCATCTATCTGCAGACGTTCGCATTTTCGGTGCAGGTCTGCGAAAGGAGCCTGACAGGGACACCCCCATTCCCAGCCTATGTTTAGAAGTTTGAGGTGGCAAGACAAGCAAGCAGCCCCAGTCTCTGTGCCTCTGTGCGAGCAGTTTCATGAGCAGATGAGGCTGAGCAACAGCTTTCCAGGCTAGCCCCTTCTGGCTGCCAGCTATCTGCAGACGTTCGCATTTTCAGAGCAGGGCTGGGAAAGGAGCCTGGCAGGGAAAACTTGATTCCCAGGATACATTTGAAAATTGAGGTGGCAAGACAAGCAAGCAGCTCCAGTATGTGTGCCTCTGTGCGAGCAGTGCCATGGGCAGATGAGGCTGAGCAACAGCTTTCCAGGCTAGCACCTTCTGGCTGCCAGCTATCTGCAGACGTTCGCATTTTCGGAGAAGGGCTGCGAAACGAGTCTGGCAGGAACACCCCCCCATTTCCAGTCTACGTTTGAAGTTTGAGGTGGCAAGACAAGCAAGCAGCCCCAGTCTCTGTGCCTCTGTGCGAGCAGTGTCATGAGCAGATGAGGCTGAGCAACAGCTTTCCAGGCTAGCCCCTTCTGGCTGCCAGCTATCTGCAGACGTTCGCATTTTCAGAGCAGGGCTGGGAAAGGAGCCTGGCAGGGAAGCCCTGATTCTCAGGATACATTTGAAAATTGAGGTGGCAAGACAAGCAAGCAGCTCCAGTCTCTGTGCCTCTGTGCGAGCAGTGCCATGGGCAGATGAGGCTGAGCAACAGCTTTCCAGGCTAGCCCCTTCTTGCTGCCAGCTATCTGCAGATGTTCGCATTTTCGGTGCAGGGCTGCGAAAGGAGCCTGACAGGGACACCCCCATTCCCAGTCTACTTTTGAAGTTTGAGGTGGCAAGACAAGCAAGCAGCCCCAGTCTCTGTGCCTCTGTGCGAGCAGTGCCATGGGCAGATGAGGCTGAGCAACAGCTTTCCAGGCTAGCCCCTTCTGGCTGCCAGCTATCTGCAGACGTTCGCATTTTCGGAGCAGGGCTGCGAAACGAGTCTGGCAGGAACACCCCCCCATTTCCAGTCTACGTTTGAAGTTTGAGGTGGCAAGACAAGCAAGCAGCCCCAGTCTCTGTGTCTCTGTGCGAGCAGTGCCATGGGCAGATGAGGCTGAGCAACAGCTTTCCAGGCTAGGCCCTTCTGGCTGCCAGCTATCTGCAGACGTTCGCATTTTCGGAGCAGGGCTGGGAAAGGAGCCTGGCAGGGACTCCCTCATTCCAAGGTTACATTTGAAAATTGAGGTGGCAAGACAAGCAAGCATCCCCCGTCTCTGTGCCTCTGTGCGAGCAGTGCCATGGGCGGATGAGGCTGAGCAACAGCTTTCCAGGCTAGCTCTTTGTGGCTGCCAACTATCTGCAGACGTTCGCATTGTCGGAGAAGGGCTGCGAAACGAGTCTGGCAGGAAAACCCCCCCATTTCCAGTCTACGTTTGAAGTTTGAGGTGGCAAGACAAGCAAGCAGCCCCAGTCTCTGTGCCTCTGTGCGAGCAGCGTCATGGGCAGATGAGGCTGAGCAACAGCTTTCCAGGCTAGCCTCTTCTGGCTGTCAGATATCTGCAGACGTTCTCATTTTGGGAGCAGGGCTGCGAAAGGAGTTTGGCAGGAACACACCCATTTCCAGTCTACGTTTGAAGTTTGAGGCGGCAAGACAAGCAAGCAGCCCCATTCTCTGTGCCTCTGTGTGAGCAGTGCCATGGGCAGATGAGGCTGAGCAACAGCTTTCCAGGCTAGGCCCTTCTGGCTGCCAGCTATCTGCAGACGTTCGCATTTTCGGAGCAGGGCTGCCAGAGGCGCTCACAACGGACAACCTAAGATAAGTTTGAAGTTTGAGGTGGCAAGACAAGCAAGCAGCCCCAGTCTCTGTGCCTCTGTCCGAGGAGAGCCATGGGCAGATGAGGCTGAACAACAGCTTTCCATGCTAGCCCCTTCTGGCTGCCAGCTATCTGCAGACGTTCACATTTTCAGAGCAGGGCTGGGAAAGGAGGCTGGCAGGGACTCACTCATTCCCAGGTTACATTTGAAAATTGAGGTGGCAAGACAAGCAAGCAGCCCCAGTCTCTGTGCCTCTGTGCGAGCAGTTTCATGGGCAGATGAGGCTGAGCAACAGCTTTCCAGGCTAGCCTCTTCTGGCTGTCAGCTATCTGCAGACGTTCTCATTTTGGGAGCAGGGCTCTAAAAGGAGATTGGCAGGAACACACCCATTTCCAGTCTTCGTTTGAAGTTTGAGGTGGCAAGACAAGCAAGCAGCCCCAGTCTCTGTGCCTCTGTGCGAGCAGTGCCATGGGCAGATGAGGCTGAGCAACAGCTTTCCAGGCTAGCCCCTTCTGGCTGCCAGCTATCTGCAGACGTTCGCACTTTCAGAGCAGGGCTGGGAAAGGAGCCTGGCAGGGACTCCCTCATTCCCAGGTTACATTTGAAAATTGAGGTGGCAGGACAAGCAAGCAGCCCCGGTCTCTGTGCCTCTGTGCGAGCAGTGTCATGGGCAGATGAGGCTGAGCAACAGCTTTCCAGGCTAGCCCCTTCTGGCTGCCAGCTATCTGCAGACGTTCGCATTTTCAGAGCAGGGCTGGGAAAGGAGCCTGGCAGGGACTCCCTCATTCCCAGGTTACATTTGAAAATTGAGGTGGCAGGACAAGCAAGCAGCCCCGGTCTCTGTGCCTCTGTGCGAGCAGTGTCATGGACAGATGAGGCTGTGCAACAGCTTTCCAGGATAGCCCCTTCTTGCTGCCAGCTATCTGCAGATGTTCGCATTTTCGGTGCAGGGCTGCGAAAGGAGCCTGACAGGGACACACCCATTCCCAGTCTACTTTTGAAGTTTGAGGTGGCAAGACAAGCTAGCAGCCCCAGTCTCTGTGCCTCTGTGCGAGCAGTGCCATGGGCAGATGAGGCTGAGCAACAGCTTTCCAGGCTAGCCCCTTCTGGCTGCCAGCTATCTGCAGACGTTCGCATTTTCGGAGAAGGGCTGCGAAACAAGTCTGGCAGGAACACCCCCCCATTTCCAGTCTACGTTTGAAGTTTGAGGTGGCAAGACAAGCAAGCAGCCCCAGTCTCTGTGTCTCTGTGCGAGCAGTGTCATGGGCAGATGAGGCTGAGCAACAGCTTTCCAGGCTAGCCCCTTCTGGCTGTCAGCTATCTGCAGATGTTCTCATTTTGGGAGCAGGGCTGCCAAAGGAGCTTGGCAGGAACACACCCATTTCCAGTCTACGTTTGAAGTTTGAGGTGGCAAGACAAGCAAGCAGCCCCAGTCTCTGTGCCTCTGTGCGAGCAGAGCCATGGGCAGATGAGGCTGAGCAACATCTTTCCAGGCTAGCCCCTTCTGGCTGGCAGCTATCTGCAGACGTTCACATTTTCAGAGCAGGGCTGGGAAAGGAGCCCGGCAGGGACTCCCTCATTCCCAGGTTACGTTTGAAAATTGAGTAGGCAGGACAAGCAAGCAGCCCCAGTCTCTGTGCCTCTGTGCGAGCAGTTTCATGGGCAGATGAGGCTGAGCAACAGCTTTCCAGGCTAGCCCCTTCTGGCTGCCAGCTATCTGCAGACGTTCGCATTTTCGGAGAAGGGCTGCGAAACGAGTCTGGCAGGAACACCCCCCCATTTCCAGTCTACGTTTGAAGTTTGAGGTGGCAAGACAAGCAAGCAGCCCCAGTCTCTGTGTCTCTGTGCGAGCAGTGTCATGAGCAGATGAGGCTGAGCAACAGCTTTCCAGGCTAGCCCCTTCTGGCTGCCAGCTATCTGCAGACGTTCGCATTTTCAGAGCAGGGCTGGGAAAGGAGCCTGGCAGGGAAGCCCTGATTCCCAGGATACATTTGAAAATTGAGGTGGCAAGACAAGCAAGTAGCCCCAGTCTCTGTGCCTCTGTGCGAGCACTGTCATGGTCAGATGAGGCTGAGCAACAGCTTTCCAGGCTAGCCTCTTCTGGCTGTCAGCTATCTGCAGACGTTCTCATTTTGGGAGCAGGGCTGCAAAAGGAGCTTGGCAGGAACACACCCATTTCCAGTCTTCGTTTGAAGTTTGACGTGGCAAGACAAGCAAGCAGCCCCAGTCTCTGTGCCTCTGTGCGAGCAGTGCCATGGGCAGATGACGATGAGCAACAGCTTTCCAGTCTATCCCCTTCTGCCTGCCAGCTATCTGTAGACGTTCGCATTTTCAGAGCAGGGCTATCGGAGGCACCCAGCACGGACAACATAAGCTACGTTTGAAGTTTGAGGTGGCAAGACAAGCAAGCAGCCCCAGTCTCTGTGCCTCTGTGTGAGCAGAGCCTTGGGCAGATGAGGCTGAGCAACACCTTCCCAGGCTAGCCCCTTCTGGCTGCCACCTATCTGCAGACGTTCGCTTTTTGGAAGCAGGGCTGCCGGAGGCGCCCAGCTCGAACAGCCTAAGCTACGTTTGAAGTTTGAGGGGGCAAGACAAGCAAGCAGCCCCAGTCTCTGTGCCTCTGTGCGAGCAGTGCCATGGGCAGATGAGGCTGAGCAACAGCTTTCCAGGCTAGCTCTTTCTGCCTGCGAGCTATCTGCAGATGTTCGCATTTTCAGAGCAGGGCTGTCAGAGGTGCCCTGCGCGGACCCCCAAAGCTACGTTTGAAGTTTGAGGGGGCAAGACAAGCAAGCAGCCACAGTCTCTGTGCCTCTGTACGAGCAGTGCCATGGGCAGATGAGGCTGAGCAACAGCTTTCCAGGCCAGCTCTTTCTGGCTGCCAGCAATCTGCAGACGTTCGCATTTTCAGAGCAGGGCTGCCGGAGGTGCCCTGCACGGAACCTTAAAGCAACGTTTGAAGTTTGAGAGGGCAAGACAAGTAAGCAGCCCCAGTCTCTGTGCCTCTGTGCGAGGGGTGCCATGAGTAGATGAGGCTGAGCAACAGTTTTCCAGGCTAGCTCTTTCTGGCTGCGAGCTATCTGCAGACGTTCGCATTTACGGAGCAGGGCTGCGTAGGCCCTGCATGGACACCCAAAGATACGTATAAAGTTGGAGGTGGCAAGACAAGCAAGCAGCCCCAGTCTCTGTTCCTCTGTGCGAGCAGTGCCATGGGCAGATGAGGCTGAGCAATAGCTTTCCAGGCTAGCTATTTCTGGCTGCGAGCTATATGCAGACCTTCGCGTTTTCGGAGCAGGCCTTCTGAAGCCCCCCCCACTTACCCACAAATCTATGTTTCAAGTTTGAGGGTGCAAGACAAGCAAGCAGCCCCAGTCTCTGTGCCTCTGTGCGAGCAGTGCCATGGGCAGATGAGGCTGAGCAACAGCTTTCCAGGCTAGCTCTTTCTGCCTGCGAGCTATCTGCAGACGTTCGCTTTTTCAGAGCAGGGCTGCTGGAGGCCCACTGCGTGGAGCACCTAAGCTACGTCTGAGGTTTGAGGTGTCAAGACAAGCAAGCAGCCACAGTCTCTGTGCCTCGGTGCGAGCAGTGCCATGGGCAGATGAGGATGAGCAACAGCTTTCCAGGCTAGCTCTTTCTGGCTGTGAGCTATCTGCAGACGTTCGCATTTACAGGGTAGGCCTGCTGGAGGCGCCGGCACAAGAACCTAAGCTACGTTTGAAGTTTGAGAGGGTAAAACAAGCAAGCCGCCCTAGTCTCTGTTCTTTTGTGCTAGCAGTGCCATGGGCAAATGAGGCTGAGTAACAGATTTCCAGGCTAGCCCTTTCTGTCTGCAAGCTATCTGCAGACATTAGCATTTTCAGAGCAGGGCTACTGGAGGCCCCCTACACAGACTTCCAAAGCTACGTTTGAAGTTTGAGGGGGCAAGACAAGCAAGCAGCCCCAGTCTCTGTGCCTCTGTGCGAGCAGTGCCATGGGCAGATGAGGCTGAGCAACAGCTTTCCAGGCTAGCTCTTTCTGGCTGTGAGCTATCTGCAGACATCCAAATTTTCGGAGCAGGCCTCCCCGAGTCCCCAATCACGGACCACCAAATTTATGTTTGAAGTTTGAGGGGGCAAGACAAGCAAGCAGCCCCAGTCTCTGTGCCTCTGTGCGAGCAGTGCCATGGGCAGATGAGGCTGAGCAACAGCTTTCCAGGCTAGCTCTTTCTGCCTGCGAGCTATCTGCACACGTTCGCATTTTGATAGCAGTGCTGCCGGAGTCCTTATGCACAGACTCCCAAAGCTACGTTTGAAGTTTGAGGGGGCAAGACAAGCAAGCAGCCCCAGTCTCTGTGCCTCTGTGAGAGCAGTGCCATGGGCAGATGAGGCTGAGCAACAGCTTTCCAGGCTAGCTCTTTCTGCCTGCGAGCTATCTGCAGGCGTTCGCATTTTCAGAGTAGGCCTGCTGCAGGCGCCGGCACGGAGAACCTCAGCTACGTTTGAAGTTTGAGGGGGTAAAATAAGCAAGCAGACACAGTCTCTGTGCCTCTGTACGAGCAGTGCCATGGGCAGATGAGGCTGAGCAACAGCTTTCCAGGATAGATTTTCTGGCTGCGATCTATATGCAGACGTTCGCATTTTAAGCAGCGGTGAAGCAGACACATTGCCCGGACCACCAAAGATAAATTTGAAGTTGGAGGTGGCAAGACAAGCAAGCAGCCCCAGTGTCTGTGCCTCTGTGCGAGCAGTGCCATGGGCAGATGAGGCTGAGCAACAGCTTTCCAGGCTAGCTCTTTCTGGCTGCGAGCTATCTGCAGACGTTCACATTTTCAGAGCAGGCCTGCCGGAGGCGCCCTGCACGGACCCCCAAAACTACTTTTGAAGTTTGAGATGGCAAGACAAGCAAGCAGCCGCAGTCTCTCTGTCTCTGTGCGAGCAGTGCCATGGGCAGATGAGGCTGAGCAATAGCATTCCGGAATAGCTCTTTCTGCCTGCGAGCTATCTGCAGACGTTCGCATTTTCAGAGCAGGGCTGCCGGAGATGCACGGCACGGACCACCTAAGCTACGTTTGAAGTTTGAGGGGGCAAGACAAGCAAGCAGCCCCAGTCTCTGTGCCTCTGTGCGAGCAGTGCCATGGGCAGATGAGGCTGAGCAACAGCTTTCCAGGCTAGCTCTTTCTGCATGCGAGTTATCTGCAGACATTCGCATTTTCGGAGCAGGGCTGTCAGAGGCGACCTGCGCGGACCCCCAAAGCTACTTTTAAAGTTTGAGGGGGTAACACAAGCAAGCAGCCCCAGTCTCTGTGCCTCTGTACGAGCAGTGCCATGGGCAGATGAGGCTGAGCAACTGCTTTCCAGGCTAGCTCTTATTGGCTGCGAGATATCTGCAGACGTTCGCATTTGCGGAGCAGGGTTGCCTCACGCCCCATGCACGGACCAGCTAAGGTACGTTTGAAGTTTGAGGTGGCAAGACAAGCAAGCAGCCCCAGTCTCTGTGCCTCTGTGCGAGCAGTGCCATGGGCAGATGAGGCTGAGCAACAGCTTTCCAGGCTAGCTCTTTCTGCCTGCGAGCTATCTGCAAACGTTCGCATTTTGAGAGCAGGGCTGCCGGAGTCCTTATGCACAGACTCCCAAAGCTACGTTTGAAGGTGGAAGTGGCAAGACAAGCAAGCAGCCCCAGTATCTGTGCCTCTGTGCGAGCAGTGCCATGGACAGATGAGGCTGAGCAACAGCTTTCCAGGCTAGCTCTTTCTGCCTGCGAGCTATCTGCAGACGTTCGCATTTTCAGAGTAGGCCTGCTGGAGGCGCCGGCACGGAGAACCTAAGCTACGTTTGAAGTTTGAGGGGGTAAAACAAGCAAGCCGCCCTAGTCTCTGTTCTTTTGTGCTAGCAGTGCCACGGGCAAATGTGGCTGAGCAACAGCTTTCCAGGCTAGCCCTGTCTGTCTGCAAGCTATCTGCAGACATTAGCATTTTAGGAGCAGGGCTACTGGAGGCCCCCTACACAGACTTCCAAAGCTACGTTTGAAGTTTGAGGGTGCAAGACAAGCAATCAGCCCCACTCTCTGTGCCTCTGTGCGAGCAGTGCCATGGGCAGATGAGGCTGAGCAACAGCTTTCCAGGCTAGCTCTTTCTGGCTGCGAGCTATCTGCAGACGTTCGCATTTTCAGAGTAGGCCTGCTGCAGGCGCCTGTCGGGGCGATCGGCTAAGTCCTGCCCCGAGGGTCGTGAACCTGGAGAAGCGGCGGAAGAATGCAGCCGACTCAATGTGAGTGATAAGCAAGCTTCGTTTATTACAGTTTGGTTACACAATTTATAGAGTGATTAATTAGCTACTACATATTGCAAAGTTAGAGCTCATTATTGGCTAGCCAGCTAAATGTCAACTTCGCCCATACTCCCTCATTCTTCTCCAGCTGCAACCTGTTTTTCACATTCTTGCTAACCGCAGAGTTGATTTGTTAAATTCCTTGTTCTGTCAAGGACACCGTGTGCTAAGCTTAAAATGGATTTTCTACAACAAGCAATTCGGTCGAGCCTTGCCATCCCCCCACACTTCCCCCTTTTTCTTTTTAAATTGCGATAGGGCTCCTAATAGATGAGAATTTGTTAAAAATACACAAAGGTCAATAGGGAGGTCGGGGTCACGACGGTGGACGAAACGTGAGGCAATCTGGTCAGCAATTTGAGAGAGGATACGCTGCTGTTCCGACGTAAGTTGCACCGGTGTGGTTGGGTCTGTCCCACGTAGTAACGGTCGAAGGCTGTCCAACTGTGCGTTGGATATTCCGACGACAGGACGGATCCATTGGATGTCTCCCATCAGCCTCTGGGCATCATGTAGCGTGTTGATTGACGTGTTGAGTTGTAGTTTTTGTGGTTGAATCTGAGAGTCAGCAATCTTCCAGCCTAGATATAGCCATGGCGCTTTCGTTTGAATTTTTTCAACAGCTATTATTAAGCCATTCTCTCTCAGTGTCGTATGTAATAGCTGAACTTGTTCGGCGCTGAACTCCGACTCCTGCGCGAGCAGGATATCATCCATATAATGATAAATTAACGTGTGTGGCCATAATTTCCTTAAGGGTTGTAGTGCATTGTCCACATACAACTGGCACAGCGTGGGACTATTCTTCATCCCTTGTGGTAATACTGTCCATTCAAAACGCTGTGCTGGCGCCTCTTTGTTAACAGAGGGCAAAGTAAACGCGAAGCGTTGCATATCTTGCTCGTGTAATGCAATAGTAAAAAAGCAATCTTTTAAGTCCACTATCAACAGTCTCCAATGCTCTGGTAACATAGCGGGGTTAGGTAGTCCTGGCTGCAGCGCTCCCATCGATTGCATTTGAGTGTTAACTGCCCTTAAGTCATGTACTAGCCTAAATTTTCCAGATTTTTTCTTGATCACAAAAATTGGGGTATTCCAAGGGCTTGTCGATAACCGCAGATGTTTTTGGTCTAGTTGTTCTTGCACTATTTGATGAGCGGCGGCGAGGCTTTCCTGCTTTAACGGCCACTGCTCGACCCACACTGGTTCGTTCGTTATCCACTGCAATGGGATCGGGAAAGCCCAGGTTGCAGTGACCGTTACTGAAAAACCTTCTCGGTGGTTAGCACCACCCCCAATTGGTCAAGAACATCTCTTCCAATTAGACCATTCACTCCAGTCGGGAGGGGCATGACAGTGACTGGCACGGTCGCATGTCTGTTGTCTATGATTATCAAAATATGGTCCACGCTCCGTTGTACCGGAGTGTATCCCCCCACTCCTTCAACTCCTCGCTCCATTGGTTTCGTAGGCCATGTTTTAGGCCAGACCCCTTCTTCTACAATAGTTAAGTCAGCACCTGTATCCAACAGCAGCGAGAGGTGGATCTGTTGACCCTGGGCCTCTAGTGTAGCCATCGTAGTCGGTCGACGGTTCATAGACATGGTCAGAAATACTCCTGCTCCCGTTGAGCCAAATCCTCGATCCTCCCGGGGGGTGGTGATTTTCGGGGAAATACCCGCAGTCAGGTGCGGCAGCGGCACCAATTGGGCAATTTTGCTGCCTGTTGGAATATGTATTGGCGGAAACGATGTCTGGACAATGATGCTAATAGTCCCGGTAAAATCGGCGTCAATGAGTCTTGGGATGACCGTCAAACCTTTTAGGCTTGTTGACGAGCGGCCGAGTAATAACGTTTCACATGCTTGTTTATTAATAATCACTGGTCCCTTTACATTGCTTGGTACTCGTTGGGGTCTTTGATCCAATAGGGTGACAGTTACTGCCGTTGCCAGATCCATCCCGAGGCTGCCGGCTGTTGCTGGTTGCAACTTGTCGCTGACGTCGTGGTGGGCGTTGGTAAGCTGGGAGCTTCTTGTTGCACTGCTGGAGCTGCTACTTGTGTCGGGGCGCGGCGACTCGACGCGCTCATCCGACCGTTTCCCGACTTGAGGCATATCTCGGTATTGTGATTATTCGTACGACAGTTCTCACACCACACCCTCGTGGCTTGACAATTTCGCCTCATATGTCCTTCTCGCCCACATCGGTAACATTTAAAGCTTCGTGGCGGCTTCGGTCGTGCCTCCGCAGCATTAACTCGAAGGGGTTGCAGAGCGGCGAACACTTGCTGTTGGAATTGCTGTTGGGCTGTGAAGGCCTGTTGTTGGGCTTGAAGGATATCGCTTCCTAACTGTTTCATAGCCTCGACCAACATAGCTTGTGGTCCTACCGGTACCCTACTCATTCTATCCAACATCAGTTCTACTGTGGCATCAGCGGGTAAAGAACTTATGATGTTTCTGGTTTGAGTATTCGAATTCTGAATAACACACTGCCTTAGCAAAGCTGCCCTCATCCACTCCGGTACATCTGACTGTTCTATGGCACTAGTGAGGCGATCAATAAAGCGAGCAAAAGTTTCCTCCCTTCCTTGCTTAATGCCCATATAGGACGGCGAGGGCTGTGCGGTTTTAACGTGTTCAAGAGCAGCTCTAGCCGTACGCATAGCCTCCAAGCATCGCTGCGGCCCCATCTGCAGTTGTGCCCTGATTGTGACAAAAGGACCTGCCCCCATCAGTTGTTCTACTGTTACGCCTCGCAGCGGATCGCCCTGCTCCCGCGGCGTTTGAGCGGACGCTTCACAATATCGCTGCCAATGGGCCTGCCACAACAATAACTGCGACTGAGTCATAATCATTCGCATAATAACCTTAATATCCTCAGGACAAAGCACAGCACCCCCCCATATATAATTCAACATCTGCTTAGATGGCTCGCCGTGCAAACCTGATTCATTCACCGTGTTCCGTAACTGTGACAACAATTTCCAGCCTAACGGAGCATGATTACCATGATAATCCCCATGCGCATCTGCTTCAAACGCTACCGGAAAGGCCAAGGGGAGAAATTCCCCTGCCTCAGACGCTTCGTCTGCCACCTTCCTCCAATTAATACCCATCGGTCTCCTACAGGTCCCACTATCCTTTCCCGTTTCTTTATTCCCTTGCTCCCCCTTTCCTTGCTCCATCCCTTGCTGCTCCACCTTCCGCCCTATCCCTAACTCCTTTTCTTCCTCAGCCTCTTGATTGTTACTAGACCCTTCCATCGTCACCTTCTCTTTTTCCCAGCACGGAGGCTCCGGGACCTTACTTGTACTAAATAATAAGGCATTGTCTCCAGGGGGTGCCGTGGTTCCACTAGAAAACAAGGAACATCCCGCCTCCGGCGGGGGGGCTGACGGCTCTACCTTTTCCAACTTCTGAGTAACAACGGCCGCAAGGTTTTTCTCAACTTTATACCTCTTAATGCAATTGATAACCTCCCGCCACGGCTTCATTAACTTTTTACCTATCTTGTCATCATCAATCACCATATCCCATAACACGTCTCCAAAATCCCTCCACTCCTTCTCCTCAAATAACGAATCTGGAGTCTTAAAAAACCCCTTGAGCTTACCGGTTGCCACTAGTCCCGCTAGCTGTTTAATACAACCAAGCTCTACTCCCCGCTTTTCTAAAAAGCGCTGTAATAACTCTAGGGCTACTTCCTTATCCATACCTTTAACAATAAGCCTTTATCCTTTAACAACAATTAAAAACATATACCTGCCGAAGCGATATCCTTGCAGCCCTTAACCTGTAGCCCTTGCGGTGGCGAGCGTACGCAAAATCACGTAGTCAGGCTCCTAAGTCGACACACCACAGCGCAGTGTTCGGTCGCTTCTGCCCCCTGGTCGCTGCTCCCAGTGCCCCGCTCCTTGCCGCTGCTCCAGGTCGCTGTTCGGGCGCCAAATGTCGGGGCGATCGGCTAAGTCCTGCCCCGAGGGTCGTGAACCTGGAGAAGCGGCGGAAGAATGCAGCCGACTCAATGTGAGTGATAAGCAAGCTTCGTTTATTACAGTTTGGTTACACAATTTATAGAGTGATTAATTAGCTACTACATATTGCAAAGTTAGAGCTCATTATTGGCTAGCCAGCTAAATGTCAACTCCGCCCATACTCCCTCATTCTTCTCCAGCTGCAACCTGTTTTTCACATTCTTGCTAACCGCAGAGTTGATTTGTTAAATTCCTTGTTCTGTCAAGGACACCGTGTGCTAAGCTTAAAATGGATTTTCTACAACAAGCAATTCGGTCGAGCCTTGCCATCCCCCCACAGGCGCCGGCACGGAGAACCTAAGCTACGTTTGAAGTTTGAGGGGGTAAAACAAGCAAGCAGCCACAGTCTCTGTGCCTCTGTACGAGCAGTGCCATGGGCAGATGAGGCTGAGCAACAGCTTTAGAGGATAGATTTTCTGGCTGCGATCTATATGCAGACGTTCGCATTTTAAGCAGCGGTGAAGCAGACACATTGCCCGGACCACCAAAGCTAAATTTGAAATTGGAGGTGGCAAGACAAGCAAGCAGCACCAGTGTCTGTGCCTCTGTGCGAGCAGTGCCATGGGCAGATGAGGCTGAGCAACAGCTTTCCAGGATAGATTTTCTGGCTGCGCGCTATCTGCAGACGTTCGCATTTTCGAAGCAGGGCTGCCGGAGGCTTCAGGCAAGGACCACCTAAGCTACGTTTGAAGTTTGAAGTGGCAAGACAAGCAAGCAGCCCCAGTCTCTGTGCCTCGGTGCGAGCAGTGCCATGGGCAGATGAGGCTGAGCAACAGCTTTCCAGGATAGATTTTCTGGCTGCGAGCTATCTGCAGACGTTCGCATTTTCAGAGCAGGCATGCCGCAGGCCCCCTGCACAAACGCCCAATGGTACTTTTGAAGTTTGAGATGGCAAGACAAGCAAGCAGCCCCAGTCTCTGTGTCTCTGTGCGAGCAGTGCCATGGGCAGATGAGGCTGAGCAATAGCATTCCGGGCTAGATCTTTCTGCCTGCGAGCTATCTGCAGACGTTCGCATTTTCAGAGCAGCGCTGCCGGAGATGCACGGCACGGACCACCTAATTTACGATTGAAGTTTGAGGTGGCAAGACAAACAAGCAGCCCCAGTCTCTGTGCCTCTGTGCGAGAAGTGCCATGGGCAGATGAGGCTGAGCAACAGCTTTCCAGGCTAGCTCTTTCTGCCTGCGTGTTATCTGCAGACATTCGCATTTTCGGAGCAGGCCTGCCGGAGGCGCCCGGCACGGACCCCCAAATCTACTTTTGAAGTTTGAGGGGGTAAGACAAGCAAGCAGCCCCAGTCTCTGTGCTTCTGTGCGAGCAGTGCCATGGGCAGATGAGGCTGAGCAACAGCTTTCCAGGCTAGCTCTTTCTGGCTGTGAGCTATATGCAGACATCCAAATTTTCGGAGCAGGCCTCCCCGAGTCCCCAATCACGGACCACCAAATTTATGTTTGAAGTTTGAGGGGGCAAGACAAGCAAGCAGCCCCAGTCTCTGTGCCTCTGTGCGAGCAGTGCCATGGGCAGATGAGGCTGAGCAACATCTTTCCAGGCTAGCTCTTTCTGCCTGCGAGCTATCTGCAGACGTTTGCATTTTCAGAGCAGGCCTGCCGGAGGCCCCCTGCACGGACCGCCAAATCTATGTTTGAAGTTTGAGACGGCAAGACAAGCAAGCAGCCCCAGTCTCTGTGCCTCTGTGCGAGCAGTGCCATGGGCAGATGAGGCTGAGCAGCAGCTTTCCAGGCTAGCTCTTTCTGGCTGCGAGCTATCTGCAGACGTTCACATTTTCAGAGCAGGCCTGCCGGAGGCGCCCTGCACGGACCCCCAAAACTACTTTTGAATTTTGAGATGGCAAGACAAGCAAGCAGCCGCAGTCTCTCTGTCTCTGTGCGAGCAGTGCCATGGGCAGATGAGGCTGAGCAATAGCATTCCGGAATAGCTCTTTCTGCCTGCGAGCTATCTGCAGACGTTCGCATTTTCAGAGCAGGGCTGCCGGAGATGCACGGCACGGACCACCTAAGCTACGTTTGAAGTTTGAGGGGGCAAGACAAGCAAGCAGCCCCAGTCTCTGTGCCTCTGTGCGAGCAGTGCCATGGGCAGATGAGGCTGAGCAACAGCTTTCCAGGCTAGCTCTTTCTGCATGCGAGTTATCTGCAGACATTCGCATTTTCGGAGCAGGGCTGTCAGAGGCGACCTGCGCGGACCCCCAAAGCTACTTTTAAAGTTTGAGGGGGTAACACAAGCAAGCAGCCCCAGTCTCTGTGCCTCTGTACGAGCAGTGCCATGGGCAGATGAGGCTGAGCAACTGCTTTCCAGGCTAGCTCTTATTGGCTGCGAGATATCTGCAGACGTTCGCATTTGCGGAGCAGGGTTGCCTCACGCCCCATGCACGGACCAGCTAAGGTACGTTTGAAGTTTGAGGTGGCAAGACAAGCAAGCAGCCCCAGTCTCTGTGCCTCTGTGCGAGCAGTGCCATGGGCAGATGAGGCTGAGCAACAGCTTTCCAGGCTAGCTCTTTCTGCCTGCGAGCTATCTGCAAACGTTCGCATTTTGAGAGCAGGGCTGCCGGAGTCCTTATGCACAGACTCCCAAAGCTACGTTTGAAGGTGGAAGTGGCAAGACAAGCAAGCAGCCCCAGTATCTGTGCCTCTGTGCGAGCAGTGCCATGGACAGATGAGGCTGAGCAACAGCTTTCCAGGCTAGCTCTTTCTGCCTGCGAGCTATCTGCAGACGTTCGCATTTTCAGAGTAGGCCTGCTGGAGGCGCCGGCACGGAGAACCTAAGCTACGTTTGAAGTTTGAGGGGGTAAAACAAGCAAGCCGCCCTAGTCTCTGTTCTTTTGTGCTAGCAGTGCCACGGGCAAATGTGGCTGAGCAACAGCTTTCCAGGCTAGCCCTGTCTGTCTGCAAGCTATCTGCAGACATTAGCATTTTCAGAGCAGGGCTACTGGAGGCCCCCTACACAGACTTCCAAAGCTACGTTTGAAGTTTGAGGGTGCAAGACAAGCAATCAGCCCCACTCTCTGTGCCTCTGTGCGAGCAGTGCCATGGGCAGATGAGGCTGAGCAACAGCTTTCCAGGCTAGCTCTTTCTGGCTGCGAGCTATCTGCAGACGTTCGCATTTTCAGAGTAGGCCTGCTGCAGGCGCCTGTCGGGGCGATCGGCTAAGTCCTGCCCCGAGGGTCGTGAACCTGGAGAAGCGGCGGAAGAATGCAGCCGACTCAATGTGAGTGATAAGCAAGCTTCGTTTATTACAGTTTGGTTACACAATTTATAGAGTGATTAATTAGCTACTACATATTGCAAAGTTAGAGCTCATTATTGGCTAGCCAGCTAAATGTCAACTCCGCCCATACTCCCTCATTCTTCTCCAGCTGCAACCTGTTTTTCACATTCTTGCTAACCGCAGAGTTGATTTGTTAAATTCCTTGTTCTGTCAAGGACACCGTGTGCTAAGCTTAAAATGGATTTTCTACAACAAGCAATTCGGTCGAGCCTTGCCATCCCCCCACACTTCCCCCTTTTTCTTTTTAAATTGCGATAGGGCTCCTAATAGATGAGAATTTGTTAAAAATACACAAAGGTCAATAGGGAGGTCGGGGTCACGACGGTGGACGAAACGTGAGGCAATCTGGTCAGCAATTTGAGAGAGGATACGCTGCTGTTCCGACGTAAGTTGCACCGGTGTGGTTGGGTCTGTCCCACGTAGTAACGGTCGAAGGCTGTCCAACTGTGCGTTGGATATTCCGACGACAGGACGGATCCATTGGATGTCTCCCATCAGCCTCTGGGCATCATGTAGCGTGTTGATTGACGTGTTGAGTTGTAGTTTTTGTGGTTGAATCTGAGAGTCAGAAATCTTCCAGCCTAGATATAGCCATGGCGCTTTCGTTTGAATTTTTTCAACAGCTATTATTAAGCCATTCTCTCTCAGTGTCGTATGTAATAGCTGAACTTGTTCGGCGCTGAACTCCGACTCCTGCGCGAGCAGGATATCATCCATATAATGATAAATTAACGTGTGTGGCCATAATTTCCTTAAGGGTTGTAGTGCATTGTCCACATACAACTGGCACAGCGTGGGACTATTCTTCATCCCTTGTGGTAATACTGTCCATTCAAAACGCTGTGCTGGCACCTCTTTGTTAACAGAGGGCAAAGTAAACGCGAAGCGTTGCATATCTTGCTCGTGTAATGCAATAGTAAAAAAGCAATCTTTTAAGTCCACTATCAACAGTCTCCAATGCTCTGGTAACATAGCGGGGTTAGGTAGTCCTGGCTGCAGCGCTCCCATCGATTGCATTTGAGTGTTAACTGCCCTTAAGTCATGTACTAGCCTAAATTTTCCAGATTTTTTCTTGATCACAAAAATTGGGGTATTCCAAGGGCTTGTCGATAACCGCAGATGTTTTTGGTCTAGTTGTTCTTGCACTATTTGATGAGCGGCGGCGAGGCTTTCCTGCTTTAACGGCCACTGCTCGACCCACACTGGTTCGTTCGTTATCCACTGCAATGGGATCGGGAAAGCCCAGGTTGCAGTGACCGTTACTGAAAAACCTTCTCGGTGGTTAGCACCACCCCCAATTGGTCAAGAACATCTCTTCCAATTAGACCATTCACTCCAGTCGGGAGGGGCATGACAGTGACTGGCACGGTCGCATGTCTGTTGTCTATGATTATCAAAATACGGTCCACGCTCCGTTGTACCGGAGTGTATCCCCCCACTCCTTCAACTCCTCGCTCCATTGGTTTCGTAGGCCATGTTTTAGGCCAGACCCCTTCTTCTACAATAGTTAAGTCAGCACCTGTATCCAACAGCAGCGAGAGGTGGATCTGTTGACCCTGGGCCTCTAGTGTAGCCATCGTAGTCGGTCGACGGTTCATAGACATGGTCAGAAATACTCCTGCTCCCGTTGAGCCAAATCCTCGATCCTCCCGGGGGGTGGTGATTTTCGGGGAAATACCCGCAGTCAGGTGCGGCAGCGGCACCAATTGGGCAATTTTGCTGCCTGTTGGAATATGTATTGGCGGAAACGATGTCTGGACAATGATGCTAATAGTCCCGGTAAAATCGGCGTCAATGAGTCTTGGGATGACCGTCAAACCTTTTAGGCTTGTTGACGAGTGGCCGAGTAATAACGTTTCACATGCTTGTTTATTAATAATCACTGGTCCCTTTACATTGCTTGGTACTCGTTGGGGTCTTTGATCCAATAGGGTGACAGTTACTGCCGTTGCCAGATCCATCCCGAGGCTGCCGGCTGTTGCTGGTTGCAACTTGTCGCTGACGTCGTGGTGGGCGTTGGTAAGCTGGGAGCTTCTTGTTGCACTGCTGGAGCTGCTACTTGTGTCGGGGCGCGGCGACTCGACGCGCTCATCCGACCGTTTCCCGACTTGAGGCATATCTCGGTATTGTGATTATTCGTACGACAGTTCTCACACCACACCCTCGTGGCTTGACAATTTCGCCTCATATGTCCTTCTCGCCCACATCGGTAACATTTAAAGCTTCGTGGCGGCTTCGGTCGTGCCTCCGCAGCATTAACTCGAAGGGGTTGCAGAGCGGCGAACACTTGCTGTTGGATTTGCTGTTGGGCTGTGAAGGCCTGTTGTTGGGCTTGAAGGATATCGCTTCCTAACTGTTTCATAGCCTCGACCAACATAGCTTGTGGTCCTACCGGTACCCTACTCATTCTATCCAACATCAGTTCTACTGTGGCATCAGCGGGTAAAGAACTTATGATGTTTCTGGTTTGAGTATTCGAATTCTGAATAACACACTGCCTTAGCAAAGCTGCCCTCATCCACTCCGGTACATCTGACTGTTCTATGGCACTAGTGAGGCGATCAATAAAGCGAGCAAAAGTTTCCTCCCTTCCTTGCTTAATGCCCATATAGGACGGCGAGGGCTGTGCGGTTTTAACGTGTTCAAGAGCAGCTCTAGCCGTACGCATAGCCTCCAAGCATCGCTGCGGCCCCATCTGCAGTTGTGCCCTGATTGTGACAAAAGGACCTGCCCCCATCAGTTGTTCTACTGTTACGCCTCGCAGCGGATCGCCCTGCTCCCGCGGCGTTTGAGCGGACGCTTCACAATATCGCTGCCAATGGGCCTGCCACAACAATAACTGCGACTGAGTCATAATCATTCGCATAATAACCTTAATATCCTCAGGACAAAGCACAGCACCCCCCCATATATAATTCAACATCTGCTTAGATGGCTCGCCGTGCAAACCTGATTCATTCACCGTGTTCCGTAACTGTGACAACAATTTCCAGCCTAACGGAGCATGATTACCATGATAATCCCCATGCGCATCTGCTTCAAACGCTACCGGAAAGGCCAAGGGGAGAAATTCCCCTGCCTCAGACGCTTCGTCTGCCACCTTCCTCCAATTAATACCCATCGGTCTCCTACAGGTCCCACTATCCTTTCCCGTTTCTTTATTCCCTTGCTCCCCCTTTCCTTGCTCCATCCCTTGCTGCTCCACCTTCCGCCCTATCCCTAACTCCTTTTCTTCCTCAGCCTCTTGATTGTTACTAGACCCTTCCATCGTCACCTTCTCTTTTTCCCAGCACGGAGACTCCGGGACCTTACTTGTACTAAATAATAAGGCATTGTCTCCAGGGGGTGCCGTGGTTCCACTAGAAAACAAGGAACATCCCGCCTCCGGCGGGGGGGCTGACGGCTCTACCTTTTCCAACTTCTGAGTAACAACGGCCGCAAGGTTTTTCTCAACTTTATACCTCTTAATGCAATTGATAACCTCCCGCCACGGCTTCATTAACTTTTTACCTATCTTGTCATCATCAATCACCATATCCCATAACACGTCTCCAAAATCCCTCCACTCCTTCTCCTCAAATAACGAATCTGGAGTCTTAAAAAACCCCTTGAGCTTACCGGTTGCCACTAGTCCCGCTAGCTGTTTAATACAACCAAGCTCTACTCCCCGCTTTTCTAAAAAGCGCTGTAATAACTCTAGGGCTACTTCCTTATCCATACCTTTAACAATAAGCCTTTATCCTTTAACAACAATTAAAAACATATACCTGCCGAAGCGATATCCTTGCAGCCCTTAACCTGTAGCCCTTGCGGTGGCGAGCGTACGCAAAATCACGTAGTCAGGCTCCTAAGTCGACACACCACAGCGCAGTGTTCGGTCGCTTCTGCCCCCTGGTCGCTGCTCCCAGTGCCCCGCTCCTTGCCGCTGCTCCAGGTCGCTGTTCGGGCGCCAAATGTCGGGGCGATCGGCTAAGTCCTGCCCCGAGGGTCGTGAACCTGGAGAAGCGGCGGAAGAATGCAGCCGACTCAATGTGAGTGATAAGCAAGCTTCGTTTATTACAGTTTGGTTACACAATTTATAGAGTGATTAATTAGCTACTACATATTGCAAAGTTAGAGCTCATTATTGGCTAGCCAGCTAAATGTCAACTCCGCCCATACTCCCTCATTCTTCTCCAGCTGCAACCTGTTTTTCACATTCTTGCTAACCGCAGAGTTGATTTGTTAAATTCCTTGTTCTGTCAAGGACACCGTGTGCTAAGCTTAAAATGGATTTTCTACAACAAGCAATTCGGTCGAGCCTTGCCATCCCCCCACAGGCGCCGGCACGGAGAACCTAAGCTACGTTTGAAGTTTGAGGGGGTAAAACAAGCAAGCAGCCACAGTCTCTGTGCCTCTGTACGAGCAGTGCCATGGGCAGATGAGGCTGAGCAACAGCTTTAGAGGATAGATTTTCTGGCTGCGATCTATATGCAGACGTTCGCATTTTAAGCAGCGGTGAAGCAGACACATTGCCCGGACCACCAAAGCTAAATTTGAAATTGGAGGTGGCAAGACAAGCAAGCAGCACCAGTGTCTGTGCCTCTGTGCGAGCAGTGCCATGGGCAGATGAGGCTGAGCAACAGCTTTCCAGGATAGATTTTCTGGCTGCGCGCTATCTGCAGACGTTCGCATTTTCGAAGCAGGGCTGCCGGAGGCTTCAGGCAAGGACCACCTAAGCTACGTTTGAAGTTTGAAGTGGCAAGACAAGCAAGCAGCCCCAGTCTCTGTGCCTCGGTGCGAGCAGTGCCATGGGCAGATGAGGCTGAGCAACAGCTTTCCAGGATAGATTTTCTGGCTGCCAGCTATCTGCAGACGTTCGCATTTTCAGAGCAGGCATGCCGCAGGCCCCCTGCACAAACGCCCAATGGTACTTTTGAAGTTTGAGATGGCAAGACAAGCAAGCAGCCCCAGTCTCTGTGTCTCTGTGCGAGCAGTGCCATGGGCAGATGAGGCTGAGCAATAGCATTCCGGGCTAGATCTTTCTGCCTGCGAGCTATCTGCAGACGTTCGCATTTTCAGAGCAGCGCTGCCGGAGATGCACGGCACGGACCACCTAATTTACGATTGAAGTTTGAGTGGGCAAGACAAACAAGCAGCCCCAGTCTCTGTGCCTCTGTGCGAGAAGTGCCATGGGCAGATGAGGCTGAGCAACAGCTTTCCAGGCTAGCTCTTTCTGCCTGCGAGTTATCTGCAGACATTCGCATTTTCGGAGCAGGCCTGCCGGAGGCGCCCGGCACGGACCCCCAAATCTACTTTTGAAGTTTGAGGGGGTAAGACAAGCAAGCAGCCCCAGTCTCTGTGCTTCTGTGCGAGCAGTGCCATGGGCAGATGAGGCTGAGCAACAGCTTTCCAGGCTAGCTCTTTCTGGCTGTGAGCTATATGCAGACATCCAAATTTTCGGAGCAGGCCTCCCCGAGTCCCCAATCACGGACCACCAAATTTATGTTTGAAGTTTGAGGGGGCAAGACAAGCAAGCAGCCCCAGTCTCTGTGCCTCTGTGCGAGCAGTGCCATGGGCAGATGAGGCTGAGCAACATCTTTCCAGGCTAGCTCTTTCTGCCTGCGAGCTATCTGCAGACGTTTGCATTTTCAGAGCAGGCCTGCCGGAGGCCCCCTGCACGGACCGCCAAATCTATGTTTGAAGTTTGAGAGGGCAAGACAAGCAAGCAGCCCCAGTCTCTGTGCCTCTGTGCGAGCAGTGCCATGGGCAGATGAGGCTGAGCAACAGCTTTCCAGGCTAGCCCTTTCTGCCTGCGAGCTATCTGCAGACATTCGCATTATCAGAGCAGGGCTGCTAGAAGAGACCGGCATGGACCACCTAAGCTACGTTTGAAGTTTGAGGTGGCAACACAAGCAAGCAGCCCCATTCTCTGTGCCTCTGTGCGAGCAGTGCCATGGGCAGATGAGGCTGAGCAACAGCTTTCCAGGCTACCTCTTTCTGGCTGTGAGCTATCTGCAGACGTTCGCAATTTCAGAGCAGGCCTCCCAGAGTCCCCAATCACGGACCACCTAAGCTACGTTTGAAGTTTGAGGGGGCAAGACAAGCAAGCAGCCCCAGTCTCTGTGCCTCTGTGCGAGCAGTGCCATGGGCAGATGAGGCTGAGCAACAGTTTTCCAGGCTAGCTCTTTCTGGCTGCGAGCTATCTGCAGACGTTCGCATTTTCAGAGCAGGCCTGCCGGAGGCCCCCTGCACGGACCGCCAAATTTATGTTTGAAGTTTGAGAGGGCAAGACAAGCAAGCAGCCCCAGTCTCTGTGCCTCTGTGCGAGCAGTGCCATGGGCAGATGAGGCTGAGCAACAGCTTTCCAGGCTAGCTCTTTCTGGCTGCGATCTATCTGCAGACGTTCGCATTTTCGGAGCCGCTCTGCCGGACGTCTCCCTGCACGGACCCCTAAATCTGCGTTTGAAGTTTGAGGTGGCAAGACAAGCAAGCAGCCCCAGTCTCTGTGCCTCTGTGCGAGCAGTGCCATGGGCAGATGAGGCTGAGCAACAGCTTTCCAGACTAGCTCTTTCTGGCTGCCAGCTCTCTGCAGACGTTCGCTTTTTAAGAGCAGGACTGGAGGAGCAGCCCGGCACCAAACACCTAAGCTACGTTTGAAGATTGAGGTGGCAAGACAAGCAAGCAGCCCCAGTCTCTGTGCCTCTGTGTGAGCAGTGCCATGGGCAGATGAGGCTGAGCAACAGCTTTCCAGGCTACCTCTTTCTGGCTGTGAGCTATCTGCAGACGTTCGCAATTTCGGAGCAGGCCTCCCCGAGTCCCCAATCACGGACCACGAAATTTATGTTTGAAGTTTGAGAGGGCAAGACAAGCAAGTAGCCCCAGTCTCTGTGCCTCTGTGTGAGCAGTGCCATGGGCAGATGAGGCTGAGCAACAGCTTTCCAGGCTAGCTCTTTCTGCCTGGGAGCCATCTGCAAACGTTCACATTTTCGCAACAGTGCTGCCGCAGGCCCCATGCACAGACCAGCTAAGGTACGTTTGAAGTTTGAGGTGGCAAGACAAGAAAGAAGCCCCAGTCTCTGTGCCTCTGTGTGAGCAGTGCCATGGGCAGATGAGGCTGAGCAACAACTTTCCAGGCTAGCTCTTTCTGGCTGCGAGCTATCTGCAGACGTTCGCATTTTCAGAGCATGACTGGCGAAGGAGTCCGGTACCAACCACCTATAGCTACGTTTGAAGTTTGAGGGGGCAAGACAAGCAAGCAGCCCCAGTCTCTGTGCCTCTGTGCGAGCAGTGCCATGGGCAGATGAGGCTGAGCAACAGCTTTCCAGACTAGCTCTTTCTGGCTGCCAGCTCTCTGCAGACGTTCGCTTTTTAAGAGCAGGACTGGAGGAGCAGCCCGGCACCAAACACCTAAGCTATGTTTGAAGATTGAGGTGGCAAGACAAGCAAGCAGCCCCAGTCTCTGTGCCTCTGTGTGAGCAGTGCCATGGGCAGATGAGGCTGAGCAACAGCTTTCCAGGCTACCTCTTTCTGGCTGTGAGCTATCTGCAGACGTTCGCAATTTCGGAGCAGGCCTCCCCGAGTCCCCAATCACGGACCACGAAATTTATGTTTGAAGTTTGAGAGGGCAAGACAAGCAAGCAGCCCCAGTCTCTGTGCCTCTGTGTGAGCAGTGCCATGGGCAGATGAGGCTGAGCAACAGCTTTCCAGGCTAGCTCTTTCTGCCTGGGAGCCATCTGCAAACGTTCACATTTTCGCAACAGTGCTGCCGCAGGCCCCATGCACAGACCAGCTAAGGTACGTTTGAAGTTTGAGGTGGCAAGACAAGAAAGCAGCCCCAGTCTCTGTGCCTCTGTGCGAGCAGTGCCATGGGCAGATGAGGCTGAGCAACAGCTTTCCAGGCTAGCTATTTCTGGCACGAGCTATCTGCAGACGCTTGCATTTTAAAAGCAAGCCCACCGGAGGCGCCCTGCACGGACAAACTAAGCTACGTTTGAAGTTTGAAGTGGCAAGACAAGCAAGCACCCCAGTCTCTGTGCCTCTGTGCGAGCAGTGCCATGGGCAGATGAGGCTGAGCAACAGCTTTCCAGGCTAGCTATTTCTGGCTGCGAGCTATATGCAGACGTTCATATTTTCGGAGCAGGCCTTCTGGAGCCCCCCCCACTTACCCACAAATCTATGTTTCAAGTTTGAGGTGGCAAGACAAGCAAGCAGCCCCAGTCTCTGTGCCTCTGTGCGAGCAGTGCCATGGGCAGAAGAGGCTGAGCAACAGCTTTCCAGGCTAGCTCTTTCTGGCTGCCAGCTATCTGCAGACGTTCGGATTTTCTAAGCAAGTCTGCTGGAGACCCCACGCACAGATACAAAAATTACGTTTGAAGTTTGAGGGGGCAAGACGAGCAAGCAGCCCCAGTCTTTTTGCGTTTCTGCGAGCAGTGCCATGGGCACATGAGGCTGAGCAACAGCTTTCCAGGCTAGCTATTTCTGCCTGCGAGCTATCTGCAGACGTTCGGATTTGCGTAGCAGGGATGCCACAGGACCCTTTCACGGACCACCTACGCTACGTTTGAAGTTTAAGGTGGCAAAACAAGCAAGCAGCCCCAGTCTCTGTGCCTCTGTGTGAGCAGTACCATGGGCAAATGAGGCTGACCAACAACTTTCCAGGCTAGCTCTTTCTGGCTGCCAGCTATCTGCAGACTTTCGCATTTTCAGAGCAGAACTGGCGAAGGAGCCGGGTACCAACCACCTATAGCTACGTTTGAAGTTTAAGGTGGCAAAAGAAACAAGCAGTCCCAGTCTCTGTGCCTCTATGCGAGCAGTGCCATGGGCAGATGAGGCTGAGCAACAGCTTTCCAGGCTAGCTCTTTCTGGCTGCCAGCTCTCTGCAGACGTTCGCTTTTTAAGAGCAGGACTGGAGGAGGAGCACGTCATCAAACACCTAAGCTACGTTTGAAGATTGAGGTGGCAAGACAAGCAAGCAGCCCCAGTCTCTGTGCCTCTGTGTGAGCAGTGCCATGGGCAGATGAGGCTGAGCAACAGCTTTCCAGGCTAGCTCTTTCTGCCTGGGAGCTATATGCAAACGTTCGCATTTTCGCAACAGTGCTGACGCAGGCCCCATGCACAGACCCCAAAAATACGTTTCAAGTTTGAGGTGGCAATACAAGCAAGCAGCCCCAGTCTATCTGGCTCTGTACGAGCAGTGCCATGGGCACATGAGGCTAAAAAACAGCTTTCCAGGCTAACTCTTAATGGCTGCGAGCTATCTGCAGACGTTCGCATTTGCGGAGCAGGGCTGCCTCAGGCCCCATGCACGTACTAGCTAAGGTACGTTTGAAGTTTGAGGTGGCAAGACAAGCAAGCAGCCCCAGTCTCTGTGCCTCTGTGCGAGCAGTACCATGGGCAGATGAGGCTGAGCAACAACTTTCCAGGCTAGCTCTTTCTGCCTGCGAGCTATCTGCAGACGTTCGCTTTTTCAGAGCAGGGCTGTCAGAGGTGCCCTGCGCGGACCCCCAAAGCTACGTTTGAAGTTTGAGGGGGCAAGACAAGCAAGAAGCCACAGTCTCTGTGCCTCTGTACGAGCAGTGCCATGGGCAGAAGAGGCTGAGCAACAGCTTTCCAGGCTAGCTCTTTCTGGCTGCCAGCTATCTGCAGACGTTCGGATTTTCTAAGCAAGTCTGCTGGAGACCCCACGCACAGATACAAAAATTACGTTTGAAGTTTGAGGGGGCAAGACGAGCAAGCAGCCCCAGTCTTTTTGCGTTTCTGCGAGCAGTGCCATGGGCACATGAGGCTGAGCAACAGCTTTCCAGGCTAGCTCTTTCTGCCTGCGAGCTATCTGCAGACATTCGGATTTGCGTAGCAGGGATGCCACAGGACCCTTTCACGGACCACCTACGCTACGTTTGAAGTTTAAGGTGGCAAAACAAGCAAGCAGCCCCAGTCTCTGTGCCTCTATGTGAGCAGTACCATGGGCAAATGAGGCTGAGCAACAACTTTCCAGGCTAGCTCTTTCTGGCTGCCAGCTATCTGCAGACTTTCGCATTTTCAGAGCAGAACTGGCGAAGGAGCCGGGTACCAACCACCTATAGCTACGTTTGAAGTTTAAGGTGGCAAAAGAAACAAGCAGCCCCAGTCTCTGTGCCTCTGTGCGAGCAGTGCCATGGGCAGATGAGGCTGAGCAACAGCTTTCCAGGCTAGCTCTTTCTGCCTGCGAGCTATCTGCAAACGTTCGCATTTTGAGAGCAGTGCTGCCGGAGTCCTTATGCACAGACTCCCAAAGCTACGTTTGAAGTTTGAAGTGGCAAGACACGCAAGCACCCCAGTCTCTGTGCCTCTGTGCGAGCAGTGCCATGGGCAGATGAGGCTGAGCAACAGCTTTCCAGGCTAACTATTTCTGGCTGCGAGCTATCTGCAGACGTTCGTATTTTCGGAGCAGGCCTTCTGGAGCCCCCCCCAATTACCCACAAATCTATGTTTCAAGTTTGAGGTGGCAAGACAAGCAAGCAGCCCCAGTCTCTGTGCCTCGGTGCGAGCAGTGCCATGGGCAGATGAGGCTGAGCAACAGCTTTCCAGGCTAGCTCTTTCTGCCTGCGAGGTATCTGCAGACGTTCGCATTTGCGGAGCAGGGCTGCCACAGGACCCATTCACGGACCACCTACGCTACGTTTGAAGTTTAAGGTGGCAAAACAAGCAAGCAGCCCCAGTCTCTGTGCCTCTGTGTGAGCAGTACCATGGGCAGATGAGGCTGAGCAACAACTTTCCAGGCTAGCTCTTTCTGCCTGCGAGCTATCTGCAGACGTTCGCATTTTCAGAGCAGGGCTGCCGTAGGCGCCCGACACGAAACACTTGATTTACTTTTGAAGTTTGAGGGGGAGAGACAAGCAAGCAACCCCAGTCTCTGTGCCTCTGTGCGAGCAGTGGCATGGACAGATGAGGCTGAGCAACAGCTTTCCAGGCTAGCTCTTTCTGGCTGCAATCTATCTGCAGACGTTCGCATGTTCGGAGCAGGGGTGCCGGAGGCGCCCGGCACGGACCACCAAATCTACGTTTGAAGTTTGAGGTGGCAAGACAAGCAAGCAGCCCCAGTCTCTGTGCCTCTGTGCGAGCAGTGCCATGGGCAGATGAGGCTGAGCAACAGCTTTCCAGGCTAGCTCTTTCTGGCTGCGAGCTATCTGTAGTGGTTTGCATTTTCAGAGCAGGGCAACCTTAAGTTTGATCATCGAATCGTAGAACCATCGCATCATTTAGGTTGGAAAAGATCCTTCGTATCATCAAGTCCAACCGCAAACCCGACACTGCCAACTGCATCACCATACCGTGTCCCAAAGCGCCACGTCCACACAACTTTCAAATAGCTGCAAGCATGCTGCCTCAATCACTTCCCTGGGCAGCCTGTTCCAATGCTTGGCAACCCTTTCGGGGAAGACATTTTTCCTAATAGCCCACCGAAAAATGTCTCCTTCTCTGGAGATATTCAAGACCCGCCTGTACAAGGTCCTCTACAGCCTGCTGTAGGTGACCCTGCTTCGGCAGGAGGGTTGGACTAGATGACCCACAGAGGTGCCTTCCAACCCCAACCATTCTGTGGTTCTGTGATTCTGTGTAAAACCTCCCCTTGCGGGAGTCGGCTGGGCCGAGGGTGGTCTTGATGGTCTTGATGGAATAGAGTCATCTCTCTGAGCTAATTATTTTGCACATCTGTGGTTGAAAAACAGGAGGAAAGGAGCGAAGAAACAGGATGGGAAAATCCACCTCTTTGATAAGCGTGAAGGTCATGTGAACGGACACATGATGACCAATCAGAAGAACAAAGGAGCGACATGCCAAAAGACCCTCACCAGTGAGGCTCTGGGGGTGGGGAAAAAGGGGATATAAAAATGTTATGATTAGCCATTACAGTGCTTCTGCTGCTGCTTCTGTTTGCTTTTGCTTGCCTTGTGTCTGCCGTAACTTCTTGTGGCGTGTCGCCACAGCTAACGATGACACGAAGTTTGGGCTCAGCAAGTAACGATTTGCATTGTGCAATTAGGACTTGAATTACAGGACACAAGCTGCGTTTCAGGCCCCTTCCCGCGTCCACCCGTGGCTGGCAGGATGCTGCCTGGAACCAGGAATGAACGGGTTTTCCCTGCCGACAGCAAGCGGCCCCGTGGCACCAAGCCTGCCTGCGTACTCCGCAAGGCGATTTGGCTCCAAGGCAAGCCACAGAACTCCCGCGACACCTCCCCAGCCTCCGCGCATCTCACTACTGAATTACCTTTTAACTCACATACAATGTAGTTTGTAATGCTGCAGTATCACCTCCTGTTTCCAAAACAACATTTTCAATTTTCTTGTGTCCTGCACACTCCAGAAAGTCCACGTCACGACGAAACCCGACCTAAGGAGCAGGTTTTCTTGTGCTTATGAGCAGGCTGGAACTCACACTGCCTTCTCCTCAAGCCTGCAAGGAATTCATAGCCTAGCCTGCTATTCGCACCGACCTCTTTTCATAAAACTCGCGGGAAATTCACTACCTTGGTGAAGATTCTCTCTTCTCACCACTTCAGCTGATTTTGGCTGATGAGTTCAGCAGTTTTGGGGGCCAAGTTAAACACACAGTGACCAAACGCAGCCCTTCTCAGAAACCAGGTTAAAAAGGCAATCCCTAAGGAATTACCACTATTTACCTTCTCGATAGTCTTCTTTTTCTTGGCCTGATTTCAGCTTTGCCAACTGCCTACATGAAGAAAGAGGACAGAGGAAAGGAGAAAAGAATTCTTGTACAGAAGTATTCTGTCGCATCATGCTGTATTGCATTGCATAGTTCCCCCTTAAGGCTGGGAACTTCACCAAGTTTACAACCCGGTGCTCCAGGTCATCCCAAGAAAAGCCTGGAGACAACAAAGAGGGTTCAGATCCCAAGTCTGCTGCGTACCACACACACAAAGTTTTCTCAGGACAGACATTCCCCAACCTGCGTGTCTTCCAGTCTCAACAGGGCAAGTAATATCTCGGTACCCAAAGTGGTGGAGAGATCTCCAAGCACTTGGGAGAAGATGCATGTTTTTTATACAAGCACAAGATTTTGATGAAGAACAGTGATTCTCGTTCCGAGACACTGGCACTGATATTAACATGATCGTTCTCCCCTGCAGAGTTTTAGCTGTAGATTTATCACCATGTGACTCCTTGGGCACTCTTTCGCTTTTCCTTTTCATTCTATAAATCCAACAGAGATTAAACACTTAGAAATACCTTGTAAAGTGTCTTTGCTGGACATTTTCACTTAACATTTCCATGCTTTTGTCAAAGCTAGAGTCTGTACAGGGTGGCATGCTTTTTCTCATTGATCTTAAACAGTGTCCATTGAAACATTCAGTTTTGACAACGAATGTTTGGACAAACACATGAGGCAGAAGCAAAGAAAACGGAAACACACCTCCAAAACCAAGCCCACACGGAGGGACTGCACAGTTTGGCATTCAGCGTCACCGCACCTTGCGTATGGGAGGTGGCCTAACGCAACAGCCATGGATCCTGCCACACAGTTTATGGCAACTGAAAGAAAATTTGATTCTCATAAAATTCAACTTTGCTTATGCTGTTATCAATTTTTTAAAAAAATAACTGTCAAATGAACTGAGAGACATTTTCTCTGCTCAAGAGGCATGCAGACATCTTCAAAACAGCGTACTGCTTTGCTTTGACTTAAATATAGTTACCACAATCCTCCAGCATCAAGAAGATTGTCACCGTTACAAGCAAGACTCAACTTTACCTCAGAAAGTTACAGCAGTCAGTCTCGCTTTGTTGCAAGTCCCGTTGTTTTGACAGGCAAAAATATGCCATCGCAAAAGCTCTTCTGTTTGTGGAAAAAGGGTTTCTCCGAGATCCCGTCTTGAGATGGTGGATTCTGTGAAAGCCACCTGAGGTGCTACCAGGTCATTAAAAGAAATCACCTCTGAACTGCATGAAGAGGTTTCTAAAGCATTGACTTTTCACACGCCTAAATGAGATTGCTTGAAAACTTTGATTTAATATGCAGTGGACTGTCCAGCACCACAGACCACTTCAGAAAACTCTGTCGCCACAAGCTGAAAACAATGATAAAAGTTCATCAAGTTTTCCATCGTCTTCTTCTAAAGAGAGGGACTGAAACCTCTGGGAGATGTTCAGGTCTGCAGCGTTCCAAAGGCAATCACAGCGAGATGTCTCATAAAAATATGTACCTAGCTGTCGGACGAAAATATCAAATAAATGCAGCCAAACGTCTTCAGCTTTCTTAATAAATTTTAATATATATTTGGTATCTGTATAAATAAATATGTACAAGTAATCTATTGAATTCTGCAGATAACAAACAGTGCGTCACGAAAAGAACACCTTCCAGAGCTGAAGTCAAGTCTGCTGAAATCCACTGTCACTGTTTGCTCATGAAGGCTGCAATTTCTTTCTTCATTTCCTAGTAAGAAAAACAGACAAGCCAGCAGTCAGCGTGAAGAAAAGCTCAAGCACCCTGTTTATTTCTTCATGAAAAGAATAGAAAGTCTGTACATACATACAACTGTTAGGAGCATTTAGCAAATACATGTACTCCCACCACCAGCACAGTGTCCTTCCAGCGTCTCTCTAGCTTCAAACGCGTCCTTATGCATCCAAACTAGAGAGCAGGCCAGAGGGAGTGGAGGGATCTGTATCAGCAGTGGCTTCAACAATTGGAAAGAGGAGCCAGTTCCTGAAAAGCCACAGCTAAAAGCTGGAAATTCTGTTTTTTGCATTCTGAATAATAATAAGAGAGACTTGTTCAAGTCTCTCTCTTTGTACGCTAGAGCTTGCCCCTGAGCGACTTGCGCAGTCAAGGATCTGAGGATCCTGAATCGGAAGGCCGAAGATCCAACCCATCTAAATCGACTCAGTACTGGGAATGCCCGACTGGGACCACAGGTGCCTCTGCAAGATTTCTGCCGCGTTCTGACAACTCAGAAATCCTCTCTTACAGGAAGAGATCCCAGCATTTGACTCATCAGCATTAAAGCGGCATGGTTTTGCAATAGGGACCAACTTCTTCCAGACTGCAATGAGAAAGTCTTGAAACACAGGCACCTGAGCAGTACAGAGGAACGCTACATAGGCGTGACGTGCGGAGCGCACGCGTACATACCTGTAACACACACATGCGTCACAGTGATGGAAAGGGCTAGAAGACAAAAAAAATTTACCTTCACCAATTCGGTTTTGTCATCATCTTTCCGATGGCGGTAAATGCACTGACTGAGAATAGTGTACAGTCTTTCCAACTGAACTAGAGTGAAGTTGTTTGTTGTCTCAGTGACAAAATGCAGCAGTTGCTGAAGAAAGAAAAATGGAAACTGCAAGTTTAGAATAGCACAGGATCCTTTGAACAAGCTCGTCATGTTTTCCAAAGCTAAACAATAACAGTACAACACAAGGGACATCCTGCTTTCTTATATTGCTAAATAGAATAGGAGTGACACTTCAGAGAACAGATGAAACCTCTCACAAGATGTAACGGGAGAAAATGCGTTCATTTTTCGTACTTCAGAGAAAAGGATGGCTTAAATTGCAGACAATATTTCATTACAAATCAATCAATCACATCAAGCATCGTCCCTGCGAATCAATGGCTGCCAGAAGAGCAGGCAATGACACAACCCACTTGGTCGTAGAGTCGCTGCCACAGCAAAGCCACTGTTGAATTTCGTTAGAGTCACTGCTGCTGCAACGCAGGGCACCGTCAAAGGGATCTTTGGGAGGGAGGCTACACATCCTCTAGCTACAGCTGTGCTGGCTGGAAACGGAAGCATCCGTAGGTGCTCCCCGCTCCCCGGGAGCGGAGCGCGTCCCGTGCCTGCAGCTCTGCTAGCGGAACGCACCACCCAAGGGGCTGAGGCAGGTCGGGAGGCACAGCTGGATCAGTCAGCTCCTACCTTTCACCTGCCGAGTGGATACAGCGGCAGAGCGGCTCTGCCTGTAGCAGATCACCAGCTGTCACACAGTCCTTTCTGGGCCCAAAGCTGTGAATGGTATCGCCTCTGGGAAAGCAACCCCAACAAGCCAGCGGCAGCACCTGCTTCCACTGCAACCGCTGTGCAGTGGCCACGTGTTGTGTGAGGCCGTAAAGACGGAGCTCAAGAGAGCAGCCCCTCCAAAGGAAAATATTACTGCCTCGCCGCTGCCTGTCATCAAACTCTGCCTCCCTCACATCAGCCAGCACAGAACCTGAGTGTTCCCCTCAGCTTCCTTCTACACAACATGCAGGTTAAGACGCACACAAAACACGCAGCGTGCTTTCAGCTGCTGCAAACAGAAAAGGCAGGCTGTGACAGAGGCGTATGGTCAACGTCCCACAGGAAACTAGTTCTAACTGCTGCCACACAGACGACCGCATGCTCTTCTCTATCTTCCTAAAGTTCTAGTCCTACTGCCAAGAAAAGAAACAAACAACCCCCCCCCCAAAAAAAAAAAACCAAGCAGCTCCATTTTGGGAGGTTCACCTCGCTTATTCACTGCAGGCAAGTTCCAAAGACGCTGTCTGGTACGAGCAGCTAGTTCCAGCGGCACCCATGTTAATGAGCAAAGTTTTCTAAAAGCCGCGTTTCCTGACTGTAGCTCTGCTCAGAGCTGAAAGCTATAGAAGCTGAAACATATATAATACGGGCTCTACCGTAGCATTTCTCCAATGCAAAATTCTAACACTGGATTCTGAAAGAATTTCAGAAAAGGAGATAGCAGTATTTTCTCCTGCTGACTTCAGCGTTGAAGTCACCACTGCTAGAAATAAAGGCCCTTTTCAGGTTCTCAATACATGAAAACACGCAAAACCCAACCTAAACCCTCAAAGCCGTCATAAAAACTGTCACCACATTAATAACCAACACTACTAGTACTACTAGGCTGTCAGTGGGCTCTTTGAAAATTCAACAAGCCCTTCTAAATTAACAATCAGCAAGACAACCCAGTCTCCTCAAATGTAGTTCTCCAAAAGCAACAACAGCAGTCTGCACCAGGTGTGCAAACACAACACTCATAGGCCATTACAGGCTGACTTCTTTCACAAGCTCTATATCCTTCCCATACACTGTTTTAAATGGCATTGGTTAACAACTGACTTCATTTACAACTCTCCATGGAGCAAGAAAACATTCTTCAGTATTAACAAAATTGAAATGAGACTTACTTTCAGCTGGGTGAGAATTCCCTGTGCTTTCTCCACACCCATCACATGTTGCTCTTTCATGCAAGAACGTCTCGCCCGAGCCACACAGCGTACCCACGAGTCTGGAACGACACACAGCTCTTAGGCAGGGATTTTTGTTTCTCTGCCGTACAGCATCAGTGAAGTGTCCTGCACCTGGAATGCAGTCTCTCTCTGCAATGACAGACAGAGACCACTTTTTTCCACTGAGAAATCCCTGACTTGTACTTTCTTTCTGGTAAAAGTCCCTGTTCCATCAAAATTCCAAACTCGGACACAAAAGAAAACCCACCAGAGAAAAAGGCAGGGCAAAACCAGGAAAAAAAAAGACAGTCCTGTTGCCATTACAGCACTGCATGGTAAAACTCCAAGGTAATTTCGGTTAGGAGACACACCCTATCACAGAATCCCAGAATGCGAGGGGTTGGAAGGGACCTCTGTGGGTCACCTAGTCCAACCCCCCTGCCGAAGCAGGGTCACCCAGAGCAGGCTGCACAGGACCCCGTCTGCAACCGTGTGGACATAAGTCTCCTATTCCACAGGTGACTCTGGACCCACACTGCTGCTTGAAGGACGTTTCCATTTTCTTCCAGAGAGGAATCCTGGGTGGACCCACCTTCAGTGAAAGTGGTCTTAGGAACATGTTTTTCTGAAGGTTCGTCCTGACTCTCGGCTTCATTTTGGTCTTCCGGAACATTCTTCTCTTTCTTGAACTGAAAATTCCTCCTCTTTGCTGTAATACCTGAAGATCTTTTGTTCATTCTGCGCTTTCTTTTTGACCTATCTACAAAGAGATATCAGAAAAAGTAAGGCATCACATTACGAAAACAGTCCTTCCTTCAAAATCCACCATCCTCATCTATGGTAACTCATCAATTTAGAAGCCTTTAAAAGTCAGCTAGGCCGTCAAGGCCAGGGTCTCACACCGTAAAGCAACCACGGCACTTGAACTTCATAACCATCTGGAATGAATCGCCTCTGGGGCTTTACCTCACATTTTGAAACTTTTAGTCAACTTACGGTACTCAGATACAAGCATATGAAAAAGTATTGATTACCACCAAAGCATGTACTTTCTAGCTGTTAAGTCATCATTAGCAAAGTTTTATACGTGGAATACCCTCACCTGCGTTGCTTTTTGACGCAGGACTTTTAGCAGCTTGATTGATAATGATGTCCTCAAAAAACATTCTTCTTTCTTCCTTGGTAGGCAGCTGGATTTTGAAAACTTGTCCATAAGCATCCAAAAACAATTCTTTGATCTAAAGCATGAGGAGAAAATGTATTTCAGATAGAAGGCCACACAAATTCATATTCTATTCCAAAAAGATCAGTATCTCTCTACGTTAAGCTGAATAAACATCTGGATAAGACAAACTGGGAACAGTTATCTTCTTGGCCTCAAAAGGTGAATTAAAATATCTTCTCAAAGGAACACCTCAAGAGAACACGCTGCTCTGAGAAGGGACCTTATCATACACTGAGGAAGTGGTGACAGTCACCACCTCCAAGACTGCTTATTTTGTGTTTACCTGCCTCGCTGTCTTTTCGTTTCAATCGTTATGGCAGCTACAGAGGGAAGAGGCAGGCTTCAAACAAGTGCCAGGGCCTTTTGGTAAGGTGGCTTTTTGGTCTGGGCTTTGTTTTTTCTTTTTTTCAATGAATTACTTAAAATGATGTGTCTGAAGTTACATACTTCCAAGTTTTACTCCCATTTTTCAATCTCTACTACCATCAGGTCTGGAAGGAATTCCAGTACTTAGTTGAGAAGGCATTTATTAGCAGCATGAAAAACTTCTGCAGAAAGTTAAGCTAACGTATCTTTCACTTTTCAGAAACAATGTTTTCGGTCCAAATATACCGTATATTCCTAAGTACATACCGAACCACCTTGAGGTCACTGCAATTACTGTCTCAAGTCAATTTAGACATTTGTCTCCTAAGCATGATGGTGTGAGAAGGGGAGAAAGCTGGGTCAAAGCCAATCTCTTGACTCAGAAAACACTTCAGACACACGCTTTCAGCACTCTTTTGTCTACGGAAATTTGAAAAGACCTGGTGAGGGTGCTTGAGTAATACCAGCATGAATTTGCTGAAGAGTGCACTGTACTCCAATACTTAAAGTATTTCTCCACTAACAGGAAGTCGAAGAAAAAAGCAAGAAAAGTATCGACAGAAATACCTCTTCTGGGAGATCTGCGTGAGACACATCAGATGTTGCAAGCAGCAAAACTGGAGCAAAAGTCGGGATGTTCTGCAGTAGTGTCATAAAAGTAGGTCTGAGTGCAATTCCAACAGCCTCCCACCACAAATCGATATGGGGGATATAAATTATGCTTGGTGTCATTCTTTGAGCGTCTCGCATCAACTGGGAAAATGAAAGCTTGGATCAGAACACTAAACCGTGTAGAACAGGACCTACGTATCGGTCAGACCTGAATCTCTGCCTGGTTTCAAAACTGCTTAGGAGGAAGATAACTCCTGGAGAGCCTCACAACTCAGCCGGTGTGGTGGTCTGCCTGAAAGGACAAGACTGACCCTTAAGCAAGACCTAGACGTGGTAGTTACATGACCGCAGATGCAAGCATCACAGAACAGAAAAGGGATTACTCCTTTGTGTGACAAAAAGAGTATCCAGCCATGTCATGTGTCTGTCCTTACTCGTACAGCTCTCAAATGCTGCTACAACAGGTCAAAATATTTGAATACAGTGATGCCATCCAGGGAAATGCATTTCCTGCCTAACAGGAAAAAAGAAGACAGCACTAATTCTGCTTCGATTTCCTTTTCCTAGTTAAGAAAAACACACTAGTGTACAAAAGGCCCATCAGTTTTAATGCATCTACTGCATATACTGCAGCAATACCAGCTGTACAGTGTTCAGATAAGAAACACTTCTTTTCCCCAGAACCTTCATTGCCTTAGAAATACAACAAAAAAGAAGGCTACCAGAAGTGCCTGACCCGCACCGCAGTCAGGCTGATGCACAGCCATCTACTGGGAGCACAGAGCCTTAAAAAGCAATGAAAACAACCTGCTGGGTCCCAACAGGATGGGCAGCATTTCTTGCCCATGAAGAGCGGTTTATCAGCAGCACCTCCCAGCTTCCTGAGCTGCTAGCAGCATCCTCACCGTTTCATTTGGAATGGAAAAAATGCGCATGTAAAGCATCCTTACTGGGTGTCATTCAGTCTAGAAGATAAGCGGATTCCCAGGACTAAACCTAACAGCACACTCAAACCAGGCCAACTCCATGAACAATGACTTTTCCTTACTCTACAGACAGTTCATTCATCCCATGGGATTAAAGAGAGAAAAAAAGATACCTGTGCACATGTTTCTTCCGGTGATGTGGTGCTATCAAACAAAATGGATAGGCCTAGCGTATAAACGGGGAACTTCTCCAGGGCATGTAGTGCTGCAGGTGCCAGATGAGACGCTTGCCCATATTCTGCCTCTCCAACTAGTAAGAACCGTGGCTTCCAGGACGTTGGCTGGTAATTAGCGTTTCTAGAACAACAACAAGAAAATACGTCTAAAAATGAAGTGGAAGTGATCAATAGGCACACAGATCTTCAAATGTTTTTCCTATCTATCTATCTATCTATCTATTGAAATACTCTCCATATTCCAGCACCATATTAATATCCAGACGACTATCCGAGCCCATTTTGTTACAAACTTGTACCATACCTCCCCGAAGAAATCCTGCCTGGGTGAAGTAACAGCTCTCAAATCACACAGGGGGATTGTCCAGCTAAACACACACACGACAAGCGGTCAGGAGCCTGAGATGGGCAAGAATAACAACTCTCTCTCTCTCTCTCAACACACCCCAATCTGGATCTCTTCACCGCCCGTACACACCAATTTTCAGTAGGTCGTGAGCTGAAGTAACTGTGAGATCTCTACACCTGTCAAGTGTAGCTCAAATTTGGCCATGGAGCTAGTGGGACGCAAGGAGCAGAACAACATTTCTAGAGAAAAATCACCGTGGGCACTGAAACACGTTTGCTGTATCTGAAGAAGTACACAAATGGATTGGTTGAATTTGAGCAGTACTCTAAATAGGCAGAAGACTTATATCTATTCAGTCAGAAATTCTAACTGCTTAATCTTTGAAGCGTGTATTCATTTCCTACTCCTCTTGCTCGACTAGCATGAAACACATTTGTGAAGAGCACTTGTTTTTTCCACCACAATACTGTTGGACATTTGCTGGCTGAAATCCAAGATCCTACAGACCTATTCAAGCTCTGCACGTCAGAAGATTTTCTGGACAGCACAGCAATAGATACTGAGAAAAAGAACTGACCCAACAGTGATGACAACATTCTATTTCTTCAACCCTTGGCTTATATGACTTCCACAGTAAAATGTCAAAAGATTAACATCAGCTTAGGAGGCTAAAGGCACAAACCACAGACATGGTTTAGGTTTTTCTCACGCTGTTGTAACAAACCATTTCTCTATTTTGTTTCTGCTACAGAATTGATGAATGCTTCAACGATCTTGGGAGGCAGAAGGGCAAAAGATGGCTACACAAATCCATACAGCTTTTATCGTTAAAAGGACAGACAGCGCACTTCTTTGGTCTTGAGTCTTTCAAGGAATACCATGGATCAAATCAACACGTTAGAATGGTCTGTGGACCACTCTGACTTCGGAGGAGAGGGCTGGGCCGTTCACTTGGATGGTTTCTGGCCATGTACTCCATTAGAACGTTAGCACCCAGCTGGATCTCCACACTTACTTCTTACAAATAGTGATCAACGCACACGCAGACATTTTACTCCTTCAGCTACCACCCATCACACCAAAACTGCTTTCAGACCCAGCCATCTTTCAAATGGAAACATATAGCTGACAAACCTTTACCTGCTAAAATGGAGGCATTTTTTCTGCTGTGTACCAGGCACTTGATGTGTTGCCTGACCTTCAAAGATTGATGGTGATTTCTCATCACTGTCAACTGCACCGTTTCTTAAAACATCATGGAAAGTGTCTGAAAGACAAGAGAGGTTGGTTAACTTTCCTGAATAGTCTGTATCTGGCTCCTGCATTAATACAGCTTCTCAGTCGGTGCTGGAGACCCCTTAGCTTGTAGTTCTTCATTTGAGGGCACATGTTGATTACTGAAGAGTTCATCCTACCACAGATCTAAGGAGATTGCACAAGTCTCCACAAAGCTGTCCTGCATCCCGTGATTTGCTTAAGGTGTATCTCGCTGGTGGTGAAAACTTGGAGGATTCTTCCTTAGAATAAAAATGACTGCGGACAAGGTCTGTAGTTCCTAGACACCTGAAAAACTCCACAAGGCCACTTCCTTCTGGAGCAGGCTCGCCCACTGGAAGTCGGGGAATTAAGTGAAGGTGGTGGCCGCAGACTTCCATTTGTCTGCGACTGGTGAGTCAGAACATACAGACCAACCCATCTTCTAAAGAAGGCTCCTCAAAGATCACCGGGCAGGGAGATAACGGAAGGCGGACAACGGAGAGGGGACACAGTTACCCATCCGCCGGCCTCTCTGCTTTTATTTTGCTGGTGGATTTCTGCCTCTCTTTTACCAACGCAAACCTGTCTCCCAGCTCTACTGCGGTTGACACTGGTAGGATATTCTCAAGGGATCAGCATCAGAACTCCTCAGGGATCTCCATTAATCAGCAGTGGAGTGAGCTAAACAACTTATTTGCTCTCACCAACAGACAGACTAAACCTGATCCCGGCTGATGCAGTTAGGAGCGTGAACTCACATGTGCTATGCAAGCCAAGCCCCAGAGTACGCACTACTAAAACATTTGGAGCTCACATGCAAGTGCACAGTGTGATCCACAAACATTTAAACGACGAGAATGTCGTTAAAAATCATGAGAGCTAAAACAGTATTTAGCTGAAGCCATTTAGATTTGTATTGTGGTCCTGACATTCTCCAGACAGGAATTAGAAGTATTCCTGGAAAGATGCCCTTCTCCCCCCCAATTTAGGTATTTGTTTTGAAGGAGGTGCCTCTCCTACATGAAGCCTTAAATCCCTCTCTACAAATGATACATCTCAGCTGCTGTCAGAAACAGGGTGCTCTAGCACAGAACGCATCCTTCTCTGCTGCTTTTTGTGAGGCATGTACAGCTCCCACCCAGCACTTCAGTGCAGAATCCAGCACAAAAACTACGCACGGTGTTCCTGAAATAAAGGCGTGCACATGCACGCGATAGAATTCTACTGTCATCGCGCCTGGGAGGTTTGTGTATGTCAGTTGCACCAGTCAGAAGTTTTTGCTCTGGCAGAATTTGAAAGAAGTGGACGTTACTGGTCTACCTTGCTGTTGGTTCTTCTCTAGCGCAAGCTCTGTGTGAGGAAATACTCTCTGCAAGGCTTCTAAAATTCTTGCTAGTGTGTTTTCCAGCAGTGGTTTTGACATAGGTGGTAGCGCTCGCCCAGCTGAAGCCACAGCCCTCTGTGAAGCTGGAACAGTCTTCTGCATCGCCATCACAAAATCCTTCACTCTTATTTCAATAGAAGCGACATCTACCTGCAGTTTCTCACGACTTTGGTAGATCTGAGGACAGTGCCGGCGCAAAGCACACAGGGCAGCTTCAGCACACAAGGCTTTAATATCAGCGCCACAGTATCCTAATAAACAAAACAGGAATCAAAGGTTACGTTGGTCTCAGGCAACACAGAAGCCAAGGTTGCCCAAGTGAAACACTGAAAGATTCTGTATGCAGCCACAAATTGAGAGGTTCAGAGAGAACTGACAGAGTTACTGCACTGCAGAGAAGTTCTGTTACGGGGCTCGCAGCCTGAGACCCAGCACCTTGGAAGCAGCCTCCTAAGCAAAGCTCTGCTCCTGAGGAAGATGCCCAAAACCCATTCAATGTTCTGAGAGACAAAGAAAATGAAAAGAAAAGAAGCATCTGACTTTGTCTGCCCGCAGGGCGAGCCAGCTGCCTCACTGCCTCGCCCTGCGGCAAGGCACAAGAGCTCGGGGGCTGCCCGGTAGAAGCTCAGGTTCCCGAGGACTCAAGTCACGCGCAGCAACTCACTTGGTTTTCCAACTTACCAACGCATTTTTCAGCTAGCTCTTCCAGAAACGTGTCCAAAGGTTTAGGGGTCCAGTCTCGTGTGTGAATCTTGAAAATATCTTTTCTAGCCTGGAAACAAAATGGTTGCCTTTGAGCTTGTCCTAAGTTTTCCCTTCAAATCCAATCATTCTAAACTTGTTACAGTCAACTTTTTTCCTGGGGGCCTGCAGCCAAATAAAAGGCATTTATAGCTTCCATAAAATTTCATTTCCACAGGTATCAAACTTAATGATCCTGAGGAAAAAAAACTGTAGTCAAAAGCTTCTCTGCAATCAGCGGTTTTTCCTCACAGAAAATTCTCTCACATTTCTCTGATCTTAACAAGACTTTCACTGAAGGATTTCTTGCTACACAGAATAATTATGGCAGATTTCTAGAATTCCTCCCCAGCAGGGAATCACACTACTACATCTGTTTCATGGCACCTCCTCTGCTGTCCCGGAAACCAGATAAAAGCCGGGGACAAAGGTTTGTGTTAAATACACTCCTTGGTGCACTTCTACTGGCCTTCAACCCAACAAGCGGTAGTAAAACAAGTAGCAGTGACAGCCAGAGAATAACCACAAAAACAGGGTTCCGGTTTCGCACAGTATCTTCTCCCCCACACGTATTTTTTGCTTGCTTGATACATATTTTTTCATTGCTTAGCTGTCGCCATTGAACTAGAAGCTTCCCAAACCCTGCACCTGGGCAGTGTACCGCATCCTTCTCCAACTCCCTGTTAGGAAGTGCCAGCGAGAAGGTCAGATCCGACAATACGTGATTGGGGAATGAAAAATTTGAATTTGCTCCAGCACCAGCCTCAAGAAGAGTTCTTTGTCAGCAAAAAGGAATACTTGTGCACACACCACGCCTTTCATTTTCAAGATGAGACTGCAGTAATTGATAGCTAATTCAGACATTCATCCTTACTTACACATTTCAGGGACTAGCAGCATCCCATTTTCCTGGCTGGTCCCAATCAAACCAAAACTAGTTCTAAAACCAACTCCCTGTTGAAATCAGCTGAATCCTACATACTCAGTACCAGAACTGCCCTCCACAGTACGACACCGTCTCTCCAGATAGCCCTCCTTTGCCCAAGTTGCGCAACACTGATAGTGACTTTAACTGCTCCATGATACTGCATTGTCAGGTAGCTCTAGCATAAAGGTGGACTTGGTCACGTCAGCATTAAGGCTGAGCTGAAGTTCTGACCTCTTTATTCGGAAATCTGAAGAGGAACTCTCGATCAAAGCGTCCGGGTCTTCGCAAAGCCGGATCTATAGAATCCAGTCTGTTGGTGGCTCCGATGACCACAATTTCTCCTCTGCTGTCTACACCATCCATAAGTGCCAGAAGTGTTGATACAATAGAACTAACAGAAAAATTACTAGTTTAGTAAATTTTGTTCTGTTCTACACACCACCTTCTCCAGTGATCTCTCAAAAATGACAAGCTTTTATTGATGAGACGCTGATTAGTGAAAGATTCATTTTAGCACTTGAAAAAACCAGACAAGGTAACACAGAGCACATGCTGTTATCAAGCTTAGTGAATTGTGTTCAATTATTGCTTAAAAATCATCTGACATTTTGTAGCACTCAGTTACTAGTTTTCAGGAGAAACGAGTGGGTCACATTAAGCTAAATAGGTTGGGGGCTTCTTTTCACAAAGATCAAGCAGCTTCTGTGTAGATACATAAAATGTACTACTTGTGAATGTGGTCTTGTCTACTGGACCGCACCGGAGCAAGACCATCTATCTCATCAAAGAAAATAATGGAAGGTCGCATCTGGTAGGCCTAGAAGGAAAACACAGGAATATCGACTCCAGTAAAACAGCGCCATTTGAAAGAGAAAATGCATAGAATACATGATGGTTGGAAAGTCATTGGAGCTAGATTTTTCACACTAGCATCAGGGATCTCTACTCATTGAGCTAATGCAGTAAGTGGCACGAGTAACACAAGACAGCAGCCTCTGTCAGCCCGCTGAGATGGGGTGACAGGGAGCAAATCACACCAGCAGTTCTTACAGCCATTTGGCAACCGCCGAGAACAGAGCCGGGACTTCATTCAATTACAGCTTCTGGAAGCAACCAAACAACCCTGCTTTTAGCCTGCATCTCTTTCCCTCTGATCTAAGGCCACCATCTCCTGCCTCCTGCAGCCTTTTTTGTGGCTGGACTGTTGGTTTGGGGTTATTTTGTGGCTGGGGGAGGGGGTTGCTTTGCGAGGTTTTCTCATTGGTTTTATTAACCTTTCCCAATACATCTGGAGATTTCAAGCCCCTAAGAACTCACTGAAAAACAAAACCCTGACAATCCCCTTTCAGTGACAAGAACCGGAAAAACACAAAAAATGAGTGAGTTCTCCTTAAAAACACTGACCACAGAAAAGGACAGTTACGACTTGGACAGAACACACAGCGCATTTTGGCCTTACCTTATCAAATAATAAACGAAGCTGTCGTTCAGATTCTCCCACCACTTCATTCAGGCAGTCGGCACCTTTTCTCATAAAAAAGGCTATTCTCCTGGCACCTTGGCTACATTCATTAGCAAGGGCACGAGCAACCAGTGTCTTTCCAGTCCCTGGTGGGCCATGGAATAGACAGCCTCTGCAATTGAAAGAAAAAAGATTCACCTAGGAAAAAAGCCTTGTGGAAAAGTAGCTCTTACTACCTCCACCCCTAAAACACCCAACTCTTCTCTCCTAACCGAAGCACTTCATGCATTAGACAGTGGTAGCAGCTCAAGTGTGAGAAAAGTCAAAACAGATGGAGGTTTTGTGTTCCTACACAATTCAAGAAGGCAGCAAACAAAAAGAGCACAGAGGACAAGGCAGATGTAGAAAACCTCGAGAATAGATGGCAGTGTCCCAGAAGGACCCTTCCAGAGCTGCTGACAAACTAACAGGGGTGCTTACAGCACCGCGGAGCCAAACAGGAACAAACGGCAGCACAGAATCGGAGACTGGGCTAACTCGCGAATCAGCAGCTCACTCTTCAGCGAGACACTGCCCATTCATTCGTGTGTCACAAAAGGCAAGATCTGATAGCGAAGCATTGAATTCTCCCTTGAAAACCTTGAAGTTGCTGGATTTGGTTTCCGCGGAATTCTAAAACTGGGAAGGTATTCTGCATTTCCAGATAAATATAGCCATAAACTGGAAAAGCCAATGCACTGCTGTTTCAAAGAGCATTTCAACCAATAACAGAGCAAAACACAGATTTCACTGTTATTTGCAATACTTTGAATGTTACTGAAAACAAAGAATTTAAAGTTGCATCTCCATATACCGTGATTGAGTTTCTCAATCCTACTCAACCCAAGCACAACAAACACTACAAGGTCCTATCCATTGGAAAACTGATACTTCCACACTTCAAAAACAGAGTTGGTGGGAGAGCCAAGTGGACTTCGAAGAAACCAATTACAGTTGACTACCAGGAGATAATTCCAATTAGAATTTTTAGTTTTAAACAATCTCTGTTACCTTGGAGGCTGAAGTTTGAATCTCTCAAAGACTTCCGGGTAAAGCAAGGGAAAAACGACCGTCTCTTTTAGAGATGAAATGTGGTCAGAAAGGCCACCCACGCCATCAAATCGTACCTAAAGATAAATTCAACAGAACACATTGGATAAGTTAAAGAAAGCTGCAACCTCGATAAGGTTGCATCAGAAATTATCTGTCAGCACAAAGGAAATGTCCTGGGCAATTTCCAAATTGCTCCAGAGAAAACTGTAAACCAAGGCATCTGTAGGCAGCACGCTACTGAAGGCTTTCACCAACACTGACACAATGAACTAGAAATACTTACCGAACGATCTATTTTCATTGGATCCACATCAGCCAGACTTGCTCCGATTTCCATTTGATCCTGGTGAATTCCCTTTAACTCCTCTTCCCCAAAGTTAAGTGGAAGACACCTGATTTCAATGAAGGACAAAGAGAAAGGCACTTTCTAACTTCAGATTTTTGCTTTCAGCATCATGGCAAGGGAATGCAGAAGACCTTATAAATGAGCATAAACTTCCCAAATAGTTCAAAATACCTTCAGACTCTCTTGCATTTAATGTCCATGAGTAAATACAAGAAAATAAAATTGCTCCAGACATTAAACTGAGTTAATGATTTTAACACGAATAGCCATGCTAGTCAGCACAGTACACGCATGAATGCAAGCTTAGAACAAGTTCTTCCGGATGCGGAGACCGTGAACTGACATTGCTTTGTGTGATGGAAGAACCCCCCCCAAAACACACCGACATCTTTTAAAGATTTTTTTGCTCCTCCATTCAAAAAGTTACAGCCCGAGTGGATACTTCTTTCATGCGAATTAATATCGTACAGGCTGCCAAGCACTGCTGGTGCGTCCTGAGAACTCTGGGGTGTGTGTGCCAGGGGACACACGTCAGAGACATCAGCCAGAAAGCTTCTTTGTTAAGTCTGTTATCAACATACTTTTTCTAGAGCATTTGTTAAGTAACAAAACCTCCATCATTTCCTCTATCACATTTTCTGTTATGGTGGTCTTCTTTCTGAACAAACTCAATCTAAAGCACAGGAGCAGTAGAATTTCACATTAAAAAACTACATAAACGTTTTCCTCCCCCTATTGCCACTTATCAATCAAACTGCTGATTATCATTCAATTCTAAAAATCCAGTTGTAAAGAGTCCAGTTACAGCTGTCAGTGCTGACAGGTATGATTAAATATTGCCACAATGTAGAAAGTGTACAAGAGGAAAGTGTACAAGAGGAAGAGAATAACACACAGGGTTAGGCAGATGCAAGCTCCTCCCAGGTAGACCCCTCCCTCCCCTGTTCTCCAGTTTCATGAACCTCCTCAAAACTCTGCTGCGGCTGCGCTTCCTGCGCCTCTCCAAATGCTCTTCATCATCACATGAGGAAGAGGATGTGGAGCCACTGTTGTGGACTCTGTGTCTCTGTCCGCAAACATTTAAACAAACAAAACTTAATTTTTCTTAGGAAGGTAGAACGTTTCACTGTTTCCCAAAAAAATTTCAAAAAAATACCTACTCATTTTGTCCCATCCCTTCCTCTCACACACACACAAAAATACAGAACCACAGAATCACAGAATGGTCGGGGTTGGAAGGGACCTCTGTGGGTCATCTAGTCCAACCCTCCTGCCGAAGCACGGTCACCTACAGCAGGCTGCACAGGACCGCGTCCAGGGAGGGTCTTGAATGTCTCCAGAGAAGGAGACTCCACAACCTCCCTAGGCAGCCTGTGCCAGGGCTCCGTCACCCTCAGAGGGAAGAAGTTCTTCCTCATCTTCAGACGGAATTTCCTCTGCTTCAGTTTGTGCCCGTTGCCCATTGTCCTGTCACTGGGCACCACTGAAAAGAGCTTGGCCCCATCCTCCTGACACCCACCCTTTAGATATTGATAAGCATATATTACGTCCCCTCGCAGCCTTCTCTTCTTCGGGCTGAACAAGCCCACCTCCCTCAGCCTTTCCTCGTAGGAGAGATGCTCCAGTCCCCTCACCATCCTCGTAGCCCTCCGCTGGACTCTCTCCAGTAGCTCCTCATCTTTCTTGAAGTGGGGAGCCCAGAACTGGACAGAGTACTCTAGATGGGGCCTCACTAGGGCAGTGTAGAGGGGAAGGAGAGCCTCCCTCGACCTGCTGGCCACACTCCACCTAATGCATCCCTCGCCCACCCCAGCCTCCCCCCGGACGCATACTCACTGCTGGCCAAGACTGTACTGGGGCAGTGCTGTTGGCTGGTACCCTTCTATATCCACCCCCATTGTGACGCGTCCCCTGTGATGTCACGGGTGTCTTAGCGCATCACAGTCTCGCCCGCCGGCCATTGGCCCCACCCCGGCTCAGCGACCCACAGCTGCCCTGGTGTACTGGTTGAGGCTGGCCTGCAGATCATGTTCTTCACAGGAGCTTGCACTATGCTTCATTCTGGAGATGTTATCACCTGCCTGCCACTCGGAATCTCCTAATCATAGAATATTCTGAGTTGGAAGGGACCCACGAGGATTCCGAGTCCAACCCCTGAGTCCACACAAGGCAACCTTAAGTTTGATCATCGAATCGCAGAACCATCGCATCATTTAGGTTGGAAAAGATCCTTCAGATCATCGAGTCCAACCGCAAACCCGACACTGCCAACTCCATCACCATACCGTGTCCCAAAGCGCCACGTCCACACAACTTTCAAATACCTGCAAGCATGCTGCCTCAAGCACTTCCCTGGGCAGCCTGTTCCAATGCTTGGCAACCCTTTTGGGGAAGACAGTTTTCCTAATAGCCAACCGAAAAAAGTCTCCTTCTCTGGAGATATTCAAGACCCACCTGGACAAGGTCCTCTACAGCCTGCTGTAGGTGACCCTGCTTCGGCAGGAGGGTTGGACTAGATGACCCACAGAGGTGCCTTCCAACCCCTACTATTCTGTGGTTCTGTGATTCTGTGTGAAACCTCTCCTCGCGGGAGTCAGCTGGGCCGAGGGCGGCCTTGATGGTCTTGATGGAATAGAGTCATCTCTCTGAGCTAATTATTTTGCACATCTGTGGTTGAAAAACAGGAGGAAAGGAGCGAAGAAACAGGATGGGAAAATCCACCTCTTTGATAAGCGAGAAGGTCATGTGAACGGACACATGATGACCAATCAGAAGAACAAAGGAGCGACATGCCAAAAGACCCTCACCAGTGAGAATCTGGGCGTGGGGAACAAGGGGATATAAAAATGTTATGATTAGCCATTACAGTGCTTCTGCTGCTGCTTCTGTTTGCTTTTGCTTGCCTTGTGACTGCCGTAACTTCTTGTGGCGTGTCGCCACAGCTAACGATGACACGAAGTTTGGGCTCAGCAAGTAACGATTTGCATTGTGCAATTAGGACTAGATTTACAGGGCACAAGCTGCACTTCAGGCCCCTTCCCGCGTCCAGCCTGTGGCTGGCAGGATGCTGCCTGGAACCAGGAATGAACGGGTTTTCCCGGCCGACAGCAAGCGGCCCCGTGGCACCAAGCCTGCCTGCGTACTCCGCAAGGCGATTTGGCTCCAAGGCAAGCCACAGAACTCCCGCGACACCTCCCCAGCCTCCGCGCATCTCACTACTGAATTACCTTTTAACTCACATACAATGTAGTTTGTAATGCTGCAGTATCACCTCCTGTTTCCAAAACAACATTTTCAATTTTCTTGTGTCCTGCACACTCCAGAAAGTCCACGTCACGACGAAACCCGACCTAAGGAGCAGGTTTTCTTGTGCTTATGAGCAGGCTGGAACTCACACTGCCTTCTCCTCAAGCCTGCAAGGAATTCATAGCCTAGCCTGCTGTTCGCACCGACCTCTTTTCATAAAACTCGCGGGAAATGCACTACCTTGGTGAAGATTCTCTCTTCTCACCACTTCAGCTGATTTTGGCTGATGAGTTCAGCAGTTTTGAGGGCCAAGTTAAACACACAGTGACCAAACGCAGCCCTTCTCAGAAACCAGGTTGAAAAGGCAATCCCTAAGGAATTACCACTACTTACCTTCTCGATAGTCTTCTTTTTCTTGGCCTGATTTCAGCTTTGTCAACTGCCTACATGAAGAAAGAGGACAGAGGAAAGGAGAAAAGAATTCTTGTACAGAAGTATTCTATCGCATCATGCTGTATTGCATTGCATAGTTCCCCCTTAAGGCTGGGAACTTCACCAAGTTTACAACCCGGTGCTCCAGGTCATCCCAAGAAAAGCCTGGAGACAACAAAGAGGGTTCAGATCCCAAGTCTGCTGCGTACCACACACACAAAGTTTTCTCAGGACAGACATTCCCCAACCTGCGTGTCTTCCAGTCTCAACAGGGCAAGTAATATCTCGGTACCCAAAGTGGTGGAGAGATCTCCAAGCACTTGGGAGAAGATGCATGTTTTTTATACAAGCACAAGATTTTGATGAAGAACAGTGATTCTCGTTCCGAGACACTGGCACTGATATTAACATAATCGTACTCCCCTGCAGAGTTTTAGCTGTAGATTTATCACCATGTGAATCCTTGGGCACTCTTTCGCTTTTCCTTTTCATTCTATAAATCCAACAGAGATTAAACACTTAGAAATACCTTGTAAAGTGTCTTTGCTGGACATTTTCACTTAATATTTCCATGCTTTTGTCAAAGCTAGAGTCTGTACAGGGTGGCATGCTTTTTCTCATTGATCTTAAACAGTGTCCATTGAAACATTCAGTTTTGACAACGAATGTTTGGACAAACACATGAGGCAGAAGCAAAGAAAACGGAAACACACCTCCAAAACCAAGCCCACACGGAGGGATTGCACAGTTTGGCATTCAGCATCACCGCACCTTGCGTATGGGTGTGGATAGTTAGGGCCTGGCGGTCGGAAGATGTCGCGCTGTACGGAAAGGTAGGACCCCCCCTCCTCTCCTGATAGCCAGTAGCGTTTAGCCAATGAAGTAAGCAGACGGAAGTGACGCTGTAAACCTAAGCTATATAATGCTGTGCTACTTATCAATAAACACCATTTGCTGTCCACCACATTGGTGTCTGCGAGCTGATGGCCCAAGCGGCTGGGGGATAGGTTGCCATGCCGTTCCTGAACCAGGTCGCCACGCATATGAAGGCAACATATGGGAGGTGGCCCAACGGAACAGCCATGGATCCTGCCACACAGTTTATGGCAACTGAAAGAAAATTTGATTCTCATAAAATTCAACTTTTCTTATGCTGTTATCAATTTAAAAAAAAAATAACTGTCAAATGAACTGAGAGACATTTTCTCTGCTCAAGAGGCATGCAGACATCTTCAAAACAGCGTACTGCTTTGCTTTGACTTAAATATAGTTATCACGATCCTCCAGCATCAAGAAGATTGTCACCGTTACAAGCAAGACTCAACTTTACCTCAGAAAGTTACAGCAGTCAGTCTCGCTTTGTTTCAAGTCCGGTTGTTCTGACAGGCAAAAATATGCCATCGCAAAAGCTCTTCTGTTTGTGGAAAAAGGGTTTCTCCGAGATCCCGTCTTGAGATGGTGGATTCTGTGAAAGCCACCTGAGGTGCTACCAGGTCATTAAAAGAAATCACCTCTGAACTGCATGAAGAGGTTTCTAAAGCATTGACTTTTCACACGCCTAAACGAGATGGCTTGAAAACTTTGATTTAATATGCAGTGGACTGTCCAGCACCACAGACCACTTCAGAAAACTCTGTCGCCACAAGCTGGAAACAATGATAAAAGTTCATCAAGTTTTCCATCGTCTTCTTCTAAAGAGAGGGACTGAAACCTCTGGGAGATGTTCAGGTCTGCAGCGTTCCAAAGGCAATCACAGCGAGATGTCTCATAAAAATATGTACCTAGCTGTCGGACGAAAATATCAAATAAATGCAGCCAAACGTCTTCAGCTTTCTTAATAAATTTTAATATATATTTGGTATCTGTATAAATAAATATGTACAAGTAATCTATTGAATTCTGCAGATAACAAACAGTGCGTCACGAAAAGAACACCTTCCAGAGCTGAAGTCAAGTCTGCTGAAATCCAGTGTCACTGTGTGCGCGAGAAGGCTGCAAATTCTTTCTTCATATCCTAGTAAAAAAAACAGACAAGCCAGCAGTCAGCGTGAAGAAAAACTCATGCAGGCGTTCGCATTTTCAGACCAGCACTGCCAGAGGCCCCCTGCACAGACTCACAAAGCTATGTTTGAAGTTTGAGGGGGCAAGACAAGCAAGCAGCCCCAGTCGCTGTGCCTCTGTGTGAGCAGTGCCATGGGCAGATGAGGCTGAGCAACAGCTTTCCAGGCTAGCTCTTTCTGCCTGCGAGCTATCTGCAGACGTTCGCATTTTCGGAGCCGGGCTGCCGGAGGCGCCATGCACGGACCCACTAAGCTACGTGTGACATATGAAGTGGCAAGACAAGCAAGCAGCCCCAGTCTCTGTACCTCAGTTCCGAGTACTGCCATGGGCAGATGAGGCTGAGCAACAGCTTTCCAGGCTAGCCCCTTCTGCCTGCGAGCTATCTGCAGACATTCGCATTTTAGGAGCAGGGCTGCCAGCGGCACCCTGCACGGAGCCTGAAAGCTACGTTTGAAGTTTGAGGTGGCAAGACAAGCAAGCAGCCCCAGTCTCTGTGCCTCTGTGCGAGCAGTGCCATGGGCAGATGAGGCTGAGCAACAGCTTTCCAGGCTAGCCCTATCTGCCTGCCAGCTATCTGCACACGTTTGCATTTTCGAAGCACGGCTGCGAAGGAGCCTGACAGGGACCCTCCCCGTTCCCAGGCTACGTGTGAAGTTTGAGGTGGTAAGACAAGCAAGCAGCCCCAGTCTGTGTGCTTCTGTGTGAGCAGTGCCATGAGCACAGGAGGCTGAGCAACAGCTTTCCAGGCTAGCCCTTTCTGCCTGCCAGCTATCTGCAGACATTCGCATTTTCGGAGCAAGGCTGCCAGACGGAGCCTGGCAGGGACCCCTGCAATTCGCAGTCCATGTTTAACGTTTGAGGGGGCAAGACAAGCAAGCAGCCCCAGTCTCTGTGCCTCTGTGCGAGCAGTGCCATGGGTAGATGAGGCATGTGTCTTTGCCTTTCCATGTGCCCTAAGGACTGGCGTGGGCCTTTCGGGACAAACGAGCAGCTGCAAAAGGGTATTTTGGTCCCTCCCAAGGACCTCCATTTCTCCTTTTGTGCTTTCCAAGCCGCTCTGTTTGCCCTCTGGTGTGGCTTGCAGCTCTACGGGTGCCGTTTGGTGCAGCCCACAGCTCTCCGTCTGCCCTCGGTGACACCCAGAGCCCTCCCTCTGTCTTTCTCTGTGCCCCACAAATGCCTTTAGCCTCTTCTCCCCTCAGGATTGGCTCCAGTGGCCTCCCACCCTGTCCTCAACAAGAAGCAGCTGGGGGACGCACAGTGCACACACGGCGCTTTGGGTCTGGGGCGGCCCCCGGCGGGCGATTCCCAGCGCTGCCGGCTCCACCCCGCGCCCGTCCGCCGGGGAGCGAGGGCCCTGCTCCCGCCGCGCAGCCCCGGGCCCGGCTCCCCTCACGGGCGCTGCCCCCCCTCGCGGGGTCCTTCCGTGCCGCGGGGTGCCCATTCCCATCGCCTGCGTGCGGCGCCGCCTCGGAGCGCCGGCGCGGGTCAGGCGAGCGGCGCGGGCAGCTCCGGCGGGGTCCTGGCGGGAGGGGTCCTGGCTGGCACGGCGAGGCGGGAGGCGGCGGGGCGGGAGGGCTCTGAGCGCGGAATGGCGCTGGGCCCGGGCTGCGGTACCGGTGGGGTAGGGTTTGTGCCGGCAGCAGCCGCGCCTCCCGCCCTGGGGGGGGTGGTGATGTGATGAACCGCGCAGTCCCTGGACGTGTCGGACTCGAACCCTCCCTTCTGCCCCGACCGCCGCGGTGCCTGGCGCTGGTTACCGACAGCCACAAATTAGCTCGTCAACGCGGTAAGAACATCACGTCACAAAACGGGTTTCATTCCTTAAAGTCAGCAACGCTAACCTGGGCTGAAGTGTGGTTTTTTTTAGTAGCAGCTATAAATGTTCTGCTATTTATTCTTTTTTTAATATTACAAACAGTGTTCCAGCGTTTGCTGCTGAGCCGCAGAATCACAGAATGGTTGGGGTTGGAAGGGCCCTCTGTGGGTCACCCAGCCCAACCCCCTGCCCAAGCAGGGTCACCTGCAGTAGGTTGTAGAGGACCTTGTCCACGCGGGTTTGGAAGGAGACTCCACAACCTCCCTGGGCAGCCTGGGCCGGGGCTCCGTCACCCTCAGAGGGAAGAAGTTCTTCCTCGTGTTCAGCTGGAGCTTCCTCTGCTTCAGTTTGTGCCCGTTGCCCCTTGTCCTGTCGCTGGGCACCACTGGAAAGAGTCTGGCCCCGTCCTCCTGAACCCCACCCTGCAGATATTTAGAGGCATTTCTAAGGTCCCCTCGCAGCCTTCTCTTCTCCAGGCTGAACAAGCCCAGCTCCCTCAGCCTCTCCTCGCAGGAGAGATGCTCCAGTCCCCTCCTCATCCTCGTAGCCCTGCGCTGGACTCTCTCCAGTAGCTCCTCATCTTTCTTGAACTGGGGAGCCCAGCACTGGACACAGCACTGCAGATGGGGCCTCATCAGGGCAGAGCAGAGGGAGAGGAGAACCTCCCTGGACCTGCTGCCCACACTCCTCCTGATGCACCCCAGGATCCCATTGGCCTTCTTGGCACCCAGGGCACGCTGCTGGCTCATGGTCACCCTGTCGTCCCCCAGCACTCCCAGTCCCTCTCCACAGAGCTGCTCCGAGCAGGTCCGCCCCAAGCCTGTCCTGGTGCCTGGGGTTGTTCCTCCCCAGGTGCAGGACCCTGCCCTTGCCCTGGTTGAACCTCATCAGGTGCCTCTCTGCCCAGCTTTCCAGCCTATCCAGGTCACGCTGAATGGCAGCACAGCCTGCTGGTGTATCTACCACACCTCCCAGTTTGGTGTCATCATCAAACTTGCTGAGGGTACATTCTAACTCTTCATCCAGGTTGTTGATGAAGAAGTTAAGCAAGACTGGGCCCAGTACTGACCCCTGGGGCACACCACTGGTTACTGGCCTCCAACCAGACTCCGCGCCGCTGATGCCGACCCTCTGAGTTCTGCCACTCAGCCAGTTCTCAACCCACCCCACCGACCACTTGAGCGATGTTCTGCTGTGATAGCTGTAAGCCTTGAAATGCACGTTGACAGATCACCAAACCAAACCTGAGAGTATCGACATCCTGCTGAGCAAACGAGCACGAATCCTTCCTGCTTCGTGCTGGACCAGCATGACCAAATGAGAAAAGAAACTGATCCACAACGCGGAGGAAAACTACAACCTTCATTCTCACGACCCCCAGAGGGACCACGATGACCCCCTCGCAACAGTACGTGCAGCCGCAAAAACAATATACCAGGATGTGCCACATAGAGCCCGGAACCACTACACTATAAAAAGAGACTCTGCTGGGGGGTGGGGTGCGTACCGTTGGCGGAGGAGGAGGCTCCCCGGCCGCCCAGCGCTGTTTTGCCTGCTTCATTGCTTGCTTAAATAAATTCTATTGCTAATAAGTTCACAACTGATTAATTAACAATTGGCTGCTCAATTTGAATTCGTCACGGGAGGCGAGCTTCTATAACAGGTATAAATGTTTTACAATTTATTTTTTTGAATATTACGAACTGTGTTCTAGCGTTTGCTGCTGAGCCGGTGTTTCAGCGAGGGCAAGGGCCGGAACGTCACGCAGGGGCTGATGCAGCGCAGGTCACTGAAGCTGCTGCCGCGAAAGAACATCGCAAAATTCCATAAAAATATTGCCAGGTATGTTTTCAGCTTGTTTCATTCCTGACTATCGCAATTGTTACTTCATTTCAAATTTTCAATCTGTTATTCTTTTAATTCTAAAGCCGTATCTGCTCAAAGGCTCAGGGCTTTTAATTTGGCTGCTGTATGTAAACACATCAAATACTTTGTGCAACTGGGTTACATCTCTACAGCTGCCGAACGGGAGCTGTGAAGAAACAGGCGGGGCAGACGCTGCACACGCTGTATCGTCTCATCGCATCTTTTTTAACCTGTCTCTTAAAACCTCGTCTGAGCTCTGCGTAACCTCCCGCTCGGGGCCGTGCGCGTGCCGCAGGGACGAGTGCCAGCTCTGGCGACACCTCCCTGCCCCTCGCTGGAATCCGGTGCCAGCAACGGGAGCCAGACCCAGGGCGTGGGTGCCCCGGGCTGGGGGGCAGTGGGAGTGGGGTCCCAGTGCTGCTGCTGGGGCCGGTGGGCTGCCCGTGCAGCTGTGGGAGCAACTGGGGGTCTTTAGCTTCCAGCCACTGCAGCAGGGACGGTCTGGGTCCCCAAAACCAGCTGCTGGGGGGGACTGGCGTGAGTGAGGGGCTCTGTGCCTGGGGCCGGGGGGCGAGGGTCCGCGTCCCCCCGAGGCAGCGGGGCGGGGGCTGCAGGGGTACTCACCGGGGAATCGGTACCCGGGCTGGGGTACCGGTCGGGCAGGGTCTGTGCCGGCAGCAGCCGCGTCCCCCGCCCTGGGCAGAGACCGCGGCTCCCGGGGGTCCCGGGCCGGCTCTGCTGGAGGCGGTGGCAGCTCCCGACAGCCCGCGGCGTCCCGCTCTGCAGAGCTATAAATTATCTGTCTGCATTGCTGTCATGGCTGCCACAAAGACACGATTTCGTTGCCTGCGGCAGGATACAGGGCAGCAGCACCTTCTGTTCGCTGCCCTGCTGTGCGCTGAGCGGGCGTAACGGGGGAGCACACAGCTGAGATCAGGCCGTGCCAACATCTGCCTTTCTTTGCAGAGCATTCGGAAACCTCGAGGTACCCTAAAAGTTTGTATAAATAACAAAACAACTCTAAATATCCTATTATTTATGGAAAGTTTTTGATTTTTGCCTGACAGCTCCTTCCAACACCGACATGTCAACAAGAATCTGTATGGCTATGTTGCCCCCCACCCTCTGTTCCCTCTCTGAGAGCAGAAACGGGTGCAGGGACGGAGTGTTCGCACAACCCCCCAGCTCTGCCCGGGTCCCAGGACCCCAGCGCAGCTCCCGCCGGGCAGGGCCGTCTCCTCCGCAGCACCGGCCCCGCTCCCTCCCCGGCCGCCCTGCTGGATGAGACCCCTACGGGATCGTCCCTGGGCATCAGCGGGGAGCGGGATGGCGCGGGCAGAGCCGCAGCACACAGCCCTCGGCACCAGCTCCGTCCCGCTGGCAGGGCCAGGTGCCATCGAGGTGGCGGGGACGGCTGCGGGCCGTGACACCGGGGCTGAGAGCAGCCCCGGCTCGGGGATGGCCGCCATTCCTGCTCTCCAGACGCCCCGCGCCCTCACCTGACGTTCCAGGGCTGGGGCTGGAGCTGGACGTGAGCGTCAGTCTGGGCACAGCGGCGCGGCAGAGCCCCCAGGCAGCTCTCGGACCCCTCGGGAGCCCACCCGGAATCACGGAGGGTGAAGCAGAGCTGTGCTGCCGGCATTGCCACCCCGTGAATGCTCCCCGACCTCTGCAAATGGAGGCATTTCCCAGTTGTCACAGCCTGCCAGTGTTTCTGCCCAGAAACCTCTGTTACACGCTGCCTTTCCTGGGGGTCTCGGCGGAGATCTGCGCTCCCAAGTTCCCCCGTTCAGTGAGCAAGCAGCCGCTCGCTGGCGGCTTTCCGCACGGGGCCGTTCAGCAGGGATTTGCAACAGCTGCCGGGTGCTGCTTGCAGACACGAGTGGGAAAAGACAGGGAAAACCTTGGGTTAAAATTCTTCCCATTCTGCTCTTCGAGTGCCTCTACCCTGTCTTGGGCTGCCTTTAAGCCTGAGCCCTTCATTCCCCGTCGCAAGTCGCTCGCTGAAGGGAAGGAGAGCAAATTGTGATGTGCCTAAGAAGAACCCGTGCCTCAGTACGAGGGACACTGGCGATACTGGAGAGAGGGAGACCTTGTTGCGGCCGCCAGTACTTAAAGGGGGGCTGTAGGAAAGCTGGGGACAGGCTTTTCAGCAGAGCCTGTTGTGACAGGACAAGGGATAGCAGTTTTAAACTGAAAGAGGGTAGATGTAGATCAGATCTAAGGAAGGCATTTTTTTCGGAGGAGGGTGGTGGGACAGTGGAACAGGTTGCCCAGAGAAGCTGTGCAGGTCCCATCCCTGGCAACGTTCCAGGTCAGGTTGGACAAGGGCTTTGGGTAGCCTCGTCTCGTGGAAGATGTCTCTGCCCGTCTCAGCAGGATGTTCTGACTGGGTGATCCCCGAAGGTCCCTCCCAACCCAACCCATGATTCTGTGGCTCTCAGCCTGTGGATGGTGGTAAGTGCTTCTGAGGTCACTCGTGCCCCGGTACGTGGTGGGCCGGCAGCAGGCGCAGGGGGTGGGCAGGTCTTGTCTCCTTGTAGGAAAACCCTGAAGCAGCTCCAGACTGGAGCGTGAGGCCGTACGTCATAGTCTCGGCCCCGCTCTGTGCCTGGTGCGGGGCAGCCCGCAGCCACCTCCAAAGTGTCATCCCTGCGGGTCCCCGCTACCAAAACCCTGCTGATTGCGCCCAATACAGGCACTTTTACGTTCATCCTTGGAGTGCGGGGTCGAACTGGGGCAGGTGGTCCGTGAGTCGGTGGCTGCGATCTCCCCGTGCCGCAGTTGGCTTTCCCCGAGGTCCCTGTTCCTTTTGGCATTCCCCGCAGCTTTTCACAGCTCGTTAGCTACGCTTACGATTCGTCGCTCTGGGGTTCTGCTTTGGACAGCTTCATCCTTCCATGAAACAGTAACACGTTCTTCACAATCCTGTTTCTTAGTTTCTGTGGTGAATTTTGAACTTACAAGATTACGAAACTGTAGCTATGCTAAGGGTAGGGCTTTACAAAACTACCTACAGCAGCAATAGCCCAGCTGTTTCGATGATCATGTCACATTTTGATTCCCCTTTTTATTCCTCAGTACAACGCCGGGGCTGGAGCTCAGGGTGGTGCTGGCTGAGCCCTGGGGCGAGGGGACAGGGCTGAGCTCTGCCCAGCTGGGTCCCTGCTGTGCTTGACCCGTCCGCCCCACGGCTGCGGCAGCGGCTCCGGGCAGCGCTGCGGTCTCAGGCCGGCGTTGCGGCGTGAATCCCGACCCCTTTTCCCGGGGCGTTTGCAGCATCGCCCCGTGGCGCGGGAGGCGAAGCCCCGGGATTCCTCGTGGAGGTGCTGAGGGATCTCGCTGTGGGTGAGAAGTTCAGGCGTCGAGGGTGGCGCGTGGACTTTGAAGGCGCGCAGCGTCTGCCCCGGGGCTTGGCTTGAGGAACCTGGTGCCGCAGTCCGCTTGCTGGGCGCGTGGGCTAGCGCCGAGGTGCGGACGTTGCTGTGGGTGGGGGAGGCCTCTAAATATCTGCAGGGTGGGGGTCAGGAGGACGGGGCCAGACTCTTTGCAGTGGTGCCCAGCGACAGGACAAGGGGCAACGGGCACAAACTGGAGCAGAGGAAGCTCCAGCTGAACCCGAGGAAGAACTTCTTCCCTCTGGGGGTGACGGAGCCCTGGCCCAGGCTGCCCAGGGAGGCTGTGGAGTCTCCTTCTCTGGAGATATTCCAGCCCTGCCTGGCCGCGGTGCTGTGCAGCCTGCTCTGGGTGACCCTGCTTGGGCAGGGGGTTGGGTTGGGGGACCCACAGAGGGCCCTGCCAACCCTGAACATTCTGTGATTCTGTGGTACATGGGTACCCCCAAACACCATGGCCACCCCGGTTCTGGTTCAGCCGTGGCTCTGAGCGTTCTCAGACCCGTCCAGATGCAGCCCCTCGAGGGCTGTATCCCGTAGGCAACCTCCCTGGGGCAGCTCCTTGCCCTCCTACCAGGGCGCTGGGCGCCTGCTCATGGCACCAGCCGTCTTCACGTGGCTGGGCTTGGTCCCTGGGGCTTTTCCCCGTGGGAGCTGTGTGCTCAGTGGGGAGCGCAGTTGCCCTTTTCCCAGCAGCAGTGGTTAATGCTCGGAAAGGGTCTGCAGCTGATGAAGGAAAGGGTTGGCAGTGCAAATGAGGGCTGCAGATGTGCTCCTGTTCCCGTCCCCTGCACAGGGACATGGGTCGTTCGCTCTTGTTGCGGGGCAGTTTCAGTTCTCGCAAGCGTCTCTGTTCCTGGAATTCCAGAGAAACCTTTGAATCTGTTTGGAGGCTGAGGTGGTCCTGGAGAGCCCCGTCCCGTGTCCAGGCAGCCCAGTGCTCCGCTCCTCGAGGGCTTGCTGGTCCGAGTGAAAGGCAGCAGCTTGCTTTCCCTGGGAACCCCTCCTCCAAAGCTGACCAAAGCAAGCACAGTCTTTGTGTGTGGATGGCAACAGTCTGTGCATGGGTAAGTGTCCCGGTTCGTGTCGATCTCTCAAATTTACAGGACAACGCACTTTGTAAATTCAGATTTATTTCGCAAGCTCCTCTGGTTAAAAAAAAAAACAATCAAGCAAAGGCTTAGTCCCCTTTGTACAGATGAGTCTGCCATGTGAATTCTCTAATTCATTAACTTGTGGATTTGCTGCACCTTCTCAAATACCTCGTGTGTGATGGAGCAGCTTATGCTGGAGGCCATCATGAAGCAAGTGGAAGAAAAGAAGGTTATCAGGAGTAGTCAGCATGGATTCACCAAGGGGAAATCATGCCTGACCAATCTGATAGCTTTCTACAATGACATGACTGGCTGGGTAGACGAAGGGAGAGCCATGGATGTTGTCTACCTCGACTTCAGCAAGGCTTTCGACACTGTCTCCCATGATATCCTCCTAGGGAAGCTGAGGAAGTGTGGGCTGGATGAGTGGTCGGTGAAGTGGATAGAGAACTGGCTGAATGGCAGAACTCAGAGGGTTGTCATCAGCGGCGCTGAGTCAAATTGGAGGCTGGTAACAAGTGGTGTGCCCCAGGGGTCAGTACTGGGCCCAGTCTTGTTTAACTTCTTCATCAACGACCTGGATGAAGAGTTAGAATGTACCCTCAGCAAGTTTGCTGATGACCCCAAACTGGGAGGTGTGGTAGATACACCAGAAGGCTGTGCTGCCATTCAGCGTGACCTGGATAGGCTGGAAAGCTGGGCAGAGAGGAACCTGATGAGGTTCAACCAGGGCAAGGGCAGGGTCCTGCACCTGGGGAGGAACAACCTCGTGCACCAGTACAGGCTTGGGGTGGACCTGCTGGAGAGCAGCTCTGTGGAGAGGCACTGGGAGTGCTGGGGGACGACAGGGTGACCATGAGCCAGCAGTGTGCCCTGGCTGCCAAGAAAGCCAATGGGATCCTGGGGTGCATCAAGAAGAGTGTGGCCAGCAGGGCGAGGGAGGTTCTCCTTCCCCTCTACACTGCCCTGGTGAGGCCTCATCTAGAGTACTGTGTCCAGTTCTGGGCTCCCCAATTCAAGAAAGATGAAGAGCTACTGGAGAGAGTCCAGCGAAGGGCTACGAGGATGATGAGGGGACTGGAACATATCCCCTACGAGGAGAGGTTGAGGGAACTGGGCTTGTTCAGCCTGAAGAAGAGAAGGCTGCGAGGGGACCTTATAAATGCTTACAAATATCTGAAGGGTGGGTGTCAGGAGGATGGGGCCAAGCTCTTTTCAGTGGTGCCCAGTGACAGGACAAGGGGCAACGGGCACAAACTGGAGCAGAGGAAGCTCCAGCTGAACCCGAGGAAGAACTTCTTCCCTCTGAGGGTGACAGAGCACTGGCCCAGGCTGCCCAGGGAGGCTGTGGAGTCTCCTTCTCTGGAGATATTCCAGCCCCGCCTGGACAAGGTCCTCTACAGCCTGCTGTAGGTGACCCTTCTTCGGCAGGAGGGTTGGACTAGATGACCCACAGAGGTCCCTTCCAACCCCTACTACTCCGTGATTCTGTGTTCTCCAGAATCTTGCAGATTCTCTGGCTGCGTGTCCGAGAGGGCAAGAGTTACCCAACCAATGGTGGGAGTGCTGCTGCACCCCAGTGCGTGCCCAGCGTGCCCTGTGAGCGTGCTGCTCGCACTTGGACCTAGCGGTGCTGCTGCCGGTGGTGTCCCAAACTCGGGGTTGGTTTGCCCGGTGTGCAGGACGCCAATGTGCGCTCCGAGCAGAGGGGTTTGGCTGCATGTCTGCGCAGATACGGGTGTCTGTCCCGAGGTAGCAGCCCTCGTTCACAAGCCGACAGCCATTGATGCTCTTCGCATTGCCATAGTCCTCTTCCTAACACACGTGCCCTGTGATCGTGTTAACCTAACTGGTTTGAGTCTCTTTGCGCAGCGTGTAAATTAGTAGGCGTGCTGAGTTTCTTCAGCCTTGGAGTGCGGGGTCGAACTGGGGCAGGTGGTCCGTGAGTCGGTGGCCACGATCTCCCCGTGCCGCAGTTGGCTTTCCCCGAGGTCCCTGTTCCTTTTGGCATTCCCCGCAGCTTTTCACAGCTCGTTAGCTACGCTTACGATTCGTCGCGCTGGGGTTCTGCTTTGGACAGCTTCATCCTTCCATGAAACAGTAACACGTTCTTCAAAATCCTGTTTCTTAGTTTCTGTGGTGAATTTTAAACTTACAAGATTATGAAACTTAACTATAGTAAGGGTAGGGCTTTACAAAATTACCTACAGCAGCAATAGCCCAGCTGTTTCGATGATCATGTCACATTTTGATTCCCCTTCTTATTCCTCAGTACAACACCAGTACGCGTCGGGCCTCGGTGAGAGCCACGTGTTGCGCCAGAAGCTGTGCAGAAGTCGGGTGAACGGTCGCTGCGCGCCTCGTTGGTGAGGACTCTCGATGCCTTGAACGTCTGAGCCAGCGCTGCAGGGCGTGAGCCACGTCTGGTTTTCAGATGACCTGCAACAAAGTGGGAGTGCACACCATCCTGGGCGGGTGATGCTCCTTGACGTGCTGTCCTGATGTCTGTCAACTAGTGACGGATCCGGCGTGCCACCTCTCATGCAGAGCATCTCCTCGGTCCCTCTTCCAGGCAGCCAGCCCCGGCAGAGCAGTCACAGTCATCACCTCTGTCCCTGCTCCGTCAAGCTGTAGGGAATCCGAGGAGCAAGTTGAAGACACTCGGGTGAGAAAACTGTTCATAGAATCACAGAATCTTTAAGGTTGGAAAAGACCTCAAAGGTCATCAAGTCCAGCCGTCAACCCAACCCCACCATGCCTGCTCAACCATGTCCTGAAGTGCCACGTCCACACGGTTTTTGAACCCCTCCAGGGATGGTGACCCACCACTGCCCTGGGCAGCCGGTTCCGCTGCTCGACCACTCTTCAGTGAAGACGTTTTTCCTAATGTCCAATCTAAGCGTCCCCTGGTGCGACTTGAGGCCATTGCCTCTCCTCCTATTGCCTGTCACTGGGGAGAAGAGAACGACCCCCAGCTCACTACAGCCTGTGTTCAGGCAGCGGTAGAGAGCGATAAATTCCCCTCAGCCTCCTTTTCTGCAGACGGAACAACCACAGCTCCCTCAGCCGCTCCTCATAAGACGTGTGTTCTAGACCCTTCTCCAGCCTCATGGCCTTGCTCTGGACACGCTCCAGCACCTCAACGTCCTTCCATTCTGCTCTGCTGAGAAGAGCCTTTTGTTGCCTTCTGGGGAGAAACGGGCCCGGAGGACGCCGAGGGATGGGCTTGGAGCAAGCTGTGACTCCAGCACCGAGCTCGTGGCCAAGCACTGGATCCCATGAGTGTGGGCAGGGTTTCTGGCTGTGGCATGCTGGCATCAGCCCATTGAGAGCCTGCTGGGTGGTGACGTCTGTCCTGGTGACAGTGAGGGCCTTGAGTCATGTTTTGATGGTCCCTTTGGTGTGTCTCCCCTGCAGGCTGCGATATTCCAGCTGACCAGCGCTGGCTGCGGGGACCTGGCCGCTGCGCTCAGCCCCAGTCTGCAGGAGCTGGACCTGGGTGATGGTGACGTTGGAGACCCCGGACTTCAGCTGCTGTGTGAGGGGCTGAAGCAACCCACCTGCCCGCTGGAGATCATGGGGTGAGGGACCCGGGGCTCCTCGGGGCAGCCCTTGGTGAGGTCTGGGCTGGGGCTGGGCAGCTGCTGCCGGCGGGGACGGGGAGAGGCTGCCGTGGGTCCCTGCACATCCCATGCTCCCTGCCTGCCCACCCGCAGAGCAAGAGGGGAGCGTAAAAGTGTGTCCCTCCAGGCACCGTCTTCCCTTTCCCTGGGTCCTACACCCCTGGGGTGGCTTCCAGGTGAGCCTTGTGGGGCAGAGTGGGTGGATTCTCACTCAACGCCTGAAGAAGTTCGCTGGTAGCTCTAACTGTGCCATTGCTTTGGTCCAGCCACGTCCAGTCAACTCCTGGCCACGTTAGCATCTTGCCTGGAGGGTCGTATCCTGTTTCTAGAATTGCCGCTCCAAGATTTACCTCTTTCTTAAGGCTGTTGAGAGGTTGAACGACATTGCTGTTTCGTGGTGGAAGACCTGAGGTTGGACTTCAGTGGTTGTCCTGTCCCCCAGCCAGAATGGAGCAGACTCCACCTCTCCGACACCTGGACATCTTCGCACTGCGCGCATGGGTGGGTCGTGCCTCCTCTCAGCGGAAGAAGGGTTCTGGTACCAAGGTCCTTCTTCTGAAGGAAGGGCGGGCTCTGTCAGACCAGAGTCGTATGTGGGGCTGCTGATGGACTTTTCCCAAGTCCGCGAGGTGTTGCGCTGCACTGCTTTGGCTGAAGAATCAGCAAAGACGGGCGTCCTGCTGGTTTCCACTGCCTGAAGCCCGGCTGAGTCTCAGTGACCTGGGCGAAGGGTGAGCTGGCTGGGGCTTGCGTGCTTTGGACAGAGAGGAATGGCCTCGATGAAGGGTCCTCAGGGGAGCAGAAATCCTCAGACCAGCTCAGCCCATTAACCTCCCCGCTCCCCGCCCCGTGCCAGCTCCCGGGCAGGGAGAGCAGCAGCTGGGGAGTGGGGAGGACAGCGAGGGGGGCTCTGGCAGGCGCTCGGGAGTGGGAGGGGGTGAAGCAGAGGTGCTGCTGGTGCCCAGTCGTGCAGTGTGCTGGGGTGTCAGGCAGTGGTCAGTGCCAGGCAGATTTAAGAGTTCTTCTTCTCTGCTTCTCTCCAAAGGTTGATCAGATCTGGATTAATGAAGGGACGCAGCAGAAGCTGGCTCTCTGAAAGAGAAAAAGCCAAGGTAGAATAAATTGCACATTTCTGGAGCAGGGCGAGGTCCCTGGCCTCATGGTGCTCTCACAGAGACAGGCTGAACACTAAAAGTGAGGCAGGGCTGAGGGGATGTTTGTAGCATTTATGGATATTCCCTTTAATGCCAGAAAGGGGTTACCAGCGTCTCTGGTCGGGACGTGGCTGCAGTCTTGGCTGACTGTCGTGACGAGGGCGGGAGATGCTGCTGGGGACTGAGTTCTGCTCGGGCGCGACGGCAGCTCGAAGGGGTCCTGTCCGGATCCCCGTTAGGGCGCGAGGCAGGCAGAGGGACTTAGGGCAGGGATGTAGAAGAACGGCGCTGAGGGTGCAGACAGAGGAGTGTAGGCCCTCCTGCTTGAAGTTTCTGGGAGCTTTGTATGTCAAAGCGGGTGTTTTTCCTGTTCCCAGGGCCCATGGATGAAGATTTTGATAGTTCTGATTTGACAGCTTCAGAGGAGCTTGCTTCTGTCTCTTTTGTTTGTCTTGCTTTTATGCCGGAGTGTCGGGGCGATCGGCTAAGTCCTGCCCCGAGGGTCGCGAACCTGGAGAAGCGGCGGAAGAATGCAGCCGACTCAATGTGAGTGATAAGCAAGCTTCGTTTATTACAGTTTGGTTACACAATTTATAGAGTGATTAATTAGCTACTACATATTGCAAAGTTAGAGCTCATTATTGGCTAGCTAGCTAAAATGTCAACTCCGCCCATACTCCCTCATTCTTCTCCAGCTGCAACCTGTTTTTCACATTCTTGCTAACCGCAGAGTTGATTTGTTAAATTCCTTGTTCTGTCAAGGACACCGTGTGCTAAGCTTAAAATGGATTTTCTACAACAAGCAATTCGGTCGAGCCTTGCCATCCCCCCACACTTCCCCCTTTTTCTTTTTAAATTGCGATAGGGCTCCTAATAGATGAGAATTTGTTAAAAATACACAAAGGTCAATAGGGAGGTCGGGGTCACGGCGGTGGACAAAACGTGAGGCAATCTGGTCAGCAATTTGAGAGAGGATACGCTGCTGTTCCGACGTAAGTTGCACCGGTGTGGTTGGGTCTGTCCCACGTAGTAACGGTCGAAGGCTGTCCAACTGTGCGTTGGATATTCCGACGACAGGACGGATCCATTGGATGTCTCCCATCAGCCTTTGGGCATCATGTAGCGTGTTGATTGACGTGTTGAGTTGTAGTTTTTGTGGTTGAATCTGAGAGTCAGAAATCTTCCAGCCTAGATATAGCCATGGCGCTTTCGTTTGAATTTTTTCAACAGCTATTATTAAGCCATTCTCTCTCAGTGTCGTATGTAATAGCTGAACTTGTTCGGCGCTGAACTCCGACTCCTGCGCGAGCAGGATATCATCCATATAATAATAAATTAACGTGTGTGGCCATAATTTCCTTAAGGGTTGTAGTGCATTGTCCACGTACAACTGGCACAGCGTGGGACTATTCTTCATCCCTTGTGGTAATACTGTCCATTCCAAACGCTGTGCTGGCGCCTCTTTGTTAACAGCGGGCAAAGTAAACGCGAAGCGTTGCATATCTTGCTTGTGTAATGCAATAGTAAAAAAGCAATCTTTTAAGTCCACTATCAACAGTCTCCAATGCTCTGGTAACATAGCGGGGTTAGGTAGTCCTGGCTGCAGCGCTCCCATCGATTGCATTTGAGTGTTAACTGCCCTTAAGTCATGTACTAGCCTAAATTTTCCAGATTTTTTCTTGATCACAAAAATTGGGGTGTTCCAAGGGCTTGTCGATAACCGCAGATGTTTTTGGTCTAGTTGTTCTTGCACTATTTGATGAGCGGCGGCGAGGCTTTCCTGCTTTAACGGCCACTGCTCGACCCACACTGGTTCGTTCGTTATCCACTGCAATGGGATCGGGAAAGCCCAGGTTGCAGTGACCGTTACTGAAAAACCTTCTCGGTGGTTAGCACCACCCCCAATTGGTCAAGAACATCTCTTCCAATTAGACCATTCACTCCAGTCGGGAGGGGCATGACAGTGACTGGCACGGTCGCATGTCTGTTGTCTATGATTATCAAAATACGGTCCACGCTCCGTTGTACCGGAGTGTATCCTCCCACTCCTTCAACTCCTCACTCCATTGGTTTCGTAGGCCATGTTTTAGGCCAGACCCCTTCTTCTACAATAGTTAAGTCAGCACCTGTATCCAACAGCAGCGAGAGGTGGATCTGTTGACCCCGGGCCTCTAGCGTAGCCATCGTAGTCGGTCAACGGTTCATAGACATGGTCAGAAATACTCCTGCTCCCGTTGAGCCAAATCCTCGATCCTCCCGGGGGGTGGTGATTTTCGGGGAAATACCCGCAGTCAGGTGCGGCAGCGGTACCAATTGGGCAATTTTGCTGCCTGTTGGAATATGTATTGGCGGAAACGATGTCTGGACAATGATGCTAATAGTCCCGGTAAAATCGGCGTCAATGAGTCTTGCGATGACCGTCAAACCTTTTAGGCTTGTTGACGAGCGGCCGAGTAATAACGTTTCACATGCTTGTTTATTAATAATCACTGGTCCCTTTACATTGCTTGGTACTCGTTGGGGTCTTTGATCCAATAGGGTGACAGTTACTGCCGTTGCCAGATCCATTCCGAGGCTGCCGGCTGTAGCTGGTTGTAACTGGCTGCTGATGTCGCTGTGGGCGTTTTTAAGTTGGCAGTCACTTGCTGCACTGCTGGAGCTGCTACTTGTGTCGGGGCGCGACGGCTCGACGCGCTCATCCGTCCGTTTCCCAACTTGAGACATATCTCAGTATTGTGATTGTTCGTACGGCAGTTCTCACACCACACCCTGGTGGCTTGACAATTACATCTCATATGTCCTTCTCGCCCACATCGGTAACACTTAAAGTTTCGTGGCGGCTTCGGTCGTGCCTCCGCAGCATTAACTCGAAGGGGTTGCAGAGCGGCGAACACTTGCTGTTGGATTTGTTGTTGGGCTGTGAAGGCCTGTTGTTGGGCTTGAAGGATGTCGCTTCCTAACTGTTTCATAGCCTCGACCAACATAGCTTGTGGTCCTACCGGTACCCTACTCATTCTATCCAACATCAGTTCTACTGTGGCATCAGCGGGTAAAGAACTTATGATGTTTCTGGTTTGAGTATTCGAATTCTGAATAACACACTGCCTTAGCAAAGCTGCCCTCATCCACTCCGGTACATCTGACTGTTCTATGGCACTAGTGAGGCGATCAATAAAGCGAGCAAAAGTTTCCTCCCTTCCTTGCTTAATGCCCATATAGGACGGCGAGGGCTGTGCGATTTTAACGTGTTCAAGAGCAGCTCTAGCCGTACGCATAGGCTCCAAGCATCGCTGCGGCCCCATCTGCAGTTGTGCCCTGATTGTGACAAAAGGACCTGCCCCCATCAGTTGTTCTACTGTTACGCCTCGCAGCGGATCGCCCTGCTCCCGCGGCGTTTGAGCGGACGCTTCACAATATCGCTGCCAATGGGCCTGCCACAACAATAACTGCGACTGAGTCATAATCATTCGCATAATAACCTTAATATCCTCAGGACAAAGCACAGCACCCCCCCATATATAATTCAACATCTGCTTAGATGGCTCGCCGTGCAAACCTGATTCATTCACCGTGTACCGTAACTGTGACAACAATTTCCAGCCTAACGGAATATGATTACCATGATAATCCCCATGCGCATCTTCTTCAAACGCTACCGGAAAGGCCAAGGGGAGAAATTCCCCTGCCTCAGACGCTTCGTCTGCCACCTTCCTCCAATTAATACCCATCGGTCTCCTACAGGTCCCACTATCCTTTCCCGTTTCTTTATTCCCTTGCTCCCCCTTTCCTTGCTCCATCCCTTGCTGCTCCACCTTCCGCCCTATCCCTAACTCCTTTTCTTCCTCAGCCTCTTGATTGTTACTAGACCCTTCCATCGTCACCTTCACTTTTTCCCAGCACGGAGGCTCCGGGACCTTACTCGTGCTAAATAACCAGGCATTGTCTCCAGGGGGTGCCGTGGTTCCACTAGAAAACAAGGAACATCCCGCCTCCGGCGGGGGGGCTGACGGCTCTACCTTTTCCAACTTCTGAGTAACAACGGCCGCAAGGTTTTTCTCAACTTTATACCTCTTAATGCAATTGATAACCTCCCGCCACGGCTTCATTAACTTTTTACCTATCTTGTCATCATCAATCACCATATCCCATAACACGTCTCCAAAATCCCTTCACTCCTTCTCCTCAAATAACGAATCTGGAGTCTTAAAAAACCCCTTGAGCTTACCGGTTGCCACTAGTCCCGCTAGCTGTTTAATACAACCAAGCTCTACTCCCCGCTTTTCTAAAAAGCGCTGTAATAACTCTAGGGCTACTTCCTTATCCATACCTTTAACAATAAGCCTTTATCCTTTAACAACAATTAAAAACATATACCTGCCGAAGCGATATCCTTGCAGCCCTTAACCTGTAGCCCTTGCGGTGGCGAGCGTACGCAAAATCACGTAGTCAGGCTCCTAAGTCGACACACCACAGCGCAGTGTTCGGTCGCTTCTGCCCCCTGGTCGCTGCTCCCAGTGCCCCGCTCCTTGCCGCTGCTCCAGGTCCCTGTTCGGGCGCCAAATGTCGGGGCGATCGGCTAAGTCCTGCCCCGAGGGTCGCGAACCTGGAGAAGCGGCGGAAGAATGCAGCCGACTCAATGTGAGTGATAAGCAAGCTTCGTTTATTACAGTTTGGTTACACAATTTATAGAGTGATTAATTAGCTACTACATATTGCAAAGTTAGAGCTCATTATTGGCTAGCTAGCTAAAATGTCAACTCCGCCCATACTCCCTCATTCTTCTCCAGCTGCAACCTGTTTTTCACATTCTTGCTAACCGCAGAGTTGATTTGTTAAATTCCTTGTTCTGTCAAGGACACCGTGTGCTAAGCTTAAAATGGATTTTCTACAACAAGCAATTCGGTCGAGCCTTGCCATCCCCCCACACCGGAGAACTGCTTCTGGTTTTGCAAAGGGGGCCTGGCTCGGGGATTTCCTTAGGTTGTGAGGTTTTCCTCCCCTCCTGTAGCCGGTGCCAGCCTCTGGACTTTCCTGGTGCCAGACGATCCCTAGGGACGCCAGCCATGAAATCTTTCCGGGTCTGGTTTTCAGTCCACGAGCAACAACAACATTGCAGTGGCAAAGCAGGAGCTCCCTGAGCTGCAGAGACGCCCTCTGCTTTGAACTCCCTTGACCTCCCAGGAAATCCCTGAAAATACCCGTCCAGGTCCTTCCTCCTCCCGCCTGGCTGTTCCTGTGCGTGTGTAGTGACGGGATCACGGATCGGTTCTGACGCGAGGGGACTTCGCCGTGAATGCACAGCAGTTTGTGCCTGTAACCACGCGGACGAGGCGGGCGTCCCTGACGGCGCTGGGGCGAGGATTCGTGGAAGCAGAGAACGGCAGAATAGCTGGGCTGGGCAGGACCCAACCGCCTGCTCGAGCTGGGTCGGCTGGAGCAGCTTGCCTCGGTCGTGTCCCTTCGGGTCTTGAGTACCCCCAGGGACTGAGAAGCTGCAGCCTCTCCGGGCAGCCAGGTCTGACGCTTGATCACGCGCACAGTAACAAGCTTTTTCTTACGTTTGCAGAGTCCCCAAGTGCGAGGTGCAGCAGCTGGGGGGGACAGGGGACGGGAAGGAGGGGCTCCTGGGCTCGGAGTGCCAGCCAACCTGACAGCCGAAGGCCGGGGGGCTCAGCCCCAGGCTGGCCGGTTGTGCTGCTGGTGGTCTGGGTCTGTCCCAGCCCAGCCCCTGCCTGGCAGAGGGGCTGGGGAGCCGCAGCTGGGCCACGCTGAGCGGGATCTCCTGGGGTGCGACAGTGGGGGGTGCACGGGCTGCTCGTCTCTCCTGCTCTGCGCGTGTGGGTGCCAGTGCCGTCCCCGCCAGCAAGTCTCCTCGTTCTGCCTCCAGAACAGCTGAGGAGGAGTCTGTCGGAGCAGCTGCCGCCCTGCGTTCGCTGTCCCTGCGGAGAAGCGACCTCGAGCCCGTTCTCAGAGCCGGCGAGCCAGTGACCACGCTTGGGCGGACGTGCCCGTCCTCAGCCCCCTCCTCGTGCTTGCGCTCGGTGGCAGCAAAAGCCAAACTCCTCCAGCAGTGCCTCCCCGGGGGGTCAGCTACGGGAGAGCCGGTCTGCGCGGGGCTGGGACCAGTCTGTGCGACTCAGAGCAGTGACCTGGGTGTGATGTGCAGGCAGGGCGAAGGAAGGAGTGTGTGGAGAGCAGGAATGGCGGCCATCCCCGAGCCGGGGCTGCTCTCAGCCCCGGTGTCACGGCCCGCAGCCGTCCCCGCCACCTCGATGGCACCTGGCCCTGCCAGGGGGATGGAGCTGGTGCCGAGGGCTGTGTGCTGCGGCTCTGCCCGCGCCATCCCGCTCCCCGCTGATGCCCAGGGACGATCCCGTAGGGGTCTCATCCAGCAGGGCGGCCGGGGAGGGAGCGGGGCCGGTGCTGCGGAGGAGACGGCCCTGCCCGGCGGGAGCTGCGCTGGGGCCCGAGCACCCGGGCAGAGCTGGGGGGTTGTGCGAACACTCCGTCCCTGCACCCGTTTCTGCTCTCAGAGAGGGAAGCGGGATGCAGGTGGTAAACAGGGTGGGGGGCAACAAAGCCATACAGATTCTTGTTGACATGTCGGTGTTGGAAGGAGCTGTCAGGCAAAAATCAAAAACTTTCCATAAATAATAGGATATTTAGAGTTGTTTTGTTATTTATACGAACTTTTAGGGTACCTCGAGGTTTCCGAATGCTCTGCAAAGAAAGGCAGATGTTGGCACGGCCTGATCTCAGCTGTGTGCTCCCCCGTTACGCCCGCTCAGCGCACAGCAGGGCAGCGAACAGAAGGTGCTGCTGCCCTGTATCCTGCCATAGGCAACGAAATCGTGTCTTTGTGGCAGCCATGACAGCAATGCAGACAGATAATTTATAGCTCTGCAGAGCGGGACGCCGCGGGCTGTCGGGAGCTGCCACCTCCTCCAGCAGAGCCGGCCCGGGACCCCCGTGAGCCGCGGTCTCTGCCCAGGGCGGGGGACGCGGCTGCTGCCGGCACAGACCCTGCCCGACCGGTACCCCAGCCCGGGTACCGATTCCCCGGTGAGTACCCCCGCACCCCCCGCCCCGCTGCCTCTGGGGGACGCGGACCCTCGTCCCCTGGCCCTAGGCACAGAGCCCCTCACTCACGCCAGTCCCCCCCAGCAGCTGGTTTTGGGGACCCAGACCGTCCCTGCTGCAGTGGCTGGAAGCTAAAGACCCCCAGTTGCTCCCACAGCTGCACGGGCAGCCCACCGGCCCCAGCAGCAGCACTGGGACCCCACTCCCACTCCCCCCCCCAGCCCGGGGCACCCACGCCCTGGGTCTGGCTCCCGTTGCTGGCACCGGATTCCAGCGAGGGGCAGGGAGGTGTCGCCAGAGCTGGCACTCGTCCCTGCGGCACGCGCATGGCCCCGAGCGGGAGGTTACGCAGAGCTCAGACGAGGTTTTAAGAGACAGGTTAAAAAAGATGCGATGAGACGATACAGCGTGTGCAGCGTCTGCCCTGCCTGTTTCTTCACAGCTCCCGTTCGGCAGCTGTAGAGATGTAACCCAGTTGCACAAAAAAAAGTATTTGATGTGTTTACATACAGCAGCCAAATTAAAAGCCCTGAGCCTTTGAGCAGATACGGCTTTAGAATTAAAAGAATAACAGATTGAAAATTTGAAATGAAGTAACGATTGCGATAGTCAGGAATGAAACAAGCTGAAAACATACCTGGCAATATTTTTATGGAATTTTGCGATGTTCTTTCGCGGCAGCAGCTTCAGTGACCTGCGCTGCATCAGCCCCTGCGTGACGTTCCGGCCCTTGCCCTCGCTGAAACACCGGCTCAGCAGCAAACGCTAGAACACAGTTCGTAATATTCAAAAAAATAAATTGTAAAACATTTATACCTGTTATAGAAGCTCGCCTCCCGTGACGAATTCAAATTGAGCAGCCAATTGTTAATTAATCAGTTGTGAACTTATTAGCAATAGAATTTATTTAAGCAAGCAATGAAGCAGGCAAAACAGCGCTGGGCGGCCGGGGAGACTCCTGCTCCGCCAACGGTACGCACCCCACCCCCCAGCAGAGTCTCTTTTTACAGTGTAGTGGTTCCGGGCTCTATGTGGCACATCCTGGTATATTTTTTTTGCGGCTGCACGTACTGTTGCGAGGGGGTCATCCTGGTCCCTCTGGGGGTCGTGAGAATGAAGGTTGTAGTTTTCCTCCGCGTTGTGGATCAGTTTCTTTTCTCATTTGGTCATGCTGGTCCAGCACGAAGCAGGAAGGATTCGTGCTCGTTTGCTCAGCAGGATGTCGATACTCTCAGGTTTGGTTTGGTGATCTGTCAACGTGCATTTCAAGGCTTACAGCTATCACAGCAGAACATCGCTCAAGTGGTCGGTGGGGTGGGTTGAGAACTGGCTGAGTGGCAGAACTCAGAGAGTCGGCATCAGCGGCGCGGAGTCTGGTTGGAGGCCGGTAACCAGTGGTGTGCCCCAGGGGTCAGTACTGGGCCCAGTCTTGCTTAATTTCTTCATCAACGACCTGGATGAAGAGTTAGAATGTACCCTCAGCAAGTTTGCTGATGACCCCAAACTGGGAGGTGTGGTAGATACACCAGCAGGCTTTGCTGCCATTCAGCGTGACCTGGATAGGCTGGAAAGCTGGGCAGAGAGGAACCTGATGAGGTTCAACAAGGGCAAGGGCAGGGTCCAGCCCCTGGGGAGGAACAACCCCAGGCACCAGGACAGGCTTGGGGCGGACCTGCTGGGAGCAGCTCTGTGGAGAGGGACTGGGAGTGCTGGGGGACGACAGGGTGACCATGAGCCAGCAGCGTGCCCTGGGTGCCAAGAAGGCCAATGGGATCCTGGGGTGCATCAGGAGAAGTGTGGGCAGCAGGTCGAGGGAGGTTCTCCTCTCCCTCTGCTCTGCCCTTGTGAGGCCCCATCTGCAGTGCTGTGTCCAGTGCTGGGCTCCCCAGTTCAAGAAAGATGAGGAGCTACTGGAGAGAGTCCAGCGAAGGGCTACGAGGATGGTGACGGGACTGGAGCATCTCTCCTGCGAGGAGAGGCTGAGGGAGCTGGGCTTGTTCACACTGGAGAAGAGAAGGCTGCGAGGGGACCTTAGAAATGCCTGTAAATATCTGCAGGGTGGGGTTCAGGAGGATGGGGCCAAGCTCTTTCCAGTGGTGCCCAGCGACAGGACAAGGGACAACGGGCACAAACTGGAGCCGAGGAAGCTCCAGCTGAACCCGAGGAAGAACTTCTTCCCTCTGAGGGTGCCGGAGCCCTGGCCCAGGCTGCCCAGAGGGGCTGTGGAGTCTCCTTCTCTGGAGATATTCCAGCCCCGCCTGGACGCGGTGCTGTGCAGCCTGCTCTGGGTGACCCTGCTTGGGCAGGGGGTTGGGCTGGGTGACCCACAGAGGTCCCTTCCCCCCCCCCCCCCCCCCCCCGGTGTCTTTGTGACATAGCGACCGGCCCCGTTCCGCCCTCAGCCCCGGTCAGAGCCCAGAGCGAGGCCAGGCCCTGGCCCCACCGCCTCCCCAGCCGGACAGCGCCGGCAGCCGCCACGGGTCACCTGGGCAAGATGTCGGCCTTCAGAGCCGGCCGGGTGAGCGGGGGGGGGCCGGGCCGGGCTGGGCCGGGCGGGAGGCCGCGGGGCGGGGGGCGGCGGGAGCAGCCGCAGGCCGAGGCGCCGGGGTCCCCCCGCCGGGCAGCTGGACGCGGGGCGGCCCCCCCTCCCCCGCCGCCCCGGCCCTGCGCTCCCAACTGGGTGAAGGGTGAAGGGCGGCGGGACGGGCGGCCATCGCCCTGGGGCCTCGCCAGCGTCGCACTGCCCTTGGCGGTTCTTCTGGCCCTGGTGGCTCTGGTGGCCCTGGTGGCTCTGCTGGCCCAGGTGGTTCTGCTGGCTCTGGTGGCCCTGGTGGTTCTGGTGGCCCTGGTGGCTCTGCTGGCCCTGGTGGAACGTTCTGCTGGCCCTGGTGGCTCTGCTGGCCCTGGTGACTCTGCTGGCCCTGGTGGTTCTGCTGGCTGTGGTGGCTTTGGGTGGCCTCGGTGGCTCTGGTGGCGTTGGGACGCGGCAGGCACTGGGCGTGAGCATGGCTGCGGGTGCCTCAGCGCCCAGCCCACCGAGCTGGCCAGCGGGGCGGCCAGCTGAGTGGGCGGGGGTCGGCCGGACCCCCAGATGTCGGGAGCGGCGGGTTCCCGGCTGTAACCCGCAGGAACGACGTTGCGCGCTGCTCGGGCGTGAACGCCGCGCGAGTTCTCTGGCACGACCTTGGCAGCTGCCTCCGCATTGGGCATCGCCGCCGAGCTCTGGACTTTGGCTGCTTCAGGCCCAGCTTTCTGGTGGCAAAAATTATGACAATTACCTGGCTTTTTCTCAGCCCCATCTGCTTCTTGCCCGCTTCCGGATAAAATAAGGTGTGAAATGTTTTGGGGGGATCCAGCTCTTTGCAGCGGTTGGTCGGAGCTGTTTGATCCCGTTGGTTTTACCGCGTGACAGCGGCCGCAGCGAGGGGAGAATGCTCAGCCGGGCAGGTGGGGCTGGGGGAAGGCAGCGACCTGGCCAGGCTGGAGAGCTGGGCAGAGAGGAACCTGATGAGGTTCAACCAGGGCAAGGGCAGGGTCCTGCACCTGGGGAGGAACAACCCCAGGCACCAGGACAGGCTGGGGCGGCCCTGCTGGAGAGCAGCTCTGTGGAGAGGGACTGGGAGTGCTGGGGGACGACAGGGTGACCATGAGCCAGCAGTGTGCCCTGGGTGCCCAGAAGGCCAATGGGACCCTGGGATGCATGAGGAGGAGTGTGGGCAGCAGGTCGAGGGAGGTTCTCCTCCCCCTCTGCTCTGCCCTGGTGAGGCCCCATCTGCAGTGCTGTGTCCAGTGCTGGGCTCCCCAGTTCAAGAAAGATGAGGAGCTACTGGAGAGAGTCCAGCGCAGGGCTACGAGGATGAGGAGGGGACTGGAGCATCTCCACTACGAGGAGAGGCTGAGGGAGCTGGGCTTGTTCAGCCTGGAGAAGAGAAGGCTGAGAGGGGACCTTAGAAATGCCTGTAAATATCTGCAGGGTGGGGTTCAGGAGGATGGGGCCAAGCTCTTTCCAGTGGTGCCCAGCGACAGGACAAGGGACAACGGGCACAAACTGAGGCACAGGAAGTTCCGTCTGAACGTGAGGAAGAACTTCTTCCCTCTGAGGGTGACGGAGCCCCGGCCCAGGCTGCCCAGGGAGGCTGTGGAGTCTCCTTCTCTGGAGATATTCCAGCCCCGCCTGGACGCGGTGCTGTGCAGCCTGCTCTGGGTGACCCTGCTTGGGCAGGGGGTTGGGCTGGGTGACCCCCAGAGGTCCCTTCCAACTCCGACCATCCTGTGACGCACCGTGCCGCAGCGGCTGGCGGTGGCGAGCGGTCCAGGCGCAACGCAGTGCCTGCTGGCAAGCACGGTCCCGAACTACGATGCCCTCATCGGCGGTGCCGTGCCCAGCAGCGGCCGGCCTGCGCTTCATCACCCTTTACCTTCGCAGACGTTTTCCGTTTTCTCTGGAAACGCCTCGTCTCCCCCTGGTCCTGCCTTGTGCTCTCCCCGCTGCGGCACGCGGGAGCGGCGGAGATCTCACACCCGTCTGCTTGCTTCCTCAGCAGATGCTGCGAGCCGTGGTGGGGCACGGGTGGAGGCCGCGCTCCAGCAAACCCGCTCCCAGCGCGCACGCCAGCAGGCCCGGGGCTGGCTTCAGCTTTGGTAAGTACGACAGGTTTGGGGAGGAATACGGCATTACGGACAAATCAGAGTTAGGAGGAAAGCCAGCCGCGCTGCGGTTTGGTGGGAATTTACAAGGGGTTTCTTCTGAGTAGATTTCTGTCCTCTTTTAAAAAATCATTTGAAAACCAAAATCACTTTCCTCTCCAGCTGAGGAAAGCCGGGCATGTTTGTGATGTTTATGGGGTTTTATTCTTTTTCAAACTGATGTCTGTCTTCAGCTTTTTCATTGCCAGAGTTCCCTCAGCTTTGAAGAATGATCTCAAGTTGGCTTTTACAATGTTAAAATAACTGTCTGTAGTCTTAGTGGAACGCGGTTGTAAAGAAATTCACCCCCGATTAGGCCTGGTACGTAGGTAAGAGCAGATTTAGCAGCCAGATGTTTGGAGCGAGTAACCAGAACCACCAGATGAGGAACGCCGCTCTGCCTCCGTCTCCTCCTCCGTTACGCAGCGCTCCCCGCTGCGTCGCCACTGGCGTGCGGATGAGTCGGTCAGAGATCAGCGCGGGTTTTCTCTGGAGCGAAGGAGGCGGTCGAGCTGCTTGGTTGCTGGAGAGGCGCGGGGAGGCGGGTCCGCGCGGTCTGGGTTGTCCTGGGAGGAACTCACGCTTGGTTCTTCTTTTCTCGTCACCTGACAACTGGCAGAATGAAAAAGAGTACGGAATTTGCGAGGTGGGTTTTTTTTACGTTCTTTTTTTGCTAGAACTGACTGATGAACAGAAAGAGTTTCAAGCCACTGCTCGGAAATTTGCTGTGGAAGAAGTTATTCCTGTTGCTGCACAGTACGACAAAACTGGAGAGGTAAATTACCATAGAGTAGGGGGGAAAAAGTCGATTTTTATCTTAATCTGTGTCAAATTTAAAATGTTAATGGTGACGAATCCGGAAGTGATTCTGCCTGTCTGTTCCAGTATCCTCTGCCGCTCATAAAACGAGCTTGGGAGCTTGGTCTTATGAATTCGCACATACCGGAGAGCTGCGGTAAGTAACCGTTCTTTTTCATCTGTAAAATAAAACAAAGAAAAGGCCTTTGAGGAGATTTATATGTTCCGTATAAAACGAACAGTCGCCCACTCGACGCTCTAAACTTCCTCAGCAGGCAGGCTGGCGCCTGCAGCTGGTGCCGGGGGCGGACGTCGTCTGGCCACAAACTGGGCAGATCACCATTTCCTAATTTGTGACCAGGTTTTCTACCGTGGCGACAGCTGCCCGACGGTCCCCTGGCGCGGCGCGGCCGCTGGTGGGGTGGAGGGGTCAGAAGATCGCGTTTTGATCTCGTTTCTGACGCAGGCTGGAGCAATTTCCGAGTTTAGTCCGGAAGGACGGTGTTCCAGTTTAGGTGCCGTGCGGTACAGCAGCGCTTCGGTGTGTGACTGACCTTGGAAAGAAAGAGATTTTCCTTTTGCGTTTATATTACCTGAAAACGAAGCTGGGGAATTGTCCCTAGCAGAGCCTGTATTTTTGAAGTCAGCGGAGGGTGGACCTTTTATCAATAATTTAATTAATAAGGAAGAAAGAGACAAAAGGAGTAATTGTGAGGAGCAGCCACAAATTCTAGGGAAACTCGAGGCTGAAAGACCATTAAATTAAAACTTAGAAGGGACAAACTGGACGCCATTCCTTTACAAGGTCTGCAAGGGAGAGCGGGGAAAATGCACCCCAGTCAGCCTGATGCACCGTGTAAATTAAGAACACGATGAAGTACAGTGGAGCAGACACGCCTCTGGCACGCCGTGGGGTTTTCCTAAAAGGAAGTCAGGGCACAAAAAATAAATGGAGTTTGCTGCAGGAGCTGATAAGCCTGTGAACACCTGGGTGGTATAAAATGCTCAAACTTTGGAAATTAATGTGAACAATCAGCTGGTTTCATAGCGGAAAAATCAGCAGCACAGACTGGCTGGCGCTTGGGCTGAAGAACCGGGGAGAGGGTGTCCCCAGGGAGGTCACAGAGTTAGCTGGGAATACCGAGTTACTCCGTGTCGAAAAGGTGTGAAGAGCTGCAGGGGAAGGCTGTGAAACTGGGCGACTGTTAAAATGGCAGACGAAAATCAGAACAGGAAAAATGATGCACCCAGGAAAGGAAAGAAGCAATCCAAGCTTCCCAGAGCAAATGGTGTCGTCTGAGCAAGTTAGTGCCTCTGGAAAAAAAAACAAGATTTGGGGGGTTAGAATATAAAGTGTTGTGAAGATGTCAGCAAAATGCCCACAAGTGGTCAAAGCCATAAACTTCAGGTCAGAAATTAAGAAGAGAATGATGAAAAAAGCAGAAGGCATAATTCTGCTGCTGCCTGAATCCAAACTGCGCTTGCCTCTGCAGTTCTTTAAGCAGCCTGATCCTGCCACCTGGAAAGGGCGTCGTGGGAAGGGAGGAGATTCCTAAAAAGGTGACAAAGATGGTAAAAGGTACAGAACAGCTGCTGAGTGAGAAACACCGCAGCCGTCAGTGTGGTGGGGCGTCTGAGAAGGGACCGCTAGCTCACCGTCCCTTCGGTGCGACCCGAAGGCAGCAGGGCCAGAGCAAGTGAAAGGAGGTGGCTCCACACTAAGTGCAGAGTTAATTTGTGCGGCTCGTTACCCCTGGATGATACCGGTGCTCAAATTGTATGTGGGGGCAAAAAGAGAGCGGGCAAATCCCCAGAAGAAATGTCTTGTCAGGGGCTGGCTGACAGAGAGACCAAGGAAACTTCTGGCTGAGGAAGTCACCTGAAGGCTGAGGAAAATATTCTGAGGACGTATAGCTGTATCGTTACTGTGTTTTTATCCACTTGCCAAAGTGCTGGCTGCTGTCGGGAGCAGATTACCGGGTTGGTTTTCTGACCGATGCTTGGTTTTTGTATTCCTGAGTGCTGTGGTAGCTCAGGAGCCCGTGTCGCCCTTCCTCTGCTTCCTAAGAACTCTTCAGAAGATTCTCAAATGTGAGGTAGTTGAAAGGCTTTGGCAGTGCATTCTCGCAGTTGTCCCACATCAAGCCCGTCACCCTGGAACGGAGAAATGTGATTTTTAAGTCATCTGTTACTAATTGCGAAAACTTTTCTTTAGAAGTCTTGCGTGGGAATGTCTGATCGAACACAGGGCACAATCAGATGCATGAGGGGGAATGTGTTTCCGTTAATTAATTTTTGTCGCTCACTGATGTGTTCCACTTCAGCCTCGTTTTAGTCAGTGAAATATTTGAACTGTAGGTGGTCTGGGCCTCGGCACTTTTGAGTCCTGCCTTATAACGGAAGAGTTAGCGTACGGATGCACGGGGGTTCAGACTGCCATTGAGGGGAACTCCCTAGGGGTAAGCGCTGTCCCTTCCTGCCTCCTTTCAGCTGGAGTCCGTGCCCTTTAGAAAGGTGGCTTAATGCTCTAAATATTTAATTTTCTTTCAGGAAATGCCAGTAATCATTGCGGGAAATGAGCAGCAGCAGAAGAAATACTTGGGAAGAATGATAGAGGAACCACTTATGTGTGTAAGTAGGACCTGGGAACACTGTAGAATGTTCCGAAATTACATTCATTGGGTTTTTGGGGCTGTTTAAAACACTGATATCTACTCACAACTTAGCCTGTGTTGGTTTTTAAACAAACCGTGGCGTTTACTGAAAGCCAGGGAGTACTGAATTAGATGTAAGCAGGAAGCAAACAGAAGATACTGCCTGGAAAAGCATCCGAAGTCGCTTCCAGGAAATTAACGCCTTTGAATTCACTCTCAAGGGAAGCTGCAGGGGTGTAAGGAAAATGCAAGGTTTGTAGGAGCACAAACGCAATCAGATGGGCATTAAACTGCACTTAGGGATGTCAGGTGATATTTAAGCAGAACTTGTCACATAGAAAGATGTAAAGATTTATGTGCAGTGCGTTAAAATGGGAGAAACTAAGCCTCATGAAATGAAGAGCATGGTTCCCATAAAATTTTACTCTGTGCTCTTACTTTCAGATTTCAAAGATCGTCAGCTTTCGTATCAGAGTTTGTGAAGCATAAGGGAGGGGGGTGACTTATTAAAAGTTACAGAATGGTTCTGGTTATCATTAGAAGATAATTCCAATTATTATTATGGACTTATAAGGAGAACTAACCCTATGTGCTTGGACTCTTGCTCAGACAGCTATTGGGGTTTTTCGATGTAGTATTTTGGGGTTTTCCACACAGCCCACTTAAGACTTTTACAGATCAGTTTGGTGCACGTGATTCTGCAATAATTTCTGATTGCTTAAAACCAGAGTTTTATTCCTCAATATTTGGCATTTTCTTTTCTTCTAGGCTTACTGTGTAACCGAGCCTGGCGCAGGCTCTGACGTGGCCGGTATAAAAACCAAGGCTGAGAAGAAAGGAGACGAATATGTCATCAATGGTCAGAAGATGTGGATCACAAACGGTGGGAAAGCAAACTGGTGTGTTGGCTTTTGACTGGCGTCCCATTCTGTTACTCTGTTCCGACCTGAGGTGCCCCCCACACCCCCCAGTTAGACACCAGCGGTTCTCTGAAGGTCTGGTACAAAGCTGAGCCTTCGTCATGGTGCATCTCGCTGCCCTTGGACCTGTGACCAGTTCGTCAGGGCAAGGTGTGAGGCAGGGCCGTGCAGCGTCTCACATGGACACTGAGCGATGACGGGACGACTCCGCTCAAGAAGGCCTCTCAATTTTTGCTGCTGTCAAACAAAACCAGTTCCGCTGTCTCTTCCGGGAAGGGCAGCACCAGTCAGAGTTAACTGGCCCAGTGCTCAAGAGGCTCCTGCTACAAGGGACCTTGCTCTGTGGCTGTGGTGGCCGAGATCAGGTGCTTCTGATTCTGCTGGAAACGTCTCTCACTTCCAGTGAAGACAGAAAAATGCCAGCATTGTGGTGTGACCTTTTATTTTGCTAAGGGAAGACATTTGCCCAGTGCCAACGGATCCAGGTTTTGCTGTGGCGTCTGTGGAGGTGCTTTACAACACAGACCTCCTTCATCACGTCTCACACAAGAGCATGCTCATCCCCACCACACAGATTCTTTTGAATTCAAGAGGAAAAACTTGACACATTTATGTCTAAAGCTGCATTTTCTTGTTATTTATTTCTTTGTTCAAGGCAGACCCCTCAAGGAGAATCTACCACAGAATCACAGAATCACAGAATGGTAGGGGTTGGAAGGGACCTCTGTGGGTCATCTAGTCCAACCCTCCTGCCGAAGCAGGGTCACCAACAGCAGGTTGTAGAGGACCTTGTCCAGGCGGGTCTGGAATATCTCCAGAGAAGGAGACTCCACAGCCTCCCTGGGCAGCCTGGTCCAGGGCTCCGGCACCCTCAGAGGGAAGAAGTTCTTCCTCGTGTTCAGACGGAACTTCCTGTGCCTCAGTTTGTGCCCGTTGCCCCTTGTCCTGTCGCGGGGCACCACTGGAAAGAGCTTGCCAACCAACCAGCTCTCATTGATGTTACTGAGCACCATCAGTGTGATTTAGCACTGTTTGATTTCTAATGGAAAAAAACTCCTTTATAGCTTATACTTAGCAGAACAAAACTGAGATCTTCGAAATCAGCTGATAACTTGAAGGTTCTGCACGCAGTACTGTAATTCCTGATTTTTACGTACGTGCTGTGAATCGGTTTCTGTTGTACTGTGCGTGAAGCCGATGGGAATGTTAAGACTTAAAATACATGGAAAAGGTGAAGGACCTTTGCGTGCTGACCTGAGGTGACTGTAGTAAATCTGGACTTTGGCGGTAAGAGACGCACTGACACTTCCTCTCTCTCGCTGCCTCTCCGTTTATTTTTGGCAGGGCCAAAGGGTTGTTAACTGAGTGGCAGATCTATTATATGGTAGAAAGACACATAAAAGCATCCCATGTGTTAGCTAAAAAAGTACCTGATCGTTAATTGCGAGGAGAAACGGACTGCCCTCGTCTCTGTTTTACACCAGGTATTTTCTGCTAGCGCGTACCGATCCAGACCCAAAAGCTCCCACAGGCAAAGCCTTTACTGGATTCATTGTGGAAGCGAATAGCCCTGGAATCCAAGTCGGAAGAAAGGTGAGGAGCGTACCTCTGCTTTGACAAGTCAGGAATTCTCATTTGCTTCTAAAGCGGTAACGCAACAATCTGCCGTTCACACTGGAGACCCTGGGCTAGTTCTCTTTGGGGAAAGAAAGACAAACGAATGATTACAGCTGCAGAATCGATTTCACAGAGACAGGAAACCGCTTGGACAAATTACGGGCATGGCGGTCTGTAAATGCAAAGCTAGTGTTTGTTGTGTACGTGATGATTTTTAGACAAAGCCAAAGTGTTTGGGGGAAAAAAAAAATTACCTGATGCTTTGAGTAAACTGAAGAATGAAAATGTGTTGCACTTTGGCAGAATCCCATTGAGTTGCACCTCTGTCAGCTTCCCTGTACAGGAAATGAACATGGGCCAGCGCTGCTCCGACACAAGAGGTATTGTCTTTGAAGATGTCAGAGTTCCAAAAGAAAATGTATTACTAGGTGAAGGAGCTGGCTTTAAAATCGCAATGGGAGCTTTTGATAAGACCAGACCACCCGTAAGTATCAGAAAGAAGTTACTTAGAAATTCCCTTTATATTTTCCGATTTTCATGCTGTGCTGTGTTTAATTCAGGTAGCAGCTGGTGCTGTTGGGTTAGCAAAAAGAGCGCTTGATGAAGCTACCAAATATGCCTTGGAAAGAAAAACCTTTGGGAAACCAATTGTTGAAGTAAGTTAAATATATAAAAATAAGTATATCCAAAAGCTACGTTTTCATACCTGATGTACTACGAGTGAATTTTCAGCGTTGTTCCTTTACATTCAGGACGTGTGATTTATGGTATCTCTGCCACTGCTTGGCTTTTCAAGTATATAGGTCAGCGCTATCTGAGTAAATCTAGTTATGCCGTAACTCCTGGGATTCTTCAGTAATTTATTGATGATAATAGCAAAATCACAAAGAAAACTCCACCCAAAACCCTGAAACTGTCAGGACACACTGAAGCTCTTCAATGCTCATGAGCAGGGATTTTCAGGGAAGGAGGAAATCTCCCTGAGGCAGGGACACAAGACTCACAGTATGACTAACGGAACACATTGCCAATCACACTGTTTTCCTGACTTAAAGAAATATCCATAAACATCCGACTAAATACAGATCTCATAAAAAGGAAAGCACATCTTCATCAATCAATACTTAATCCCTGTGACTAAGTGGATTTTAGAATTAAAAACTTAAAAGTCTGGGCGGCCCAAACGGTTCAGGAACGGGGCTTGAGGTGAACCGGTGTGCTACACCGAGGGATGGAAAGGGGAATCAAAATGTGAAGTGATAACTGGAGGGCTGGAGTACCTCTCCTCCGAGGACAGGCTGAGGGAGCTGGGGCTGCTCAGCCTGGAGAAGAGAAGACTCCGGGGTGACCTTAGAGCAGCTGCCAGTGCCTGGAGGGGCCAACAGGAAGGATGGAGAGGGGCTTTTCACAAGGGGGTGCAGTGATAGGACAAGGGGGAACGGCTCTAAACTAAAAGAGGGCAGATTTAGAGTAGATACAGGAAAGAAATTCTTCCCTCTGAGGGTGGTGAAGCACTGGCCCAGGCTGCCCAGAGAAGCTGTGGCTGCCCCCTCCCTGGCAGGGCTCAGGGCCAGGTTGGATGGAGCTCTGAGCACCCTGGGCTGGTGGGAGGGGTCCCTGCTGATGGCAGGGGGTTGGACCCAGATGATCTTTAAGGTCCCTTCCAACCCTTACTATTCCATGATTCTATTCCATGATTCCATGATTTTGAGAGCCTGATCCAAATTCTGGAGAACTCAGGTATGATTTCCTGAGCACGTTGAGCTTGCAAATTAAGATATTAAGAAGACTTTATTCTGCTTGGAAGTCAGAGGGTTTTAGGCAGGCAACGTTAACGTGGTTTGTTTCCTCAACCGCAGCACCAAGCAGTGTCTTTCATGCTTGCTGAAATGGCCATGAAAGTGGAGCTGGCCAGGATGGCTTACCAGAGGGCTGCGTGGGAAGTCGACGCTGGCCGCAGGAACACCTACTACGCTTCCATCGCAAAGGCCTTCGCCGGTGATATTGCGAACCAAGTAGCTACGGACGCAGTGCAGATTTTTGGAGGAAATGGATTTAATACTGAATATCCTGTGGAAAAACTCATGAGAGATGCTAAAATCTACCAGGTGAGTAAAAGAGAGGATGCAATCTGTATAGTCATGCATACATTTTACATAAAATACACTAATGGCTACTTATTTGAAATGGTGACGTGCACACACATAGAAGTTTTGAGGCTGAGAGCAATAATCCTTCCATTTAAAAAAAGGGCATGCAAATCAGGCAAATTCTTGCCTACAAAACTCTGTGTGCATGAGATCAACAGCTTAACCTGCCCAAGAGGAACAGCTGAGTCTTCCCCTCAGCCCCATACCTGGTGCAGAGAGCGGTCGCTGGAAATCGCATCCTGTGCCTTGTCATACCCAAAGCGGGCGCACAGAACAAGCGACACGCGGTGGCTGCACCGAGTGTGCCGCTTGCCTCCCTCCTCGTTGAGTCTAGAGGAGAACACTCCAGCAGCTTCTGCCTCATTCCTCATCAGTCACGGTGGGGGTTGGTTTAGGGGTTGGTTTTTTTTCCTTTCTGCTTCCCAGGCTCTGCATCACTTCTTGCTGTGCTCTGAACCTTCCGCCTGAAACTCTGGTGTCGTAAGCTGGGCTTTACTTCACCTGAGATACCACCAGCACTGAGTGTCACGTGTTAGTTATCTTGTGTGTGTTCATTAACAGAAGTGTGGCGCAGCCTGCAGTGATTAGCCTTAAAAAAAAAAAAAAAAAAAGCCCAGAACAAAACCCCCAACAAAATGTTCTCATATTTACTCATATTTAGCCCATAGTCGCTCATAATCCCCAGATCTTTTTCTTCAGCGTTATTACCAAGAAATTATTCCCCATCATAATTCTTCTTGTAGCATATACTATGCTACAGTTCTTTATTCGGAAAGAATGATTGAATTATGTTCAGGAAAACCAGGAATCTTTTATCTTTTCACATCTTCCTGACATTAATAATGACTAGAAAAAAACACACCGAAATAGAGGACAACAAGAAATGCATGTGGGCCGTGACCCGCAGCGCTGTAACAGGTGTCATTCTGAAGATTCTAGGTAGTTGAAATTTCGTTTATTGCTGACTTCAAAACTATTCTCACTAGCTGAGAATTTTTCTCTGTCTAAGGACAGAAAACTGCTGGTTTGGAATCTAAAGGTTCTTCGTATTAATCACACTCCTGCTACTGGGGAAATGAATGAGTAACTGAATTTGTCATGATTGGGCTTTTTTGCTGTCAGGCTCCACCCTAATGTGACCACAGGTTACAGCGTCTTTATTTCTGCGAAGCTGCCTAAGGTTCTGGGGAGGATTATCCCCGTTTTATGACTACAGACAAAGTGAAATTCCATACCTCTGAGCAATCTGCCAAAGATTCGCTTTGGCAGAGCTGGGAGCTGAAAGACTTCAGCCCCTGAGCTCTGTTTCTGGAGGAAAATGTAAAAATACATGCTCAAGAAAAAAAGGAGGTAATAGTGTGTTGAAGACAGTATTAGTTCAGAAAGAGTAGTGGGAATAAATGGATGAAAGGGACCGTTTGCTATGGCCTTGAAAGGCTAGTCAAAGGAAATGCAGCACTTCCAGCACAGGTCACCTCCTCCCCTCCACCCACCGTTTCCAAACCCGCTTTGTGAAGCCTAAGTTACGTATTTTCTTCCCCAGAGAAGACATTTCCCCCATCCTTCTTTACTCACTACCTCTGTTAATTCCATGAGAACCTTACTGAGTTTTGCTGAGCGCATCGGAGAGAACAAGACGGTCACTTGGGATCTCGTGTGGGATTTATTGCATTCAGCCCGCTGTAGTTACTCCAGACACACTGGAATTTTATTCAGTTTTCTTTGTCTTTTGGCACGCCCTAACCCACACAGGGGTAGTGCTATGAAGGTTTACACGTGTAGAAAGATCTGTTAAAATATTAAAAACAACACAAAACAAAAATCAGCTAACATTATTGTAATTCTTCTTTTCAGATTTATGAAGGAACTGCTCAGATTCAAAGGATGATCATAGCCCGGGAACATATCGGCAAATACAAGGCTTAAAGAAACGTTTCAGGCATGCCTGGTGTGGATGAAGTGTTCTGTGTTCTAATGGAAGAGGATCTGGGAGCGTTTCTCAAGACAGAAGGGCGTGGAAAGACACCTTTTCCTTCAAAATCTTTGCTGTGCACATGATTAAGTAGTCCTGCTGCACACCCCGTCCATTCCCTAACTTCGCTCCTTCTGGCGAAAGGAGACTGGCAGGGACCCTCCCCGTTCCTAGGCTACGTGTGAACTTTGAGGTGGCAAGATAAGCAAGCAGTCCCAGTCTCTGTGCCTCTGTGCGAGCAGTGCCATGGGCAGATGAGGCTGAGCAACAGCTTTCCAGGCTAGCTCCTTCTGGCTGCCAGCTATCTGCACAGGTTCGCATTTTCGAAGCAGGGCTGCGAAGGAGCGTGGCAGGGACCACCCCCATTCCCAGGCTAGATTTGACGTTTGAGGTGGCAAGACAAGCAAGCAGCCCCAGTCTCTGTGCCTCTGTGCAAGCAGTGCCATGGGCAGATGAGGCTGAGCACCAGCTTTCCAGGCTAACCCCTTCTGCCTGCGAGCTATCTGCAGAAGTTCGCATTTTCGGAGCAAGACTGCAGAAGGCGCCCGGCACGGACCCTCAAAGGAACATTGAAAGTTTGAGGTGGCAAGACAAGCAAGCAGCCCCAGTCTCTGTGCCTCTGTGTGAACAGTGCCACGAGCAGAGGAGGCTGAGTAAAAGCTTTCAAGGCTAGCCCCTTCTGCCTGCGAGCTATCTACACAGTTTCGCATATTTGAAATAGGGCTGCCGAGGCTCTCGGCACAGACCCTTATTGTACGTTTGAAGTTTGAGGTGGCAAGACAAGCAAGCAGCCCCAGTCTTTGTGCCTCTCTGCGAGCAGTGCCATGGGCAGATGAGGCTGAGCAACAGGTTTCCAGGCTAGCTCCTTCTGGCTGCCAGCTATCTACACAGGTTCGCATTTTCGAAGCAGGGCTGCGAAGGAGCCTGGCAGGGACCACTCCCATTCCCAGGCTAGATATGACGTTTGAGGTGGCAAGACAAGTAAGCAGCCCCAGTCTCTGTGCCTCTGTGCGAGCAGTGCCATGGGCAGATGAGGCTGAGCAACAGCTTTCCAGGCTAACCCTTTCTGCCTGCGAGCTATCTGCAGACGTTCGCATTTTCGGAGCAAGACTGCAGAAGGCGCCCGGCACGGACCCTCAAAGGAACATTGGAAGTTTGAGGTGGCAAGACAAGCAAGCAGCCCCAGTGTCTGTGCCTCTGTGCGAACAGTGCCATGGGCAGATGAGGCTGAGCAACAGGTTTCCAGGCTAGACCCTTCTGCCTGCCAGCTATCTGCAGACGTTTCCATTCTCGATGAACGGCTGCGAAGGAGCCTGACAGGGACCCTCCCCGTTCCCAGGATACGTGTGAAGTTTGAGGTGCCAAGACAAGCAAGCAGCCCCAGTCTCTGTGCCTCTGTGTGAACAGTGCCACGAGCAGAGGAGGCTAAGCAACAGCTTTCCAGGCTAGCCCCTTCTGCCTGCGAGCTATCTGCACAGTTTCGCATTTTTGAAATAGGGCTGCGGAGGCTCTCGTCACAGACCCTTATGCTACGTTTGAAGTTTGAGGTGGCAAGACAAGCAAGCATCCCCAGTCTTTGTGCCTCTGTGTGAGCAGTGCCATGGGCAGATGAGGCTGAGCAACAGGGTTCCAGGCTAGACCTTTCTGCCTGCGAGCTATCTGCACAGTTTCGCATATTTGAAATAGGGCTGCCGTAGGCTCTCGGCACAGACCCTTATGCTACATTTGAAGTTTGAGGTGGCAAGACAAGCAAGCATCCCCAGTCTTTGTGCCTCTGTGTGAGCAGTGCCATGGGCAGATGAGGCTGAGCAACAGGTTTCCAGGCTAGCCCTTTCTGCCTGCCACCTATCTGCAGACGTTCGCATTTTCAGACCAGGACTGCCGGAGGCGCTCGGCAAGGACCCCTAAGCTACGTTTGAAGTTTGAGGTGGCAAGACAAGCAAGCAGCCCCAGTCTCTGTGCCTCTGTGCGAGCAGTGCCATGGGCAGATGAGGCTGAGCAACAGCTTTCCAGGCTAGCTCCTTCTGCCTGCCAGCTATCTGCACAGGTTCGCATTTTCGAAGCAGGGCTGCGAAGGAGCCTGGCAGGGACCACACCCATTCCCAGGCTACGTTTGAAGTTTGAGGTGGCAAGACAAGCAAGCAGCCCCAGTCTCTGTGCCTCTGTGCGAGCAGTGCCATGGGCAGATGAGGCTGAGCAACAGCTTTCCAGGCTATCTCATTCTGGCTGCCAGCTATCTGCAGACGTTCGCATTTTCGGAGCAGGGCTGCCGGAGGCGACCGGCACGTACGTCCTAGCTACGTTTGAAGTTTGAGGTGGCAAGACAAGCAAGCAGCCCCAGTCTCTGTGCCTCTGTGCGAGCAGTGCCATGAGCACATGAGGCTGAGCAACAGCTTTCCAGGCTAGCCACTTCTGCCTGCCAGCTATCTGCAGACGTTCGCGTTTTCGAAGCAGGGCTACCCGAGGCGTCTGGCATGGACCCACTAACCTACTATTGAAGTTTGAGGTGGCAAGACAAGCAAGAAGCCCCAGTCTCTGTGCCTCTGCGTGAACAGTGCCAAGAGCAGAGGAGGCTGAGCAACAGCTTTCCAGGCTAGCGCCTTCTGCCTGCGAGCTATCTGCACAGTTTCGCATATTTGAAATAGGGCTGCCGAGGCTCTCGTCACAGACCCTTATGCTACATTTGAAGTTTGAGGTGGCAAGACAAGCAAGCAGCCCCAGTGTCTGTGCCTCTGTGCGAGCAGTGCCATGGGCAGATGAGGCTGAGCAACAGCTTTCCAGGCTAGCCCCTTCTACCTGCCGGCTATCTGCAGACGTTCGCATTTTTGGAGCAAGGCTGCCGTAGGCGCCCGGCACGGACCCCCAAAGTAACATTGGAAGTTTGAGGTGGCAAGACAAGCAAGCAGCCCCAGTCTCTGTGCCTCTGTGCGAGCAGTGCCATGGGCAGATGAGGCTGAGCAACAGCTTTCCAGGCTAGCGCATTCTGCCTGCGAGCTATCTGCAGACGTTCTCATTTTCGAAGCAGGGCTGCCTGAGGCGCCAGGCACGGACCCCCTAAGCTACGTTTGAAGTTTGAGGTGGCAAGACAAGCAAGCAGCCCCAGTCTCTGTGCCTCTGTGCGAGTAGTGCCATGGGCAGATGAGGCTGAGCAACAGCTTTCCAGGCTAGCTCTTTCTGCCTGCCAGCTATCTGCACAGGTTCGCATTTTTGAAGCAGGGCTGCGAAGGAGCCTGGCAGGGAACACCCCCATTCCCTGGCTACATTTGATGGTTGAGATGGCAAGACAAGCAAGCAGCTCCAGTCTCTGTGCCTCTGTGCGAGCAGTGTCATGGGCAGATGAGGCTGAGCAACAGCTTTCCAGGCTAGCACCTTCTGCCTGACAGCTATCTGCAGACGTTTGCATTTTCAGACCAGGGCTGCCGGAGGCGCACGGCACGTACGTCCTAAGCTACGTTTGAAGTTTGAGTTGGCAAGACAAGCAAGCAGCCCCATTCTCTGTGCCTCTGTGTGAGCAGTGCCATGGGCGGGGAGATGAGGCTGAGCAACAGCTTTCCAGGCTAGCCCCTTCTGCTTGCGAGCTATCTGCAGACGTTCGCATTTTCACACCAGGTCTGCTGCAGGCCCCCTGCAAGGACAACCTAGTTTACGTTTGATGTTTGAGGGGGAAAGAGAAGCAAGCAGCCCCAGTCTCTGTGCCTCTGTGCGAGCAGTGCCATGGGCAGATGAGGCTGAGCAACAGCTTTCCAGGCTAGCTCTTTCTGCCTGCGAGCTATCTGCACACGTTCGCATTTTCACAGCAGGGCTGACGGAGGCGCCCAGCACGGAACACCTAATATGCATGTGAACTTTGGGGGGGCAAGACAAGCAAGCAGCCCCAGTCTCTGTGCCTCTGTGCGAGCAGTGCCATGGGCAGATGAGACTTAGCAACAGCTTTCCAGGCTAGCTCTTTCTGCCTGCGAGCTATCTGCAGACGTTCGCATTTTCAGAGCAGGGCTGCCTGTGGGGCCCGGCACGGACCACCTAAGTTACTTTTGAAGTTTGAGGTGGCAAGACAAGCAAGCAGCCCCTGTCTCTGTGCCTCTGTGCGAGTAGTGCCACGGGCAGATGAGGCTGAGCAACAGCTTTCCAGGCTAGCTCTTTCTGGCTGCCAGCTATCTGCAGACGTACGCATTTTCGGAGCAAGGCTCCAGCGGCCCCATGCAGCGACCCCAAAAGCTACGTTTGAAGTTTGAGGTGGCAAGAGAAGCAAGCAGCCCCAGTCTCTGTGCCTCTGTGCGAGCAGTGTCATGGGCAGATGAGGCTGAGCAACAGCTTTCCAGGCTAGCTCTTTCTGCCTGCAATCTATCTGCAGACGTTCGCATATTCAGAGCAGGGCTGCCGTCAGCGCCCAGCACAGACCACCTCAGTTACGTCTGAATTTTGAGTGTGCAAGACAAGCAAGCAGCCACAGTCTCTGTGCCTCTGTGCGAGCAGTGGCATGGGCAGATGAGGCTGAGCAACAGCTTTCCAGGCTAGCTCTTTCTGGCTGCGAGCTATCTGCAGACGTTCGCATTTTCGGAGCTGCGCCGCCGTAGCCCCCTGCACGGACCACCTTAGATACATTTGAATTTTGAGGTGGCAAGACAGAAAAGCAGAACTAGTCTCTGTGCCTCTCTGCGAGCAGTGCCATGGGCAGATGAGGCTGAGCAACAGCGTTCCAGGTTTGGTCTTTCTGGCTGCCAGCTATCTGCAGACGTTCGCATTTTCGGAGCAAGGCTCCAGCGACCCCATGCAGCGACCCCAAAAGCTACGTTTGAAGTTTGAGGAGGCAAGACAAGCAAGCAGCCCCAGTCTCTGTGCCTCTGTGCGAGCAGTGTCATGGGTAGATGAGGCTGAGCAACAGGTTTCCAGGCTAGCTCTTTCTGCCTGCAATCTATCTGCAGACGTTCGTGTATTCAGAGCAGGGCTGCCGTCAGCGCCCGGCACAGACCACCTCAGCTACTTCTGAATTTTGAGTGTGCAAGACAAGCAAGCAGCCCCAGTCTCTGTGCCTCTCTGCGAGCAGTGCCATGGGCAGATGAGGCTGAGCAAAATCTTTCCAGGTTAGCGCTTTCTGTCTGCGAGCTATCTGCAGATGTTCGCATTTTCAGAGCAGGGCTGCTAGAGGCCCTTTGCACGGACCCCCAAATATACATTTGATGTTGAAGGTGGCAAGACAAGCAAGCAGCCCCAGTCTCTGTGCCTCTGTGTGAGCAGTGCCATGGGCAGATGAGACTGAGCAACAGCTTTCGAGGCTAGCTCTTTCTGGCTGCGAGCTATCTGCAGACGTTCGCATTTTCAAAGCAGGGCTGCCGGAGGCTCCCAGCACGGGCCCCCTAACCTACGTTTGAATTTTGAGGTGTCAAGACAAGCAAGCAGCCCCAGTCTCTGTGCCTCTGTGGGAGCAGTGCAATTTGCAGATGAGGCTGAGCAACAGCTTTAAAGGCCAGCTTTTTCTGGCTGCGAGCTATCTGCAGATGTTCACATTTTCGAAGCAGGGCTGTGAAAGGAGCCTGCCAGGGACCTCCCTCATTCCCAAATGACTTTCCAAGTTTGGTGTAGCAAGACAAGCAAGAAGCCCCAGTCTCTGTCTCTCTGCGCGAGCAGTGCCATGGACTGATGAGGCTGAGCAACAGGTTTCCAGGCTAGCTCTTTCTGCCTGCAATCTGTCTGCAGACGTTCGCATATTCAGAGCAGGGCTGCCGGCAGCGCCCGGCACAGACCACCTCATCTACGTCTGAATTTTGAGTGTGCAAGACAAGCAAGCAGCCAAAGGCTCTGTGCCTCTGTGCGAGTAGTGCCATGGGCAGATGAGGCTGAGCAACAGCTTTCCAGGCTAGCTCTTTCTGCCTGCGATCTATCTGCAGACGTTCGCATTTTCAGACCAGGTCTGCTGCAGGCCCCCTGCAAGGACAACCTAATTTACGTTTGAAGTTTGAGGGGGAAAGAGAAGCAAGCAGCCCCAGTCTCTGTGCCTCTGTGCGAGCAGTGCCATGGGCAGATGAGGCTTAGCAACAGCTTTCCAGGCTAGCTCTTTCTGCCTGCGAGCTATCTGCAGACGTTCGCATTTTCGGAGCAGCGCCGCAGTAGCCCTCTGCACGGACCACCTTAGCTACATTTGAATTTTGAGGTGGAAAGACAAGGAAGCAGCCCCAGTCTCTGTGCCTCTCTGCGAGCAGTGCCATGGGCAGATGAGGCTGAGCAGCAGCTTTCCAGGCTAGCTCTTTCTGGCTGCGAGCTATCTGCACACTTTCGCATTTTCACAGCAGGGCGGAAGGAGGCGCCCAGCACGGACCACCTTATCTACATTTGAAGTTTAAGGGGCAAGACAAGCAAGCAGCCTCAGTCTCTCTGCCTCTCTGCGAGCAGTGCCATGGGCAGATGAAGGTGATCAACTGCTTTCCAGGCTAGCTCTTTCTGGCTGCTAGCTATCTGCAGACATTCACATTTTCGGAGCAAGGCTCCAGCAGGCCCCCTGCAGGGACCCCCAAAGTTAAGTTTCAAGTTTGAGGAGGCAAGACAAGCAAGTAGCCCCAGTCTCTGTGCCTCTGTGCGAGCAGTGCCATGGGCAGATGAGGCTGAGCAACAGCTTTCCAGACTAGCTCTTTCTGGCTGCGAGCTATCTGCAGACGTTCGCATTTTCATAGCAGGGCTGCTAGAGGCCCTTTGCACGTGTGGGGGGATGGCAAGGCTCGACCGAATTGCTTGTTGTAGAAAATCCATTTTAAGCTTAGCACACGGTGTCCTTGACAGAACAAGGAATTTAACAAATCAACTCTGCGGTTAGCAAGAATGTGAAAAACAAGATGCAGCTGGAGAAGAATGAGGCAGTATGGGCGGAGTTGACATTTTAGCTAGCTAGCCAATAATGAGCTCTAACTTTGCAATATGTAGTAGCTAATTAATCACTCTATAAATTGTGTAACCAAACTGTAATAAACGAAGCTTGCTTATCACTCACATTGAGTCGGCTGCATTCTTCCGCCGCTTCTCCAGGTTCGCGACCCTCGGGGCAGGACTTAGCCGATCGCCCCGACATTTGGCGCCCGAACAGGGACCTGGAGCAGTGGCAAGGAGCGGGGCACTGGGAGCAGCGACCAGGGGGCAGAAGCGACCGAACACTGCGCTGTGGTGTGTCGACTTAGGAGCCTGACTACGTGATTTTGCGTACGCTCGCCACCGCAAGGGCTACAGGTTAAGGGCTGCAAGGATATCGCTTCGGCAGGTATATGTTTTTAATTGTTGTTAAAGGATAAAGGCTTATTGTTAAAGGTATGGATAAGGAAGTAGCCCTAGAGTTATTACAGCGCTTTTTAGAAAAGCGGGGAGTAGAGCTTGGTTGTATTAAACAACTAGCGGGACTAGTGGCAACCGGTAAGCTCAAGGGGTTTTTTAAGACTCCAGATTCGTTATTTGAGGAGAAGGAGTGGAGGGATTTTGGAGACGTGTTATGGGATATGGTGATTGATGATGACAAGATAGGTAAAAAGTTAATGAAGCCGTGGCGGGAGGTTATCAATTGCATTAAGAGGTATAAAGTTGAGAAAAACCTTGCGGCCGTTGTTACTCAGAAGTTGGAAAAGGTAGAGCCGTCAGCCCCCCCGCCGGAGGCGGGATGTTCCTTGTTTTCTAGTGGAACCACGGCACCCCCTGGAGACAATGCCTGGTTATTTAGCACGAGTAAGGTCCCGGAGCCTCCGTGCTGGGAAAAAGTGAAGGTGACGATGGAGGGGTCTAGTAACAATCAAGAGGCTGAGGAAGAAAAGAAGTTAGGGATAGGGCGGAAGGTGGAGCAGCAAGGGATGGAGCAAGGAAAGGGGGAGAAAGGGAATAAAGAAACGGGAAAGGATAGTGGGACCTGTAGGAGACCGATGGGTATTAATTGGAGGAAGGTGGCAGACGAAGCGTCTGAGGCAGGGGAATTTCTCCCCTTGGCCTTTCCGGTAGCGTTTGAAGAAGATGCGCATGGGGATTATCATGGTAATCATGCTCCGTTAGGCTGGAAATTGTTGTCACAGTTACGGAACACGGTGAATGAATCAGGTTTGCACGGCGAGCCATCTAAGCAGATGTTGAATTATATATGGGGGGGTGCTGTGCTTTGTCCTGAGGATATTAAGGTTATTATGCGAATGATTATGACTCAGTCGCAGTTATTGTTGTGGCAGGCCCATTGGCAGCGATATTGTGAAGCGTCCGCTCAAACGCCGCGGGAGCAGGGCGATCCGCTGCGAGGCGTAACAGTAGAACAACTGATGGGGGCAGGTCCTTTTGTCACAATCAGGGCACAACTGCAGATGGGGCCGCAGCGATGCTTGGAGCCTATGCGTACGGCTAGAGCTGCTCTTGAACACGTTAAAATCGCACAGCCCTCGCCGTCCTATATGGGCATTAAGCAAGGAAGGGAGGAAACTTTTGCTAGCTTTATTGATCGCCTCACTAGTGCCATAGAACAGTCAGATGTACCGGAATGGATGAGGGCAGCTTTGCTGAGGCAGTGTGTTATTCAGAATTCGAATACTCAAACCAGAAACATCATAAGTTCTTTACCCGCTGATGCCACAGTAGAACTGATGTTGGATAGAATGAGTAGGGTACCGGTAGGACCACAAGCTATGTTGGTCGAGGCTATGAAACAGTTAGGAAGCGATATCCTTCAAGCCCAACAACAGGCCTTCACAGCCCAACAGCAAATCCAACAGCAAGTGTTCGCCGCTCTGCAACCCCTTCGAGTTAATGCTGCGGAGGCACGACCGAAGCCGCCACGAAACTTTAAGTGTTACCGATGTGGGCGAGAAGGACATATGAGACGTAATTGTCAAGCCACGAGGGTGTGGTGTGAGAACTGCCGTACGAACAATCACAATACTGAGATATGTCTCAAGTCGGGAAACGGACGGATGAGCGCGTCGAGCCGTCGCGCCCCGACACAAGTAGCCGCTCCAGCAGTGCAGCAATCGGCCACCAACTTACAAATGCCCGCAACGACATCGGCAGCCAGTTACAGCCAGCAACCGCCGGCAGCCTCGGATTGGATGTGGCAACGACAGTAGCTGTCATCCTCTTGGATCAAAAGCCCCAACAAATACCCAGCAATGCGAAGGGACCCGTGACTATCAACAAGCAAGCGTGTGGAGCGTTGCTGCTTGGTCGCTCGTCAACAAGCCTAAAGGGTTTAACGGTCATCCCAGGACGCATTGATGCCGACTATACTGGAACTATTGACATCATTGTCCAGACATCGTTTCCGCCAATACATATTCCAGCAGGCAGCAGAATTGCTCAGTTGGTACCGCTGCCGCACCTGACCGCGGACATTCCTCCGAAGAACGTCACCCCCCGGGAAGACCGAGGATTTGGCTCAACGGGAGCAGGAGTATTCCTGACCATGTCAATGAACCGCCGACCGGCCACGGTGGCTACATTAGAAGCCCGGGGTCAACAAATTCAACTATCACTGTTATTGGACACAGGTGCTGATTTAACTATTGTAGAGGAGAGGCTTTGGCCTAAAACATGGCCTACCAAACCAATGGAGCGAGGTGTGGAAGGGGTAGGAGGATACACTCCGGTACAACGGAGCGTAGACCGTATTGTGATAACCATAGACAACAGACACGCAACCGTACCAGTCACCATCATGCCTCTCCCGAACGGAGTGAATGGCCTAATTGGAAGAGACGTTCTTGATCAGCTGGGAGTAGTGTTAACCACCGAAAGGGTTTTTCAGTAACGGTCACTGCAGCCTGGGCTTTCCCGATCCCTTTGCAATGGATGACAAATGATCCAGTGTGGGTCGAGCAGTGGCCGTTAAGGCAGGAAAGCCTCGCCGCCGCTCATCAAATAGTGCAAGAACAATTAGACCAAAAACATCTGCGGTTATCGACAAGCCCTTGGAATACCCCAATTTTTGTGATCAAGAAGAAATCTGGGAAATTTAGGCTAGTGCATGACTTAAGGGCAGTTAACACTCAAATGCAATCGATGGGAGCGCTGCAGCCAGGACTACCTAACCCCGCTATGTTACCAGAGCATTGGAGACTGTTGATAGTGGACTTAAAAGATTGCTTTTTTACTATTGCATTACACGAGCAAGATATGCAACGCTTCGCGTTTACTTTGCCCTCTGTTAACAAAGAGACGCCAGCACAGCGTTTTGAATGGACAGTATTACCACAAGGAATGAAAAATAGTCCCACGCTGTGCCAGTTGTACGTGGACAATGCACTACAACCCTTAAGGAAATTATGGCCACACACGTTAATTTATCATTATATGGATGATATCCTGCTCGCGCAGGAGTCGGAGTTCAGCGCCGAACAAGTTCAGCTATTACATACGACACTGAGAGAGAATGGCTTAATAATAGCTGTTGAAAAAATTCAAACGAAAGCGCCATGGCTATATCTAGGCTGGAAGATTTCTGACTCTCAGATCCACCCACAAAAACTGCAACTCAACACGTCAATCAAGACACTGCATGACGCCCAAAGGCTGATGGGAGACATCCAGTGGATCCGTCCTGTCGTCGGAATATCCAACGCACAGCTGGACAGCCTTCGACCGTTACTACGTGGGACAGACCCAACTACACCGGTGCAACTTACGTCGGAACAGCAGCGTATCCTCTCTCAAATTGCTGACCAGATTGCCTCACGTTTCGTTCACCGTCGTGACCCCGACCTCCCTATTGACCTTTGTGTATTTTTAACAAATTCTCATCTATTAGGAGCCCTATCGCAATTTAAAAGGAAAAAGGGGGAGGTGGAGGGTGAAGGCAAGGGCGTGAAAGAGGAAATACGGGTGTTAGAATGGGTTTTTCCTAGACTTCAGCCAAGAAAATCGATACAGACTAGGGTAGAATCAGTAGCGGAGTTGATTAAGAAAGGGCGAAAACGCATATGGCAGGTTACAGGGCAAGAGGTTAAAACAATATATCTTCCCCTGCACAAGGAAGCCATTGACTGGTATTTGGCAAATAACTCAGAATTTTGTGAGGCATTATTGACCACAGGCCTGGAAATTGCAATAGCACCCCTAAAATCACCGTTGGTACAATGGATCGGTCATAACGAATGGGTTCAACAGCCACTGTACAGCGAAATCCCCTTGAAAGAGGCTCAAACAGTATTCACCGATGCGGGAAAAAGGTCAAAAAGGGCGGCAGTCACATGGTTTGTCAACAATGAGTGGCACCACCACTTGTTGGAGGCAGCCAGTGGCGATTCGCTACAAACCTTAGAACTCGCTGCGGTGGTGTGGGCCCTGGGGAAGTGGCTAGAAAACCGACTTAATATAGTGACTGATTCCCTGTATGTGGCCGGGGTGCTGCAAAGAATTGAGGATGCACAGATTAAAGAAGTTAGAAATACCAGACTTGGGCAGCTCTTTCGCCAGCTACATACACTAATACGAGGGGGAAGGGTCCCTTATGCAGTCATACACATACGGAGCCATATGTGGGACATTGGCCTTGGGGAAGGGAATCAAAGAGCAGATAAGTTAGTTATGATTACCGCTCCAGTTAACGAGTTTGTGAAAGCTAGGGAATCACACAATGCTTTCCACCAAAATGCTAGAGGCCTTCAAAAGCAATTTCGTATCACAACAGAAGAAGCAAGAGGTATCGTGAGAACATGCCCACAGTGTAGTCATCATGGTCCTGGCTTAGGGATAGGGGTCAACCCACGAGGTCTCGGCCCGAATGAAATATGGCAAATGGACGTGACGCACGTCCCGTCGTTTGGTCAACAGAAATATTTACATGTCACCATTGATACCTTCAGTCACTTTGTCTGGGCCACTGCACAAAGGGGGGAGAAAGCTATCCATGTAGCCAGGCACCTCACTAGTTGTTTTGCCGTTATGGGTCTACCAAAACAGATAAAGACAGATAACGGCCCGGCATATAAAAGTGAAAAGATTAGAAAGTTTGTTCAGCAATGGGGCATTCAGCACGTCACAGGAATTCCGCATTCACCTACCGGTCAGGCCATCGTAGAGCGGATGAATCAAACCTTAAAGGATTATGTAAACAAATTTGGAGATGTATCAGATATTAGTGAGAGGGTTAACAAAACGCTGTTTGTGCTTAATTATTTGTGTATATTTGAGGGACACCAGGAACCCCCTGTGAGAATACATGCCGGAACGGCTCCCAAAGAATTACCCAAAATGCGGGTGATGTATAAAGACCCAGAATCCGGACAATGGTTAGGCCCTGCTGCCGTACAGTATATAGGTAGAGGTTATATGTGTGTCATTACTCCTGTAGGCCCAAAGTGGGTACCTGCCAGATGGACTCGGCCGGTCTGTCAATTGGATGAGGAGAAGAACTGAAGATTGAGAACTGGATCAACAGCGAATTACCAACAGGAACATGGGTTCATGGATGACTGGTTAGAAAGGTTATTTGGGAATATTCCTATATGGCTGAAGGGGTTAATCAAGGAAGGTTTGCGCTCGCTATTATCTATCTTAGTTTTAATTTTAGGGGTAGGGATAGCCATTAAGTGTGTGAAGAAAACGGTGCATGCAGTAGTTGGTCAAGTCTGGCTTGCCCAAAAAGAAAAAGGGGGAAGTGTGGGGGGATGGCAAGGCTCGACCGAATTGCTTGTTGTAGAAAATCCATTTTAAGCTTAGCACACGGTGTCCTTGACAGAACAAGGAATTTAACAAATCAACTCTGCGGTTAGCAAGAATGTGAAAAACAAGATGCAGCTGGAGAAGAATGAGGGAGTATGGGCGGAGTTGACATTTAGCTGGCTAGCCAATAATGAGCTCTAACTTTGCAATATGTAGTAGCTAATTAATCACTCTATAAATTGCGTAACCAAACTGTAATAAACGAAGCTTGCTTATCACTCACATTGAGTCGGCTGCATTCTTCCGCCGCTTCTCCAGGTTCGCGACCCTCGGGGCAGGACTTAGCCGATCGCCCCGACAGCACGGACCCCCAAATATACATTTGATGTTGAAGGTGGCAAGACAAGCAAGCAGCCCCAGTCTCTGTGCCTCTGTGCGAGCAGTGCCATGGGCAGATGAGGCTGAGCAACAGCTTTCCAGGCTATTTCATTCTGGCTGCCAGCTATCTGCAGACGTTCGCATTTTCGGAGCAGGGCTGCCGGAGGCGACCGGCACGTACGTCCTAGCTACGTTTGAAGTTTGAGGTGGCAAGACAAGCAAGCAGCCCCAGTCTCTGTGCCTCTGTGCGAGCAGTGCAATGGGCAGATGAGGCTGAGCAACAGCTTTAAAGGCCAGCTTTTTCTGGCTGCGAGCTATCTGCAGATGTTCACATTTTCGAAGCAGGGCTGTGAAAGGAGCCTGCCAGGGACCTCCCTCATTCCCAAATGACTTTCCAAGTTTGGTGTAGCAAGACAAGCAAGAAGCCCCAGTCTCTGTCTCTCTGCGCGAGCAGTGCCATGGACTGATGAGGCTGAGCAACAGGTTTCCAGGCTAGCTCTTTCTGCCTGCAATCTGTCTGCAGACGTTCGCATATTCAGAGCAGGGCTGCCGGCAGCGCCCGGCACAGACCACCTCATCTACGTCTGAATTTTGAGTGTGCAAGACAAGCAAGCAGCCAAAGGCTCTGTGCCTCTGTGCGAGTAGTGCCATGGGCAGATGAGGCTGAGCAACAGCTTTCCAGGCTAGCTCTTTCTGCCTGCGATCTATCTGCAGACGTTCGCATTTTCAGACCAGGTCTGCTGCAGGCCCCCTGCAAGGACAACCTAATATACGTTTGAAGTTTGAGGGGGAAAGAGAAGCAAGCAGCCCCAGTCTCTGTGCCTCTGTGCGAGCAGTGCCATGGGCAGATGAGGCTGAGCAACAGCTTTCCAGGCTAGCTCTTTCTGCCTGAGAGCTATCTGCAGACGTTCGCATTTTCGGAGCAGCGCCGCAGTAGCCCTCTGCACGGACCACCTTAGCTACATTTGAATTTTGAGGTGGAAAGACAAGGAAGCAGCCCCAGTCTCTGTGCCTCTCTGCGAGCAGTGCCATGGGCAGATGAGGCTGAGCAACAGCTTTCCAGGCTAGCTCTTTCTGGCTGCGAGCTATCTGCACACTTTCGCATTTTCACAGCAGGGCGGAAGGAGGCGCCCAGCACGGACCACCTTATCTACATTTGAAGTTTAAGGGGCAAGACAAGCAAGCAGCCTCAGTCTCTCTGCCTCTCTGCGAGCAATGCCATGGGCAGATGAGGTTGAGCAACAGCTTTCCAGGCTAGCTCTTTGTGCCTGCGAGCTATATGCAGACGTTCGCATATTCGTAGCAGGCGTGCAGGAGCGCGCTGCATGGACCCGAGAAGATACGTTTGAAGTTTGAGGGCGCAACACAAGCAAGCAGCACCAGTCTCTGTGCCTCTGTGCGAGCAGTGCCATGGGCAGATGAAGGTGATCAACTGCTTTCCAGGCTAGCTCTTTCTGGCTGCCAGCTATCTGCAGACATTCGCATTTTCGGAGCAAGGCTCCAGCAGTCCCCCTGCAGGGACCCCCAAAGTTAAGTTTCAAGTTTGAGGAGGCAAGACAAGCAAGTAGCCCCAGTCTCTGTGCCTCTGTGCGAGCAGTGCCATGGGCAGATGAGGCTGAGCAACAGCTTTCCAGACTAGCTCTTTCTGGCTGCGAGCTATCTGCAGACGTTCTCATTTTCAGAGCAGGGCTGCTAGAGGCCCTTTGCACAGACCCCCAAATATACATTTGATGTTGAAGGTGGCAAGACAAGCAAGCAGCCCCAGTCTCTGTGCCTCTGTGGGAGCAGTGCCATGGGCAGATGAGGCTGAGCAACTCCTTTCCAGGCTAGCTCTTTCTGTCTGCGATCTATCTGCAGACGTTCGCATATTCGGAGCAGGCCTGCAGGAGCCCGCTGCACGGACCCCCAAAGATACTTTTGAAGTTTGAGAGTGCAACACAAGCAAGCAGACCCAGTCTCTGTGCCTCTGTGCGAGCAGTGCCATGGGCAGATGAGGCTGAGCAACAGCTTTCCAGGCTAGCTCTTTCTCCCTGCGAGCTATCTGCAGACGTTCGCATTTTCAAGGCAGGGCTGCCGGAGGCGCCTTTACGGAACACCTAAGCTACGTTTGAGGTTTAAGGAGGCAAGACAGGCAAGCAGCCCCAGTCCCTGTGCCTCTCTGCGAGCAGTGCCATGGGCAGATGAGGCTGAGCAACAGCTTTCCAGGCTAGCTCTTTCTGGCTGCGAGCTATCTGCACACTTTCGCATTTTCACAGCAGGGCGGAAGGAGGCGCCCAGCACGGACCACCTTATCTACATTTGAAGTTTAAGGGGCAAGACAAGCAAGCAGCCTCAGTCTCTCTGCCTCTCTGCGAGCAATGCCATGGGCAGATGAGGTTGAGCAACAGCTTTCCAGGCTAGCTCTTTGTGCCTGCGAGCTATATGCAGACGTTCGCATATTCGTAGCAGGCGTGCAGGAGCGCGCTGCATGGACCCGAGAAGATACGTTTGAAGTTTGAGGGCGCAACACAAGCAAGCAGCACCAGTCTCTGTGCCTCTGTGCGAGCAGTGCCATGGGCAGATGAAGGTGATCAACTGCTTTCCAGGCTAGCTCTTTCTGGCTGCCAGCTATCTGCAGACATTCGCATTTTCGGAGCAAGGCTCCAGCAGTCCCCCTGCAGGGACCCCCAAAGTTAAGTTTCAAGTTTGAGGAGGCAAGACAAGCAAGTAGCCCCAGTCTCTGTGCCTCTGTGCGAGCAGTGCCATGGGCAGATGAGGCTGAGCAACAGCTTTCCAGACTAGCTCTTTCTGGCTGCGAGCTATCTGCAGACGTTCTCATTTTCAGAGCAGGGCTGCTAGAGGCCCTTTGCACAGACCCCCAAATATACATTTGATGTTGAAGGTGGCAAGACAAGCAAGCAGCCCCAGTCTCTGTGCCTCTGTGGGAGCAGTGCCATGGGCAGATGAGGCTGAGCAACTCCTTTCCAGGCTAGCTCTTTCTGTCTGCGATCTATCTGCAGACGTTCGCATATTCGGAGCAGGCCTGCAGGAGCCCGCTGCACGGACCCCCAAAGATACTTTTGAAGTTTGAGAGTGCAACACAAGCAAGCAGACCCAGTCTCTGTGCCTCTGTGCGAGCAGTGCCATGGGCAGATGAGGCTGAGCAACAGCTTTCCAGGCTAGCTCTTTCTCCCTGCGAGCTATCTGCAGACGTTCGCATTTTCAAGGCAGGGCTGCCGGAGGCTCAGGGCACGGACCCCTTAAGGTACATTTGAAGTTTGAGGAAGCAAGACAAGCAAGCAGCCCCAGTCTCTTTGCCTCTGTGCGAGCAGTGCCATGGGCAGATGAGGCTGAGCAACAGCTTTACAGGCCAGCTCTTTCTGGCTGCGAGCGATCTGCAGACGTTCACATTTTCGAAGCAGGGCTGTGAAAGGAGCCTGCCAGGGACATCTTTCATTCCCAAACTACTTTCCAAGTTTGATGTGGCAAGACAAGCAAGAAGCACCATTCTCTGTCTCTCTGCGCGAGCAGTGCCATTGTCAGATGAGGCTGAGCAACAGCTTTCCAGGCTAGCTCTTTCTGCCTGCAATCTATCTGCAGACGTTCGCATATTCAGAGCAGGGCTGCCGGCAGCGCCCGGCACAGACCACCTCAGCTACGTTTGAATTTTGAGTGTGCAAAACAAGCAAGCAGCCCCAGTCTCTGTGCCTCTGTGCGTGCAGTGCCATGGGCAGATGAGGCTGAGCAACAGCTTTCCAGGCTAGCTCTTTCTGTCTGCGATCTATCTGCAGACGTTCGCATATTCGGAGCAGTCCTGCAGGAGCCCGCTGCACGGACCCCCAAAGATACTTTTGAAGTTTGAGGTGGCAAGACAAGCAAGCAGCCCCAGTCTCTGTGCCTCTGTGCGAGCAGTGCCATGGGCAGATGAGGCTGAGAAACAGCTTTACAGGCCAGCTTTTTCTGGCTGCAAGCTATCTGCAGACGTTCGCATTTTCGGAGCAGGGCTGCCGGAGGTTCCCGGCACGGACCACCTAAGCTACGTTTGAAGTTTGAGGTGGCAAGACAAGCAAGCAGCCCCAGTCTCTGTGCCTCTGTGCGAGCAGTGCCATGGGCAGATGAGGCTGAGCAACAGCTTTACAGGCCAGCTCTTTCTGGCTGCGAGCTATCTGCAGACGTTCACATTTTCGAAGCAGGGCTGTGAAAGGAGCCTGCCAGGGACCTCCCTCATTCCCAAACTACTTTCCAAGTTTGATGTGGCAAGACAAGCAAGAAGCACCATTCTCTGTCTCTCTGCGCGAGCAGTGCCATGGACTGATGAGGCTGAGCAACAGCTTTACAGGCCAGCTCTTTCTGCCTGCAATCTATCTGCAGACATTCGCATTTTCGGAGCAGGGTTGTGAAAGGAGCCTGCCAGGGACCTCCCTCATTCCCAGACTACTTTCCAAGTTTGATGTGGCAATACAAGCAAGCAGCCGCAGTCTCTGTGCCTCTGTGCGAGCAGTGCCATGGGCAGATGAGGCTCAGCAACAGCTTTCCAGGCTAGCTATTTCTTGCTGCGAGCTATCTTCAGACGTTCACATTTTCAGAGCAGGGCTGCCGGAGGACCCCTGCACGGCTCCTCATATATACGTCGGAAGTTTGAGGGGGCAAGACAAGCAAGCAGCCCCAGTCTCTGTGCCTCTGTGCGAGCAGTGCCATGGACAGATGAAACTGAGCAACAGCTTTCCAGGCTAGCTATTTCTGGCTGCGAGCTATCTGCAGACGTTCGCATTTTTGGAGCAGGGCTTCCGGAGGCGCCCGGCACAGACCACCTAAGCTATGTTTGAAGTTTGAGGTGGCAAGACAAGCAAGCAGCCCCAGTCTCTGTGCCTCTGTGCGAGCAGAGCCATGTGCAGATGAGGCTGAGCAACAGCTTTCCAGGCTAGCTCTTTGTGGCTGCCAGCTATCTGCAGACGTTCACGTTCTAAGAGCAGGCCTGCCGGAAGAACCCGGCACCAACCAACTAATCTAAATTTGAAGTTTGAGGGGCAAGACAAGGAGACATCCCCAGTCTCTGTGCCTCTGTGCGAGCAGTGCAATGGGCAGATGAGGCTGAGCAACAGCTTTCGAGGCTAGCTCTTTCTGCCTGAGAGCTATCTGCAGACGTTCGCATTTTCAAAGCAGGGCTGCCGGAGGCTCCCGGCACGGACCCCCTAACCTACGTTTGAAGTTTCAGGTGGCAAGACAAGCAAGCAGCCCCAGTCTCTTTGCCTCTGTGCGAGCAGTGCCATGGGCAGATGAGGCTGAGCAACAGCTTTACAGGCCAGCTTTTTCTGGCTGCGAGCTATCTACAGATGTTCACATTTTCGAAGCAGGGCTGTGAAAGGAGCCTGCCAGGGACCTCCCTCATTCCCAAACTACTTTCCAAGTTTGATGTAGCAAGACAAGCAAGAAGCCCCAGTCTCTGTCTCTCAGCGCGAGCAGTGCCATGGACTGATGAGGCTGAGCAACAGCTTTCGAGGCTAGCTCTTTCTGCCTGCAATCTGTCTGCAGATGTTCGCATATTCGGAGCAGGCCTGCAGGAGCCCGCTACACGGACCCTCAAAGATACTTTTGAAGTTTGAGGGTGCAAGACAAGCAAGCAGCCCCAGTCTCTGTGCCTCTGTGCGAGCAGTGCCATGGGCAGATGAGGCTGAGCAACAGCTTTCCAGGCTAGCTCTTTCTGTCTGCGATCTATCTGCAGACGTTCGCATATTCGGAGCAGTTCTGCAGGAGCCCGCTGCACGGACCCCCAAAGATACTTTTGAAGTTTGAGGTGGCAAGACAAGCAAGCAGCCCCAGTCTCTGTGCCTCTGTGCGAGTAGTGCCATGGGCAGATGAGGCTGAGCAACAGCTTTCCAGGCTAGCTCTTTCTGGCTGCGAGCTATCTGCAGACGTTCGCATTTTCAGAGCAGGACTGCCGTAGGCCCCCTGCAAGGACCACCTAAGCTAAGTTTGAATTTGGAGGGGACAAGACCAGCAAGCAGCCCCAGTCTCTGTGATTCTGTGCGAGCAGTGCCATGGGCAGATGAGGCTGAGCAACAGCTTTCGATGCTAGCTCTTTCTGGCTGCGAGCTATATGCAGACGTTCGCATTTTCAGAGCAGGGCTGCCGGAGGCGCCTTTACGGAACACCTAAGCCACGTTTGAGGTTTAAGGAGGCAAGACAAGCAAGCAGGCCCAGTCTCTGTGCCTCTGTGCGAGCAGTGCCATGGGCAGATGAGGCTGAGCAACAGCTTTCCAGGTTAGCTCTTTCTGGCTGCGAGCTATCTGCAGACGTTGGCATTTTCGGAGAAGGCCTGCCAGAGGCCCCCTGCAAGGACCACCTAAGCTACGTTTGAATTTGGAGGGGACAAGAGAAGCAAGCAGCCCCAGTCTCTGTGCCTCTGTGCGAGCAGTGCCATGGGCAGATGAGGCTGAGCAACAGCTTTCCAGGCTAGCTCTTTCTGCCTGCGAGCTATCTGCAGACGTTAGCATTTTCAGAGCAGAGCTGCTGGAGGTCCCCTGTACGGACCACCTAAGCTACGTTTGAAATTTGAGGTGGCAAGACAAGCTAGCAGCCCCAGTCTCTGTGCCTCTGTGCGTGCAGTGCCATGGGCAGATGAAGCTGAGTAACAGCTTTCCAGGCTAGGTCTTTCTGACTGCGAGCTATCTGCAGACGTTCGCATTTTCAGAGCAGGGCTGCCGGAGTTCCCCTGCACGGACCCCCAAATATACGTTTGAAGTTTGAGGTGGCAAGACAAGCAAGCAGCCCCAGTCTCTGTGCCTCTGTGTTAGCAGTTCCATGAGCAGATGAGGCTGAGCAACAGCTTTCCAGGCTCGCTGTTTCTGGCTGCGAGGTATCTGCAGATGTTCGCATTTCCAGAGCAGAACTGCCGGAGCCCCCGGCACGCACCCCCAAATCTACGTGTGAAGTTTGATGGGGCAAGACAAGCAAGCAGCCCCAGTCTCTGTGCCTCTGTGCGAGCAGTGCCATGGGCAGATGAAGCTGAGCAACAGCTTTCCAGGCTAGCTCTTTCTGGCTGCAATCTATCTGAAGACGTTCACATTTTCAAAGCAGGGCTACCGGAGACGCCTGGCACGGACCCCCTATCTAAGTTTGAAGTTTGAGGGGGCAAGACAAGCAAGCAGGCCCAGTCTCTGTGCCTCTGTGCGAGCAGTGCCATGGGCAGATGAGGCTGAGCAACAGCTTTCCGAGCTATCGTCTTCTGGCTGTGATCTACTTGAAGATGTTTGCATTTTTGGAGCAGGTCTGCGAAATGCTCCTGGCAGAGACCCCGTAAGGTACGTTTGAATTTTGAGGTGGCTAGACAGGCAAGCTGCCCCAGTCTCTGTGCTCCTATGTGAGCAGTGCCATGGGCAGATGAGGCTGAGCAACAGCTTTCCAGGCTAGCCTCTTCTGGCTGCGAGCTACATGCTCTAATACTAGAAGCATATGTGGTTAGCACAGTATACAGTTTGTTTAGGGATAACTACTGAAGAAGGAAACATCAGATATACAGTTTCTGTAATGACATGTAACACTATTTGAATTAATTATTTGTTTGGACATAGTAAAAGTTTACATAGCTAAGAAGCTATCCCTCAGGGAATATGTATATATTTTTTTTGCAACCTGTCCAAGCAATTAATTCTGTTTTCTTTCTTTCTTCTGTTCTGTTGTGTTCACATGTAGTATTCTCTTGCTTTCTGTAATATTGTGTTGTGTTCTCCTGTGTTCTGATGTGTACTCATTTTTCGTGTTCTGTTGTTTTTTGTTGTGTTCTGTTGTGTTCTGTTGTGTTCTGCTGTGTTCTGACGTGTTCTTTTGTGTTCTGATGTATTGTGTTCTTTTTTGTTCTGTTCTGTTTTTTTCTGTTTTGTTCTGATGTGTTCTATTGTGTTCTGATGTGTAGTGTTCTATTGTGTTCTGATATGTTTTCTTGTGTTCTCATTTATAGTATTCTCCTGTGTTCTGATGTGTTCTGCTGTGTTATGTTGTGTTCTGTTGTGTTCTCTGATGTTCTGATGTATTCTCATGTGTACTGTTCTGTTGTGTTCTTTTGTGTTCTGTTGTGTTCTGTTGTGTTCTCATGTGTAGTGTTCTGTTCTGTTCTCTTCTGTTTTGTTCTGTTGTGTTCTATTGTGTTCAATTCTGTTCACATGTGTAGTGTTCTCATGTTCTGTTGTGTTCTTGTGTGTTCTGTTGTGTTCTGATGTGTTCTCATGTGTAGTATTGTGTTGTGTTCTATTGTGTTCTTTTGTGTTCTGTTGTGTCTTCATGTGTTGTGTTGTGTTCTGTTTTGTTCTGATGTGTTCTCAGGTGCAGTGTTCTTTTGTGTTCTGTTGTGTTCTGTTGTGTTCTATTGTGTTCTCATGTGTAGTGTTCTGTGGTGTTCTGTTGTGTTCTGTGGTGTTCTGTTGTGTTCTGATGTGTACTCATGTATAGTGTTCTGTTGTGTTCTGTTGTGTTCTGATTACTTCACATGTAGCATTTTGTAGTGGTGTGTAGTGTTCTGTTGTGTTCTGCTGTGTTATGATGTGTTCTGATGTGTTCTGTTGTGTTCTGATGTGTTCTCAGATGTAGGGTTCTGTTGTGTTCAGTGGTGTTCTGTTGTGTTCTGTGTGTTCTGTTGTGTTCTGATGTGTTCTCATGTGTAGTGTTCTGTTGTTTTCTGTTGTCTTCTGTTGTGTTCTGCTGTGTTCTGATGTGTTCTGTTGTGGTCTGTTGTGTTCTCATGTGTAGTGTTCTTTTGTGTTCTGTTGTGATCTCTTGTGCTCTGTTGTGTTTACGTGTAGTGTTCTGTGTTGTGTAATATTGTGTTGTGTTCTGTTGTGTTCTGTTGTGTTCTGCTGTGTTCTGCTGTGTTCTGTTGTGTTCTAATGTGTTGTGTTCTGTTGTGTTCTGTTGTGTTCTGTTTTGTTCTGATGTGTTCTGATGTGTTCTCATGTGTAGTGTTCTGTTGTTTTCTGTTGTCTTCTCTTCTGTTGTGTTCTGCTGTGTTCTGATGTGTTCTGTTGTGGTCTGTTGTGTTCTCATGTGTAGTGTTCTGTTGTGTTCTGTTGTGATCTCTTGTGCTCTGTTGTGTTTACGTGTAGTGTTCTGTGTTGTGTAATATTGTGTTGTGTTCTGCTGTGTTCTGTTGTGTTCTGATGTGTTCTCATGTGTTCTCATGTTTAGTGTTCTGTTGTTTTTTGTTGTGTTCTAATGTGTTCTGTTCTGTTGTGTTCTGTTGTGTTCTGTTGTGTTCTGTTTTGTTCTGATGTGTTCTGCTGTGTTCTCATTTTTAGTGTTCTGTTGTTTTTTGTTGTGCTCTGATGTGTTCTGTTATATTCTGATGTGCAGTGTTCTGTTGTGTTCTGTTGTGTTCTCTTGTGTTCTCATGTGTTCTCATGTGTAGTGTTCTGTTGTCTTCTGTTGTGTTCTGATGTGTTCTGTTGTATTATGTGTTCTGTTGTGTTCTGATGTGTAGTGTTCTGTTGTGTTCTGATGTGTTCTCTTGTGTTCTCAAGTGTATTGTTCTGTTCTGTTGTGTTCTGTTGTGTTCTACTGTGTTCTGTTCTGTTCACATGTGTAGTGTTGAGTTGTGTTCAGTGATGTTCTTATGTGTTCTGTTGTGTTCTGATGTGTTCTCATGTGTACTATTGCGTTGTCTTCTGTTGTGTTTTCAAGTGTAGTGTTCTGTTGTGTTCTGTTTTGTTATGATGTGTTCTCCTGTGTAGTGTTCTACTGTGTTCCGTAGTCTTCTGTTGTGTTCTGTTGTATTCTCTTGGGTTCTGTGATGTTCTGATGTGTAGTGTTCTGTTTCGTTCTATTGTGTTCTGATGTGTTCACATGTGAAGTGTTCTGTTGTGTTCTGTTCTCTTCAAGTGTGTAGTGTTCTGTTTTGTTCTGTTGTGTTCTCTTGTCTTCACATGTGTAGTGTTCTGCTGTGTTCTGTTTGGTTCTGATGTGTTCTGATGTGTTCTCATTTTCACCGGACTCCAGGAAGGGGCACAGCCGGGGGGTGGGGGCTGACCCCACCTGGCCGAACAGAGCCCGGTGTTCCATACCCTGTGACGTCACGCTGGGTTCCGGTGGGGAGGGCGGGGCGGCGGGAAGGCACTCGCGGCTTGGGGGGACGCAGCACCGGTCCTGTTTCGGGAGAGCGGCTGTCTGGGTTGTACGGTTCGTTGTTGTGTTTTCTCCTTATTTGTATCATTGTTGTTCCTGTTTTCCCTCTGTTTGCTGTTCTGTTAAACTGCCCTTATCCCGACCCACCTGTTTCTGCCTCTTTCTTTTCATTCTCCTCCTCCGCACGCCGGCAGGGGGAGGGGCGGCCGCGTGGCGCTTTTGTTGCCGGTGGCAGCCGAAACCGAAACAGTTTTTCAGCAATTTAAGTCACAGATATGATCTGTAATGGGACAGATGACACTAACTGCATCTGACCATCCTAATATACTCCAGATGTTTATCTTTGCAAATATTGTTAGCTTGCAGTAGACTTTGTGCAAAGGTAGCAAGAGGAAGAGAAGTCTGTCTTTGAATTTTAAAGCTTTCTTTGCATGTGTCATTTTGTGTCCTTCTGTCTACGTGACTCGCAGCACTACACTGCACGTTCTGCGGAGCCCCTGATCTGCTAGTGACATTAACGGCTAGCTGGGTGGTGGACAGGGTTAATTTTCACCGGACTCCAGGAAGGGGCACAGCCGGGGGGTGGGGGCTGACCCCACCTGGCCGAACAGAGCCCGGTGTTCCATACCCTGTGACGTCTAGCTGGGTTCCGGTGGGGGGGGCGGCTCGGCGAGAACCCTCTCGCGGCTCGGGAGCGTGCGGCACAGGTGCGGTCCGAGAGAGTGGGTCTGTTGTTGTCGTGTTTTCTCCTTATCTGTATCGTTGTTGTTCCTGTTCCCTCTGTTTGCTGTTCTGTTAAACTGCCCTTATCCCGACCCACCGGTTTTCTGCCTGTTTTCTTTCCATTCTCCTCCACACCGCGGCGGGGGGGAGGGGGGGTCGCGTGGCGCTTTTGTTGCCGGCGGCAGCTGAAACTAAAACACTGTAGCTTGCACAAGAAGATGTGCAGATGTTGCAAACGTGCCTGACAATAAGAAAAGCAACTGTTTTGCTACCGTTTTCCTTTAGAACAACGTCTTTCCCAGGCAGGCGTTTGACCTGTTCGTGGAATAACAACTGCCATTAGAAGTGGGCCACATGGGAAGAGCATGCTGTTCTCCTGGAAGTCAGAAGACTGGCTTCCATTCCTGCGTGTTGCTGATTTGCTTTATGACCTGCGAGTCTTCTCCCGCTATATTTGCTTTACTTGTTTTCTCGTTGGCGATCTGTTCAGCAGAGGAAATGCCTTTTACTTCTGTGCAAGATCTGGGCTCAAGTTGCTTGGGGGGGAAATTGCAGCTGGTTGAGAAGTCAGTCACTAATTTTTGCTAACCAAATTGTAGCTGAGATACATTTGCCTGAAAAGTACTTTATTGGAAAGGACTCTATAGCTTTACACGCAATGAATTTAAAACCATGTAGAAACTTCAAAGTGCTTATGCCAGCTGAGCTTTTTGTATTTTAAATGTGTTTGAAGCTGCTTCAGAGCAGAAGCTTTTGCTGCTCTAGGGAAAAAAGCTTTAATTCTAGATACTGCATCAATTTACCAGCGACTGTTAGACTTTCCTTGACCTGTCTGTGTAACGTAGTTTGTAATGGAGAGATCCTTCAGTTAATTGATGGAATAACCTTGTACCTCCAGCTTGAGGCTATTGCTAAGGACGGTTTGCTTGCTTGGATGCGCTGTTTGCCGTAGCCCCTGGCTGGAGTTGATGCAGCATTTGAATTCGGGCTGGTAAGGTTTTGTTTCTACTGGTAGTGGAATTGAGACTGAAATAAAGCAGGTGAAATTACGACCTTACTGAAGTCATTAGCAAAGCTGCCATTGACTGAAGTAAGGCTAGGATCTCAGCCAAGGGTTTTGGTTGTTTAATTTATGGTAACATATTAATTGAGTTATATTAAAACAAGGTTTTGAAAAAGTTAATCTTTAGCTTCGTGATACAATCTCCATTCCATAAATATTGTACATAGTGTTACTAAAAGTTTACCTTTTTTTGGCAGGTTGATAGAGGTAGATTTTAATTTATTTTTATAATCTGTGTGTTTGCACTCCTAGGAAAGAACTAAAGTACGCAGATGTCATTATTTCTGTAAATGAAAAGGACTTAATCCTAAATCTTCTAATTCTTTTATAGTATATGGCAGCAGAGCTATCTAACACTCTGTCCTGCAGGAAATATTTGGCATACTTGTAAGCTCCAGGGAGAGGAGAACTAGGATGATAATATCCATTAACGTTGTTTTTGAATGAGAACTTGCATAAAGACTTTCTCGAGGAAAAAAAAGAAAATCACTATTAGATTTAAAGGCTTTTTAGCAAAAGGAATGTATTGCAAGCTTTTGACCTTCCTGTGCTGTATGAAGCTTTACTGGTGCGTATGCCAGAAAATCCTGTTGATTACTGGACTCTTCCAATGTGTGCTGCCCTTCTAGAAAGTCGACATCTGGACTGTATTTATTCTACTATTTTCTCGTCACTGGATGAGTCAGAGTAGATTTTCCTCCTTTAAATTTTGATAAACTTTGTTTCTATGATTTGGCAGAAAAGATTTTGTGCAATTTTAAAGGCACAACTAATAATGCGTTCCCAAGCTCTGATGACAGTTAGAACAAACGGTATTGTTTTAAAACATAAATGTATATTTTGCTGTACTACTCTTCTTGCTTCTCTTATCTGCTAGAATAGTTTTAGCATTGAGCATATTTTAATACACATCTAGAAACAGGCAAGACTGCTTTTATTATATTATTATATTGCTTGAAGTCATGAATTATGTTAATGTAAACACTGTAGTAAAAGGGAGACTGTATTGGCACCTGAGGTCTTTTATTCCTGCTTGTCAGTCTTCACGTTTGTCTTGTTTGTGGAGACTCTGGCCTGGGTAGAAATGGGATTGTTCATTAAGAGTTAAAGTGTGTTCTTCCACTTGTAGCAGTCCCAAAGTACACCCAGTTTGTGTTGCACATCGATGGTATCTTGGCAAAAAGGAAACCGAGTTATCCATTAGCTAATTCTCAGAGTAATCTTCTTTGTAACCAGCTCTTCAAGTAATACCTTCCAAGTTTTCCCATGCAATGAGTAAAGCTAGCATAGTCAACAAGTTTCAAGGAACTACTCTCTCAATCACTGGAAAGTTTTGACTAATTGAGCACAGTGATTTTTAATCTCTGGTATTCTGTATTATTTTTCAGTGATGTTTGTCTTATGAGGAACAATGGAACAAAATGGTTTTGGACAGGTTGATGTAGTTGCTTCTGAGAATTCGGGAGCGTGCGGCGCTGGTGTGCGGTCCGAGAGAGCGGGTCTGTTTTATTGATGTATGCCATCAATAAAATCAGGTGCCTTGATTAACCCTCTAGTATTGCAGGCCACAACTTGGTAACTGAGGCTGTGATAAATGTCCCATAGCTTGTCTGCAGAATCAACTTTTTTTTTTAGTGTTTTCAGTTAAAAGTTTTCTCCTGCAAAACCTAGGGACTGATACTGTTCTGTCAGGTCAAACAGATAAGCTGTTTCACCTGAAGTTTGTACCTAGCTCTTGTAGGCTACTTTTCCGTGATGGGTTTGCTAAGCTGCTGTGAGTGCACTTCCTCAGTCTCCATTGCTGCTTGCTCATGGGTGGAGGAGTGCACATATGGCCACCACATAGCGAGAGGTCACCTCTGGTAGCGCAGCTATCCCGTGGGCTTTCCGTCATTTGAGAGGGTTGGAAGGTAAGAAGAAATGAGATTGTTTTAGAGTCCATTCTCTTTGAACATCTGGGGTGATATCCTTTCTGGGGTGATATCCTTTCTGGGGTGATATCCTTTCTGTATATGCAAAGTTAAAATTTCAAGTGCTATATTGTCTCATTTTTGCAGAGGTTAAGTGTGATGTGAGGATAGGGATGCTTCTAAGCTGCCTATCTGATCAAGAAGTGCAGGTCTGAAGGTACTAAATACCCAAGTGAATGCAGACTAGCTGCAACACTGACGTATGCAGCATGGTGGAGGAAGGTGAAAACTGTAAGAATGTGCTTAAACTCCCCCTGCTAAATTAACATTGCCGTTCTGAGTATCTTAGCTGAGAAATATGCAAGCATGCAAAATGTACACTTGTCATTCTTAAAGTAGTTGGTTTCCAACCTTTAATTTCTGAAGGACTGTTGAATGATGGAACTACTTTGACTTTTTCCACACAAATCCCTCTAATGAAATGCGTTTCTGCTTCACACCCGTCAGAGTTGCTAGTGGCAGTCACTGTCTCGCTTGAAATGGGATATTTCTCCAGTAATTTACTGCCAGTTAATCATGGCTAAGTGAGACCTGGTAATCCCATTGATGTGCCTGGACTTATCTGAAGACAAGACCTAATTTTTATTTTTTTAAAAAGAGCTGTAGTAACATCATTTGTAATTATAATGATATGAACTTGGTCACGCTTCCTGCCTACAATATCATGTATGTAAACACTACAATAAATTCTGTCTAAACACGTTCTGCTTTAACTCTACCTCTGTCTTAAGAAGTAAATGTGCATTTGCTGTCTTTATTTATCTCTGTACTGTACCACTCTGCACTAATAAATTCATTTCTTAATGAATTCATGTAGCCGTATGGCCAGAAATATATTTTTTAACTAGCTAAGAGTCTGTGATAAGCAGTGCAAAGAATCTGTTTCTTTAAAATATGCTTTACTGTACTTTCAAACTGGCTTCTAAAGATACTGAATGTTTCCATCAACTTGGTAATACTCATAACCAGCTCCTGGTATATACAATATATTAAAATGATGCTAAATATAAAAGTGTGTGTGTATAATGATTTTAAGAAAACTAATATATATGTCTCTGCACTCTGAATAAATCTGTCTCTGGACTTGTGATCAAGGCAGAGGACAGGGCTGTTTCTTGTTACTTAAGGTAACACAGGAATTCAGGCACATAGCAAAAAGCTTTTAATCACACTAATGTGATGCATTGTATCAACATCTTTATGCTAAGATGATCTTTAGGATGAAGAAAGTATTTCAAACAAACACCATGTAGTTCCCTGCAACATCAGTGCTTTTTGTTCTAGACAGTGAAGGTCTGTTGTGTAGTCAAAGCCGTAAATGGAATGAAATGAGGTTGCTTTAAACAAAGGTTTCATAAGTTGTTGAAAATCAGTTTTGAGGAAAATGTCTGAAATGTTTTGCAGAGGTGAATCTGGTGCTGGGAAGACTGAAAACATGAAGAAGGTTTTTCCATACCTTGCTCATGTTGCTTCCTCCCATAAAGGAAGAAAGGACCATAATATTCCTGTAAGTTGGGATATTTTATCATTTGTTTATTGTTCTTTTTGAAAACTACCATCTTTGCATTTAAAAAAACAACTAACTGCAGTGGACAGGACTTTCCCCTACTTGGACTCCTGTTAGCTCATAATTTTTGTGTTACTCTAGCTAGCAATAACACCTAGTTTTGTGTTTTTGACTTGTTGCCTTTCTTTCCTTTTCATGATGTACCAAGGAACATTATTTTCTTTTATTTAATTTCAGTTGGCTGATGCTAAGAAAAAGGTAGATGATGACTTGGGAACCACTGAAGGCTTGGAGGAAAACAAAAAGATATTACTGAAGGACGCGGAGTCCTTAAGCCAACGCCTAGAGGAGAAGGCAATGGCTTATGACAAACTGGAAAAGGCAAATAATCGCCTGCAGCAAGAGCTGGATGACTTGATGGTAGACCTAGACCATCAGCGCCAGATTGTTTATAGCCTGGAGAAAAAGCAGAAGAAGTTTGATCAGGTAGTCTAGTTTCCTGTCATCTTGCTGATTTCTATGATTTTTGAATGGCATCTTGTTTGTGTTGATTGATAAATCTTTTGGGAGCAGCTTGGCCTTTGTTAGGAGTAACTTGTTGCTTCTAATTTCAGTGAGCTAAATGCCATCTTGGAGTCTTGTTAGATCAAGTAATAAGCTCTTTCTATACAAAAAAGAAATTCTATTGGAACAAAAACTTCAGACTATTATTGTAATCCCTCAGGATAGACTAAGAAAGGGTGTGAAGACTGAACGATGGAAATAATAGGAAAATTATTTCATCTTTATTAGTAGCTTGCTTTCCTCACCTCATTCCAGAGTAGCTGTAGCTGTTTTCTTACTAGCCTTTGGATCAAGACTGAGAGACTAGACAGCTTCTGAATGCCAGTTAAACTTAGAGCATTAACCACTTCAGTGACTAAAACACCTCTGAGGCAGGAAGGACCTGATTATAGAACTGATGAGATGGATTAATTATTTCTTATATTCAGATGCTGGCAGAAGAAAAGAACATTTCTGCCAGATATGCAGAGGAAAGAGATCGTGCTGAAGCAGAGGCAAGGGAGAAGGAAACCAAAGCACTGTCTCTGGCTCGGGCTTTGGAAGAAGCCCTGGAAGCTAAGGAAGAGTTTGAAAGACAGAACAAACAGTTGTGGGCAGATATGGAAGACTTAATGAGCTCGAAAGATGATGTGGGCAAAAATGTAAGTAACTTTCCAGACCCTATTTTGTTATGAACTGCACAGGGAACAACACAGGAAAATTCCCTGGTTGGAGAAGTGTTTTTGACACAAATATGGAACGTTTTGAGGCTGATTTGTAACCCAAAATTCTGGAGGAATTAATGCTCAGAACAAGAGGGTGGTCTCTATTAAGATGAGGCCTGTTCAAAAGATGTGAAGACTTGGAGAGCAGCAGTTGCTGGCCAAATGCCTAATGGCACTTGTGCTGGATTTAAGAGCTTGTCTTACTACTACTACTTTTTCTCTGTGAATATTGCACAGCTCATCTCTCCATTCATCTGCACGGATGTTTGTTTGGTTCTCTAATCTGTATCTTAGAGATGCTGCTCTCCCTGTTCTGACTGTCCAGTTTGGAGCATCACAAAGGGTAGTGTACTGAGTTCATATAATGTCTACTTTTGCTGTTAACTGCTGATTTTGAGAGGGTCTGATTAACGTTTGTGGCTTAGGTCCATGAACTGGAGAAATCAAAAAGAACTTTAGAGCAACAGGTTGAAGAGATGACGACTGAGCTTGAGGAACTGGAAGATGAACTGCAGGCCACAGAAGATGCTAAACTTCGTTTGGAGGTGAACATGCAAGCTATGAAAGCCCAGTTTGAGAGAGATCTGCAAGCCAGAGATGAACAGAATGAAGAGAAAAAGAGGATGCTGGTTAAACAAGTGTGTATCTTACTGTGCTTCATAGTGGGAAGGGCGTGATGATCTTTTGACAAAGCTCTATGGCTTTGAGAACTTGCTACCAGGAAAATAAAACTCTGTGCTTAAAGATCCCATCCTATAGAAGTCCCAAGCACGGATCTTTACCAACAATACAATAGGTCTTGTTGTGGATTAGCCACTCTTCATGTTAGTCTGCCAGTGATGGTCCTCCAATTCAACTGTATCTTGCCTCAAAAGCACTCAACATGCAAGTAGATTTGGCTGTTGCTGCATGGGTGTCCTTCAAGCCCGTCCTGTTTGGTGTACAGCAACAAAACCATGGATGCCGACATAGACTGAAAGACTGTAATTAAGTGAACAGTTTCTTAAATGAAAAACGTAGCAAAGATTCCAGATTTGCCAGACTTGAGTCTCTTCAGATCTGCTTTATGATACTAGAATTCTAAAGAAATGCCTTTAAAATTTCATGCTTGTAGGAGAAAATAGATCTAAATTAACGTTTCTAAAGCTTTAAGGAAAAAGCACGTAATATTTCAAGATTTATCACAAGAAAACAAAAACTTACTGAGAATCACCTGTATAGAGATCTCCTAGAAATAAATAAAAGCATTGACCTGGAAGGCTTTTGAAGTTCCCTGCAATGCTGAATTGCTATTGTCTTGCACTGGACAAGAGCTCCTGACCTGGCATGAGGAGGGAGGCTTGATTCAAAAGAAACATATTCCTTCATGTTGGTAACCTGTGGCACTTCTGGCTCACTTTTATTGTTGTATGAGTTCATCTTAGGTCTTGTTAGTTGCTTTCTTAGATACTTTGCTTCTCTGTTTTCTTTTGAAAAAAAGGAAAGTTGTTGGTGTATACATTCTAGTAGCACATCTGTTTCAAAGAGAATTATTTCTTTTTTTTTTTCTTGAGAATGTGTGGTGATTCTATGTCGTATTTTCCTCTTAGTGGTTCGATCAGAATTAGCAACATCTGCCCCCAAGTCATACCTAAATGTAGACAGATGTACTGGGCCAGAAGCTGATCATGAAGTAGCTGAACAGATGAAATGGAAATGCTTCAGATGCTGAGCTCTTTTCCTTATTTTCCTTTTGTCAGTTCAGAGATCTCTGCTTCCAGTTTGTGGATTTTTTTGCCGTCTGCAGTGTCTTCCCATGTAGCTTGAGTTCTGTAGGCTCTTCGAATCGAGTAATGCTAATTCTGATCTGCAAAGGCCTTTTGGATTCGTCAGCCATTTTGTTGGATTTTGTGTTTGCTCTGTTCCTGGAGCTTGAGCCTGTTAAATCCCTTGATTTCACAGGTGCGAGAGCTGGAGGCAGAACTGGAAGATGAGCGCAAACAGAGGGCTCTTGTTGTGGCAGCCAAGAAGAAAATGGAGATGGATATGAAAGACCTGGAAGGTCTGATAGAAGCTGCAAACAAGGCTCGAGATGAAGCAATCAAACAGCTACTTAAGCTCCAGGTAGGCACAGCAAATCAGCTGAGCTGCTTTCCCTGCTGCTGACAGTCTGTCAAGGGTGCTGCTTTTCGTTACATGCATTTGTAGTGTGAAGGCAAGAAGGAGTATCAGACTCAGCTATGCTGGTACACGTCACAGTATCTGACCTGAACTTATCAGCCGCTCAAAACTCCTCTCATCCTTTTTTTGCTAAGGACTTAAGATTGTCCCCCGCGTACTTCTATTCAATAGTCATCATTTTCAATGCTTTGCGTAAGGATTTACTGAGGATTGCTTTTGAGGCTGAATCTTTAAAATTTATGGTTGTTTGTATCTTTGAATTGACTGATTTCAGCTCAGCTCTTGCTGATTGCTACTTCCTCTAGTGGAGGAAGCCAAAAATGCTCCAGAGAAATAGGAGGAGTAAATTTTAGTTGCTTTGAAAAAGCTCCAAGATGCCTATTCTTTTTAGATTGGCAAGAAGAATCCAGTACTTGTGTCAAGGATTTATTTCCCATTCCCAGAGAAATACTCCGTCTTTAGTAGAGGTCAGTTTTCCCAAGGCTTTCAGTGCCATGGCCCAAAGCTGCAGGAGTATGAGGCCGTGGCAAGACCATGTAAAGCATAGAGCAAACTGCATTGCCTTTCTGCCCTGTCCACTCTATTCCTTGGCAATCCTACTTCAACTGAATGAGGGCAATTTTGGAACTTGGTCCAGGCGCTGGATGAGAAGGGAATGGAGATTAAAGCAAGAAATGCTGGTACCTAGCAGTAGCGGCTTCTCTATTCCCAGAGGCTGAGTCAGTTACAGAGTTCATACCTGATCTCTGTACACTTTCATGCAAGCACCTGAAATAAGTGGTCTCATGACTGGTGGTATTGCGAAGATGCAGGTACAACTTCAATGCAGTTTCTCCAGCTTTATTCTTTTAGCATCTGAAGTCAAACTTGTGTGAATTAAGATATCAGTCTGTGTTAAGTGTCTTACGGGAAGGATAAGTATGTGCTTCTACGTTATATGTGCAAAATGGTGAATTGTGGTACTTCTACACTGAGAAGTTTCTTACCTTGAGTACTTGTAATAGGTTTTATCAGTCAATTTAAGTAAATAGGTTTGTTTTTTTCCAAGACAATTGCAAGAGCATTACCTATCTACTATAAAGGTATCTCTACTACCTCTACTAGAGTTTTTTTCCTACAAGAAATATACTAATAAATGAAGTGAAGTCTTCTAATGGGATATTTCTGATGAGGAGTGAGTGATGGAAAGATGAGAAAATGAAGGGTTTAGACTGAAAGAGGGTAGAATTAAATTGGATATAAGAAAGAAATTCTTCACTCTGAGGGTGATGAGGCACTGGTCCAGGTTGCCCAGAGAAGCTGTGGCTGCCCCCTCCCTGGCAGTGTTCAAGGCCAGGTTGGATGGGGCTTTGAGCAGCCTGGAAGGTGTCTCTGCCCGTGGCAGAGGGATAGAACTCTGATCTTTAAAGGTCCTGTCCAACCCAAACCATTCTATAATTCTATGAAAATAAGAACTGAAAATAAATATATTTAAGTGGAATGAAGCCACTTTAGGAGGAAGGTCTTGCCTCCTAAGGGCAAAAAAGCTTCAGAGCTACTAATAAATCTTGTGGTTGTCCTGCTGTATCATGGCTTATTCTTTCCTCTGCTCTCCAACTGCAGGCTCAAATGGAAGACTACCAGCGGGAGCTAGAAGAAGCCCTTGCATCCAGAGATGAGATCTTTGCACAGTCCAAAGAAAGTGAAAAGAAGCTCAAAGGTCTTGAAGCAGAAATACTCCAGCTCCAAGAGGTGAGATTGAAATCCAAGAAATCTGTTTTTCTTTCTAGAGAAAAGGGGAAGGCCAGAGTGTGTTTGGTTTTTTTAAAAAAAAATAAAAATAAAAAGCCATCCAGTGAGTTGAACAGAAAAGTGGGAACCTGGAGATGTTTCTCTTCCTCACTGCCCCAGGTCATTAGTGAGCTTCTTATAGCTTTGTAGGAATCTTTCTAGTAGTCTGGACTTCCTTTCCCTGCCTGGGTAGCAGGGAAGCCTTACTACTGCTTAAACAGATTTCAAGCCTCACTAAAATTTGCAAGGTGGTTTGAGAGTCTCTGGAAGCTGTGGTGCACAGTTGTCAGTACTAAAACTGGTCACTGGAAGTATATAAAAACCTAACAATCTCTCCAGTACCTCAGTGGACCATTTAAGTCTGTGGAGGTTTATCTCTCTGCTGTCTGAGGTCCTCATCCCTTTCTTTTACGGGCATCTGTTCCCTCATTGTTGGCAATTCATGTAAGAGCTCCAAGTCGTGCTACATATCGCTGTCACTTATCTCCGATTATCTCCGTTGTCTGCCACAAGGTTAAACGTTTGAGGTTTGAAGGCAACAGAATTGCCTTGTGTGAGAGACGGCCTCTTTTTGCCCTGTTAGCTGCAAAGGTTGAAGCAATCACTCAGCTTACACTGCACTTAATGTTTGAGACTTTTACCTACAACTTACTAGAGCTTCTCCATGTCATTCTTTCACAGACTTCAAACTAGTCAGTCTAGCACTTGCAGTGCATTAGATTGTGTCCTTCTTGGTGAATGTCTGGGTGTTTCTACCACTCAATACCATTTCACAATACAAGATTCAGCGCTGTTATAGTTTTGTGCTAAAAATTCATTTTCTATACTTTGCTTTCAGTCATGCTACGTACTCTGTAGGAACCTAAAAAATTTGCTTAATTTAGTGCCCACGTTATACTTAATGAATTAGAGCATGTGACAGAACGGTTTTCTCCTCCTGCTTAGGGCTTGAATGTTACTGGCCTTTTCAGGGGACGGGGAGAAGTAAATTCATAGTAGTCATGTGGCAGTTACGGGAAGTTTGATCAGGTAGTCTAGTTTCCTGTCATCTTGCTGATTTCTATGATTTTTGAATGGCATCTTGTTTGTGTTGATTGATAAATCTTTTGGGAGCAGCTTGGCCTTTGTTAGGAGTAACTTGTTGCTTCTAATTTCAGTGAGCTAAATGCCATCTTGGAGTCTTGTTAGATCAAGTAATAAGCTCTTTCTATACAAAAAAGAAATTCTATTGGAACAAAAACTTCAGACTATTATTGTAATCCCTCAGGATAGACTAAGAAAGGGTGTGAAGACTGAACGATGGAAATAATAGGAAAATTATTTCATCTTTATTAGTAGCTTGCTTTCCTCACCTCATTCCAGAGTAGCTGTAGCTGTTTTCTTACTAGCCTTTGGATCAAGACTGAGAGACTAGACAGCTTCTGAATGTCAGTTAAACTTAGAGCATTAACCACTTCAGTGACTAAAACACCTCTGAGGCAGGAAGGACCTGATTATAGAACTGATGAGATGGATTAATTATTTCTTATATTCAGATGCTGGCAGAAGAAAAGAACATTTCTGCCAGATATGCAGAGGAAAGAGATCGTGCTGAAGCAGAGGCAAGGGAGAAGGAAACCAAAGCACTGTCTCTGGCTCGGGCTTTGGAAGAAGCCCTGGAAGCTAAGGAAGAGTTTGAAAGACAGAACAAACAGTTGCGGGCAGATATGGAAGACTTAATGAGCTCGAAAGATGATGTGGGCAAAAATGTAAGTAACTTTCCAGACCCTATTTTGTTATGAACTGCACAGGGAACAACACAGGAAAATTCCCTGGTTGGAGAAGTGTTTTTGACACAAATATGGAACGTTTTGAGGCTGATTTGTAACCCAAAATTCTGGAGGAATTAATGCTCAGAACAAGAGGGTGGTCTCTATTAAGATGAGGCCTGTTCAAAAGATGTGAAGACTTGGAGAGCAGCAGTTGCTGGCCAAATGCCTAATGGCACTTGTGCTGGATTTAAGAGCTTGTCTTACTACTACTACTTTTTCTCTGTGAATATTGCACAGCTCATCTCTCCATTCATCTGCACGGATGTTTGTTTGGTTCTCTAATCTGTATCTTAGAGATGCTGCTCTCCCTGTTCTGATTGTCCAGTTTGGAGCATCACAAAGGGTAGTGTACTGAGTTCATATAATGTCTACTTTTGCTGTTAACTGCTGATTTTGAGAGGGTCTGATTAACGTTTGTGGCTTAGGTCCATGAACTGGAGAAATCAAAAAGAACTTTAGAGCAACAGGTTGAAGAGATGACGACTGAGCTTGAGGAACTGGAAGATGAACTGCAGGCCACAGAAGATGCTAAACTTCGTTTGGAGGTGAACATGCAAGCTATGAAAGCCCAGTTTGAGAGAGATCTGCAAGCCAGAGATGAACAGAATGAAGAGAAAAAGAGGATGCTGGTTAAACAAGTGTGTATCTTACTGTGCTTCATAGTGGGAAGGGCGTGATGATCTTTTGACAAAGCTCTATGGCTTTGAGAACTTGCTACCAGGAAAATAAAACTCTGTGCTTAAAGATCCCATCCTATAGAAGTCCCAAGCACGGATCTTTACCAACAATACAATAGGTCTTGTTGTGGATTAGCCACTCTTCATGTTAGTCTGCCAGTGATGGTCCTCCAATTCAACTGTATCTTGCCTCAAAAGCACTCAACATGCAAGTAGATTTGGCTGTTGCTGCATGGGTGTCCTTCAAGCCCGTCCTGTTTGGTGTACAGCAACAAAACCATGGATGCCGACATAGACTGAAAGACTGTAATTAAGTGAACAGTTTCTTAAATGAAAAACGTAGCAAAGATTCCAGATTTGCCAGACTTGAGTCTCTTCAGATCTGCTTTATGATACTAGAATTCTAAAGAAATGCCTTTAAAATTTCATGCTTGTAGGAGAAAATAGATCTAAATTAACGTTTCTAAAGCTTTAAGGAAAAAGCACCTAATATTTCAAGATTTATCACAAGAAAACAAAAACTTACTGAGAATCACCTGTATAGAGATCTCCTAGAAATAAATAAAAGCATTGACCTGGAAGGCTTTTGAAGTTCCCTGCAATGCTGAATTGCTATTGTCTTGCACTGGACAAGAGCTCCTGACCTGGCATGAGGAGGGAGGCTTGATTCAAAAGAAACATATTCCTTCATGTTGGTAACCTGTGGCACTTCTGGCTCACTTTTATTGTTGTATGAGTTCATCTTAGGTCTTGTTAGTTGCTTTCTTAGATACTTTGCTTCTCTGTTTTCTTTTGAAAAAAAGAAAAGTTGTTGGTGTATACATTCTAGTAGCACATCTGTTTCAAAGAGAATTATTTCTTTTTTTTTTTCTTGAGAATGTGTGGTGATTCTATGTCGTATTTTCCTCTTAGTGGTTCGATCAGAATTAGCAACATCTGCCCCCAAGTCATACCTAAATGTAGACAGATGTACTGGGCCAGAAGCTGATCATGAAGTAGCTGAACAGATGAAATGGAAATGCTTCAGATGCTGAGCTCTTTTCCTTATTTTCCTTTTGTCAGTTCAGAGATCTCTGCTTCCAGTTTGTGGATTTTTTTGCCGTCTGCAGTGTCTTCCCATGTAGCTTGAGTTCTGTAGGCTCTTCGAATCGAGTAATGCTAATTCTGATCTGCAAAGGCCTTTTGGATTCGTCAGCCATTTTGTTGGATTTTGTGTTTGCTCTGTTCCTGGAGCTTGAGCCTGTTAAATCCCTTGATTTCACAGGTGCGAGAGCTGGAGGCAGAACTGGAAGATGAGCGCAAACAGAGGGCTCTTGTTGTGGCAGCCAAGAAGAAAATGGAGATGGATATGAAAGACCTGGAAGGTCTGATAGAAGCTGCAAACAAGGCTCGAGATGAAGCAATCAAACAGCTACTTAAGCTCCAGGTAGGCACAGCAAATCAGCTGAGCTGCTTTCCCTGCTGCTGACAGTCTGTCAAGGGTGCTGCTTTTCGTTACATGCATTTATAGTGTGAAGGCAAGAAGGAGTATCAGACTCAGCTATGCTGGTACACGTCACAGTATCTGACCTGAACTTATCAGCCGCTCAAAACTCCTCTCATCCTTTTTTTGCTAAGGACTTAAGATTGTCCCCCGCGTACTTCTATTCAATAGTCATCATTTTCAACGCTTTGCGTAAGGATTTACTGAGGATTGCTTTTGAGGCTGAATCTTTAAAATTTATGGTTGTTTGTATCTTTGAATTGACTGATTTCAGCTCAGCTCTTGCTGATTGCTACTTCCTCTAGTGGAGGAAGCCAAAAATGCTCCAGAGAAATAGGAGGAGTAAATTTTAGTTGCTTTGAAAAAGCTCCAAGATGCCTATTCTTTTTAGATTGGCAAGAAGAATCCAGTACTTGTGTCAAGGATTTATTTCCCATTCCCAGAGAAATACTCCATCTTTAGTAGAGGTCAGTTTTCCCAAGGCTTTCAGTGCCATGGCCCAAAGCTGCAGGAGTATGAGGCCGTGGCAAGACCATGTAAAGCATAGAGCAAACTGCATTGCCTTTCTGCCCTGTCCACTCTATTCCTTGGCAATCCTACTTCAACTGAATGAGGGCAATTTTGGAACTTGGTCCAGGCGCTGGATGAGAAGGGAATGGAGATTAAAGCAAGAAATGCTGGTACCTAGCAGTAGCGGCTTCTCTATTCCCAGAGGCTGAGTCAGTTACAGAGTTCATACCTGATCTCTGTACACTTTCATGCAAGCACCTGAAATAAGTGGTCTCATGACTGGTGGTATTGCGAAGATGCAGGTACAACTTCAATGCAGTTTCTCCAGCTTTATTCTTTTAGCATCTGAAGTCAAACTTGTGTGAATTAAGATATCAGTCTGTGTTAAGTGTCTTACGGGAAGGATAAGTATGTGCTTCTACGTTATATGTGCAAAATGGTGAATTGTGGTACTTCTACACTGAGAAGTTTCTTACCTTGAGTACTTGTAATAGGTTTTATCAGTCAATTTAAGTAAATAGGTTTGTTTTTTTCCAAGACAATTGCAAGAGCATTACCTATCTACTATAAAGGTATCTCTACTACCTCTACTAGAGTTTTTTTCCTACAAGAAATATACTAATAAATGAAGTGAAGTCTTCTAATGGGATATTTCTGATGAGGAGTGAGTGATGGAAAGATGAGAAAATGAAGGGTTTAGACTGAAAGAGGGTAGAATTAAATTGGATATAAGAAAGAAATTCTTCACTCTGAGGGTGATGAGGCACTGGTCCAGGTTGCCCAGAGAAGCTGTGGCTGCCCCCTCCCTGGCAGTGTTCAAGGCCAGGTTGGATGGGGCTTTGAGCAGCCTGGAAGGTGTCTCTGCCCGTGGCAGAGGGATAGAACTCTGATCTTTAAAGGTCCTGTCCAACCCAAACCATTCTATAATTCTATGAAAATAAGAACTGAAAATAAATATATTTAAGTGGAATGAAGCCACTTTAGGAGGAAGGTCTTGCCTCCTAAGGGCAAAAAAGCTTCAGAGCTACTAATAAATCTTGTGGTTGTCCTGCTGTATCATGGCTTATTCTTTCCTCTGCTCTCCAACTGCAGGCTCAAATGGAAGACTACCAGCGGGAGCTAGAAGAAGCCCTTGCATCCAGAGATGAGATCTTTGCACAGTCCAAAGAAAGTGAAAAGAAGCTCAAAGGTCTTGAAGCAGAAATACTCCAGCTCCAAGAGGTGAGATTGAAATCCAAGAAATCTGTTTTTCTTTCTAGAGAAAAGGGGAAGGCCAGAGTGTGTTTGGTTTTTTTTAAAAAAAATAAAAATAAAAGGCCATCCAGTGAGTTGAACAGAAAAGTGGGAACCTGGAGATGTTTCTCTTCCTCACTGCCCCAGGTCATTAGTGAGCTTCTTATAGCTTTGTAGGAATCTTTCTAGTAGTCTGGACTTCCTTTCCCTGCCTGGGTAGCAGGGAAGCCTTACTACTGCTTAAACAGATTTCAAGCCTCACTAAAATTTGCAAGGTGGTTTGAGAGTCTCTGGAAGCTGTGGTGCACAGTTGTCAGTACTAAAACTGGTCACTGGAAGTATATAAAAACCTAACAATCTCTCCAGTACCTCAGTGGACCATTTAAGTCTGTGGAGGTTTATCTCTCTGCTGTCTGAGGTCCTCATCCCTTTCTTTTACGGGCATCTGTTCCCTCATTGTTGGCAATTCATGTAAGAGCTCCAAGTCGTGCTACATATCGCTGTCACTTATCTCCGATTATCTCCGTTGTCTGCCACAAGGTTAAACGTTTGAGGTTTGAAGGCAACAGAATTGCCTTGTGTGAGAGACGGCCTCTTTTTGCCCTGTTAGCTGCAAAGGTTGAAGCAATCACTCAGCTTACACTGCACTTAATGTTTGAGACTTTTACCTACAACTTACTAGAGCTTCTCCATGTCATTCTTTCACAGACTTCAAACTAGTCAGTCTAGCACTTGCAGTGCATTAGATTGTGTCCTTCTTGGTGAATGTCTGGGTGTTTCTACCACTCAATACCATTTCACAATACAAGATTCAGCGCTGTTATAGTTTTGTGCTAAAAATTCATTTTCTATACTTTGCTTTCAGTCATGCTACGTACTCTGTAGGAACCTAAAAAATTTGCTTAATTTAGTGCCCACGTTATACTTAATGAATTAGAGCATGTGACAGAACGGTTTTCTCCTCCTGCTTAGGGCTTGAATGTTACTGGCCTTTTCAGGGGACGGGGAGAAGTAAATTCATAGTAGTCATGTGGCAGTTACGGGAAGTTTGATCAGGTAGTCTAGTTTCCTGTCATCTTGCTGATTTCTATGATTTTTGAATGGCATCTTGTTTGTGTTGATTGATAAATCTTTTGGGAGCAGCTTGGCCTTTGTTAGGAGTAACTTGTTGCTTCTAATTTCAGTGAGCTAAATGCCATCTTGGAGTCTTGTTAGATCAAGTAATAAGCTCTTTCTATACAAAAAAGAAATTCTATTGGAACAAAAACTTCAGACTATTATTGTAATCCCTCAGGATAGACTAAGAAAGGGTGTGAAGACTGAACGATGGAAATAATAGGAAAATTATTTCATCTTTATTAGTAGCTTGCTTTCCTCACCTCATTCCAGAGTAGCTGTAGCTGTTTTCTTACTAGCCTTTGGATCAAGACTGAGGGACTAGACAGCTTCTGAATGTCAGTTAAACTTAGAGCATTAACCACTTCAGTGACTAAAACACCTCTGAGGCAGGAAGGACCTGATTATAGAACTGATGAGATGGATTAATTATTTCTTATATTCAGATGCTGGCAGAAGAAAAGAACATTTCTGCCAGATATGCAGAGGAAAGAGATCGTGCTGAAGCAGAGGCAAGGGAGAAGGAAACCAAAGCACTGTCTCTGGCTCGGGCTTTGGAAGAAGCCCTGGAAGCTAAGGAAGAGTTTGAAAGACAGAACAAACAGTTGCGGGCAGATATGGAAGACTTAATGAGCTCGAAAGATGATGTGGGCAAAAATGTAAGTAACTTTCCAGACCCTATTTTGTTATGAACTGCACAGGGAACAACACAGGAAAATTCCCTGGTTGGAGAAGTGTTTTTGACACAAATATGGAACGTTTTGAGGCTGATTTGTAACCCAAAATTCTGGAGGAATTAATGCTCAGAACAAGAGGGTGGTCTCTATTAAGATGAGGCCTGTTCAAAAGATGTGAAGACTTGGAGAGCAGCAGTTGCTGGCCAAATGCCTAATGGCACTTGTGCTGGATTTAAGAGCTTGTCTTACTACTACTACTTTTTCTCTGTGAATATTGCACAGCTCATCTCTCCATTCATCTGCACGGATGTTTGTTTGGTTCTCTAATCTGTATCTTAGAGATGCTGCTCTCCCTGTTCTGATTGTCCAGTTTGGAGCATCACAAAGGGTAGTGTACTGAGTTCATATAATGTCTACTTTTGCTGTTAACTGCTGATTTTGAGAGGGTCTGATTAACGTTTGTGGCTTAGGTCCATGAACTGGAGAAATCAAAAAGAACTTTAGAGCAACAGGTTGAAGAGATGACGACTGAGCTTGAGGAACTGGAAGATGAACTGCAGGCCACAGAAGATGCTAAACTTCGTTTGGAGGTGAACATGCAAGCTATGAAAGCCCAGTTTGAGAGAGATCTGCAAGCCAGAGATGAACAGAATGAAGAGAAAAAGAGGATGCTGGTTAAACAAGTGTGTATCTTACTGTGCTTCATAGTGGGAAGGGCGTGATGATCTTTTGACAAAGCTCTATGGCTTTGAGAACTTGCTACCAGGAAAATAAAACTCTGTGCTTAAAGATCCCATCCTATAGAAGTCCCAAGCACGGATCTTTACCAACAATACAATAGGTCTTGTTGTGGATTAGCCACTCTTCATGTTAGTCTGCCAGTGATGGTCCTCCAATTCAACTGTATCTTGCCTCAAAAGCACTCAACATGCAAGTAGATTTGGCTGTTGCTGCATGGGTGTCCTTCAAGCCCGTCCTGTTTGGTGTACAGCAACAAAACCATGGATGCCGACATAGACTGAAAGACTGTAATTAAGTGAACAGTTTCTTAAATGAAAAACGTAGCAAAGATTCCAGATTTGCCAGACTTGAGTCTCTTCAGATCTGCTTTATGATACTAGAATTCTAAAGAAATGCCTTTAAAATTTCATGCTTGTAGGAGAAAATAGATCTAAATTAACGTTTCTAAAGCTTTAAGGAAAAAGCACCTAATATTTCAAGATTTATCACAAGAAAACAAAAACTTACTGAGAATCACCTGTATAGAGATCTCCTAGAAATAAATAAAAGCATTGACCTGGAAGGCTTTTGAAGTTCCCTGCAATGCTGAATTGCTATTGTCTTGCACTGGACAAGAGCTCCTGACCTGGCATGAGGAGGGAGGCTTGATTCAAAAGAAACATATTCCTTCATGTTGGTAACCTGTGGCACTTCTGGCTCACTTTTATTGTTGTATGAGTTCATCTTAGGTCTTGTTAGTTGCTTTCTTAGATACTTTGCTTCTCTGTTTTCTTTTGAAAAAAAGAAAAGTTGTTGGTGTATACATTCTAGTAGCACATCTGTTTCAAAGAGAATGATTTCTTTTTTTTTTTCTTGAGAATGTGTGGTGATTCTATGTCGTATTTTCCTCTTAGTGGTTCGATCAGAATTAGCAACATCTGCCCCCAAGTCATACCTAAATGTAGACAGATGTACTGGGCCAGAAGCTGATCATGAAGTAGCTGAACAGATGAAATGGAAATGCTTCAGATGCTGAGCTCTTTTCCTTATTTTCCTTTTGTCAGTTCAGAGATCTCTGCTTCCAGTTTGTGGATTTTTTTGCCGTCTGCAGTGTCTTCCCATGTAGCTTGAGTTCTGTAGGCTCTTCGAATCGAGTAATGCTAATTCTGATCTGCAAAGGCCTTTTGGATTCGTCAGCCATTTTGTTGGATTTTGTGTTTGCTCTGTTCCTGGAGCTTGAGCCTGTTAAATCCCTTGATTTCACAGGTGCGAGAGCTGGAGGCAGAACTGGAAGATGAGCGCAAACAGAGGGCTCTTGTTGTGGCAGCCAAGAAGAAAATGGAGATGGATATGAAAGACCTGGAAGGTCTGATAGAAGCTGCAAACAAGGCTCGAGATGAAGCAATCAAACAGCTACTTAAGCTCCAGGTAGGCACAGCAAATCAGCTGAGCTGCTTTCCCTGCTGCTGACAGTCTGTCAAGGGTGCTGCTTTTCGTTACATGCATTTGTAGTGTGAAGGCAAGAAGGAGTATCAGACTCAGCTATGCTGGTACACGTCACAGTATCTGACCTGAACTTATCAGCCGCTCAAAACTCCTCTCATCCTTTTTTTGCTAAGGAGTTAAGATTGTCCCCCACGTACTTCTATTCAATAGTCATCATTTTCAACGCTTTGCGTAAGGATTTACTGAGGATTGCTTTTGAGGCTGAATCTTTAAAATTTATGGTTGTTTGTATCTTTGAATTGACTGATTTCAGCTCAGCTCTTGCTGATTGCTACTTCCTCTAGTGGAGGAAGCCAAAAATGCTCCAGAGAAATAGGAGGAGTAAATTTTAGTTGCTTTGAAAAAGCTCCAAGATGCCTATTCTTTTTAGATTGGCAAGAAGAATCCAGTACTTGTGTCAAGGATTTATTTCCCATTCCCAGAGAAATACTCCGTCTTTAGTAGAGGTCAGTTTTCCCAAGGCTTTCAGTGCCATGGCCCAAAGCTGCAGGAGTATGAGGCCGTGGCAAGACCATGTAAAGCATAGAGCAAACTGCATTGCCTTTCTGCCCTGTCCACTCTATTCCTTGGCAATCCTACTTCAACTGAATGAGGGCAATTTTGGAACTTGGTCCAGGCGCTGGATGAGAAGGGAATGGAGATTAAAGCAAGAAATGCTGGTACCTAGCAGTAGCGGCTTCTCTATTCCCAGAGGCTGAGTCAGTTACAGAGTTCATACCTGATCTCTGTACACTTTCATGCAAGCACCTGAAATAAGTGGTCTCATGACTGGTGGTATTGCGAAGATGCAGGTACAACTTCAATGCAGTTTCTCCAGCTTTATTCTTTTAGCATCTGAAGTCAAACTTGTGTGAATTAAGATATCAGTCTGTGTTAAGTGTCTTACGGGAAGGATAAGTATGTGCTTCTACGTTATATGTGCAAAATGGTGAATTGTGGTACTTCTACACTGAGAAGTTTCTTACCTTGAGTACTTGTAATAGGTTTTATCAGTCAATTTAAGTAAATAGGTTTGTTTTTTTCCAAGACAATTGCAAGAGCATTACCTATCTACTATAAAGGTATCTCTACTACCTCTACTAGAGTTTTTTTCCTACAAGAAATATACTAATAAATGAAGTGAAGTCTTCTAATGGGATATTTCTGATGAGGAGTGAGTGATGGAAAGATGAGAAAATGAAGGGTTTAGACTGAAAGAGGGTAGAATTAAATTGGATATAAGAAAGAAATTCTTCACTCTGAGGGTGATGAGGCACTGGTCCAGGTTGCCCAGAGAAGCTGTGGCTGCCCCCTCCCTGGCAGTGTTCAAGGCCAGGTTGGATGGGGCTTTGAGCAGCCTGGAAGGTGTCTCTGCCCGTGGCAGAGGGATAGAACTCTGATCTTTAAAGGTCCTGTCCAACCCAAACCATTCTATAATTCTATGAAAATAAGAACTGAAAATAAATATATTTAAGTGGAATGAAGCCACTTTAGGAGGAAGGTCTTGCCTCCTAAGGGCAAAAAAGCTTCAGAGCTACTAATAAATCTTGTGGTTGTCCTGCTGTATCATGGCTTATTCTTTCCTCTGCTCTCCAACTGCAGGCTCAAATGGAAGACTACCAGCGGGAGCTAGAAGAAGCCCGTGCATCCAGAGATGAGATCTTTGCACAGTCCAAAGAAAGTGAAAAGAAGCTCAAAGGTCTTGAAGCAGAAATACTCCATCTCCAAGAGGTGAGATTGAAATCCAAGAAATCTGTTTTTCTTTCTAGAGAAAAGGGGAAGGCCAGAGTGTGTTTGGTTTTTTTTAAAAAAAATAAAAATAAAAAGCCATCCAGTGAGTTGAACAGAAAAGTGGGAACCTGGAGATGTTTCTCTTCCTCACTGCCCCAGGTCATTAGTGAGCTTCTTATAGCTTTGTAGGAATCTTTCTAGTAGTCTGGACTTCCTTTCCCTGCCTGGGTAGCAGGGAAGCCTTACTACTGCTTAAACAGATTTCAAGCCTCACTAAAATTTGCAAGGTGGTTTGAGAGTCTCTGGAAGCTGTGGTGCACAGTTGTCAGTACTAAAACTGGTCACTGGAAGTATATAAAAACCTAACAATCTCTCCAGTACCTCAGTGGACCATTTAAGTCTGTGGAGGTTTATCTCTCTGCTGTCTGAGGTCCTCATCCCTTTCTTTTACGGGCATCTGTTCCCTCATTGTTGGCAATTCATGTAAGAGCTCCAAGTCGTGCTACATATCGCTGTCACTTATCTCCGATTATCTCCGTTGTCTGCCACAAGGTTAAACGTTTGAGGTTTGAAGGCAACAGAATTGCCTTGTGTGAGAGACGGCCTCTTTTTGCCCTGTTAGCTGCAAAGGTTGAAGCAATCACTCAGCTTACACTGCACTTAATGTTTGAGACTTTCACGTACAACTTACTAGAGCTTCTCCATGTCATTCTTTCACAGACTTCAAACTAGTCAGTCTAGCACTTGCAGTGCATTAGATTGTGTCCTTCTTGGTGAATGTCTGGGTGTTTCTACCACTCAATACCATTTCACAATACAAGATTCAGCGCTGTTATAGTTTTGTGCTAAAAATTCATTTTCTATACTTTGCTTTCAGTCATGCTACGTACTCTGTAGGAACCTAAAAAATTTGCTTAATTTAGTGCCCACGTTATACTTAATGAATTAGAGCATGTGACAGAACGGTTTTTTCCTCCTGCTTAGGGCTTGAATGTTACTGGCCTTTTCAGGGGACGGGGAGAAGTAAATTCATAGTAGTCATGTGGCAGTTACGGGAGGGAAAGATCAAGGTGATGTGTCCTGCTAGCTTTTATAGCTGTTGGTTCTGTTTATCCATTAAAAGACCTCGGCGATATCACACTTCACAGCATCTCCCAGAAGTTATTAGAAGGCATAATTGTTTGCAGAAGTTTTGAGATTCCTAATGCTGTAATGAATATTTCTTAAACCTTCACAGGAGTTTGCTGCGTCTGAAAGAGCTCGTCGTCATGCTGAGCAAGAAAGGGATGAGTTGGCTGATGAGATTGCAAACAGTGCTTCGGGAAAGTGAGTCATCAAATGTATTAATTGTGCATCTGAAGAACTTCAGGCACCAGCAGCTGCAGTTCTTGGTAGCCTGCTTGCAATTTCTGTATTGACCTGTTGTCCCGATAAAAATTCCTTCTTGTTACGAAGAGAATTGCTTACACAGTAGCTTCTCATTACAGTTTGGAATGTCTAAAGTATCAAAAGCAAAATAGCCAATTGCTTTGTATCAGATCTGAGCGTGTCTTGACCCAAATACTTCTTGTCTAGGTCAGCGCTGCTGGATGAGAAGCGCCGGCTGGAAGCTTGGATTGCACAATTGGAGGAAGAGCTCGAGGAAGAGCAGAGCAACATGGAGCTTCTCAATGAGCGGTTCCGAAAGACCACGTTGCAGGTGAGTCCGTTGGTGGCAATGCTGTAGGGGCAATCTATGTTTCAGTGTGCAGATAAGTGGAGGATCTCAATAGCACCAAATGATCTTCTATCGTTCTCCTCTGAAAGGTTGACACGCTGAATTCTGAGCTAGCTGGGGAGCGGAGTGCTGCCCAGAAGAGTGAAAATGCGCAGCAGCAGCTAGAAAGGCAGAACAAAGAGCTGAAAGCCAAGTTGCGGGAACTGGAGGGATCCGTGAAGTCGAAGTTCAAGGCAACAATTTCTACTCTAGAAGCCAAGATTGTGCAGCTAGAAGAACAGCTTGAGCAGGAAGCCAAGTAAGGAGAAAAAGAAAAAAAAATCTGTTTGCTTGTGTTTGCCATGTCTGAAACCTCTGTGCCTTAGGTTTTTGTAGGGCTGAGATATGATCTTCCGGCAAAGGCATTGGGGTTTCTGATCAGGAAACCTACTGTTTGGGGGACACATTTTGACAAGAGATCTGCAAAGTAACTGGGGTTGAAATTTTCAGAATCTATTTGCTCCGTAACTAAAGCTGCTGAATTAACTCTGGACATTAACCAGGTGAATATGTTGACTGGTAGTCCCAGGATGCACAAGGTGATGCAGAAGTTTCTTGAGACAAGATGAAACATCGCCTTGAGACACCTGGTCTCTTTGGTTAGAGGAAGCCAGTTGAAGAGCTTAGGTGTGACAGCTTTAGTTGGTTGAGATGAATCCTGTACTCTGCAGAAGTCTTTCTGCAGTGAGCTCTTCCTGTTTATCTTTGTCATCTTGGTCCTCCAAATATATGTATTTGTTTTAAGCTAGTTCCTCCCAGAATCTGAAGGTCTTATAACAATCTTTGTTCTTTTTGTGCTTTTGGCTCTATGGGAGGAACATGTTACTGGTTAGCAATAACTCTGTAAGAAGCACCTTGATATCCCTCTTTTGAGCCTGCATACCATACTGGTATTGCTCCAGTGCTAAGGCTTCATGTTTTCAAAACTGCATCCCAGCCAACCACCAGCACGTTAAAACTGTTGCTGCTGTTGATGGTGGCAGGCGTGTTAGGAGAACTCAAGTATCAGTTACACCATGAGGCGAGAGCCTTTCAGAAGGAACAGATTTTGTCTTCCTGGCCTTCAAGTACTGGGACAAATGACGGCTTTTGATTATTCTAGGGAAAGAGCAGCTGCTAACAAACTGGTCCGTCGTACGGAGAAGAAATTGAAGGAAGTCTTCATGCAGGTGGAGGATGAGCGTCGACACGCAGACCAGTACAAGGAGCAGGTAGGTGGAAGGGCTTAGCTTTTGAGGCCTATTTCTCAGAAAAGGTAAATAAAACCATACTTTAAGTAGAAAGGGCTTGCTAAGAAGCATGTTAATGAAAAGATTTTGGGGAATCTATCTTGATGACTAAACCACTAGAGTAGTTCCCAGTGGTCAAAACCTCCCCGTGATAGCTCTGATGTGATGGTCCGTTACGCATCCTGGTCTCCCAGACCCAGGAGCTCTGCAGTGTTTCCAGGAGCCCGGGCTGGAATCTGCAGTGAGGCTGTGCTGGTTCATCTCCAGCTGGAGTGGTTGGGTGGACAGGACGTTGGCTAACTCCTGGTCGTGGCGTTGCAGCTGTCTAGTTTGATCCTGAGTCCCTGGGTTTATATTTCAGATGGAAAAGGCAAATGCCAGAATGAAGCAGCTCAAACGCCAGCTGGAGGAGGCCGAAGAGGAAGCCACACGTGCAAATGCTTCCCGACGTAAACTTCAGCGTGAGCTGGACGATGCCACAGAGGCTAACGAGGGCCTGAGCCGGGAGGTCAGCACCCTGAAGAACAGGCTAAGGTAGGTGGTGCCAGTGGTGGTGGGCAGGGTTTGTCTGAGCCCTCGTGTGCCCACAGACTCTCCGCAGTGCATCCTTGGGGAGTATCCAGCTGTGGCACTGCTGGTGTTAGGGATGTTCAGCTCAGGAAGTGTGGGCTGGATGAGTGCTCGGTGCGGTGGATTGAGAACTGGCTGAATGGCAGAGCTCAGAGGGCTGTCATCAGCGGCGCCGAGTCTGGTTGGAGGCCGGTAACTAGTGGTGTGCCTCAGGGGTCAGTACTGGGCCCAGTCTTGTTTAACTTCATCAGTGACCTGGATGAAGAGACGGAGTGTACCCTCAGCAAGTTTGCTGATGACACCAACCTGGGAAGAGTGGTAGATACACCAGCAGGCTGTGCTGCCATTCAGCGAGACCTGGACAGGCTGGAGAGTTGGGCAGAGAGGAACCTGATGAGGTTCAACAAGGGCAAGGGCAGGGTCCTGCACCTGGGGAGGAACAACCCCACGCACCAGTACAGGCTTGGGGCGGACCTGCTGGAGAGCAGCTCTGCGGAGAGGGACCTGAGTGATCTGGTGGACAACAGGTTGACCATGAGCCAGCAGCGTGCCCTGGCTGCCAAGAAGGCCAATGGTCTCCTGGGGTGCATTAGGAGGAGTGTGGGCAGCAGGTCGAGGGAGGTTCTCCTTCCCCTCTACACTGCCCTGGTGAGGCCCCATCTGGAGTGCTGTGTCCAATGCTGGGTTCCCCAGTTCAAGAAAGATGAGGAGCTACTGGAGAGAGATCAGCGGAGGGCTATGAGGATGGTGAGGGGACTGGAGCATCTCTCCTACAAGGAGAGGCTGAGGGAGCTGGGCTTGTTCAGCCTGAAGAAGAGAAGGCTGCGAGGGGACCTTAGAAATGCTGATAAATATCTGCAGGGTGGGTGTCAGGAGGACGGGGCCAGACTCTCTCCAGTGGTGCCCAACGACAGGACAAGGGGCAATGGGCACAAACTGAAGCTGAGGAAGTTCCAGCTGAACATGAGGAAGAACTTCTTCCCTCTGAGGGTGACGGAGGCCTGGCCCAGGCTGCCCAGGGAGGCTGTGGAGTCTCCTTCTCTGGAGATATTCCAGCCCCGCCTGGACGCGGTGCTGTGCAGCCTGCTCTGGGTGACCCTGCTTGGGCAGGGGGTTGGGCTGGGTGACCCACAGAGGTCCCTTCCAACCCCCACCATTCTGTGATTCTGTGATTTTTCCAGTGGCTGGTACCAATCCCTTTTTTTCCCATACCCACTCCAGTGGGAATGTCTCAGCATTTTCCTTGAGAGCAGCTCTTGGAGATCAAGGTCTCTACCGAGTACAGATGGGAGACAGCAGTGGTGAGGTTGCTGCAGAACAAAACCATCTCGGGGGTAGAGAGAGGCTTATAGGAGCGGCAGGAGGGGTGCAGCGCAGCGCTGCACAAACGAGTAGTTGGTATTATTTTAGAGACCCTGCTCTGTTTAGGACTTGGTCTGTGCTCGGTGCTTGTACAGAGGCAATATTTTAGGTTGCTTGGGACTTGCAAAATTAAGATGATGGTAAGCGCTAAGCAGGAATACCAGAATACCGGAATGTTTGCGCACAGCCTGTCTTCTCCTTGGTCAGAGAAGGGGTTTCAAGACCCTGTGTGTGAAATTTGCCCTGTGGCTGGGGGCAAACTCTTCCCCCATGGTTCAGTGCGGAGGTCTTCCCAGAGCAGCCACCAGCATGGGGCCGTGGGCTGTGGGCGAGCCACGACCCTTCATGGATTGTCTGGTTGCTGTTCGCAGGAGGGGGGACCCCATCACCTTCTCCTCGAGCCGATCCGGGAGACGCCGGCTGCACTTCGAAGGGGCCTCGCTGGAGCTCTCGGACGACGACGCGGAGAGCAAAGGCAGCGACGTGAACGAAGCGCAGCCGGCGCCCGCCGAGTAGAGCCCCGTCTGTACCCTGCTTCAGATATACTTACAACTGCTTTTTTCCTGTAGTAAATAAAATGGAATTGTCTCTGTTCAGTGCATCTATTTTCCAGATACTCATTGTATAGCCATTTTATAAAGCATCATGTGAATAATGGAACTTTTTTTTTTTATTAACACGGAAACTTCATTCCCAGAGGGTAGGTGGTTGGGGCAGACCCGTCGTCATGACTATGCATGCTTTGTTGTACAGACAGCATCCTTCCGTTTCTCCTGTGCTCAGGTGGCCCGTGGCTGTATCGAGTCTGGTGGATCATTGAAGACCAAACTGCACCTGTATTTTTTTTTTTCTTTTCTCCTAATTGTTGTGATCAGCACACAGTCAGCGAGTGAACTGTGAAAAGGCCTTGGGAAGTGTTAGAGGGAGATGTAGGGATGAACGAGTAGCGTCCATTTTTAACCTGCAATACCCTTTTGAAGTGTTCTCAGCACCTGCTTCATCAGTTAGCGTTCCTGCAGTACGGGCAAACTGAAACAGCGTCGCCGTTCCTCATCTGTACAGTACTTCTGCGTTTGTAGAGACCCGCTATCACCACGCCCGACAGATCTGTGTATATATTAAGGCTACTATAATGTGAACACCAGTGGAAAATAAACAGACAACGCAGGCGAAATTAATTTATTAATTTAGGGCCGAGTGAGTTAGCCTTCAAGCCACAGAGCCTAGCGGCTGCACGGTGCGTGGAGGCCGAGGCGGTGCGGCGGCTCCGGCGGGAGCGGCTCCGGGGCTGCGCGGGGCGGGTGCGGAGCCGGCGGTGACAGGGGTTCAGCGACGGATGTTGCCTGCCTAGGAGTTGACATGCCAGGGGATGTGAATCCTTTTTGTTGTTGTTGTGTTTTGTTTTTTTTTTTTATTTTGAACAGTATTACAGCGAGTAGTTAGCATTCTTTTTGTTTAAATAGCTGAAAAACTGACATTACAGAAAGTGCCTTAGACACTACAGTACTAAGACAACGTTACATATATAATTTGCCTATATAACAATGATTTAATGTATTAATTTTGACTGTGCTTCATATCACGTACCTCTCTAGTCCAAGTGGTATTATTGATATTAGTGACAATGAATCAGTGTTAACTAGGAAGCTTCCTCTGCCACATACTCAAAAACCGTGGATTTCCTTTTTTGGTTAAAAGCTTTAACATCTGTCACAAAGATTTTGTTGTGTGTGTTTGGATACTTTTAATCAAAGTGGCTGTTGACCACCAGGCATCTGACTGCAAATATCTTGTTTTCTTGTATACCCATATTTCTAGACAATGATTTTTGTAAGACAATAAATTTATTCATTATAGATGTGGCCGCCTGCTCTGTTTACTTACAGGAAGAGCTATCTCCTGAGGCTGGCGTAGACCTTAATAAACAAGAATATGACTGGAAGCTGCATTTACCCTTCTTCCTCTTTTGTTTGCTCAGGGTTTTTTTTCTCTTTTGACCTAAACACAGTGTAAATGGCCTGGTCAGGGCTGAGCCTTTGTGTTGCCATTAGAGTCCAAAGTCCCCTCCTGCTGACCTGCAGGGCTGGGACCCAGGCAGAGGCCCCACGGCTGCCTTCAGCGGGGTCTGGGCTTTCTGCTGGGCGGTGGAATCTCCTGTTTTGGAGGTCCCAGTGTGCAATACCTGCTCCCCTGGCCCAAGGTAGTGATGGCGTTGGGTAAGGCCAAGGCTGTCACTGGTGCCCTGGGGCTGGTCCCTGCACAGAGAAGGTGGACCAGCGTGGGGAGCTGATAGGAGCAGGGAGATGGTGGGCTTAAAACTGGAGTGAGAGGAGAGGGGTGGGGGAGAGCAGGAAGCCCCTGCCTGGGCTCTACAGTCCAGGGCTGCTGTCAGTGGTCCCTCTGGTCCCAGCAAGCCCGGGCTGAGGGAGCCTCCAGCACCGAAGGGCTGCTGGGGACCAGAGCTGATCCCAGGCACCCGCTCCTGGAACCCAGTTCAGTCAGGGGTACCGTTACCTCAGGTGTCTCCTTCAAGGCAGTGGCTGCTGCTCCTCCTGCTGTGAGGACCATACTGGGGAGGGGGCAGGGGCTGCTGAAGGGCTTTCCCCTGCCTCTCTCATGGCTTCCATACCTCAGGGCAGGGGTTGGGCCACTACCAGGCACAAACACAGGCTGGGCAGAGAATGGGAGTGAGAGCAGCCCTGAGGAGAAAGGCTTGGGGTGCTGCTGGGTGAGAAGCTGGACACGACCCAGCCGTGTGTGCTCACAGGGCCAGGGGGGGATTCTGCCTCTCTGCCCCACGCTGGTGAGACCCCCTGGGGTACGGGGCTTGGGAATGTGAGGGCCCGGCTGATGAGGATGTGGGTGAAGCTCCAACCAAGAGGTTGCCCAGCGTGAGTCGGTCAGCCCCATGCATTACGGCTGCCTCAGCTAAGAAAAAAAAGGAGGGTAACTGTCACAGGCGATTCCCTGCGGAGGGGAACAGAGGGCCCGATCTGCTGACAGGACCCATCCCAAGGGAAGTCTGCTGCCTCCCTGGGGTCCGGGTCAGGGATGTTGCTTGGAAACTCCCTGGTCTGGTGTGGTCCTCTGACTCTTACCCCCTCTTGGTAATGCAGGTTAGCGGGGACAAGATCGCGGAGAGAAGTCCCAAGGCCATCAAAGGGGACTTCAGGGCATTGGTCGAGGGATCGGGGGCACAGGTGGTGTTTTCCTCCATCCCATCAGTGGCAGGGAACAGCACTGAAAGGGGAGGAAAGCTCACCTGGTTAATAGGTGGCTCAGGGACTGGTGCCATCGGTTGAATTTTGGCTTCTTTGATCATGGGGAGGTGCACACAGCACCGGGCCTGCTGGGGACAGACGGAGTACAGCTGTCTCAAAGGGGAAAAAGGATTCACTGAGAGGGCTTTAAACAAGGTTCCAAGGGGGATCACATCACTAGGGATGAGCCCAGGTGTGTCATGGCAGGGTCAGGGGGAGATCGACAGCCCAGCTCAAGTGCATCTACACTAATACACGTAGCATGGGCAATAAACAGGAGGAGCTGGAAGCCATTGTACAGCAGGAGAGCTAGGTTGTCATCACAGAAATGTGGTGGGACAGCTCGCATGACTGACATGCTGTCATGGATGGCTTCAGACCCTGCTTCGGCGGGGCGGGGGGGGGGGGGGGGGTGGACGTGGACCAGATGACCCACAGAGGTCCCTTCCAACCCCCACCACTCTGTGATTCCGTGGGAGCCCTGCATCCAGCTCTGGAGCCCTCGGCACAGGACAGACCTGGAGCTGGTGGAGCGGGGCCAGAGGAGGCCCCAGCAATGATCTGAGGGCTGGAACCCCTCTGCTGGGAGGAAAGGCTGGGAGAGCTGGGGCTGTTTAGCCTGGGGAAGGGAAGGCTCCGGGGACACCTTAGAGCAGCCTGAAGGGACCTGCGAGAGAGCTGGAGAGGGTCTTGTGACAAGGGCATGGAGTGATAGGCCAAGGAGTGATGGCTTCAAGCTGCAAGAAGGGAGGGTTTGATTGAACGTGAGAAAGAAATTCTCCACTCTGTGGGTTGTGAGGCCCTGGCCCAGGCTGCCCAGAGAAGCTGTGGCTGCCTCCTCTCTGGCAGGGTTCAAGGCCAGGTTGGAGGGGGCTTGGAGCACCCCAGGCTGGTGGAAGGGATCCCTGCCCATGACATGGGGGGCTGGACCTGGATGACCTGTAAGGCCCCTTCCATCCCAGACCATCCTATGGTTCCATGAACATGCAGAAGGCCCAGGCTCTGTGCAAGAGCAGCATCCTCTTACTGGGGATTTTTTAAGGGGAGGGTGTTCCTGCTCCCCCGAGGAGCGAGCTGGTCCCAGGGTGGGGGGAGCTGTGTGGCCTCCCCCTGCATGGCACTGGGGCTCTGGCGGGAGCTGGAGGCCTCCGTCGCTTTGCAGGCTCTTCCCAAAAATCAGATCTTGAGGTCCAAGACAGTCGGTGCCATGGAGGGAAGGCGCTTGCTCAGCCGCCGCTCCCCTCTCTGCTCAGAGGGAAGGAGGAGGCAACACTGCAAGGGAAAGGCAGCAAGCGCTTCGCAGCAGCGCACGGCAGCATCGCTACGTGACAAAAACACGGCCACTGCCACCGGTTCTGCAAAATCCACTGATTTCACATTAAAAGACCTTTATTTTTGGAAGATGACGGTAATTTGGGTTTGGGTTTTTTTTTGAAAACCCCTTCACGATCTGTGTCACCATGGTGGTATGGTACACTGTCCTACTGCAACATGCCATATAGATTTCGAATAAATAAAGCTACAAAGCCCAAGTTATGTACAAAGATCTTCGGCAAAGATAATTATGTTTACAAACCTATGTACAATAAAACAAATGTAAACAGTCAAATGCAGCAGAGGATGCACAGGAAAGGACGACCATACAAACCCTGACGGCGAGGGGGGGGCTTCCCGCCTCCCCTCTGCTGGGGCCGATGGTTTTTTTCTCAGCACTTGTAAATAAACCAGCTTGGAGCTGCAGAGCCAAGTGAACGCGACAGCCCCAAGCGGGAATGAAGATTTCTAAACCCACAGATCAAACCCCGGCTGGGTTTGCTGGTTCTTTGTATAAAATCCACCGACTCCGAGGCACACGGACAGAGAACTCGCACAAACACGTTGCTCGAAAGACCCACGAGGTACACGCAGTCGCCCAACACTGTCGCAGAAGCACGCAGGTGACACTGTGAGATCCAGTCCTATATTACACGGATCGGAACAGGGGTGGGGTGGTGGCGGGGTCCCAGGAGGGGGCTTTGTGGATTTGTGGCTTCCTAACGCTCTGTCGGACTTCCCGGTGTGGCGGTGTGTGGATGTTTGCCTGACGAAGGCACTGGGAGCACGCTCCAGCCGCTCGCTGCGTTGCTGCACGGGTGGGGGAGCGCCGAGGGGCCGCTTCAGCACGGCTCAGCCGCGCCAGCACCCAGCAAGGCAGGCGATGTTCTGACTGACGAGTGCTGGGCACGGGACCGTCACCCCCGCGCCCCCAGCCCCTCCATCCCTCTGCCCCGTAGGGCCGCGCAGCTCAGCCTCCCATGCCCACACCAACCCACGGCCACGCGCTGGCCCCGCAGTGATTTATTAAGCTGCGGTAACTGAGTCATGGACCTGATTCCTGTCCAAAGAGCCGCGGCGCAGCCTCAGCCAGGGGTCTGAGGTCTGAGCCTTACCGGGAGGGCAGCAGCTGCCCGTCCTGAGCAGCAGGATGCTGGAGGAGGCAGGGAGAAACGCTGCCAAACCTAAGTTAGAGAAGAGATACGGTGAGGGGCTGAGGACCGCCGGGCCGAGCAAGACTCCTGCAGCCCGTGAAACAGAGCACTGCGGGTGGCAGCTTGAGCAGCGCGGGGTGTGGGGCCAAGGCAGAGAACATCCGCTACAGCGACAGGAGAAAACAAACTGTATTAATGTGACATGGAGGGCCATGAGCTCAGGGTCTCCTCGGGCAGCAGGGCGCGGGTCGTGTTCCAGAGGGGCAGGAATGGGCAGCAATCGGGAGCAGTTCCTCTCGTGGTGGGCTGAGAAAAGCATCCGCAAGTCCGAACACGACCTCCTGCGGGCTCATATGCTCAGGGGGAGCATGCCAGGCGCCGAGGACAGTCGAGAGGCTCCCAGTCTGGGGGGACCTTGATCAAAGCCGTTTACTGCCCTGAGGAGCAAGAAGAGACAGGCCGGTAAATGATGAGCCCCAGGAGATGGCACCGCTCACCCCTCCCGGCCCCAGCAGCTGGAGAACAGACCCCTCTCCTCCCCTCTCACCTCACCCTGGCTGTACGATGGCTGCAAGGCCACTGTGACCACAACAGGGCTCCCATGGCTGCGCCCACCCGCACCCACCACTCCTGCCTGGAGGTGGTGGGTGCTGCCTGATGACCACCCCAGGAGGACAAGCAGCTCCTGCGCAGACCCCAGACCCCCACGCCGGGCTCTGGGCAGCTGAGGGGCCGGGCACAGCAGTGCTGCAGGCTCGCTCCCCACGGCCAGCTCCCCTCCCCTCTTCACGGGTGCTGGTGGGCTGCGAGAGGAGAACATGGGTCTGACAGCTTTTCCATCTCTACTCCGTTCTGGCTTTGGCAGATCTTCTGTGATCAGGCTCAACACACAGCGTCTGCCCAGGCTCACCATCTGCTGATCATCACCACCACCACAGCCTTGACAACCAGAAGCGATGGCATCCCCATATCAGGACAGCACGTCTGTAGGCGTGGGTAACGGACCGTTGTAACGATGTGACCCCAATATGAGTATGATCGTACAGCTTTATTAGTCAGCAAAACAAGGTTTATATAGCAAAACTATTACAGCATCTGAATGGTTAAAACCCCAACCCATATATAGGCAAAACTACTGCAACTCGTTGTGATTGATGCAGAGCTGCACCTCGAAGTGAAAACAGTACTGTGGCAGGAAACAGCAACGTGGCAGGAAGGAAGTGACAGTGTGGCAGGAAACGGTGACGTTCCCCCTGCTCCAGTGTCCTGAGCTCGTCGCTCTGCCTTCCCAGCAGGGTTCCGTGTCAGCCGCTCCCAAGGCTCACCTCCGGATCAGAACCTGGGTTGCTCAGCGCACCAAACTATGTCCCCTCTCGTCCAGCCAGGACTCCACAATTCCCCCTTTTTGTTTTTTGAGCAAGCCAGGTTTGCTTCGTCATCTTGGAGAGAGCCTTTTTAAGACAGCTAAAGCAAATACATATTATAACTCCAACAGCAAGTAACACGATACATATGCGCAAAATTTCTATAATTAAACCGTTAAGCCAAGCGGGCAGATTACCAAAGAGCGAGGTGAGAAATCCATCAAAAAATCCCTGGCTTTGTTGTATTTGATTGGCGTGCTGTTCAAGCCATTATAATTGCTTGTGGATGGACTTACTACGATCGGACAAGTTCATACAGCACATGCCTTCGAAATCCTCACAACCATGTCCCTGGGCCAGCAGTAAAAAATCAATTGCTGCTCTATTTTGCAATACCGCATGTCGTAGACTACTCTGATCTTCTAGCAGGGATTGCAAGACTTTTGTGGTAACACTGGCTTGCTTCTCTGCCCAGCGTTCCGTGTTCACCAATCTACTTCTGTAGCAGTGTTCCGTGTTCGCTACTTTCAAGGTCTATCTCCATTACCAAGCCTGGGTTGCTCAACAGCACCAAACTATGTCCCCTCTCATCCAGCCAGGACTCCACAATTCCCCCTTTTTGTTTTTTGAGCAAGCCAGGTATAGTTGATGAGGTTGTTGATGATGATGAGAGCTGACACTAATTTTGGTCTTCAGCTTGCTACCACTCTTTCAGAGGCCCACACAAACTACAATACTAACAGTATAAGAACACAAATGCTAGTTGAAGACATAGAGATGTGAAGTGCATACCACAACCTGCTGGATATAAAGAAAGATTAAATTAACTTGAGAATGATTCATACTGATGGTAAATCTGTTACCTAGCATATTGGTGTAGATTGATTTACTTGTATTCAATTTTCTTGCTGGATTTACTTGTATCCAATTTTCTTCCTGTGTGGATGGTGGGACTAAAGTACCGCTTGACCACAACATATCATTATTGTCAATGGGAGGGAATGCATGTCACCACGTCAGGCATCGAAATAGCAGTGTATCGATAGTATGAGCGCAGTAAATTTGCACTTGGGTTATAGGTATACTTATCATATATACAAACATCCATAACATTTAGTATTGGCTATCGATATTAATTACCTAGGTTAAGATCAATGTACCTAGAACTACGACTCATGAACTATATAGGCTAAAATTAATGTACAGAAAAGCATAAAGCTGCAAACATCACCACATCTATTCCCTGCTGCATCAAATGCTTCCGAAGCCCCGACAAATCAGAGTCCAAATACAACAATCTAAAGTCAAAAACCAGAAATAGTCAATACCTGCAGAACTTACCAAACCAAAAGACACAAAACAGTTACTTAGTCCAGACAAATCCGTTAGATCACAGAAACCAAATAAATCCATCAGAACACAGAAATACAAACACGGTAACATAAAATCACACGTTCATGGTCGCGACCACACACACACACAGGCACACCAAGTTTTCAGCATAAATCCAAATATTGCAAAGACAGGACTTACAATAATATTCAACATTTAACAGACAAATACCCAAGCTTCAGTTTCAGGAAGAGTACTCTCTTTTCAATTTTGGATTAGAAAGGACACTTTCCCTTCTCGTCAGGGATATAGCTCAATGCTGTGAAGCTTTTACTATGACTAAAAAATAGGCAACAAAAAACAATACTGGAAGACTGCCTTTGCCTTATTAATAGTTCACGCTCAGAACTTTTTGGTCCAGTGATCAGAGGTTCTCCCCGAGAATCCCTCGGTGCCGGCTGGAGGTCCTGCAATCCCTCGGACCATTGAAGTTCAAGAGCAGCGTCCTACCTGGGTACCCAAAATCTATTACTAGAAAGCAGCAAAATAATTAACTTCCTAAAACTTAATGTTGGAGTTCTAGAAAGCAGGCATTCTTTACTGCAGTACTGAACGCACAGGGAATAGTTCTACTCAAATGTGTGTACCGAAAAGACACTCTTACTAGATATTTATGCCATGTTAACATACATAATCATTACATTTCTGCAAAGTACTTATCATTCTCCATTTCCCCCCTCCCCCTTTTTTTTTTTTTTTTAATATTAATGTCTTTTGTACATGCATATTGGCACCTCTAGGCAGTTGTCAGGAGCCCTCAGGTGAAGGTTTATACTTTTCCTCACGGTGTCTGCTAGTTAACCTTTGCTCTTGTACAGACGCAGTTCTAAAATCGCGTATACCGTGTCCTCCAAGATAGCTTCGTTATACAAAAGCTGTTGTGGGAGATAATTGCCAAATATGCAAGGAATGTATTAACTGGTGTGGGTGGTGCACCCACTGCAGTCATCAGAGTACTTGCGTTTGCTGTAATTTTTTCAGTGTTCCCTGTGTAATAGGATCATCCAGAGTGGATCTCTTCTGCTTCCATGTCAGAGGTTGCTCCCTGAGAGTGAGCGTGGTCACCTCTGGCATCGGATTCTGCGTTACGTTCTTTCAGCTCATGATATAGCTTCACATATTTTACCGGAAACCATCGAGGGCCTGTTGAAAGAAGAACACACGCACACGCTCTTCCCCACGTTATTAGTTCTACAGGACCTGTCCATTGTGATTCCCCAAATTCTTTATACCATGCTTTTGGTCGAACCACAAATGGAGGGACCATCCCGAATTGACGGTCAGCTGCTGTTGTAAATAATTGATCATCAAAACGATTTTAAAAATTAAGTACATATAATGCTTTGTCTAACTGTTCCTGTGGGGTAACACTGCCCATAGGATTCCCCCTTTTTTGTTTATTTAGCATAGCTTTGAGGGTCCCGTGGACACTTTCAACAATGGCTTGTGCAGTAGAAGAATGTTGTATACCTGTAACAAGTTGTATACTCCAGTCCTGTAGGAAAACAGAAATTGTCCGTGAAACGTTCCTTTTCTCCCGTATGTGCCGTGGCTACCAGAAATCCTGAGAAAGTATCCACACTAACATGTACACAATGCAGTCGACCAAATGTTGATATATGTGGAACATCACTTTGCCACAACTCATCAGCTCGTAAACCACGAGGGTTCCCTCCTGCACACGATGGTACGGGTGTAATACATTGACAATCAGGGCATGCATGAACATTTTTTGTAGCTTGCCCCTGGGGCAAAGCAAATTGTTTATGCAAGGAAGAGGCGTTTTGATGAAAGAAGTCATGAGATAATCGGGCTTGCTTGAAACCGTGTGGCAGTACTGCTGCCATTGTCAATTTATCTGCTACAACTTTTTCTTCAGTTATTGGTTTTAGTAGAGTAGTATGTAACTACATATGCATTATAAAATATACACATACACGATTTTCTAATTTCAATAGCAATTTCATCTGCAATGCATTGAACAATATTCACAACATGCAGAATCTGAGACAACATTGAGTGGTTCAGTCGAAAACAATTGAAAAAAAGTGCAAGGCCGCTGATAGCTTAAAAATTTGTGTGGATCCTTCAATGACTAAAATAGATGATTGTTAATCTGATGAATTTGTTTGTTTCCAAAACACTATTCGTGCTCCTTTAATAGGAACAGAAACACGTCGTTTTTTTCGCTGCAATGAAATTTGAGAAAGGGAATGTAACAGCTTATTTTGTGGAAGGGTATAACGTATGTTATTTAAATAATCAGCTAGAGCAGCTTGCAGTGATAAGGATTCACTGTTTAAAGCGACAAAGTCATCTTTAGCCAGCAGCAGGTAAATAATATCAACTTGCTGACAGTGATTCCAACCTTGTGCTATTAAGGACACTATGATGTGTACCTTTGAAGTCAATGTTTTCATGGGCGTATGAGACAAAGAGATTCATTCCAGAGTCTTCAACTGCTGCGTGTTAACACACCACTGATCGAAAAGAGGGTAAGGCTGTAAAACAAAACCTTCATAAATGATATACAAATTTGTTGGCAATTCGACATTAATTCTGAAGGTAAAGGCAATTGCAATTCTATCTGAAATCTTTTGTAAAACAGTTTTTGCTTTTGTCATTGATCTTCGGGAAAATAATAAATTTGAGTCCCTTTTAACAAAGTAAATAGAGGGGACAAATCTTCAGCTGTAAAGTCAATATTTTCACCTTTCAGCAGAGTGAATAACATCATCTAGGTAGACCATCTGAACCCTGGAAAGATAATAAAGTCCAGCTGTTTGTTCACAAGGAATTCTACTGCAGTAATTGAATTGTATACATTTTTTGGTAACCAAGTCCTTGAATGTCAGAAAGATGGTTCTCGCCGTGCCGCTTCTGGGCTGGCCAGGACGGGCCGGCGCGCTGGGATCAAGGGAAGGGGGTGGGGGGGGGGGGTGGAGTGGGAGAGAACCGAGCCGCCGGTTGCCCGGGGCGGGCCATGTGCCCCACCAGGTGTAAGGTTTGCTGACCCGTTCGATGCGGTGGCTGCTGGCGCGGCGGCTGTACAGCGTCTGAGGGACCGTGCATTTTTATGTTGGAATTCACCTCGTTTTGATCTCAGGTCGGGTACGCCAATTGCTGTCGCGAGACCCTGTCGTGCACTTTTGGGATGCCGGATTTTTACACCCCACTTCCCATTTCTCTGGATTCAAAGGATCGTCAGGTTTTGGCAGATTTACTTCCCACATTTCTCATGTTCGGTAGGAATTTCGTCGTATGTAGGGTTAAATTTCAACAGACTGCTGCTCTGTCCTTGCTTTTGAGATAAGGACAGAGGTATAGCAGCTGCTTCTAAGATAGTCTCTGTAAGTTTTAGAGCATTTAAAGCTGTATGCACTGATTTCCAAGTAATGATTTTCTCAGGGATTTTAAACTGCAAGGCTTTGTTCTTTCAAACTTCACTGTAAAAAAGTTTTTAATGGAGCCTTCGCTCCTTTTTTCGGTGACTGTCCCATTCTCCAGTGAGCCGGAGGCAGGGCGCAGACCCGATTACTGCTCAGGGTCTGCTGGACCCAGCCCCTGCTCACGGCTTTTTTCAGGTGCTACATTTGCAACAAAAGGACTTTTCTGAATGACTCTGGCCACTTTTTTTCTCTGCTAACACATTTTTTAACGCTTCATAAACCAAACGCCAAGTTGTTAATACTCGGCTCGCATTCACGTCACGCCTTGAAGTATGTTTAAAAGGTAAATCTCCTAACACCTTCCAAGTTAAAATACCAAAAACACGCGGTGATTCCACGGGCACTCCATTACTTCTGAGTCAGGCTAACAACAGCTCGAAAAACAGGGACTAATTATCGCTCCTCTTTGTTGCCAACCTGTATGCACAGAGTCCACGATTCTCTGCCACACATCCAAGTCGAACAACTGATCTGTTTCCTGATTTTTTGCACTCGCTGGTATTGTGGTTATCCCCCTTACAGTTCACACCCCACTTTAGCTATCCCTCTCCACCGTACCCCCGACCCTTCCCTGGTTCCCAACCCCCCATTCCACGGCACAGCGCAAGGTGGGGCTGGAAGAGAAAACGGGTTATATGGGTTAGGGACTGGTGGCTCCGGCAGCAAAGTATCCGTAACCTTCTCATCTGTACAACGAGTCACTGGAGTCCTTGGAGACAGCGACGTAGGCAGAGGAAGTGGAGGATACCGCGGTATAGGATTCGGGGACATGGGACAATCGGAAGGGGCAGCGGTGGCGCCTGGCCAATCTGCGGGCGGTGGCGCCTCAGCACATCCCTCTCCGCGGCGCGGTGGCGGTGGTGGTGACTCTGGCGGTGGGGGTGGAAACCCTGTGCCAGTGGGTCTAGCCGCACGTACTCCTTTTCCTGGACCGCAGGTTTCCCTGCCTCCACGGGCTGCCGACTCGGACCCCCTCATGCTTTCAAAGATGGCATAGGGAGGCTAGGACCCTGAAACAGCAGAGTTGTTGCCAAGCAGGTCCCTCCCTCGGGTGTTAATGTAGCGAAAGTAGAGGTAACAGCTTAAGTCCTTTCTCCGTGCAGCAGCAACAGAAACTTCAAGGTAGCTGAGTCATATTGTAACCATCTCACAGAGAGGATGGGTTGGAGGAGATTAACCACTGCTGACTCTTCCTATATCAGTGTGGACCCCATCTCCTCCCCGGCCCAATCAACTTCACGAGTTGCTTTGCCGTTGCGTCTATTCCTCTCTTAGAGAGCATACCGACAAGCAACGTTGCCGCAGCCTCTATCTTCATGCTTGCGACCCTGGCCTCCACATTCAATTTTAGCTGCGCCAGGCAGCACCAGTGGGGCTCGTTTTCTCCCTGGGAGGCGGCCGTCCGTGTCTGCCCTGCGACGCTGCACCCAGGCAGCACCACTCTCAACCGTTGTTTTCCCACTCCCCTCCTCTAGCTGCTTACTGCAGACTCGGAGATTCTGCAGGAAGATGAATCATTTTTTGCCGCAGGAAACTAAACCATCCTCTGCTACCAGTTGTTGGAGTGGGAGACGGACCCGGAGTAACAATGAAATCTCAATGTGAGTGTGATCGTTCTCCTTTATTAGTCAGCAAAACAAGGTTTATATAGCAAAGCAGTTACAGCCTCTGATTGGTTAGTTATCTTAACCATATATAGTCAAAATAGCTACAACTCGCTGTGATTGGTGCAGAGCTGCATCTCGATGCGGAAGCGACAATAAGGCAGGAAGCAACAACGTGGCAGTCCCCCTGCTCCAGTGTTCCGTGTTCGCCACTCTACTTCTGTAGCAGTGTTCCGTGTTCACTACTTTCAAGGTCTGTCTCCGTTACCAAGCCTGGGTTGCTCAACTGCACCAAACTATGTCCCCTCTCGTCCAGCCAGGACTCCACACACGCTGCGACTTCTTCGGTCTCGGCTGGCGCAGGCAACAGGAGTCCTTGCTTCTCGCTCTTCTGATACTCGGAGATCTCCTCTTTGAGCTGTTCATCCTTCAAAAGGAAAACATTTGCTTGTATTTTTGGTGAAGGTTCATCTTGCTGTCTTAGAGAATTAACATTCCCCTCAAATTCGCTGTAGATACGCCGCAGATTTATTAATATTAACCACTCAGCTTGAGGGATCGGTTGAGATCATGCGGCTGCTCCAACCGGGCGGCCTCAGACTATTCAGAGAGCTAAAAGCAGTAAAAGGGGGAACGCTGCTATGTTCAAGGGTAAGCGATTTTTCTCCATTTATTTCAATTACTGATCACGCACATGTCGTACTTTCCCTTTTACCGAACAGGACTGGGTGCAGAGGGGTAGACAATCACTGTTTCTGAGGATGCCTTTTGGCCTTTGCTGTTATCGATGGGATCAATAGAATACTGTTATTAGCAGGTAACTCTTCACGTCACACACTCACTCACTCACTCACACACTCACTCACACTCGCTCTTGGCTACCAGTTGGAGCAGCAGCCGGGAAGCAAAGCCCAGCCATCGACTCACAAGCACGGGGTCGTACCGCAGTGACTTCTGGCCTGGTGTTGGTGAAGCCCTGCAGAGGGTGCTCACCTTCACCAGATGCAGGTACCATCCCGTGCTCTTCAAGCGTGGCCAGCAGCACCCATGGGTGCCAGCTGAGCCTCACGCAGTTGATGCCACGGACCTCGCATGGGTTCAGCAGAACACTGCCGTCCCCACTTTATCATTTTTCACAGATTTAGCAGCACTGCTAGTCTCTGAAGCTACCAGCCCTCGCAAAGCGTTCACAGGCCACCTTCTCAGCACGCATTTTTCCTTTCTTCAGCCTCGTGCTATGCCTCCACCCACACCCACAGGCGCCTGGCGAGCCCGCTCACGCCACGCAGATGCCGAATCCTGCAGGGTTAAGGCTCAGTACACCAACTGGTGGAGCACATGGCAGGGATGGGGTCGGTCTCCCACAGACCACCAAGCCAGAGCCAGCCGGCCAGCCTGCTCCTCACCCTGCTGTCCGGAACTCACCGGCAGCAAAAAGACCTCAGGATGCAGAACTTCTGTGTCTCCTAACAAAGTAGAGTTTCAGCTTCTACATACTAAAAATGGTGGGTTTCTAACTTCTGTGCCAACAGTTAAACCTCATTCCTAAGGAATAAAGGTAATTTGCTTTTAGCTTAACAACGTGGTTGGTTGGAAGCAGTCTCACTCTGGCTGCATTTTTTTTCTGTACAGAGAAAACAATATCTTACACTTCTCTGCAAATTTTTTGTGTCTATGTATTTCTCTCTTTATATGTAATAAAAACATAGGTATACACACAAAAGTGTATGTATACATAGCGACCGAAAGAAGCAGTGTGCTAAAGCAAATACAATGTTATCTGGAATTAAAAAAAAGTAAACTGAGCAGTACGAACTAAATTACGTAATGTTTTTGCAGACCCAGAAACAGACTGTCCTGCAAATACAAGCTTTGAGATTACAGACGCGCTTAGATGCTATGCTAAGGAAGAACCAGCAACTTCTTTCAGCGGAAGGAACAGAACTACATACTCAAATTTTTAAATTCTCAAATGTGAATAAATTATATTCAAGAAAGTAAGTTTTCAATATTATCATAAAGAGACGGGCATGGTACTGTCAGAGATACTTCTATTGATTTAAAAATACTCATTTTGATCCGAGAGACCAGCAAGACAGCTGCTGAGCTATCTGTGCTGGGGCAGCATACGTAATTATAGGCTGCCGGCAAGCAATTACAGGCTGCTGAAGGACTGATATAAAGAATTGGAGTTAAGAACAGACACCAAATTTGTGCCAAATGACACTTTTTAATGGGAAACAGACTGTTGTGTTCATTCACTGTTGGCAATCTCAGTAAGGAACTATCTTGTTGATAGAGACTACTGCATTTAGAGAATCCTAAATTCATTATGTCAAACATTAATGGTAATGACAGTCACTTAAGAAAGCCAACACAAAATGAAAAGGAATGAGTTTATCTGCTACTGAGCAAATCAACGCAGCCACAATAAAAAGCCAAAGAGGTAGAGAAGTATCAAAACATAAGCATAAATTAAAAATTGTTTAAAAATGGCTAGGTATTGGGGTTTAGACTAACTTATTTGTTGTCTTTAATAACAGTCCCTAGGAAAAGATAGGAATGTTGCGTACTCTGTTTGCTCGCTTAAATTGTACAGACGTTGGCCGGTAACAGCAAGCACCGAGCCGATACTGCTCGCGTCTTTCAGGACTCTGCTGCAAGCCCTAAAGCACATACGCAGTGTGAGCCCGTGCAGCCCCCTCCGTTTGGCGAGGCATCAAACCCTTCCTGCACCAGAGGATGCTCTGAGAGCCGCCTTTTTTCAGGGCTGCAGTAACAGCAGCTGCCTTAAAGCACTCTTTGGATAATTGTTCTGCCCATTTCCCAAAGTCTATTACTCCATGAGTCACACAGCGTCAGAACCGCAGCTCTGGAAAGAGTTGCTGCAGAAAAAGAGAGGGGAAATCAGAGCGGCGAGGCAGGTGAAGGAGTGAGGCGGAACGTCCAGAGACAGCCCTGGGCTGTGGACCACGCAGAGGCTTCTCGGTGCCGCAGGAGACCCGGCAGCGGGAGATGGGTACTCACCAAATCAAGGAACGCTTTCCTTTCCAAGTCAAGTGCTTGGACCCGTTCTCGCAGCGCCAGGATTTCCTTGTCCAGTCTGCTGTTGTGCTCCATGGTCTTCTGTAGCTCAGTTTTGTCTGTACAGAACAGGAAAAACACCTGGTCACCAGCCCTGGTCTGGACTTTGACCTCCACCAAGCTCAGAGAGGAATAAGGGTTCACAGGAATAAGGGTTCCAAAATTGCACTGCCCTTATGCACAGGTGTACGCGTGCGACAGCAGAGAGAGGAGTTCCCCAGACGTATGGGAACATCTTCTCTTATTCGAATGGTAGAGGTTTATGTTTCTGGAGATCCAGGCTCAATAGCAGTGCTCTGTTTATTACAGCGGTCCCTCCATAGTTATTCCAGAGACTCAGTTTACCTCTAGAATATGGAAAATGCCTCACCTCGGATATTTAGGTACGGGTTTCACAAACAGCTAGGGTAAGTTTTGAAAAGCCCAAACAGCCATATTTCTGATTTTCATCACAAATTTCATAATTTGCTGCAAGCCAAAACACAGTCACAGTTCATGTATCAGTGCTGTGCTAGCACCTACGTTTACGAAATGGCCAGTACAGTAAAAATTGTGGTTGTATACCAACCCTCCAAGCCTGAATCAACAAACATCTGCAACCATCACACCAGTTAATGCAGACTATCCCTTATTTCGAGTGCAAGAAATAGGAAAAGATGTATTAGGAGCAGACTGACAGAAATTTGTCCGCATATACACTGGTATCCTAATCCTAAGCAGAACTAGCAAGAAGACAGTTTTCCTTATAGAAAAGATGAACAAAGATTTTTCCCTTTTCAGCTTCATGCTGGGCACAGGAAATTTCAGCTTAAATTTGACTTTTATTCAGACAAAAATAACAACATACCTTCTTTCTTAGTCCCAATCTGGCAAAAAAAAAACAAAAACACAACCCCAAACCTCTGTTTCAAACAAGGATTTTGATATTGGATTTTCTGTTTTGTTATTTAAAATAAAAGGCAAGGAATGCCTCCTACCGAAGCGTTCATTTTGCTGAAGAGCCTGTTTACCGCTGCAGAAAGCCTTGCTAAAATTCTGGATCTTCTCTGCATGTTGACACCGTGACTTAGCGCTCGCTCTCCGCTCGCTCACCCCTTCCTCCCGGTGCTCAGGCGCTTGCAGGGCTGAGCACGGGGCCGGTTCTACAAGGATAACAGAGTTTTGCTGTGTTCAGGTTTGGAAGGGACCTCTGTGGATCATCTAGTCCAACCCCTCTGCCGAAGAAGGGTCACCTAGACCAGGCTGCACAGGACTGCGTCCAGGTAGGTCTTGAATATCTCCAGAGAAGGAGACTCCACAGCCTCCCTGGGCAGCCTGTTCCAGGACTCCGTCACCCTCAGAGGGAAGAAGTTCTTCCTCATGTTCAGACGGAACTTCCTCTGCTTCAGTTTGTGCCCGTTTGCCCCTTCTCCTGTCGCTGGGCACCACTGGAAAGAGTCTGGCCACGTCCTCCTGACACCCACCCTGCAGATACTTAGAGGCATTTCGAAGGTCCCCTCGCAGCCTTCTCTTCTTCAGGCTGAACAAGCCCAGCTCTCTCAGCCTCTCCTCGTAGGAGAGAAGCTCCAGTCCCCTCATCATCCTCGTAGCCCTCCGCTGGACTCTCTCCAGTAGCTCTTCATCTCTCTTGAAATGGACACAGCACTGCAGATGGGGCCTCACTAGGGCAGTGTACATGGGAAGGAGAACCTCCCTGGACCTGCTGGCCACACTCCTCCTAATACACCCCAGGAGACCATTGGCCTTCTTGGCAGCCAGGGCACACTGCTGGCTCATGGTCAACCTGTCGTCCACCAGGCCACCTAGGTCCCTCTCCACAGAGATGCTCTCCAGCAGCTCAGCCCCAAGCCTGTACTGGTGCCTGGGGTTGTTCCTCCCCAGGTGCAGGACCCTGCATTTGCCCTTGTTGAACATTATCAGGTTCCTCTCTGCCCAGCTTTCCAGCCTGTCCAGGTCACGCTTAATGGCAGCACAGCCTGACGGTGTATCCATCACTCCTCCCAGTTTGGTGTCATTAGCAAACTTGCTGAGCGTACACTCTAACTCTTCATCCAGGTCATTGATGAAGAAGCTAAACAAGACTGGGCCCAGTACTGACCCCTGGGGGACACCACTAGTGACCGGCCTCCAACTAGACTCAGCACCGCTGATGACAACCCTCTGAGTTCTGCCATTCAGCCAGTTCCCAATCCACCTCACCGAACACTCATCCAGCCCACACTTCCTGAGCTACCCTAGGAGGATGTTCTGGGAGACTGTGTCGAAAGTCTTGCTGAAGTCTAGGTAGACAACATCCACGGCTCTCTCCTCATCTACCCAGCCAGTCATGCCATCGTAAAAAGCTATCAGACTGGTCAGGCATGATTTCCCCTTGGTGAATCCATGCTGACTACTCCTGATAACCTTCTTTTCCTCCACTGAATCAGTGTCCCCGAGTGGAGGCTCTCTTCCCAGCCAAGGTCAGCCCAGCGCAGTGTCCCTGCGGGCAGGGACAGAGGACAGGCCATCCCCCGGCGTCATGACGGGGCGCTCAGTGCCCAGGGAGGGACTGCAGCTCCCAGCATGCCCCGGCGTGGGGGAGAGGCACTGCAGCTCCCAGCATGCCCCGGCGTGGGGGAGAGGGACTGCAGCTCCCAGCATGCCCCGGGGCCGGGGACTACAGCTCCCAGCATCCCCCGTGCCCTGCCCAGGCCACTGCCGCCCAGCCCACTCCCAGCCCAGGCCCCGGGCCCTCTTCCAGGCCGCTCTCCATGGAGCCCCCGCCCTGCCTGAGCCCCAGGCCCCCGGCCCCGCAGCATGGAGCAGCTCCGTGCAGGGCTCGGCTGCCCCGGCCCCAGGGAGAGCCCCCGGGGACGCCCGCCCTGCCCGGGACCGGCACCGGGCCTCCCCCAGACCCCCCTAGCCAGCCCCCGGCCTGACCCCCGGCCCCCACACCCACGCTGAGGAGAGTCCCGCAGGCCGAGCTGGCCTCCCCCGAGCTGGGACGGCGACCGTGGCCCCTCCAGCATTGCGGAGACCCCCTCGCTGGAGAGGCAGGCGGGGGACAGCTGCCAGGGCTCTGCTGTCCCCAGCCATGGAGCCTTGCTGAGCCCCATGCTGTGGGGGCTCACGCAGGGACGCCATGGGAAAGCACAGGAGGATCGGGGCAGACAAACAATTCTGACAAGCTTCCAGGAGTATTGAGTTCCCCTCTAATAGCTGCTGTTGCAAGCGCCACAGTCAGGCGGTGTTGGCCTGCGAGGGCACGTCCTGGGCTTTATTCTGCTTTTGCCAAGGAGCAGGAGATGTATGTGCAGGGAGGATCCCCAGCAGATGCAGTTTCATCTTCACGACCGCACACAACAGATGAACCCACCCAAATGGCATCTGCTTACACTTCAGAGCCCTGAGGCCCCTTTGCCCTCAAGTGCCCCGTTTTCCCAGGAAGCTCAGCAGAGGGCTTTTCTGGAGCACAAGGTTTTGCACCAGCTTCTGCCTTCCTCCCCACCAAAGCACAGGATCGTCTGTCTTTGAGCAGACAAAGCTCCGCTATCGAAGCCAGGCCAAGAAATTCTCTCAGCACAGCACGGGTCCATCCTTCCCAGGTGGACATAGGTAGAATTTGTCCTGCCAGAACACCTTCTGTGCCCACCCACCTTATGCAGACAAAGCCTCAAAAGCAAATCAGCGCTTTGGGAGCTCAAGACTCCAGAGGAGCAAGGGTCCTGAAATCGGTTCAATTCTTCAAGCCCACCTGACCACTGAAGAGCCACATCTGGAGCTGCTTACCTGAGCCCGATGGGTTTCCGCTCTGTGCCCTGGTCTGGGCCAGACTCTCTGCCTTGCCACTGAAGCATCCGCACCGCGGGTCCTGAGGGCTCTTAGCAACGGCTTCTGCTAACATCTCATTAGCCCTGTGAAAAAGGCAGGAGCATGCAAGAACGGCTGTTACTCATCGTGGCACAAAGGTGTTCCCCAAGGGTGATGCTGCGCTGTTGGACTCATGCACACAAACTTCCCAGCCACCCAAAGGTACTGCTTCTCAGGCTCTTCTGAGCAACCTGTCTTATATCTTCCCTTGTAGGACCTTTCCTTGAAGGTGGTAGGGACTGCAGGCTCCCTCCCTCCCCCTGCTGTAAACTCCAACAGACGATGCACCGCCATAACGGCAGCTGAACAAAGTCCTGTTGCCTCACAGACTCCTCTTGTGTCCCCTCTGCCTTTCCAAGTGCGTCTATCCTAAGGTGGAGCAGAAGAGCAGCAGAAATGAAGCTCCTCTTTTCCACCACCATGCAGCAAGGAGAGACGGCTACAAAAAACTGTTTGAAGAAAAAGAACCAAAACGTCCTGCAGACAGGCCTGATTTGTTGTGTTACTTCAGGGTCAGTAAAGAGAAAGGCAAACAGGCCTCCGTAATGGGAGAGCCCAAGGCGTGCTCTTCTGAGAAGTACGCCGTCTTGAGCGTACGCATCCTGCTGACCAGATCCAAGAAAGGGAAGTGGGGTGGAAAAGCCACGAAGAAGAGGGTCGTATTCCCATAACGTGGGGGAAAAACAGAAGACATTTGGACTTACTTTTTTAATGTCTTTGTAAAGCATCTTCTAATTTCCTGGTCCACCAGATAACATTTCTCCCAACTTTTAAGTTCAGCCTGCGCACGTGCCATTTGCAGTGCGCTCTTCTCCTGCAAGCTCTGTGCTCTCTCCAGCTCCGATTCCAGAGCGCTCACTCTCTGCTCCAGCAGTTTTCTCCAGGAGGCGTCAGTGGTGCAGATCTCCTCTCTTCTGGCTGGAGTGGCTGCCTGTGTCTAAAGCAGAAGGCGCAACTTCAAGAAACAGGAAGAAAAAGACAACGCCCCCGGCTCTCAAAAAGCCTGCTCTTCCTGCCATTTGTACACAAAAGCTGGTATTAAACAGCCTACAGCGCTGCATGGACAGGGAGAAGGAAAAGGCGGCATCTTTCTCATGAACACAGGTCCCACCACACGCACAGAGGCACTTTGATGCAGCCTTTTGCAGCTCCCCAGCTTCCCTACGGGAAAGGCAAACCCACAGCACCAACAAGGAGAGCCGGATGCCCAAGACCAAACACCTAAAACGCCATCGCCACCACCACGAATGAACGCAATGCAGACTACAGATGCAAATGGTACATAAACTGACCTGCAAAAGTGGGCTGAGATGCTGCTTCTGTCCCGTTTCTGCCTGTGCTATCTGTTCACACTGTTCTCCAGAAAGCGCTGCTGCCGTACGAGCCACGCCAGCAGTCGCCAAGCCGTGCGGCACAAGAGTAGCCACCAGCCCTCGCAGCTGCTGGTTTGCAGGTGCGAGCTGCAGAGATGTTTCACGCTCCAACTCCAGCTGCGCAGAGAGTTCACACATCTGGATGCAGGGAATAAACAATCTGTCTTAGGCAAAGGGCTCTCAAATCTCCGCCAAACTCAATCACATGGCCACAACCTCTGCACGGTGTCGGAACAGAACCCAGTCTCCAAAGAGCACGGCCGCCTCGTTCTTCCCCACCCAGGTGCTGTCCCAAGCTCACTGCCTTCCCACAGCCTCGGAACGAGCTCCCTGAAGAGCCAGCTGACTTTTTCAAGGTGAGAGGGGAGGAGGCAGCGAGGAGAAAGGAGCTAAAAGCACCCTCGAGCCTGGACAACTGTTGTTAGTGATGCAGAAGCTCATAACGTCCTCAGAGAAGTCTCTCCTGTATTTGTTCCCAAATTATTTTCTTGTCTGGCACTCTTTGAAGCAACGGAACAGCTTCCTCCATACTGACAGGTTTACAGACTTTGCATACCTTGGCCTTAGCCTTGTCCAAGTCCTCTTGCAAGCGGGAGTTTTCCTCCTTCAGGTAATCGCGTTGGAGTGTGGAAGCTTTCAGCGACTTTTCTGCTATCCACTGCTTTCTTGAAGCATCAGTGAGCTCTTCTTGCAGCCGTCCCACTGTTCTCTAGGGAAACAATGTCACGGGAGGACAGAGAAAAAGGTAAGAAGCCAAAATCTGTCTTTTGACTTGCAGTTACCAGATAATATACCGAGATCGGTTCTCTAAGTGCATTGCAAAGCAGAGCAGCCTCATCCCCTGGAAGAAGGCGACATCTGCACAGCTGACGGTCTCTAGCCATCCTTGGCAAGTGAAGACAACTACAGAAATGCCATCTCTGAAGGATGATTTCTGTTTCCAGCACATTCTGCTGGGAAGATGCGGAGACTGTATCTAAGTATGTGTCTATAAGCACGTCTCAAGGCTTGCCGGCACCTTCCGCAATTCCAACAAAACCAGAACCAGCTCGAGTGATGGACTCCCACGCAGGTAGCTTACACCTGCTGACTTTCCGGAGCACCAGACAGCCTTGGGAACTGCTCTGCTTTCAGTCGTTCCTGCTCAGTGATCATCTCACCTCTTTTTCTACTTGGTCCGCCTCGCATATAAAGGCATCGCTCACCTTATGTTCTTGGGCGGCCTTGTTCCGCACCTCTCCCAGCTGCTGACAGAGGAAAACGTTTTCACTCTGGAGCTGGGACAGTTGTTCCTGCAGCCCTTCTGCCTGCTTGATGACATCTTTTCTCTCTTGAGCGTTCTTCGGGGGTAGAGCGTGCTGCTCCTTTGCCTGCCTCCGAGCCTGATGTAATTCTCTTTCTGCTCTATCTAAAGCCAGTGTCTTCTCCCGGAGAGTTTCTTTCAGTTGCTCCACTTCCTGCTCCAGCCTGCCAGCTTTTCTTTTGGCTTTGTTCAGCTGCTGACACAAGCTCTTGTTGGTTTCCAGCACCTCAGAGATGTGCGCGGGCACAGTGAGCCGGACATCACATGCTCTCAGAATCTCTTGCACATCGGCACTTTCTGGTGTCCCAGGACTTCTGAGGCTCCGGTGGCAAAGGGACGAGTCCAACCCTGGGGTCGGTATTTGGGCTGTGATGTTTCCTGTCTGCTCAAAGGGAAAGAATAAAAATGGATGGAACTTAGGAAATCAGCTCAAAACAGGAGAGAGCGGCAGCATGTCACAGACCCAGAAGAGGACTGTCACTAACTTGACGTCGGATGAGAAAAGAGTTTCCAAGAACCCTGCCTTTGGCATTACTCATGGAAAAGTCTTCTTCTGCATTAGGGTGTGATAGAAGCCTAAAAGGAAGTCTCCAATGTAAAGCCTTGGGGTTTACATACCTCCCCCTCAGAGCTTTTGCCCTCCTCGATGGCTTCTTCATCAGCTGGCGACTCACGGCCGGCAGACTCCCAGTATACGGCAGGCTCATCTACATTAAAACCACACATTTTTGGAACCACAGTGATGTAATACAGCTCCTTGGTGCCTAGAGCGCTTCCCGAATCATCGTGCTTCCCGAGACAATCTTAGCACAAACACACACCCCAAACCCATGAAATCCTAGTGAGAGACCTGTCACAACGCGGATGCGAAATGCATCTCTTCTCCTGCTTGGGAGTTTGTTTCCTCGAGAGCACGCGCCTGCGCCATGTGCCAGGGACATCACTCGAAGTGACGAGAAAGGAGCCAAAAAGGAAGCAGTGTCTCAAGAATTCTGCTTCCCAGGGACAACACCTGGCAGAGCATTTGTTCCCGGATGACAAGGAACCCCTCCACGCCGTTTCCAAACACCCTGTCTCCCTGGCAGCCCACCAAAAGGGCAGGCGACAGCCCTTTTCCCCATCGCCTCCTCCGCGCTGGAGAGTCCTACCTGCTCTCCCCAGAGCGGGTGCACACCGCCCCTCTCCAGCAGCTCCTGCCCTGCGGCGAGCGCTGGGTGCTGACACCCGTTTTGCATGGCCTGGGGCAGCTCCTCCCTCGTTTTCCTGCTCCCTGGGGACCGCAGGGCACACGCTGGGTCTGGGCCTGGAAAGACAGACAGCGCAACCTCTTGGACTCACCGCAAGAACAACGGCCCTTTCCATCTTTCCCTCCTTTGGGAACCAACACGCCCAGGCATGAAGCGAAGCCCCAGGGCAGGAGAACAGCCCAGGAGTTTCCCAAAGACTTCCCGCCTGCCTGCGCCCGTTACCTCTCGTCCTTCTCCTGGCAGTTGTTGTCACCAACAGCCGCCTGCTTCTTCACCGGCAGCGGCGCTGGGGCCAAGCCCCCGGTGATGGACATGCAGTGTGGCTTGTTCCAGACGTCCTGCAAGATCTTGTTGTCAGCGATGCTTCCGAAGGACACATGCTGCTTCTGTGCCCTCCTCCTGCACAGGAACCGCCAGATGCTCTTCATGGCCCAGCAGGAATGGGCACCGCACTGCCTTGCCTCTCACCGACGAGCGGAGACAGGCAGGATTGGGTGGGCGCTGCCGGGTGCCGGCTGCCAGCAGAGGAGCCAAGCCCTGAGGAGCGGCAGGGTACGGGCAACTGCCTCCGGGCCGAGCCCACCACCAGCAGCAACGGCAGCACCAGCACAACACCACTGGCACAGCACCAGAAGCACCAGTACAGCAGCACCAGCACCAGCACAGCACCACTACCACCAGCACGGTACCAGTACCACCAGTACCACCAGCACAGCACCAGCAGCACCAGCACAGCACCAGCAGCACCGCCAGGTACTGTGTGTGCAGGGTCTGTGCCAGTGCCCCAGGTCTAGCGAACGCGTGTGCTGACGTCATGAACGGCTCAGTGACATCATAAGGTGCTGGGAACTGGGCGGTGCTGGGGGCAGAGGCCTGCAGGGCGGACGTGCGCGTGTGCTCAGCACCTTTCTGCGCACACCCAGGCCACGTGCCCAAGGGAAACGGCCCCTGGCGCACGGTGTCCAGGTCCACCAGCTTGCCCAAGGCCACCTCTCCAAGGCTCCCAGCACCCTGCACGCTCGGGGCACCCACCGTCCTCCTCTCCTCTCCCACACATGGGGTCGGCAGGGCGGGCTCTGGCCGCCAAGGCTCCCTGCAAGCACGAGAGGCGGTGGCTGGACACCCCGTGTGCCATTTTGGGCTTCCTGGGCTCTGGCTGTGTGTTCTGGGGCACCCTGGACCCCTCGGGGCACCCCTCTCTGCAGCCCCGGGTGTGTCCCTTGGAGGGCACCCCAAGCCCCCGCTGTCCACTGTGGAATGCCCCTGTGCCTCGCTTTTGCTTGCTGGTCTGCCCGGTTCCCCTCAGTGTGCCGTTTGGGGTGCTCCGAGACGCTCGTTCAGCTCTCTGGGCTTCCCCTGCACGTGCCTCTCTGGCTTTGGATGCTGCCTCAGGCCGTGGCTCTGCCTTTCAGGGTGCCCCAGGCCCCTGTTGTGTGAATTGCAGTGCTCTCCGGGGCAACGGGTGTGCCATTCCCCTGGCCGAGCACCCCGAACGATGCCGTTCTGAGCACCCCAAGGCCCCTCGGAGTGCATTTTCGGCTCCCCCAGCTCCTTGGCGTGCCTTTGGGTGCCTCTGCAGGCCCCGCAGTGTGCTTTCTGCTGCACCCCATCTTCCCTGGTGTGCCTTTCACTACGCCCCAGGGCAATCGGTGTGCCTTTTGGGGCGTCCCTGGGCTTGGTGTTTCCCTGGACGCAGGACTCCCGGGGGGTCTTACCAGAGCGGGGCAGAGGGGCACAGTCACCTCCCTTGCCCTGCTGCCCACGCTGCTGGGGATGCAGCCCGGGATGCGATTGCCTTCTGGACTGCGAGCGCACATCGCCGGCTCGTGTCCAGCTTTTCATCCTCCGGCACCCCCAAGTCCTTCTCGGCAGGGCTACTCTCCACCCCTTCATCCCCAGCCTGGATTTATGCGTGCGATTGCACCCACCCCTTGCACTTGGCCTTTTTCAACTTTTGGCAGCTTGTTGCTTTACTAAGCTTTCTGCTGCTTTACGAAGCTTGCATTTGTTGACTGGACAAGTAATTAGGGTTCCGGGGAAGATATGCTTCACCCCACCCCTCTTCCATTTGACTGAGTTTGTCTACAAATTCCAGCCTCCACGTGGCTCTGGGATCACACACACATACACACACACACTTGCCGTTGGGTAAGTTGAAAAAAAACTGTTGAATAATTTAGGTGAAATATATCACAGAAATCACCAGGTCAGTCCATTTGGCAATTCTTCCCCTGCAGTCCTTCTCAACCCATGGCAACAGGAACCCAAAACCTTGCAGTCCAGCTAATATTTTACAAACATTTCTCCCGGTTTAGAAGTTCTCAGAGCTGACACTCTGACTCTCCTCCTGCAGCTGGGAGGCTGTGGTGTCTCCAGGCGAAGCAACATTTAAGTACCAAATCTCAGAAGGTTGAGAGGGGGATAAGGAAAAGGGTGAGTTGGCTTTCAGCTTCTCCTTCAGGCTTCGTGTCTGGTGTGGCCTTCAGGGTGCTGAGAAAGTCTGGCGGTTCTCTTGACGGGAAGCTGAAAACAAATTTCCTCTCTTAAGTCATTCTGCAAACTTCATCTGACCCTCCATCACCTGCCACAGTCCCAACACTCCTCCCAACGTCTCTGTGAGGCAGTGCAGGGCGATGCTCAATGCCTTTCGCTTGGACTGAGTCTCCGCTACTCCTCCTCTCTAGCTGCTCACCGTAGACTGAGGGACTCATGCAGGGAAACCGTCCATCGTCTGCTATCAAATTTTGGCGTGGGTTACGGATACGTTGCAACGATGTGACCCCAATATGAGTATGATCGTTCACCCTTTATTAGTCAGCAAAACAAGGTTTATATAGCAAAACAATTACAGCATCTGAATGGTTAAACCCCCAACACATATATAGGCAAAATTACTGCAACTCGTTGTGATTGGTGCAGAGCTGCATCTCGAAGTGAAAACAGTACTGTGGCAGGAAACAACAACGTGGCAGGAAGGAAGTGACAGTGTGGCAGGAAATGGTGACGTTCCCCCTGCTCCAGAGTCCTGAGCTTGTCGCTCTGCCTTCCCAGCAGGGTTCCGTGTCAGCCGCTCCCAAGGCTCACTTCCGGATCGGAACCTGGGTTGCTCAACACACCAAACTATGTTCCCTCTCTTCCAGCCAGGACTCCACACAGACCCAGTCTCTGTGCCTCTGTGCGAGCAGTGAAATGAGCAGATGAGGCTGAGCAACAGATTTACAGGTTAGCCCCTTCTGGCTGCGAGCTATCTGCAGCCGTTCGAATTTTCGGAGCAGGGCTGCCGGAGGCGCAGAGCAAGCACCTCCTAAGCAGCGTTTGAGGTTTGAGGTGGCAACACAAGCAAGCAGCACCAGTTTCTGTGCATCTGTGCGAGAAGTGTCATGGGCAGATGAGGCTGAGCAACAGCTTTCCAGGCTAGCACCTTCTGGGTGCGAGCTACAGGAAGATGTTCGCATTTTTGGAGCAAGACTGTGAAATGAACCTGAAAGTGACCCCCAAAGATACGTTTGAGGTTTGCGGTGGCAAGACAAGCAAGCAGCCCAAGTCTCTGTGCCTCTGTGCGAGCAGTGCCATGGGCAGATGAGGCTGAGCAACAGCTTTCGAGGCTAGCTCTTTCTGGCTGCGAGCTATCTGCAGACGTTCACATTTCCAGAGCAGGGCTGTCGTTGGCGATTGGAAAGGACCACCTAAGTTACGTTTGAAGTTTGAGGTGGCAAGAGAAGCAAGCAGCCCCAGTCTCTGTGCCTCTGTGCGAGCAGTGTCATGGGCAGATGAGGCTGAGCAACATCTTTGCAGGCCAGCTATTTCTGCCTGTGATCTATCTGCAGACGTTCGCATTTTCGAAACAGCGCTGCCCTAAGCCCCCGGCACGGACCACCTAATTTACATTTGAAGTTTGAGGGGGGAAGACAAGCAAGCAGCCCCAGTCTCTGTGCCTCTGTGCGAGCAGTGCCATGGGCAGATGAGGCTGATAAACAGCTTTCCAGGCTAGCACCTTCTGGCTGCCAGGTATCTGCAGACGTTCGCATTTTCACAGCATGGCTGCCGGAGGCCCACGGCACGGACACCACAATTTACTTTTCAAGTTTGAGATGGCAAGACAAGCAAGCAGCCCCAGTCTCTGTGCCTCTGTGCGAGCAGTGCCATGGGCAGATGAGGCTGAGCAACATCGTTCCATGCTAGCTCTTTCTGGCTGCGAGCTATCTGCAGACGTTCGCATTTTCGGAACAGCACTGCCCTAGGCCTTCTGCACGGATCACCTAATTTACATTTGAAGTTGGAGGTGGCAACACAAGCAAGCAGCCCCAGTCTCTGTGCCTCTGTGCGAGCAGTGCCATGTGCAGGTGAGGCTGAACAACAGCTTTTCAGGCTAGCTCTTTCTGGCTGCAAGCTATCTGCAGACGTTCGAATTATTAGAGCAAGGCTGCCGGAGGCACCGTGCTTGGAACCCCAAAGCTACGTTTGAAGTTTGAGGCGGCAAGACAAGCAAGCAGCCCCAGTCTCTGTGCCTCTGTGCGAGCAGTTCCATGGGCAGATGAAGCTGAGCAACATCTTTCCAGGCTAGCTCTTTCTGGCTGCGAGCTATCTGCAGACGTTCGCATTTTCGGAACAGCACTGCCCTAGGTCTTCTGCACGGACCACCTAATTTGCATTTGAAGTTGGAGGTGGCAAGACAAGCAAGCAGCCCCAGTCTCTGTGTCTCTGTGCGAGCAGTGCCATGGGCAGATGAGGCTGAACAACATCTTTCCAGGCTAGCTCTTTCTGGCTGCCAGCTATTTGCAGATGTTTGCATTTTCAGAGCAGGGCTGCCGGATGAGAACTGCACGGACCACCTAAAGTATGTTTGAAGTTTGAGATGGCAAGACAAGCAAGCAGCCTCAGTCTCTGTGCCTCTGTGCAAGCAGTGCCATGTGCAGACAAGGCTGGGCAACACGTTTTCTGGAGAGCTCTTTCTGGCTGCAAGCTATCTGCAGATGTTCGCATTTTCGGAGCAGGGCTGCCGGAGGACCCCGACACAAAAAACCTACTTTATATTTGAAGTTTGAGGGGGAAGACAAGCAAGCAGCCCTAGTCTCTGTGCCTCTGTGCGAGCAGTGCCATGGGCAGATGAGGCTGAGCAACAGCTTTCCAGGCTAGCTATTTCTGGCTGCGAGCTATCTGCAGACATTCACATTTCCAGAGCAGGGCTGCCGTTGGCGATTGGAAAGGACCACCTAAGATACGTTTGAAGTTTGAGTTAACAAGACAAGCAAGCAGCCCTAGTGTCTGTGCCTCTGTGCGAGCAGTGCCATGGGCAGATGAGGCTCAGCAACAGCTTTCCAGGCTAGCTCTTTCTGCCTGCGAGCTATCTGCAGACGTTCGCATTTTCAGAGGAGCGCTGCCGGAGGAACACTGCACGGACCCCCAAAGCTACATTTTAAGTTTGAGGTGGCAAGACAAGCAAGCAGGCCCGGTCTCTGTTGAAAGCTTGTGGCTTAGAATTAACGGACAGTCTCACACGGGTGACTTTACGGTGGGTGTATACTACAGGCCACCTGATCAGGAGGAGGAGGTTAATGAGGCCTTCTACAAACAGCTGCAAGCAGCCTCAGAGTCACAGGCCCTGGTTCTCATGGGGGACTTCAACCACCCTGACGTCAGCTGGGAAGACCACACAGCTAGGCAGGCGCAATCCAGGAGGTTCCTACAGAGCATCGATGATAACTTTCTGATGCAAGTGGTGGAGGAACCAACAAGGAAAGATGTGCTGCTGGACCTCGTGTTAACAAACAAGGAGGGACTGGTGGAGGATGTGAAGGTTGGAAGTGGACTCGGCTGCAGTGACCATGAAATGGTCGAGTTCAGGATCCTGCGTGGAGGAAGCAGGGCGATAAGCAGGATCAAAACCCTGGACCTCAGGAGGGCTGACTTTGCCCTCTTCAAGGAGCTACTGGGAGGAATCCCGTGGGCCAGGGCTCTCGAAGGCAGGGGGGTCCATGAGTGCTGGTCGCTTTTTAAACAACACTTCTTCCATGCACAGGAGCAATGCATCCCCCTGAGAAAGAAACCGAGCAAAGGAGGAAGGAGACCTGCATGGTTAAATAAGGAGCTTCTAGCGGAGATCAGGCAGAAGAGAAAGGTCCATGGAATGTGGAAAGAGGGGCAGGCCACTTGGGAAGAGTACAGAAACGTGGTGAGAGCATGCAGGGATGCAACGAGGAAGGCCAAGGCTCACCTGGAATTGAAGCTGGCAAGGGATGTCAAAAACAACAAGAAGGGCTTCTTCAACTACATCAGCAGCAAAAGGAAGGCTAGGGACAACGTGGGGCCGCTGCTGAATGAGGCGGGTGTCCTGGTGACGGAGGATGCGGAGAAGGCAGAGCTACTGAATGCCTTCTTTGCTTCAGTCTTCAGTGCTAAGACTGGCCCTCAGGAATCCCAGGCCCCGGAGGGAAGAGATGAAGCCTACAAAGAGAACGACTTTCCCTTGGTCGAGGAGGACTGTGTGAGGGATCGCTTAAGTGATCTGGACATCCGCAAATCCATGGGCCCCGATGGAACGCACTCACGAGTGCTGAGGAAGCTGGCGGATGTCATTGCTGAGCCACTCTCCATTATCTTTGAGAGGTCCTGGAGGACAGGAGAGGTGCCCGAGGACTGGAGAAAGGCCAATGTCACTCCAATCTTCAAAAAGGGCAAGAAGGAGGACCAGGGAACTACAGGCCGGTCAGCCTCACCTCCATCCCGGGAAAGGTGATGGAGCAGCTTATCCTGGAGGCCATCATGAAGCAAGTGGAAGAAAAGAAGGTTATCAGGAGTAGTCAGCATGGATTCACCAAAGGGAAATCATGCCTGACCAATCTGATAGCTTTCTATGATGACATGACTGGCTGGGTAGACGAAGGGAGAGCCGTGGATGTTGTCTACCTAGACTTCAGCAAGGCTTTCGACACAGTCTCCAATGATATCCTCCTAGGGAAGCTGAGGAAGTGTGGGCTGGATGAGTGGTCGGTGAAGTGGATAGAGAACTGGCTGAATGGCAGAACTCAGAGGGTTGTCATCAGCGGCGCTGAGTCTAGTTGGAGGCTGGTGACAAGTGGTGTCCCCCAGGGGTCAGTACTGGGCCCAGTCTTGTTTAACTTCTTCATCAACGACCTGGATGAAGAGTTAGAATGTACCCTCAGCAAGTTTGCTGATGACCCCAAACTGGGAGGTGTGGTGGACACAGCGGAAGGCTGTGCTGCCATTCAGCGTGACCTGGATAGGCTGGAAAGCTGGGCAGAGAGGAACCTGATGAGGTTCAACAAGGGCAAGTGCAGGGTCCTGCACCTGGGGAGGAACAACCTCATGCACCAGTACAGGCTTGGGGTGGACCTGCTGGAGAGCAGCTCTGCGGAGAGGGACCTGGGTGTCCTGGTGGACGACAGGTTAACCATGAGCCAGCAGTGTGCCCTGGCTGCCAAGAAAGCCAATGGGATCCTGGGGTGCATCAAGAATAGTGTGGCTAGCAGGAGGAGGGAGGTTCTCCTTCCCCTCTACACTGCCCTGGTGAGGCCTCATCTGGAGTACTGTGTCCAGTTCTGGGCTCCCCAGTTCAAGAAAGATGAAGAGCTACTGGAGAGAGTCCAGCGGAGGGCTACGAGGATGGTGAGGGGACTGGAGCATCTCCCCTACGAGGAGAGGTTGAGGGAACAGGGCTTGTTCAGCCTGAAGAAGAGAAGGCTGCGAGGGGAACTTATAAATGCCTACAAATATCTGAAGGGTGGGTATCAGGAGGATGGGGCCAAGCTCTTGTCAGTGGTGCCCAGTGACAGGACAAGGGGCAATGGGCACAAACTGAGGCACAGGAAGTTCCACCTGAACATGAGGAAGAACTTCGTCCCTCTGAGGGTGACGGAACCCTGGAACAGGCTACCCAGGGAGGTTGTGGAGTTTCCTTCTCTGGAGATATTCAAGACCCGCCTGGACGGGGTCCTGTGCGGCTTGCTGTAGGTGACCCTGCTTGGGCAGGGGGTTGGACTAGATGACCCACAGAGGTCCCTTCCAACCCCTACTATTCTGTAATTCTGTGTTTCTGTGATTCTGTGCCTCTGTGCGAGCAGTGCCATGGGCAGATGAGGCTGAGCAACAGCTTTCCAGGCTAGCTCTTTCTGCCTGCGAGCTATCTGCAGACTTTTGCATTTTCAGAGTAGCGCTTCTGGAGGCCCCCTGCATGGACCACCTAGGCAACGTGTGAAGTTTCAGGGGGCAAGACAAGCAAGCAGCCCCGGTCTCTGTGCCTCTGTGCGAGCAGTGCCATAGGCAGACGAGGCTGATCAACAGCTTTCCACGCTAGCCTCTTCTGGCTGTGATCTACATGAAGATGTTCGTATTTTTGTAGCAGGTCTGGTGGAAGTGCCCAGCAGAGACTCTCTAACATACCTTTGAATTTTGAGGTGGCAAGACAAGCAAGCAGCCCCAGTCTCTGTGCCTCTGTGCGAGCAGTGCCATGAGCAGATGAGGCTGAGCAACAGCTTTCCGAGCTCGCGTCTTGTGGCTGTGATCTACATGAAGATGTTTGCATTTTTGGAGCAGGTCTGCGAAATGCTCCTGGCAGAGACCCCGTAATGTACGTTTGAAGTTTGAGGTGGCAAGACAGGCAAGCTGCCCCAGTCTCTGTGCTCCTATGTGAGCAGTGCCATGGGCAGATGAGGCTGAGCAACAGCTTTCCAGGCTAGCCTCTTCTGGCTGCGAGCTACATGCTCTAATACTAGAAGCATATGTGGTTAGCACAGAATACAGTTTGTTTAGGGATAACTACTGAAGAAGGAAACATCAGATATACAGTTTCTTTAATGACATGTAACACTATTTGAATTAATTATTTGTTTGAACATAGGAAAAGTTTACATAGCTAAGAACCTATCCCTCAGGGAATATGTATATATATTTTTTTGCAACCTGTCCAAGCAATTAGTTCTGTTTTCTTTCTTTCTTCTGTTCTGTTGTGTTCACATGTAGTATTCTCTTGCGTTCTGTAATATTGTGTTGTGTTCTCCTGTGTTCTGATGTGTACTCATTTTTCATGTTCTGTTGCTTTTTGTTGTGTTCTGTTGTGTTCTGCTGTGTTCTGATGTGTTCTTTTGTGTTCTGATGTATTGTGTTCTTTTTTGTTCTGTGTTCTGTTTTTTTCTGTTTTGTTCTGATGTGTTCTATTGTGTTCTGATGTGTAGTGTTCTATTGTGTTCTGATATGTTTTCTTGTGTTCTCATTTATAGTATTCTGCTGTGTTCTGATGTGTTCTGCTGTGTTATGTTGTGTTCTGTTGTGTTCTCTGATGTTCTGATGTATTCTCATGTGTACTGTTCTGTTGTGTTCTTTTGTGTTCTGTTGTGTTCTGTTGTGTTCTCATGTGTAGTGTTCTGTTCTGTTCTCTTCTGTTTTGTTCTGTTGTGTTCTATTGTGTTCAATTCTGTTCACATGTGTAGTGTTCTCATGTTCTGTTGTGTTCTTGTGTGTTCTGTTGTGTTCTGATGTGTTCTCATGTGTAGTATTGTGTTGTGTTCTATTGTTTTCTTTTGTGTTCTGTTGTGTCTTCACGTGTAGTGTTGTGTTGTGTTCTGTTTTGTTCAGATGTGTTCTCATGTGTAGTGTTCTTTTGTGTTCTGTTGTGTTCTGTTGTGTTCTATTGTGTTCTCATGTGTAGTGTTCTGCGGTGTTCTGTTGTGTTCTCTTGTGTTCTGTTGTGTTCTGATGTGTACTCATGTATAGTGTTCTGTTGTGTTCTGTTGTGTTCTGATTACTTCACATGTAGCATTTTGTAGTGCTGTGTAGTGTTCTGTTGTGTTCTGCTGTGTTATGATGTGTTCTGATGTGTTCTGTTGTGTTCTGATGTGTTGTATTCTCTTGTGTTCTCTTGTGTTCTGATGTGTTCTCGTGTGCAGTGTTCTTTTGTGTTCTGTTGTGTTCTGTTGTGTTCTGATGTGTTCTCAGGTGTAGTGTTCTGTTCTGTTGTTTTCTGTTGTGTTCCGTTGTGTTCTGTTCTGTTCTGTTTTATTGTGTTCCGTAGTCTTCTTTTGTGTTCTGTTGTATTCTCTTGCGTTCTGTGGTGTTCTGATGTATAGTGTTCTGTTTCGTTCTATTGTGTTCTGATGTGTTCACATGTGAAGTGTTCTGTTGTGTTCTGTCCTCTTCAAGTGTGTAGTGTTCTGTTTTGTTCTGTTGTGTTCTCTTGTCTTCACATGTGTAGTGTTCTGCTGTGTTCTGTTTTGTTCTGATGTGTTCTGATGTGTTCTCATTTTTAGTGTTCAATTGTTATTTGCTGTGTTCTGTTGTGTTCTGTTGTGTTCTGTTGTGTTCTGTTGTGTTCTGCTGTGTTCTGATGTATTCTTATGTGTAGTGTTCTGTTGTGTTCTGTTGTGTTCTGTGTGTTCTGTTGTGTTCTGATGTGTTCTCCTGTGTAGTGTTCTGTTGTGTTCTGTTGTGATCTCTTGTGCTCTGTTGTGTTCTGCTGTGTTCAGATGTGTTCTGATGTGTTCTCGTATGTTCTCATGTTTAGTGTTGTGTTGTTTTTTGTTGTGTTCTGTTGTGCTCTGTTGTGTTCTGTTTTGTTCTGATGTGTTCTGCTGTGTTCTGTTGTGTTCTAATGTGTTGTGATCTTTTGTGTTCTGTTGTGATGTGTTCTCATCTTTACTGTTCTGTGGTGTTCTGTTGTGTTCGGTTGTGTTCTGTTGTGTTCTCATGTGTAGTGTTCTGTTCTGTTGTGTACTTTTGTGTTCTGTTGTGGTCTTTTGTGTTCTGTTGTGTTCTGATGTGTTCTCATGTGTAGTGTTCTGCTGTGTTCTGTTGTGTTCTGTTCTGTTGTGACGTGTTCTGATATTTTCTCATGTGTTGTTTTTTGTTGTGTTCTATTGTGTTCTGATGTGTTCTCACGTGTTGTGTTCTGTTGTGTTGACTTGACTTCAGCAAGGCTTTCGACGCTGTCTCCCATAATATCCTCCTAGAGAAGCTGAGGAAGTGTGGGCTGGATGAGTGGTCGGTGAAGTGGATTGAGAACTGGCTGAATGGCAGAACTCAGAGGGTTGTCATCAGCGGCGCTGAGTCTAGTTGGAGGCTGGTAACTAGTGGTGTCCCTCACGGGTCAGTGCTGGGCCCAGTCTTGTTTAGCTTCTTCATCCACAACCTGGATGAAGAGTTAGAATGTACCCTCAGCAAGTTTGCTGATGACACCAAACTGGGAGGTGTGGTGGACACAGCGGAAGGCTGTGCTGCCATTCAGCGTGACCTGGATAGGCTGGAAAGCTGGGCAGAGAGGAACCTGATGAGGTTTAACAAATACAAATGCAGGGTCCTGCACCTGGGGAGGAACATCAGTACAAGCTTGGGGTGCACCTGCTGGAGAGTAGCTCTGCAGAGAGGGACCTGGGTGTCCTGGTGGACGACAGGTTAACCATGAGGCAGCAGTGTGCCCTGGCTGCCAAGAAAGCCAATGGGATCCTAGGGTGCATCAAGAAGAGTGTGGCCAGCAGGACGAGGGAGGTTCTGCTTCCCCTCTACACTGCCCTGGTGAGGTCTCATCTGGAGTACGCTGTCCAGTTCTGGGCTCCCCAGTTCAAGAAAGATGAGAAGCTACTGGAAAGAGTCCAGCGGAGGGCTACGAGGATGGTGAGGGGACTGGAACATGTTCCTTACGAGGAGAGGCTGAGGGAGCTGGGCTTGTTCAGCCTGAAGAAGAGAAGGCTGGGAGGGGACCTAATAAATGCTGATAAATATCTGAAGGGTGGGTATCAGGAGGATGGGGACAAGCTCTTTTCAGTGGTGCCCAGTGACAGGACAAGGGGCAATGGGCACAAACTGAGGCACAGGAAGTTCCACCTGAACATGAGGAAGAAGTTCGTCCCTCTGAGGGTGACGGAACCCTGGAACAGGCTGCCCAGGGAGGTTGTGGAGTCTCATTCTCTGGAGATGTTCAAGACCCACCTGGACAAGGTCCTGTGCAGCCTGCTCTAGGTTTCCCGGTGTCCTGGGTTCGGCCAGGACAGGGTTAATTTTCACCGGACTCCAGGAAGGGGCACAGCCGGGGGGGTGGGGGCTGACCCCACCTGGCCGAACAGAGCCCAGTGTTCCATACCCTGTGATGTCACGCTGGGTTCCGGTGGGGGGGGCGGGGCGGTGGGAAGGCACTCGCAGCTTGGGGGGACGCAGCGCCGGTCCTTTTTCGGGAGAGCGGCTGTCTGGTTTGTACGGTTCGTTGTTGTGTTTTCTCCTTATTTGTATCGTTGTTGTTCCTGTTTTCCCTCTGTTTGCTGTTCTGTTAAACTGCCCTTATCCCGACCCACCTGTTTCTGCCTCTTTCTTTTCATTCTCCTCCGCAAGCCGGCAGGGGGAGGGGCGGCCGCGTGGCGCTTTTGTTGCCGGCGGCAGCCGAAACCGAAACAGTTTTTCAGCAATTTAAGTCACAGATATGATCTGTAATGGGACAGATGACACTAACTGCATCTGACCATCCTAATATACTCCAGATGTTTATCTTTGCAAATATTGTTAGCTTGCAGTAGACTTTGTGCAAAGGTAGCAAGAGGAAGAGAAGTCTGCCTTTGAATTTTAAAGCTTTCTTTGCAGGTGTCATTTTGTGTCCTTCTGTCTACGTGACTCGCAGCACTACACTGCACGTTCTGCGGAGCCCCTGATCTGCTAGTGACATTAACGGCTAGCTGGGTGGTGGTGGAAGGGTGCCAGTTCTCGCAGTGCGATTTCAGTAAGGAATTTCAAACTTGTTAGACTTCCCTAAAATCCAGAAACTCATTTACCAGTTCAGGAAGAGGTGGTGGTGTTGCCTTGTCCTGCCAGTGCTGAGTGCTGTATGTCCTGGGTTCGGCCAGGACAGGATTAATTTTCACCGGACTCCAGGAAGGGGCACAGCCGGGGGGTGGGGGCTGACCCCACCTGGCCGAACAGAGCCCGGTGTTCCATACCCTGTGACGTCACGCTGGGTTCCGGGGGGGGGGGCGGGGCGGCGGGAAGGCACTCGCGGCTTGGGGGGACGCAGCACCGGTCCTGTTTCGGGAGAGCGGCTGTCTGGGTTGTACGGTTCGTTGTTGTGTTTTCTCCTTATTTGTATCGTTGTTGTTCCTGTTTTCCCTCTGTTTGCTGTTCTGTTAAACTGCCCTTATCCCGACCCACCTGTTTCTGCCTCTTTCTTTTCATTCTCCTCCGCACGCTGACGTGGAGAGGGGCGGCCGCGTGGCGCTTTTGTTGCCGGCGGCAGCCGAAACCGAAACAGTTTTTCAGCAATTTAAGTCACAGATATGATCTGTAATGGGACAGATGACACTAACTGCATCTGACCATCCTAATATACTCCAGATGTTTATCTTTGCAAATATTGTTAGCTTGCAGTAGACTTTGTGCAAAGGTAGCAAGAGGAAGCGAAGTCTGTCTTTGAATTTTAAAGCTTTCTTTGCATGTGTCATTTTCTGTCCTTCTGTCTACGTGACTCGCAGCACTACACTGCACGTTCTGCGGAGCCCCTGATCTGCTAGTGACATTAACGGCTAGCTGGGTGGTGGTGGAAGGGTGCCAGTTCTCGCAGTGCGAGAACTTATGTGATGCATTGTATCAGCATCTTAATGCTAAGATGATCTTTAGTATGAAGAAAGTATTTTAAACAAACACCATGTAGTTCCGTGCAACATCAGTGCTTTTTGTTCTAGACAGTGAAGATCTGTTGTGTAGTCAAAGCCGTAAATGGAATGAAATGAGGTTGCTTTAAACAAAGGTTTCATAAGTTGTTGAAAATCAGTTTTGAGGAAAATGTCTGAAATGTTTTGCAGAGGTGAATCTGGTGCTGGGAAGACTGAAAACACAAAGAAAGTTATTCAATACCTTGCTCCTGTTGTTTCCTCCCATAAAGGAAGAAAGGACCATAATATTCCTGTAAGTTGGGATATTTTATCATTTGTTTATTGTTCTTTTTGAAAACTACCATCTTTGCATTTAAAAAAACCATAACTTTTTTATTAATGATAAGCTGTAATGTAATCCACATAATTTTCTCAACTGTTATTTTCTCTTTAGTAGGGTCTGAAATGAGCAGTTACATTAAAATTTCCAGTTGATGTTAGCTGTTTAACTTCTCTTCTGAAATTAAAGGCTTTATGCAACCATTGTAACTAGGAACGGTATCAAAGCTTTCTGATGCAGTGTATGCCAGTTTTCCAGAAATTTAATTAACTTGGGCAAGTCTTAGTGAATTTAGTTCCCACAGATGCAGTTTTCAGTACTATATTTGTGAACAAGCTTTCTGTTCTTTCAAAAATTATCTTGTAAATAAGAAAAATCATCAAGCTTCAAAACTGCTGTAGACTTGATATGTCTACAAGCGAGCAGCTAATAAAAAGCTCTAGTTTTAGTACATTACAGACAAAAGCATATACACTTATGTCAGAGTCTTGGGTTTTTTGGTAACTTGTCACTAACTGATTTATGTAGAACTTTCTTCAGATTTACTGCTAGACTTCAAAATTCACAATGAGTTTTTATCAATGTTTTACTTTACGAGATATGGATGGGTTTGAATATCTGTTGCTATGAGCACTTGGATCTCTTTGCAGTGGAATATTAATTCAACTTGCTAGAAGCAAGTGGCTTGCTATATTCGATACTGGCGTATGTGGTTGGAAGTTTTCAAACTATATCAGACTCAGAAGCATCAGCTTCTGTAATTTCTAGTGTATAACACTTAATATTAAGATATTCTGGAATGTGTCAAGACTCAAACTCCTAGAAAACCAGGAGAGGACTTTTGACCAGTCTGTGAAGAAAAAAAAGCAAGAATTTGAAGTTGGAGAGAGGGAAAGATTGCTCTGCAGATAGATTTGGAGGCCTTAGGAGGATGCTGTGACTGGAGTGTCGGCAGCATTAGCATTGTCATGTGCTAGGGGAATACATGGCTCTGCAGAATGCTATTTAGAAAGTCATCCTTCAGAACTTGTTTTCTCTGTGGGTTTTGATTTATAAATATTCTTGGATTTATGGCTGTGCAGCCTTGAACAAAACTAGGGGTTTTAAAATTTCTACAGGAGTATAATTGCCTACAACTTTTTTTGGGGGGAAGGCAATTATGCAGAGAAAGGAACTGCACAGAGTTTGTATACCAAGTACTTCTAAACACACTATTGACAGCTTGGAATGCACCAGGTTGAAGAGACTTCTGTGAGCCTCTTGTCGAGCCTCCTTTCAAAATATGCTTCCCTTTAAAGCTGAGTTTTGAAAACCTTGTGTGACGAAGATTATACAAACTTTCTGCAAAACTTTTCCTGTGCTTAACCACTTAAACAGTCAAAAACAGGGGTTTAAAAAGTACTCCTTGTTTGTTTGGCTGTGTTTCCATAAGCACTTTGTGCCAGTACCTGTGCTAAAAGTAGTCCCCTTTTTGAGTTTTGTCATCGTAACAATTCCTGTGGCCACTCACTGGGCTTGGAGACTGCAGGCTCAAACTACTGTTCTGAAAGTCATAGAATCATAGAATGGTTTGGGTTGGAAAGGACCTTCAAGATCATCTGGTTCCAACCCCCCTGCCATCAGCAGGGACATCTTCCACCAGACCAGGTTGCTCACAGCTCCATCCAACCTGGCCTTGAACCCTGCCAGGGAGGGGGCAGCCACAGCTTCTCTGGGCAACCTGGACCAGTGTTTCATCACCCTCATGGGGAAGAAATGAAGTCCATCTGGCTTTAGATGAAACAAGTTTCCTCTCTTTGTTGCGTGGCTGCATAACTGATATGAAGTGAAGGCACAGAAAAAAGCTGGGGTGGAAGATGTTGGTGAAGGGAAGGATGAGTTGCTCAGTCTAATGCAGTGCTGGCTAATTCTGTTTAAGTTGCTGGTTGAACTGGAATCTAATTCTCTACTTAGCAGCGTGATCAAATGGGACAGGAGTTTAAGATGGTGGGTGTAATCAGCTGCTTCGTGAGCCATCGAAGACTGTCACGATGAAGAAGACTGGAAAAGATTTATTCTTTGTAAAACATAGTTCAGACACAGTAAAAAGAATAGGGTAGTGTCCTGAATAGAAGTTTGATACTTTGATTGTGCGCTTCATTCAATGCACTGCTATAGTAAGCACTGAATTAAGTGTATGTTTATGAAAAATGCAAAATGTTCACGTAACCTAAACCGTTTTGAAAATACAAATGAGTCTCGCTTCTGTAACAATTAATTTTTATTTATATACTGCAGATGAAGAATGTCTAATCTACACACCTAGCACTCAAAAGTTAGGAAGTGTCAGAATTGGTTATATTTAAGCAGCCTTAACTTGTTCCTGTTCACATATATATTAGAAAACTGTAGAGGGCTGGTGGTGATCCGTAGTATCCATCTGTACAGCCTTTGCACTGACCTGTGCACAAAGATGATGCTAAACAGGCTTGTTAAATAGACAGCAAGTCATGGATTTACTTTTATCCATCCTGTAACGAATAATTATCAGTGCTATGCATATTACTGAGACTTCTGAAAGTTGCATGGATTTTTTTTTATGAACAATTTGTATGCTGATGAATGAATAATTATCTTCCCGACACCATTCTGAAGTGTAGGGTTAACTTCGTCTCTTTTGCCTGACAGGCAAACCTTTACAGGGTGCTGTAGAAGTATTACAAACAAACGCAGCCCCCAGTTTGACACCTCAGGCCATGGCCAGAGTAACAGTAATGGTCTGCCATGCCACAAATGCTCACCATGTACGTTCTCCAGCGGCACTGGCTGTGAAATGTTTGGCTTACGCAAGGAGCATCACATAGGAGCTCTACTCATCCCTTCAACAGCCTTCTTGTGTCTGGCATTCAGCTGTTTGTCTGTGACACTTTTCTTTCCCAGCCGCCCTGTTTCATCACAGCTGGTGGCTGTGTGCCTGCAGAGGAGTCCTGCGTAGCCCTTGGCACGTCATCCCCAGGCAGGGGTCCTGTGGGGAACGGAGCCAGTAACACAGTGTAACCACGGAGGGTGGAATTACAGCGCCCAACAGCCTGAATACTAACGTTTCCTAGTTTTTGAGTGTTTGAATCTGTAGCCACACTGTCTCATTTCTGTTTAATCACAAAGAATGTTAAAGGTATTGTCTTGGGCACAGTGCTAGGAAGCGTGGGTGGGTGGTGGTGGTAAAAAGGTAGAAGAGAAGCTTTAGTGCTTGTGGGGCTTGGCAGAGCTAGGTGAGACTAGGGTAGTCCCTTAAATTAGGAATTGAGTCTGGGCTTTCTAGAGCCAGGTGATGGAGAGCAGGGAGAAGCGCATGGCAGTGAGTTATGAACAGGCTCATCTATAGATTGAAGGTGGAATGAAAGCGAGCCTGAATCCTTGTCTGCAGTGTGCTTGGTTGAGCATCAGAACTAACACGTGTACAGTTCTAGTTGGTGCGTAGCAAGGGAGAAAAGATGGAAGATATCTGTTGTAAATAACTGGAAGCTTTAGCTTCACATCCAACACATCTGCGCTCTAATGAATCTGGGGGGAGTGGGACGGTAGTGTTACGAACTTTACCAGTAAATCTGAATATTTTATCTGCACCAGGCATATTGTGGTTTATTCGGTTGTTAACCAGGTCATACATGGACCAGCTTTCTAAAGGCAACCATTGTGCTTTAGCCTGGGCATCTCAGACCAAAGGTGACCCACACTGGTGTCTGTTGGTCTGGTCAGCTATCCCATGCTCCTAGGCCAGCATAGGAGCCTCTCTTGCCTTTGCTGTCAATTATTCCTCTGTAGACTCAGGTGGTGTGGAGAAAAGGTTATTTAGAATGAAAGGGTGAGGAAGAGAACAAGGACAGGTAACTGGTGAGTGGAGGGGGGGGCTCATGTGTCCAGAGAGGGTTTTTGACAGATTAAGCAAGGAGGGTAGGGAGTAAACAGAGTCTTCTAAACTACTTGTCTTTGTGGCTCATCAATCCTGTGTGCACTAAGTGGCATGGGAAAGAGAGAAAAGAATGAAATCGTGTTAATGCATGTGTTAGAGCTGCTTTAATATGGTTAAGTAATGAGTCCTAATTCTGACTCTTGGGCTCTGCTTTAGTTTAGAAACTTTGTGTTTTTGAATGGGGAGGGAAGTCAGTGCAAAATGTAGAAATAACTAAAAAAAAGTTTGCATACACAGCTTTCCAAAAGAAGGAAAAGTGCTGGTTGTCACTCACTGCCTGGGGGCTGCCATGAACTTGCAGGTTCTCCAGGCTGCGTGAGGTTAAGGGGGTACTCTAAGCTGGACTGTGGACATACCTGGACCCTATTCATGGTCAGATACCTGAAATGGGCAGGTGTGTTCCATCGTGGTAGTGTGTGAAGTAAAGTTCTATAAATAACTGCATCCATCTACCACCGCTGTATCCACTTCTAGGCATTCTGGTACTGTGTACCTCTGGTTCAGGTGAATGGAATTAGACTTTTGTTCACTTCCCTGCTCCTCAAAGCCTTCACATCCCAAACCCACTCTTATTGTCACTAAAATTCAGGTTTCTAGGTGGTGCCGTTTTAAGCTTCAGAAATAGAAGCATAGAATCACTTAAGCTGGAAAAGACCTTTAAGGTCATCGAGTTCAACCGTAACATAATTACTGGTACTTGCAGGTTAATGATGGCTTTCAGTGACTGCATTTGCCTTTGTAGCTGAAATACTAAATTGTTTAATCTGTTTTATGAATTTCAGAAGAAATATAATTGGCTTTGAAGTACAGGATCATGGGTAGGCTCATTCAGACTGAAGCTCCCCTTGGTGAGGATTTCCCAGATGAGCTTTAACTGCCCTAATTGAAACACAGAAGTTAAGTGTGTGTCTGATTATGTTCCGTTCTGTTTCTAAGTGAGGACAGAGATGGACACCCTGAGGAAGCAGTCTATCCTGTCTGAAGATAAGCAAAAGAAATGCCTCTTAAGTTCCCAGGTGTACCTATCCTTCTCCAGTGATTTCGGAAGGAGCGGTAGCTTCATACTGAAACATCTAACCTTATTTTTAGATCCTGAGTTGTTTTCTGAGCAGGTATGATGCAGCTTTGCAAAATTCACATCACTTAGCTGAGTAAACTAAACCTTTGCTAGCTGCTTTACAGAACTCTGTCAAAACCTGTTATTCTTCACTAAAACAGTGCTAGTTGCTAGTTATTTAAATTAGTAGACATAAACGGAAGAAGTGTGCGTCTGTCTTGGTGTGAAAATTTCTTGTGGTCTGAGTTTCACCACCGCGTTTTCTCCCTAGGCTCTCCGGTGTGAAGCTCAAGATTGTTAAATTTGCTGACTGAGACGAGGGAATAGGGGAATTGAAAATTTCTGCGTTTCTGCAGAAACTGCAAATTTGGATTTGGGGGATTTTTTTGTTTGGCTTTATTACACTCATGTTCCATTTACCCTTTTTTCTGGCAAAAGTTAAAGGTATTCCAGTTTTTTAAGACTTTGCTTCTCATGTGGACGGTAATTCTTGAAAGAAAGCTTCTGTCTCGATTGTAGGATTGCCTTTCTTAAGTACTTGAAGTACAGGGCAAAAACAAAGCCACAGGCTCTGTAAGTATTGCTTTCCTCTTGGTTCTTTCATAACCTTTTTGATTTTTGAAAAATAGTGATGATCTTATCCGTAGAAAAACACCTTGCAGTGACTAAGGCTGTCGAGACAGTTACTTGGTGTTGTGGGTTTATTTTTGTTGTCAAAACTGTGGAAAGCAGGGCTGCCGGAGGCCCGGCCAGTCTGACTAATTGAAGTCTTGCTTGTCTTGCAAGCCCCCCTTTCTGTTTGTTGGAGGACCAAAATTCCAAATTTCTGAAGGTGAGACCAGTATGCGTGGTGGAGATTCTGCTCTTAAGTGATGGTAGTACCAAGTGATAGCTCTCAAAGCATTTCAGGCTGCTGTTGCGTTATCTATAGAGTTTGCGCCTGAAGACTTGTGGGGTTTGACCAAGTGGAAGCTGAGACACTGAGAGCTTTAAAAGGGAGATATTTGCCATGCATTCTTTCCAATTCCATGGGTCTTCCAAACCTAAGAGCTGGAAACAGTGTTTATCATAGCTACTGTTGTTCATTGCAAACAGAGTTCCAAAAGTGTAAAACAAAGGCTGTGCTAAAACCAGACCTCCTGTGTGTTCAATTCCAAGTCTCGCTTTCTTGGAAAACAAGCGTTCATGTCTCTGTACGGTTCCAGTTGATCCGTAGTATTGACAGGTCAGTCACTTGAAATGAAATCTGTATTATATCTGGTGTATGAGACCTCTGTATGGATTTTGTATATTCAGTTATTTGTGTTGCTTAGAGACTATTGTTGTGGAGTCTCCTTCTCTGGAGATATTCAAGACCTGCCTAGACGTGGTCCTGTGCAGCCTGGTCTGGGTGACCCTGCTTCGGCAGGGTTGTTGGACTGGGTGACCCACAGAGGTCCCTTCTAACCCCTACAATTCTGTGATTCTGTGATTCAAATTCTATTGTAGAAGTTATTCTTTCTCCCCTTTCTCATGGCTAGGAAAAGAAGCTGATGGAGGATGGAATTGCTGAATGTACTTCTCAGCTGGCTGAAGAAGAAGAAAAGGCCAAAAACTTGGCCAAACTCAAGAACAAACAGGAAATGATGATCACTGATTTGGAAGGTTTGTTCTTGCTACATTTGCCTGTTAACAGGTTGTACATCATGCGAGAAAGGAGTGGATCACTTATTACAGTGTATGCAGTATCTGGTCCAGTCTGCTAAGTGTAACCTTATATGTAGATACCTTAATAGCTGTTGCTTTTTATCTAAATCTTGAAAGAATAATTTATTGCTTGCAAGCCTTGTTGCATTTGGCTGCTCAGTCTTTCTCGTGTTTAATTTGTTAGCTTTTCATTTTTGAGAATCCATTTTATTTAATGATACACTCCAGAAATTCATGTTGTTGCATGCATCCCTTAGTAACAAGGTAAAACATCTGTCTCTTGGGAAGGCGCTACACTTTTCTATAGTAACACATTAGAACAACATATTTCTGGAAAAACGTTAGTAGGCATTCATTAGTCTTCTAATATTTTTTGAATAAGCAAATCTGAATTGTTCTGCCTTTCTTGATGCTTTGTTTATCTAAAATGGTTCAATTTCTTTGGCCATTTATTTCTGATTGTTTTGCCTGTGTTGTCACGACTGGATTAGCCCTATATGTAACCTTTCATGATGTTATGGTGGCTTTTTTAATTACTTATGGTTGTAAATAGATATTGTGCAACATTAATATACTGCCAAGCCAAAGTTGCAAAATATAAGGCAATGTTGCTATCTGCCCTAATTTGGAAATATTTTTTTCACTTACTGTTATGGGCTGTCTTACTACATATTTTAATACTGATGCGCTTATGGAAAAATACCAAAGTTTAGTCTTATCTGTGTAGGAAGGTATTGAAGTAATACGAATAATAGATGATTGATGTACCTTTTATTTAAAAAGCCTGTTCAGGGACTTTAAGATGGGCATAAGTAAGCTGTACTCATTGGAAAATAATGCTTGAGTAGTTGTGTACTTAAATTGGGACTAGTGTTTCTGAAGATACTTGACAGATGTGGTTGGTTATGGTGCTGTTCCCAGAGTGATGACCTTAGAAATGGAAATTAAAGCTTAAATATAAGGCATGCAACTGCTTGGCTAGTAAAGCACAGTAAAATGATACTCTCTGAGACAATTCAAGAAGCCATGAAGGTCACTCTGCTAGGGTCTTGACACTGGTAAGTACTGAAATTTGGGGGGGGGGGGGCAACAAAAACCCACAAAACACCAGAAAAACCCCACTAATTCAGTTTACTGTGAGTTTTCCCCATTGCGAAATTGTGTCTTATGCCACTCTTCTGTCACCTGCCAGAAATACAATGTAAAAACAGAGAAAAGTGTTATTTTTTTTTTTGAATGAGGAGCTGTTTAGAGAAAAACAATGTTACTTCAGATTGTCTGGAAAATCCCAAATACCCCTCGGTAGCTCTAAGATATGATTCTTGAACATGGCTCCGTTTCCATGTAGAAGATGTCCTGATCTTGTAGCAGGCTTAGGAGGGGTGTGAGAAACCCCTGCACTGAGAACCCACAAAGTATTGAACAAGTCTAATAACTTACATTTATTCTAATAGATGTTGAATTGTGCTAATGCTATGCTAAGCAAAACCTTCCTGTGACTTCAATATATTACATACCTGGTCATTAGCTAACTGTAGACAATGCAGCCAATAACTATCTTAATCAGACCACAGGCAGATCATCTAAATGTATTTTATTGCTAGGGCACTGATAACTGGATGGTTTTCACAAAGAAATACCTTAGGGCAGGAGTATCTTGGCTACACAAAGAAATTACTGGAGGCTATCAGGGTTGCAAAGTCTTGCTAAATATCAATGGGATGTGAGTTAGTGGTACAGATACTTGCAAAAATTGTTTATCCAAGTTTTCTTTAAGTTACACTATTTTCCAGTAGACCTTTTGGAGTCTAGCCTAGCCCTTCCACAACTATGCAAGCCATAATTTTTTCCAGACTGTAGTTCTTCATTTTTGAATCCTGATGTCTGCGATCACCTGGCCGAGCAGCTCAAACTGCTCTTCTGTTAGATTCTATTCCTTATTTTTCTGTCAACATGTGATTATGTTTGTTACCTTACTTCAAACTTTTTTCTCCAGTCATTGACTTTTTCTTGACTTTCTATCTGAATCATGCAGTTCTACTTTGCTATTTCATCTTTCCCAGTCACCCTTCCAGCTGCAGTCTGGAGAAAGAATTGACACAGTGTATATTAAACTTCCCACCCTTCTTGCTGTCCCATTGCCCTGCCCCTGAACCTTCTGAGGATAACAACAGGAAAAAATTGCTTACAAATATAATCCTTTACTTCCATAGAGGGCTTAAAAAAGGAGGAGAAGACCCGTCAAGAATTAGAAAAAGCTAAAAGAAAACTTGATGGTGAAACAACAGACCTACAGGACCAAATAGCTGAGCTGCCAGCCCAGATTGAAGAACTGAAGATCCAGCTGGCCAAGAAAGAGGAAGAACTGCAGGCTGCTCTTGCTAGGTCAGATCATGATGGAGCTTTATGACTACAGAAGTGTGGTAGAAACCTACTTTCCCAGACAGAATTTCAGCTGACTGCAAACTGATGAGTTAAAACTGGGAGTGTTCAAGCAGAAGCCAGTTCATGTTTGTACTACAGCATCTCTAGACACCTGTGTGTTTTGCGTAGACAGGGCAAAAAAGGAACTCAATCTTTCATCACCATCCTTGCTCTATAAAGCTCCAAAACCAATGTTTCATCAGGGCTTAATAGCACTTTGGCTCTGGAAGCTTTTTAGTCTCCCAGAGTTCAGCCTCAGGAGGGGGAAAAAACATGTAATTGTCGAGAGTGTTCTTAGTTGGTCCAAATACTGGATAATGTCTGTCCAACTCAATCAAAGATCTGTGTGGTAGTCTTGCAGCCACATGTTATAAACTAAACACCACCTGAGTTTTCTGAGTAATGATCTCTAACTTTGCAGGAAGAGACAGTCCTACAGACAAGGGTGCATTTTTGGGAGTGTTGAGGTCTACAAAACTGGAATACCTGAATGCAAACTGGAAAGCTTGATCATTCCAGTAGTGCATCTGTAGTACCTGGGGCACTGTGCTCATTAGGATCTTGAGAATAAGAGTGCAGTAGTGGCTTTGTCTGTGAAATTTTAGGAGGTGGATTTTGTTCAAGTGGGAAAGATGAGTTATTTTTTGAGTACATAACTTATACTAGACTTATGAGAAGAGATCTGAAGCTATGAAATATCATTAACTGTTGTGGTTCTGTTTAACAGAGGTGATGAAGAAGCAGTTCAGAAAAACAACGCACTGCAAGTGATAAGAGAGTTGCAGGCTCAAATTGCAGAACTGCAGGAGGATCTTGAATCTGAGAAGGCATCTCGCAACAAGGCGGAAAAGCAGAAAAGAGATTTAAGTGAAGAGCTGGAGGCTTTAAAAATTGAACTAGAAGATACCTTGGATACCTCTGCAGCACAGCAAGAGCTGAGGTAGGATCATGTGTCTGTATAAGCAGGCACCATTAAAATTCACCTTGAATTTACAAAAGACTAAAATGTTGATTTTTGATAACTATTGATGCTTCCTCTAGGACAAACCGAGAGCAGGAGGTGGCTGAATTGAGGAAAGCAATTGAAGAGGAAACCGAAAACCATGAAGCACAGATCCAGGAAATCAGGCAGAGGCATGCTACTGCCCTGGAAGAGCTCTCTAAACAACTGGAACAGGCCGAAAGGGTGAGCAGAAAATTAATTACAGAAATACATTTTTCAGCTTCAGGACTTTTATAAGTAACATCAGTGGCGTGGTCACTTCCAGTGATATCTGCAGATCTAAATTGTCCTCTGTACATACTTAACTACTGCAGTTGAATCAAATATATCCTGCTGTTTGAACATATAGCAACTTTTCAGATAGATGCCAAGACTATCTAAAAGTGTTTGTTAGACCTGGAAACAGTGCACCTAGAGATAAGTTGATGTAGTACTTTTGTGGGAATTCTCGAGCAGCCTATGTGTTTATTTGGTGAAAAGCAGTTCTCTGCCTAAGCGAACTGCGGAATGGTTCCAAATAAAGTAATTGTCATGTCGACACTCACAAATAACAAACTGTGAGTACGGGTAGCGTAAAAGTTCTTCCAGCCACTCTTCACTTTATGCTTGTACCGTGACCTCCAGTGCTAGATATCTGTGGAGTATCTTGCTGATTTGCAGAGTTATATTGTGTCTCTGGTAACCCCTGCCAGAGCAGAGGAAGCGGCACACCTGGACAACGTGGTTCCTACTGGTGCAGCTTCAGTGTCTTTGCTCAGAAGTAGAATTAATCCAACACTGCCAAAGAAAAAAAAAAGTATCTCTAGCTTGTAAAATTTTATTTCTAGTCATTCACAGATATATGGGTGGACAGTTCATATACTGTAGTAATATTTTTGTGTAGGAATATTTCAGAAGCCTCCTTAGTTTAAAATACTACGTGAGAAATATAGTAGTTAAATCTGATGGAAATTATAGTTTATTCACCTGAAAATCTTACGTGTTTCCTGTGCTCTTTATTCATTAAATATTCTCAATAAGAGCATAAAAAGACAGAAGAATACCCTACAATCTTAAACAAAGGTCCTGTGATAAGATTGTCAGTTCTGGCAATATAGTAAGAATGGCACTTAAACATCCCTTATGGCAATTACTACCTTTTTAAAAAGGTTTTTGACAAATGTCAGTGCAGTGGTGAAAAGTGCTTTATTATGCACTTCCAGGCTGCTATGCCTACTAAAATCAGGGCAGCTGTAGCTGATATCTTTCCTTTTATTTCTGTGAGATGAGGCATGCTGATCTGTTAATGGGCACATTCCTTCCTGCTCAGTGCTACTCACATGGTCCTTTTACAGCACTGACATCCCAGATCTTACTGAATTCATAGAAATATCTTCTGGTCCTCGCTGTTACCTGTGATATCTGAGAGTGGATTAACTTGCATTACCTTAATTTTTTTGGCTAACATATGCAAAATGTTACACAGCAGGATTTTAAATGCTCCCTACTTACAACTTGCTGAGCAGTTGTTTTATCTTTGAGCTTATAATCCTGATTTGCTGGACTGAATATTTTTAGCAGAAAACTTTATTGATATGTAAAAAAGTGTTGAAGTTCTTCCTTTTTGTTTTTCCTAGTTCAAAGCAAATCTTGAAAAAAACAAGCAAGACCTAGAGTCCGACAACAAGGAGTTGACCTGTGAAGTGTGGGTACTGCAGCAGGTCGAGGCAGAGTCTGAACATAAGAGGAAGAAGCTCGATGCTCAGGTGCAAGAGCTAACTGCTAGGGTCACAGAAGGAGAAAGAGTGAGGGTGGAGCTGGCGGAGAAAGCTAACAAGCTGCAGGTAAGGCTGTATGGAATTGCTAAACTGCTGAACTATACACAAGAAAGTAAAAGCTTTAACCATATACAGAAGTGGCTAGGAGGAATGACTATCAAAGATGCAGCTAGGTCTACAGGAATGGGGACTGTAGTTGATGTGGGAGGCGATCTCAGTCATGTACTCGTGTACTTGAGTGGCTTGAAAGCGGTGACACACCTCAGATAGCTGGAGAGCCATGACATGAATCCTGAACTTTTTGGACTATGTAAGAATCACAGTGGCTTTGAAGTACATGGCTTCCCATTTTGGAGACCAAATCCTGTAGGAGGCTCTGCTGACAGCTGGCCTACAGGTTTTTGGCTTGGATGTGCAGTTGAGTAGAGTGGGCTGAGCTCATTTGTAGGCTTGAGCAAAAATGTACTGATTGATGATGGCCACACGTTTCCTTTTGTGCTTCAAAAGGAACTTGACAGATAGTGATTGCAAGTAAAGGGCTGTTCCTCTGCGAAATGGAGAAAACAGACAAAATGCAGTCAGAGCTGACTTCTTAGCCACAGCAAAGAGTATTATGAGTAAATCAAGCTAAAGTGCTTGAAAAAGGGAATGGCCCCATTCTTTTTGGGGGAAGCATTTTGGCAGTCTCTCACTGTATATACAAGTAGCATAGCCTAAAATAGCAAGAATTGGCACCTGGCATTGACCTTTTCTCTTGCAGTGATGCTTTAAACCCAGCTGCCACCCTGATAATCCTTGAATTAATGGTACTGTAAAATACACGGTCCTGTAAAATACATGATCCTATAATGAAAAATAGCTTTAAATATGACTGCAGATGTTGGAATGACATGCTCTGCTAAATATCATGGCTAACTCTTATTATGTTCTGTCTTAAGTTCAGGACTGACACATTTCTAACCAAACTTCAGTATTCTTAGCTTGTTGTACCTGGGATGTGTTGTTGTCTTGCCTTCCATGGAATTTGTTGAGGTTTTGTGTTCCGTGTCAGATGTAGGCTTTGCCATGGATCTGCTGCGCGTTATTACCTTTAGACTGCTTGCTTTGCAGAACGAGTTGGATAATGTCTCAAGTCTCCTGAAGGAAGCAGAGAAGAAAGGCATTAAGTTTGCCAAAGATGCGGCTAGTTTGGAATCTCAGCTTCAGGATACACACGTGTGTGTGCAGTGAAGCTTGAACTTAGCGCTGAAGCTTTGTTCCTCATTGAAATGCTAACTACATAACAGAAAATACATTTTCATTCATGGTTTGGAAAGCCCCATGGGTAGAAGCTGTATTTCCTATTGAAGTCTAGTGAAATGCGATGTATGATGATTGCTCAGCTACATGTGGAGCCAGATTTTCATTATCTAAGATTTACTGCTTGATAGACTGTAGCCTTTCAGTTTCTCTTTTTTATTTCTTAGTCTCTGTGGGAGATAAGTATTAAGTCAAAAAAACCTTTCCAAGTAGGATGTTAATGCAAATAAGGTCCTTGGGGTGTGTGAAAGGCACGAGGGACAATACCCTGTCTTTTACTGACTTAGGCTGAAGTTCTTTACTGACTTCAGCTTAAGTTGTTGAAACTGCCAGTGTTTGTTTTTTGGGTTAAATAATGCAGCTTGATACATGTATTCATCACTTAAATATACTCTTTTTTTTTCCCCTGTATAAAAATGCTAATGGTGACTATTTGAGTAATGTTCATTACAGTTGGAGAGTTCTGTGAGGAACAGGGTGGGGGAAGAGAGGGCTGGTGGTTACACTTTTCATTAGTCTCGGTTATGACAGAAGTTTCCACTGCCAAATTACAGCTGTCTTTAAACTGACCTTTACATTTAAGCAATGCAGTGAATCTTGAAAGCATGCTGTCATTGCAGGATTTGTTGCTATATATTCGTCTCAGGTGGTTTAAAATAGGGACTCTATATGCTTGTCGGAAAAGAAAGATATATTTTGAAGACAACTGCTGTGCTTGTCCCTTTGAAGATAGAAAAGTATCATCCATTGGCTTCTATGAACAGACAGTGGCATGGATTCTCTGAGAATAACGCTTCATAAAGGCTTAAGTGTGCCCCAAATGACTGAGCAGTACCTTTTTGAAAACCCAAATTACGGATGGCTTCATAAGCATGTCGTTGTACAAAACTGCTGAGAGAAAAATAATCAAACCTGAACCTCCAAGTAGAGTAATGGAGGGTGGTGGGCCAAGGCCACACTTAACACGCTATGAACCAAACGGAACTTTGAATATGCCTGTTTGTGTAACAGGAGCTGCTTCAGGAAGAAACCCGCCAGAAACTCAACCTGAGCAGTAGGATTAGGCAGCTGGAAGAGGAGAAGAACAACCTGCAAGAGCAGCAGGAAGAGGAAGAGGAGGCCAGAAAGAATTTGGAGAAACAGATGTTTGCCTTACAATCACAGGTAAGCTGTTGTACATGGCAAGACTTCTGTAAGGGCTGCATGTTCCAGGTGAGATGAATTGGTCTCCTAAACCTCTTGGAAAAATGTCATGTAACTTGCACGTATGCTCGACCACACTTTGGAATAAAATTTTCCATGGACTTTCTCAATTGCCATAGTGACCAGTACAACTAACTGCAGTGGACAGGACTTTCCCCTACTTGGACTCCTGTTAGCTCATAATTTTTGTGTTACTCTAGCTAGCAATAACACCTAGTTTTGTATTTTTGACTCTTTGCCTTTCTTTCCTTTTCATGATGTACCAAGGAACATTATATTCTTTTATTTAATTTCAGTTGGCTGATGCTAAGAAAAAGGTAGATGATGACTTGGGAACCATTGAAGACTTGGAGGAAAACAAAAAGATATTACTGAAGGACGCGGAGTCCTTAAGCCAACGCCTAGAGGAGAAGGCAATGGCTTATGACAAACTGGAAAAGACAAAGAATCGCCTGCAGCAAGAGCTGGATGACTTGATGGTAGACCTAGATCATCAGCGCCAGATTGTTTATAGCCTGGAGAAAAAGCAGAAGAAGTTTGATCAGGTAGTCTAGTTTCCTGTCATCTTGCTGATTTCTATGATTTTTAAATGGCATCTTGTTTGTGTTGATTGATAAATCTTTTGGGAGCAGCTTGGCCTTTGTTAGGAGTAACTTGTTGCTTCTAATTTCAGTGAGCTAAATGCCATCTTGGAGTCTTGTTAGATCAAGTAATAAGCTCTTTCTATATAAAAAAGAAATTCTATTGGAACAAAACCTTCAGACTATTATTGTAATCCCTCAGGATAGACTAAGAAAGGGTGTGAAGACTGAACGATGGAAATAATAGGAAAATTATTTCATCTTTATTAGTAGCTTGCTTTCCTCACCTCATTCCAGAGTAGCTGTAGCTGCTTTCTTACTAGCCTTTGGATCAAGACTGAGAGACTAGACAGCTTCTGAATGCCAGTTAAACTTAGAGCATTAACCACTTCAGTGACTAAAACACCTCTGAGGCAGGAAGGACCTGATTATAGAACTGATGAGATGGATTAATTATTTCTTATATTCAGATGCTGGCAGAAGAAAAGAACATTTCTGCCAGATATGCAGAGGAAAGAGATCGTGCTGAAGCAGAGGCAAGGGAGAAGGAAACCAAAGCACTGTCTCTGGCTCGGGCTTTGGAAGAAGCCCTGGAAGCTAAGGAAGAGTTTGAAAGACAGAACAAACAGTTGCGGGCAGATATGGAAGACTCAATGAGCTCGAAAGATGATGTGGGCAAAAATGTAAGTAACTTTCCAGACCCTATTTTGTTATGAGCTGCACAGGGAAAAACACAGGAAAATTCCCTGGTTGGAGAAGTGTTTTTGACACAAATATGGAACGTTTTGAGGCTGATTTGTAACCCAAAATTCTGGAGGAATTAATGCTCAGAACAAGAGGGTGGTCTCTATTAAGATGAGGCCTGTTCAAAAGATGTGAAGACTTGGAGAGCAGCAGTTGCTGGCCAAATGCCTAATGGCACTTGTGCTGGATTTAAGAGCTTGTCTTACTACTACGACTTTTTCTCTGTGAATATTGCACAGCTCATCTCTCCATTCATCTGCACGGATGTTTGTTTGGTTCTCTAATCTGTATCTTAGAGATGCTGCTCTCCCTGTTCTGATTGTCCAGTTTGGAGCATCACAAAGTGTAGTGTACTGAGTTCATATAATGTCTACTTTTGCTGTTAACTGCTGATTTTGAGAGGGTCTGATTAATGTTTGTGGCTTAGGTCCATGAACTGGAGAAATCAAAAAGAACTTTAGAGCAACAGGTTGAAGAGATGAGGACTCAGCCTGAGGAACTGGAAGATGAACTGCAGGCCACAGAAGATGCTAAACTTCGTTTGGAGGTGAACATGCAAGCTATGAAAGCCCAGTTTGAGAGAGATCTGCAAGCCAGAGATGAACAGAATGAAGAGAAAAAGAGGGTGCTGGTTAAACAAGTATGTATCTTACTGTGCTTCATAGTGGGAAGGGCGTGATGATCTTTTGACAAAGCTCTATGGCTTTGAGAACTTGCTACCAGGAAAATAAAACTCTGTGCTTAAAGATCCCATCCTATAGAAGTCCCAAGCACAGATCTTTACCAACAATACAATAGGTCTTGTTGTGGATTAGCCACTGTTAATGTTAATGTGCCAGTGATGGTCCTCCAATTCAACTGTACCTTGCCTCAAAAGCACTCAATATGCAAGTAGATTTGGCTGTTGCTGCATGGGTGTCCTTCAAGCCCGTCCTGTTTGGTGTACAGCAACAAATCCATGGATGCCGACATAGACTGAAAGACTGTAATTAAGTGAACAGTTTCTTAAATGAAAAACGTAGCAAAGATTCCAGATTTGCCAGACTTGAGTCTCTTCAGATCTGCTTTATGATACTAGAATTCTAAAGAAATGCCTTTAAAATTTCATGCTTGTAGGAGAAGATAGCTCTAAATTAACATTTCTAAAGCTTTAAGGAAAAAGCACCTAATATTTGAAGATTTATCACAAGAAAACAAAAACTTACTGAGAATCACCTGTATAGAGATCTCCTAGAAATAAATAAAAGCATTGACCTGGAAGGCTTTTGAAGTTCCCTGCAACGCTGAATTGCTATTGTCTTGCACTGGACAAGAGCTCCTGACCTGGCATGAGGAGGGAGGCTTGATTCAAAAGAAACATATTCCTTCATGTTGGTAACCTGTGGCACTTCTGGCTCACTTTTATTGTTGTATGAGTTCATCTTAGTTCTTGTTAGTTGCTTTCTTAGATACTTTGCTTCTCTGTTTTCTTTTGAAAAAAAGAAAAGTTGTTGGTGTATACATTCTAGTAGCACATCTGTTTCAAAGAGAATTATTTCTTTTTTTTTTTTCTTGAGAATGTGTGGTGATTCTATGTCGTATTTTCCTCTTAGTGGTTCGATCAGAATTAGCAACATCTGCCCCCAAGTCATACCTAAATGTAGACAGATGTACTGGGCCAGAAGCTGATCATGAAGTAGCTGAACAGATGAAATGGAAATGCTTCAGATGCTGAGCTCGTTTCTTTATTTTCCTTTTGTCAGTTCAGAGATCTCTGCTTCCAGTTTGTGGATTTTTTTGCCGTCTGCAGTGTCTTCCCATGTAGCTTGAGTTCTGTAGACTCTTCGAATCGAGTAATGCTAATTCTGATCTGCAAAGGCCTTTCGGATTCATCAGCCATTTTGTTAGGATTTTGTGTTTGCTCTGTTCCTGGAGCTTGAGCCTGTTAAATCCCTTGATTTCACAGGTGCGAGAGCTGGAGGCAGAACTAGAAGATGAGCGCAAACAGAGGGCTCTTGCTGTGGCAGCCAAGAAGAAAATGGAGATGGATATGAAAGACCTGGAAGGTCAGACAGAAGCTGCAAACAAGGCTCGAGATGAAGCAAGCAAACAGCTACTTAAGCTCCAGGTAGGCACAGCAAATCAGCTGAGCTGCTTTCCCTCCTGCTGACAGTCTGTCAAGGGTGCTGCTTTTCGTTACATGCATTTGTAGTGTGAAGGCAAGAAGGAGTATCAGACTCAGCTATGCTGGCATACGTCACAGTATCTGGCCTGAACTTATCAGCCACTCAAAACTCCTCTCATCCTTTTGTTGCTAAGGAGTTAAGATTGTCCCCCACATACTTCTATTCAAAAGTCATCATTTTCAAAGCTTTGCATAAGGATTTACTGAGGATTGCTTTTGAGGCTGAATCTTTAAAATTTATGGTTGTTTGTATCTTTGAATTGACTGATTTCAGCTCAGCTCTTGCTGATTGCTACTTCCTCTAGTTGAGGAAGCCAAAAATGCTGCAGAGAAATAGGAGGAGTAAATTTTAGTTGCTTTGAAAAAGCTCCAAGATGCCTATTCTTTTTAGATTGGCAAGAAGAATCCAGTACTTGTGTCAAGGATCTATTTCCCATTCCCAGAGAAATACTCCGTCTTTAGTAGAGGTCAGTTTTCCCAAGGCTTTCAGTGCCATGGCCCAAAGCTGCAGGAGTATGAGGCCGTGGCAAGACCATGTAAAGCATAGAGCAAACTGCATTGCCTTTCTGCCCTGTCCACTCTATTCCTTGGCAATCCTACTTCAACTGAATGAGGGCTATTTTGGAACTTGGTCCAGGCGCTGGATGAGAAGGGAATGGAGATTAAAGCAAGAAATGCTGGTACCTAGCAGTAGCGGCTTCTCTATTCCCAGAGGCTGAGTCAGTTACAGAGTTCATACCTGATCTCTGTACACTTTCATGCAAGCACCTGAAATAAGTGGTCTCATGACTAGTGGTATTGCGAAGATGCAGGTACAACTTAAATGCAGTTTCTCTAGCTTTATTCTTTTAGCATCTGAAGTCAAACTTGTGTGAATTAAGATATCAGTCTGTGTGAAGTGTCTTACGGGAAGGATAAGTATGTGCTTCTACGTTATATGTGCAAAATGGTGAATTGTGGTACTTCTACACTGAGAAGTTTCTTACCTTGAGTACTTGTAATAGGTTTTATCAGTCAATTTAAGTAAATAGGTTTGTTTTTTTCCAAGACAATTGCAAGAGCATTACCTATCTACTACAAAGGTATCTCTACTACCTCTACTAGAGGTTTTTTCCTACAAGAAATATACTAATAAATGAAGTGAAGTCTTCTAATGGGATATTTCTGATGAGGAGTGAGTGATGGAAAGATGAGAAAATGAAGGGTTTAGACTGAAAGAGGGTAGATTTAAATTGGATATAAGAAAGAAATTCTTCACTCTGAGGGTGATGAGGCACTGGCCCAGGTTGCCCAGAGAAGCTGTGGCTGCCCCCTCCCTGGCAGTGTTCAAGGCCAGGTTGGATGGGGCTTTGAGCAGCCTGGAAGGTGTCTCTGCCTGTGGCAGAGGGATAGAACTCTGATCTTTAAAGGTCCTGTCCAACCCAAACCATTCTATAATTCTATGAAAATAAGAACTGAAAATAAATATATTTAAGTGGAATGAAGCCACTTTAGGAGGAAGGTCTTGCCTCCTAAGGGCAAAAAAGCTTCAGAGCTACTAATAAATCTTGTGGTTGTCCTGCTGTATCATGGCTTATTCTTTCCTCTGCTCTCCAATTGCAGGCTGAAATCAAAGACTACCAGCGGGAGCTAGAAGAAGCCCGTGCATCCAGAGATGAGATCTTTGCACAGTCCAAAGAAAGTGAAAAGAAGCTCAAAGGTCTTGAAGCAGAAATACTCCATCTCCAAGAGGTGAGATTGAAATCCAAGAAATCTGTTTTTCTTTCTAGAGAAAAGGGGAAGGCCAGAGTGTGTTTGTTTTTTTTTAAAAAAAAAAAAGTAAAAAGCCATCCAGTGAGTTGAACAGAAAAGTGGGAGCCTGGAGATGTTTCTCTTCCTCTCTGCCCCAGGTCATTAGTGAGCTTCTTATAGCTTTGTAGGAATCCTTCTAGTAGTCTGGACTTCCTTTCCCTGCCTGGGTAGCAGGGAAGCCTTACTACTGCTTAAACAGATTTCAAGCCTCACTAAAATTTGCAAGGTGGTTTGAGAGTCTCTGGAAGCTGTGGTGCACAGTTGTCAGTACTAAAACTGGTCACTGGAAGTATATAAAAACCTAACAATCTCTCCAGTACCTCAGTGGACCATGTAAGTCTGTGGAGGTTTATCTCTCTGCTATCTGAGGTCCTCATCCCTTTCTTTTACGGGCATCTGTTCCCTCATTGTTGGCAATTCATGTAAGAGCTCCAAGTCGTGCTACATATCGCTGTCACTTATCTCCGATTATCTCCGTTGTCTGCCACAAGGTTAAACGTTTGAGGTTTGAAGGCAACAGAATTGCCTTGTGTGAGAGACGGCCTCTTTTTGCCCTGTTAGCTGCAAAGGTTGAAGCAATCACTCAGCTTACACTGTACTTAATGTTTGAGACTTTTACCTACAACTTACTAGAGCTTCTCCATGTCATTCTTTCACAGACTTCAAACTTGTCAGTCTTGCACTTGCAGTGCATTAGATTGTGTCCTTCTTGGTGAATGTCTGGGTGTTTCTACCACTCAATACAATTTCACAATACAAGATTCAGCGCTGTTATACTTTTGTGCTAAAAATTCATTTTCTATACTTTGCTTTCAGTCATGCTACGTACTCTGTAGGAACCTAAAAAATTTGCTTAATTTAGTGCCCACGTTATACTTAATGAATTAGAGCATGTGACAGAACGGTTTTCTCCTCCTGCTTAGGGCTTGAATGTTACTGGCCTTTTCAGGGGACGGGGAGAAGTAAATTCATAGTAGTCATGTGGCAGTTACGGGAGGGAAAGATCAAGGTGATGCGTCCTGCTAGCTTTTACAGCTGTTGGTTCTGTTTATCCATTAAAAGACCTCGGCGATATCACACTTCACAGCATCTCCCAGAAGTTATTAGAAGGCATAATTGTTTGCAGAAGTTTTGAGATTCCTAATGCTGTAATGAATATTTCCTAAACCTTCACAGGAGTTTGCTGCGTCTGAAAGAGCTCGTCGTCATGCTGAGCAAGAAAGGGATGAGTTGGCTGATGAGATTGCAAACAGTGCTTCGGGAAAGTGAGTCATCAAATGTATTAATTGTGCATCTGAAGAACTTCAGGCACCAGCAGCTGCAGTTCTTGGTAGCCTGCTTGCAATTTCTGTATTGACCTGTTGTCCCGATAAAAATTCCTTCTTGTTACGAAGAGAATTGCTTACACAGTAGCTTCTCGTTACAGTTTGGAATGTCTAAAGTATCAAAAGCAAAATAGCCAATTGCTTTGTATCAGATCTGAGCGTGTCTTGACCCAAATACTTCTTTTCTAGGTCAGCGCTGCTGGATGAGATGCGCCGGCTGGAAGCTTGGATTGCACAATTGGAGGAAGAGCTCGAGGAAGAGCAGAGCAACATGGAGCTTCTCAATGAGCTGTTCCTAAAGACCACGTTGCAGGTGAGTCCGTTGGTGGCAATGCTGTAGGGGCAATCTATGTTTCAGTGTGCGGATAAGTGGAGGATCTGAATAGCACCAAATGATCTTCTATCGTTCTCCTCTGAAAGGTTGACACGCTGAATTCTGAGCTAGCTGGGGAGCGGAGTGCTGCCCAGAAGAGTGAAAATGCACAGCAGCAGCTAGAAAGGCAGAACAAAGAGCTGAAAGCCAAGCTGCAGGAACTGGAGGGATCTGTGAAGTCGAAGTTCAAGGCAACAATTTCTACTCTAGAAGCCAAGATTGTGCAGCTAGAAGAACAGCTTGAGCAGGAAGCCAAGTAAGGAGAAAAAGAAAAAAAAAATCTGTTTGCTTGTGTTTGCCATGTCTGAAACCTCTGTGCCTTAGGTTTTTGTAGGGCTGAGATATGAGCTTCCGGCAAAGGCATTGGGGTTTCTGATCAGGAAGCCTACTGTTTGGGGGACACATTTTGACAAGACAGCTGCAAAGTAACTGGGGTTGAAATTTTCAGAAACTATTTACTCCATAACTGAAGCTGCTGAATCAACTCTGGACATTAACCAGGTGAATATGTTGACTGGTAGTCCCAGGATGCACAAGGTGATGCAGAAGTTTCTTGAGACAAGATGAAACATCGCCTTGAGACACCTGGTCTCTTTGGTTAGAGGAAGCCAGTTGAAGAGCTTAGGTGTGACAGCTTTAGTTGGTTGAGATGAATCCTGTACTCTGCAGAAGTCTTTCTGCAGTGAGCTCTTCCTGTCTATCCTTGTCATCTTGGTCCTCCAAATATATGTATTTGTTTTAAGCTAGTTCCTCCCAGAATCTGAAGGTCTTATAACAATCTTTGTTCTTTTTGTGCTTTTGGCTCTATGGGAGGAACATGTTACTGGTTAGCAATAACTCTGTAAGAAGCACCTTGATATCCCTCTTTTGAGCCTGCATACCATACTGGTATTGCTCCAGTGCTAAGGCTTCATGTTTTCAAAGCTGCATCCCAGCCAACCACCAGCACGCTAAAACTGTTGCTGCTGTTGATGGTGGCAGCCGTTTTAGGAGAACTCAAGTATCAGTTACACCATGAGGCGAGAGCCTTTCAGAAGGAACAGATTTTGTCTTCCTGGCCTTCAAGTACTGGGACAAATGACGGCTTTTGATTATTCTAGGGAAAGAGCAGCTGCTAACAAACTGGTCCGTCGTACGGAGAAGAAATTGAAGGAAGTCTTCATGCAGGTGGAGGATGAGCGTCGACACGCAGACCAGTACAAGGAGCAGGTAGGTGGAAGGGCTTAGATTTTGAGGCCTATTTCTCAGAAAAGGTAAATAAAACCATACTTTAAGTAGAAAGGGCTTGCTAAGAAGCATGTTAATGAAAAGATGTTGGGGAATCTATCTTGATGACTAAAGCACTAGAGTAGTTCCCAGTGGTCAAAACCTCCCCGTGATAGCTCTGATGTGATGGTCCGTTACGCATCCTGCTCTCCCAGACCCAGGAGCTCTGCAGTGTTTCCAGGAGCCCAGGCTGGAATCTGCAGTGAGGCTGTGCTGGTTCATCTCCAGCTGGAGTGCTGGGTGGACAGGACGTTGGCTAACTCCTGGTCGTGGCGTTGCAGCTGTCTAGTTTGATCCTGAGTCCCTGGGTTTATATTTCAGATGGAAAAGGCAAATGCCAGAATGAAGCAGCTCAAACGCCAGCTGGAGGAGGCTGAAGAGGAAGCCACAAGTGCAAATGCTTCCCGACGTAAACTTCAGCGTGAGCTGGACGATGCCACAGAGGCTAACGAGGGCCTGAGCCGGGAGGTCAGCACCCTGAAGAACAGCCTAAGGTAGGTGGTGCCAGTGGCGGTGGGCAGGGTTTGTCTGAGCCCTCGTGTGCCCACAGACTCTCCGCAGTGCATCCTCGGGGAGTATCCAGCTGTGGCGCTGCTGGTGTTAGGGATGTTCAGCTCAGGAAGTGTGGGCTGGATGAGTGCTCGGTGCAGTGGATTGAGAACTGGCTGAATGGCAGACCTCAGAGGGCTGTCATCAGCGGCGCCGAGTCTGGTTGGAGGCTGGTAACTAGTGGTGTGCCTCAGGGGTCAGTACTGGGCCCAGTCTTGTTTAACTTCATCAGTGACCTGGATGAAGAGACGGAGTGTACCCTCAGCAAGTTTGCTGATGACACCAACCTGGGAGGAGTGGTAGATACACCAGCAGGCTGTGCTGCCATTCAGCGAGACCTGGACAGGCTGGAGAGTTGGGCAGAAAGGAACCTGATGAGGTTCAGCAAGGGCAAGTGCAGGGTCCTGCACCTGGGGTGGAACAACCCCAGGCACCAGTACAGGCTGGGGCGGACCTGCTGGAGAGCAGCTCTGCGGAGAGGGACCTGGGTGTTCTGGTGGACAACAGGTTGACCACGAGCCAGCAGTGTACCCTGGGTGCCAAGAAGGCCAATGGGATCCTGGGGTGCATTAAGAGGAGTGTGGGCAGCAGGTCGAGGGAGGTTCTCCTTCCCCTCTACACTGCCCTAGTGAGGCCCCATCTGGAGTGCTGTGTCCAGTGCTGGGCTCCCCAGTTCAAGAAAGATGAGGAGCTACTGGAGAGAGTCCAGCGGAGGGCTACGAGGATGGTGAGGGGACTGGAGCATCTCTCCTACGAGGAGAGGCTGAGGGAGCTGGGCTTGTTCAGCCTGAAGAAGAGAAGGCTGAGAGGGGACCTTAGAAATGCTGATAAATATCTGCAGGGTGGGTGTCAGGAGGACGGGGCCAGACTCTTTCCAGTGGTGCCCAGCGACAGGACAAGGGGCAACGGGCACAAACTTAAGCTGAGGAAGTTCCAGCTGAACACGAGGAAGATCTTCTTCCCTCTGAGGGTGACGGAGCACTGGCCCAGGCTGCCCAGGGAGGCTGTGGAGTCTCCTTCTCTGGAGATATTCCAGACCCGCCTGGACGCGGTGCTGTGCAGCCTGCTCTGGGTGACCCTGCTTGGGCAGGGGGTTGGGCTGGGTGACCCACAGAGGTCCCTTCCAACCCGCACCATTCTGTGATTCTGTGATTTTTCCAGTGGCTGGTACCAATCCCCTTTTTTTCCCATACCCACTCCAGTGGGAATGTCTCAGCATTTTCCTTGAGAGCAGCTCTTGGAGATCAAGGTCTCTACCGAGTACAGATGGGAGACAGCAGTGGTGAGGTTGCTGCAGAACAAAACTATCTCGGGGGCAGAGAGAGGCTTATAGGAGCGGCAGGAGGGGTGCAGCGCAGCGCTGCACAAACGAGTAGTTGGTATTATTTTAGAGACCCTGCTCTGTTTAGGACTTGGTCTGTGCTCGGTGCTTGTACAGAGGCAATATTTTAGGTTGCTTGGGACTTGCAAAATTAAGATAATGGTAAGCGCTAAGCAGGAATACCAGAATACCGGAATGTTTGCGCACAGCCTGTCTTCTCCTTGGTCAGAGAAGGGGTTTCAAGACCCTGTGTGTGAAATTTGCCCCGTGGCTGGGGGCAAACTCTTCCCCCATGGTTCAGTGCGGAGGTCTTCCCAGAGCAGCCACCAGCATGGGGCCGTGGGCTGTGGGCGAGCCACGACCCTTCATGGATTGTCTGGTTGCTGTTCGCAGGAGGGGGGGCACCATCACCTTCTCCTCGAGCCGATCTGGGAGACGCCAGCTGCACTTCGAAGGGGCCTCGCTGGAGCTCTCGGACGACGACGTGGAGAGCAAAGGCAGCGAAGTGAACAAAGCGCAGCCGGCGCCCGCCGAGTAGAGCCCCGTCTGTACCCTGCTTCAGATATAGTTACAACTGCTTTTTTCCTGTAGTAAATAAAATGGAATTGTCTCTGTTCAGTGCATCTATTTTCCAGATACTCATTGTATAGCCATTTTATAAAGCATCATGTGAAGGATGGAACTTTTTTTTTTATCAACACGGAAACTTCATTCCCAGAGGGTAGGTGGTTGGGGCAGACCCGTCGTCATGACTATGCATGCTTTGTTGTACAGACAGCATCCTTCTGTTTCTCCTGTGCTCAGGCGGCCCGTGGCTGTATCGAGTCTGGTGGATCATTGAAGACCAAACTGCACCTGTATTTTTTTTTTTCTTTTCTCCTAATTGTTGTGATCAGCACACAATCAGCGAGTGAACTGTGAAAAGGCCTTGGGAAGTGTTAGAGGGAGATGTAGGGATGAACGAGTAGCGTCCATTTTTAACCTGCAATACCCTTTTGAAGTGTTCTCAGCACCTGCTTCATCAGTTAGCGTTCCTGCAGTACAGGCAAACTGAAACAGCGTCGCCGTTCCTCATCTGTACAGTACTTCTGCGTTTGTAGAGACCCGCTATCACCACGCCCGACAGATCTGTGTATATATTAAGGCTACTATAATGTGAACACCAGTGGAAAATAAACAGACAACGCAGGCAAAATTAATTTATTAATTTAGGGCCGAGTGAGTTAGCCTTCAAGCCGCAGAGCCGAGCGGCTGCACGGTGCGTGGAGGCCGAGGCGGTGCGGCGGCTCCGGCGGGAGCGGCTCCGGGGCCGCGCGGGGCGGGTGCGGAGCCGGCGGTGACAGGGGTTCAGCGACGGATGTTGCCTGCCTAGGAGTTGACATGCCAGTGGATGTGAATCCTTTTTGTTGTTGTTGTGTTTTGTTTTTTTTTTAATTTTGAACAGTATTACAGCGAGTAGTTAGCATTCTTTTTGTTTAAATAGCTGAAAAACTGACATTACAGAAAGTGCCTTAGACACTACAGTACTAAGACAATGTTGCATATATAATTTGCCTATATAACAATGATTTAATGTATTAATTTTGACTGTGCTTCATATCACGTACCTCTCTAGTCCAAGTGGTATTATTGATATTAGTGACAATGAATCAGTGTTAACCAGGAACCTTCCTCTGCCACATACTCAAAAACCGTGGATATTTCCTTTTTTGGTTAAAAGCTTTAACATCTGTCACAAAGGTTTTGGTGTGTGTGTTTGGATACTTTTAATCAAAGTGGCTGTTGACCACCAGGCATCTGACTGCAAATATCTTGTTTTCTTGTATACCCATATTTCTAGACAATGATTTTTGTAAGACAATAAATTTATTCATTATAGATGTGGCCGCCTGCTACGTTTACTTACAGGAAGAGCTATCTCCTGAGGCTGGCGTAGACCTTAATAAACAAGAATATGACTGGAAGCTGCATTTACCCTTCTTCCGCTTTTGTTTGCTCAGGGTTTTTTTTCTCTTTTGACCTAAACACAGTGTAAATGGCCTGGTCAGGGCTGAGCCTTTGTGTTGCCATTAGAGTCCAAAGTCCCCTCCTGCTGACCTGCAGGACTGGGACCCAGGCAGAGGCCCCATGGCTGCCTTCAGCGGGGTCTGGGCTTTCTGCTGGGCGGTGGAATCTCCTGTTTCGGAGGTCCCAGTGTGCAGTACCTGCCTCCCTGGCCCAAGGCAGTGATGGCGTTGGGTAAGGCCAAGGCTGTCACTGGTGCCCTGGGGCTGGTCCCTGCACAGAGAAGGTGGACCAGCGTGGGGAGCTGATAGGAGCAGGGAGATGGTGGGCTTAAAACTGGAGTGAGAGGAGAGGGGTGGGGGAGAGCAGGAAGCCCCTGCCTGGGCTCTACAGTCCAGGGCTGCTGTCAGTGGTCCCTCTGGTCCCAGCAAGCCCGGGCTGAGGGAGCCTCCAGCACCGAAGGGCTGCTGGGGACCAGAGCTGATCCCAGGCACCCGCTCCTGGAACCCAGTTCAGTCAGGGGTACCGTTACCTCAGGTGTCTCCTTCAAGGCAGTGGCTGCTGCTCCTCCTGCTGTGAGGACCATACTGGGGAGGGGGCAGGGGCTGCTGAAGGGCTTTTCCCTGCCTCTCTCATGGCTTCCATACCTCAGGGCAGGGGTTGGCCCACTACCAGGCACAAACACAGGCTGGGCAGAGAATGGAAGTGAGAGCAGCCCTGAGGAGAAAGGCTTGGGGTGCTGCTGGGTGAGAAGCTGGACACGACCCAGCCGTGTGTGCTCACAGGGCAAGGGGGGGATTCTGCCTCTCTGTCCCACGCTGGTGAGACCCCCTGGGGTACGGGGCTTGGGAATGTGAGGGCCCGGCTGATGAGGATGTGGGTGAAGCTCCAACCAGGAGGTTGCCCAGCGTGAGTCGGTCAGCCCCATGCATTACGGCTGCCTCAGCTAAGAAAAAAAAGGAGGGTAACTGTCACAGGCGATTCCCTGCGGAGGGGAACAGAGGGCCCGATCTGCTGACAGGACCCATCCCAAGGGAAGTCTGCTGCCTCCCTGGGGCCTGGGTCAGGGATGTTGCTTGGAAACTCCCTGGTCTGGTGTGGTCCTCTGACTCTTACCCCCTCTTGGTAATGCAGGTTAGCGGGGACAAGATCGCGGAGAGAAGTCCCAAGGCCATCAAAGGGTACTTCAGGGCACTGGTCGAGGGATCGGGGGCACAGGTGGTGTTTTCCTCCATCCCATCAGTGGCAGGGAACAGCACTGAAAGGGGAGGAAAGCTCACCTGGTTAACAGGTGGCTCAGGGACTGGTGCCTTCGGTTGAATTTTGGCTTCTTTGATCATGGGGAGGTGCACACAGCACCGGGCCTGCTGGGGACAGACGGAGTATAGCTGTCTCAAAGGGGAAAAAGGATTCACTGAGAGGGCTTTAAACAAGGTTCCAAGGGGGATCACATCACTAGGGATGAGCCCAGGTGTGTCATGGCAGGGTCAGGGGGAGATCGACAGCCCAGCTCAAGTGCATCTACACTAATGCACGTAGCATGGGCAATAAACAGGAGGAGCTGGAAGCCATTGTACAGCAGGAGAGCTAGGTTGTCATCACAGAAATGTGGTGGGACAGCTCGCATGACTGGCATGCTGTCATGGATGGCTTCAGACCCTGCTTCGGCGGGGGGGTGGGGGGGGGGGGGGTTGGACCAGATGACCCACAGAGGTCCCTTCCAACCCCCACCACTCTGTGATTCCGTGGGAGCCCTGCATCCAGCTCTGGAGCCCTCGGCACAGGACAGACCTGGAGCTGGTGGAGCGGGGCCAGAGGAGGCCCCAGCAATGATCTGAGGGCTGGAACCCCTCTGCTGGGAGGAAAGGCTGGGAGAGCTGGGGCTGTTTAGCCTGGGGAAGGGAAGGCTCCGGGGACACCTTAGAGCAGCCTGAAGGGACCTGCGAGAGAGCTGGAGAGGGTCTTGTGACAAGGGCATGGAGTGATAGGCCAAGGAGTGATGGCTTCAAGCTGCAAGAAGGGAGGGTTTGATTGAACCTGAGAAAGAAATTCTCCACTCTGTGGGTTGTGAGGCCCTGGCCCAGGCTGCCCAGAGAAGCTGTGGCTGCCTCCTCCCTGGCAGGGTTCAAGGCCAGGTTGGAGGGGGCTTGGAGCACCCCAGGCTGGTGGAAGGGATCCCTGCCCATGACATGGGGGGCTGGACCTGGATGACCTGTAAGGCCCCTTCCAACCCAGACCATCCTATGGTTCCATGAACATGCAGAAGGCCCAGGCTCTGTGCAAGAGCAGCATCCTCTTACTGGGGATTTTTTAAGGGGAGGGTGTTCCTGCTCCCCCGAGGAGCGAGCTGGTCCCAGGGTGGGGGGAGCTGTGTGACCTCCCCCTGCATGGGACTGGGGCTCTGGCGGGAGCTGGAGGCCTCCGTCGCTTTGCAGGCTCTTCCCAAAAATCAGATCTTGAGGTCCAAGACAGTCGGTGCCATGGAGGGAAGGCGCTTGCTCAGCCGCCGCTCCCCTCTCTGCTCAGAGGGAAGGAGGAGGCAACACTGCAAGGGAAAGGCAGCAAGCGCTTCGCAGCAGCGCACAGCAGCATCGCTACGTGACAAAACCACGGCCACTGCCACCGGTTCTGCAAAATCCACTGATTTCACATTAAAAGACCTTTATTTTTGGAAGATGACGGTAATTTGGGTTTGGGTTTTTTTTTGAAAACCCCTTCACGATCTGTGTCACCATGGTGGTATGGTACACTGTCCTACTGCAACATGCCATATAGATTTCGAATAAATAAAGCTACAAAGCCCAAGTTATGTACAAAGATCTTCGGCAAAGATAATTATGTTTACAAACCTATGTACAATAAAACAAATGGAAACAGTCAAATGCAGCAGAGGATGCACAGGAAAGGACGACCATACAAACCCTGACGGCGAGGGGGGGGCTTCCCGCCTCCCCTCTGCTGGGGCCGATGGTTTTTTTCTCAGCACTTGTAAATAAACCAGCTTGGAGCTGCAGAGCCAAGTGAACGCGATGGCCCCGAGCGGGAATGAAGATTTCTAAACCCACAGATCAAACCCCGGCTGGGTTTGCTGGTTCTTTGTATAAAATCCACCGACTCCGAGGCCCACGGACAGAGAACTCGCACAAACACTTTGCTCGAAAGACGCACGAGGTACACGCAGTCGCCCAACACTGTCGCAGAAGCGCGCAGGTGACACTGTGAGATCCAGTCCTATATTACACGGATCGGAACAGGGGTGGGGTGGTGGCGGGGTCCCAGGAGGGGGCTTTGTGGATTTGTGGCTTCCTAACGCTCCGGCGGAGTTCCTGGTGTGGCGGTGCGTGGATGTTTGCCTGACGAAGGCACCGGGCGCACGCTCCAGCCGCTCGCTGCGTTGCTGCACGGGTGGGGGAGCGCCGAGGGGCCGCTTCAGCACGGCTCAGCCGCGCCAGCACCCAGCAAGGCAGGCGATGTTCTGACTGACGAGTGCTGGGCACGGGACCGTCACTCCCGCGCCCCCAGCCCCTCCATCCCTCCCCCCCGTAGGGCCACGCAGCTCAGCCTCCCATGCCCACTCCAACCCACGACCACGCACTGGCCCCGCAGTGATTTATTAAGCTGCGGTAACTGAGTCATGGACCTGATTCCTGTCCAAAGAGCCGCGGCGCAGCCTCAGCCAGGGGTCTGAGGTCTGAGCCTTACCGGGAGGGCAGCAGCTGCCCGTCCTGAGCAGCAGGATGCTGGAGCAGGCAGGGAGAAACACTGCCAAACCTAAGTTAGAGAAGAGATACGGTGAGGGGCTGAGGACCGCCGGGCCGAGCAAGACTCCTGCAGCCCGTGAAACAGAGCACTGCGGGTGGCAGCTTGAGCAGCGCGGGATGTGGGGCCAAGGCAGAGAACGTCCGCTACAGCGACAGGAGAAAACAAACTGTATTAATGTGACATGGAGGGCCATGAGCTCAGGGTCTCCTCGGGCAGCAGGGCGCAGGTCGTGTTCCAGCGGGGCAGGAATGGGCAGCAATCGGGAGCAGTTCCTCTCGTGGTGGGCTGAGAAAAGCATCCGCAAGTCCGAACACGACCTCCTGCGGGCTCATACGCTCTGGGGGAGCATGCCAGGCGCTGAGGACGGTCGAGAGGCTCCCAGTCTGGGGGGACCTTGATCAAAGCCGTTTACTGCCCTGAGGAGCAAGAAGAGACAGGCCGGTAAGTGATGAGCCCCAGGAGATGGCACCGCTCACCCCTCCCGGCCCCAGCAGCTGGAGAACAGACCCCTCTCCTCCCCTCTCACCTCACCCTGGCTGTATGATGGCTGCAAGGCCACTGTGACCACAACAGGGCTCCCACGGCTGCGCCCACCCGCAGCCAGGGACAGGCGCAGGTGGGTGCTCACCCCACTGCCTGGAGGTGGTGGGTGCTGCCTGATGACCACCCCAGGAGGACAAGCAGCTCCTGCGCAGACCCCAGACCCCCACGCCGGGCTCTGGGCAGCTGAGGGGCCGGGCACAGCAGTGCTGCAGGCTCACTCCCCACGGCCAGCTCCCCTCCCCTCTTCACGGGTGCTGGTGGGCTGCGAGAGGAGAACATGGGTCTGACAGCTTTTCCATCTCTACTCCGTTCTGGCTTTGGCAGATCTTCTGTGATCAGGCTCAACACACAGCGTCTGCCCAGGCTCACCATCTGCTGATCATCACCACCACCACAGCCTTGACAACCAGAAGCGATGGCATCCCCATATCAGGACAGCACGTCTGTAGGCGTGGGTAACGGACCATTGTAACGATGTGACCCCAATATGAGTATGATCGTACAGCTTTATTAGTCAGCAAAACAAGGTTTATATAGCAAAACTATTACAGCATCTGAATGGTTAAAACCCCAACCCATATATAGGCAAAACTACAGCAACTCGTTGTGATTGGTGCAGAGCTGCATCTCGAAGTGAAAACAGTACTGTGGCAGGAAACAGCAACGTGGCAGGAAGGAAGTGACAGTGTGGCAGGAAACGGTGACGTTCCCCCTGATCCAGTGTCCTGAGCTCGTCGCTCTGCCTTCCCAGCAGGGTTCCGTGTCAGCCGCTCCCAAGGCTCACCTCCGGATCAGAACCTGGGTTGCTCAGCGCACCAAACTATGTCCCCTCTCGTCCAGCCAGGACTCCACAATTCCCCCTTTTTGTTTTTTGAGCAAGCCAGGTTTGCTTCGTCATCTTGGAGAGAGCCTTTTTAAGACAGCTAAAGCAAATACATATTATAATTCCAACAGCAAGTAACACGATACATATGCGCAAAATTTCTATAATTAAACCGTTAAGCCAAGCGGGCAGATTACCAAAGAGCGAGGTGAGAAATCCATCAAAAAATCCCTGGCTTTGTTGTATTTGATTGGCGTGCTGTTCAAGCCATTATAATTGCTTGTGGATGGACTTACTACGATCGGACAAGTTCATACAGCACATGCCTTCGAAATCCTCACAACCATGTCCCTGGGCCAGCAGTAAAAAATCAATTGCGGCTCTATTTTGCAATACTGTATGTCGTAGACTACTCTGATCTTCTAGCAGGGATTGCAAGACTTTTGTGGTAACACTGGCTTGCTTCTCTGCCCAGCGTTCCGTGTTCACCAATCTACTTCTGTAGCAGTGTTCCGTGTTCGCTACTTTCAAGGTCTATCTCCATTACCAAGCCTGGGTTGCTCAACAGCACCAAACTATGTCCCCTCTCATCCAGCCAGGACTCCACAATTCCCCCTTTTTGTTTTTTGAGCAAGCCAGGTATAGTTGATGAGGTTGTTGATGATGATGAGAGCTGACACTAATTTTGGTCTTCAGCTTGCTACCACTCTTTCAGAGGCCCACACAAACTACAATACTAACAGTATAAGAACACAAATGCTAATTGAAGACATAGAGATGTGAAGTGCATACCACAATCTTCTGGATATAAAGAAAGATTAAATTAACTTGAGAATGATACATACTGATGGTAAATCTGTTACCTAGCATATGGGTGTAGATTGATTTACTTGTATTCAATTTTCTTGCTGGATTTACTTGTATCCAATTTTCTTCCTGTGTGGATGGTGGGACTAAAGTACCGCTTGACCACAACATATCATTATTGTCAATGGGAGGGAATGCGTCTCACCATGTCAGGCATCGAAATAGCAGTGTATCAATAATATGAGCTCAGTAAATTTGCACTTGGGTTATAGGTATACTTATCATATATACAAACATCCATAACATTTAGTATTGGCTATCGATATTAATTACCTAGGTTAAGATCAATGTACCTAGAACTATGACTCATGAACTATATAGGCTAAAATTAATGTACAGAAAAGCATAAAGCTGCAAACATCACCACATCTATTCCCTGCTGCATCAAATGCTTCCGAAGTTTTGATAAATCAGAGTCCAAATACAACAATCTAAAGTCAAAAACCAGAAATAGTCAATACCTGCAGAACTTACCAAACCAAAAGACACAAAACAGTTACTTAGTCCAGACAAATCCGTTAGATCACAGAAACCAAATAAATCCATCAGAACACAGAAATACAAACACGGTAACATAAAACCACACGTTCATGGTCGCGACCACACACACACACAGGCACACCAAGTTTTTAGCATAAATCCAAATATTGCAAAGACAGGACTTACAATAATATTCAACATTTAACAGACAAATACCCAAGCTTCAGTTTCAGGAAGAGTACTCTCTTTTCAATTCAGGATTAGAAAGGACACTTTCCCTTCTCGTCAGGGATATAGCTCAATGCTGTGAAGCTTTTACTATGACTAACAAATAGGCAACAAAAAACAATACTGGAAGACTGCCTTTGCCTTATTAATAGTTCACGCTCAGAACTTTTTGGTCCAGTGATCAGAGGTTCTCCCCGAGAATCCCTCGGTGCCGGCTGGAGGTCCTGCAATCCCTCGGACCATTGAAGTTCAAGAGCAGCGTCCTACCTGGGTACCCAAAATCTATTACTAGAAAGCAGCAAAATAATTAACTTCCTAAAACTTAATGTTGGAGTTCTAGAAAGCAGGCATTCTTTACTGCAGTACTGAACGCACAGGGAATAGTTCTACTCAAATGTGTGTACCGAAAAGACACTCTTACTAGATATTTATGCCATGTTAACATACATAATCATTACATTTCTGCAAAGTACTTATCATTCTCCATTTCCCCCCTCCCCCCTTTTTTTTTTTTTTTTAATATTAATGTCTTTTGTACATGCATATTGGCACCTCTAGGCAGTTGTCAGGAGCCCTCAGGTGAAGGTTTATACTTTTCCTCACGGTGTCTGCTAGTTAACCTCTGCTCTTGTGCAGACGCAGTTCTAAAATCGCGTATACCGTGTCCTCCAAGATAGCTTCGTTATACAAAAGCTGTTGTGGGAGATAATTGCCAAATATGCAAGGAATGTATTAATTGGTGTGGGTGGTGCACCCACTGCAGTCATCAGAGTACTTGCGTTTGCTGTAATTTTTTCAGTGTTCCCTGTGTAATAGGATCATCCAGAGTGGATCTCTTCTGCTTCCATGTCAGAGGTTGCTCCCTGAGAGTGAGTGTGGTCACCTCTGGCATCGGATTCTGCGTTACGTTCTTTCAGCTCATGATATAGCTTCACATATTTTACCGGAAACCATCGAGGGCCTGTTGAAAGAAGAACACACGCACACGCTCTTCCCCACGTTATTAGTTCTACAGGACCTGTCCATTGTGATTCCCCAAATTCTTTATACCATACTTTTGGTCGAACCACAAATGGAGGGACCATCCCGAATTGACGGTCAGCTGCTGTTGTAAATAATTGATCATCAAAACGATTTTAAAAATTAAGTACATATAATGCTTTGTCTAACTGTTCCTGTGGGGTAACACTGCCCATAGGATTCCCCCTTTTTTGTTTATTTAGCATAGCTTTGAGGGTCCCGTGGACACTTTCAACAATGGCTTGTGCAGTAGAAGAATGTTGTATACCTGTAACACGTTGTATACTCCAGTCCTGTAGGAAAACAGAAATTGTCCTTTTCTCCCGTATGTGCCGTGGCTACCAGAAATCCTGAGAAAGTATCCACACTAACATGTACACAATGCAGTCGACCAAATGTTGATATATGTGGAACATCACTTTGCCAGAACTCATCACCTCGTAAACCACGAGGGTTCCCTCCTGCACACGATGGTACGGGTGTAATACATTGACAATCAGGGCATGCATGAACATTTTTTGTAGCTTGCCCCTGGGGCAAAGCAAATTGTTTATGCAAGGAAGAGGCGTTTTGATGAAAGAAGTCATGAGATAATCGGGCTTGCTTGAAACCGTGTGGCAGTACTGCTGCCATTGTCAATTTATCTGCTACAACTTTTTCTTCAGTTATTGGCTTTAGTAGAGTAGTATGTAACTACATATGCATTATAAAATATACACGTACACGATTTTCTAATTTCAATAGCAATTTCATCTGCAATGCATTGAACAATATTCACAACATGCAGAATCTGAGACAACATTGAGTGGTTCAGTCGAAAACAATTGAAAAAAAGTGCAAGGCCGCTGATAGCTTAAAAATTTGTGTGGATCCTTCAATGACTAAAATAGATGATTGTTAATCTGATGAATTTGTTTGTTTCCAAAACACTATTCGTGCTCCTTTAATAGGAACAGAAACACGTTGTTTTTTTCGCTGCAATGAAATTTGAGAGAGGGAATGTAACAGCTTATTTTGTGGAAGGGTATAACGTATGTTATTTAAATAATCAGCTAGAGCGGCTTGCAGTGATAAGGATTCACTGTTTAAAGCGACAAAGTCATCTTTAGCCAGCAGCAGGCAAATAATATCAACTTGCTGACAGTGATTCCAACCTTGTGCTATTAAGGACACTATGATGTGTACCTTTGAAGTCAATGTTTTCATGGGCGTATGAGACAAAGAGATTCATTCCAGAGTCTTCAACTGCTGCGTGTTAACACACCACTGATCGAAAAGAGGGTAAGGCTGTAAAACAAAACCTTCATAAATGATATACAAATTTGTTGGCAATTCGACATTAATTCTGAAGGTAAAGGCAATTGCAATTCTACCTGAAATCTTTTGTAAAACAGTTTTTGCTTTTGTCATTGATCTTCGGGAAAATAATAAATTTGAGTCCCTTTTAACAAAGTAAATAGAGGGGACAAATCTTCAGCTGTAAAGTCAATATTTTCACCTTTCAGCAGAGTGAATAACATCATCTAGGTAGACCATCTGAACCCTGGAAAGATAATAAAGTCCAGCTGTTTGTTCACAAGGAATTCTACTGCAGTAATTGAATTGTATACATTTTTTTGTAACCAAGTCCTTGAATGTCAGAAAGATGGTTCTCGCCGTGCCGCTTCTGGGCTGGCCAGGACGGGCCGGCGCGCTGGGATCAAGGGAAGGGGGTGGGGGGTGGGGTGGAGTGGGAGAGAACCGCGCCGCCGGTTGCCCGGGGCGGGCCATGTGCCCCACCAGGTGTAAGGTTTGCTGACCTGTTCGATGCGGTGGCTGCTGGCGCGGCGGCTGTACAGCGTCTGAGGGACTGTGCATTTTTATGTTGGAATTCACCTCATTTTGATCTCAGGTCGGGTACGCCAATTGCTGTCGCGAGACCCTGTCGTGCACTTTTGGGATGCAGGATTTTTACATCCCACTTCCCATTTCTCTGGATTCAAAGGATCGTCAGGTTTTGGCAGATTTACTTCCCACATTTCTCATGTTCGGTAGGAATTTCGTCGTATGTAGGGTTAAATTTCAACAGACTGCTGCTCTGTCCTTGCTTTTGAGATAAGGACAGAGGTATAGCAGCTGCTTCTAAGATAGTCTCTGTAAGTTTTAGAGCATTTAAAGCTGTATGCACTGATTTCCAAGTAATGATTTTCTCAGGGATTTTAAACTGCAAGGCTTTGTTCTTTCAAACTTCACTGTAAAAAAGTTTTTAATGGAGCCTTCGCTCCTTTTTTCGGTGACTGTCCCATTCTCCAGGGAGCCGGAGGCGGGGCGCAGACCCGATTACTGCTCAGGGTCTGTTGGACCCAGCCCCTGCTCACGGCTTTTTTCAGGTGCTACATTTGCAACAAAAGGACTTTTCTGAATGACTCTGGCCACTTTTTTTCTCTGCTAACACATTTTTTAACGCTTCATAAACCAAATGCCAAGTTGTTAATACTCGGCTCGCATTCACGTCACGCCTTGAAGTATGTTTAAAAGGTAAATCTCCTAACACCTTCCAAGTTAAAATACCAAAAACACGCGGTGATTCCACGGGCACTCCATTACTTCTGAGTCAGGCTAACAACAGCTCGAAAAACAGGGACTAATTATCGCTCCTCTTTGTTGCCAACCTGCATGCACAGAGTCCACGATTCTCTGCCACACATCCAAGTCGAACAACTGATCTGTTTCCTGATTTTTTGCACTCGCTGGTATTGTGGTTATCCCCCTTACAGTTCACACCCCACTTTAGCTATCCCTCTCCACCGTACCCCCGACCCTTCCCTGGTTCCCAACCCCCCATTCCACGGCACAGCGCAAGGTGGGGCTGGAAGAGAAAATGGGTTATATGGGTTAGGGACTGGTGGCTCCGGCAGCAAAGTATCCGTAACCTTCTCATCTGTACAACGAGTCACTGGAGTCCTTGGAGACGGCGGCGTAGGCAGAGGAAGTGGAGGATACCGCGGTATAGGATTCGGGGACATGGGACGATCGGAAGGGGCAGCGGTGGCGCCTGGCCAATCTGCGGGCGGTGGCGCCTCAGCACATCCCTCTCCGCGGCGCGGTGGCGGTGGTGGTGACTCTGGCGGTGGGGGTGGAAACCCTGTGCCAGTGGGTCTAGCCGCACGTACTCCTTTTCCTGGACCGCAGGTTTCCCTGCCTCCACGGGCTGCCAACTCGGACCCCCTCATGCTTTCAAAGATGGCATAGGGAGGCTAGGACCCTGAAACAGCAGAGTTGTTGCCAAGCAGGTCCCTCCCTCGGGTGTTAATGTAGCGAAAGCAGAGGTAACGGCTTAAGTCCTTTCTCCGTGCAGCAGCAACAGAAACTTCAAGGTAGCTGAGTCATATTGTAACCATCTCACGGAGAGGATGGGTTGGAGGAGCTTAACCACTGCTGACTCTTCCTGTATCAGTGTGGACCCCATCTCCTCCCCGGCCCAATCAACTTCACGAGTTGCTTTGCCGTTGCGTCTATTCCTCTCTTAGAGAGCATACCGACAAGCAACGTTGCCGCAGCCTCTATCTTCATGCTTGCGACCCTGGCCTCCACATTCAATTTTAGCTGCGCCAGGCAGCACCAGTGGGGCTCGTTTTCTCCCTGGGAGGCGGCCGTCCGTGTCTGCCCTGCGACGCTGCACCCAGGCAGCACCACTCTCAACCGTTGTTTTCCCACTCCCCTCCTCTAGCTGCTTACTGCAGACTCGGAGATTCTGCAGGAAGATGAATCATTTTTTGCCGCAGGAAACTAAACCATCCTCTGCTACCAGTTGTTGGAGTGGGAGACGGACCCGGAGTAACAATGAAATCTCAATGTGAGTGTGATCGTTCTCCTTTATTAGTCAGCAAAACAAGGTTTATATAGCAAAGCAGTTACAGCCTCTGATTGGTTAGTTATCTTAACCATATATAGTCAAAATAGCTACAACTCGCTGTGATTGGTGCAGAGCTGCATCTCGATGCGGAAGCGACAATAAGGCAGGAAGCAACAACGTGGCAGTCCCCCTGCTCCAGTGTTCCGTGTTCGCCACTCTACTTCTGTAGCAGTGTTCCGTGTTCGCTACTTTCAAGGTCTGTCTCCGTTACCAAGCCTGGGTTGCTCAACCGCACCAAACTATGTCCCCTCTCGTCCAGCCAGGACTCCACACACGCTGCGACTTCTTCGGTCTCGGCTGGCGCAGGCAACAGGAGTCCTTGCTTCTCGCTCTTCTGATACTCGGAGATCTCCTCTTTGAGCTGTTCATCCTTCAAAAGGAAAACATTTGCTTGTATTTTTGGTGAAGGTTCATCTTACTGTCTTAGAGAATTAAGATTTCCCTCAAATTCGCTGTAGATACGCCGCAGATTTATTAATATTAACCACTCAGCTTGAGGGATCGGTTGAGATCATGCGGCTGCTCCAACCTTGCGGCCTCAGACTATTCAGAGAGCTAAAAGCAGTAAAAGGGGGAACGCTGCTATGTTCAAGGGTAAGCGATTTTTCTCCATTTATTTCAATTACTGATCACGCACATGTCGTACTTTCCCTTTTACCGAACAGGACTGGGTGCAGAGGGGTAGACAATCACTGTTTCTGAGGATGCCTTTTGGCCTTTGCTGTTATCGATGGGATCAATAGAATACTGTTATTAGCAGGTAACTCTTCACGTCACACACTCACTCACTCACTCACACACTCACTCACACTCGCTCTTGGCTACCAGTTGGAGCAGCAGCCGGGAAGCAAAGCCCAGCCATCGACTCACAAGCACGGGGTCGTACCGCAGTGACTTCTGGCCGGGTGTGCTGGTGAAGCCCTGCAGAGGGTGCTCACCTTCACCAGATGCAGGTACCATCCCGTGCTCTTCAAGCGTGGCCAGCAGCACCCATGGGTGCCAGCTGAGCCTCACGCAGTTGATGCCACGGACCTCGCATGGGTTCAGCAGAACACTGCCGTCCCCACTTTATCATTTTTCACAGATTTAGCAGCACTGCTAGTCTCTGAAGCTACCAGCCCTCGCAAAGCGTTCACAGGCCACCTTCTCAGCATGCATTTTTCCTTTCTTCAGCCTCGTGCTATGCCTCCACCCACACCCACAGGCGCCTGGCGAGCCCGCTCACGCCACGCAGATGCCGAATCCTGCAGGGTTAAGGCTCAGTACACCAACTGGTGGAGCACATGGCAGGGATGGGGTCGGTCTCCCACAGACCACCAAGCCAGAGCCAGCCGGCCAGCCTGCTCCTCACCCTGCTGTCCGGAACTCACCGGCAGCAAAAAGACCTCAGGATGCAGAACTTCTGTGTCTCCTAACAAAGTAGAGTTTCAGCTTCTACATACTAAAAATGGTGGGTTTCTAACTTCTGTGCCAACAGTTAAACCTCATTCCTAAGGAATAAAGGTAATTTGCTTTTAGCTTAACAACGTGGTTGGTTGGAAGCAGTCTCACTCTGGCTGCATTTTTTTTCTGTACAGAGAAAACAATATCTTACACTTCTCTGCAAATTTTTTGTGTCTATGTATTTCTCTCTTTATATGTAATAAAAACATAGGTATACACACAAAAGTGTATGTATACATAGCGACCGAAAGAAGCAGTGTGCTAAAGCAAATACAATGTTATCTGGAATTAAAAAAAAGTAAACTGAGCAGTACGAACTAAATTACGTAATGTTTTTGCAGACCCAGAAACAGACTGTCCTGCAAATACAAGCTTTGAGATTACAGACGCGCTTAGATGCTATGCTAAGGAAGAACCAGCAACTTCTTTCAGCGGAAGGAACAGAACTACATACTCAAATTTTTAAATTCTCAAATGTGAATAAATTATATTCAAGAAAGTAAGTTTTCAATATTATCATAAAGAGACGGGCATGGTACTGTCAGAGATACTTCTATTGATTTAAAAATACTCATTTTGATCCGAGAGACCAGCAAGACAGCTGCTGAGCTATCTGTGCTGGGGCAGCATATGTAATTATAGGCTGCCGGCAAGCAATTACAGGCTGCTGAAGGACTGATATAAAGAATTGGAGTTAAGAACAGACACCAAATTTGTGCCAAATGACACTTTTTAATGGGAAACAGACTGTTGTGTTCATTCACTGTTGGCAATCTTGGTAAGAAACTATCTGGTTGATAAAGACTACTGCATTTAGAGAATCCTAAATTCATTACGTCAAACATTAATGGTAATGACAGTCACTTAAGAAAGCCAACACAAAATGAAAAGGAATAAGTTTATCTGCTACTGAGCAAATCAATGCAGCCAAAATAAAAAGCCAAAGAGGTAGAGAAGTATCAAAACATAAGCATAAATTAAAAATTGTTTAAAAATGGCTAGGTATTGGGGTTTAGACTAACTTATTTGTTGTCTTTAATAACAGTCCCTAGGAAAAGATAGGAATGTTGCGTACTCTGTTTGCTCGCTTAAATTGTACAGACGTTGGCCGGTAACAGCAAGCACCGAGCCGATACTGCTCGCGTCTTTCAGGACTCTGCTGCAAGCCCTAAAGCACATACGCAGTGTGAGCCCGTGCAGCCCCCTCCGTTTGGCGAGGCATCAAACCCTTCCTGCACCAGAGGATGCTCTGAGAGCCGCCTTTTTTCAGGGCTGCAGTAACAGCAGCTGCCTTAAAGCACTCTTTGGATAATTGTTCTGCCCATTTCCCAAAGTCTATTACTCCATGAGTCACACAGCGTCAGAACCGCAGCTCTGGAAAGAGCTGCTGCAGAAAAAGAGAGGGGAAATCAGAGCGGCGAGGCAGGTGAAGGAGTGAGGCGGAACGTCCAGAGCCAGCCCTGGGCTGTGGACCACGCAGAGGCTTCTCGGTGCCGCAGGAGACCCGGCAGCGGGAGATGGGTACTCACCAAATCAAGGAACGCTTTCCTTTCCAAGTCAAGTGCTTGGACCCGTTCTCGCAGCGCCAGGATTTCCTTGTCCAGTCTGCTGTTGTGCTCCATGGTCTTCTGTAGCTCAGTTTTGTCTGTACAGAACAGGAAAAACACCTGGTCACCAGCCCTGGTCTGGACTTTGACCTCCACCAAGCTCAGAGAGGAATAAGGGTTCACAGGAATAAGGGTTCCAAAATTGCACTGCCCTTATGCACAGGTGTACGTGTGCGACAGCTGAGAGAGGAGTTCCCCAGACGTATGGGAACATCTTCTCTTATTCGAATGGTAGAGGTTTATGTTTCTGGAGATCCAGGCTCAATAGCAGTGCTCTGTTTATTACAGCGGTCCCTCCATAGTTATTCCAGAGACTCAGTTTACCTCTAGAATATGGAAAATGCCTCACCTCGGATATTTAGGTACGGGTTTCACAAACAGCTAGGGTAAGTTTTGAAAAGCCCAAACAGCCATATTTCTGATTTTCATCACAAATTTCATAATTTGCTGCAAGCCAAAACACAGTCACAGTTCATGTATCAGTGCTGTGCTAGCACCTACGTTTACGAAATGGCCAGTACAGTAAAAATTGTGGTTGTATACCAACCCTCCAAGCCTGAATCAACAAACATCTGCAACCATCACACCAGTTAATGCAGACTATCCCTTATTTCGAGTGCAAGAAATAGGAAAAGATGTATTAGGAGCAGACTGACAGAAATTTGTCCGCATATACACTGGTATCCTAATCCTAAGCAGAACTAGCAAGAAGACAGTTTTCCTTATAGAAAAGATGAACGAAGATTTTTCCCTTTTCAGCTTCATGCTGGGCACAGGAAATTTCAGCTTAAATTTGACTTTTATTCAGACAAAAATAACAACATACCTTCTTTCTTAGTCCCAATCTGGCAAAAAAAAAACAAAAACACAACCCCAAACCTCTGTTTCAAACAAGGATTTTGATATTGGATTTTCTGTTTTGTTATTTAAAATAAAAGGCAAGGAATGCCTCCTACCGAAGCGTTCATTTTGCTGAAGAGCCTGTTTACCGCTGCAGAAAGCCTTGCTAAAATTCTGGATCTTCTCTGCATGTTGACACCGTGACTTAGCGCTCGCTCTCCGCTCGCTCACCCCTTCCTCCCGGTGCTCGGGCGCTGAGCACGGGGCCGGTTCTACAAGGATAACAGAGTTTTGCTGTGTTCAGGTTTGGAAGGGACCTCTGTGGATCATCTAGTCCAACCCCCTTGCCAAAGCTGGGTGACCTACAGCAGTCTGCACAGGACCTCCTCCAGGTGTGTTTTGAATATCTCCAGAGAAGGAGACTCCACAGCCTCCCTGGGCAGCCTGTTCCAGGACTCCGTCACCCTCAGAGGGAAGAAGTTCTTCCTCATGTTCAGCTGGAGCTTCCTCTGCTTCAGTTTGTGCCCATTGTCCCTTGTCCTGTCGCTGGGCACCACTGGAAAGAGTCTGGCCACGTCCTCCTGACACCCACCCTGCAGATACTTAGAGGCATTTCGAAGGTCCCCTCGCAGCCTTCTCTTCTTCAGGCTGAACAAGCCCAGCTCTCTCAGCCTCTCCTCGTAGGAGAGAAGCTCCAGTCCCCTCATCATCCTCGTAGCCCTCCGCTGGACTCTCTCCAGTAGCTCTTCATCTCTCTTGAAATGGACACAGCACTGCAGATGGGGCCTCACTAGGGCAGTGTACATGGGAAGGAGAACCTCCCTGGACCTGCTGGCCACACTCCTCCTAATACACCCCAGGAGACCATTGGCCTTCTTGGCAGCCAGGGCACACTGCTGGCTCATGGTCAACCTGTCGTCCACCAGGCCACCTAGGTCCCTCTCCACAGAGATGCTCTCCAGCAGATCCACTCCAAGCCTGTACTGGTGCCTGGGGTTGTTCCTCCCCAGGTGCAGGACCCTGCATTTGCCCTTGTTGAACATTATCAGGTTCCTCTCTGCCCAGCTTTCCAGCCTGTCCAGGTCACACTTAATGGCAGCACAGCCTGACGGTGTATCCATCACTCCTCCCAGTTTGGTGTCATTAGCAAACTTGCTGAGCGTACACTCTAACTCTTCATCCAGGTCATTGATGAAGAAGTTAAACAAGACTGGGCCCAGTACTGACCCCTGGGGGACACCACTAGTGACCGGCCTCCAACTAGACTCAGCACCGCTGATGACAACCCTCTGAGTTCTGCCATTCAGCCAGTTCCCAATCCACCTCACCGAACACTCATCCAGCCCACACTTCCTGAGCTACCCTAGGAGGATGTTCTGGGAGACTGTGTCGAAAGTCTTGCTGAAGTCTAGGTAGACAACATCCACGGCTCTCTCCTCATCTACCCAGCCAGTCATGCCATCGTAAAAAGCTATCAGATTGGTCAGGCATGATTTCCCCTTGGTGAATCCATGCTGACTACTCCTGATAACCTTCTTTTCCTCCACTGAATCAGTGTCCCCGAGTGGAGGCTCTCTTCCCAGCCAAGGTCAGCCCAGCGCAGTGTCCCTGCGGGCAGGGACAGAGGACAGGCCATCCCCCGGCGTCATGACGGGGCGCTCAGTGCCCAGGGAGGGACTGCAGCTCCCAGCATGCCCCGGGGTGGGGGAGAGGCACTGCAGCTCCCAGCATGCCCCGGGGTGGGGGAGAGGGACTGCAGCTCCCAGCATGCCCCGGGGCCGGGGACTACAGCTCCCAGCATCCCCCGTGCCCTGCCCAGGCCACGGCCACCCCGCCCACTCCCAGCCCAGGCCCCGGGCCCTCTTCCAGGCCGCTCTCCATGGAGCCCCCACCCTGCCCGAGCCCCAGGCCCCCGGCCCCGCAGCATGGAGAAGCTCCGGGCAGGGCTCGGCTGCCCCGGCCCCAGGGAGAGCCCCTGGGGACGCCCGCCCTGCCCGGGACCGGCACCGGGCCTCCCCCAGACCCCCCTAGCTGGCCCCCGGCCTGACCCCCAGCCCCCACACCCACGCTGAGGAGAGTCCCGCAGGCCGAGCCGGCCTCCCCCGAGCTGGGACGGCGACCGTGGCCCCTCCAGCAGCGCGGAGACCCCCTCGCTGGGGAGGCAGGCGGGGGACAGCTGCCAGGGCTCTGCTGTCCCCAGCCGTAGAGCCTTGCTGAGCCCCATGCTGTGGGGGCTCACGCAGGGACGCCATGGGAAAGCACGGGAGGATCGGGGCAGACAAACCATTCTGACAAGCTTCCAGGAGTATTGAGTTCCCCTCTAATAGCTGCTGTTGCAAGCGCCATAGTCAGGCGGTGTTGGCCTGCGAGGGCACGTCCTGGGCTTTATTCTGCTTTTGCCAAGGAGCAGGAGATGTATGTGCAGGGAGGATCCCCAGCAGATGCAGTTTCATCTTCACGACCGCGCACAACAGATGAACCCACCCAAATGGCATCTGCTTACACTTCAGAGACCTGAGGCCCCTTTGCACTCAAGTGCCCCGTTTTCCCAGGAAGCTCAGCAGAGGGCTTTTCTGGAGCACAAGGTTTTGCACCAGCTTCTGCCTTCCTCCCCACCAAAGCACAGGATCGTGTGTCTTTGAGCAGACAAAGCTCCGCTATCGAAGCCAGGCCAAGGAATTCTCTCAGCACAGCACGGGTCCATCCTTCCCAGGTGGACATAGGTAGAATTTGTCCTGCCAGAACACCTTCTGTGCCCACCCACCTTATGCAGACAAAGCCTCAAAAGCAAATCAGCGCTTTGGGAGCTCAAGACTCCAGAGGAACAAGGGTCCTGAAATCGGTTCAATTCTTCAAGCCCACCTGACCACTGAAGAGCCACATCTGGAGCTGCTTACCTGAGCCCGATGGGTTTCCGCTCTGTGCCCTGGTCTGGGCCAGACTCTCTGCATTGCCACTGAAGCATCCGCACCGCGGGTCCTGAGGGCTCTTAGCAACGGCTTCTGCTAACATCTCATTAGCCCTGTGAAAAAGGCAGGAGCATGCAAGAACGGCTGTTACTCATCGTGGCACAAAGGTGTTCCCCAAGGGTGATGCTACGCTGTTGGACTCATGCACACAAACTTCCCAACCACCCAAAGGTACTGCTTCTCAGGCTCTTCTGAGCAACCTGTCTTATATCTTCCCTTGTAGGACCTTTCCTTGAAGGTGGTAGGGACTGCAGGCTCCCTCCCTCCCCCTGCTGTAAACTCCCAGCGATGATGCACCACCATAACGGCAGCTGAACAAAGTCCTGTTGCCTCACAGGCTCCTCTTGTGTCCCCTCTGCCTTTCCAAGTGCGTCTATCCTAAGGTGGAGCAGAAGAGCAGCAGAAATGAAGCTCCTCTTTTCCACCACCCTGCAGCAAGGAGAGACGGCTACAGAAAACTGTTTGAAGAAAAAGAACCAAAATGTCCTTCAGACAGGCCTGATTTGTTGTGTTACTTCAGGGTCAGTAAAGAGAAAGGCAAAAGGGCCTCCATAATGGGAGAGCCCAAGGCGTGCTCTTCTGAGAAGTACGCCGTCTTGAGCGTACGCATCCTGCTGACCAGATCCAAGAAAGGGAAGTGGGGTGGAAAAGCCATGAAGAAGAGGGTCGTATTCCCATAACGTGGGGGAAAAACAGAAGACATTTGGACTTACTTTTTTAATGTCTTTGTAAAGCATCTTCTAATTTCCTGGTCCACCAGATAACATTTCTCCCAACTTTTTAGTTCAGCCTGCGCACGTGCCATTTGCAGTGCGCTCTTCTCCTGCAAGCTCTGTGCTCTCTCCAGCTCCGATTCCAGAGCGCTCACTCTCTGCTCCAGCAGTTTTCTCCAGGAGGCGTCAGTGGTGCAGATCTCCTCTCTTCTGGCTGGAGTGGCTGCCTGTGTCTAAAGCAGAAGGGGCAACTTCAAGAAACAGGAAGAAAAAGACAACCCCCCCGGCTCTCAAAAAGCCTGCTCTTCCTGCCATTTGTACACAAAAGCTAGTATTAAACAGCCTACAGCGCTGCATGGACAGGGAGAAGGAAAAGGCGGCATCTTTCTCATGAACACAGGTCCCACCACACGCACAGAGGCACTTTGACGCAGCCTTTTGCAGCTCCCCAGCTTCCCTACAGGAAAGGCAAACCCACAGCACCAACAAGGAGAGCCGGATGCCCAAGACCAAACACCTAAAACGCCATCGCCACCACCACGAATGAACGCAATGCAGACTACAGATGCAAATGGTACATAAACTGACCTGCAAAAGTGGGCTGAGATGCTGCTTCTGTCCCGTTTCTGCCTGTGCTATCTGTTCACACTGTTCTCCAGAAAGCGCTGCTGCCGTACGAGCCACGCCAGCAGTCGCCAAGCCGTGCGGCACAAGAGTAGCCACCAGCCCTCACAGCTGCTGGTTTGCAGGTGCGAGCTGCAGAGATGTTTCACGCTCCAACTCCAGCTGCGCAGAGAGTTCACACATCTGGATGCAGGGAATAAACAATCTGTCTTAGGCAAAGGGCTCTCAAATCTCCGCCAAACTCAATCACATGGCCACAACCTCTGCACGGTGTCGGAACAGAACCCAGTCTCCAAAGAGCACGGCCGCCTCGTTCTTCCCCACCCAGGTGCTGTCCCAAGCTCACTGCCTTCCCACAGCCTCGGAACGAGCTCCCTGAAGAGCCAGCTGACTTTTTCAAGGTGAGAGGGGAGGAGGCAGCGAGGAGAAAGGAGCTAAAAGCACCCTCGAGCCTGGATAACTGTTGTTAGTGATGCAGAAGCTCATAACGTCCTCAGAGAAGTCTCTCCTGTATTTGTTCCCAAATTATTTTCTTGTCTGGCACTCTTTGAAGCAACGGAACAGCTTCCTCCATACTGACAGGTTTACAGACTTTGCATACCTTGGCCTTAGCCTTGTCCAAGTCCTCTTGCAAGCGGGAGTTTTCCTCCTTCAGGTAATCGCGTTGGAGTGTGGAAGCTTTCAGCGACTTTTCTGCTATCCACTGCTTTCTTGAAGCATCAGTGAGCTCTTCTTGCAGCCGTCCCACTGTTCTCTAGGGAAACAATGTCACGGGAGGACAGAGAAAAAGGTAAGAAGCCAAAATCTGTCTTTTGACTTGCAGTTACTAGATAATATACCGAAATCGGTTCTCTAAGTGCATCGCAAAGCAGAGCAGCCTCATCCCCTGGAAGAAGGCGACATCTGCACAGCTGACGGTCTCTAGCCATCCTTGGCAAGTGAAGACAACTACAGAAATGCCATCTCTGAAGGATGATTTCTGTTTCCAGCACATTCTGCTGGGAAGATGCGGAGACTGTATCTAAGTATGTGTCTATAAGCACGTCTCAAGGCTTGCCGGCACCTTCCGCAATTCCAACAAAACCAGAACCAGCTCGAGTGATGGACTCCAACGCAGGTAGCTTACACCTGCTGACTTTCCGGAGCACCAGACAGCCTTGGGAACTGCTCTGCTTTCAGTCATTCCTGCTCAGTGATCATCTCACCTCTTTTTCTACTTGGTCCGCCTCGCATATAAAGGCATCGCTCACCTTATGTTCTTGGGAGGCCTTGTTCCGCACCTCTCCCAGCTGCTGATGGAGGAAAACATTTTCACTCTGGAGCTGGGACAGTTGTTCCTGCAGCCCTTCTGCCTGCTTGATGACATCTTTTCTTTCTTGAGCGTTCTTCGGGGGTAGAGCGTGCTGCTCCTTTGCCTGCCTCCGAGCCTGATGTAATTCTCTTTCTGCTCTATCTAAAGCCAGTGTCTTCTCCCGGAGAGTTTCTTTCAGTTGCTCCACTTCCTGCTCCAGCCTGCCAGCTTTTCTTTTGGCTTTGTTCAGCTGCTGACACAAGCTCTTGTTGGTTTCCAGCACCTCAGAGATGTGCGCGGGCACAGTGAGCTGGACATCACATGCTCTCAGAATCTCTTGCACATCGGCACTTTCTGCTGTCCCAGGACTTCCGAGGCTCCGGTGGCAAAGGGACGAATCCAACCCTGGGGTCGGTATTTGGGCTGTGATGTTTCCTGTCTGCTCAAAGGGAAAGAATAAAAATGGACGGAACTTAGGAAATCAGCTCAAAACAGGAGAGAGCGGCAGCATGTCACAGACCCAGAAGAGGACTGTCACTAACTTGACGTCGGATGAGAAAAGAGTTTCCAAGAACCCTGCCTTTGGCATTACTCATGGAAAAGTCTTCTTCTGCATTAGGGTGTGATAGAAGCCTAAAAGGAAGTCTCCAATGTAAAGCCTTGGGGTTTACATACCTCCCCCTCAGAGCTTTTGCCCTCCTCGATGGCTTCTTCATCAGCTGGCGACTCACGGCCGGCAGACTCCCAGTATACGGCAGGCTCATCTACATTAAAACCACACATTTTTGGAACCACAGTGATCTAATACAGCTCCTTGGTGCCTAGAGCGCTTCCCGAATCATCGTGCTTCCCGAGACAATCTTAGCACAAACACACACCCCAAACCCATGAAATCCTAGTGAGAGACCTGTCACAACGCGGATGCGAAATGCATCTCTTCTCCTGCTTGGGAGTTTGTTTCCTCGAGAGCACGCGCCTGCGCCATGTGCCAGGGACATCACTAGAAGTGACGAGAAAGGAGCCAAAAAGGAAGCAGTGTCTCGAGAATTCTGCTTCCCAGGGACAACACCTGGCAGAGCATTTGTTCCCGGATGACAAGGAACCCCAACACGCCGTTTCCAAACACCCTGTCTCCCTGGCAGCCCACCAAAAGGGCAGGCGACAGCCCTTTTCCCCATCGCCTCCTCCGCGCTGGAGAGTCCTACCTGCTCTCCCCAGAGCGGGTGCACACCGCCCCTCTCCAGCAGCTCCTGCCCTGCGGTGAGCGCTGGGTGCTGACACCCGTTTTGCATGGCCTGGAGCAGCTCCTCCCTCGTTTTCCTGCTCCCTGGGGACCGCAGGGCACACGCTGGGTCTGGGCCTGGAAAGACAGACAGCGCAACCTCTTGGACTCACCGCAAGAACAAAGGCCCTTTCCATCTTTCCCTCCTTTGGGAACCAACACGCCCAGGCATGAAGCGAAGCCCCAGGGCAGGAGAACAGCCCAGGAGTTTCCCAAAGACTTCCCGCCTGCCTGCGCCCGTTACCTCTCGTCCTTCTCCTGGCAGTTGTTGTCACCAACAGCTGCCTGCTTCTTCACCGGCAGCGGCGCTGGGGCCAAGCCCCCGGTGATGGACATGCAGTGTGGCTTGTTCCAGACGTCCTGCAAGATCTTGTTGTCAGCGATGCTTCCGAAGGACACATGCTGCTTCTGTGCCCTCCTCCTGCACAGGAACCGCCAGATGCTCTTCATGGCCCAGCAGGAATGGGCACCGCACTGCCTTGCCTCTCACCGACGAGCGGAGACAGGCAGGATTGGGTGGGCGCTGCCGGGTGCCGGCTGCCAGCAGAGGAGCCAAGCCCTGAGGAGCGGCAGGGTACGGGCAACTGCCTCCGGGCCGAGCCCACCACCAGCAGCAACGGCAGCACCAGCACAACACCACTGGCACAGCACCAGAAGCACCAGTACAGCAGCACCAGCACCAGCACAGCACCACTACCACCAGCACGGTACCAGTACCACCAGTACCACCAGCACAACACCAGCAGCACCAGCACAGCACCAGCAGCACCGCCAGGTACTGTGTGTGCAGGGTCTGTGCCAGTGCCCCAGGTCTAGCGAACGCGTGTGCTGACGTCATGAACGGCTCAGTGACATCATAAGGTGCTGGGAACTGGGCGGTGCTGGGGGCAGAGGCCTGCAGGGCGGACGTGCCCGTGTGCTCAGCACCTTTCTGCGCACACCCAGGCCACGTGCCCAAGGGAAACGGCCCCTGGCGCACGGTGTCCAGGTCCACCAGCTTGCCCAAGGCCACCTCTCCAAGGCTCCCAGCACCCTGCACGCTCGGGGCACCCACCGTCCTCCTCTCCTCTCCCACACATGGGGTCGGCAGGGCGGGCTCTGGCCGCCAAGGCTCCCTGCAAGCACGAGAGGCGGTGGCTGGACACCCCGTGTGCCATTTTGGGCTTCCTGGGCTCTGGCTGTGTGTTCTGGGGCACCCTGGACCCCTCGGGGCACCCCTCTCTGCAGCCCTGGGTGTGTCCCTTGGAGGGCACCCCAAGCCCCCGCTGTCCACTGTGGAATGCCCCTGTGCCTCGCTTTTGCTTGCTGGTCTGCCCGGTTCCCCTCAGTGTGCCGTTTGGGGTGCTCCGAGACGCTCGTTCAGCTCTCTGGGCTTCCCCTGCACGTGCCTCTCTGGCTTTGGATGCTGCCTCAGGCCGTGGCTCTGCCTTTCAGGGTGCCTCAGGCCCCTGTTGTGTGAATTGCAGTGCTCTCCGGGGCAACGGGTGTGCCATTCCCCTGGCCGAGCACCCCGAACGATGCCGTTCTGAGCACCCCAAGGCCCCTCGGAGTGCATTTTCGGCTCCCCCAGCTCCTTGGCGTGCCTTTGGGTGCCTCTGCAGGCCCCACAGTGTGCTTTCTGCTGCACCCCATCTTCCCTGGTGTGCCTTTCACTACGCCCCAGGGCAATCGGTGTGCCTTTTGGGGCGTCCCTGGGCTTGGTGTTTCCCTGGACGCAGGACTCCCGGGGGGTCTTACCAGAGCGGGGCAGAGGGGCACAGTCACCTCCCTTGCCCTGCTGCCCACGCTGCTGGGGATGCAGCCCGGGATGCGATTGCCTTCTGGACTGCGAGCGCACATCGCCGGCTCGTGTCCAGCTTTTCATCCTCCGGCACCCCCAAGTCCTTCTCGGCAGGGCTACTCTCCACCCCTTCATCCCCAGCCTGGATTTATGCGTGCGATTGCACCCACCCCTTGCACTTGGCCTTTTTCAACTTTTGGCAGCTTGTTGCTTTACTAAGCTTTCTGCTGTTTTACGAAGCTTGCATTTGTTGACTGGACAAGTAATTAGGGTTCCGGGGAAGATATGCTTCACCCCACCCCTCTTCCATTTGACTGAGTTTGTCTACAAATTCCAGCCTCCACGTGGCTCTGGGATCACACACACATACACACACACACTTGCCGTTGGGTAAGTTGAAAAAAAACTGTTGAATAATTTAGGTGAAATATATCACAGAAATCACCAGGTCAGTCCATTTGGCAATTCTTCCCCTGCAGTCCTTCTCAACCCATGGCAACAGGAACCCAAAACCTTGCAGTCCAGCTAATATTTTACAAACATTTCTCCCGGTTTAGAAGTTCTCAGAGCTGACACTCTGACTCTCCTCCTGCAGCTGGGAGGCTGTGGTGTCTCCAGGCGAAGCAACATTTAAGTACCAAATCTCAGAAGGTTGAGAGGGGGATAAGGAAAAGGGTGAGTCTTGGCTTTCAGCTTCTCCTTCAGGCTTCGTGTCTGGTGTGGCCTTCAGGGTGCTGAGAAAGTCTGGCGGTTCTCTTGACGGGAAGCTGAAAACAAATTTGCTCTCTTAAGTCATTCTGCAAAATTCATCTGACCCTCCATCACCTGCCACAGTCCCAACACTCCTCCCAATGTCTCTGCGAGGCAGTGCAGGGCGATGCTCAATGCCTTTCGCTTGGACTGAGTCTCCGCTACTCCTCCTCTCTAGCTGCTCACCGTAGACTGAGGGACTCATGCAGGGAAACCGTCCATCGTCTGCTATCAAATTTTGGCGTGGGTTACGGATACGTTGCAACGATGTGACCCCAATATGAGTATGATCGTTCACCCTTTATTAGTCAGCAAAACAAGGTTTATATAGCAAAACAATTACAGCATCTGAATGGTTAAACCCCCAACACATATATAGGCAAAATTACTGCAACTCGTTGTGATTGGTGCAGAGCTGCATCTCGAAGTGAAAACAGTACTGTGGCAGGAAACAACAACGTGGCAGGAAGGAAGTGAGAGTGTGGCAGGAAATGGTGACGTTCCCCCTGCTCCAGAGTCCTGAGCTTGTCGCTCTGCCTTCCCAGCAGGGTTCCGTGTCAGCCGCTCCCAAGGCTCACTTCCGGATCGGAACCTGGGTTGCTCAACACACCAAACTATGTTCCCTCTCTTCCAGCCAGGACTCCACACAGACCCAGTCTCTGTGCCTCTGTGCGAGCAGTGAAATGAGCAGATGAGGCTGAGCAACAGATTTACAGGTTAGCCCCTTCTGGCTGCGAGCTATCTGCAGCCGTTCGAATTTTCGGAGCAGGGCTGCCGGAGGCGCAGAGCAAGCACCTCCTAAGCAGCGTTTGAGGTTTGAGGTGGCAACACAAGCAAGCAGTACCAGTTTCTGTGCCTCTGTGCGAGAAGTGCCATGGGCAGATGAGGCTGAGCAACAGCTTTCCAGCCTAGCACCTTCTGGGTGTAAGCTACAGCAAGATGTTCGCATTTCTGGAGCAAGACTGTGAAATGAACCTGCAAGTGATCCCCAAAGACACGTTTGAGTTTTGCGGTGGCAAGACAAGCAAGCAGCCCCAGTCTCTGTGCCTCTGTGCGAGCAGTGCCATGGGCAGATGAGGCTGAGCAACAGCTTTCCAGGCAAGCTCTTTCTGGCTGCAAGCTATCTGCAGACGTCCGCATTTTCTGAACAGGGCTGCCAGAGGAACCCGGCAAGGACCACAAAGATAACTTTGAAGTCTGAGGGGGCAAGACAAGCAAGCAGCCTCAGTCTCTGTGCCTCTGTGCAAGCAGTGCCATGGGCAGATGAGGCTGAGCAACAGCTTTCGAGGCTAGCTCTTTCTGGCTGCGAGCTATCTGCAGACGTTCACATTTCCAGAGCAGGGCTGTCGTTGGCGATTGGAAAGGACCACCTAAGTTACGTTTGAAGTTTGAGGTGGCAAGAGAAGCAAGCAGCCCCAGTCTCTGTGCCTCTGTGCGAGCAGTGTCATGGGCAGATGAGGCTGAGCAACATCTTTGCAGGCCAGCTATTTCTGCCTGTGATCTATCTGCAGACGTTCGCATTTTCGAAACAGCACTGCCCTAAGCCCCTGGCACGGACCACCTAATTTACATTTGAAGTTTGAGGGGGGAAGACAAGCAAGCAGCCCCAGTCTCTGTGCCTCTGTGCGAGCAGTGCCATGGGCAGATGAGGCTGATAAACAGCTTTCCAGGCTAGCACCTTCTGGCTGCCAGGTATCTGCAGACGTTCGCATTTTCACAGCATGGCTGCCGGAGGCCCACGGCACGGACACCACAATTTACTTTTCAAGTTTGAGATGGCAAGACAAGCAAGCAGCCCCAGTCTCTGTGCCTCTGTGCGAGCAGTGCCATGGGCAGATGAGGCTGAGCAACATCGTTCCATGCTAGCTCTTTCTGGCTTCGAGCTATCTGCAGACGTTCGCATTTTCGGAACAGCACTGCCCTAGGCCTTCTGCACGGATCACCTAAATTGCATTTGAAGTTGGAGGTGGCAACACAAGCAAGCAGCCCCAGTCTCTGTGCCTCTGTGCGAGCAGTGCCATGTGCAGGTGAGGCTGAACAACAGCTTTTCAGGCTAGCTCTTTCTGGCTGCAAGCTATCTGCAGACGTTCGAATTATTAGAGCAAGGCTGCCGGAGGCACCGTCCTTGGAACCCCAAAGCTACGTTTGAAGTTTGAGGCGGCAAGACAAGCAAGCAGCCCCAGTCTCTGTGCCTCTGTGCGAGCAGTTCCATGGGCAGATGAAGCTGAGCAACAGCTTTCCAGGCTAGCTCTTTCTGCCTGCGAGCTATCTGCAGACGTTCGCATTTTCGGAACAGCACTGCCCTAGGTCTTCTGCACGGACCACCTAATTTGCATTTGAAGTTGGAGGTGGCAAGACAAGCAAGCAGCCTCAGTCTCTGTGTCTCTGTGCGAGCAGTGCCATGGGCAGATGAGGCTGAACAACATCTTTCCAGGCTAGCTCTTTCTGGCTGCCAGCTATTTGCAGATGTTCGCATTTTCAGAGCAGGGCTGCCGGATGAGAACTGCACGGACCACCTAAAGTATGTTTGAAGTTTGAGATGGCAAGACAAGCAAGCATCCTCAGTCTCTGTGCCTCTGTGCAAGCAGTGCCATGTGCAGACAAGGCTGGGCAACACGTTTTCTAGAGAGCTCTTTCTGGCTGCAAGCTATCTGCAGATGTTCGCATTTTCGGAGCAGGGCTGCCGGAGGACCCCGACACAAAAAACCTACTTTATATTTGAAGTTTGAGGGGGAAGACAAGCAAGCAGCCCTAGTCTCTGTGCCTCTGTGCGAGCAGTGCCATGGGCAGATGAGGCTCAGCAACAGCTTTCCAGGCTAGCTCTTTCTGCCTGCGAGCTATCTGCAGACGTTCGCATTTTCAGAGCAAGGCTCCAGGAGGCCCCCTGCACGGACCACCTAAGCTACGTTTTAAGTTTGAGGTGGCAAGACAAGCAAGCAGGCCCGGTCTCTGTTGAAAGCTTGTGGCTTAGAATTAACGGACAGTCTCACACGGGTGACTTTACGGTGGGTGTATACTACAGGCCACCTGATCAGGAGGAGGAGGTTAATGAGGCCTTCTACAAACAGCTGCAAGCAGCCTCAGAGTCACAGGCCCTGGTTCTCATGGGGGACTTCAACCACCCTGACGTCAGCTGGGAAGACCACACAGCTAGGCAGGCGCAATCCAGGAGGTTCCTACAGAGCATCGATGATAACTTTCTGATGCAAGTGGTGTAGGAACCAACAAGGAAAGATGTGCTGCTGGACCTCGTGTTAACAAACAAGGAGGGACTGGTGGAGGATGTGAAGGCTGGAAGTGGACTCGGCTGCACTGACCATGAAATGGTCGAGTTCAGGATCCTGCGTGGAGGAAGCAGGGCGATAAGCAGGATCAAAACCCTGGACCTCAGGAGGGCTGACTTTGCCCTCTTCAAGGAGCTACTGGGAGGAATCCCGTGGGCCAGGGCTCTCGAAGGCAGGGGGGTCCATGAGTGCTGGTCGCTTTTTAAACAACACTTCTTCCATGCACAGGAGCAATGCATCCCCCTGAGAAAGAAACCGAGCAAAGGAGGAAGGAGACCTGCATGGTTAAATAAGGAGCTTCTAGCGGAGATCAGGCAGAAGAGAAAGGTCCATGGAATGTGGAAAGAGGGGCAGGCCACTTGGGAAGAGTACAGAAACGTGGTGAGAGCATGCAGGGATGCAACGAGGAAGGCCAAGGCTCACCTGGAATTGAAGCTGGCAAGGGATGTCAAAAACAACAAGAAGGGCTTCTTCAACTACATCAGCAGCAAAAGGAAGGCTAGGGACAACGTGGGGCCGCTGCTGAATGAGGCGGGTGTCCTGGTGACGGAGGATGCGGAGAAGGCAGAGCTACTGAATGCCTTCTTTGCTTCAGTCTTCAGTGCTAAGACTGGCCCTCAGGAATCCCAGGCCCCGGAGGGAAGAGATGAAGCCTACAAAGAGAACGACTTTCCCTTGGTCGAGGAGGACTGTGTGAGGGATCGCTTAAGTGATCTGAATGTCCACAAATCCATGGGCCCCGATGGAACGCACCCACGAGTGCTAAGGGAGCTGGCGGATGTCATTGCTGAGCCACTCTCCATCATCTTTGAGAGGTCCTGGAGGACAGGAGAGGTGCCCGAGGACTGGAGAAAGGCCAATGTCACTCCAATCTTCAAAAAGGGCAAGAAGGAGGACCCAGGGAACTACAGGCCGGTCAGCCTCACCTCCATCCCGGGAAAGGTGATGGAGCAGCTTATCCTGGAGGCCATCATGAAGCAAGTGGAAGAAAAGAAGGTTATCAGGAGTAGTCAGCATGGATTCACCAAAGGGAAATCATGCCTGACCAATCTGATAGCTTTCTACGATGACATGACTGGCTGGGTAGACGAAGGGAGAGCCGTGGATGTTGTCTACCTAGACTTCAGCAAGGCTTTCGACACAGTCTCCAATGATATCCTCCTAGGGAAGCTGAGGAAGTGTGGGCTGGATGAGTGGTCGGTGAAGTGGATAGAGAACTGGCTGAATGGCAGAACTCAGAGGGTTGTCATCAGCGGCGCTGAGTCTAGTTGGAGGCTGGTGACAAGTGGTGTCCCCCAGGGGTCAGTACTGGGCCCAGTCTTGTTTAACTTCTTCATCAACGACCTGGATGAAGAGTTAGAATGTACCCTCAGCAAGTTTGCTGATGACACCAAACTGGGAGGTGTGGTGGACACAGCGGAAGGCTGTGCTGCCATTCAGCGTGACCTGGATAGGCTGGAAAGCTGGGCAGAGAGGAACCTGATGAGGTTCAACAAGGGCAAGTGCAGGGTCCTGCACCTGGGGAGGAACAACCTCATGCACCAGTACAGGCTTGGGGTGGACCTGCTGGAGAGCAGCTCTGCGGAGAGGGACCTGGGTGTCCTGTTGGACGACAGGTTAACCATGAGCCAGCAGTGTGCCCTGGCTGCCAAGAAAGCCAATGGGATCCTGGGGTGCATCAAGAAGAGTGTGGCTAGCAGGAGGAGGGAGGTTCTCCTTCCCCTCTACACTGCCCTGGTGAGGCCTCATCTGGAGTACTGTGTCCAGTTCTGGGCTCCCCAGTTCAAGAAAGATGAAGAGCTACTGGAGAGAGTCCAGCGGAGGGCTACGAGGATGGTGAGGGGACTGGAGCATCTCCCCTACGAGGAGAGGTTGAGGGAACTGGGCTTGTTCAGCCTGAAGAAGAGAAGGCTGCGAGGGGACCTTATAAATGCCTTACAAATATCTGAAGGGTGGGTGTCAGGAGGATGGGGCCAAGCTCTTGTCAGTGGTGCCCAGTGACAGGACAAGGGGCAATGGGCACAAACTGAGGCACAGGAAGTTCCACCTGAACATGAGGAAGAACTTCGTCCCTCTGAGGGTGACGGAACCCTGGAACAGGCTACCCAGGGAGGTTGTGGAGTTTCCTTCTCTGGAGATATTCAAGACCCGCCTGGACGGGGTCCTGTGCGGCTTGCTGTAGGTGACCCTGCTTGGGCAGGGGGTTGGACTAGATGACCCACAGAGGTCCCTTCCAACCCCTACTATTCTGTGATTCTGTTTTTCTGTGATTCTGTGCCTCTGTGCGAGCAGTGCCATGGGCAGATGAGGCTGATAAACAGCTTTCCAGGCTAGCACCTTCTGGCTGCCAGGTATCTGCAGACGTTCGCATTTTCACAGCATGGCTGCCGGAGGCCCACGGCACGGACACCACAATTTACTTTTCAAGTTTGAGATGGCAAGACAAGCAAGCAGCCCCAGTCTCTGTGCCTCTGTGCGAGCAGTGCCATGGGCAGATGAGGCTGAGCAACATCGTTCCATGCTAGCTCTTTCTGGCTTCGAGCTATCTGCAGACGTTCGCATTTTCGGAACAGCACTGCCCTAGGCCTTCTGCACGGATCACCTAAATTGCATTTGAAGTTGGAGGTGGCAACACAAGCAAGCAGCCCCAGTCTCTGTGCCTCTGTGCGAGCAGTGCCATGTGCAGGTGAGGCTGAACAACAGCTTTTCAGGCTAGCTCTTTCTGGCTGCAAGCTATCTGCAGACGTTCGAATTATTAGAGCAAGGCTGCCGGAGGCACCGTCCTTGGAACCCCAAAGCTACGTTTGAAGTTTGAGGCGGCAAGACAAGCAAGCAGCCCCAGTCTCTGTGCCTCTGTGCGAGCAGTTCCATGGGCAGATGAAGCTGAGCAACAGCTTTCCAGGCTAGCTCTTTCTGCCTGCGAGCTATCTGCAGACGTTCGCATTTTCGGAACAGCACTGCCCTAGGTCTTCTGCACGGACCACCTAATTTGCATTTGAAGTTGGAGGTGGCAAGACAAGCAAGCAGCCTCAGTCTCTGTGTCTCTGTGCGAGCAGTGCCATGGGCAGATGAGGCTGAACAACATCTTTCCAGGCTAGCTCTTTCTGGCTGCCAGCTATTTGCAGATGTTCGCATTTTCAGAGCAGGGCTGCCGGATGAGAACTGCACGGACCACCTAAAGTATGTTTGAAGTTTGAGATGGCAAGACAAGCAAGCATCCTCAGTCTCTGTGCCTCTGTGCAAGCAGTGCCATGTGCAGACAAGGCTGGGCAACACGTTTTCTAGAGAGCTCTTTCTGGCTGCAAGCTATCTGCAGATGTTCGCATTTTCGGAGCAGGGCTGCCGGAGGACCCCGACACAAAAAACCTACTTTATATTTGAAGTTTGAGGGGGAAGACAAGCAAGCAGCCCTAGTCTCTGTGCCTCTGTGCGAGCAGTGCCATGGGCAGATGAGGCTCAGCAACAGCTTTCCAGGCTAGCTCTTTCTGCCTGCGAGCTATCTGCAGACGTTCGCATTTTCAGAGCAAGGCTCCAGGAGGCCCCCTGCACGGACCACCTAAGCTACGTTTTAAGTTTGAGGTGGCAAGACAAGCAAGCAGGCCCGGTCTCTGTTGAAAGCTTGTGGCTTAGAATTAACGGACAGTCTCACACGGGTGACTTTACGGTGGGTGTATACTACAGGCCACCTGATCAGGAGGAGGAGGTTAATGAGGCCTTCTACAAACAGCTGCAAGCAGCCTCAGAGTCACAGGCCCTGGTTCTCATGGGGGACTTCAACCACCCTGACGTCAGCTGGGAAGACCACACAGCTAGGCAGGCGCAATCCAGGAGGTTCCTACAGAGCATCGATGATAACTTTCTGATGCAAGTGGTGTAGGAACCAACAAGGAAAGATGTGCTGCTGGACCTCGTGTTAACAAACAAGGAGGGACTGGTGGAGGATGTGAAGGCTGGAAGTGGACTCGGCTGCACTGACCATGAAATGGTCGAGTTCAGGATCCTGCGTGGAGGAAGCAGGGCGATAAGCAGGATCAAAACCCTGGACCTCAGGAGGGCTGACTTTGCCCTCTTCAAGGAGCTACTGGGAGGAATCCCGTGGGCCAGGGCTCTCGAAGGCAGGGGGGTCCATGAGTGCTGGTCGCTTTTTAAACAACACTTCTTCCATGCACAGGAGCAATGCATCCCCCTGAGAAAGAAACCGAGCAAAGGAGGAAGGAGACCTGCATGGTTAAATAAGGAGCTTCTAGCGGAGATCAGGCAGAAGAGAAAGGTCCATGGAATGTGGAAAGAGGGGCAGGCCACTTGGGAAGAGTAGAGAAACGTGGTGAGAGCATGCAGGGATGCAACGAGGAAGGCCAAGGCTCACCTGGAATTGAAGCTGGCAAGGGATGTCAAAAACAACAAGAAGGGCTTCTTCAACTACATCAGCAGCAAAAGGAAGGCTAGGGACAACGTGGGGCCGCTGCTGAATGAGGCGGGTGTCCTGGTGACGGAGGATGCGGAGAAGGCAGAGCTACTGAATGCCTTCTTTGCTTCAGTCTTCAGTGCTAAGACTGGCCCTCAGGAATCCCAGGCCCCGGAGGGAAGAGATGAAGCCTACAAAGAGAACGACTTTCCCTTGGTCGAGGAGGACTGTGTGAGGGATCGCTTAAGTGATCTGGATGTCCACAAATCCATGGGCCCCGATGGAACGCACCCACGAGTGCTAAGGGAGCTGGCGGATGTCATTGCTGAGCCACTCTCCATCATCTTTGAGAGGTCCTGGAGGACAGGAGAGGTGCCCGAGGACTGGAGAAAGGCCAATGTCACTCCAATCTTCAAAAAGGGCAAGAAGGAGGACCCAGGGAACTACAGGCCGGTCAGCCTCACCTCCATCCCGGGAAAGGTGATGGAGCAGCTTATCCTGGAGGCCATCATGAAGCAAGTGGAAGAAAAGAAGGTTATCAGGAGTAGTCAGCATGGATTCACCAAAGGGAAATCATGCCTGACCAATCTGATAGCTTTCTACGATGACATGACTGGCTGGGTAGACGAAGGGAGAGCCGTGGATGTTGTCTACCTAGACTTCAGCAAGGCTTTCGACACAGTCTCCAATGATATCCTCCTAGGGAAGCTGAGGAAGTGTGGGCTGGATGAGTGGTCGGTGAAGTGGATAGAGAACTGGCTGAATGGCAGAACTCAGAGGGTTGTCATCAGCGGCGCTGAGTCTAGTTGGAGGCTGGTGACAAGTGGTGTCCCCCAGGGGTCAGTACTGGGCCCAGTCTTGTTTAACTTCTTCATCAACGACCTGGATGAAGAGTTAGAATGTACCCTCAGCAAGTTTGCTGATGACACCAAACTGGGAGGTGTGGTGGACACAGCGGAAGGCTGTGCTGCCATTCAGCGTGACCTGGATAGGCTGGAAAGCTGGGCAGAGAGGAACCTGATGAGGTTCAACAAGGGCAAGTGCAGGGTCCTGCACCTGGGGAGGAACAACCTCATGCACCAGTACAGGCTTGGGGTGGACCTGCTGGAGAGCAGCTCTGCGGAGAGGGACCTGGGTGTCCTGTTGGACGACAGGTTAACCATGAGCCAGCAGTGTGCCCTGGCTGCCAAGAAAGCCAATGGGATCCTGGGGTGCATCAAGAAGAGTGTGGCTAGCAGGAGGAGGGAGGTTCTCCTTCCCCTCTACACTGCCCTGGTGAGGCCTCATCTGGAGTACTGTGTCCAGTTCTGGGCTCCCCAGTTCAAGAAAGATGAAGAGCTACTGGAGAGAGTCCAGCGGAGGGCTACGAGGATGGTGAGGGGACTGGAGCATCTCCCCTACGAGGAGAGGTTGAGGGAACTGGGCTTGTTCAGCCTGAAGAAGAGAAGGCTGCGAGGGGACCTTATAAATGCCTTACAAATATCTGAAGGGTGGGTGTCAGGAGGATGGGGCCAAGCTCTTGTCAGTGGTGCCCAGTGACAGGACAAGGGGCAATGGGCACAAACTGAGGCACAGGAAGTTCCACCTGAACATGAGGAAGAACTTCGTCCCTCTGAGGGTGACGGAACCCTGGAACAGGCTACCCAGGGAGGTTGTGGAGTTTCCTTCTCTGGAGATATTCAAGACCCGCCTGGACGGGGTCCTGTGCGGCTTGCTGTAGGTGACCCTGCTTGGGCAGGGGGTTGGACTAGATGACCCACAGAGGTCCCTTCCAACCCCTACTATTCTGTGATTCTGTTTTTCTGTGATTCTGTGCCTCTGTGCGAGCAGTGCCATGGGCAGATGAGGCTGAGCAACAGCTTTCCAGGCTAGCTCTTTCTGCCTGCGAGCTATCTGCAGACTTTTGCATTTTCAGAGTAGCGCTTCTGGAGGCCCCCTGCATGGACCACCTAGGCAACGTGTGAAGTTTCAGGGGGCAAGACAAGCAAGCAGCCCCGGTCTCTGTGCCTCTGTGCGAGCAGTGCCATAGGCAGACGAGGCTGATCAACAGCTTTCCACGCTAGCCTCTTCTGGCTGTGATCTACATGAAGATGTTCGTATTTTTGTAGCAGGTCTGGTGGAAGTGCCCAGCAGAGACCCTCTAACATACCTTTGAATTTTGAGGTGGCAAGACAAGCAAGCAGCCCCACTCTCTGTGCCTCTGTGCGAGCAGTGCCATGAGCAGATGAGGCTGAGCAACAGCTTTCCGAGCTCGCGTCTTGTGGCTGTGATCTACATGAAGATGTTTGCATTTTTGGAGCAGGTCTGCGAAATGCTCCTGGCAGAGACCCCGTAATGTACGTTTGAAGTTTGAGGTGGCAAGACAGGCAAGCTGCCCCAGTCTCTGTGCTCCTATGTGAGCAGTGCCATGGGCAGATGAGGCTGAGCAACAGCTTTCCAGGCTAGCCTCTTCTGGCTGCGAGCTACATGCTCTAATACTAGAAGCATATGTGGTTAGCACAGAATACAGTTTGTTTAGGGATAACTACTGAAGAAGGAAACATCAGATATACAGTTTCTTTAATGACATGTAACACTATTTGAATTAATTATTTGTTTGAACATAGGAAAAGTTTACATAGCTAAGAACCTATCCCTCAGGGAATATGTATATATATTTTTTTGCAACCTGTCCAAGCAATTAGTTCTGTTTTCTTTCTTTCTTCTGTTCTGTTGTGTTCACATGTAGTATTCTCTTGCGTTCTGTAATATTGTGTTGTGTTCTCCTGTGTTCTGATGTGTACTCATTTTTCATGTTCTGTTGTTTTTTGTTGTGTTCTGTTGTGTTCTGCTGTGTTCTGATGTGTTCTTTTGTGTTCTGATGTATTGTGTTCTTTTTTGTTCTGTGTTCTGTTTTTTTCTGTTTTGTTCTGATGTGTTCTATTGTGTTCTGATGTGTAGTGTTCTATTGTGTTCTGATATGTTTTCTTGTGTTCTCATTTATAGTATTCTCCTGTGTTCTGATGTGTTCTGCTGTGTTATGTTGTGTTCTGTTGTGTTCTCTGATGTTCTGATGTATTCTCATGTGTACTGTTCTGTTGTGTTCTTTTGTGTTCTGTTGTGTTCTGTTGTGTTCTCATGTGTAGTGTTCTGTTCTGTTCTCTTCTGTTTTGTTCTGTTGTGTTCTATTGTGTTCAATTCTGTTCACATGTGTAGTGTTCTCATGTTCTGTTGTGTTCTTGTGTGTTCTGTTGTGTTCTGATGTGTTCTCATGTGTAGTATTGTGTTGTGTTCTATTGTGTTCTTTTGTGTTCTGTTGTGTCTTCACGTGTAGTGTTGTGTTGTGTTCTGTTTTGTTCAGATGTGTTCTCATGTGTAGTGTTCTTTTGTGTTCTGTTGTGTTCTGTTGTGTTCTATTGTGTTCTCATGTGTAGTGTTCTGTGGTGTTCTGTTGTGTTCTCTTGTGTTCTGTTGTGTTCTGATGTGTACTCATGTATAGTGTTCTGTTGTGTTCTGTTGTGTTCTGATTACTTCACATGTAGCATTTTGTAGTGCTGTGTAGTGTTCTGTTGTGTTCTGCTGTGTTATGATGTGTTCTGATGTGTTCTGTTGTGTTCTGATGTGTTGTATTCTCTTGTGTTCTCTTGTGTTCTGATGTGTTCTCGTGTGCAGTGTTCTTTTGTGTTCTGTTGTGTTCTGTTGTGTTCTGATGTGTTCTCAGGTGTAGTGTTCTGTTCTGTTGTTTTCTGTTGTGTTCCGTTGTGTTCTGTTCTGTTCTGTTTTATTGTGTTCCGTAGTCTTCTGTTGTGTTCTGTTGTATTCTCTTGCGTTCTGTGGTGTTCTGATGTATAGTGTTCTGTTTCGTTCTATTGTGTTCTGATGTGTTCACATGTGAAGTGTTCTGTTGTGTTCTGTCCTCTTCAAGTGTGTAGTGTTCTGTTTTGTTCTGTTGTGTTCTCTTGTCTTCACATGTGTAGTGTTCTGCTGTGTTCTGTTTTGTTCTGATGTGTTCTGATGTGTTCTCATTTTTAGTGTTCAATTGTTATTTGCTGTGTTCTGTTGTGTTCTGTTGTGTTCTGTTGTGTTCTGTTGTGTTCTGCTGTGTTCTGATGTATTCTTATGTGTAGTGTTCTGTTGTGTTCTGTTGTGTTCTGTGTGTTCTGTTGTGTTCTGATGTGTTCTCCTGTGTAGTGTTCTGTTGTGTTCTGTTGTGATCTCTTGTGCTCTGTTGTGTTCTGCTGTGTTCAGATGTGTTCTGATGTGTTCTCATATGTTCTCATGTTTAGTGTTCTGTTGTTTTTTGTTGTGTTCTGTTGTGCTCTGTTGTGTTCTGTTTTGTTCTGATGTGTTCTGCTGTGTTCTGTTGTGTTCTAATGTGTTGTGATCTTTTGTGTTCTGTTGTGATGTGTTCTCATCTTTACTGTTCTGTGGTGTTCTGTTGTGTTCGGTTGTGTTCTGTTGTGTTCTCATGTGTAGTGTTCTGTTCTGTTGTGTACTTTTGTGTTCTGTTGTGGTCTTTTGTGTTCTGTTGTGTTCTGATGTGTTCTCATGTGTAGTGTTCTGCTGTGTTCTGTTGTGTTCTGTTCTGTTGTGACGTGTTCTGATATTTTCTCATGTGTTGTTTTTTGTTGTGTTCTATTGTGTTCTGATGTGTTCTCACGTGTTGTGTTCTGTTGTGTTGACTTGACTTCAGCAAGGCTTTCGACGCTGTCTCCCATAATATCCTCCTAGGGAAGCTGAGGAAGTGTGGGCTGGATGAGTGGTTGGTGAAGTGGATTGAGAACTGGCTGAATGGCAGAACTCAGAGGGTTGTCATCAGCGGCGCTGAGTCTAGTTGGAGACTGGTAACTAGTGGTGTCCCTCAGGGGTCAGTGCTGGGCCCAGTCTTGTTTAGCTTCTTCATCCACAACCTGGATGAAGAGTTAGAATGTACCCTCAGCAAGTTTGCTGATGACACCAAACTGGGAGGTGTGGTGGACACAGCGGAAGGCTGTGCTGCCATTCAGCGTGACCTGGATAGGCTGGAAAGCTGGGCAGAGAGGAACCTGATGAGGTTCAACAAGGGCAAGTGCAGGGTCCTGCACCTGGGGAGGAACATCAGTACAAGCTTGGGGTGCACCTGCTGGAGAGTAGCTCTGCAGAGAGGGACCTGGGTGTCCTGTTGGACGACAGGTTAACCATGAGGCAGCAGTGTGCCCTGGCTGCCAAGAAAGCCAATGGGATCCTAGGGTGCATCAAGAAGAGTGTGGCCAGCAGGACGAGGGAGGTTCTGCTTCCCCTCTACACTGCCCTGGTGAGGTCTCATCTGGAGTACGCTGTCCAGTTCTGGGCTCCCCAGTTCAAGAAAGATGAGAAGCTACTGGAAAGAGTCCAGCGGAGGGCTACGAGGATGGTGAGGGGACTGGAACATGTTCCTTACGAGGAGAGGCTGAGGGAGCTGGGCTTGTTCAGCCTGAAGAAGAGAAGGCTGGGAGGGGACCTAATAAATGCTGATAAATATCTGAAGGGTGGGTATCAGGAGGATGGGGACAAGCTCTTTTCAGTGGTGCCCAGTGACAGGACAAGGGGCAATGGGCACAAACTGAGGCACAGGAAGTTCCACCTGAACATGAGGAAGAACTTCGTCCCTCTGAGGGTGACGGAACCCTGGAACAGGCTGCCCAGGGAGGTTGTGGAGTCTCATTCTCTGGAGATGTTCAAGACCCACCTGGACAAGGTCCTGTGCAGCCTGCTCTAGGTTTCCCGGTGTCCTGGGTTTGGCCAGGACAGGGTTAATTTTCACCGGACTCAAGGAAGGGGCACAGCCGGGGGGTGGGGGCTGACCCCACCTGGCCGAACAGAGCCCGGTGTTCCATACCCTGTGACGTCACGCTGGGTTCCGGTGGGGAGGGCGGGGCGGCGGGAAGGCAGTCGCGGCTTGGAGGGACGCAGCGCCGGTCCTGTTTCGGGAGAGCGGCTGTCGGGGTTGTACGGTTCGTTGTTGTGTTTTCTCCTTATTTGTATCGTTGTTGTTCCTGTTTTCCCTCTCTTTGCTGTTCTGTTAAACTGCCCTTATCCCAACCCACCTGTTTCTGCCTCTTTCTTTTCATTCTCCTCCGCACGCCGGCGGGGGGAGGGGCGGCTGCGTGGCGCTTTTGTTGCCGGCGGCAGCCGAAACCGAAACAGTTTTTCAGCAATTTAAGTCACAGATATGATCTGTAATGGGACAGATGACACTAACTGCATCTGACCATCCTAATATACTCCAGATGTTTATCTTTGCAAATATTGTTAGCTTGCAGTAGACTTTGTGCAAAGGTAGCAAGAGGAAGAGAAGTCTGTCTTTGAATTTTAAAGCTTTCTTTGCATGTGTCATTTTGTGTCCTTCTGTCTACGTGACTCACAGCACTACACTGCAGGTTCTGCGGAGCCCCTGATCTGCTAGTGACATTAACGGCTAGCTGGGTGGTGGTGGAAGGGTGCCAGTTCTCGCAGTGCGATTTCAGTAAGGAATTTCAAACTAGTTAGACTTCCCTAAAATCCAGAAACTCATTTACCAGTTCAGGAAGAGGTGGTGGTGTTGCCTTGTCCTGCCAGTGCTGAGTGCTGTATGTCCTGGGTTCGGCCAGGACAGGGTTAATTTTCACCGGACTCCAGGAAGGGGCACAGCCGGGGGGTGGGGGCTGACCCCACCTGGCCGAACAGAGCCCGGTGTTCCATACCCTGTGACGTCACGCTGGGTTCCGGTGGGGGGGGCGGGGCGGCGGGAAGGCACTCGCGGCTTGGGGGGACGCAGCACCGGTCCTGTTTCGGGAGAGCGGCTGTCTGGTTTGTACGGTTCGTTGTTGTGTTTTCTCCTTATTTGTATCGTTGTTGTTCCTGTTTTCCCTCTGTTTGCTGTTCTGTTAAACTGCCCTTATCCCGACCCACCTGTTTCTGCCTCTTTCTTTTAATTCTCCTCCGCACGCTGACGTGGAGAGGGGCGGCCGCGTGGCGCTTTTGTTGCCGGCGGCAGCCGAAACCGAAACAGTTTTTCAGCAATTTAAGTCACAGATATGATCTGTAATGGGACAGATGACACTAACTGCATCTGACCATCCTAATATACTCCAGATGTTTATCTTTGCAAATATTGTTAGCTTGCAGTAGACTTTGTGCAAAGGTAGCAAGAGGAAGCGAAGTCTGTCTTTGAATTTTAAAGCTTTCTTTGCATGTGTCATTTTCTGTCCTTCTGTCTACGTGACTCGCAGCACTACACTGCACGTTCTGCGGAGCCCCTGATCTGCTAGTGACATTAACGGCTAGCTGGGTGGTGGTGGAAGGGTGCCAGTTCTCGCAGTGCGAGAACTAATGTGATGCATTGTATCAACATCTTAATGCTAAGATGATCTTTAGTATGAAGAAAGTATTTTAAACAAACACCATGTAGTTCCGTGCAACATCAGTGCTTTTTGTTCTAGACAGTGAAGGTCTGTTGTGTAGTCAAAGCCGTAAATGGAATGAAATGAGGTTGCTTTAAACAAAGGTTTCATAAGTTGTTGAAAATCAGTTTTGAGGAAAATGTCTGAAATGTTTTGCAGAGGTGAATCTGGTGCTGGGAAGACTGAAAACACAAAGAAAGTTATTCAATACCTTGCTCCTGTTGTTTCCTCCCATAAAGGAAGAAAGGACCATAATATTCCTGTAAGTTGGGATATTTTATCATTTGTTTATTGTTCTTTTTGAAAACTACCATCTTTGCATTTAAAAAAACCATAACTTTTTTATTAAAGATAAGCTGCAATGTAATCCACATAATTTTCTCAACTGTTATTTTCTCTTTAGTAGGGTCTGAAATGAGCAGTTACATTAAAATTTCCAGTTGATGTTAGCTGTTTAACTTCTCTTCTGAAATTAAAGGCTTTATGCAACCATTGTAACTAGGAACGGTATCAAAGCTTTCTGATGCAGTGTATGCCAGTTTTCCAAAAATTTAATTAACTTGGGCAAGTCTTAGTGAATTTAGTTCCCACAGATGCAGTTTTCAGTACTATATTTGTGAACAAGCTTTCTGTTCTTTCAAAAATTATCTTGTAGATAAGAAAAATCATCAAGCTTCAAAACTGCTGTAGACTTGATATGTCTACAAGCGAGCAGCTAATAAAAAGCTCTAGTTTTAGTACATTAGAGACAAAAGCATATACACTTATGTCAGAGTCTTGGGTTTTTTGGTAACTTGTCACTAACTGATTTATGTAGAACTTTCTTCAGATTTACTGCTAGACTTCAAAATTCACAATGAGTTTTTATCAATGTTTTACTTTACGAGATATGGATGGGTTTGAATATCTGTTGCTATGAGCACTTGGATCTCTTTGCAGTGGAATATTAATTCAACTTGCTAGAAGCAAGTGGCTTGCTATATTCGATACTGGCGTATGTGGTTGGAAGTTTTCAAACTATATCAGACTCAGAAGCATCAGCTTCTGTAATTTCTAGTGTATAACACTTAATATTAAGATATTCTGGAATGTGTCAAGACTCAAACTCCTAGAAAACCAGGAGAGGACTTTTGACCAGTCTGTGAAGAAAAAAAAGCAAGAATTTGAAGTTGGAGAGAGGGAAAGATTGCTCTGCAGATAGATTTGGAGGCCTTAGGAGGATGCTGTGACTGGAGTGTCGGCAGCATTAGCATTGTCATGTGCTAGGGGAATACATGGCTCTGCAGAATGCTATTTAGAAAGTCATCCTTCAGAACTTGTTTTCTCTGTGGGTTTTGATTTATAAATATTCTTGGATTTATGGCTGTGCAGCCTTGAACAAAACTAGTGTTTTTAAAATTTCTACAGGAGTATAATTGCCTACAACTTTTTTTGGGGGGAAGGCAATTATGCAGAGAAAGGAACTGCACAGAGTTTGTATACCAAGTACTTCTAAACACACTATTGACAGCTTGGAATGCACCAGGTTGAAGAGACTTCTGTGAGCCTCTTGTCGAGCCTCCTTTCAAAATATGCTTCCCTTTAAAGCTGAGTTTTGAAAACCTTGTGTGACGAAGATTATACAAACTTTCTGCAAAACTTTTCCTGTGCTTAACCACTTAAACAGTCAAAAACAGGGGTTTAAAAAGTACTCCTTGTTTGTTTGGCTGTGTTTCCATAAGCACTTTGTGCCAGTACCTGTGCTAAAAGTAGTCCCCTTTTTGAGTTTTGTCATCGTAACAATTCCTGTGGCCACTCACTGGGCTTGGAGACTGCAGGCTCAAACTACTGTTCTGAAAGTCATAGAATCATCGAATGGTTTGGGTTGGAAAGGACCTTCAAGATCATCTGGTTCCAACCCCCCTGCCATCAGCAGGGACATCTTCCACCAGACCAGGTTGCTCACAGCTCCATCCAACCTGGCCTTGAACCCTGCCAGGGAGGGGGCAGCCACAGCTTCTCTGGGCAACCTGGACCAGTGTTTCATCACCCTCATGGGGAAGAAATGAAGTCCATCTGGCTTTAGATGAAACAAGTTTCCTCTGTTTGTTGCGTGGCTGCATAACTGATATGAAGTGAAGGCACAGAAAAAAGCTGGGGTGGAAGATGTTGGTGAAGGGAAGGATGAGTTGCTCAGTCTAATGCAGTGCTGGCTAATTCTGTTTAAGTTGCTGGTTGAACTGGAATCTAATTCTCTACTTAGCAGCGTGATCAAATGGGACAGGAGTTTAAGATGGTGGGTGTAATCAGCTGCTTCGTGAGCCATCGAAGACTGTCACGATGAAGAAGACTGGAAAAGTTTTTATTCTTTGTAAAACATAGTTCAGACACAGTAAAAAGAATAGGGTAGTGTCCTGAATAGAAGTTTGATACTTTGATTGTGCGCTTCATTCAATGCACTGCTATAGTAAGCACTGAATTAAGTATATGTTTATGAAAAATGCAAAATGTTCACGTAACCTAAACCATTTTGAAAATACAAATGAGTCTCGCTTCTGTAACAATTAATTTTTATTTATATACTGCAGATGAAGAATGTCTAATCTACACACCTAACACTCAAAAGTTAGGAAGTGTCAGAATTGGTTATATTTAAGCAGCCCTAACTTGTTCCTCTTCACATATACATTAGAAAACTGTAGAGGGCTGGTGGTGATCCGTAGTATCCATCTGTACAGCCTTTGCACTGACCTGTGCACAAAGATGATGCTAAACAGGCTTGTTAAATAGACAGCAAGTCATGGATTTACTTTTATCCATCCTGTAACAAATAATTATCAGTGCTATGCATATTACTGAGACTTCTGAAAGTTGCATACATAAATAACTCTGTAACTCATGAAATACTTATGGCTCTTGAGGGGGTTAAATTCCCAAATATTTGAAGGTAAGAAGAAATAGACATGGTAACAATGAAGAAAAAAATAAATGGTGGGTGAAAATCTTTGTTAAGGCATTAGCAAATGATGCAACTGGTTTCTAGGAAATTGAAGTAGTAATGTAAAATATAATTTAATGAGAAGGCAAAATAATATAAACATGAAAAAGACAAGATAATTTAGAACATTAAAAAAGAAATCTTTTTTTTTTAATACGATGGCATGAATAGAGCCATGTGACGCTCACTGATGAAATCAAGTATTTAAACAAATAATTTGGTCAGTGTTAGAAATGCAAATCTATGGGCACTTTGAGATATCTGTCCCAAAACAAGAGTTCAAAGAAAAGATCTGAAGTGAAAGAGCTGAATAGATTAGGTAATTATAGCAGACTTTTCAGCTCCAGATCTCTGTTTCAAACTGCAACCAAAAAAGTCATTACAGCCTGAAGGCTGAAATAAATTTGCTTTTCTTAGTCCATTTGTTCCAAGTGAACGTTTTTCCACATCATACTGATTATTCTGAACAGAGAGGATCAAACTGGCTTTGTTCCTGGATTACTTTTTAACTGCAAGAAAATATTTCCTCTAGGACAGGATGTGCTTTACCTTTATGAATAGAACTCTTCACTTGAGAGTTATCAACAAATATGATCTTACAAAAAAATGGAGAGTACTGAAGGGTTGCAATGAAAGTTCAAAAAGAACAGAACTCAATGCGGTTCAGTTTAACACAAGATAAAGATAAGACTTATAGACAGGAATTTCGGAAGGAGCGGTAGCTTCATACTCAAACATCTAACCTTATTTTTAGATCCTGAGTTGTTTTCTGAGCAGGTATGATGCAGCTTTGCAAAATTCACATCACTTAGCTGAGTAAACTAAACCTTTGCTAGCTGCTTTACAGAACTCTGTCAAAACCTGTTATTCTTCACTAAAACAGTGCTAGTTGCTAGTTATTTAAATTAGTAGACATAAACGGAAGAAGTGTGCGTCTCTCTTGGTGTGAAAATTTCTTGTGGTCTGAGTTTCACCACCGCGTTTTCTCCCTAGGCTCTCCGGTGTGAAGCTCAAGATTGTTAAACTTGCTGACTGAGACGAGGGAATAGGGGAATTGAAAATTTCTGCATTTCTGCAGAAACTGCAAATTTGGATTTGGGGGATTTTTTTGTTTGGCTTTATTACACTGATGTTCCATTTACCCTTTTTTCTGGCAAAAGTTAAAGGTATTCCAGTTTTTTAAGACTTTGCTTCTCATGTGGACGGTAATTCTTGAAAGAAAGCTTCTGTCTCGATTGTAGGATTGCCTTTCTTAAGTACTTGAAGTACAGGGCAAAAACAAAGCCACAGGCTCTGTAAGTATTGCTTTCCTCTTGGTTCTTTCATAACCTTTTTGATTTTTGAAAAATAGTGATGATCTTATCCGTAGAAAAACACCTTGCAGTGACTAAGGCTGTCGAGACAGTTACTTGGTGTTGTGGGTTTATTTTTGTTGTTGTCAAAACTGTGGAAAGCAGGGCTGCCGGAGGCCCGGCCAGTCTGACTAATTGAAGTCTTGCTTGTCTTGCAAGCCCCCCTTTCTGTTTGTTGGAGGACCAAAATTCCAAATTTCTGAAGGTGAGACCAGTATGCGTGGTGGAGATTCTGCTCTTAAGTGATGGTAGTACCAAGTGATAGCTCTCAAAGCATTTCAGGCTGCTGTTGCGTTATCTATAGAGTTTGCGCCTGAAGACTTGTGGGGTTTGACCAAGTGGAAGCTGAGACACTGAGAGCTTTAAAAGGGAGATATTTGCCATGCATTCTTTCCAATTCCATGGGTCTTCCAAACCTAAGAGCTGGAAACAGTGTTTATCATAGCTACTGTTGTTCATTGCAAACAGACTTCCAAAAGTGTAAAACAAAGGCTGTGCTAAAACCAGACCTCCTGTGTGTTCAATTCCAAGTCTCACTTTCTTGGAAAACAAGTGTTCATGTCTCTGTACGGTTCCAGTTTATCCGTAGTATTGACAGGTCAGTCACTTGAAATGAAATCTGTATTATATCTGGTGTATGAGACCTCTGTATGGATTTTGTATATTCAGTTATTTGTGTTGCTTAGAGACTATTGTTGTGGAGTCTCCTTCTCTGGAGATATTCAAGACCTGCCTAGACGTGGTCCTGTGCAGCCTGGTCTGGGTGACCCTGCTTCGGCAGGGTTGTTGGACTGGGTGACCCACAGAGGTCCCTTCTAACCCCTACAATTCTGTGATTCTGTGATTCAAATTCTATTGTAGAAGTTATTCTTTCTCCCCTTTCTCATGGCTAGAAAAAGAAGCTGATGGAGGATCCAATTGCTGAATGTACTTCTCAGCTGGCTGAAGAAGAAGAAAAGGCCAAAAACTTGGCCAAATTCAAGAACAAACAGGAAATGATGATCACTGATTTGGAAGGTTTGTTCTTGCTACATTTGCCTGTTAACAGGTTGTACATCATGCGAGAAAGGAGTGGATCACTTATTACAGTGTATGCAGTATCTGGTCCAGTCTGCTAAGTGTAACCTTATATGTAGATACCTTAATAGCTGTTGCTTTTTATCTAAATCTTGAAAGAATAATTTATTGCTTGCAAGCCTTGTTGCATTTGGCTGCTCAGTCTTTCTCGTGTTTAATTTGTTAGCTTTTCATTTTTGAGAATCCATTTTATTTAATGATACACTCCAGAAATTCATGTTGTTGCATGCATCCCTTAGTAACAAGGTAAAACATCTGTCTCTTGGGAAGGCGCTACACTTTTCTATAGTAACACATTAGAACAACATATTTCTGGAAAAACGTTAGTAGGCATTCATTAGTCTTCTAATATTTTTTGAATAAGCAAATCTGAATTGTTCTGCCTTTCTTGATGCTTTGTTTATCTAAAATGGTTCAATTTCTTTGGCCATTTATTTCTGATTGTTTTGCCTGTGTTGTCACGACTGGATTAGCCCTATATGTAACCTTTCATGATGTTATGGTGGCTTTTTTAATTACTTATGGTTGTAAATAGATATTGTGCAACATTAATATACTGCCAAGCCAAAGTTGCAAAATATAAGGCAATGTTGCTATCTGCCCTAATTTGGAAATATTTTTTTCACTTACTGTTATGGGCTGTCTTACTACATATTTTAATACTGATGCGCTTATGGAAAAATACCAAAGTTTAGTCTTATCTGTGTAGGAAGGTATTGAAGTAATACGAATAATAGATGATTGATGTACCTTTTATTTAAAAAGCCTATTCAGGGACTTTAAGATGGGCATAAGTAAGCTGTACTCATTGGAAAATAATGCTTGAGTAGTTGTGTACTTAAATTGGGACTAGTGTTTCTGAAGATACTTGACAGATGTGGTTGGTTATGGTGCTGTTCCCAGAGTGATGACCTTAGAAATGGAAATTAAAGCTTAAATATAAGGCATGCAACTGCTTGGCTAGTAAAGCACAGTAAAATGATACTCTCTGAGACAATTCAAGAAGCCATGAAGGTCACTCTGCTAGGGTCTTGACACTGGTAAGTACTGAAATTTGGGGGGGGGGGCAACAAAAACCCACAAAACCCCAAAAAAACCCCACTAATTCAGTTTACTGTGAGTTTTCCCCATTGCGAAATTGTGTCTTATGCCACTCTTCTGTCACCTGCCAGAAATACAATGTAAAAACAGAGAAAAGTGCTATTTTTTTTTTTGAATGAGGAGCTGTTTAGAGAAAAACAATGTTACTTCAGATTGTCTGGAAAATCCCAAATACCCCTCGGTAGCTCTAAGATATGATTCTTGAACATGGCTCCGTTTCCATGTAGAAGATGTCCTGATCTTGTAGCAGGCTTAGGAGGGGTGTGAGAAACCCCTGCACTGAGAACCCACAAAGTATTGAACAAGTCTAATAACTTACATTTATTCTAATAGATGTTGAATTGTGCTAATGCTATGCTAAGCAAAACCTTCCTGTGACTTCAATATATTACATACCTGGTCATTAGCTAACTGTAGACAATGCAGCCAATAACTATCTTAATCAGACCACAGGCAGATCATCTAAATGTATTTTATTGCTAGGGCACTGATAACTGGATGGTTTTCACAAAGAAATACCTTAGGGCAGGAGTATCTTGGCTACACAAGGAAATTACTGGAGGCTATCAGGGTTGCAAAGTCTTGCTAAATATCAATGGGATGTGAGTTAGTGGTACAGATACTTGCAAAAATTGTTTATCCAAGTTTTCTTTAAGTTACACTATTTTCCAGTAGACCTTTTGGAGTCTAGCCTAGCCCTTCCACAACTATGCAAGCCATAATTTTTTCCAGACTGTAGTTCTTCATTTTTGAATCCTGATGTCTGCGATCACCTGGCCGAGCAGCTCAAACTGCTCTTCTGTTAGATTCTATTCCTTATTTTTCTGTCAACATGTGATTATGTTTGTTACCTTACTTCAAACTTTTTTCTCCAGTCATTGACTTTTTCTTGACTTTCTATCTGAATCATGCAGTTCTACTTTGCTATTTCATCTTTCCCAGTCACCCTTCCAGCTGCAGTCTGGAGAAAGAATTGACACAGTGTATATTAAACTTCCCACCCTTCTTGCTGTCCCACTGCCCTGCCCCTGAACCTTCTGAGGATAACAACAGGAAAAAATTGCTTATAAATATAATCCTTTACTTCCATAGAGGGCTTAAAAAAGGAGGAGAAGACCCGTCAAGAATTAGAAAAAGCTAAAAGAAAACTTGATGGTGAAACAACAGACCTACAGGACCAAATAGCTGAGCTGCCAGCCCAGATTGAAGAACTGAAGATCCAGCTGGCCAAGAAAGAGGAAGAACTGCAGGCTGCTCTTGCTAGGTCAGATCATGATGGAGCTTTATGACTACAGAAGTGTGGTAGAAACCTACTTTCCCAGACAGAATTTCAGCTGACTGCAAACTGATGAGTTAAAACTGGGAGTGTTCAAGCAGAAGCCAGTTCATGTTTGTACTACAGCATCTCTAGACACCTGTGTGTTTTGCGTAGACAGGGCAAAAAAGGAACTCAATCTTTCATCACCATCCTTGCTCTATAAAGCTCCAAAACCAATGTTTCATCAGGGCTTAATAGCACTTTGGCTCTGGAAGCTTTTTAGTCTCCCAGAGTTCAGCCTCAGGAGGGGGAAAAAACATGTAATCGTCGAGAGTGTTCTTAGTTGGTCCAAATACTGGATAATGTCTGTCCAACTCAATCAAAGATCTGTGTGGTAGTCTCGCAGCCACATGTTATAAACTAAACACCACCTGAGTTTTCTGAGTAATGATCTCTAACTTTGCAGGAAGAGACAGTCCTACAGACAAGGGTGCATTTTTGGGAGTGTTGAGGTCTACAAAACTGGAATACCTGAATGCAAACTGGAAAGCTTGATCATTCCAGTAGTGCATCTGTAGTACCTGGGGCACTGCGCTCATTAGGATCTTGAGAATAAGAGTGCAGTAGTGGCTTTGTCTGTGAAATTTTAGGAGGTGGATTTTGTTCAAGTGGGAAAGATGAGTTATTTTTTGAGTACATAACTTATACTAGACTTATGAGAAGAGATCTGAAGCTATGAAATATCATTAACTGTTGTGGTTCTGTTTAACAGAGGTGATGAAGAAGCAGTTCAGAAAAACAACGCACTGCAAGTGATAAGAGAGTTGCAGGCTCAAATTGCAGAACTGCAGGAGGATCTTGAATCTGAGAAGGCATCTCGCAACAAGGCGGAAAAGCAGAAAAGAGATTTAAGTGAAGAGCTGGAGGCTTTAAAAATTGAACTAGAAGATACCTTGGATACCTCTGCAGCACAGCAAGAGCTGAGGTAGGATCATGTGTCTGTATAAGCAGGCACCATTAAAATTCACCTTGAATTTACAAAAGACTAAAATGTTGATTTTTGATAACTATTGATGCTTCCTCTAGGACAAACCAAGAGCAGGAGGTGGCTGAACTGAAGAAAGCAATTGAAGAGGAAACCAAAAACCATGAAGCACAGATCCAGGAAATCAGGCAGAGGCATGCTACTGCCCTGGAAGAGCTCTCTAAACAACTGGAACAGGCCGAAAGGGTGAGCAGAAAATTAATTACAGAAATACATTTTTCAGCTTCAGGACTTTTATAAGTAACATAAGTGGCGTGGTCACTTCCAGTGATATCTGCAGATCTAAATTGTCCTCTGTAATACTTAACTACTGCAGTTGAATCAAATATATCCTGCTGTTTGAACATATAGCAACTTTTCAGATAGATGCCAAGACTATCTAAAAGTGTTTGTTAGACCTGGAAACAGTGCACCTAGAGATAAGTTGATGTAGTACTTTTGTGGGAATTCTCGAGCAGCCTATGTGTTTATTTGGTGAAAAGCAGTTCTCTGCCTAAGCGAACTGCGGAATGGTTCCAAATAAAGTAATTGTCATGTCGACACTCACAAATAACAAACTGTGAGTACGGGTAGCGTAAAAGTTCTTCCAGCCACTCTTCACTTTATGCTTGTACCGTGACCTCCAGTGCTAGATATCTGTGGAGTATCTTGCTGATTTGCAGAGTTATATTGTGTCTCTGGTAACCCCTGCCAGAGCAGAGGAAGCGGCACACCTGGACAACGTGGTTCCTACTAGTGCAGCTTCAGTGTCTTTGTTCAGAAGTAGAATTCATCCAACACTGCCAAAGAAAAAAAAAGTATCTCTAGCTTGTAAAATTTTATTTCTAGTCATTCACAGATATAGGTGTGGACAGTTCATATACTGTAGTAATATTTTTGTGTAGGAATATTTCAGAAGCCTCCTTAGTTTAAAATACTACGTGAGAAATATAGTAGTTAAATCTGATGGAAATTATAGTTTATTTACCTGAAAATCTTACGTGTTTCCTGTGCTCCTTATTCATTAAATATTCTCAATAAGAGCATAAAAATACAGAAAAATACCCTACAATCTTAAACAAAGGTCCTGTGATAAGATTGTCAGTTCTGGCAATATAGTAAGAATGGCACTTAAACATCCCTTATGGCAATTACTACCTTTTTAAAAAGGTTTTTGACAAATGTCAGTGCAGTGGTGAAAAGTGCTTTATTATGCACTTCCAGGCTGCTATGCCTACTAAAATCAGGGCAGCTGTAGCTGATATCTTTCCTTTTATTTCTGTGAGATGAGGCATGCTGATCTGTTAATGGGCACATTCCTTCCTGCTCAGTGCTACTCACATGGTCCTTTTACAGCACTGACATCCCAGATCTTACTGAATTCATAGAAATATCTTCTGGTCCTTGCTGTTACCTGTGATATCTGAGAGTGGATTAACTTGCATTACCTTAATTTTTTTGGCTAACATATGCAAAATGTTACACAGCAGGATTTTAAATGCTCCCTACTTACAACTTGCCGAGCAGTTGTTTTATCTTTGAGCTTATAATCCTGATTTGCTGGACTGAATATTTTTAGCAGAAAACTTTATTGATATGTAAAAAAGTGTTGAAGTTCTTCCTTTTTGTTTTTCCTAGTTCAAAGCAAATCTTGAAAAAAACAAGCAAGACCTAGAGTCCGACAACAAGGAGTTGACCTGTGAAGTGTGGGTACTGCAGCAGGTCGAGGCAGAGTCTGAACATAAGAGGAAGAAGCTCGATGCTCAGGTGCAAGAGCTAACTGCTAGGGTCACAGAAGGAGAAAGAGTGAGGGTGGAGCTGGCGGAGAAAGCTAACAAGCTGCAGGTAAGGCTGTATGGAATTGCTAAACTGCTGAACTATACACAAGAAAGTAAAAGCTTTAACCATATACAGAAGTGGCTAGAAGGAATGACTATCAAAGATGCAGCTAGGTCTACAGGAATGGGGACTGTAGTTGATGTGGGAGGCGATCTCAGTCATGTACTCGTGTACTTGAGTGGCTTGAAAGCGGTGACACACCTCAGATAGCTGGAGAGCCATGACATGAATCCTGAACTTTTTGGACTATGTAAGAATCACAGTGGCTTTGAAGTACATGGCTTCCCATTTTGGAGACCAAATCCTGTAGGAGGCTCTGCTGACAGCTGGCCTACAGGTTTTTGGCTTGGATGTGCAGTTGAGTAGAGTGGGCTGAGCTCATTTGTAGGCTTGAGCAAAAATGTACTGATTGATGATGGCCACACGTTTCCTTTTGTGCTTCAAAAGGAACTTGACAGATAGGGATTGCAAGTAAAGGGCTGTTCCTCTGCGAAATGGAGAAAACAGACAAAATGCAGTCAGAGCTGACTTCTTAGCCACAGCAAAGAGTATTATGAGTAAATCAAGCTAAAGTGCTTGAAAAAGGGAATGGCCCCATTCGTTTTGGGGGAAGCGTTTTGGCAGTCTCTCACTGTATATACAAGTAGCATAGCCTAAAATAGCAAGAATTGGCACCTGGCATTGACCTTTTCTCTTGCAGTGATGCTTTAAACCCAGCTGCCACCCTGATAATCCTTGAATTAATGGTACTGTAAAATACACGGTCCTGTAAAATACATGATCCTATAATGAAAAATAGCTTTAAATATGACTGCAGATGTTGGAATGACATGCTCTGCTAAATATCATGGCTAACTCTTATTATGTTCTGTCTTAAGTTCAGGACTGACACATTTCTAACCAAACTTCAGTATTCTTAGCTTGTTGTACCTGGGATGTGTTGTTGTCTTGCCTTCCATGGAATTTGTTGAGGTTTTGTGTTCCGTGTCAGATGTAGGCTTTGCCATGGATCTGCTGCGCGTTATTACCTTTAGACTGCTTGCTTTGCAGAACGAGTTGGATAATGTCTCAAGTCTCCTGAAGGAAGCAGAGAAGAAAGGCATTAAGTTTGCCAAAGATGCGGCTAGTTTGGAATCTCAGCTTCAGGATACACAGGTGTGTGTGCAGTGAAGCTTGAACTTAGCGCTGAAGCTTTGTTCCTCATTGAAATGCTAACTACATAACAGAAAATACATTTTCATTCATGGTTTGGAAAGCCCCATGGGTAGAAGCTGTATTTCCTATTGAAGTCTAGTGAAATGCGATGTATGATGATTGCTCAGCTACATGTGGAGCCAGTTTTTCATTATCTAAGATTTACTGCTTGATAGACTGTAGCCTTTCAGTTTCTCTTTTTTATTTCTTAGTCTCTGTGGGAGATAAGTATTAAGTCAAAAAAACCTTTCCAAGTAGGATGTTAATGCAAATAAGGTCCTTGGGGTGTGTGAAAGGCACGAGGGACAATACCCTGTCTTTTACTGACTTAGGCTGAAGTTCTTTACTGACTTCAGCTTAAGTTGTTGAAACTGCCAGTGTTTGTTTTTTGGGTTAAATAATGCAGCTTGATACATGTATTCATCACTTAAATATACTCTTTTTTTTTTCCCCTGTATAAAAATGCTAATGGTGACTATTTGAGTAATGTTCATTACAGTTGGAGAGTTCTGTGAGGAACAGGGTGGGGGAAGAGAGGGCTGGTGGTTACACTTTTCATTAGTCTCGGTTATGACAGAAGTTTCCACTGCCAAATTACAGCTGTCTTTAAACTGACCTTTACATTTAAGCAATGCAGTGAATCTTGAAAGCATGCTGTCATTGCAGGATTTGTTGCTATATATTCATCTCAGGTGGTTTAAAATAGGGACTCTATATGCTTGTCGGAAAAGAAAGATATATTTTGAAGACAACTGCTGTGCTTGTCCCTTTGAAGATAGAAAAGTATCATCCATTGGCTTCTATGAACAGACAGTGGCATGGATTCTCTGAGAATAACGCTTCATAAAGGCTTAAGTGTGCCCCAAATGACTGAGCAGTACCTTTTTGAAAACCCAAATTACGGATGGCTTCATAAGCATGTCGTTGTACAAAACTGCTGAGAGAAAAATAATCAAACCTGAACCTCCAAGTAGAGTAATGGAGGGTGGTGGGCCAAGGCCACACTTAACACGCTATGAACCAAACGGAACTTTGAATATGCCTGTTTGTGTAACAGGAGCTGCTTCAGGAAGAAACCCGCCAGAAACTCAACCTGAGCAGTAGGATTAGGCAGCTGGAAGAGGAGAAGAACAACCTGCAAGAGCAGCAGGAAGAGGAAGAGGAGGCCAGAAAGAATTTGGAGAAACAGATGTTTGCCTTACAATCACAGGTAAGCTGTTGTACATGGCAAGACTTCTGTCAGGGCTGCATGTTCCAGGTGAGATGAATTGGTCTCCTAAACCTCTTGGAAAAATGTCATGTAACTTGCACGTATGCTCGACCACACTTTGGAATAAAATTTTCCATGGACTTTCTCAATTGCCATAGTGACCAGTACAACTAACTGCAGTGGACAGGACTTTCCCCTACTTGGACTCCTGTTAGCTCATAATTTTTGTGTTACTCTAGCTAGCAATAACACCTAGTTTTGTATTTTTGACTCTTTGCCTTTCTTTCCTTTTCATGACGTACCAAGGAACATTATATTCTTTTATTTAATTTCAGTTGGCTGATGCTAAGAAAAAGGTAGATGATGACTTGGGAACCATTGAAGACTTGGAGGAAAACAAAAAGATATTACTGAAGGACGCGGAGTCCTTAAGCCAACGCCTAGAGGAGAAGGCAATGGCTTATGACAAACTGGAAAAGACAAAGAATCGCCCGCAGTAAGAGCTGGATGACTTGATGGTAGACCTAGATCATCAGCGCCAGATTGTTTATAGCCTGGAGAAAAAGCAGAAGAAGTTTGATCAGGTAGTCTAGTTTCCTGTCATCTTGCTGATTTCTATGATTTTTAAATGGCATCTTGTTTGTGTTGATTGATAAATCTTTTGGGAGCAGCTTGGCCTTTGTTAGGAGTAACTTGTTGCTTCTAATTTCAGTGAGCTAAATGCCATCTTGGAGTCTTGTTAGATCAAGTAATAAGCTCTTTCTATATAAAAAAGAAATTCTATTGGAACAAAACCTTCAGACTATTATTGTAATCCCTCAGGATAGACTAAGAAAGGGTGTGAAGACTGAACGATGGAAATAATAGGAAAATTATTTCATCTTTATTAGTAGCTTGCTTTCCTCACCTCATTCCAGAGTAGCTGTAGCTGCTTTCTTACTAGCCTTTGGATCAAGACTGAGAGACTAGACAGCTTCTGAATGCCAGTTAAACTTAGAGCATTAACCACTTCAGTGACTAAAACACCTCTGAGGCAGGAAGGACCTGATTATAGAACTGATGAGATGGATTAATTATTTCTTATATTCAGATGCTGGCAGAAGAAAAGAACATTTCTGCCAGATATGCAGAGGAAAGAGATCGTGCTGAAGCAGAGGCAAGGGAGAAGGAAACCAAAGCACTGTCTCTGGCTCGGGCTTTGGAAGAAGCCCTGGAAGCTAAGGAAGAGTTTGAAAGACAGAACAAACAGTTGCGGGCAGATATGGAAGACTCAATGAGCTCGAAAGATGATGTGGGCAAAAATGTAAGTAACTTTCCAGACCCTATTTTGTTATGAACTGCACAGGGAAAAACACAGGAAAATTCCCTGGTTGGAGAAGTGTTTTTGACACAAATATGGAACGTTTTGAGGCTGATTTGTAACCCAAAATTCTGGAGGAATTAATGCTCAGAACAAGAGGGTGGTCTCTATTAAGATGAGGCCTGTTCAAAAGATGTGAAGACTTGGAGAGCAGCAGTTGCTGGCCAAATGCCTAATGGCACTTGTGCTGGATTTAAGAGCTTGTCTTACTACTACTACTTTTTCTCTGTGAATATTGCACAGCTCATCTCTCCATTCATCTGCACGGATGTTTGTTTGGTTCTCTAATCTGTATCTTAGAGATGCTGCTCTCCCTGTTCTGATTGTCCAGTTTGGAGCATCACAAAGTGTAGTGTACTGAGTTCATATAATGTCTACTTTTGCTGTTAACTGCTGATTTTGAGAGGGTCTGATTAATGTTTGTGGCTTAGGTCCATGAACTGGAGAAATCAAAAAGAACTTTAGAGCAACAGGTTGAAGAGATGAGGACTCAGCTTGAGGAACTGGAAGATGAACTGCAGGCCACAGAAGATGCTAAACTTCGTTTGGAGGTGAACATGCAAGCTATGAAAACCCAGTTTGAGAGAGATCTGCAAGCCAGAGATGAACAGAATGAAGAGAAAAAGAGGGTGCTGGTTAAACAAGTATGTATCTTACTGTGCTTCATAGTGGGAAGGGCGTGATGATCTTTTGACAAAGCTCTATGGCTTTGAGAACTTGCTACCAGGAAAATAAAACTCTGTGCTTAAAGATCCCATCCTATAGAAGTCCCAAGCACAGATCTTTACCAACAATACAATAGGTCTTGTTGTGGATTAGCCACTGTTAATGTTAATGTGCCAGTGATGGTCCTCCAATTCAACTGTACCTTGCCTCCAAAGCACTCAATATACAAGTAGATTTGGCTGTTGCTGCATGGGTGTCCTTCAAGCCCGTCCTGTTTGGTGTACAGCAACAAATCCATGGATGCCGACATAGACTGAAAGACTGTAATTAAGTCAACAGTTTCTTAAATGAAAAACGTAGCAAAGATTCCAGATTTGCCAGACTTGAGTCTCTTCAGATCTGCTTTATGATACTAGAATTCTAAAGAAATGCCTTTAAAATTTCATGCTTGTAGGAGAAGATAGATCTAAATTAACATTTCTAAAGCTTTAAGGAAAAAGCACCTAATATTTGAAGATTTATCACAAGAAAACAAAAACTTACTGAGAATCACCTGTATAGAGATCTCCTAGAAATAAATAAAAGCATTGACCTGGAAGGCTTTTGAAGTTCCCTGCAACGCTGAATTGCTATTGTCTTGCACTGGACAAGAGCTCCTGACCTGGCATGAGGAGGGAGGCTTGATTCAAAAGAAACATATTCCTTCATGTTGGTAACCTGTGGCACTTCTGGCTCACTTTTATTGTTGTATGAGTTCATCTTAGTTCTTGTTAGTTGCTTTCTTAGATACTTTGCTTCTCTGTTTTCTTTTGAAAAAAAGAAAAGTTGTTGGTGTATACATTCTAGTAGCACATCTGTTTCAAAGAGAATTATTTCTTTTTTTTTTCTTGAGAATGTGTGGTGATTCTATGTCGTATTTTCCTCTTAGTGGTTCGATCAGAATTAGCAACATCTGCCCGTAAGTCATACCTAAATGTAGACAGATGTACTGGGCCAGAAGCTGATCATGAAGTAGCTGAACAGATGAAATGGAAATGCTTCAGATGCTGAGCTCTTTTCTTTATTTTCCTTTTGTCAGTTCAGAGATCTCTGCTTCCAGTTTGTGGATTTTTTTGCCGTCTGCAGTGTCTTCCCATGTAGCTTGAGTTCTGTAGACTCTTCGAATCGAGTAATGCTAATTCTGATCTGCAAAGGCCTTTTGGATTCATCAGCCATTTTGTTAGGATTTTGTGTTTGCTCTGTTCCTGGAGCTTGAGCCTGTTAAATCCCTTGATTTCACAGGTGCGAGAGCTGGAGGTAGAACTGGAAGATGAGCGCAAACAGAGGGCTCTTGCTGTGGCAGCCAAGAAGGAAATGGAGATGGATATGAAAGACCTGGAAGGTCAGATAGAAGCTGCAAACAAGGCTCGAGATGAAGCGATCAAACAGCTACATAAGCTCCAGGTAGGCACAGCAAATCAGCTGAGCTGCTTTCCCTCCTGCTGACAGTCTGTCAAGGGTGCTGCTTTTCGTTACATGCATTTGTAGTGTGAAGGCAAGAAGGAGTATCAGACTCAGCTATGCTGGCATACGTCACAGTATCTGGCCTGAACTTATCAGCCACTCAAAACTCCTCTCATCCTTTTGTTGCTAAGGAGTTAAGATTGTCCCCCACATACTTCTATTCAAAAGTCATCATTTTCAAAGCTTTGCATAAGGATTTACTGAGGATTGCTTTTGAGGCTGAATCTTTAAAATTTATGGTTGTTTGTATCTTTGAATTGACTGATTTCAGCTCAGCTCTTGCTGATTGCTACTTCCTCTAGTGGAGGAAGCCAAAAATGCTCCAGAGAAATAGGAGGAGTAAATTTTAGTTGCTTTGAAAAAGCTCCAAGATGCCTATTCTTTTTAGATTGGCAAGAAGAATCCAGTACTTGTGTCAAGGATCTATTTCCCATTCCCAGAGAAATACTCCGTCTTTAGTAGAGGTCAGTTTTCCCAAGGCTTTCAGTGCCATGGCCCAAAGCTGCAGGAGTATGAGGCCGTGGCAAGACCATGTAAAGCATAGAGCAAACTGCATTGCCTTTCTGCCCTGTCCACTCTATTCCTTGGCAATCCTACTTCAACTGAATGAGGGCAATTTTGGAACTTGGTCCAGGCGCTGGATGAGAAGGGAATGGAGATTAAAGCAAGAAATGCTGGTACCTAGCAGTAGCGGCTTCTCTATTCCCAGAGGCTGAGTCAGTTACAGAGTTCATACCTGATCTCTGTACACTTTCATGCAAGCACCTGAAATAAGTGGTCTCATGACTAGTGGTATTGCGAAGATGCAGGTACAACTTAAATGCAGTTTCTCTAGCTTTATTCTTTTAGCATCTGAAGTCAAACTTGTGTGAATTTGAATTAAGATATCAGTCTGTGTTAAGTGTCTTACGGGAAGGATAAGTATGTGCTTCTACGTTATATGTGCAAAATGGTGAATTGTGGTACTTCTACACTGAGAAGTTTCTTACCTTGAGTACTTGTAATAGGTTTTATCAGTCAATTTAAGTAAATAGGTTTGTTTTTTTCCAAGACAATTGCAAGAGCATTACCTATCTACTACAAAGGTATCTCTACTACCTCTACTAGAGGTTTTTTCCTACAAGAAATATACTAATAAATGAAGTGAAGTCTTCTAATGGGATATTTCTGATGAGGAGTGAGTGATGGAAAGATGAGAAAATGAAGGGTTTAGACTGAAAGAGGGTAGAATTAAATCGGATATAAGAAAGAAATTCTTCACTCTGAGGGTGATGAGGCACTGGCCCAGGTTGCCCAGAGAAGCTGTGGCTGCCCCCTCCCTGGCAGTGTTCAAGGCCAGGTTGGATGGGGCTTTGAGCAGCCTGGAAGGTGTCTCTGCCCATGGCAGAGGGATAGAACTCTGATCTTTAAAGGTCCTGTCCAACCCAAACCATTCTATAATTCTATGAAAATAAGAACTGAAAATAAATATATTTAAGTGGAATGAAGCCACTTTAGGAGGAAGGTCTTGCCTCCTAAGGGCAAAAAAGCTTCAGAGCTACTAATAAATCTTGTGGTTGTCCTGCTGTATCATGGCTTATTCTTTCCTCTGCTCTCCAATTGCAGGCTGAAATCAAAGACTACCAGCGGGAGCTAGAAGAAGCCCGTGCATCCAGAGATGAGATCTTTGCACAGTCCAAAGAAAGTGAAAAGAAGCTCAAAGGTCTTGAAGCAGAAATACTCCAGCTCCAAGAGGTGAGATTGAAATCCAAGAAATCTGTTTTTCTTTCTAGAGAAAAGGGGAAGGCCAGAGTGTGTTTGTTTTTTTTAAAAAAAAAAAAAGTAAAAAGCCATCCAGTGAGTTGAACAGAAAAGTGGGAGCCTGGAGATGTTTCTCTTCCTCACTGCCCCAGGTCATTAGTGAGCTTCTTATAGCTTTGTAGGAATCCTTCTAGTAGTCTGGACTTCCTTTCCCTGCCTGGGTAGCAGGGAAGCCTTACTACTGCTTAAACAGATTTCAAGCCTCACTAAAATTTGCAAGGTGGTTTGAGAGTCTCTGGAAGCTGTGGTGCACAGTTGTCAGTACTAAAACTGGTCACTGGAAGTATATAAAAACCTAACAATCTCTCCAGTACCTCAGTGGACCGTGTAAGTCTGTGGAGGTTTATCTCTCTGCTATCTGAGGTCCTCATCCCTTTCTTTTACGGGCATCTGTTCCCTCATTGTTGGCAATTCATGTAAGAGCTCCAAGTCGTGCTACATATCGCTGTCACTTATCTCCGATTATCTCCGTTGTCTGCCACAAGGTTAAACGTTTGAGGTTTGAAGGCAACAGAATTGCCTTGTGTGAGAGACGGCCTCTTTTTGCCCTGTTAGCTGCAAAGGTTGAAGCAATCACTCAGCTTACACTGCACTTAATGTTTGAGACTTTTACCTACAACTTACTAGAGCTTCTCCATGTCATTCTTTCACAGACTTCAAACTTGTCAGTCTTGCACTTGCAGTGCATTAGATTGTGTCCTTCTTGGTGAATGTCTGGGTGTTTCTACCACTCAATACAATTTCACAATACAAGATTCAGCGCTGTTATACTTTTGTGCTAAAAATTCATTTTCTATACTTTGCTTTCAGTCATGCTACATACTCTGTAGGAACCTAAAAAATTTGCTTAATTTAGTGCCCACGTTATACTTAATGAATTAGAGCATGTGACAGAACGGTTTTCTCCTCCTGCTTAGGGCTTGAATGTTACTGGCCTTTTCAGGGGACGGGGAGAAGTAAATTCATAGTAGTCATGTGGCAGTTACGGGAGGGAAAGATCAAGGTGATGCGTCCTGCTAGCTTTTACAGCTGTTGGTTCTGTTTATCCATTAAAAGACCTCGGCGATATCACACTTCACAGCATCTCCCAGAAGTTATTAGAAGGCATAATTGTTTGCAGAAGTTTTGAGATTCCTAATGCTGTAATGAATATTTCCTAAACCTTCACAGGAGTTTGCTGCGTCTGAAAGAGCTCGTCGTCATGCTGAGCAAGAAAGGGATGAGTTGGCTGATGAGATTGCAAACAGTGCTTCGGGAAAGTGAGTCATCAAATGTATTAATTGTGCATCTGAAGAACTTCAGGCACCAGCAGCTGCAGTTCTTGGTAGCCTGCTTGCAATTTCTGTATTGACCTGTTGTCCCGATAAAAATTCCTTCTTGTTACGAAGAGAATTGCTTACACAGTAGCTTCTCGTTACAGTTTGGAATGCCTAAAGTATCAAAAGCAAAATAGCCAATTGCTTTGTATCAGATCTGAGTGTGTCTTGACCCAAATACTTCTTTTCTAGGTCAGCGCTGCTGGATGAGAAGCGCCGGCTGGAAGCTCGGATTGCGCAATTGGAGGAAGAGCTCGAGGAAGAGCAGAGCAACATGGAGCTTCTCAATGAGCGGTTCCGAAAGACCACGTTGCAGGTGAGTCCGTTGGTGGCAATGCTGTAGGGGCAATCTATGTTTCAGTGTGCAGATAAGTGGAGGATCTCAATAGCACCAAATGATCTTCTATCCTTCTCCTCTGAAAGGTTGACACGCTGAATTCTGAGCTAGCTGGGGAGCGGAGTGCTGCCCAGAAGAGTGAAAATGCACGGCAGCAGCTAGAAAGGCAGAACAAAGAGCTGAAAGCCAAGTTGCAGGAACTGGAGGGATCCATGAGGTCGAAGTTCAAGGCAACAATTTCTACTCTAGAAGCCAAGATTGTGCAGCTAGAAGAACAGCTTGAGCAGGAAGCCAAGTAAGGAGAAAAAGAAAAAAAAAATCTGTTTGCTTGTGTTTGCCATGTCTGAAACCTCTGTGCCTTAGGTTTTTGTAGGGCTGAGATATGAGCTTCCGGCAAAGGCATTGGGGTTTCTGATCAGGAAACCTACTGTTTGGGGGACACATATTGACAAGATATCTGCAAAGTAACTGGGGTTGAAATTTTCAGAAACTATTTGCTCCGTAACTAAAGCTGCTGAATTAACTCTGGACATTAACCAGGTTAATATGTTGACTGGTAGTCCCAGGATGCACAAGGTGATGCAGAAGTTTCTTGAGACAAGATGAAACATCGCCTTGAGACACCTGGTCTCTTTGGTTAGAGGAAGCCAGTTGAAGAGCTTAGGTGTGACAGCTTTAGTTGGTTGAGATGAATCCTGTACTCTGCAGAAGTCTTTCTGCAGTGAGCTCTTCCTGTCTATCCTTGTCATCTTGGTCCTCCAAATATATGTATTTGTTTTAAGCTAGTTCCTCCCAGAATCTGAAGGTCTTATAACAATCTTTGTTCTTTTTGTGCTTTTGGCTCTATGGGAGGAACATGTTACTGGTTAGCAATAACTCTGTAAGAAGCACCTTGATATCCCTCTTTTGAGTCTGCATACCATACTGGTATTGCGCCAGTGCTAAGGCTTCATGTTTTCAAAGCTGCATCCCAGCCAACCACCAGCACGCTAAAACTGTTGCTGCTGTTGATGGTGGCAGGCGTGTTAGGAGAACTCAAGTATCAGTTACACCATGAGGCGAGAGCCTTTCAGAAGGAACAGATTTTGTCTTCCTGGCCTTCAAGTACTGGGACAAATGACGGCTTTTGATTATTCTAGGGAAAGAGCAGCTGCTAACAAACTGGTCCGTCGTACGGAGAAGAAATTGAAGGAAGTCTTCATGCAGGTGGAGGATGAGCGTCGACATGCAGACCAGTACAAGGAGCAGGTAGGTGGAAGGGCTTAGCTTTTGAGGCCTATTTCTCAGAAAAGGTAAATAAAACCATACTGTAAGTAGAAAGGGCTTGCTAAGAAGCATGTTAATGAAAAGATGTTGGGGAATCTATCTTGATGACTAAACCACTAGAGTAGTTCCCAGTGGTCAAAACCTCCCCGTGATAGCTCTGATGTGATGGTCCGTTACGCATCCTGCTCTCCCAGACCCAGGAGCTCTGCAGTGTTTCCAGGAGCCCGGGCTGCAGTCTGCAGTGAGGCTGTGTTGGTTCATCTCCAGCTGGAGTGGTTGGGTGGACAGGACGTTGGCTAACTCCTGGTCATGGCGTTGCAGCTGTCTAGTTTGATCCTGAGTCCCTGGGTTTATATTTCAGATGGAAAAGGCAAATGCCAGAATGAAGCAGCTCAAACGCCAGCTGGAGGAGGCTGAAGAGGAAGCCACACGTGCAAATGCTTCCCGACGTAAACTTCAGCGTGAGCTGGACGATGCCACAGAGGCTAACGAGGGCCTGAGCCGGGAGGTCAGCACCCTGAAGAACGGGCTAAGGTAGGTGGTGCCAGTGGCGGTGGGCAGCGTTTGTCTGAGCCCTCGTGTGCCCACAGACTCTCCGCAGTGCATCCTTGGGGAGTATCCAGCTGTGGCGCTGCTGGTGTTAGGGATGTTCAGCTCAGGAAGTGTGGGCTGGATGAGTGCTCGGTGCGGTGGATTGAGAACTGGCTGAATGGCAGAGCTCAGAGGGCTGTCATCAGCGGCGCCGAGTCTGGTTGGAGGCCGGTAACTAGTGGTGTGCCTCAGGGGTCAGTACTGGGCCCAGTCTTGTTTAACTTCATCAGTGACCTGTATGAAGAGACGGAGTGTACCCTCAGCAAGTTTGCTGATGACACCAACCTGGGAGGAGTGGTAGATACACCAGCAGGCTGTGCTGCCATTCAGCGAGACCTGGACAGGCTGGAGAGCTGGGCAGAGAGGAACCTGATGAGGTTCAACAAGGGCAAGTGCAGGGTCCTGCACCTGGGGAGGAACAACCCCACGCACCAGTACAGGCTGGGGCGGACCTGCTGGAGAGCAGCTCTGTGGAGAGGGACCTGGGTGTTCTGGCAGACGACAGGTTGACCATGAGCCAGCAGCGTGCCCTGGGTGCCAAGAAGGCCAATGGGATCCTGGGGTGCATCAAGAGGAGTGTGGCCAGCAGGTTGAGGGAGGTTCTCCTTCCCCTCTACACTGCCCTAGTGAGGCCCCATCTGGAGTGCTGTGTCCAGTGCTGGGCTCCCCAGTTCAAGAAAGATGAGGAGCTACTGGAGAGAGTCCAGCGGAGGGCTATGAGGATTGCGAGGGGACTGGAGCATCTCTCCTACGAGGAGAGGCTGAGGGAGCTGGGCTTGTTCAGCCTGAAGAAGAGAAGGCTGAGAGGGGACCTTAGAAATGCTGATAAATATCTGCAGGGTGGGTGTCACGAGGACGGGGCCAGACTCTTTCCAGTGGTGCCCAGTGACAGGACAAGGGGCAACGGGCACAAACTGAAGCAGAGAAAGTTCCAGCTGAACACGAGGAAGAACTTCTTCCCTCTGAGGGTGACGGAGCCCTGGCCCAGGCTGCCCAGGGAGGCTGTGGAGTCTCCTTCTCTGGAGATATTCCAGCCCCGCCTGGACGCGGTGCTGTGCAGCCTGCTCTGGGTGACCCTGCTTGGGCAGGGGGTTGGGCTGGGTGACCCACAGAGGTCTCTTCCAACCCCCACCATTCTGTGATTCTGTGATTTTTCCAGTGGCTGGTACCAATCCCTTTTTTTCCCATACCCACTCCAGTGGGAATGTCTCAGCATTTTCCTTGAGAGCAGCTCTTGGAGATCAAGGTCTCTACCGAATACAGATGGGAGACAGCAGTGGTGAGGTTGCTGCAGAACAAAACCATCTCGGGGGTAGAGAGAGGCTTATAGGAGCGGCAGGAGGGGTGCAGCGCAGCGCTGCACAAACGAGTAGTTGGTATTATTTTAGAGACCCTGCTCTGTTTAGGACTTGGTCTGTGCTCGGTGCTTGTACAGAGGCAATATTTTAGGTTGCTTGGGACTTGCAAAATTAAGATAATGGTAAGCGCTAAGCAGGAATACCAGAATACCGGAATGTTTGCGCACAGCCTGTCTTCTCCTTGGTCAGAGAAGGGGTTTCAAGACCCTGTGTGTGAAATTTGCCCCGTGGCTGGGGGCAAACTGTTCCCCCTTGGTTCAGTGCGGAGGTCTTCCCAGAGCAGCCACCAGCATGGGGCCGTGGGCTGTGGGCGAGCCACGACCCTTCATGGATTGTCTGGTTGCTGTTCGCAGGAGGGGGGGCACCATCACCTTCTCCTCGAGCCGATCCGGGAGACGCCAGCTGCACATCGAAGGGGCCTCGCTGGAGCTCTCGGACGAGGACGCGGAGAGCAAAGGCAGCGACGTGAACGAAGCGCAGCCGGCGCCCGCCGAGTAGAGCCCCGTCTGTACCCTGCTTCAGATATAGTTACAACTGCTTTTTTCCTGTAGTAAATAAAATGGAATTGTCTCTGTTCAGTGCATCTATTTTCCAGATACTCATTGTATAGCCATTTTATAAAGCATCATGTGAAGGATGGAACTTTTTTTTTTATCAACACGGAAACTTCATTCCCAGAGGGTAGGTGGTTGGGGCAGACCCGTCGTCATGACTATGCATGCTTTGTTGTACAGACAGCATCCTTCCGTTTCTCCTGTGCTCAGGTGGCCCGTGGCTGTATCGAGTCTGGTGGATCATTGAAGACCAAACTGCACCTGTATTTTTTTTTTTCTTTTCTCCTAATTGTTGTGATCAGCACACAATCAGCGAGTGAACTGTGAAAAGGCCTTGGGAAGTGTTAGAGGGAGATGTAGGGATGAACGAGTAGCGTCCATTTTTAACCTGCAATACCCTTTTGAAGTGTTCTCAGCACCTGATTCATCAGTTAGCGTTCCTGCAGTACAGGCAAACTGAAACAGCGTCGCCGTTCCTCATCTGTACAGTACTTCTGCGTTTGTAGAGACCCGCTATCACCACGCCCGACAGATCTGTGTATATATTAAGGCTACTATAATGTGAACACTAGTGGAAAATAAAAAGACAACGCAGGCAAAATTAATTTATTAATTTAGGGCCGAGTGAGTTAGCCTTCAAGCCACAGAGCAGAGCGGCTGCACGGTGCGTGGAGGCCGAGGTGGTGCGGCGGCTCGGGCGGGAGCGGCTCCGGGGCCGCGCGGGGCGGGTGCGGAGCCGGCGGTGACAGGGGTTCAGCGATGGATGTTGCCTGCCTAGGAGGTGACATGCCAGTGGATGTGAATCCTTTTTGTTGTTGTTGTGTTTTGGTTTTTTTTTTATTTTGAACAGTATTACAGCGAGTAGTTAGCATTCTTTCTGTTTAAATAGCTGAAAAACTGACATTACAGAAAGTGCCTTAGACACTACAGTACTAAGACAACGTTACATATATAATTTGCCTATATAACAATGATTTAATGTATTAATTTTGACTGTGCTTCATATCACGTACCTCTCTAGTCCAAGTGGTATTATTGATATTAGTGACAATGAATCAGTGTTAACCAGGAACCTTCCTCTGCCACATACTCAAAAACCGTGGATTTCCTTTTTTGGTTAAAAGCTTTAACATCTGTCACAAAGGTTTTGTTGTGTGTGTTTGGATACTTTTAATCAAACTGGCTGTTGACCACCAGGCATCTGACTGCAAATATCTTGTTTTCTTGTATACCCATATTTCTAGACAACGATTTTTGTAAGACAATAAATTTATTCATTATAGATGTGGCCGCCTGCTCTGTTTACTTACAGGAAGAGCTATCTCCTGAGGCTGGCGTAGACCTTAATAAACAAGAATATGACTGGAAGCTGCATTTACCCTTCTTCCGCTTTTGTTTGCTCAGGGTTTTTTTTCTCTTTTGACCTAAACACAGTGTAAATGGCCTGGTCAGGGCTGAGCCTTTGTGTTGCCATTAGAGTCCAAAGTCGCCTCCTGCTGACCTGCAGGGCTGGGACCCAGGCAGAGGCCCCATGGCTGCCTTCAGCGGGGTCTGGGCTTTCTGCTGGGCGGTGGAATCTCCTGTTTCGGAGGTCCCAGTGTGCAATACCTGCTCCCCTGGCCCAAGGTAGTGATGGCGTTGGGTAAGGCCAAGGCTGTCACTGGTGCCCTGGGGCTGGTCCCTGCACAGAGAAGGTGGACCAGCGTGGGGAGCTGATAGGAGCAGGGAGATGGTGGGCTTAAAACTGGAGTGAGAGGAGAGGGGTGGGGGAGAGCAGGAAGCCCCTGCCTGGGCTCTACAGTCCAGGGCTGCTGTCAGTGGTCCCTCTGGTCCCAGCAAGCCTGGGCTGAGGGAGCCTCCAGCACCGAAGGGCTGCTGGGGACCAGAGCTGATCCCAGGCACCCGCTCCTGGAACCCAGTTCAGTCAGGGGTACCGTTACCTCAGGTGTCTCCTTCAAGGCAGTGGCTGCTGCTCCTCCTGCTGTGAGGACCATACTGGGGAGGGGACAGGGGCTGCTGAAGGGCTTTTCCCTGCCTCTCTCATGGCTTCCATACCTCAGGGCAGGGTTTGGGCCACTACCAGGCACAAACACAGGCTGGGCAGAGAATGGGAGCGAGAGCGGCCCTGAGGAGAAAGGCTTGGGGTGCTGCTGGGTGAGAAGCTGGACACGACCCAGCCGTGTGTGCTCACAGGGCAAGGGGGGGATTCTGCCTCTCTGCCCCACGCTGGTGAGACCCCTCGGGGTACGGGGCTTGGGAATGTGAGGGCCCGGCTGATGAGGATGCGGGTGAAGCTCCAACCAGGAGGTTGCCCAGTGTGAGTCGGTCAGCCCCATGCATTACGGCTGCCTCAGCTAAGAAAAAAAAGGAGGGTAACTGTCACAGGTGATTCCCTGCAGAGGGGAACAGAGGGCCCGATCTGCTGACAGGACCCATCCCAAGGGAAGTCTGCTGCCTCCCTGGGGCCCGGGTCAGGGATGTTGCTTGGAAACTCCCTGGTCTGGTGTGGTCCTCTGACTCTTACCCCCTCTTGGTAATGCAGGTTAGCGGGGACAAGATCGCGGAGAGAAGTCCCAAGGCCATCAAAGGGGACTTCAGGGCACTGGTCGAGCGATCGGGGGCACAGGTGGTGTTTTCCTCCATCCCATCAGTGGCAGGGAACAGCACTGAAAGGGGAGGAAAGCTCACCTGGTTAACAGGTGGCTCAGGGACTGGTGCCTTCGGTTGAATTTTTTTCTTCTTTGATCATGGGGAGGTGCACACAGCACCGGGCCTGCTGGGGACAGACGGAGTACAGCTGTCTCAAAGGGGAAAAAGGATTCACTGAGAGGGCTTTAAACAAGGTTCCAAGGGGGATCACATCACTAGGGATGAGCCCAGGTGTGTCATGGCAGGGTCAGGGGGGAGATCGACAGCCCAGCTCAAGTGCATCTACACTAGTGCACGTAGCATGGGCAATAAACAGGAGGAGCTGGAAGCCATTGTACAGCAGGAGAGCTAGGTTGTCATCACAGAAATGTGGTGGGACAGCTCGCATGACTGGCATGCTGTCATGGATGGCTTCAGACCCTGCTTCGGCGGGGGGGTGGGGGGGGGGGGGTTGGACCAGATGACCCACAGAGGTCCCTTCCAACCCCCACCACTCTGTGATTCCGTGGGAGCCCTGCATCCAGCTCTGGAGCCCTCGGCACAGGACAGACCTGGAGCTGGTGGAGCGGGGCCAGAGGAGGCCCCAGCAATGATCTGAGGGCTGGAACCCCTCTGCTGGGAGGAAAGGCTGGGAGAGCTGGGGCTGTTTAGCCTGGGGAAGGGAAGGCTCCGGGGACACCTTAGAGCAGCCTGAAGGGACCTGCGAGAGAGCTGGAGAGGGTCTTGTGACAAGGGCATGGAGTGATAGGCCAAGGAGTGATGGCTTCAAGCTGCAAGAAGGGAGGGTTTGATTGAACCTGAGAAAGAAATTCTCCACTCTGTGGGTTGTGAGGCCCTGGCCCAGGCTGCCCAGAGAAGCTGTGGCTGCCTCCTCCCTGGCAGGGTTCAAGGCCAGGTTGGAGGGGGCTTGGAGCACCCCAGGCTGGTGGAAGGGATCCCTGCCCATGACATGGGGGGCTGGACCTGGATGACCTGTAAGGCCCCTTCCAACCCAGACCATCCTATGGTTCCATGAACATGCAGAAGGCCCAGGCTCTGTGCAAGAACAGCATCCTCTTACTGGGGATTTTTTAAGGGGAGGGTGTTCCTGCTCCCCCGAGGAGGGAGCTGGTCCCAGGGTGGGGGGAGCTGTGTGGCCTCCCCCTGCATGGCACTGGGGCTCTGGCGGGAGCTGGAGGCCTCCGTCGCTTTGCAGGCTCTTCCCAAAAATCAGATCTTGAGGTCCAAGACAGTCGGTGCCATAGAGGGAAGGCGCTTGCTCAGCCGCCGCTCCCCTCTCTGCGCAGAGGGAAGGGGGAGGTAACACTGCAAGGGAAAGGCAGCAAGCGCTTCGCAGCGGCGCACAGCAGCATCGCTACGTGACAAAACCACGGCCACTGCCACCGGTTCTGCAAAATCCACTGATTTCACATTAAAAGACCTTTATTTTTGGAAGATGGCGGTAATTTGGGTTTGGGTTATTTTCTTGAAAACCCCGTCACGATCTGTGTCACCACGGTGGTATGGTACACTGTCCTACTGCAACATGCCATATAGATTTCGAATAAATAAAGCTACAAAGTCCAAGTTATGTACAAAGATCTTCGGCAAAGATAATTATGTTTACAAACCTATGTACAATAAAACAAATGTAAACAGTCAAATGCAGCAGAGGATGCACAGGAAAGGACGACCATACAAACCCTGACGGCGAGGGGGGGGGCTTCCCGCCTCCCCTCTGCTGGGGCCGATGGTTTTTTTCTCAGCACTTGTAAATAAACCAGCTTGGAGCTGCAGAGCCAAGTGAACGCGACGGGCCCGAGCAGGAATGAAGATTTCTAAACCCACAGATCAAACCCCGGCTGGGTTTGCTGGTTCTTTGTATAAAATCCACCGACTCCGAGGCACACGGACAGAGAACTCGCACAAACACGTTGCTCGAAAGACCCACGAGGTGCACGCAGTCGCCCAACACTGTCGCAGAAGCACGCAGGTGACGCTGTGAGATCCAGTCCTATATTACACGGATCGGAACAGGGGTGGGGTGATGGCGAAGTTCCCAGTGTGGCGGTGTGTGGATGTTTGCCTGACGAAGGCACCGGGAGCATGCTCCAGCCGCTCGCTGCGTTACTGCACGGGTGGGGGAGCACCGAGGGGCCGCTTCAGCACGGCTCAGCCGCGCCAGCACCCAGCAAGGCAGGCGATGTTCTGACTGACGAGTGCTGGGCACGGGACCGTCACCCCCGCGCCCCCAGCCCCTCCATCCCTCCCCCCCGTAGGGCTGCGCAGCTCAGCCTCCCATGCCCACTCCAACCCACAGCCACGCGCTGGCCCCGCAGTGATTTATTAAGCTGCGGTAACTGAGTCATGGACCTGATTCCTGTCCAAAGAGCCGCGGCACAGCCTCAGCCAGGGGTCTGAGGTCTGAGCCTTACCGGGAGGGCAGCAGCTGCCCGTCCTGAGCAGCAGGATGCTGGAGCAGGCAGGGAGAAACGCTGCCAAACCTAAGTTAGAGAAGAGATACGGTGAGGGGCTGAGGACCGCCAGGCCGAGCAAGACTCCTGCAGCCCGTGAAACAGAGCACTGCGGGTGGCAGCTTGAGCAGCGTGGGGTATGGGGCCAAGGCAGAGAACGTCCGCTACAGCGACAGGAGAAAACAAACTGTATTAATGTGACATGGAGGGCCATGAGCTCAGGGTCTCCTCGGGCAGCAGGGCGCAGGTCGTGTTCCAGCGGGGCAGGAATGGGCAGCAATCGGGAGCAGTTCCTCTCGTGGTGGGCTGAGAAAAGCATCCGCAAGTCCGAACACGACCTCCTGCGGGCTCATACGCTCAGGGGGAGCATGCCAGGCGCTGAGGACGGTCGAGAGGCTCCCAGTCTGGGGGGACCTTGATCAAAGCCGTTTACTGCCCTGAGGAGCAAGAAGAGACAGGCCGGTAAGTGATGAGCCCCAGGAGATGGCACCGCTCACCCCTCCCGGCCCCAGCAGCTGGAGAACAGACCCCTCTCCTCCCCTCTCACCTCACCCTGGCTGTACGATGGCTGCAAGGCCACTGTGACCACAACAGGGCTCCCACGGCTGCGCCCACCCGCAGCCAGGGACAGGAGCAGGTGGGTGCTCACCCCGCTGCCTGGAGGTGGTGGGTGCTGCCTGATGACCACCCCAGGAGGACAAGCAGCTCCTGCGCAGACCCCAGGCCCCCACGCTGAGCTCTGGGCAGCTGAGGGGCCGGGCACAGCAGCGCTGCATGCTCGCTCCCCACAGCCAGCTCCCCTCCCCTCTTCACGGGTGCTGGTGGGCTGCGAGAGGAGAACATGGGTCTGACAGCTTTTCCATCTCTACTCCGTTCTGGCTTTGGCAGATCTTCTGTGATCAGGCTCAACACACAGCGTCTGCCCAGGCTCACCATCTGCTGATCATCACCACCACCACAGCCTTGACAACCAGAAGCGATGGCATCCCCATATCAGGACAGCACGTCCACCCCCACTGTTGTCCCAGAACCAGCACCCTGCCCTCACAGTCGGGTTTGTAATAACAAAGGCGAGGGAGAACTCCCCCAGCCCTGCAAGGTCCCTACCTCGACTTCTGCTGGCTCCCAAGTGCTGCTTCTGCAGTCCTTCACCAGCTTCGCCCGAACCACCGGCACCCCAGAAGATGCCATTGAGATCCCTCCTGGCAGAGCTACTTTTGGGAGAGGGGACACCTGAGGAGACAGCCTCTGCTGCCCAGAGCTGTGAGCTGCAGTGAGTAGAAGCAAGAAGGAAGAGAAGCCGAGGGCTCTCCTGACGAGCTCAAAGCCAAGCCAGGAGCCGGCAGCTCCGGGGTCTCAGGCTGTGCCTACTCCGCGGAGCACATCCCGCTCGCTGCCGTCACTGCCCACGGGACCGAGATGCCACCAGCCCACGCGCGGTGGCTCACGACTGCATCCCCGGGCAGAGCAGCGCGGTTTCCGCACTCCTGTTCCTGTGCTGCGCACATTCACCGGTGACCTTGCAGCTCCTGCGTCAGGGATGAAAAAACCCCACCAGCAACCCCAGAGGCTGCTGCCGTTGCACTGGGCAGTCACAAGCTCCTTCCATGAAGAGCTAAAATCCCGACAGTCGCTAGCAAGAACAGATTCCCATGGTAACGCAGCTCGCTGCCGCAGGGAGTCAGGCTGTTTCCTTTCCCCATAGAATCTCAGAATGGTGGGGGTTGTAACAGAGGAACTGTGAAAAATAACAAATAAAGTATGCTGGATGACTCCTGGCTAACCTCCCAGAGGAGAGCGGGGAAGAGAAGTCCTTGCGCCCGGTCTCCAAGGTCTCCGACAGTGCCGGGAGGAGCACACGCATCGCTCCAGCCGCTCTGCCCAGGCCTGGCACAGGCGCGGGGCTCCTGCATGCAGCTGACGCTGCCCGACAGCCTGGAGACCTTCCCACAGCCATTAATCCCAGCCAGATCACTTGCCTGCTGCTTCTGCCTCATTTCGCCATCCCTCAGACCCGACCCACTCTGTGGGGCCCGCGCTGCGCCCTTGCTCTGGGCTTCCTAAGAAACTGGGCTCAGGGGTGCTTCACAGGGAGCCGAAGCCCCAGTCCCTGCTGGGAACAGCCCCAGCAGTGGTTTCTGATGGATGTTCCTGACTGCCTGCCCCTGCAGTGGCGTGGACCTTGTGCCCGTTTCCAACTGCTCTCTCTGCCCTGTGATTGCTAAAGACAGATTTTTACATATTAATCTTTATTCCAAGCTGTATTTTGTGCTTGGCACCTTATCTCCAAGACTCTCTCAACTCTAAGTATCCAATAAAGCCTCAGCAGAAAATTCTTCTGTTGCTGAATAGCCCAGGCTGAGGAGTAAATGGATGTGCTCAAAGCATGCTTGGAGACCAGCCCCCCAATAAAACAAGAGGAAAAGGGAGTTTTCAGGCAGGGCAGTGCTTTGAAACACACCCAAGCAGCAGTAACAGCACAAGGAGGCAGAGGAACGCCCAGCACGGAGATGCAAGGAGGAAGATGGGGACAAGGCTGTGGCAGATGAAGCTGGCAGGGACCTGCACCTTTCGACAGCACAGGGAACCCTCCGCGCTCCCTCGAGAGGCAGATGAGGGAGACGAGCCAGACCCTTGGATGCTGGAGGTGGTGCCTGCACCGAGCCCCTGTGCCCAGGATCCCCCCACAGAGCCCTGGACCCCGGGGTCTGAGCAGGCTGCTTCCAGCTGGCACGGCTGTGGCGGGCAGGGACGGTGGCACCGAGCCGGAGCACTGCTGTCTCGACGCGCACGCTGCTGATCACACCGTCCTCCGCCCCTGCTCTGCAACCCTGGCCGGCTCCCAGCACATCTGTGCCTTTGTTGGCTTTCCCATCGGCCAGAACCACAGCAACCGAGCATCGACAAGACGACAGCAACGAAACGTCGAAGGAAAAACACGACCAAAGGGCAAACTAACTTTCAAAATTCACTAAATTAACAGCAGGGATACTTCATCCTGTATCTCTGATGTGACTGATTCAATCAGAACCATGCATGTATTTGAAGAACTATTGATTAGATCAAGAAAGCAAGCAGCACTCAATCTTATGTTTGCAACAGGTCACAGCAGCAGAGGAGTTTATCTAAAGTAAGGAGAAAGAGAGGGATTGCGGCCTCAGGCTTTGATCATGGACCATTAGTTTGTAACGCTGAGAGAACTACCCCATGCAGTTAGCACAACCACCGACTCTGCACCTCCAAGCACCGAGTTAAAAGGCATGCAGCTTATCATTGCAAATGAATTCATTTACCCATGACGAAGGTGGGGAATACGACCTTTTCACGCCTAGTGGAGAAAAATTGAAACAGTTTATGCACACGATAAAGACATTCTTGGCCATAACCCTGGACGCAAGGAATGGGGCAAAGCAAAGGTGTTCAGCTGAACCTCACCAGATCTCTCCCCTTCCACCTCTGCCCGGGCAGACGAGGGGTCCTATTTCAGCAAAAACCAGCACTCCCACCATACTCCACGGCCGCAAGCGCGTGACCCAGATAAAACCCTGGAGCATTGCAAAGCACGTTACAGGACATGGGATTACTCACCTGCATCCGAGGTACCCACACGTCCCTCTTTTCCAGGAAAACTTTTTCATAAGGCGGACTAGGGAACGGGAAGACCGCCCTGCTTTCACTGCCTGATGTGTTACGATCAGGGTTGGGGTAACTGTGTGCACTGTGTAAATATCCCTACGTGCTTCACGGGACTGCTACAAGTGTGCAAGCAGAGGTGCTTCTCACATTCAAACCTGAGCTTGTTTGAATAAAACAGAGCCCAGCAGATTGACCAAAATAACCTAAGCATAAACACCATCTACAAGGACTTTGATAAGAGTGCGGGCAGGGGAGTGGGGGAGCAGTGAACATGGAGTTCATGCCTCAAGCAACAAACACTACATGCTGGCTCACATGCTGCCTCAGCTCTGCTGTTCAAGTGCCAAGGCTCTGCAGAGCCCATCAAAGTCAGAGCCATTTTGTTCCCCAACTGGATCGAAGTTAATAACCAATTAAGAAATATTACAACACCAAAAAAAACAAGTATCTATTCGAGAACATCCTCAGGTGCTGTTCGGCCATGCCCGGGCATCCGAACAGTAACCGCACATTCCTGAATGAACAAGTCTGCAGGAATCTAATCTCACAGCAGACATTGAGTTTTGAAAATGTAGGCAAGTCCTGACTCTTCCAATTCCCCAGCAAAGCCTCGCTGCGGGCCCAGCTGTCCTCCAGGCCTCTGCTAAAGTGATACTCCCCTATGTCAGGTCCTGCCCATCGCTGTCTTCGGCTGCCTGCTCAGCTCCGCTCAGCAGGCAAAGAGCAGATGTTTGACAGGAGATGGAGACTGGCCAAACACTTTAACCAACAAAATGGCAGAGGAAGGAAAGTAAGGGGAAATGTAATGCTGCAGCTGAGTTACCTCTGTCCCATTCCCACCACCCAACAACGGGCTGCTCTTTAGGCAGTGGCTGCAGATGGGATGGCATCTACAATCACATGTGGCTGTTTCAGGCTCCAGCAACAATGAGGGGCAGGGAGGAGAGTACAGGGGCTGGGGAGAGAGGAGGAGAGGGGATAAGCAAGGCATGCCTTGCCTCAGCCCCTCGTGCCCAGCCACCGCCGCATGCTCCAGGTCCAACTCCTGCCAGCGCGGCTGGAGCTGGGCGGCTGCTGCAGTGTGCGGGCGTGATGGGGCTGACCACATTGCGGTTCAGAGCTCGGTTCAGCTTACACGTGCAAAGTTGTACAGGTTTTACACGGCAGCCACGGAGACGCGTGCCCAGCACAGACACTGCCATCAGCCCCAGCACTCAGAGACCTCCACAGGGGCAGCAAGATTGAGCAGGAGCCGATGCGGGGAAGAGGCACGGGCCATCCGCTGTCAACAGCATGTGGGCGCGCAGAGGAGGAGGACAGGACAGCAGGGATCTCTAACAACCTGCCGATAAGGACGTCAGTCATTTCCACCCCCTTTTCTAGCCCACTAACATCCTCCAGCTCTGCTGTAGAAGTTAGTTTTCAGGAGGGTGGGTTTCTAAACCTTTTTCAGCTACAACCTGCTGGTAACTCCAGGCAGCCAGCCCAGATAGCAAGTGTGATGACAATCCAGATAATTAAAAGTGACCCCACCCCACACAGCAATCAGCTTATTTGTCACACCACAACTCGATATAGCCATGCTGCCTCCTAAGAACAGCTATAATCTCTCCCTAGCAACTACCCTGACAGCTTGTACCTGAAATATCGCCCGTGCCCTGCAAGTGTGAGCTGCCGTGGTGATGCACAGACCCCAGCCAGCCTTGCAGTGCACAGACGACCCAAAAGTCTGTCCGATTTGCACAGGACACTGACTTTGTTATGTCTCTAAACTCTTCTTTTCCAAAACCAGCAAACAACAGTGACTCTAAAAAAACTCCGAATACCAGTTTCTAAGATGCAACTTGCCCCACTACCCACGTAGCAACACAATTCAGCTCAAACGAGGATGATTGTAGGAAGCTCAGCTTGTCTGCTCTGTATACGGCACTCTTCAGGTCAGCAACTGCTCATTTACTTCTCCAAAATAAATTCTGTATTGAGGATGTGCAGAAAGCCCTGACCACGGGCGAGTCACGGGAGACACACGGGGTCGTTTCTCCTGTGAAAGCAGTTTCTGGCTTCACGGCTGACGCACAGCACAGACAGCATGGAAGCAGTTGCTCCCTCGATCAGCCAGAACTATGCCCTTCATGACGTTTTCTTTTTCCCCTCATAGAGGGGGAAGTAGAGCAAACAGGGCACCACCCTCCAAGCGAGCATTTGCTGCCTGCACTCAGCTGTTCTCACCAAGGGAACCTCCAGATTTGCCATAACGTACTTCCCCCGTGTGAGCACAACAGTAGCTATGGCAACTCCACCGCTACTTACTTGAGATCCTTTCGAAGGGCACGTTCACTTCACCAGCAGGTTTGCTGCCTCGGTTGATTTTTTTATTACCTGAGATGCAGCTGCCAAGAGATTCGGCAGCAGAGGGACAGGACAGGCACTGGCACCCTGCCAGCTACGAGACAATCACGCTTGCTTTGCTCTTTGCTTTACAGAAATCAGCACTGTCACCCTCCCCATCCCCTTGAGACTGGCTCCACAATTTATTTGTCCTATAGGATGAAAGCTGTGGTGGGCTAAAGACAAACCAAGAATAACTTCTGCTCCAAGTAGCATCCTGAAACACACTCCCTTTCAGGATAAAAGCATATCCTTACTTACCCTTTGTCAAAGAAAGAAGTATGTCCCGGATGAGGGTACTTTGTGCCATTGCTGTTCATCACGCCGCTGTTAACATTCCCTGAAATGTAGGATTTCCGTGATGCCTGGTCCTTTGCAAAATTTCTGCAAGCAGCTAATTTGGATTCTAAGGCCTGTGAAAGGGGGAAAAAAAATGACGTCAAAAAAGTAATACCTTTAAGAGGAAGTATTTTGCTGCTCAAGTTCAGGCTTTGTCATGACCCCAAGATCACCACGATCAGGAACCCAGTGTGATCACCTTTGGCGAAAGCTGAACTGAATGGGAACAAAGCTGTCATTTTCTCTGTCATCCAACCACAAAGGAAACCCACACAACGAGACTCTGACGCAGACTGCCACGCGTGACTCAGTTCCATCCGGGCTCAGATTTTACAACATATCAACACTCAATTAATTACCTAAAATAAGGAAGCCAATTCCTAGCAGAAGTTACCAAAACTTCCTGCTTCAGCAGCTGCAGTAAGGCTGGCATAAGCTAATCAGAAGTCTAAGACAGAGCCTAAAGCAGAATCCTCAAGTTTTGCAAGGGACTTTGTATTTGGGACTTTGTATTTGGAAATTCGAATTTTTTTCTCCAGGGCAATGCCTTCTAGCATTTCTTTCTTAATTTTAGCCTGCAAAACAAAGCCAGTTTCTTAAGTGCCATTGGTATGCTTCAGAACAAGAAGTGCTACAGCATCAGGTGAGGAACCCAAGGCAGCAACTAAGCCTGTCTCTGTGGTCTGTACCTCATCTGTACTACTTCGCAGCAAGCCTGGTGAGATCTTGTTCCCCTGTACAAGGTGACAGTCTCTGCCTCATCTGCTGACTCCTGCCAGAAGGGAGGCCAAAATCCTGATTCTCTCCTTCACTGCAGCACACCCCCTGCCCTTTCTGCTGTCTGTCACAAACTGAGGCTTTGCTTCAATAGCAGTCCGGTCTAGCAGAAAGTCCTTGCAACAATTTCTTACATCCACCCTGCGCATGGGAGCATTCATACACTTGCAAATGCATACAGCGGAGACAAAACCTCATCTCCCCAAACACGGGGCTTGGTCCCATTCCACGTAGAAAAATATTCCACTGATAAGACACTGGCATGCTATCACAAGTAAGTGAACACTACACAGTGTTCTAGAAATCCATGCAAGCTTACTCAGTGGCTATATAGGCAGATATATTGTGGTCAGCAGGTCGAGGGAGGTTCTCCTTCCCCTCTACTTGGTCCTAGTGAGGCCCCATCTGCAGTACTCTGTCCAGTTCTGGGCTCCCCAGTTCAAGAAAGATGAGGAGCTACTGGAGAGAGTCCAGCGGAGGGCTATGAGGATGGTGAGGGGACTGGAGCATCTCTCCTACGAGGAGAGGCTAAGGGAGCTGGGCTTGTTCAGCCTGGAGAAGAGAAGGCAGAGAGGGGACCTTATAACTGCCTAGAAACATCTTCAGGGTCGGTGTCAAGAGGATGTGGTCAGATTCTTTTCAGTGGTGCCCAGCGACAAGGGGCAACAGGCTCAAATTGAAGAATAGGAAGTTCCAGCTGAACATGAAGAACAACTTCTTCTCTCTGAGGGTGACAGAGCACTAGAACAGGCTACCCAGAGAGGCTGTGGAGTCTCCTTCTCTAGAGATACTCAAACCCTCCTGGACAAGGTCCTGTGCAGCCTGCTCTGGGTGACCCTGCTTCGGCAGGGGGCTGGACCGGGTGACCCACAGAGGTCCCTTCCAACCCCCACCATTCTGTGACCCTGTGAGATATAGATAACTACCTACCTCTTGGTCTCAAAGCACCTATCAGCTGGAAATAGCCTGTGTGATCTGTGCCAAGTGACTCTATCTCAGCTGCATGCAAGAAAGCTGAGGGGAAACTTCTTGCAGAGAAATGGAGTCTGAGGCTCAGGATGAGGCATCTTATGAGTAGCCAAAGCCACAGAAATCCTAAACATCCTCTAATCATTACTGAACAAATGCATGAGCTGGAATTTTGTACCACTGGCAGAGCGTGTGTCTCGGAGCAGGCTGGGAACAACCATGCTTATTTGACATTTCCTGTTCTTGCAGAGTAATCACACGGGATTGTGCTTAAGCTCTCTCAATCCCCTGCAGACTCTTACTCACAATGATCCCATTTTAAACATGTCACTCCATAACCCCGAGTTATCCTGCTGCCCTTTCAAACCAGCTACGAGCTCACCGACTCCAAACATGAACAATGAGTTAATTTTTAATTTCAAACTTTGCTAAAACAACTCTCTGTACTGCAGCTATTGCTGTTCTCAGTGCTAACCACAAGAGACAGAGGAAAGCCAGCACCGGCGGCGAGACACGGAGGCTACCCATGCTTCCACTCAGAACACCAGCCACTGAGGCACGTCAACAAGCTTCTCATAACTCAAGAGTCGCCTTCATTCAACTGGAAAGCCTGGCATCCTAAACAACACTGTAACAGATGTTTAAACCACTTCTTCCTTGCTTATTGTGGTAATCCCTTTAAAGGCTCACGCATTTCACTTCCCCATCAACTACAGATGGGAACATTTGGCTTTCTCCTGATTTATTTTCTCACTTTCTTAGCACAGGCTTCTACTTTTTTTTCTGTTTTCAGCACCTGTTGCAGATCTCCCCAGGCATGATCTCAGCTCCCCTCCCATGACACACAGTTACTGTGCAGCAGGCACCCAGAGTCTGAGTGCCAGTTCTGCATCTGGGTCTCACTAGAGAGGAAGCCACAGGCCACACCTGAGGTAAGAACAAGTGGCTGACAGTGTCTAACCCCATACACCAAAGTGCTTGAGAAACTTCTTACTCCAAATATGAATTTCATCACCCAAAGTTGGAATCGGAACCTTAGTAATATGCTTTACAAATCAAGATCATTAAAAAAAATACATTATCACATACTAAACACTGAATATGGATGCTTTGGAAACTACAGCACAGGCCAAGACCTTGTGATTGTGCACAAGGATGAAAGCTCAGTGACAACCCCACCGAGACAGGAATACTTCAGTTCAGAGCACTCACCTCCACTTTCCGCAACAGATCTCCCACAATGTTGAGCGCAGATATTCTAGCCAAAGGAGTAAGGGGGCTGGTACCAAATCCATTTGGTATAGCTGCAAACACAGACACATTTTATTACCTGCTCCACTTCTCCACAGGTTTTTTTATTTGTTTTTTTTTTGTTTGTTTCAATTTCAATAAATGAACTCCAAGGTAAAAAAGTAAATCTAAAATCCTACTGCAGGCTATTCACACAATTACCCCACAATAACATGCAGACTACATGATGACTAGCCATGGAAAAACGAAAAAGCTTAATTCCTGTCCACTGCCCTCTTTCCCATTAGAACTACACACAGAGTTCTCGCACTCTCCATCTGCAAGGCTATTGCCCGCAATCCATCTAATCCAGCCAGAGCTTCCCCTGGAATCTATTCTTTCTAATTTGAAAAATAACGTATTAATCCTTGCAGTTGTCCAGAGCCTTCCAGACAGGGAAGCAGACTGGACTAACACCCTGCTGCCTCATAGAGAAAACAAGACCCCCAAAAAGTAAGTGTTGTAACAGGGGCAGTCTAGACTGTTTGAATTACTGCCCACCATTTACTCACCACTGCTGCTCCACATTTAAGCAGAAATATCAGCCACTGCACTTCCCTGCGATCTCAAAGGTCTTCAGAGCTCTGCTGCAGGCATCCACTGCAGAGCACAAACCCTTGCCCTGGTAAAAGCACTATCTAAGCTTCACCATCCTGCTTCTCCATGCTGCTTACTGATTATACTCCTTAAATGCACCTGATACTGCCCCAGGATTTAAACACACCTGATCCAACAAGCACCTGGCCTGAAATTGTTTGTTAACAAGCTGCAGGTACTGCCTAACAACTAGACACAGTTTCTACAAATTATACATTTTGGGGAAGGAAAACTATTTTCCAATCCTTTTCCAACAGGTGTAGCTGGCAAGGAGAGAGATGCCTGGACAGCCGAATCCATCTTTTCACAGTCTAGAGTCGGAGAACTGGGCGCTGACTTTCGGGTGACTTCTTGTTGCCTCTCCCGTACTGCTAGCTCTTGCCGTAAGTCTGAGGGTTGAAAGAATAAAAAACCCACACATCTTGGTGACCGAGTTCCCTAATAAACACTGTCTCTATTCATTTGGGAGGGATGAGGAGGAAACACTTTGCAACAACTCTGTATTAACTGCCTGCTGCTGGCTTTCTGCAGCAGCGAGAACCCCCACCTCAGGGCAGTCACAGCCCCAGACCATCACTACCTGTCACGTGTAAGCACAGCAGGTGACTTTTCCGCAGTATCTTCCCCATCTGTGGTGCGAGACCCATGGAAAGTGCGTTAAGCGAACTGCAGCTGGTCACAAATGCCTGCGGAACTACACTTCGCTCTTGCTCAAACAGCGGTGGCGAAAAGGGAGGAATGACCCATTCTTACGATTCAAACTCCCCACATCATTCTTCCTGTTAAGCTGTGAGCTATCTGCAGACGTTCGCATTTTCAGAGCAGGGCTGCGGGAGGCCCCCGGCACGGACCCCCAAAGATACGTCTGACATTTGATGTGGCAAGACAAGCAAGCAGCCCCAGACTCTGTGCCTCTGTGCGAGCAGTGCCATGGGCAGATGAGGCTGAGCAACAGCTTTCCAGGCTAGCTCTTTCTGGCTGCGAGCTATCTGCAGACGTTCGCATTTTCGAAGCAGGGCTGACGGAGGAATCCGGCACAGACCATCTAAGTTACATTTGAAATTCGCGGGAGCAAGACAAGAAATCATCGAAAGTCTCTGTGCCTCTGTGCGAGCAGTGCCATGGGCAGATGAGGCTGACCAACAGCTTTCCAGGCTAGCTTTTTCTGGCTGCGAGCTATCTGCAGACGTTCACATTTTCAGAGCAGCGCTGCAGCAGGCCCCCTGCAAGGACTCTCAAAGATACCTTTGAATTTGAAGGGGGTAAGAAAAGCAAGCAGCCCCAGTCTCTGTGCCTCTGTGCGAGCAGTGCCATGGACAGATGAGGCTGAGTAACAGCTTTCCAGGCTAGCTCTTTCTGCCTGCGAGCTATCTGCCACTTTCGCATTTTCGGAGCAGCGCTGATGTAGGCCCCCTGCACGGACCCCCTAAATCTACGTTTGAAGTTTGAGGGGGCAAGACAAGCAAGCAGCCCCAGTCTCTGTGCCTCTGTGCGAGCAGCGCCATGGGCAGATGAGGCTGAGCAACAGCTTTCCAGGCTAGCTCTTTCTGCCTGCGAGCTATTTGCAGACGTTCGCATTTTGGGAGCAACGCTGCCGGAGGTCCCCTGCACGGACCCCCAAAGTTACGTTTGAAGTTTGAGGTGGCAAAACAAGCAAGCAGCCCCAGTCTCTGTGCCTCTGTGCGTGTAGTGCTATGGGCAGATGAGGCTGAGTAACAGCTTTCCAGGCTAGCTCTTTCTGGCTGCGAGCTATCTGCAGACGTTCGCATTTTCGAAGCAGGGCTGACGGAGGAATCCGGCACAGACCATCTAAGTTACATTTGAAATTCGCGGGAGCAAGACAAGAAATCATCGAAAGTCTCTGTGCCTCTGTGCGAGCAGTGCCATGGGCAGATGAGGCTGAGCAACAGCTTTCCAGGCTAGCTCTTTCTGCCTGCGAGCTATTTGCAGACGTTCGCATTTTGGGAGCAACGCTGCCGGAGGTCCCCTGTACGGACCACCTAAGCTACGTTTGAAATTTGAGGTGGCAAGACAAGCCATCAGCCCCAGTCTCTGTGCCTCTGTGCGTGTAGTGCTATGGGCAGATGAGGCTGAGTAACAGCTTTCCAGGCTAGCTTTTTCTGCCTGCGAGCTCTCTGCAGACGTTCGCATTTTGGGAGCAGGTCTGCTAGAGGCTACTTGCACGGACCACCTAAGCTACGTTTGAAGTTTGAGGGGGCAAGACAAGCAAGCAGCCCCTGTCTCTGTGCCTCTGTGCGAGTAGTGCCATGGGCATATGAGGCTCAGCAACAGCTTTCCAGGCTAGCTCTTTCTGCCTGCGAGCTATCTGCAGACGTTCGCATTTTCAGAGCATGTCTGCTGGAGGCACCCTGCACGGAACCCAAAATTACATTTGAATTTTGAGGTGGCAAGACAAGCAAGCAGCCCCAGTCTCTGTGCCTCTGTGCGAGCAGTGCCATGGGCAGATGAGGCTGAGCAACAGCTTTCCAGGCTAGCTCTTTGTGGCTGCGAGCTATCTGCAGACGTTCACATTTTCGGAGCAGGGCTGCTAGAGGCTACTTGCACGGACCACCTAAGCTATGTTTGAAGTTTGAGGTGGCAAGACAAGCAAGCAGCCCCAGTCTCTGTGCCTCTGTGCGAGCAGTGCCATGGGCAGATTAGGCTGAGCAACAGCTTTCCAGGCTAGCTCTTTGTGGCTGCGAGCTATCTGCAGACGTTCGCATTTTTGGAGCAGGGCTCCAGCAGGCCCCCTGCAAGGACTCCCAAATCTACGTTTGAAGTTTGAGGTGGGAAGACAAGCAAGCAGCCCCCGTCTCTGTGCCTCTGTGCGAGCAGTGCCATGAGCAGATGAGGCTGAGCAACAGCTTTCCAGGCTAGCCTCTTCTGGCTGCGAGCTACATGCTCTAATACTAGAAGCATATGTGGTTAGCACAGTATACAGTTTGTTTAGGGATAACTACTGAAGAAGGAAACATCAGATATACAATTTCTGTAATGACATGTAACACTATTTGAATTAATTATTTGTTTGGACATAGGAAAAGTTTACATAGCTAAGAACCTATCCCTCAGGGAATATGTATATATTTTTTTTGCAACCTGTCCAAGCAACTAATTCTGTTTGCTTTCTTTCTTCTGTTCTGTTGTGTTCACATTTAGTATTCTCTTGCGTTCTGTAATATTGTGTTGTGTTCTCCTGTGTTCTGATGTGTACTCATTTTTAGTGTTCTGTTGTTTTTTGTTGTGTTCTGTTGTGTTCTGTTGTGTTCTGCTGTGTTCTGATGTGTTCTTTTGTGTTCTGATGTATTGTATTCTTTTTGGTTCTGTTCTGTTTTTTTCTGTTTTGTTCTGATGTGTTCTATTGTGTTCTGATGTGTAGTGTTCTATTGTGTTCTGATATGTTTTCTTGTGTTCTCATTTATAGTATTCTCCTGTGTTCTGATGTGTTCTGCTGTGTTATGTTGTGTTCTGTTGTGTTCTCTGATGTTCTGATGTATTCTCATGTGTACTGTTCTGTTGTGTTCTTTTGTGTTCTGTTGTGTTCTGTTGTGTTCTCATGTGTAGTGTTCTGTTCTGTTCTCTTCTGTTTTGTTCTGTTGTGTTCTATTGTGTTCAATTCTGTTCACATGTGTAGTGTTCTCATGTTCTGTTGTGTTCTTGTGTGTTCTGTTGTGTTCTGATGTGTTCTCATGTGTAGTATTGTGTTGTGTTCTATTGTGTTCTTTTGTGTTCTGTTGTGTCTTCATGTGTTGTGTTGTGTTCTGTTTTGTTCAGATGTGTTCTCATGTGTAGTGTTCTTTTGTGTTCTGTTGTGTTCTGTTGTGTTCTGATGTGTTCTCAGGTGCAGTGTTCTTTTGTGTTCTGTTGTGTTCTGTTGTGTTCTATTGTGTTCTCGTGTAGTGTTCTGTGGTGTTCTGTTGTGTTCTGATGTGTACTCATGTATAGTGTTCTGTTGTGTTCTGTTGTGTTCTGATTACTTCACATGTAGCATTTTGTAGTGCTGTGTAGTGTTCTGTTGTGTTCTGCTGTGTTATGATGTGTTCTGATGTGTTCTGTTGTGTTCTGATGTGTTGTATTCTCTTGTGTTCTCTTGTGTTCTGATGTGTTCTCGTGTGCAGTGTTCTTTTGTGTTCTGTTGTGTTCTGTTGTGTTCTGTTGTGTTCAGTGGTGTTCTGTTGTGTTCTGTGTGTTCTGTTGTGTTCTGATGTGTTCTCATGTGTAGTGTTCTACTGTGTTCCGTAGTCTTCTGTTGTGTTCTGTTGTATTCTCTTGGGTTCTGTGATGTTCTGATGTGTAGTGTTCTGTTTCGTTCTATTGTGTTCTGATGTGTTCACATGTGAAGTGTTCTGTTGTGTTCTGTTCTCTTCAAGTGTGTAGTGTTCTGTTTTGTTCTGTTGTGTTCTCTTGTCTTCACATGTGTAGTGTTCTGCTGTGTTCTGTTTGGTTCTGATGTGTTCTGATGTGTTCTCATTTTCACCGGACTCCAGGAAGGGGCGCAGCCGGGGGGAGGGGCTGACCCCACCTGGCCAAACAGAGCCCAGTGTTCCATACCCTGTGACGTCACGCTGGGTTCCGGTGGGGAGGGCAGGGCGGCGGGAAGGCACTCGCGGCTTGGGGGGACGCAGCGCCGGTCCTGTTTCGGCAGAGCAGCTGTCTGGGTTGTACGGTTCGTTGTTGTGTTTTCTCCTTATTTGTATCGTTGTTGTTCCTGTTTTCCCTCTGTTTGCTGTTCTGTTAAACTGCCCTTATCCCGACCCACCTGTTTCTGCCTCTTTCTTTTCATTCTCCTCCTCCGCACGCCGGCGGGGGGAGGGGCGGCCGCGTGGCGCTTTTGTTGCAGGCGGCAGCCGAAACCGAAACAGTTTTTCAGCAATTTAAGTCACAGATATGATCTGTAATGGGACAGATGACACTAACTGCATCTGACCATCCTAATATACTCCAGATGTTTATCTTTGCAAATATTGTTAGCTTGCAGTAGACTTTGTGCAAAGGTAGCAAGAGGAAGAGAAGTCTGCCTTTGACTTTTAAAGCTTTCTTTGCAGGTGTCATTTTGTGTCCTTCTGTCTACGTGACTCGCAGCACTACACTGCAGGTTCTGCGGAGCCCCTGATCTGCTAGTGACATTAACGGCTAGCTGGGTGGTGGTGGAAGGGTGCCAGTTCTCGCAGTGCGATTTCAGTAAGGAATTTCAAACTAGTTAGACTTCCCTAAAATCCAGAAACGCGTTTACCAGTTCAGGAAGAGGTGGTGGTGTTGCCTTGTCCTGCCAGTGCTGAGTGCTGTATGTCCTGGGTTCGGCCAGGACAGGGTTAATTTTCACCGGACTCCAGGAAGGGGCGCAGCCGGGGGGGGGGGGCTGACCCCACCTGGCCGAACAGAGCCCGGAGTTCCATACCCTGTGACGTCACGCTGGGTTCCGGTGGGGGGGGCGGGGCGGCGGGAAGGCACTCGCGGCTTGGGGGGACGCAGCGCCGGTCCTGTTTCGGGAGAGTGGCTGTCTGGGTTGTACGGTTCGTTGTTGTCCTTTCTCCTTATTTGTATCGTTGTTGTTCCTGTTTTCCCTCTGTTTGCTGTTCTGTTAAACTGCCCTTATCCCGACCCACCTGTTTCTGCCTCTTTCTTTTCATTCTCCTCCGCACGCCGGCGGGGGGAGGGGCGGCCGCGTGGCGCTTTTTTTGCCGGCGGCAGCCGAAACCGAAACAGTTTTTCAGCAATTTAAGTCACAGATATGATCTGTAATGGGACAGATGACACTAACTGCATCTGACCATCCTGATATACTCCAGAGGTTTATCTTTGCAAATATTGTTAGCTTGCAGTAGACTTTGTGCAAAGGTAGCAAGAGGAAGAGAAGCCTGTCTTTGAATTTTAAAGCTTTCTTTGCATGTGTCATTTTGTATCCTCCTGTCTACGTGACTCACAGCACTACACTGCACGTTCTGCGGAGCCCCTGATCTGCTAGTGACTGCTCTGTGCGAGCAGTGCCATGAGCAGACGAGGCTGAGCAACAGCTTTCCAGGCTAGCTCTTTCTGGCTGCGAGCTATGTGCAGACGTTCGCATTTTCATAGCAGCGCTGCCGGAGGCCCCCTGCACGAACTCTCAAAGTTACGTTTGAAGTCTGAGGGGGCAAGACAAGCAAGCAGTCCCAGTCTCTGTGCCTCTGTGCGAGCAGTGCCATGGGCAGATGAGGCTGAGCAACAGCTTTCCAGGCTAGATCTTTCTGCCTGCGAGCTATCTGCAGACGTTCGCATTTTCGGAGCAGGGCTCCAGCAGGCCCCATGCATTGACCACCTAATCTACGTTTGAAGTTTGAGGTGGCAAGACAAGAAAGCAGACCCTGTCTCTGTGCCTCTGTGCGAGCAGTGCCATGGGCAGATTAGGCTGAGCAACAGCTTTCCAGGCTAGCTCTTTGTGGCTGCGAGCTATCTGCAGACGTTCGCATTTTGGGAGCAGGGCTCCAGCAGGCCACCTGCACGGACCCCCAAAGTTACGTTTGAAGTTTGAGGTGGCAAGACAAGAAAGCAGCCCCAGTCTCTGTGCCTCTGTGCGAGCAGTGCCATGGGCAGATGAGGCTGAGCAACAGCTTTCCAGGCTAGCTCTTTGTGGCTGCGAGCTATCTTCAGACGTTCGCATTTTGCGAGCAGGGCTGCCGGAGGTCCCCTGCACGAACCCCGAAATCTACGTTTGAAGTTTGAGGTGGGAAGACAAGCAAGCAGCCCCCGTCTCTGTGCCTCTGTGCGAGCTGTGCCATGAGCAGATGAGGCTGAGCAACAGCTTTCCAGGCTAGCCTCTTCTGGCTGCGAGCTACATGCTCTAATACTAGAAGCATATGTGGTTAGCACAGTATACAGTTTGTTTAGGGATAACTACTGAAGAAGGAAACATCAGATATACAATTTCTGTAATGACATGTAACACTATTTGAATTAATTATTTGTTTGGACATAGGAAAAGTTTACATAGCTAAGAACCTATCCCTCAGGGAATATGTATATATTTTTTTTGCAACCTGTCCAAGCAATTAATTCTGTTTGCTTTCTTTCTTCTGTTCTGTTGTGTTCACATTTAGTATTCTCTTGCGTTCTGTAATATTGTGTTGTGTTCTCCTGTGTTCTGATGTGTACTCATTTTTAGTGTTCTGTTGTTTTTTGTTGTGTTCTGTTGTGTTCTGTTGTGTTCTGCTGTGTTCTGACGTGTTCTTTTGTGTTCTGATGTATTGTATTCTTTTTGGTTCTGTTCTGTTTTTTTCTGTTTTGTTCTGATGTGTTCTATTGTGTTCTGATGTGTAGTGTTCTATTGTGTTCTGATATGTTTTCTTGTGTTCTCATTTATAGTATTCTCCTGTGTTCTGATGTGTTCTGCTGTGTTATGTTGTGTTCTGTTGTGTTCTCTGATGTTCTGATGTATTCTCATGTGTACTGTTCTGTTGTGTTCTTTTGTGTTCTGTTGTGTTCTGTTGTGTTCTCATGTGTAGTGTTCTGTTCTGTTCTCTTCTGTTTTGTTCTGTTGTGTTCTATTGTGTTCAATTCTGTTCACATGTGTAGTGTTCTCATGTTCTGTTGTGTTCTTGTGTGTTCTGTTGTGTTCTGATGTGTTCTCATGTGTAGTATTGTGTTGTGTTCTATTGTGTTCTTTTGTGTTCTGTTGTGTCTTCATGTGTTGTGTTGTGTTCTGTTGTGTTCTGATGTGTTCTCAGGTGCAGTGTTCTTTTGTGTTCTGTTGTGTTCTGTTGTGTTCTATTGTGTTCTCATGTGTAGTGTTCTGTGGTGTTCTGTTGTGTTCTGTTGTATTCTCTTGGGTTCTGTGATGTTCTGATGTGTAGTGTTCTGTTTCGTTCTATTGTGTTCTGATGTGTTCACATGTGAAGTGTTCTGTTGTGTTCTGTTCTCTTCAAGTGTGTAGTGTTCTGTTTTGTTCTGTTGTGTTCTCTTGTCTTCACATGTGTAGTGTTCTGCTGTGTTCTGTTTGGTTCTGATGTGTTCTGATGTGTTCTCATTTTCACCGGACTCCAGGAAGGGGCGCAGCCGGGGGGGGGGCTGACCCCACCTGGCCGAACAGAGCCCGGTGTTCCATACCCTGTGACGTCACGCTGGGTTCCGGTGGGGAGGGCGGGGCGGCGGGAAGGCACTCGCGGCTTGGGGGGACGCAGCACCGGTCCTGTTTCGGCAGAGCAGCTGTCTGGGTTGTACGGTTCGTTGTTGTGTTTTCTCCTTATTTGTATCGTTGTTGTTCCTGTTTTCCCTCTGTTTGCTGTTCTGTTAAACTGCCCTTATCCCGACCCACCTGTTTCTGCCTCTTTCTTTTCATTCTCCTCCTCCGCACGCCGGCAGGGGGAGGGGCGGCTGCGTGGCGCTTTTGTTGCCGGCGGCAGCCGAAACCGAAACAGTTTTTCAGCAATTTAAGTCACAGATATGATCTGTAATGGGACAGATGACACTAACTGCATCTGACCATCCTAATATACTCCAGATGTTTATCTTTGCAAATATTGTTAGCTTGCAGTAGACTTTGTGCAAAGGTAGCAAGAGGAAGAGAAGTCTGTCTTTGAATTTTAAAGCTTTCTTTGCATGTGTCATTTTGTGTCCTTCTGTCTACGTGACTCGCAGCACTACACGGCACGTTCTGCGGAGCCCCTGATCTGCTAGTGACATTAACGGCTAGCTGGGTGGTGGTGGAAGGGTGCCAGTTCTCGCAGTGCGATTTCAGTAAGGAATTTCAAACTAGTTAGACTTCCCTAAAATCCAGAAACTCATTTACCAGTTCAGGAAGAGGTGGTGGTGTTGCCTTGTCCTGCCAGTGCTGAATGCTGTATGTCCTGGGTTCGGCCAGGACAGGGTTAATTTTCACCGGACTCCAGGAAGGGGCACAGCCGGGGGGTGGGGGCTGACCCCACCTGGCCGAACAGAGCCCGGTGTTCCATACCCTGTGACATCACGCTGGGTTCCGGTGGGGGCGGGCGGGGCGGCGGGAAGGCACTCGCGGCTTGGGGGGACGCAGCGCCGGTCCTGTTTCGGGAGAGCGGCTGTCTGGGTTGTAAGGTTCGTTGTTGTGTTTTCTCCTTATTTGTATCGTTGTTGTTCCTGTTTTCCCTCTGTTTGCTGTTCTGTTAAACTGCCCTTATCCCGACCCATCAGTTTCTGCCTCTTTCTTTTCATTCTCCTCCTCCGCACGCCGGCGGGGGGAGGGGCGGCTGCGTGGCGCTTTTGTTGCAGGCGGCAGCCGAAACCGAAACAGTTTTTCAGCAATTTAAGTCACAGATATGATCTGTAATGGGACAGATGACACTAACTGCATCTGACCATCCTAATATACTCCAGATGTTTATCTTTGCAAATATTGTTAGCTTGCAGTAGACTTTGTGCAAAGGTAGCAAGAGGAAGAGAAGCCTGTCTTTGAATTTTAAAGATTTCTTTGCATGTGTCATTTTGTGTCCTTCTGTCTACGTGACTCACAGCACTACACTGCACGTTCTGCGGAGCCCCTGATCTGCTAGTGACTGCTCTGTGCGAGCAGTGCCATGAGCAGACGAGGCTGAGCAACAGCTTTCCAGGCTAGCTCTTTCTGGCTGCGAGCTATGTGCAGACGTTCGCATTTTCATAGCAGCACTGCCGGAGGCCCCCTGCACGAACTCTCAAAGTTACGTTTGAAGTCTGAGGGGGCAAGACAAGCAAGCAGCCCCAGTCTCTGTGCCTCTGTGCGAGCAGTGCCATGGGCACATGAGGCTGAGTAACAGCTTTCCAGGCTAGATCTTTCTGCCTGCGAGCTATCTGCAGACGTTCACATTTTCGGAGCAGGGCTCCAGCAGGCCCCATGCATTGACCACCTAATCTACGTTTCAAGTTTGAGGTGGCAAGACAAGCAAGCAGCCCCAGTCTCTGTGCCTCTGTGCGAGCAGTGCCATGGGCAGATGAGGCTGAGCAACAGCTTTCCAGGCTAGCTCTTTGTGGCTGCGAGCTATCTGCAGACGTTCGCATTTTCGGAGCAGGGCTGCCGGAGATCCCCTGCACGAACCCCCAAATCTACGTTTGAAGTTTGAGGTGGGAAGACAAGCAAGCAGCCCCCGTCTCTGTGTTTCTATGCGAGCTGTGCCATGAGCAGATGAGGCTGAGCAACAGCTTTCCAGGCTAGCCTCTTCTGGCTGCGAGCTACATGCTCTAATACTAGAAGCATATGTGGTTAGCACAGTATACAGTTTGTTTAGGGATAACTACTGAAGAAGGAAACATCAGATATACAATTTCTGTAATGACATGTAACACTATTTGAATTAATTATTTGTTTGGACATAGGAAAAGTTTACATAGCTAAGAACCTATCCCTCAGGGAATATGTATATATTTTTTTTGCAACCTGTCCAAGCAATTAGTTCTGTTTGCTTTCTTTCTTCTGTTCTGTTGTGTTCACATTTAGTATTCTCTTGCGTTCTGTAATATTGTGTTGTGTTCTCCTGTGTTCTGATGTGTACTCATTTTTAGTGTTCTGTTGTTTTTTGTTGTGTTCTGTTGTGTTCTGTTGTGTTCTGCTGTGTTCTGATGTGTTCTTTTGTGTTCTGATGTATTGTATTCTTTTTGGTTCTGTTCTGTTTTTTTCTGTTTTGTTCTGATGTGTTCTATTGTGTTCTGATGTGTAGTGTTCTATTGTGTTCTGATATGTTTTCTTGTGTTCTCATTTATAGTATTCTCCTGTGTTCTGATGTGTTCTGCTGTGTTATGTTGTGTTCTGTTGTGTTCTCTGATGTTCTGATGTATTCTCATGTGTACTGTTCTGTTGTGTTCTTTTGTGTTCTGTTGTGTTCTGTTGTGTTCTCATGTGTAGTGTTCTGTTCTGTTCTCTTCTGTTTTGTTCTGTTGTGTTCTATTGTGTTCAATTCTGTTCACATGTGTAGTGTTCTCATGTTCTGTTGTGTTCTTGTGTGTTCTGTTGTGTTCTGATGTGTTCTCATGTGTAGTATTGTGTTGTGTTCTATTGTGTTCTTTTGTGTTCTGTTGTGTCTTCATGTGTTGTGTTGTGTTCTGTTGTGTTCTGATGTGTTCTCGTGTAGTGTTCTTTTGTGTTCTGTTGTGTTCTGTTGTGTTCTGTTGTGTTCTGATGTGTTCTCAGGTGCAGTGTTCTTTTGTGTTCTGTTGTGTTCTGTTGTGTTCTCATGTGTAGTGTTCTGTGGTGTTCTGTTGTGTTCTCTTGTGTTCTGTTGTGTTCTGATGTGTACTCATGTATAGTGTTCTGTTGTGTTCTGTTGTGTTCTGATTACTTCACATGTAGCATTTTGTAGTGCTGTGTAGTGTTCTGTTGTGTTCTGCTGTGTTATGATGTGTTCTGATGTGTTCTGTTGTGGTCTGTTGTGTTCTCATGTGTAGTGTTCTGTTGTGTTGTGTTGTGTTCTCTTGTGCTCTGTTGTGTTTACGTGTAGCGTTCTGTGATGTGTAATATTGTGTTGTGTTCTGTTGTGTTCTGTTGTGTTCTGTTGTGTTCTGTTGTGTTCTGTTTTGTTCTGATATGTTCTGCTGTGTTCTCATTTTCAGTGTTCTGTTGTTTTTTGTTGTGCTCTGATGTGTTCTGTTATATTCTGATGTGCAGTGTTCTGTTGTGTTCTGTTGTGTTCTCTTGTGTTCTCATGTGTTCTCATGTGTAGTGTTCTGTTGTCTTCTGTTGTGTTCTGATGCGTTCTGTTGTATTCTTATGTGTTCTGTTGTGTTCTGATGTGTAGTGATCTTTTGTGTTCTGTTGTGTTGTGATGTGTTCTCATGTGTACTGTTCTGTTGTTTTCTGTTGTGTTCGGTTGTGTTCTGTTGTGTTCTCATGTGTAGTGTTCTGTTCTGTTGTGTACTTTTGTGTTCTGTTGTGGTCTTTTGTGTTCTGTTGTGTTCTGCTGTGTTCTGTTGTGTTCTAATGTGTTCTGTTCTGTTCTGTTCTGTTCTGTTGTGTTCTGTTTTGTTCTGATGTGTTCTGCTGTGTTCTCATTTTTAGTGTTCTGTCGTTTTTCGTTGTGTTATGATGTGTTCTGTTATATTCTGATGTGCAGTGTTCTGTTGTGTTCTGTTGTGTTCTCATGTGTTTTCATGTGTTCTCATGTGTAGTGTTCTGTTGTGTTCTCATGTGTTCTCTTGTGTTCTCGTGTATTTTTCTGTTCTGTTGTGTTCTGTTGTGTTCTACTGTGTTCTGTTCACATATGTAGTGTTGAGTTGTGTGCAGTGATGTTCTTATGTGTTCTTTTGTGTTCTGATGTGTTCTCATGTGTACTATTGCGTTGTCTTCTGTAGTGTTTTCAAGTGTAGTGTTCTGTTGTGTTCTGTTTTGTTATGATGTGTTCTCCTGTGTAGTGTTCTACTGTGTTCCGTAGTCTTCTGTTGTGTTCTGTTGTATTCTCTTGGGTTCTGTGATGTTCTGATGTGTAGTGTTCTGTTTCGTTCTATTGTGTTCTGATGTGTTCACATGTGAAGTGTTCTGTTGTGTTCTGTTCTCTTCAAGTGTGTAGTGTTCTGTTTTGTTCTGTTGTGTTCTCTTGTCTTCACATGTGTAGTGTTCTGCTGTGTTCTGTTTGGTTCTGATGTGTTCTGATGTGTTCTCATTTTCACCGGACTCCAGGAAGGGGCACAGCCGGGGGGGGGGGGGGCTGACCCCACCTGGCCGAACAGAGCCCGGTGTTCCATACCCTGTGACGTCACGCTGGGTTCCGGTGGGGAGGGCGGGGCGGCGGGAAGGCACTCGCGGCTTGGGGGGACGCAGCACCGGTCCTGTTTCGGCAGAGCAGCTGTCTGGGTTGTACGGTTCGTTGTTGTGTTTTCTCCTTATTTGTATCGTTGTTGTTCCTGTTTTCCCTCTGTTTGCTGTTCTGTTAAACTGCCCTTATCCCGACCCACCTGTTTCTGCCTCTTTCTTTTCATTCTCCTCCTCCGCACGCCGGCGGGGGGAGGGGCGGCTGCGTGGCGCTTTTGTTGCCGGCGGCAGCCGAAACCGAAACAGTTTTTCAGCAATTTAAGTCACAGATACGATCTGTAATGGGACAGATGACACTAACTGCATCTGACCATCCTAATATACTCCAGAGGTTTATCTTTGCAAATATTGTTAGCTTGCAGTAGACTTTGTGCAAAGGTAGCAAGAGGAAGAGAAGTCTGCCTTTGAATTTTAAATCTTTCTTTGCATGTGTCATTTTGTGTCCTTCTGTCTACGTGACTCGCAGCACTACACTGCAGGTTCTGCGGAGCCCCTGATCTGCTAGTGACATTAACGGCTAGCTGGGTGGTGGTGGAAGGGTGCCAGTTCTCGCAGTGCGATTTCAGTAAGGAATTTCAAACTAGTTAGACTTCCCTAAAATCCAGAAACTCATTTACCAGTTCAGGAAGAGGTGGTGATGTTGCCTTGTCCTGCCAGTGCTGAATGCTGTATGTCCTGGGTTCGGCCAGGACAGGGTTAATTTTCACCGGACTCCAGGAAGGGGCACAGCCGGGGGGTGAGGGCTGACCCCACCTGGCCGAACAGAGCCCGGTATTCCATACCCTGTGACGTCACGCTGGGTTCCGCTGGGGGGGCGGCTCGGCTAGAACCCTCTCGTGGCTCGGGAGCGTGCGGCGCCGGTCCGAGAGAGCGGCTGTCTGTTTTTTGTCGTGTTTTCTCCTTATCTGTATCGTTGTTGTTCCTGTTCCATCTGTTTGTTGTTCTGTTAAACTGCCCTTATCCCGACCCACCGGTTTTCTGCCTGTTTTCTTTCCATTCTCCTCCGCACCGCGGCGGGGGGGAGGGTCGGCCACGTGGCGCTTTTGTTGCAGGCGGCAACCAAAATCAAAACACTGTAGCTGTCACAAGAAGATGTGCAGATGTTCAAACCTGCCTGACAATAAGAAAAGCAACTGTTTTGCTACAACTTTTCCTTTAGAACAGCGTCTTTCCCAGGCAGGCATTTGACCTGTTCGTGGAATAAAAACTGCCACTAGAAGTGGGCTGCATGGGAAGAGCATGCTGTTCTCCTGGAAGTCAGAAGACTGGCTTCCGTTCCTGCGTGTTGCTGATTTGCTTTATGACCTGCGAGTCCTCTCCCGCTATGTTTGCTTTACTTGTTTTCTCGATGGTGATCTGTTCAGCAGAGGAAATGCCTTTTACTTCTGTGCAAGATCTGGGCTCAAGTTGCTTCGGGGGGAAATTGCAGCTGGTTGAGAAGTCAGTCACTAATTTTTGCTAACCAAAGTGTAGCTGAGATAAATTTGCCTGAAAAGTACTTTCCTTTATTGGAAAGGACTCTATGGCTTTACACGCAATGAATTTAAAACCATGTAGAAACTTCAAAGTGCTTATGCCAGCTGAGCTTTTTGTATTTTAAATGTGTTTGAAGCTGCTTCAGAGCAGAAGCTTTTGCTGCTCTAGGGAAAAAAGCTTTAATTCTAGATACTGCATCAATTTACCAGCGACTGTTAGACTTTCCTTGACCTGTCTGTGTAACGTAGTTTGTAATGGAGAGATCCTTCAGTTAATTGATGGAATAACCTTGTACCTCCAGCTTGAGGCTATTGCTAAGGACGGTTTGCTTGCTTGGATGCGCTGTTTGCCGTAGCCCCTGGCTGGAGTTGATACAGCATTTGAATTCGGGCTGGTAAGGTTTTGTTTCTACTGGTAGTGGAATTGAGACTGAAATAAAGCAGGTGAAATTACGACCTTACTGAAGTCATTAGCAAAGCTGCCATTGACTGAAGTAAGGCTAGGATCTCAGCCAAGCGTTTTGGTTGTTTAATTTATGGTAACATATTAATTGAGTTGTATTAAAACAAGGTTTTGAAAAAGTTTATCTTTAGCTTCGTGATACAATCTCCATTCCATAAATATTGTACATAGTGTTACTAAAAGTTTACCTTTTTTTGGCAGGTTGATAGAGGTAGATTTTAATTTATTTTTATAATCTGTGTGTTTGCACTCCTAGGAAAGAACTAAAGTACGCAGATGTCATTATTTCTGTAAATGAAAAGGACTTAATCCTAAATCTTCTAATTGTTTTATAGTATATGGCAGCAGAGCTATCTAACACTCTGTCCTGCAGGAAATATTTGGCATACTTGTAAGCTCCAGGGAGAGGAGAACTAGGATGATAATATCCATTAACGTTGTTTTTGAATGAGAACTTGCATAAAGACTTTCTCGAGGAAAAAAAAGAAAATCACTATTAGATTTAAAGGCTTTTTAGCAAAAGGAATGTATTGCAAGCTTTCGACCTTCCTGTGCTGTATGAAGCTTTACTGGTGCGTATGCCAGAAAATCCTGTTGATTACTGGACTCTTCCAATGTGTGCTGCCCTTCTAGAAAGTCGACATCTGGACTGTATTTATTCTACTATTTTCTCGTCACTGGATGAGTCAGAGTAGATTTTCCTCCTTTAAATTTTGATAAACTTTGTTTCTATGATTTGGCAGAAAAGATTTTGTGCAATTTTAAAGGCACAACTAATAATGCGTTCCCAAGCTCTGATGACAGTTAGAACAAACGGTATTGTTTTAAAACATAAATGTATATTTTGCTGTACTACTCTTCTTGCTTCTCTTATCTGCTAGAATAGTTTTAGCATTGAGCATATTTTAATACACATCTAGAAACAGGCAAGACTGCTTTTATTATATTATTATATTGCTTGAAGTCATGAATTATGTTAATGTAAACACTGTAGTCAAAGGGAGACTGTATTGGCACCTGAGGTCTTTTATTCCTGCTTGTCAGTCTTCACGTTTGTCTTGTATGTGGAGACTCTGGCCTGGGTAGAAATGGGATTGTTCATTAAGAGTCAAAGTGTGTTCTTCCACTTGTAGCAGTCCCAAAGTACACCCAGTTTGTGTTGCACATCGATGGTATCTTGGCAAAAAGGAAACCGAGTTATCCATTAGCTAATTCTCAGAGTAATCTTCTTTGTAACCAGCTCTTCAAGTAATACCTTCCAAGTTTTCCCATGCAATGAGTAAAGCTAGCATAGTCAACAAGTTTCAAGGAACTACTCTCTCAATCGCTGGAAAGTTTTGACTAATTGAGCACAGTGATTTTTAATCTCTGGTATTCTGTATTATTTTTCAGTGATGTTTGTCTTATGAGGAACAATGGAACAAAATGGTTTTGGACAGGTTGATGTAGTTGCTTCTGAGAATTCGGGAGCGTGCGGCGCCGGTGCGGTCCGAGAGAGCGGGTCTGTTTTATTAATGTATGCCATCAATAAAATCAGGTGCCTTGATTAACCCTCTAGTATTGCAGGTCACAACTTGGTAACTGAGGCTGTGATAAATATCCCATAGCTTGTCTGCAGAATCAACTTTTTTTTTTAGTGTTTTCAGTTAAAAGTTTTCTCCTGCAAAACCTAGGGACTGATACTGTTCTGTCAGGTCAAACAGATAAGCTGTTTCACCTGAAGTTTGTACCTAGCTCTTGTAGGCTACTTTTCCGTGATGGGTTTGCTAAGCTGCTGTGAGTGCACTTCCTCAGTCTCCATTGCTGCTTGCTCATGGGTGGAGGAGTGCACATATGGCCACCTCATAGCGAGAGGTCACCTCTGCTAGTGCAGCTATCCTGTGGGCTTTCCGTCATTTGAGAGGGTTGGAAGGTAAGAAGAAATGAGATTGTTTTAGAGTCCATTCTCTTTGAACATCTGGGGTGATATCCTTTCTGGGGTGATATCCTTTCTGGGGTGATATCCTTTCTGTATATGCAAAGTTAAAATTTCAAGTGCTATATTGTCTCATTTTTGCAGAGGTTAAGTGTGATCTGAGGATAGGGATGCTTCTAAGCTGCCTATCTGATCAAGAAGTGCAGGTCTGAAGGTACTAAATACCCAAGTGAATGCAGACTAGCTGCAACACTGACGTATGCAGCATGGTGGAGGAAGGTGAAGACTGTAAGAATGTGCTTAAACTCACCCTGCTAAATTAACATTGCTGTTCTGAGTATCTTAGCTGAGAAATATGCAAGCATGCAAAATGTACACTTGTCATTCTTAAAGTAGTTGGTTTCCAACCTTTAATTTCTGAAGGACTGTTGAATGATGGAACTACTTTGACTTTTTCCACACAAATCCCTCTAATGAAATGCGTTTCTGCTTCACACCCGTCAGAGTTGCCAGTGGCAGTCACTGTCTCGCTTGAAATGGGATCTTTCTCCAGTAATCTACTGCCAGTTAATCATGGCTAAGTGAGACCTGGTAATCCCATTGATGTGCCTGGACTTATCTGAAGACAAGACCTAATTTTTATTTTTTTAAAAAGAGCTGTAGTAACATCATTTGTAATTATAGTGATATGAACTTGGTCACGCTTCCTGCCTACAATATCATGTATGTAAACACTACAATAAATTCTGTCTAAACACGTTCTGCTTTAACTCTACCTCTGTCTTAAGAAGTAAATGTGCATTTGCTGTCTTTATTTATCTCTGTACTGTACCACTCTGCACTAATAAATTCATTTCTTAATGAATTCATGTAGCCGTATGGCCAGAAATATATTTTTTAACTAGCTAAGAGTCTGTGATAAGCAGTGCAAAGAATCTGTTTCTTTAAAATATGTTTTACTGTACTTTCAAACTGGCTTCTAAAGATACTGAATGTTTCCATCAACTTGGTAATACTCATAACCAGCTCCTGGTATATACAATATATTAAAATGATGCTAAATATAAAAGTGTGTGTGTATAATGATTTTAAGAAAACTAATATATATGTCTCTGCACTCTGAATAAATCTGTCTCTGGACTTGTGATCAAGGAAGAGGACAGAGCTGTTTCTTGTTACTTAAGGTAACACAGGAATTCAGGCACATAGCAAAAAGCTTTTAATCACACTAATGTGATGCATTGTATCAACATCTTAATGCTAAGATGATCTTTAGGATGAAGAAAGTATTTCAAACAAACACCATGTAGTTCCCTGCAACATCAGTGCTTTTTGTTCTAGACAGTGAAGGTCTGTTGTGTAGTCAAAGCCGTAAATGGAATGAAATGAGGTTGCTTTAAACAAAGGTTTCATAAGTTGTTGAAAATCAGTTTTGAGGAAAATGTCTGAAATGTTTTGCAGAGGTGAATCTGGTGCTGGGAAGACTGAAAACATGAAGAAGGTTTTTCCATACCTTGCTCATGTTGCTTCCTCCCATAAAGGAAGAAAGGACCATAATATTCCTGTAAGTTGGGATATTTTATCATTTGTTTATTGTTCTTTTTGAAAACTACCATCTTTGCATTTAAAAAAACAACTAACTGCAGTGGACAGGACTTTCCCCTACTTGGAATCCTGTTAGCTCATAATTTTTGTGTTACTCTAGCTAGCAATAACACCTAGTTTTGTATTTTTGACTTGTTGCCTTTCTTTCCTTTTCATGACGTACCAAGGAACATTATTTTCTTTTATTTAATTTCAGTTGGCTGATGCTAAGAAAAAGGTAGATGATGACTTGGGAACCATTGAAGGCTTGGAGGAAAACAAAAAGAAATTACTGAAGGACGCGGAGTCCTTAAGCCAACGCCTAGAGGAGAAGGCAATGGCTTATGACAAACTGGAAAAGACAAAGAATCGCCTGCAGCAAGAGCTGGATTACGTGGTGGTAGACCTAGATCATCAGCGCCAGATTGTTTATAGCCTGAAGAAAAAGCTGAAGAAGTTTGATCAGGTAGTCTACTTTCCTGTCATCTTGCTGATTTCTATGATTTTTAAATGGCATCTTGTTTGTGTTGATTGATAAATCTTTTGGGAGCAGCTTGGCCTTTGTTAGGAGTAACTTGTTGCTTCTGATTTCAGTGAATAAATGCCATCTTGGAATCGTGTTAGATCAAGTAATAAGCTCTTTCTATACAAAAAAGAAATTCTATTGGAACAAAAACTTCAGACTATTATTGTAATCCCTCAGGATAGACTAAGAAAGGGTGTGAAGACCGAACGATGGAAATAATAGGAAAATTATTTCATCTTTATTAGTAGCTTGCTTTCCTCACCTCATTCCAGAGTAGCTGTAGCTGTTTTCTTACTAGTCTTTGGATCAAGACTGAGGGACTAGACAGCTTCTGAATGCCAGTTAAACTTAGAGCATTAACAACTTCAGTGACTAAAACACCTCTGAGGCAGGAAGGACCTGATTATAGAACTGATGAGATGGATTAATTGTTTCTTATATTCAGATGCTGGCAGAAGAAAAGAACATTTCTGCCAGATATGCAGAGGAAAGAGATCGTGCTGAAGCAGAGGCAAGGGAGAAGGAAACCAAAGCACTGTCTCTGGCTCGGGCTTTGGAAGAAGCCCTGGAAGCTAAGGAAGAGTTTGAAAGACAGAACAAACAGTTGCGGGCAGATATGGAAGACTTAATGAGCTCGAAAGATGATGTGGGCAAAAATGTAAGTAACTTTCCAGACCCTATTTTGTTATGAACTGCACAGGGAACAACACAGGAAAATTCCCTGGTTGGAGAAGTGTTTTTGACACAAATATGGAACGTTTTGAGGCTGATTTGTAACCCAAAATTCTGGAGGAATTAATGCTCAGAACACGAGGGTGGTCTCTATTAAGATGAGGCCTGTTCAAAAGATGTGAAGACTTGGAGAGCAGCAGTTGCTGGCCCAATGCCTAATGGCACTTGTGCTGGATTTAAGAGCTTGTCTTACTACTACTACTTTTTCTCTGTGAATATTGCACAGCTCATCTCTCCATTCATCTGCACGGATGTTTGTTTGGTTCTCTAATCTGTATCTTAGAGATGCTGCTCTCCCTGTTCTGACTGTCCAGTTTGGAGCATCACAAAGTGTAGTGTACTGAGTTCATATAATGTCTGCTTTTGCTGTTAACTGCTGATTTTGAGAGGGTCTGATTAATGTTTGTGGCTTAGGTCCATGAACTGGAGAAATCAAAAAGAACTTTAGAGCAACAGGTTGAAGAGATGAGGACTCAGCCTGAGGAACTGGAAGATGAACTGCAGGCCACAGAAGATGCTAAACTTCGTTTGGAGGTGAACATGCAAGCTATGAAAGCCCAGTTTGAGAGAGATCTGCAAGCCAGAGATGAACAGAATGAAGAGAAAAAGAGGATGCTGGTTAAACAAGTGTGTATCTTACTGTGCTTCATAGTGGGAAGGGCGTGATGATCTTTTGACAAAGCTCTATGGCTTTGAGAACTTGCTACCAGGAAAATAAAACTCTGTGCTTAAAGATCCCATCCTATAGAAGTCCCAAGCACGGATCTTTACCAACAAGACAATAGGTCTTGTTGTGGATTAGCCACTGTTCATGTTAGTCTGCCAGTGATGGTCCTCCAATTCAACTGTACCTTGCCTCCAAAGCACTCAATATACAAGTAGATTTGGCTGTTGCTGCATGGGTGTCCTTCAAGCCCGTCCTGTTTGGTGTACAGCAACGAATCCATGGATGCCGACATAGACTGAAAGACTGTAATTAAGCGAACAGTTTCTTAAATGAAAAACGTAGCAAAGATTCCAGATTTGCCAGACTTGAGTCTCTTCAGATCTGCTTTATGATACTAGAATTCTAAAGAAATGCCTTTAAAATTTCATGCTTGTAGGAGAAGATAGATCTAAATTAACATTTCTAAAGCTTTAAGGAAAAAGCACCTAATATTTCAAGATTTATCACAAGAAAACAAAAACTTACTGAGAATCACCTGTATAGAGATCTCCTAGAAATAAATAAAAGCATTGACCTGGAAGGCTTTTGAAGTTCCCTGCAATGCTGAATTGCTATTGTCTTGCACTGGACAAGAGCTCCTGACCTGGCATGAGGAGGGAGGCTTGATTCAAAAGAAACATATTCCTTCATGTTGGCAACCTGTGGCACTTCTGGCTCACTTTTATTGTTGTATGATTTCATCTTAGTTCTTGTTAGTTGCTTTCCTAGATACTTTGCTTCTCTGTTTTCTTTTGAAAAAAAGAAAAGTTGTTGGTGTATACATTCTAGTAGCACATCTGTTTCAAAGAGAATTATTTCTTTTTTTTTTCTTGAGAATGTGTGGTGATTCTATGTCGTATTTTCCTCTTAGTGGTTCGATCAGAATTAGCAACATCTGCCCCCAAGTCATACCTAAATGTAGACAGATGTACTGGGCCAGAAGCTGATTATGAAGTAGCTGAACAGATGAAATGGAAATGCTTCAGACGCTGAGCTCTTTTCTTTATTTTCCTTTTGTCAGTTCAGAGATCTCTGCTTACAGTTTGTGGATTTTTTTGCTGTCTGCAATGTCTTCCCATGTAGCTTGAGTTCTGTAGGCTCTTCGAATCGAGTAATGCTAATTCTGATCTGCAAAGGCCTTTTGGATTCATCAGCCGTTTTGTTAGGATTTTGTGTTTGCTCTGTTCCTGGAGCTTGAGCCTGTTAAATCCCTTGATTTCACAGGTGCGAGAGCTGGAGGCAGAACTGGAAGATGAGCGCAAACAGAGGGCTCTTGCTGTGGCAGCCAAGAAGAAAATGGAGATGGATATGAAAGACCTGGAAGGTCAGATAGGAGCTGCAAACAAGGCTCGAGATGAAGCAATCAAACAGCTACGTAAGCTCCAGGTAGGCACAGCAAATCAGCTGAGCTGCTTTCCCTCCTGCTGACAGTCTGTCAAGGGTGCTGCTTTTCGTTACATGCATTTGTAGTGTGAAGGCAAGAAGGAGTATCAGACTCAGCTATGCTGGCATACGTCACAGTATCTGGCCTGAACTTATCAGACGCTCAAAACTCCTCTCATCCTTTTGTTGCTAAGGAGTTAAGATTGTCCCCCACGTGCTTCTATTCAATAGTCATCATTTTCAACGCTTTGCATAAGGATTTACTGAGGATTGCTTTTGAGGCTGAATCTTTAAAATTTATGGTTGTTTGTATCTTTGAATTTACTGATTTCAGCTCAGCTCTTGCTGATTGCTACTTCCTCTAGTTGAGGAAGCCAAAAATGCTGCAGAGAAATAGGAGGAGTAAATTTTAGTTGCTTTGAAAAAGCTCCAAGATGCCTATTCTTTTTAGATTGGCAAGAAGAATCCAGTACTTGTGTCAAGGATTTATTTCCCATTCCCAGAGAAATACTCCGTCTTTAGTAGAGGTCAGTTTTCCCAAGGCTTTCAGTGCCATGGCCCAAAGCTGCAGGAGTATGAGGCCGTGGCAAGACCATGTAAAGCATAGAGCAAACTGCATTGCCTTTCTGCCCTGTCCACTCTATTCCTTGGCAATCCTACTTCAACTGAATGAGGGCAATTTTGGAACTTGGTCCAGGCGCTGGATGAGAAGGGAATGGAGATTAAAGCAAGAAATGCTGGTACCTAGCAGTAGCGGCTTCTCTATTCCCAGAGGCTGAGTCAGTTACAGAGTTCATACCTGATCTCTGTACACTTTCATGCAAGCACCTGAAATAAGTGGTCTCATGACTAGTGGTATTGCGAAGATGCAGGTACAACTTCAATGCAGTTTCTCCAGCTTTATTCTTTTAGCATCTGAAGTCAAACTTGTGTGAATTAAGATATCAGTCTGTGTGAAGTGTCTTACGGGAAGGATAAGTATGTGCTTCTACGTTATATGTGCAAAATGGTGAATTGTGGTACTTCTACACTGAGAAGTTTCTTACCTTGAGTACTTGTAATAGGTTTTATCAGTCAATTTAAGTAAATAGGTTTGTTTTTTTCCAAGACAATTGCAAGAGCATTACCTATCTACTACAAAGGTATCTCTACTACCTCTACTAGAGGTTTTTTCCTACAAGAAATATACTAATAAATGAAGTGAAGTCTTCTAATGGGATATTTCTGATGAGGAGTGAGTGATGGAAAGATGAGAAAATGAAGGGTTTAGACTGAAAGAGGGTAGAATTAAATTGGATATAAGAAAGAAATTCTTCACTCTGAGGGTGATGAGGCACTGGTCCAGGTTGCCCAGAGAAGCTGTGGCTGCCCCCTCCCTGGCAGTGTTCAAGGCCAGGTTGGATGGGGCTTTGAGCAGCCTGGAAGGTGTCTCTGCCCGTGGCAGAGGGATAGATCTCAGATCTTTAAAGGTCCTGTCCAACCCAAACCATTCTATAATTCTATGAAAATAAGAACTGAAAATAAATATATTTAAGTGGAATGAAGCCACTTTAGGAGGAAGGTCTTGCCTCCTAAGGGCAAAAAAGCTTCAGAGCTACTAATAAATCTTGTGGTTGTCCTGCTGTATCATGGCTTATTCTTTCCTCTGCTCTCCAACTGCAGGCTCAAATGGAAGACTACCAGCGGGAGCTAGAAGAAGCCCGTGCATCCAGAGATGAGATCTTTGCACAGTCCAAAGAAAGTGAAAAGAAGCTCAAAGGTCTTGAAGCAGAAATACTCCAGCTCCAAGAGGTGAGATTGAAATCCAAGAAATCTGTTTTTCTTTCTAGAGAAAAGGGGAAGGCCAGAGTGTGTTTGTTTTTTTTTAAAAAAAAAAAAAGAGTAAAAAGCCATCCAGTGAGTTGAACAGAAAAGTGGGAGCCTGGAGATGTTTCTCTTCCTCACTGCCCCAGGTCATTAGTGAGCTTCTTATAGCTTTGTAGGAATCCTTCTAGTAGTCTGGACTTCCTTTCCCTGCCTGGGTAGCAGGGAAGCCTTACTACTGCTTAAACAGATTTCAAGCCTCACTAAAATTTGCAAGGTGGTTTGAGAGTCTCTGGAAGCTGTGGTGCACAGTTGTCAGTACTAAAACTGGTCACTGGAAGTATATAAAAACCTAACAATCTCTCCAGTACCTCAGTGGACCATGTAAGTCTGTGGAGGTTTATCTCTCTGCTGTCTGAGGTCCTCATCCCTTTCTTTTACGGGCATTTGTTCCCTCATTGTTGGCAATTCATGTAAGAGCTCCAAGTCGTGCTACATATCGCTGTCACTTATCTCCGATTATCTCCGTTGTCTGCCACAAGGTTAAACGTTTGAGGTTTGAAGGCAACAGAATTGCCTTGTGTGAGAGACGGCCTCTTTTTGCCCTGTTAGCTGCAAAGGTTGAAGCAATCACTCAGCTTACACTGCACTTAATGTTTGAGACTTTTACCTACAACTTACTAGAGCTTCTCCATGTCATTCTTTCACAGACTTCAAACTAGTCAGTCTTGCACTTGCAGTGCATTAGATTGTGTCCTTCTTGGTGAATGTCTGGGTGTTTCTACCACTCAATACCATTTCACAATACAAGATTCAGCGCTGTTATAGTTTTGTGCTAAAAATTCATTTTCTATACTTTGCTTTCAGTCATGCTACGTACTCTGTAGGAACCTAAAAAATTTGCTTAATTTAGTGCCCACGTTATACTTAATGAATTAGAGCATGTGACAGAACGGTTTTCTCCTCCTGCTTAGGGCTTGAATGTTACTGGCCTTTTCAGGGGACGGGGAGAAGTAAATTCATAGTAGTCATGTGGCAGTTACGGGAAGTTTGATCAGGTAGTCTACTTTCCTGTCATCTTGCTGATTTCTATGATTTTGAATGGCATCTTGTTTGTGTTGATTGATAAATCTTTTGGGAGCAGCTTGGCCTTTGTTAGGAGTAACTTGTTGCTTCTAATTTCAGTGAGCTAAATGCCATCTTGGAGTCTTGTTAGATCAAGTAATAAGCTCTTTCTATACAAAAAAGAAATTCTATTGGAACAAAAACTTCAGACTATTATTGTAATCCCTCAGGATAGACTAAGAAAGGGTGTGAAGACTGAACGATGGAAATAATAGGAAAATTATTTCATCTTTATTAGTAGCTTGCTTTCCTCACCTCATTCCAGAGTAGCTGTAGCTGTTTTCTTACTAGCCTTTGGATCAAGACTGAGAGACTAGAGAGCTTCTGAATGCCAGTTAAACTTAGAGCATTAACCACTTCAGTGACTAAAACACCTCTGAGGCAGGAAGGACCTGATTATAGAACTGATGAGATGGATTAATTGTTTCTTATATTCAGATGCTGGCAGAAGAAAAGAACATTTCTGCCAGATATGCAGAGGAAAGAGATCGTGCTGAAGCAGAGGCAAGGGAGAAGGAAACCAAAGCACTGTCTCTGGCTCAGGCTTTGGAAGAAGCCCTGGAAGCTAAGGAAGAGTTTGAAAGACAGAACAAACAGTTGCGGGCAGATATGGAAGACTTCATGGGCTCGAAAGATGATGTGGGCAAAAATGTAAGTAACTTTCCAGACCCTATTTTGTTATGAACTGCACAGGGAACAACACAGGAAAATTCCCTGGTTGGAGAAGTGTTTTTGACACAAATATGGAACGTTTTGAGGCTGATTTGTAACCCAAAATTCTGGAGGAATTAATGCTCAGAACACGAGGGTGGTCTCTATTAAGATGAGGCCTGTTCAAAAGATGTGAAGACTTGGAGAGCAGCAGTTGCTGGCCCAATGCCTAATGGCACTTGTGCTGGATTTAAGAGCTTGTCTTACTACTACTACTTTTTCTCTGTGAATATTGCACAGCTCATCTCTCCATTCATCTGCACGGATGTTTGTTTGGTTCTCTAATCTGTATCTTAGAGATGCTGCTCTCCCTGTTCTGACTGTCCAGTTTGGAGCATCACAAAGTGTAGTGTACTGAGTTCATATAATGTCTACTTTTGCTGTTAACTGCTGATTTTGAGAGGGTCTGATTAATGTTTGTGGCTTAGGTCCATGAACTGGAGAAATCAAAAAGAACTTTAGAGCAACAGGTTGAAGAGATGAGGACTCAGCCTGAGGAACTGGAAGATGAACTGCAGGCCACAGAAGATGCTGAACTTTGTTTGGAGGTGAACATGCAAGCTATGAAAGCCCAGTTTGAGAGAGATCTGCAAGCCAGAGATGAACAGAATGAAGAGAAAAAGAGGATGCTGGTTAAACAAGTGTGTATCTTACTGTGCTTCACAGTGGGAAGGGCGTGATGATCTTTTGACAAAGCTCTATGGCTTTGAGAACTTGCTACCAGGAAAATAAAACTCTGTGCTTAAAGATCCCATCCTATAGAAGTCCCAAGCACGGATCTTTACCAACAATACAATAGGTCTTGTGGTGGATTAGCTACTGTTAATGTTAGTCTGCCAGTGATGGTCCTCCAATTCAACTGTACCTTGCCTCAAAAGCACTCAACATGCAAGTAGATTGGGCTGTTGCTGCATGGGTGTCCTTCAAGCCCGTCCTGTTTGGTGTACAGCAACAAATCCATGGATGCCGACATAGACTGAAAGACTGTAATTAAGTGAACAGTTTCTTAAATGAAAAACGTAGCAAAGATTCCAGATTTGCCAGACTTGAGTCTCTTCAGATCTGCCTTATGATACTAGAATTCTAAAGAAATGCCTTTAAAATTTCATGCTTGTAGGAGAAGATAGATCTAAATTAACATTTCTAAAGCTTTAAGGAAAAAGCACGTAATATTTCAAGATTTATCACAAGAAAACAAAAACTTACTGAGAATCACCTGTATAGAGATCTCCTAGAAATAAATAAAAGCATTGACCTGGAAGGCTTTTGAAGTTCCCTGCAATGCTGAATTGCTATTGTCTTGCACGGGACAAGAGCTCCTGACCTGGCATGAGGAGGGAGGCTTGATTCAAAAGAAACATATTCCTTCATGTTGGCAACCTGTGGCACTTCTGGCTCACTTTTATTGTTGTATGAGTTCATCTTAGTTCTTGTTAGCTGCTTTCTTAGATACTTTGCTTCTCTGTTTTCTTTTGAAAAAAAGAAAAGTTGTTGGTGTATACATTCTAGTAGCACATCTGTTTCAAAGAGAATTATTTCTTTTTTTTTTTCTTGAGAATGTGTGGTGATTCTATGTCGTATTTTCCTCTTAGTGGTTCGATCAGAATTAGCAACATCTGCCCCCAAGTCATACCTAAATGTAGACAGATGTACTGGGCCAGAAGCTGATCATGAAGTAGCTGAACAGATGAAATGGAAATGCTTCAGATGCTGAGCTCTTTTCTTTATTTTCCTTTTGTCAGTTCAGAGATCTCTGCTTCCAGTTTGTGGATTTTTTTGCCGTCTGCAGTGTCTTCCCATGTAGCTTGAGTTCTGTAGGCTCTTCGAATCGAGTAATGCTAATTCTGATCTGCAAAGGCCTTTTGGATTCATCAGCCATTTTGTTAGGATTTTGTGTTTGCTCTGTTCCTGGAGCTTGAGCCTGTTAAATCCCTTGATTTCACAGGTGCGAGAGCTGGAGGCAGAACTGGAAGATGAGTGCAAACAGAGGGCTCTTGCTGTGGCAGCCAAGAAGGAAATGGAGATGGATATGAAAGACCTGGAAGGTCAGATAGAAGCTGCAAACAAGGCTCGAGATGAAGCAATCAAACAGCTCCGTAAGCTCCAGGTAGGCACAGCAAATCAGCTGAGCTGCTTTCCCTCCTGCTGACAGTCTGTCAAGGGTGCTGCTTTTCGTTACATGCATTTGTAGTGTGAAGGCAAGAAGGAGTATCAGACTCAGCTATGCTGGCACACGTCACAGTATCTGGCCTGAACTTATCAGACGCTCAAAACTCCTCTCATCCTTTTGTTGCTAAGGAGTTAAGATTGTCCCCCACATACTTCTATTCTATAGTCATCATTTTCAACGCTTTGCGTAAGGATTTACTGAGGATTGCTTTTGAGGCTGAATCTTTAAAATTTATGGTTGTTTGTATCTTTGAATTTACTGATTTCAGCTCAGCTCTTGCTGATTGCTACTTCCTCTAGTTGAGGAAGCCAAAAATGCTGCAGAGAAATAGGAGGAGTAAATTTTAGTTGCTTTGAAAAAGCTCCAAGATGCCTATTCTTTTTAGATTGGCAAGAAGAATCCAGTACTTGTGTCAAGGATTTATTTCCCATTCCCAGAGAAATACTCCGTCTTTAGTAGAGGTCAGTTTTCCCAAGGCTTTCAGTGCCATGGCCCAAAGCTGCAGGAGTATGAGGCCATGGCAAGACCATGTAAAGCATAGAGCAAACTGCATTGCCTTTCTGCCCTGTCCACTCTATTCCTTGGCAATCCTACTTCAACTGAATGAGGGCTATTTTGGAACTTGGTCCAGGCGCTGGATGAGAAGGGAATGGAGATTAAAGCAAGAAATGCTGGTACCTAGCAGTAGCGGCTTCTCTATTCCCAGAGGCTGAGTCAGTTACAGAGTTCATACCTGATCTCTGTACACTTTCATGCAAGCACCTGAAATAAGTGATCTCATGATTAGTGGTATTGCGAAGATGCAGGTACAACTTAAATGCAGTTTCTCCAGCCTTATTCTTTTAGCATCTGAAGTCAAACTTGTGTGAATTAAGATATCAGTCTGTGTGAAGTGTCTTACGGGAAGGATAAGTATGTGCTTCTACGTTATATGTGCAAAATGGTGAATTGTGGTACTTCTACACTGAGAAGTTTCTTACCTTGAGTACTTGTAATAGGTTTTATCAGTCAATTTAAGTAAATAGGTTTGTTTTTTTCCAAGACAATTGCAAGAGCATTACCTATCTACTACAAAGGTATCTCTACTACCTCTACTAGAGGTTTTTTCCTACAAGAAATATACTAATAAATGAAGTGAAGTCTTCTAATGGGATATTTCTGATGAGGAGTGAGTGATGGAAAGATGAGAAAATGAAGGGTTTAGACTGAAAGAGGGTAGATTTAAATTGGATATAAGAAAGAAATTCTTCACTCTGAGGGTGATGAGGCACTGGCCCAGGTTGCCCAGAGAAGCTGTGGCTGCCCCCTCCCTGGCAGTGTTCAAGGCCAGGTTGGATGGGGCTTTGAGCAGCCTGGAAGGTGTCTCTGCCCGTGGCAGAGGGATAGAACTCTGATCTTTAAAGGTCCTGTCCAACCCAAACCATTCTATAATTCTATGAAAATAAGAACTGAAAATAAATATATTTAAGTGGAATGAAGCCACTTTAGGAGGAAGGTCTTGCCTCCTAAGGGCAAAAAAGCTTCAGAGCTACTAATAAATCTTGTGGTTGTCCTGCTGTATCATGGCTTATTCTTTCCTCTGCTCTCCAATTGCAGGCTGAAATGAAAGACTACCAGCGGGAGCTAGAAGAAGCCTGTGCATCCAGAGATGAGATCTTTGCACAGTCCAAAGAAAGTGAAAAGAAGCTCAAAGGTCTTGAAGCAGAAATACTCCAGCTCCAAGAGGTGAGATTGAAATCCAAGAAATCTGTTTTTCTTTCTAGAGAAAAGGGGAAGGCCAGAGTGTGTTTGTTTTTTTTTTTTTTAAAAAAAAAGTAAAAAGCCATCCAGTGAGTTGAACAGAAAAGTGGGAGCCTGGAGATGTTTCTCTTCCTCACTGCCCCAGGTCATTAGTGAGCTTCTTATAGCTTTGTAGGAATCCTTCTAGTAGTCTGGACTTCCTTTCCCTGCCTGGGTAGCAGGGAAGCCTTACTACTGCTTAAACAGATTTCAAGCCTCACTAAAATTTGCAAGGTGGTTTGAGAGTCTCTGGAAGCTGTGGTGCACAGTTGTCAGTACTAAAACTGGTCACTGGAAGTATATAAAAACCTAACAATCTCTCCAGTACCTCAGTGGACCATGTAAGTCTGTGGAGGTTTATCTCTCTGCTGTCTGAGATCCTCATCCCTTTCTTTTACGGGCATCTGTTCCCTCATTGTTGGCAATTCATGTAAGAGCTCCAAGTCGTGCTACATATCGCTGTCACTTATCTCTGATTATCTCCGTTGTCTGCCACAAGGTTAAACGTTTGAGGTTTGAAGGCAACAGAGTTGCCTTGTGTGAGAGACGGCCTCTTTTTGCCCTGTTAGCTGCAAAGGTTGAAGCAATCACTCAGCTTACACTGCACTTAATGTTTGAGACTTTTACCTACAACTTACTAGAGCTTCTCCATGTCATTCTTTCACAGACTGCAAACTTGTTAGTCTTGCACTTGCAGTGCATTAGATTGTGTCCTTCTTGGTGAATGTCTGGGTGTTTCTACCACTCAATACAATTTCACAATACAAGATTCAGCGCTGTTATACTTTTGTGCTAAAAATTCATTTTCTATACTTTGCTTTCAGTCATGCTACATACTCTGTAGGAACCTAAAAAATTTGCTTAATTTAGTGCCCACGTTATACTTAATGAATTAGAGCATGTGACAGAACGGTTTTCTCCTCCTGCTTAGGGCTTGAATGTTACTGGCCTTTTCAGGGGACGGGGAGAAGTAAATTCATAGTAGTCATGTGGCAGTTACGGGAGGGAAAGATCAAGGTGATGCGTCCTGCTAGCTTTTACAGCTGTTGGTTCTGTTTATCCATTAAAAGACCTCAGCGATATCACACTTCACAGCATCTCCCAGAAGTTATTAGAAGGCATAATTGTTTGCAGAAGTTTTGAGATTCCTAATGCTGTAATGAATATTTCCTAAACCTTCACAGGAGTTTGCTGCGTCTGAAAGAGCTCGTCGTCATGCTGAGCAAGAAAGGGATGAGTTGGCTGATGAGATTGCAAACAGCGCTTTGGGAAAGTGAGTCATCAAATGTATTAATTGTGCATCTGAAGAACTTCAGGCACCAGCAGCTGCAGTTCTTGGTAGCCTGCTTGCAATTTCTGTATTGACCTGTTGTCCCGATAAAAATTCCTTCTTGTTACGAAGAGAATTGCTTACACAGTAGCTTCTCATTACAGTTTGGAATGTCTAAAGTATCAAAAGCAAAATAGCCAGTTGCTTTGTATCAGATCTGAGCGTGTCTTGACCCAAATACTTCTTTTCTAGGTCAGCGCTGCTGGATGAGAAGCGCCGGCTGGAAGCTTGGATTGCACAATTGGAGGAAGAGCTCGAGGAAGAGCAGAGCAACATGGAGCTTCTCAATGAGCGGTTCCGAAAGACCACGTTGCAGGTGAGTCCGTTGGTGGCAATGCTGTAGGGGCAATCTATGTTTCAGTGTGCAGATAAGTGGAGGATCTCAATAGCACCAAATGATCTTCTATCGTTCTCCTCTGAAAGGTTGACACGCTGAATTCTGAGCTAGCTGGGGAGCGGAGTGCTGCCCAGAAGAGTGAAAATGCACGGCAGCAGCTACAAAGGCAGAACAAAGAGCTGAAAGCCAAGTTGCGGGAACTGGAGGGATCCATGAAGTCGAAGTTCAAGGCAACAATTTCTACTCTAGAAGCCAAGATTGTGCAGCTAGAAGAACAGCTTGAGCAGGAAGCCAAGTAAGGAGAAAAAGGAAAAAAAAAATCTGTTTGCTTGTGTTTGCCATGTCTGAAACCTCTGTGCCTTAGGTTTTTGTAGGGCTGAGATATGAGCTTCCGGCAAAGGCATTGGGGTTTCTGATCAGGAAACCTACTGTTTGGGGGACACATATTGACAAGATATCTGCAAAGTAACTGGGGTTGAAATTTTCAGAAACTATTTGCTCCGTAACTAAAGCTGCTGAATTAACTCTGGACATTAACCAGGTTAATATGTTGACTGGTAGTCCCAGGATGCACAAGGTGATGCAGAAGTTTCTTGAGACAAGATGAAACATCGCCTTGAGACACCTGGTCTCTTTGGTTAGAGGAAGCCAGTTGAAGAGCTTAGGTGTGACAGCTTTAGTTGGTTGAGATGAATCCTGTACTCTGCAGAAGTCTTTCTGCAGTGAGCTCTTCCTGTCTATCCTTGTCATCTTGGTCCTCCAAATATATGTATTTGTTTTAAGCTAGTTCCTCCCAGAATCTGAAGGTCTTATAACAATCTTTTTTCTTTTTGTGCTTTTGGCTCTATGGGAGGAACATGTTACTGGTTAGCAATAACTCTGTAAGAAGCACCTTGATATCCCTCTTTTGAGCCTGCATACCATATTGGTATTGCTCCAGTGCTAAGGCTTCATGTTTTCAAAGCTGCATCCCAGCCAACCACCAGCACGCTAAAACTGTTGCTGCTGTTGATGGTGGCAGGCATGTTAGGAGAACTCAAGTATCAGTTACACCATGAGGCGAGAGCCTTTCAGAAGGAACAGATTTAGTCTTCCTGGCCTTCAAGTACTGGGACAAATGACGGCTTTTGATTATTCTAGGGAAAGAGCAGCTGCTAACAAACTGGTCCGTCGTACGGAGAAGAAATTGAAGGAAGTCTTCATGCAGGTGGAGGATGAGCGTCGACACGCAGACCAGTACAAGGAGCAGGTAGGTGGAAGGGCTTAGATTTTGAGGCCTATTTCTCAGAAAAGGTAAATAAAACCATACTTTAAGTAGAAAGGGCTTGCTAAGAAGCATGTTAATGAAAAGATGTTGGGGAATCTATCTTGATGACTAAACCACTAGAGTAGTTCCCAGTGGTCAAAACCTCCCCGTGATAGCTCTGATGTGACGGTCCGTTACGCAACCTGGTCTCCCAGACCCAGGAGCTCTGCAGTGTTTCCAGGAGCCCGGGCTGCAGTCTGCAGTGAGGCTGTGTTGTTTCATCTCCAGCTGGAGTGCTGGGTGGACAGGACATTGGCTAACTCCTGGTCGTGGCGTTGCAGCTGTCTAGTTTGATCCTGAGTCCCTGGGTTTATATTTCAGATGGAAAAGGCAAATGCCAGAATGAAGCAGCTCAAACGCCAGCTGGAGGAGGCTGAAGAGGAAGCCACACGTGCAAATGCTTCCCGACGTAAACTTCAGCGTGAGCTGGACGATGCCACAGAGGCTAACGAGGGCCTGAGCCGGGAGGTCAGCACCCTGAAGAACGGGCTAAGGTAGGTGGTGCCAGTGGCGGTGGGCAGGGTTTGTCTGAGCCCTCGTTTGCCCACAGACTCTCCGCAGTGCATCCTTGGGGAGTATCCAGCTGTGGCGCTGCTGGTGTTAGGGATGTTCAGCTCAGGAAGTGTGGGCTGGATGAGTGCTCGGTGTGGTGGATTGAGAACCGACTGAATGGCAGAGCTCAGAGGGCTGTCATCAGCGGCGCCGAGTCTGGTTGGAGGCCGGTAACTAGTGGTGTGCCTCAGGGGTCAGTACTGGGCCCAGTCTTGTTTAACTTCATCAGTGACCTGGATGAAGAGACGGAGTGTACCCTCAGCAAGTTTGCTGATGACACCAACCTGGGAGGAGTGGTAGATACACCAGCAGGCTGTGCTGCCATTCAGCGAGACCTGGACAGGCTGGAGAGCTGGGCAGAGAGGAACCTGATGAGGTTCAACAAGGGCAAGTGCAGGGTCCTGCACCTGGGGAGGAACAACCCCAGGCACCAGTACAGGCTGGGGCGGACCTGCTGGAGAGCAGCTCTGTGGAGAGGGACCTGGGTGTTCTGGCAGACGACAGGTTGACCATGAGCCAGCAGCGTGCCCTGGGTGCCAAGAAGGCCAATGGGATCCTGGGGTGCATCAAGAGGAGTGTGGCCAGCAGGTTGAGGGAGGTTCTTCTTCCCCTCTACACTGCCCTAGTGAGGCCCCATCTGGAGTGCTGTGTCCAGTGCTGGGCTCCCCAGTTCAAGAAAGATGAGGAGCTACTGGAGAGAGTCCAGCGGAGGGCTATGAGGATGGCGAGGGGACTGGAGCATCTCTCCTACGAGGAAAGGCTGAGGGAGCTGGGCTTGTTCAGCCTGAAGAAGAGAAGGCTGAGAGGGGACCTTAGAAATGCTGATAAATATCTGCAGGGTGGGTGTCAGGAGGACGGGGCCAGACTCTTTCCAGTGGTGCCCAGTGACAGGACAAGGGACAACGGGCACAAACTGAAGCAGAGAAAGTTCCAGCTGAACATGAGGAAGAACTTCTTCACTCTGAGGGTGACGGAGCCCTGGCCCAGGCTGCCCAGGGAGGCTGTGGAGTCTCCTTCTCTGGAGATATTCCAGCCCCGCCTGGACGCGGTGCTGTGCAGCCTGCTCTGGGTGACCCTGCTTGGGCAGGGGGTTGGGCTGGGTGACCCACAGAGGTCTCTTCCAACCCCCACCATTCTGTGATTCTGTGATTTTTCCAGTGGCTGGTACCAATCCCTTTTTTTCCCATACCCACTCCAGTGGGAATGTCTCAGCATTTTCCTTGAGAGCAGCTCTTGGAGATCAAGGTCTCTACCGAATACAGATGGGAGACAGCAGTGGTGAGGTTGCTGCAGAACAAAACCATCTCGGGGGTAGAGAGAGGCTTATAGGAGCGGCAGGAGGGGTGCAGCGCAGCGCTGCACAAACGAGTAGTTGGTATTATTTTAGAGACCCTGCTCTGTTTAGGACTTGGTCTGTGCTCGGTGCTTGTACAGAGGCAATATTTTAGGTTGCTTGGGACTTGCAAAATTAAGATGATGGTAAGCGCTAAGCAGGAATACCAGAATACCGGAATGTTTGCGCACAGCCTGTCTTCTCCTTGGTCAGAGAAGGGGTTTCAAGACCCTGTGTGTGAAATTTGCCCCGTGGCTGGGGGCAAAATGTTCCCCCATGGTTCAGTGCGGAGGTCTTCCCGGAGCAGCCACCAGCATGGGGCCGTGGGCTGTGGGCGAGCCACGACCCTTCATGGATTGTCTGGTTGCTGTTCGCAGGAGGGGGGGCCCCATCACCTTCTCCTCAAGCCGATCCGGGAGACGCCAGCTGCACTTCGAAGGGGCCTCGCTGGAGCTCTCGGACGAGGACGCGGAGAGCAAAGGCAGCGACGTGAACGAAGCGCAGCCGGCGCCCGCCGAGTAGAGCCCCGTCTGTACCCTGCTTCAGATATAGTTACAACTGCTTTTTTCCTGTAGTAAATAAAATGGAATTGTCTCTGTTCAGTGCATCTATTTTCCAGATACTCATTGTATAGCCATTTTATAAAGCATCATGTGAAGGATGGAACTTTTTTTTTTATCAACACGGAAACTTCATTCCCAGAGGGTAGGTGGTTGGGGCAGACCCGTCGTCATGACTATGCATGCTTTGTTGTACAGACAGCATCCTTCCGTTTCTCCTGTGCTCAGGTGGCCCGTGGCTGTATCGAGTCTGGTGGATCATTGAAGACCAAACTGCACCTGTATTTTTTTTTTTCTTTTCTCCTAATTGTTGTGATCAGCACACAATCAGCGAGTGAACTGTGAAAAGGCCTTGGGAAGTGTTAGAGGGAGATGTAGGGATGAATGAGTAGCGTCCATTTTTAACCTGCAATACCCTTTTGAAGTGTTCTCAGCACCTGCTTCATCAGTTAGCGTTCCTGCAGTACAGGCAAACTGAAACAGCGTCGCCGTTCCTCATCTGTACAGTACTTCTGCGTTTGTAGAGACCCGCTATCACCATGCCCGACAGATCTGTGTATATATTAAGGCTACTATAATGTGAACACTAGTGGAAAATAAACAGACAACACAGGCAAAATTAATTTATTAATTTAGGGCCGAGTGAGTTAGCCTTCAAGTCGCAGAGCCGAGCGGCTGCACGGTGCGTGGAGGCCGAGGCGGTGCGGCGGCTCCGGCGGGAGCGGCTCCGGGGCCGCGCGGGGCGGGTGCGGAGCCGGCGGTGACAGGGGTTCAGGGACGGATGTTGCCTGCCTAGGAGTTGACATGCCAGTGGATGTGAATCCTTTTTGTTGTTGTTGTGTTTTGGTTTTTTTTTTATTTTGAACAGTATTACAGCGAGTAGTTAGCATTCTTTTTGTTTAAATAGCTGAAAAACTAACATTACAGAAAGTGCCTTAGACACTACAGTACTAAGACAACGTTACATATATAATTTGCCTATATAACAATGATTTAATGTATTAATTTTGACTGTGCTTCATATCACGTACCTCTCTAGTCCAAGTGGTATTATTGATATTAGTGACAATGAATCAGTGTTAACCAGGAACCTTCCTCTGCCACATACTCAAAAACCGTGGATTTCCTTTTTTGGTTAAAAGCTTTAACATCTGTCACAAAGGTTTTGTTGTGTGTGTTTGGATACTTTTAATCAAACTGGCTGTTGACCACCAGGCATCTGACTGCAAATATCTTGTTTTCTTGTATACCCATATTTCTAGACAATGATTTTTGTAAGACAATAAATTTATTCATTATAGATGTGGCCGCCTGCTCTGTTTACTTACAGGAAGAGCTATCTCCTGAGGCTGGCGTAGACCTTAATAAACAAGAATATGACTGGAAGCTGCATTTACCCTTCTTCCGCTTTTGTTTGCTCAGGGTTTTTTTTCTCTTTTGACCTAAACACAGTGTAAATGGCCTGGTCAGGGCTGAGCCTTTGTGTTGCCATTAGAGTCCAAAGTCCCCTCCTGCTGACCTGCAGGGCTGGGACCCAGGCAGAGGCACCATGGCTGCCTTCAGCGAAGTCTGGGCTTTCTGCTGGGCGGTGGAATCTCCTGTTTCGGAGGTCCCAGTGTGCAGTACCTGCTCCCCTGGCCCAAGGTAGTGATGGTGTTGGGTAAGGCCAAGGCTGGCACTGGTGCCCTGGGGCTGGTCCCTGCACAGAGAAGGTGGACCAGCGTGGGGAGCTGATAGGAGCAGGGAAATGGTGGACTTAAAACTGGAGTGAGAGGAGAGGGGTGGGGGAGAGCAGGAAGCCTCTGCCTGGGCTCTACAGTCCAGGGCTGCTGTCAGTGGTCCCTCTGGTCCCAGCAAGCCTGGGCTGAGGGAGCCTCCAGCACCGAAGGGCTGCTGGGGACCAGAGCTGATCCCAGGCACCCGCTCCTGGAACCCAGTTCAGTCAGGGGTACCGTTACCTCAGGTGTCTCCTTCAAGGCAGTGGCTGCTGCTCCTCCTGCTGTGAGGACCATACTGGGGAGGGGGCAGGGGCTGCTGAAGGGCTTTTCCCTGCCTCTCTCATGGCTTCCATACCTCAGGGCAGGGGTTGGGCCACTACCAGGCACAAACACAGGCTGGGCAGAGAATGGGAGCGAGAGCGGCCCTGAGGAGAAAGGCTTGGGGTGCTGCTGGGTGAGAAGCTGGACACGACCCAGCCGTGTGTGCTCACAGGGCAAGGGGAGGATTCTGCCTCTCTGCCCCATGCTGGTGAGACCCCCCGGGGTACGGGGCTTGGGAATGTGAGGGCCCGGCTGATGAGGATGCGGGTGAAGCTCCAACCAGGAGGTTGCCCAGTGTGAGTCGGTCAGCCCCATGCATTACGGCTGCCTCAGCTAAGAAAAAAAAGGAGGGTAACTGTCACAGGTGATTCCCTGCAGAGGGGAACAGAGGGCCCGATCTGCTGACAGGACCCATCCCAAGGGAAGTCTGCTGCCTCCCTGGGGCCCGGGTCAGGGATGTTGCTTGGAAACTCCCTGGTCTGGTGTGATCCTCTGACTGTTACCCCCTCTTGGTAATGCAGGTTGGTGGGGACAAGATCGCGGAGAGAAGTCCCAAGGCCATCAAAGGGGACTTCAGGGCACTGGTCAAGGGATCGGGGGCACAGGTGGTGTTTTCCTCCATCCCATCAGTGGCAGGGAACAGCACTGAAAGGGGAGGAAAGCTCACCTGGTTAACAGGTGGCTCAGGGACTGGTGCCTTCGGTTGAATTTTGGCTTCTTTGATCATGGGGAGGTGCACACAGCACCGGGCCTGCTGGGGACAGACGGAGTACAGCTGTCTCAAAGGGGAAAAAGGATTCACTGAGAGGGCTTTAAACAAGGTTCCAAGGGGGATCACATCGCTAGGGATGAGCCCAGGTGTGTCATGGTAGGGTCAGGGGGAGATCGACAGCCCAGCTCAAGTGCATCTACACTAGTGCACGTAGCATGGGCAATAAACAGGAGGAGCTGGAAGCCATTGTACAGCAGGACAGCTAGGTCGTCATCACAGAAATGTGGTGGGACAGCTCGCATGACAGGCATGCTGTCATGGATGGCTACAGACCCTGCTTCGGCGGGGGGGGGGGGGGGTTGGACCAGATGACCCACAGAGGTCCCTTCCAACCCCCACCACTCTGTGATTCCGTGGGAGCCCTGCATCCAGCTCTGGAGCCCTCGGCACAGGACAGACCTGGAGCTGGTGGAGCGGGGCCAGAGGAGGCCCCAGCAATGATCTGAGGGCTGGAACCCCTCTGCTGGGAGGAAAGGCTGGGAGAGCTGGGGCTGTTTAGCCTGGGGAAAGGAAGGCTCCGGGGACACCTTAGAGCAGCCTGAAGGGACCTGCGAGAGAGCTGGAGAGGGTCTTGTGACAAGGGCATGGAGTGATAGGCCAAGGAGTGATGGCTTCAAGCTGCAAGAAGGGAGGGTTTGATTGAACGTGAGAAAGAAATTCTCCACTCTGTGGGTTGTGAGGCCCTGGCCCAGGCTGCCCAGAGAAGCTGTGGCTGCCTCCTCCCTGGCAGGGTTCAAGGCCAGGTTGGAGGGGGCTTGGAGCACCCCAGGCTGGTGGAAGGGATCCCTGCCCATGACATGGGGGGCTGGACCTGGATGACCTGTAAGGCCCCTTCCAACCCAGACCATCCTATGGTTCCATGAACATGCAGAAGGCCCAGGCTCTGTGCAAGAACAGCATCCTCTTACTGGGGATTTTTTAAGGGGAGGGTGTTCCTGCTCCCCCGAGGAGGGAGCTGGTCCCAGGGTGGGGGGAGCTGTGTGGCCTCCCCCTGCATGGCACTGGGGCTCTGGCGGGAACTGGAGGCCTCCGTCGCTTTGCAGGCTCTTCCCAAAAATCAGATCTTGAGGTCCAAGACAGTCGGTGCCATAGAGGGAAGGCGCTTGCTCAGCCGCCGCTCCCCTCTCTGCGCAGAGGGAAGGGGGAGGTAACACTGCAAGGGAAAGGCAGCAAGCGCTTCGCAGCGGCGCACAGCAGCATCGCTACGTGACAAAACCACGGCCACTGCCACCGGTTCTGCAAAATCCACTGATTTCACATTAAAAGACCTTTATTTTTGGAAGATGGCGGTAATTTGGGTTTGGGTTTTTTTTTTTAAAAACCCTTCACGATCTGTGTCACCACGGTCGTATGGTACACTGTCCTACTGCAACATGCCATATAGATTTCAAATAAATAAAGCTACAAAGCCCAAGTTATGTACAAAGATCTTCGGCAAAGATAATTATGTTTACAAACCTATGTACAATAAAACAAATGTAAACAGTCAAATGCAGCAGAGGATGCACAGGAAAGGACGACCATACAAACCCTGACGGTGAGGGGGGGGCTTCCCGCCTCCCCTCTGCTGGGGCCGATGGTTTTTTTCTCAGCACTTGTAAATAAACCAGCTTGGAGCTGCAGAGCCAAGTGAACGCGACGGCCCCGAGCGGGAATGAAGATTTCTAAACCCACAGATCAAACCCCGGCTGGGTTTGCTGGTTCTTTGTATAAAATCCACCGACTCCGAGGCACACGGACAGAGAACTCGCACAAACACGTTGCTCGAAAGACCCACGAGGTACACGCAGTCACCCAACACTGTCGCAGAAGCACGCAGGTGACGCTGTGAGATCCAGTCCTATATTACACGGATCGGAACAGGGGTGGGGTGGTGGCGGGGTCCCAGGAGGGGGCTTTGTGGATTTGTGGCTTCCTAACGCTCTGGCGGAGTTCCCAGTGTGGCGGTGCGTGGATGTTTGCCTGACGAAGGCACCGGGAGCACGCTCCAGCCGCTCGCTGCGTTGCTGCACAGGTGGGGGAGCACCGAGGGGCCGCTTCAGCACGGCTCAGCCGCGCCAGCACCCAGCAAGGCAGGCGATGTTCTGACTGACGAGTGCTGGGCACGGGACCGTAACCCCCGCGCCCCCAGCCCCTCCATCCCTCCCCCCCGTAGGGTCGCGCAGCTCAGCCTCCCATGCCCACTCCAACCCACGGCCACGCGCTGGCCCCGCAGTGATTTATTAAGCTGTGGTAACTGAGTCATGGACCTGATTCCTGTCCAAAGAGCCGCGGCGCAGCCTCAGCCAGGGGTCTGAGGTCTGAGCCTTACCGGGAGGGCAGCAGCTGCCCGTCCTGAGCAGCAAGATGCTGGAGCAGGCAGGGAGAAACGCTGCCAAACCTAAGTTAGAGTAGAGATACGGTGAGGGGCTGAGGACCGCCAGGCCGAGCAAGACTCCTGCAGCCCGTGAAACAGACCACTGCGGGTGGCAGCTTGGCAGCGCGGGGTATGGGGCCAAGGCAGAGAACGTCCGCTACAGCGACAGGAGAAAACAAACTGTATTAATGTGACATGGAGGGCCATGAGCTCAGGGTCTCCTCGGGCAGCAGGGCGCAGGTCGTGTTCCAGCGGGGCAGGAATGGGCAGCAATCGGGAGCCGTTCTTCTCGTGGTGGGCTGAGAAAAGCATCCTCAAGTCCGAACACGACCTCCTGCGGGCTCATACGCTCTGGGGGAGCATGCCAGGCGCTGAGGACGGTCGAGAGGCTCCCAGTCCGGGGGGACCTTGATCAAAGCCGTTTACTGCCCTGAGGAGCAAGAAGAGACAGGCCGGTAAGTGATGAGCCCCAGGAGATGGCACCGCTCACCCCTCCCGGCCCCAGCAGCTGGAGAACAGACCCCTCTCCTCCCCTCTCACCTCACCCTGGCTGTACGATGGCTGCAAGGCCACTGTGACCACAACAGGGCTCCCATGGCTGCACCCACCCGCAGCCAGGGACAGGCGCAGGTGGGTGCTCACCCCGCTGCCTGGAGGTGGTGGGTGCTGCCTGATGACCACCCCAGGAGGACAAGCAGCTCCTGCGCAGACCCCAGGCCCCGACGTCGGGATCTGGGCAGCTGAGGGGCCGGGCACAGCAGCGCTGCAGGCTCGCTCCCCACGGCCAGCTCCCCTCCCCTCTTCACGGATGCTGGTGGGCTGTGAGAGGAGAACATGGGTCTGACAGCTTTTCCATCTCTACTCCGTTCTGGCTTTGGCAGATCTTCTGTGATCAGGCTCAACACACAGCGTCTGCCCAGGCTCACCATCTGCTGATCATCACCACCACCACAGCCTTGACAACCAGAAGCGATGGCATCCCCATATCAGGACAGCACGTCCACCCCCACTGTTGTCCCAGAACCAGCACCCTGCCCTCACAGTCGGGTTTGTAATAACAAAGGCGAGGGAGAACTCCCCCAGCCCTGCAAGGTCCCTACCTCGACTTCTGCTGGCTCCCAAGTGCTGCCTCTGCAGCCCTTCACCAGCTTCGCCCGAACCACCGGCACCCCAGAAGATGCCATTGAGATCCCTCCTGGCAGAGCTACGTTTGGGAGAGGGGACACCTGAGGAGACAGCCTCTGTTGCCCAGAGCTGCGAGCTGCGGTGAGTAGAAGCAAGAAGGAAGAGAAGCCGAGGGCTCTCCTGACGAGCTCAAAGCCAAGCCAGGAGCCGGCAGCTCCGGGGTCCCAGGCTGCGCCCACTCCGCGGAGCACATCCCACTCGCTACCGTCACTGCCCACGGGACCGAGATGCCACCAGCCCACGCGCGGTGGCTCACGACTGCATCCCCGGGCAGAGCAGCGCGGTTTCCGCACTCCTGTTCCTGTGCTGCGCACATTCACCGGTGACCTTGCAGCTCCTGCGTCAGGGATGAAAAAACCCCACCAGCAACCCCAGAGGCTGCTGCCGTTGCACTGGGCAGTCACAAGCTCCTTCCATGAAGAGCTAAAATCCCGACTGTCGCTAGCAAGAACAGATTCCCATCGTAACGAAGCTCGCTGCCGCAGGGAGTCAGGCTGTTTCCTTTCCCCATAGAATCTCAGAATGGTGGGGGTTGGAAGGGACCTCTGTGGGTCACCCAGCCCAACCCCTTGCCCAAGCAGGGTCACCCAGAGCAGGCTGCACAGCACCGCGTCCAGGCGGGGCTGGAATATCTCCAGAGAAGGAGACTCCACAGCCTCCCTGGGCAGCCTGGGCCAGGGCTCCGTCACCCTCAGAGGGAAGAAGTTCTTCCTCGTGTTCAACTGGAACTTCCTCAGCTTCAGTTTGTGCCCATTGCCCCTTGTCCTGTCGCTGGGCACCACTGGAAAGAGTCTGGCCCCATCCTCCTGACACCCACCCTGCAGATATTTATCAGCATTTCTAAGGTCCCCTCACAGCCTTCTCTTCTTCAGGCTGAACAAGCCCAGCTCCCTCAGCCTCTCCTCGTAGGAGAGATGCTCCAGTCCCCTCACCATCCTCGTAACCCTCCGCTGGACTCTCTCCAGTAGCTCTTCATCTTTCTTGAACTGGGGAGCCCAGCACTGGACACAGCACTCCAGATGGGGCCTCACCAGGGCAGAGTAGAGGGGAAGGAGAACCTCCCTCGCCCTGCTGCCCACACTCCTCCTAATGCACCCCAGGAGCCCATTGACCTTCTTGGCAGCCAGGGCACACTGTTGGCTCATGGTCACCCTGCATCCACCAGGACACCCAGGTCCCTCTCTGCAGAGCTGCTCTCCAGCAGGTCCGCCCCAGCCTGTACTGGTGCCTGGGGTTATTCCTCCCCAGGTGCAGGACCCTGCACTTGCCCTTGTTGAACCTCATCAGGTTCCTCTCTGCCCAGCTCTCCAGCCTGTCCAGGTCACACTGAATGGCAGCACAGCCTTCCGGTGTGTCTATCACACCTCCCAGTTTGGTGTCATCAGCAAACTTGCTGAGGGTACACTCAGTCTCTTCATACAGGTCATTGATGAAGAAGTTGAACAAGGCTGGGCCCAGTACTGACCCCTGGGGGACACCACTAGTTACTGGCCTCCAACTAGACTCAGCACCACTGATGACAACCCGCTGAGCTCTGCCATTCAGCCACTTCTCAATCCACCGCACCGAGCACTCCTCCAGTCCACACTTCCTGAGCTTCCCTATAAGGATGTTATGGGAAACCGTGTCGAAAGCCTCGCTGTTAAACACCCACACTAGCACAGCCTGGCTCAGAGCAGGGAGAAACCACCTTTCCCACCTCCTCCCCATTGAGCTGGAAACTTCAGCTCCCATTCGAGCATTGCCTTGACACAGGGAGGTGCCTCCCTGGCTGCACGCAGTAAAAAGCTGCTGGAAGAAGCTCAGGGGCAGACGTATCTCACTGTCTACATTTGGATGACGGGCCATGAAGCCAACCTGATCCTGACACCACTCTGCAAATTAGTTAACAGCTCGGAAGCACCTCTGACAAGTAGGACGGGGGGGGGAAACAAAACCAAACAACAACAAAAAAAAACAACCCAAACTGGATTAAAACGTGGTACTTTGCTCCCTTCTGAAAGGATCAGAGAAAAGTGGCATTCCACGTCAGCAGCCTGGGTGTGCTCAGGTCTGATGAGCTGCGTTCAAACCCAGCTCTACAGCTCTGTCACGTTTCCTGCACTAAACTCCGGGCTGCTCTTTCACAGAATGGTTTGGGTTGGAAGGGACCTTCAGAGGCCATCTAGCCCAACCCCCTGCAGTAAGTAGGTGCCCAGTGACAGGACAAGGGGCAACGGGCACAAACTGAAGCAGAGGAAGCTCCAGCTGAACACGAGGAAGAACTTCTTCACTCTGAGGGTGACGGAGCCCTGGCCCAGGCTGCCCAGGGAGGCTGTGGAGTCTCCTTCTCTGGAGATATTCCAGACCCGCCTGGATGCGGTGCTGTGCAGCCTGCTCTGGGTGACCCTGCTTGGGCAGGGGGTTGGGCTGGAGACCCACAGAGGTCCCTTGCAACCCCTACCATTCTGTGATTCTCTGAAATTAAAATACATTAAACAGAGGAACTGTGAAAAATAACAAATAAAGTATGCTGGATGACTCCTGGCTAACCTCCCAGAGGAGAGAGCGGGGAAGAGAAGTCCTTGCGCCCGGTCTCCAAGGTCTCCGACAGTGCCGGGAGGAGCACACGCATCGCTCCAGCCTTCAGCCGCTCTGCCCAGGCCTGACACAGGCGCGGGGCTCCTGCATGCAGCTGACGCTGCCCGACAGCCTGGAGACCTGCCCACAGCCATTAATCCCAGCCAGATCACTTGCCTGCTGCTTCTGCCTCATTTCGCCATCCCTCAGACCCGACCCACTCTGTGGGGCCCGCGCTGCGCCCTTGCTCTGGGCTTCCTAAGAAACTGGGCTCAGGGGTGCTTCACAGGGAGCCGAAGCCCCAGTCCCTGCTGGGAACAGCCCCAGCAGTGGTTTCTGATGGATGTTCCTGACTGCCTGCCCGTGCAGTGGCGTGGACCTTGTGCCCGTTTCCAACTGCTCTCTCTGCCCTGTGATTGCTAAAGACAGATTTTTACATATTAATCTTTATTCCAAGCTGTATTTTGTGCTTGGCACCTTATCTCCAAGACTCTCTCAACTCTAAGTATCCAACAAAGCCTCAGCAGAAAATTCTCCTGTTGCTGAATAGCCCAGGCTGAGGAGTAAATGGATGGGCTCAAAGCATGCTTGGAGACCAGCCCCCCAATAAAACAAAAGGAAAAGGGAGTTTTCAGGCAGGGCAGTGCTTTGAAACACACCGCTTACCCTCCCAAGCAGCAGTAACAGCACAAGGAGGCAGAGGAACGCCCAGCACGGAGATGCAAGGAGGAAGATGGGGACAAGGCTGTGGCAGATGAAGCTGGCAGGGACCTGCACCTTTCGACAGCACAGGGAACCCTCCGCGCTCCCTCGAGAGGCAGATGAGGGAGACGAGCCAGACCCTTGGATGCTGGAGGTGGTGGCTGCACCGAGCCCCTGTGCTCAGGATCCCACCACAGAGCCCGGGACCCCGGGGTCTGCGCAGGCTGCTTCCAGCTGGCACGGCTGTGGCGGGCAGGGACGGTGGCACCGAGCCGGAGCACTGCTGTCTCGACGCGCACGCTGCTGATCACACCGTCCTCCGCCCCTGCTCTGCAACCCTGGCCGGCTCCCAGCACATCTGTGCCTTTGTTGGCTTTCCCATTGGCCAGAACCACGGCAACCGAGCATCGACAAGACGACAGCAACGAAACGTCGAAGGAAAAACACGACCAAAGGGCAAACTAACTTTCAAAATTCACTAAATTAACAGCAGGGATACTTCATCCTGTATCTCTGATGTGACTGATTCAATCAGAACCATGCATGTATTTGAAGAACTATTGATTAGATCAAGAAAGCAAGCAGCACTCGATCTTATGTTTGCAACAGGTCACAGCAGCAGAGGAGTTTATCTAAAGTAAGGAGAAAGAGAGGGATTGCGGCCTCAGGCTTTGATCATGGACCATTAGTTTGTAACGCTGAGAGAACTACCCCATGCAGTTAGCACAACCACCGACTCTGCACCTCCAAGCACCGAGTTAAAAGGCATGCAGCTTATCATTGCAAATGAATTGATTTACCCATGACCAAGGTGGGGAATATGACCTTTTCACGCCTAGTGGAGAAAAATTGAAACAGTTTATGCACACGATAAAGACATTCTTGGCCATAGCCCTGAACACAAGGAATGGGGCAAAGCAAAGGTGTTCAGCTGAACCTCACCAGACCTCTCCCCTTCCACCTCTGCCCGGGCAGACGAGGGGTCCTATTTCAGCGACAACCAGCACTCCCACCATACTCCACGGCCGCAAGCGCGTGACCCAGATAAAACCCTGGAGCATTGCAAAGCACGTTACAGGACATGGGATTACTCACCTGCATCCAAGGTACCCACACGTCCCTCTTTTCCAGGAAAACTTTTTCATAAGGCGGACTAGGGAACGGGAAGACCGCCCTGCTTTCACTGCCTGATGTATTACGATCAGCGTTGGGGTAACTGTGTGCACTGTGTAAATATCCCTACGTGCTTCACGGGACTGCTACAAGTGTGCAAGCAGAGGTGCTTCTCACATTCAAACCTGAGCTTGTTTGAATAAAACAAAGCCCAGCAGATTGACCAAAATAACCTAAGCATAAACACCATCTACAAGGACTTTGATAAGAGTGCAGGCAGGGGAGTGGGGGAGCAGTGAACACGGAGTTCATGCCTCAAGCAACAAACACTACATGCTGGCTCACATGCTGCCTCAGCTCTGCTGTTCAAGTGCCAAGGCTCTTCAGAGCCCATCAAAGTCAGAGCCATTTTGTTCCCCAACTGGATCGAAGTTAATAACCAATTAAGAAATATTACAACACCAAAAAAAACAAGTATCTATTCGAGAACATCCTCAGGTGCTGTTCGGCCATGCCCGGGCATCCGAACAGTAACAGCACATTCCTGAAGGAACAAGTCTGCAGGAATCTAATCTCACAGCAGACACTGAGTTTTGAAAAAGTAGGCAAGTCCTGACTCTTCCAATTCCCCAGCAAAGCCTCGCTGCGGGCCCAGCTGTCCTCCAGGCCTCTGCTAAAGTGATACTCCCCTATGTCAGCTCCTGCCCATCGCTGTCTTCGGCTGCCTGCTCAGCTCCGCTCAGCAAGCAAAGAGCAGATGTTTGACAGGAGATGGAGACTGGCCAAACACTTTAACCAACAAAATGGCAGAGGAAGGAAAGTAAGTGGAAATGTAATGCTACAGCTGAGTTACCTCTGTCCCATTCCCACCACCCAACAACGGGCTGCTCTTTAGGCAGTGGCTGCAGATGGGATGGCATCTACAATCACATGTGGCTGTTTCAGGCTCCAGCAACAATGAGGGGCAGGGAGGAGAGTACAGGGGCTGGGGAGAGAGGAGGAGAGGGGATAAGCAAGGCATGCCTTGCCTCAGCCCCTCGTGCCCAGCCACCGCCGCATGCTCCAGGTCCGACTCCTGCCAGCGCAGCTGGAGCTGGGTGGCTGCTGCAGCGTGCGGGCGTGATGGGGCTGACCACGTTGCGGTTCAGAGCTCGGTTCAGCTTACACGTGCAAAGTTGTACAGGTTTTACACGGCAGCCGCGGAGACGCGTGCCCAGCACAGACACTGCCATCAGCCCCAGCACTCAGAGACCTCCACAGGGGCAGCAAGATTGAGCAGGAGCCGATGCGGGGAAGAGGCACGGGCCATCCGCTGTCAACAGCATGTGGGCGCGCAGAGGAGGAGGACAGGACAGCAGGAATCTCTAACAACCTTCTGATAAGGACGTCAGTCATTTCCACCCCCTTTTCTAGCCCACTAACATCCTCCAGCTCTGCTGTAGAAGTTAGTTTTCAGGAGGGTGGGTTTCTAAACCTTTTTCAGCTACAACCTGCTGGTAACTCCAGGCAGCCAGCCCAGATAGCAAGTGTGATGACAATCCAGATCATTAAAAGTGACCCCACCCCACACAGCAATCAGCTTATTTGTCACACCACAACTCGATATAGCCATGCTGCCTCCTAAGAACAGCTATAATCTCTCCCTAGCAACTACCCTGACAGCTTGTACCTGAAATATCGCCCGTGCCCTGCAAGTGTGAGCTGCCGTGGTGATGCACAGACCCCAGCCAGCCTTGCAGTGCACAGATGACCCAAAAGTCTGTCCCATTTGCACAGGACACTGACTTTGTTATGTCTCTAAACTCTTCTTTTCCAAAACCAGCAAACAACAGTGACTCTAAAAAAACTCCGAATACCAGTTTCTAAGATGCAACTTGCCCCGCTACCCACGTAGCAACACAATTCAGCTCAAACAAGGATGATTGTAGGAAGCTCAGCTTGTCTGCTCTGTATACGGCACTCTTCAGGTCGGCAACTGCTCATTTACTTCTCCAAAATGAATTCTGTATTGAGGATGTGCGGAAAGCCCTGACCACGGGCGAGTCACGGGAGACACACGGGGTCGTTTCTCCTGTGAAAGCAGTTTCTGGCTTCACGGCTGACGCACAGCACAGACAGCATGGAAGCAGTTGCTCCCTCGATCAGCCAGAACTATGCCCTTAATGACGTTTTCTTTTTCCCCTCATAGAGGGGGAAGTAGAGCAAACAGGGCACCACCCTCCAAGCGAGCATTTGCTGCCTGCACTCAGCTGTTCTCACCAAGGGAACCTCCAGATTTGCCATCACGTACTTCCCCCATGTGAGCACACCAGTAGCTATGGCAACTCCACCGCTACTTACTTGAGATCCTTTCGAAGGGCACATTCACTTCACCAGCAGGTTTGCTGCCTCGGTTGATTTTTTTATTACCTGAGATGCAGCTGCCAAGAGATTCGGCAGCAGAGGGACAGGACAGGCACTGACACCCTGCCAGCTACGAGACAATCACGCTTGCTTTGCTCTTTGCTTTACAGAAATCAGCACTGTCACCCTCCCCATCCCCTTGAGACTGGCTCCACAATTTATTTGTCCTATAGGATGAAAGCTGTGGTGGGCTAAAGACAAACCAAGAATAACTTCTGCTCCAAGTAGCATCCTGAAACACACTCCCTTTCAGGATAAAAGCATATCCTTACTTACCCTTTGTCAAAGAAAGAAGTATGTCTCGGATGAGGGTACTTTGTGCCATTGCTGTTCATCACGCCGCTGTTAACATTCCCTGAAATGTAGGATTTCCGTGATGCCTGGTCCTTTGCAAAATTTCTGCAAGCAGCTAATTTGGATTCTAAGGCCTGTGAAAGGGGAAAAAAAAAATGACGTCAAAAAAGTAATACCTTTAAGAGGAAGTATTTTGCTGCTCAAGTTCAGGCTTTGTCATGACCCCAAGATCACCACGATCAGGAACCCAGTGTGATCACCTTTGGCGAAAGCTGAACTGAATGGGAACAAAGCTGTCATTTTCTCTGTCATCCAACCACAAAGGAAACCCACACAACGAGACGCTGACGCAGACTGCCACGCGTGACTCAGTTCCATCAGGGCTCAAATTTTACAACATATCAACACTCAATTAATTACCTAAAATAAGGAAGCCAATTCCTAGCAGAAGTTACCAAAACTTCCTGCTTCAGCAGCTGCAGTAAGGCTGGCATAAGCTAATCAGAAGTCTAAGACAGAGCCTAAAGCAGAATCCTCAAGTTTTGCGAGGGACTTTGTATTTGGGACTTTGTATTTGGAAATTCGAATTTTTTTCTCCAGGGCAATGCCTTCTAGCATTTCTTTCTTAATTTTGGCCTGCAAAACAAAGCCAGTTTCTTAAGTGCCATTGGTATGCTTCAGAACAAGAAGTGCTACAGCATCAGGTGAGGAACCCAAGGCAGCAACTAAGCCTGTCTCTGTGGTCTGTACCTCACCTGTACTACTTCGCAGCAAGCCTGGTGAGATCTTGTTCCCCTGTACAAGGTGACAGTCTCTGCCTCATCTGCTGACTCCTGCCAGAAGGGAGGCCAAAATCCTGATTCTCTCCTTCACTGCAGCACACCCCCTGCCCTTTCTGCTGTCTGTCACAAACTGAGGCTTTGCTTCAATAGCAGTCCGGTCTAGCAGAAAGTCCTTGCAACAATTTCTTACATCCACCCTGCGCATGGGAGCATTCATACACTTGCAAATGCATACAGCGGAGACAAAACCTCATCTCCCCAAACACGGGGCTTGGTCCCATTCCACGTAGAAAAATATTCCACTGATAAGACACTGGCATGCTATCACAAGTAAGTGAACACTACACAGTGTTCTAGAAATCCATGCAAGCTTACTCAGTGGCTATATAGGCAGATATATTGTGGTCAGCAGGTCGAGGGAGGTTCTCCTTCCCCTCTACTTGGTCCTAGTGAGGCCCCATCTGCAGTACTCTGTCCAGTTCTGGGCTCCCCAGTTCAAGAAAGATGAGGAGCTACTGGAGAGAGTCCAGCGGAGGGCTATGAGGATGGTGAGGGGACTGGAGCATCTCTCCTACGAGGAGAGGCTAAGGGAGCTGGGCTTGTTCAGCCTGGAGAAGAGAAGGCAGAGAGGGGACCTTATAACTGCCTAGAAACATCTTCAGGGTCGGTGTCAAGAGGATGTGGTCAGATTCTTTTCAGTGGTGCCCAGCGACAAGAGGCAACAGGCACAAATTGAAGAATAGGAAGTTCCAGCTGAACATGAAGAACAACTTCTTCACTCTGAGGGTGACAGAGCACTAGAACAGGCTACCCAGAGAGGCTGTGGAGTCTCCTTCTCTAGAGATACGCAAACCCTCCTGGACAAGGTCCTGTGCAGCCTGCTCTGGGTGACCCTGCTTCGGCAGGGGGCTGGACCGGGTGACCCACAGAGGTCCCTTCCAACCCCCACCATTCTGTGACCCTGTGAGATATAGATAACTACCTACCTCTTGGTCTCAAAGCACCTATCAGCTGGAAATAGCCTGTGTGATCTGTGCCAAGTGACTATCTCAGCTGCATGCAAGAAAGCTGAGGGGAAACTTCTTGCAGAGAAATGGAGTCTGAGGCTCAGGATGAGGCATCTTATGAGTAGCCAAAGCCACAGAAATGCTAAACATCCTCTAATCATTACTGAACAAATGCATGAGCTGGAATTTTGTACCACTGGCAGAGCGTGTGTCTCGGAGCAGGCTGGGAACAACCATGCTTATTTGGCATTTCCTGTCCTTGCAGAGTAATCACACGGGATTGTGCTTAAGCTCTCTAAATCCCCTGCAGACTCTTACTCACAATGATCCCATTTTAAACATGTCACTCCATAACCCCGAGTTATCCTGCTGCCCTTTCAAACCAGCTACGAGCTCACCGACTCCAAACATGAACAATGAGTTAATTTTTAATTTCAAACTTTGCTAAAACAACTCTCTGTACTGCAGCTATTGCTGTTCTCAGTGCTAACCACAAGAGACAGAGGAAAGCCAGCACCGGCGGCGAGACACGGAGGCTACCCATGCTTCCACTCAGAACACCAGCCACTGAGGCACGTCAACAAGCTTCTCATAACTCAAGAGTCGCCTTCATTCAACTGGAAAGCCTGGCATCCTAAACAACACTGTAACAGATGTTTAAACCACTTCTTCCTTGCTTATTGTGGTAATCCCTTTAAAGGCTCACGCATTTCACTTCCCCATCAACTACAGATGGGAACATTTGGCTTTCTCCTGATTTATTTTCTCACTTTCTTAGCACAGGCTTCTACTTTTTTTTCTGTTTTCAGCACCTGTTGCAGATCTCCCCAGGCATGATCTCAGCTCCCCTCCCATGACACACAGTTACTGTGCAGCAGGCACCCAGAGTCTGAGTGCCAGTTCTGCATCTGGGTCTCACTAGAGAGGAAGCCACAGGCCACACCTGAGGTAAGAACAAGTGGCTGACAGTGTCTAACCCCATACACCAAAGTGCTTGAGAAACTTCTTACTCCAAATATGAATTTCATCACCCAAAGTTGGAATCGGAACCTTAGTAATATGCTTTACAAATCAAGATCATTAAAAAAAATACATTATCACATACTAAACACTGAATATGGATGCTTTGGAAACTACAGCACAGGCCAAGACCTTGTGATTGTGCACAAGGATGAAAGCTCAGTGACAACCCCACCGAGACAGGAATACTTCAGTTCAGAGCACTCACCCCCACTTTCCGCAACAGATCTCCCACAATGTTGAGCGCAGATATTCTAGCTGAAGGAGTAAGGGGGCTGGTACCAAATCCATTTGGTATAGCTGCAAACACAGACACATTTTATTACCTGCTCCACTTCTCCACAGGTTTTTTTATTTTTTTTTTTTGTTTGTTTGTTTCAATTTCAATAAATCAACTCCAAGGTAAAAAAGTAAATCTAAAATCCTACTGCAGGCTATTCACACAATTACCCCACAATAACACGCAGACTACATGATCACTAGCCATGGAAAAACGAAAAAGCTTAATTCCTGTCCACTGCCCTCTTTCCCATTAGAACTACACACAGAGTTCTCGCACTCTCCATCTGCAAGGCTATTGCCCGCAATCCATCTAATCCAGCCAGAGCTTCCCATGGAATCTATTCTTTCTAATTTGAAAAATAACGTATTAATCCTTGCAGTTGTCCAGAGCCTTCCAGACAGGGAAGCAGACTGGACTAACACCCTGCTGCCTCATAGAGAAAACAAGACCCCCAAAAAGTATGTGTTGTAACAGGGGCAGTCTAGACTGTTTGAATTACTGCCCACCATTTACTCACCACTGCTGCTCCACATTTAAGCAGAAATATCAGCCACTGCACTTCCCTGCGATCTCAAAGGTCTTCAGAGCTCTGCTGCAGGCATCCACTGCAGAGCACAAACCCTTGCCCCGGTAAAAGCAGTATCTAAGCTTCACCGTCCTGCTTCTCCATGCTACTTACTGATTATACTCCTTAAATGCACCTGATACTGCCCCAGGATTTAAACACACCTGATCCAATGCAGGTGGGATCCACACCTACCTACACTTACTTCAAGTTCACCAACAAGCACCTGGCCTGAAATTGTTTGTTAACAAGCTGCAGGTACTGCCTAACAACTAGACACAGTTTCTACAAATTATACATTTTGGGGAAGGAAAACTATTTTCTGATCCTTTTCCAACAGGTGTAGCTGGCAAGGAGAGAGATGCCTGGACAGCCGAATCCATCTTTTCACAGTCTAGAGTCGGAGAACTGGGCGCTGACTTTCGGGTGACTTCTTGTTGCCTCTCCCGTACTGCTAGCTCTTGCCGTAAGTCTGAGGGTTGAAAGAATAAAAAACCCACACATCTTGGTGACCGAGTTCCCTAATAAACACTGTCTCTATTCATTTGGGAGGGATGAGGAGGAAACACTTTGCAACAACTCTGTATTAACTGCCTGCTGCTGGCTTTCTGCAGCAGCGAGAACCCCCACCTCAGGGCAGTCACAGCCCCAGACCATCACTACCTGTCACGTGTAAGCACAGCAGGTGACTTTTCCGCAGTATCTTCCCCATCTGTGGTGCGAGACCCATGGAAAGTGCGTTACGCGAACTGCAGCTGGTCACAAATGCCTGCGGAACTACACTTCGCTCTTGCTCAAACAGCGGTGGCGAAAAGGGAGGAATGACCCATTCTTACGATTCAAACTCCCCACATCATTCTTCCTGTTAAGCTGTGAGCTATCTGCAGACGTTCGCATTTTCAGAGCAGGGCTGCGGGAGGCCCCCGGCACGGAACAACTAAGCTATGTTTCAAGTTTGAGGTGGCAAGACAAGCAAGCAGCCCCAGTCTCTGTGCCTCTGTGCGAGCAGTGCCATGGGCAGATGAGGCTGAGCAACAGCTTTCCAGGCTAGCTCTTTCTGGCTGAGAGCTATCTGCAGACGTTCGCATATTTGGAGCAGGCCTGGCGGAGCCCCCTGCATAGAACCCCAAATCTACGTTTGAATTTTGAGAGGGAAAGACAAGCAAGCAGCCCCAGTCTCTGTGCCTCTGTGCGAGCAGTGCCATGGGCAGATGAGGCTGAGCAACAGCTTTCCAGGCTAGCACTTTCTGACTGCGAGCTATCTGCAGACGTTCGCATTTTCAGAGCAGGGCTGCTAGAGCCCCCTTGCACAGACCCCCAATGCTAAGTTTGAAGTTTGAGGTGGCAATACAAGCAAGCAGCCCCAGTCTCTGTGCCTCTGTGCGAGCAGTGCCATGGGCAGATGAGGCTGAGCAACAGCTTTCCAGGCTAGCTCTTTCTGGCTGCGAGCTATCTGCAGACGTTCGCATTTTGGGAGTAGGGCTGTCGCGGGCGCCCGGCACGGACCACCTAAGATACTTTTGAAGTTTGAGGGGCCAAGACAAGCAAGCAGCCCCAGTCTCTGTGCCTCTGGGCGAGCAGTGCCATGGGCAGATGAGGCTGAGCAACAGCTTTCCAGGCTAGCCCTTTCTGGCTGCGAGCTATCTGCAGACGTTCGCATTTTGGGAGTAGGGCTGTCGCGGGCGCCCGGCACGGACCACCTAAGCTACGTTTGAAGTTTGAGGGGGGAAGACAAGCAAGCAGCCCCAGTCTCTGTGCCTCTGTGCGAGCAGTGCCATGGGCAGATGAGGCGGAGCAAAAACTTTCCAGGCTACCTTTTTCTGGCTGCGAGCTATCTGCAGACGTTCGCATTTTCGGAGCAGGGCTGCCGGAGGCCCCCGGCATGGAACCCTCAGATATGTTTGAAGTTTGAGGGGGCAAGACAAGCAAGCAGCCCCAGTCTCTGTGTTTCTGTGCGAGAAGTGCCATGGGCAGATGGGGCTGAGCAACAGCTTTCCAGGCTAGCTCTTTCTGGCTGCGAGCTATCTACAGACGTTCGCATTTTCACAGCAGGGCTGTCGATAATGTCCGGCACAGAACCCCAAAGATACTTTTGAAGTTTGAGGGGGCAAGACAAGCAAGCAGCCCCAGTCTCTGTGCCTCTGTGCGAGCAGTGCCATGGGCAGATGAGGCTGAACAACAGCTTTCCAGGCTAGCTCTTTCTGGCTGCCAGCTATCTGAAGACGTTCTCATTTTCAGAGCAGGGCTGACGGAGGGCCCCTGCACGGACCCCCAAAACTACGTTTGAAGTTTGAGGTGCCAAGACAAGCAAGCAGCCCCAGTCTCTGTGCCTCTGTGCGAGCAGTGCCATGGCAGATGAGGCTGAGCAACAGCTTTCCAGGCTAGCTCTTTCTGGCTGCGAGCTATCTGCAGACGTTCGCATTTTGGGAGTAGGGCTGTCGCGGGCGCCCGGCACGGACCACCTAAGATACTTTTGAAGTTTGAGGGGCCAAGACAAGCAAGCAGCCCCAGTCTCTGTGCCTCTGGGCGAGCAGTGCCATGGGCAGATGAGGCTGAGTGTCTTGGTTTCGGCTGCCGCCGGCAACAAAAGCGCCACGCGGCCGCCCCTCCCCCCGCCGGCGTGCGGAGGAGAATGAAAAGAAAGAGGCAGAAACTGGTGGGTCGGGATAAGGGCAGTTTAACAGAACAGCAAACAGAGGGAAAACAGGAACAACAACGATACAAATAAGGAGAAAACACAACCACGAACCGTACAACAGCCGCTCTCCCGAAACCGGACCGGCGCTGCGCCCGCCCAAGCTGCGATTGCGTTCCTGCCGCGCCGCTCCCCCCCCCACCGGAACCCAGTGTGACGTCACATGGTATGGAATACCGGGCTCTGTTTGGCCAGGTGGGGTCAGCCCTCACCCCCCCGGCTGTGCCCCTTCCTGGATTCCGGTGAAAATTAACCCTGTTCTGGCCAAACCCAGGACATTATCCACCCCTTATTCCATACCATCTACGTCATGCCCAGGTCCCCCATTGTCCAGTTGATCACCACCACTTCTCCTGTCTCCAGATATCATTCCTTTAGTCTATGGATCATCACTCTAAAGTGTCCATTGAGTTCATTTAATCCATGACTTCAGGCTCCATCTGTCGTTATGGTCTTCCGTGGCAGGGGAGGTGATGTGTGGTGATGGGCGGTCACTTGCTGCATCCGGAGCTCACGGCTGATGTATGTGGTGCGGCCCGTGCCCACAGTCTGCAGGAGATGTTGATCTTGATGAAGTTGCTGAATGCCAGTTGTTGAAAACCAGGTCCAGTTCCATCATTGCTGTGCTCTGCTAGGTTTTCATCGAAAAAGTCCATCCTTCTTTAATCTGGACGATTCTTACTATGCTACTACTGGTACAAAATATAACAATTATAACAGTGATAACAGACAGTGACAGGGTTATTTAACAATTAACTTTATACAATTTATTTATGGACTATTCTCGCCCAAAATTAAATCCCCATGAGGTACACATCGGACTTCCCCATCCTTCCGCATTACCCACCAGGTACACCCAGGTCCTTGAGCAAAAGCAATCCCGCGGACGGGCTTGCCTTTGCCCGAGGCAGGACTAACCCAAACCGTCTTCCCTAACATGTTCCGCATGTGCACTACAGGGACTTTATCCCCTTCTACGGGGCGCTGAGGTTTTGACTGGGCAGGACCAGCCCGGTTGGTGGACCCTCTGGTGTTAACCAACCAGGTGGCCTTTGCTAAATGGGTATCCCAATTTTTGAAAGTCCCACCCCCCATTGCCCTCAAAGTGGTTTTTAGCAGCCCATTGTAACGTTCGATCTTTCCAGAGGCTGGTGCATGGTAGGGGATGTGATACACCCACTCAATACCGTGTTCTTTGGCCCAGGTGTCTATGAGGCTGTTGCGAAAATGAGTCCCGTTGTCCGACTCAATACTTTCAGGAGTGCATGTCGCCACAGGACTTGTTTTTCCAGGCCCAGGATGGTATTCCGGGCAGTGGCATGGGGCACAGGGTAGGTTTCCAGCCATCCGGTGGTGGCCTCCACCATTGTGAGCGCATAGCGCTTGCCTTGGCGGGTTTGTGGCAGTGTGATGTAGTCAATCTGCCAAGCCTCCCCGTATTTATATTTTAGCCATCGTCCTCCATACCACTGAGGCTTTACCCGCTTGGCTTGCTTGATTGCAGCGCATGTTTCACATTCATGGATAACCTGTGCGATAGTGTCCATGGTCAAGTCCACCCCTCGGTCACGAGCCCATCTGTATGTCGCGTCTCTTCCTTGGTGGCCCGAGGTGTCATGGGCCCACCGAGCTATAAAGAGTTCACCCTTATGTTGCCAGTCCAGATCCACCTGAGCCACTTCAGTCTTAGCAGCCTGATCTACCTGGTGGTTGTTTTGATGTTCTTCAGTGGCCAGACTCTTAGGGACGTGGGCGTCCACGTGACAGACTTTTACAGCCAACTGCTCTAGCCGGGCAGCAATATCTTGCCACAATGGGGCAGCCCAGATAGGTTTGCCTCTGCGCTGCCAGTTGTTCTTCTTCCATTGCTGCAGCCACCCCCACAAGGCATTGGTCACCATCCAAGAGTCAGTGTAAAGATAGAGCACTGGCCACTTCTCTCGACTGGCAATGTCTAAAGCCAGCTGGATGGCTTTCACCTCTGCAAACTGGCTGGACTCACCTTCTCCCTCGGCAGTTTCCGCGACTTGTCGTGTAGGGCTCCATACAGCAGCCTTCCACCTCCGCTGCTTCCCCACAATGCGACAGGACCCATCCGTGAACAGGGCATACTGTTTCTTATCTTCTGGCAGCTGGTTATACAGTGGGGCCTCTTCAGCACGTGTCACCTCCTCCTCTGGCGATGCTCCAAAATCTTTGCCTTCTGGCCAGTCCATGATGACCTCCAGAATTCCTGGGCGACTGGGGTTTCCCATTCGGGCACGCTGGGTGATCAGAGCGACCCACTTACTCCACGTAGCATCGGTGGCATGATGCGTAGAGGGGACCCTCTCTTTGAACATCCAGCCCAGGACCGGCAATCGTGGAGCTAGGAGGAGCTGTGCTTCAGTGCCGACCACTTCTGAAGCAGCTCGAACGCCTTCATATGCTGCCAGAATCTCTTTTTCAGTGGAAGTATAGCGGGCCTCAGATCCTTTGTATCCCCGGCTCCAGAACCCCAGGGGTCGACCTCGAGTCTCCCCTGGTGCTTTCTGCCAGAGACTCCAGGTTGGGCCATTCTCCCCGGCTGCGGTGTAGAGCACGTTTTTAACATCTTGCCCTGACCGGACTGGACCAAGGGCTACGGCATGAACTATCTCCTGTTTAATTTGTTCAAATGCCTGTCGTTGCTCAGGGCCCCATTCAAAATCATTCTTGTTCCGGGTCACGTGGTACAGAGGACTTACAATCTGGCTGTAATTTGGGATGTGCATCCTCCAAAAACCCACAACACCCAGGAAGGCCTGTGCTTCCTTTTTGCTGGTTGGTGGAGACATAGCTACTATTTTGTTGATGACATCCATTGGGATTTGACGGCGCCCATCCTGCCATTTTATTCCCAAAAACTGGATCTCTTGCGCAGGTCTCTTGACTTTACTTCGCTTAATGGCGAAACCGGCTTTCAGAAGGATCTGAACTATTTTCTCCCCTTTCTCAAAAACCTCCTCCGCTGTGTCGCCCCATATAATGATGTCATCGATGTACTGCAGATGTTCTGGGGCTTCACCCTTTTCCAGTGCAGTCTGGATTAGTCCATGGCAAATGGTGGGACTGTGTTTCCACCCCTGGGGCAGTCGGTTCCAGGTGTACTGGATGCCCCTCCAGGTGAAAGCAAACTGTGGCCTGCACTCTGCTGCCAAAGGGATGGAGAAGAATGCATTGGCAATGTCAATTGTAGCATACCACTTGGCTGCCTTTGACTCCAGCTGATACTGAAGTTCTAGCATGTCTGGCACGGCAGCACTCAGCGGTGGTGTGACTTCATTCAGGCCACGGTAGTCTATTGTCAGTCTCCACTCTCCAGTAGATTTTCTCACTGGCCATATGGGACTATTAAAGGGTGAACGAGTTTTGCTGATCACTCCTTGACTCTCCAGCTGGCGGATCAGCTGATGAATGGGGAGAAGGGAGTCTCGGTTGGTACGATACTGTCGCCGGTGCACCGTTGTGGTCGCGATAGGTACTTGTTGTTCTTCAACCCTCAGCAACCCCACAACGGAAGGATCCTCCGAGAGACCAGGCAAAATGGACAGCTGTTTAATTTCTTCCGTCTCCAAAGCAGCTATGCCAAAAGCCCACCGATACCCCTTTGGGTCCTTGAAATAGCCTCTCCTAAGATAGTCTATCCCAAGGATGCACGGAGCCTCGGGGCCAGTTACAATGGGGTGCTTCTGCCAGTCCTGCCCAGTGAGGCTCACTTCAGCCTCCAGTACACTCAGCTTTTGGGACCCCCCTGTCACTCCAGAAATGCAAATGGACTCTGACCCTTTGAACTCTGATGGCATTAAAATACACTGTGCACCAGTGTCCACTAGAGCTTGATACTCTTGTGGATCTGACGTGCCAGGCCACCGAATCCACACCGTCCAATAAACACGGTTGTCCCTTTCCTCCACCTGGCTGGAGGCAGGGCCCCTCTAATCCTCGTCAGAGAATTTGCTGCTCACTTGCTGTAAAAATGACTTGGAGGTCCCCTCCAGAGGATCGGAATCAAGGTCAAACTGTCTACCTGGTTTGGAGAGCTGGCTTCTGGAAACTGGAGCGGCACTTTTCCTAACAGAATCCCCTTTTGTGATTGTTTTACCTCGCAACTCACGCACTCGTGCCTCTAGACTTGAGGTGGGTTTTCCATCCCACTTCCTCATGTCCTCTCCGTGGTCACGCAGGTAAAACCACAGGGTGCCTCGGGGTGTATAGCCTCTGTATTCCCTCTCCTGAGCAGAGAAACACCTGCCCCTAATAGCTGAGACACTGGCCCGTACAGGTGGGGAGTAGGACATATTCCTGTCTAGTCGCTTGACCAGTTTCTCCACAGCTGAGACAAGGGAGGAAGAGAGACTTTCCTCATATTGGCGGAGTCTGACAGCCACCTCGTCCACTGTTGGTGCGTCTTTACCTTTCCAGTTTACAACTGCCAGTGAGTTGGCATGCGAGGAGGGTGCGCTCCGCACAAACTTCCTCCACATGGATTGTGAGCATCTGGAGTTCATCTGGGTCTGTGGGTACCTGCTCATCGTCTGTGTCACAGTAAACCAGCTCCCGCACAGCTAATTCCCTCAAGTACTGAATACCCCTTTCCATATTGGTCCACTTGCCAGGATAGCATACAAAATCGTCACTGAAGGGGTACCTCTCCCTCACACCTGACAGAAGTCTCCTCCAGAGGCTGAGGACTTGTTCCTTTTTCCCAATGGCCTTGTCAATGCCCCCATCCCTGGCCAGGGATCCCAGCTGCTTGGCTTCCTTGCCCTCTAACTCCAAGCTGCTGGCCCCGTTATCCCAGCACCGCAGCAGCCAGGTGGCAATGTTCTCGCCTGGGTGGCGGCTGAAATCTTTCTGCATGTCTCGCAGCTCCCCCAGGGACAGGGACCGGGTGATGATCTCTGTCTCTATCTCCCGTGATGACCCTGGCTCATCATCATCCCTCCCGGAGCGATCTGCTCTCTTTGCATCTTTCTTTAGTTTTACAGGGGCGACTGCTACCTGCACAGGTTGGTCATTGGGCTCAGTCACTGTGCCTGCAGCTGGAGCTGGGGCTGGAGCAGCTGCTGTGCCCGCTGGGGAAACCGAGGCAGACCCTGCAGCTGTGGCTGCAGCAGCGGTGGTGCCGGTCAGGGGGGCTGGGACTGCCTGCTGGGCTGGAGGGGCTGCAGGGCCGGCTGGGGGGGCAGCGCCAGTTGCAGCGCCTGCCGCTTCGCTTCCCCCCCTTTCCCCTTTAAGGCACTGAACAGTGTTGAACAGGGCTCGGTAGGCATGGGCCAGACCCCAGCACATTGTGGTGATCTGTGTCTCTCTGGAGTTCCCAGGGTGGCAGCACACTTTTTTCAGATATTTTACCAGATTGTCCGGATTCTGTATTTGTTCAGGGGTGAGTTTAAAACACACCGCAGGTGCCCACTGCTCTAGACATCTGCCCATGCTGTCCCACACACCCAGCCACTCACAGCTATCCAGCCCCGGGGCAGGTCTCTGCACGATGTTCTTAACGACTTGCTTAACCCTAAACAAAACCCAGAACCCGTTCAGCAGGCAGCACAAAAGGAGAGTGCTGCCCTGAGCATCCCACGGGTACTTGAAATTCTCAAAAGCAGTTAGGACCAGCCTGAGGGAGAGAGGGGGGGTGAAAGAGTGGGGGAAGGTATCCCCTTCGGCTTTCCCCACAGACTGGGTTTGATTATTAACAAAATCTAAGACATAGGATCCGAGGTACGGAAATGACCGCAGTGCCGCATGCAAATACAAGACTAATTTCACGCACAGTGATGTTATCATATCATAAGTCGATATCGTACAGTACAGCAAAATCATCGTCTTAATCCTTTTTCCAGTGATGATGAACAGCATGGCAATGAACACATAGTGCAAGTACGGATTTACATAGCAGAGCCACTTGATCAAAGTCAGAAACATTTTTTTTTTTCTTTTTTACCGGCGACTACTTAACACAGAAAAATGCGTATAAAAAAATTTAAGCAAATCTAAGAAAACAGTTTTAACACCCGCTGCTCAGCCCTGCCGTTATCCCTACCCCACGTCTGGGCGCCAATTTAATGTTTTGGTTTCGGCTGCCGCCGGCAACAAAAGCGCCACGCAGCCGCCCCTCCCCCCGCCGGCGTGCGGAGGAGAAATGGAAAGAAAGAGGCAGAAACTGGTGGGTCGGGATAAGGGCAGTTTAACAGAACAGCAAACAGAGGGAAAACAGGAACAACAACGATACAAATAAGGAGAAAACACAACCACGAACCGTACAACAGCCGCTCTCCCGAAACCGGACCGGCGCTGCGCCCGCCCAAGCTACGAGTGCGTTTCCGCCGCGCCGCTCCGCCCCCCACCGGAACCCAGCGTGACGTCACATGGTATGGAATACCGGGCTCTGTTTGGCCAGGTGGGGTCAGCCCCCACCCCCCCGGCTGTGCCCCTTCCTGGATTCCGGTGAAAATTAACCCTGTTCTGGCCAAACCCAGGACACTGAGCAACAGTTTTCCAGGCTAGCTCTTTCTGCCTGCGAGCTATCTGCAGACGTTCACATTGTCGGAGCACGGCTGCTGAAGGCCCTCTGCAAGGACCACCTAATACTTTTGAAGTTTAAGGGGGCAAGACAAGCAAGCAGCCCCAGTCTCTGTGCGAGCAGTGCCATGGGCAGATGAGGCTGAGCAACAGCTTTCCAGGCTAGCTCTTTCTGACTGCCAGCTATCTGCAGACGTTCGCATTTTCGGAGCAGGTCTACTGGAGGCCCTCTGCACGGCCCACCTAAGATACGTTTGAAGTTTAAGGGGGCAAGACAAGCAAGCAACCCCAGTCTCTGTGCCTCTGTGCGAGCAGTGCATGGGCAGATGAGGCTGAGCAACAACTTTCTAGGCAAGCCCCTTCAGGCTGCTAGCTATCTGCAGACGTTCGCATTTTCAGAGCATGGCTGAAAAAGGCGCCTGCACGGACTTCCAAACATACGTTTGAAGTTTGAGGTGGCAAGACAAGCAAGCAGCCCCAGTCTCTGTGCCTCTGTGCGAGCAGTGCCATGGGCACATGAGGCTGAGCAACAGCTTTCCAGGCTAGCTCTTTCTGGCTGTGAGCTATCTGTAGACGTTCGCATTTTCGGAGCAGGGCTGCCGGAGGCACCCGACACGGACCACCTAAGCTGCATTTGAAATCTGAGGTGGCAAGAGAAGAAAGCAGCCCCAGGCTCTGTGCCTCCGTGCGAGCAGTGCCATGGGCAGATGAGGCTGAGCAACAGCTTTCCAGGCTAGCTCTTTCTGCCTGCGAGCTATATGCAGATGTTCGCATTTTCATAGCAGGGCTTTCGCAGGCCATCGTCACGAACTACCTCAGATACTTTTGAAGTTAGGTGGCAAGACAAGCAAGCAGCCCCAGTCTCTGTGCCTCTGTGCAAGCAGTGCCATGGGCAGATGAGGCTGAGCAACAACTTTCCAGGCTAGCTCTTTCTGGCTGCGAGCTATCTGCAGACGTTCGCGTTTTTGGAGCAGGGCTGCTGTAGGCCCCATGCACAGACCACAAAAACTACGTTTGAGGTTTGAGGTGCCAAGACAAGCAAGCAGCCCCAGTCTCTGTGCCTCTGTACGAGCAGTGCCATGGGCAGATTAGGCTGAGCAACAGCTTTCCAGGCTAGCCCCTTCTGGCTGCCAGCTATCTGCACAAGTTCTCATTTTCGAAGCAGGGCTGCCGGAGGCGACCGGCACGTACATCCTAGCTACATTTGAAGTTTGAGGTGGCAAGATAAGCAAGCAGCCCCAGTCTCTGTGCCTCTGTGCGAGCAGTGCCATGGGCAGATGAGGCTGAGAAACAGCTTTCCAGGCTAGCCCCGTCTGCCTGCCGGCTATCTGCACAGGTTCGCATTTTTGAAGCAGGGCTGCAAAGGAGCCTGGCAGGGAACACCCCCATTCCCTGGCTACATTTGATGGTTGAGATGGCAAGACAAGCAAGCAGCTCCAGTCTCTGTGCCTCTGTGCGAGCAGTGTCATGGGCAGATGAGGCTGAGCAACAGCTTTCCAGACTAGCCCCTTCTGCCTGCCAGATATCTGCAGACGTTCGCATTTTCGGAGCAGCGCTATCGGAGGCGCCCGGCACGTACATCCTAAGATACGTTTGAAGTTTGAGGTGGCAAGACAAGCAAGCAGCCCCAGTCTCTGTGCTTCTGTGTAAGCAGTGCCATGGGCAGATGAGGCTGAGCAACAGCTTTCCAGGGTGTCTCATTCTGGCTGCCAGCTATCTGCAGACGTTCGCATTTTCGTAGCAAGACTGCAGGAGCCACCCGGCACGGAGCCCCAAATGAACATTGGAATTTTGAAGTGGCAAGACAAGCAAGCAGCCCCAGTCTCTGTGCCTCTGTGCGAGCAGTGCCATGGGCAGATGAGGCTGAGAAACAGCTTTCCAGGATAGCCTTTTCTGCCTGCCAGCTATCTGCAGACGTTCGCATTTTTGGAGCAAGGCTGCCGTAGGCGCCCGGCACGGACCCCCAAAGAAACATTGGAAGTTTGAGGTGGCAAGACAAGCAAGCAGCCCCAGTCTCTGTGCCTCTGTGCGAGCACTGCCATGGGCAGATGAGGCTGAGCAACAGCTTTCCAGGCTAGCTCTTTCTGTCTGCGATCTATCTGCAGACGTTCGCGTTTTTGGACCAGGGCTGCTGGAGGCCCCATGCACAGACCACAAAAACTAGGTTTGATGTTTGAGTTGCCAAGACAAGCAAGCAGCCCCAGTCTCTGTGCCTCCGTGCGAGCAGCGCCATGGGCAGATGAGGCTGAGCAACAGCTTTGCAATCTAAATGTTTCTGCCTGTGAGCTATCTGCAGACGTTCGCATTGTCAGACCAGGCCTGCCGGAGGCGCCGGGTACGGACCACCTAAGCTATGTTTGAAGTTTGAGGTGGTAAGACAAACAAGCAGCCCCAGTCTTTCTGGCTCTGTGTGAGCAGTGCCATGGGCAGATGAGGCTGAGCAACAGCTTTCCAGGCTAGCTCTTTCTGGCTGCGAGCTATCTGCAGACGTTCGCATTTCCGGAGCATGTCTGCCCGAGGCCCCAATCACGGACCACCAAATTTATGTTTGAAGTTTGAGGTGGCAAGACAAGCAAGCAGCCCCAGTCTCTGTGCCTCTGTGCGAGCAGTGCCATGGGCAGATGAGGCAGAGCAACATCTTTCCAGGCTAAATGTTTCTGCCTGCGATCTATCTGCAGACGTTTGCATTGCTGGACCAGGCCTGCCGGAGGCGCCGGGCACGTACCACCTAAGCTACGTTAGAAGTTTGAGGTGGTAAGACAAGCAAGCAGCCCCAGTCTCTGTGCCTCTGTGCGAACAGTGCCATGGGCAGATGAGGCTGAGCAACAGCTTTCCAGGCTAGCTCTTTCTGCCTGCGAGCTATCTGCAGATGTTCGCATTTTCAGAGCAGGGCTGCCGCAGGCCATCGTCACGAACCACCTCAGATACTTTTGAAGTTAGGTGGCAAGACAAGCAAGCAGCCCCAGTCTCTGTGCCTCTGTGCGAGCAGTGCCATGGGCAGATGAGGCTGAGCAACAGCTTTCCAGGCTAGCTCTTTCTGGCTGCGAGCTATCTGCAGACGTTCGCATTTCCGGAGCACGTCTGCCCGAGACCCCAATCACGGACCACCAAATTTATGTTTGCAGTTTGAGGTGGCAAGACAAGCAAGCAGCCCCAGTCTCTCTGCCTCTGTGCGAGCGGTGCCATGGGCAGATGAGGCTAAGCAACAGCTTTCCAGGCTAGCTCTTTCTGACTGCGAGCTATCTACAGACGTTCGCATTTTGGGAGCAGGGTTGCAGGAGGACACCTGCACGGACCGCCAAAGCTACGTTTCAAGTTTGAGGTGGCAAGACAAGCAAGCAGCCCCAGTCTCTTTGCCTCTGTGCGAGCAGTGCCATGGGCAGATGAGGCTGAGCAACAGCTTTCCAAGCTAAGTATTTCTTCCTGCGAGCTATCTGCAGACGTTCGCATTGTCGGAGCAGGCCTGCCGGAGGCGCCGGGCATGAACCACCTAAGCTACGTTTGAAGTTTGAGGGGGCAAGACAAGCAAGCAGCCCCAGTCTCTGTGCCTTGGTGCGAGCAGTGCCATGGGCAGATGAGGCTGAGCAACAGCTTTCCAGGCTAGCTCTTTCTGACTGCCAGCTATCTGCAGACGTTCGCATTTTAAGAGCAGGACTGGCGGAGGAGCCCGGCACCAAACAACAAAGCTACATTTGAAGATTGAGGGGGCAAGAAAAGCAATCAGCCCCAGTCTCTGCCTCTGTGAGAGCAGTGGCATGGGCAGATGAGGCTGAGCAACAACTTTCCAGGCTAGCTCTTTGTGCCTGTGAGCTATCTGCAGACGTTCGCATTTTCGAGCAGGGCTGTTGGAGGCCCCATGCACAGACCGCAAAACTGCGTTTGAAATTTGAGGTGGCAAGACAAGCAAGCAGCCCCAGTCTCTGTGCCTCTGTGCGAGCACTGCCATGGGCAGATGAGGCTGAGCAACAGCTTTCCAGGCTAGCTCTTTCTGTCTGCGATCTATCTGCAGACGTTCGCGTTTTTGGACCAGGGCTGCTGGAGGCCCCATGCACAGACCCCAAAAACTACCTTTGAGGTTTGAGGTGCCAAGACAAGCAAGCAGCCCCAGTCTCTGTGCCTCCGTGCGAGCAGTGCCATGGGCAGATGAGGCTGAGCAACAGCTTTGCAATCTAAATTTTTCTGCCTGTGAGCTCTCTGCAGACGTTCGCATTGTCGTACCAGGCCTGCCGGAGGCGCCGGGTACGGACCACCTAAGCTATGTTTGAAGTTTGAGGTGGTAAGACAAGCAAGCAGCCCCAGTCTCTGTGCTTCTGTGCGAGCAGTGCCATGGGCACATGAGGCTGAGAAACAGCTTTCCAGGCTAGCTCTTTCTGCCTGCGAGCTATCTGCAGACGTTCGCATTTTCGGAGCAGGGTTGTCGGAGGCGCCCGGCACGTACGTCCTAAGCTACGTTTGAAGTTTGAGGTGGCAAGACAAGCAAGCAGCCCCAGTCTCTGTGCCTCTGTGCGAGTAGTGCCATGGGCAGATGAGGCTGAGCAACAGCTTTCCAGGCTAGCCCCCTCTGCCTGCGAGCTATCTGCAGACGTTCGCATTTTCGTAGCAAGACTGCAGGAGGCACCCGACACGGAGCCCCAAATGAACATTGGAATTTTGAAGTAGCAAGACAAGCAAGCAGCCCCAGTCTCTGTGCCTCTGTGCGAGCAGTGCCATGGGCAGATGAGGCTGAGAAACAGCTTTCCAGGATAGCCTTTTCTGCCTGCCAGCTATCTGCAGACGTTCGCATTTTCGGAGCAAGGCTGCCGTAGGCGCCTGGCACGGAGCCCCAAAGAAACATTGGAAGTTTGAGGTGGCAAGACAAGCAAGCAGCCCCAGTCTCTGTGCCTCTGTGCGAGCAGTGCCATGGGCAGATGAGGCTGAGAAACAGCTTTCCAGGATAGCCTTTTCTGCCTGCCAGCTATCTGCAGACGTTCGCATTTTCGGAGCAAGGCTGCCGTAGGCGCCCGGCACGGACCCCCAAAGAAACATTGGAAGTTTGAGGTGGCAAGACAAGCAAGCAGCCCCAGTCTCTGTGCCTCTGTGCGAGCAGTGCCATGGGCAGATGAGTCTGAGCAACAGCTTTCCAGGCTAGCCCCTTCTGCCTGCCAGCTATCTGCAGACTTTCGCTTTTTCAGACCAGGGCTGCCGTAGGCCCTCGGCAAGGACCCCAAATCTACGTTTGAAGTTTGAGGTGGCAAGACAAGCAAGCAGCCCCAGTCTCTGTGCCTCTGTGCGAGCAGTGCCATGGGCAGATTAGGCTGAGCAACAGCTTTCCAGGCTAGCTCTTTCTGTCTGCGATCTATCTGCAGACGTTCGCGTTTTTGGACCAGGGCTGCTGGAGGCCCCATGCACAGACCACAAAAACTAGGTTTGATGTTTGAGGTGCCAAGACAAGCAAGCAGCCCCAGTCTCTGTGCCTCCGTGCGAGCAGTGCCATGGGCAGATGAGGCTGAGCAACAGCTTTGCAATCTAAATGTTTCTGCCTGTGAGCTATCTGCAGACATTCTCATTGTCGGACCAGGCCTGCCGGAGGCGCCGGGTACGGACCACCTAAGCTATGTTTGAAGTTTGAGGTGGTAAGACAAGCAAGCAGCCCCAGTCTCTGTGCCTCTGTGCGAGCAGTGCCATGGGCACATGAGGCTGAGAAACAGCTTTCCAGGCTAGCTCTTTCTGGCTGCGAGCTATCTGCAGACGTTCGCATTTTCGCAACAGGGCTGCTGGAGGCCCCACGCACAGACCCCAAAATTATGTTTGAAATTTGAGGTGGCAAGACAAGCAAGCAGACCCAGTCTCTTTGCCTCTGTGCGAGCAGTGCCATGGGCAGATGAGGCTGAGCAACAGCTTTCCAAGCTAAGTATTTCTTCCTGCGAGCTATCTGCAGACGTTCGCATTGTCGGAGCAGGCCTGCCGGAGGCGCCGGGCACGAACCACCTAAGCTACGTTTGAAGTTTGAGGGGGCAAGACAAGCAAGCAGCCCCAGTCTCTGTGCCTTGGTGCGAGCAGTGCCATGGGCAGATGAGGCTGAGCAACAGCTTTCCAGGCTAGCTCTTTCTGCCTGCGAGCTATATGCAGATGTTCGCATTTTCAGAGCAGGGCTGCCGCAGGCCATCGTCACTAACTACCTCAGATACTTTTGAAGTTAGGTGGCAAGACAAGCAAGCAGCCCCAGTCTCTGTGCCTCTGTGCGAGCAGTGCCATGGCCGGGCAGATGAGTCTGAGCAAAAGCTTTCCAGGCTAGCCCCTTCTGCCTGCCAGCTATCTGCAGACGTTTGCACTCTCGATGAACGGCTGCGAAGGAGCCTGGCAGGGACCCTCCCCGTTCCCAGGCTACGTGTGAAGTTTGAGGTGGCAAGACAAGCAAGCAGCCCCAGTCTCTGTGCCTCTGTGCGAGCAGTGCCATGGGCAGATGAGGCTGAGCAACAGCTTTCCAGGCTAGCTCTTTCTGTCTGCGATCTATCTGCAGACGTTCGCGTTTTTGGACCAGGGCTGCTGGAGGCCCCATGCACAGACTTCAAAAACTAGGTTTGATGTTTGAGGTGCCAAGACAAGCAAGCAGCCCCAGTCTCTGTGCCTCCGTGCGAGCAGCGCCATGGGCAGATGAGGCTGAGCAACAGCTTTGCAATCTAAATGTTTCTGCCTGTGAGCTATCTGCAGACGTTCGCATTGTCAGACCAGGCCTGCCGGAGGCGCCGGGTACGGACCACCTAAGCTATGTTTGAAGTTTGAGGTGGTAAGACAAACAAGCAGCCCCAGTCTTTCTGGCTCTGTGTGAGCAGTGCCATGGGCAGATGAGGCAGAGCAACATCTTTCCAGGCTAAATGTTTCTGCCTGCGATCTATCTGCAGACGTTTGCATTGCTGGACCAGGCCTGCCGGAGGCGCCGGGCACGTACCACCTAAGCTACGTTAGAAGTTTGAGGTGGTAAGACAAGCAAGCAGCCCCAGTCTCTGTGCCTCTGTGCGAACAGTGCCATGGGCAGATGAGGCTGAGCAACAGCTTTCCAGGCTAGCTCTTTCTGCCTGCGAGCTATCTGCAGATGTTCGCATTTTCAGAGCAGGGCTGCCGCAGGCCATCGTCACGAACCACCTCAGATACTTTTGAAGTTAGGTGGCAAGACAAGCAAGCAGCCCCAGTCTCTGTGCCTCTGTGCGAGCAGTGCCATGGGCAGATGAGGCTGAGCAACAGCTTTCCAGGCTAGCTCTTTCTGGCTGCGAGCTATCTGCAGACGTTCGCATTTCCGGAGCACGTCTGCCCGAGACCCCAATCACGGACCACCAAATTTATGTTTGCAGTTTGAGGTGGCAAGACAAGCAAGCAGCCCCAGTCTCTCTGCCTCTGTGCGAGCGGTGCCATGGGCAGATGAGGCTAAGCAACAGCTTTCCAGGCTAGCTCTTTCTGACTGCGAGCTATCTACAGACGTTCGCATTTTGGGAGCAGGGTTGCAGGAGGACACCTGCACGGACCGCCAAAGCTACGTTTCAAGTTTGAGGTGGCAAGACAAGCAAGCAGCCCCAGTCTCTTTGCCTCTGTGCGAGCAGTGCCATGGGCAGATGAGGCTGAGCAACAGCTTTCCAAGCTAAGTATTTCTTCCTGCGAGCTATCTGCAGACGTTCGCATTGTCGGAGCAGGCCTGCCGGAGGCGCCGGGCATGAACCACCTAAGCTACGTTTGAAGTTTGAGGGGGCAAGACAAGCAAGCAGCCCCAGTCTCTGTGCCTTGGTGCGAGCAGTGCCATGGGCAGATGAGGCTGAGCAACAGCTTTCCAGGCTAGCTCTTTCTGACTGCCAGCTATCTGCAGACGTTCGCATTTTAAGAGCAGGACTGGCGGAGGAGCCCGGCACCAAACAACAAAGCTACATTTGAAGATTGAGGGGGCAAGAAAAGCAAGCAGCCCCAGTCTCTGCCTCTGTGAGAGCAGTGGCATGGGCAGATGAGGCTGAGCAACAACTTTCCAGGCTAGCTCTTTGTGCCTGTGAGCTATCTGCAGACGTTCGCATTTTCGAGCAGGGCTGTTGGAGGCCCCATGCACAGACCGCAAAACTGCGTTTGAAATTTGAGGTGGCAAGACAAGCAAGCAGCCCCAGTCTCTGTGCCTCTGTGCGAGCACTGCCATGGGCAGATGAGGCTGAGCAACAGCTTTCCAGGCTAGCTCTTTCTGTCTGCGATCTATCTGCAGACGTTCGCGTTTTTGGACCAGGGCTGCTGGAGGCCCCATGCACAGACCCCAAAAACTACCTTTGAGGTTTGAGGTGCCAAGACAAGCAAGCAGCCCCAGTCTCTGTGCCTCCGTGCGAGCAGTGCCATGGGCAGATGAGGCTGAGCAACAGCTTTGCAATCTAAATTTTTCTGCCTGTGAGCTCTCTGCAGACGTTCGCATTGTCGTACCAGGCCTGCCGGAGGCGCCGGGTACGGACCACCTAAGCTATGTTTGAAGTTTGAGGTGGTAAGACAAGCAAGCAGCCCCAGTCTCTGTGCTTCTGTGCGAGCAGTGCCATGGGCACATGGGGCTGAGAAACAGCTTTCCAGGCTAGCTCTTTCTGCCTGCGAGCTATCTGCAGACGTTCGCATTTTCGGAGCAGGGTTGTCGGAGGCGCCCGGCACGTACGTCCTAAGCTACGTTTGAAGTTTGAGGTGGCAAGACAAGCAAGCAGCCCCAGTCTCTGTGCCTCTGTGCGAGTAGTGCCATGGGCAGATGAGGCTGAGCAACAGCTTTCCAGGCTAGCCCCCTCTGCCTGCGAGCTATCTGCAGACGTTCGCATTTTCGTAGCAAGACTGCAGGAGGCACCCGACACGGAGCCCCAAATGAACATTGGAATTTTGAAGTGGCAAGACAAGCAAGCAGCCCCAGTCTCTGTGCCTCTGTGCGAGCAGTGCCATGGGCAGATGAGGCTGAGAAACAGCTTTCCAGGATAGCCTTTTCTGCCTGCCAGCTATCTGCAGACGTTCGCATTTTCGGAGCAAGGCTGCCGTAGGCGCCTGGCACGGAGCCCCAAAGAAACATTGGAAGTTTGAGGTGGCAAGACAAGCAAGCAGCCCCAGTCTCTGTGCCTCTGTGCGAGCAGTGCCATGGGCAGATGAGGCTGAGAAACAGCTTTCCAGGATAGCCTTTTCTGCCTGCCAGCTATCTGCAGACGTTCGCATTTTCGGAGCAAGGCTGCCGTAGGCGCCCGGCACGGACCCCCAAAGAAACATTGGAAGTTTGAGGTGGCAAGACAAGCAAGCAGCCCCAGTCTCTGTGCCTCTGTGCGAGCAGTGCCATGGGCAGATGAGTCTGAGCAACAGCTTTCCAGGCTAGCCCCTTCTGCCTGCCAGCTATCTGCAGACTTTCGCTTTTTCAGACCAGGGCTGCCGTAGGCCCTCGGCAAGGACCCCAAATCTACGTTTGAAGTTTGAGGTGGCAAGACAAGCAAGCAGCCCCAGTCTCTGTGCCTCTGTGCGAGCAGTGCCATGGGCAGATTAGGCTGAGCAACAGCTTTCCAGGCTAGCTCTTTCTGTCTGCGATCTATCTGCAGACGTTCGCGTTTTTGGACCAGGGCTGCTGGAGGCCCCATGCACAGACCACAAAAACTAGGTTTGATGTTTGAGGTGCCAAGACAAGCAAGCAGCCCCAGTCTCTGTGCCTCCGTGCGAGCAGTGCCATGGGCAGATGAGGCTGAGCAACAGCTTTGCAATCTAAATGTTTCTGCCTGTGAGCTATCTGCAGACATTCTCATTGTCGGACCAGGCCTGCCGGAGGCGCCGGGTACGGACCACCTAAGCTATGTTTGAAGTTTGAGGTGGTAAGACAAGCAAGCAGCCCCAGTCTCTGTGCCTCTGTGCGAGCAGTGCCATGGGCACATGAGGCTGAGAAACAGCTTTCCAGGCTAGCTCTTTCTGGCTGCGAGCTATCTGCAGACGTTCGCATTTTCGCAACAGGGCTGCTGGAGGCCCCACGCACAGACCCCAAAATTATGTTTGAAATTTGAGGTGGCAAGACAAGCAAGCAGACCCAGTCTCTTTGCCTCTGTGCGAGCAGTGCCATGGGCAGATGAGGCTGAGCAACAGCTTTCCAAGCTAAGTATTTCTTCCTGCGAGCTATCTGCAGACGTTCGCATTGTCGGAGCAGGCCTGCCGGAGGCGCCGGGCACGAACCACCTAAGCTACGTTTCAAGTTTGAGGGGGCAAGACAAGCAAGCAGCCCCAGTCTCTGTGCCTTGGTGCGAGCAGTGCCATGGGCAGATGAGGCTGAGCAACAGCTTTCCAGGCTAGCTCTTTCTGCCTGCGAGCTATATGCAGATGTTCGCATTTTCAGAGCAGGGCTGCCGCAGGCCATCGTCACTAACTACCTCAGATACTTTTGAAGTTAGGTGGCAAGACAAGCAAGCAGCCCCAGTCTCTGTGCCTCTGTGCGAGCAGTGCCATGGCCGGGCAGATGAGTCTGAGCAAAAGCTTTCCAGGCTAGCCCCCTCTGCCTGCCAGCTATCTGCAGACGTTTGCACTCTCGATGAACGGCTGCGAAGGAGCCTGGCAGGGACCCTCCCCGTTCCCAGGCTACGTGTGAAGTTTGAGGTGGCAAGACAAGCAAGCAGCCCCAGTCTCTGTGCCTCTGTGCGAGCAGTGCCATGAGCACATGAGGCTGAGCAACAGCTTTCCAGGCTAGCCCCTTCTGCCTGCCCGCTGTCTGCAGACGTTCGCGTTTTCGAAACAGGGCTGCCCGAGGCGTCCGGCATGGACCCACTAACCTACGATTGAATATTGAGGGAGCAAGACAAGCAAGCAGCCCCAGTCTCTGTGCCTCTGTGCGAGCAGTGCCATGGGCGGGCAGATGAGGCTGAGCAACAGCTTTCCAGGTGTCCTGGGTTTGGCCAGGACAGGGTTAATTTTCACCAGACTCCAGGAAGGGGCACAGCCGGGGGGTGGGGGCTGACCCCACCTGGCCAAACAGAGCCGGGTATTCCATACCACGGGACGTCACGCTGGGTTCCGGTGTGGGGGGGGGCGGTGCGGCGGTAAGGCACTCGCGGCTTGGGCGGGCGCAGCGCCGGTCCGGTTTCGGGAGAGCGGCTGTTGTACGGTTCGTGGTTGTGTTTTCTCCTTATTTGTATCGTTGTTGTTCCTGTTTTCCCTCTGTTTGCTGTTCTGTTAAACTGCCCTTATCCCGACCCACCAGTTTCTGCCTCTTTCTTTCCATTCCCCTCCGCACGCCGGCGGGGGGAGGGGCGGCCGCGTGGCGCTTTTGTTGCCGGCGGCAGCCGAAACCAAAACATTAAAATGGCGCCCAGACGTGGAGCGGGGATAACGGCAGGGCTGAGCAGCGGGTGTTAAAACTGCTTTCATAGATTTTGTTAAAATTTATTATACGCATTTACTGTGCTAGTTAAAGTCGCCGGTAAAAATGTTTCTGACTTTGATCAAATATCTGTGCTACGTAAATCCTTACTTGCTGTATGTGTTTGCCGCCGTGCTGTTTGTTACCTCGGGAAAAAAGATCAGGATGATGATTTTGCTGTACTGTACGATATCAACTTATGATATGATAACATCACTGTGCATGAAATTAGTCTTGTATTTGCATGCGGCACTGCGATCATTTTCATACCTCGGATCCTATGTCTTAGATTTTGTTAATAATCAGACCCAATCTGTGGGGAAAGCCGAAGGGGATACCTTCCCCCACTCTTTCGCCCCCCCTCTCTTCCTCAGGCTGGTCCTAACTGCTTTTGAGAATTTCAAGTACCCGTGGGATGCTCAGGGCAGCACTCTCCTTTTGTTCTGCCTGCTGAACGAGTTCTGGGTTTTGTTTAGGGTTAAGCAAGTCGTTAAGAACATCGTGCAGAGACCTGCCCCGGGGCTGGATAGCTGTGAGTGGCTGGGTGTGTGGGACAGCATGGGCAGATGTCTAGAGCAGTGGGCACCTGCGGTGTGTTTTAAACTCACCCCTGAACAAATACAGAATCCGGATAATCTGGTAAAATATCTGAAAAAAGTGTGCTGCCACCCTGGGAACTCCAGAGAGACACAGATCACCACAATGTGCTGGGGTCTGGCCCATGCCTACCGAGCCCTGTTCAACGCTGTTCAGTGCCTTAAAGGGGAAAGGGGGGGAAGCGAAGCGGCAGGCACTGCAACTGGCGCTGCCCCCCCAGCCAACCCTGCAGCCCCTCCAGCCCAGCAGGCAGCCACAGCCCCCCAGACTGGCACCGTCGCTGCCACAGCTGCAGGGTCTGCCTCGGTTTCCCTGGCAGGCAGAGCAGCTGCTCCAGCCCCAGCTCCAGCTGCAGGCAGCGTGGCTGAGCCCAACGACCAACCTGTACCGGTAGCAGTCGCCCCTGTAAAACTAAAGAAAGACGCAAAGAGAGCAGATCGCTCCGGGAGGGATGACGATGAGCCAGGGTCATCTCGGGAGATAGAGACAGAGATCATCACCCGGTCCCTGTCCCTGGGGGAGCTGCGAGACATGCAGAAAGATTTCATCCGCCACCCAGGCGAGCACATTGTCACCTGGCTGCTGCAGTGCTGGGATAACGGGGCCAGCAGCTTGGAGTTAGAGGGCAAGGAAGCCAAGCAGCTGGGATCCCTGGCCAGGGATGGGGGCATTGACAAGGCCATTGGGAAAAAGGAACAAGTCCTCAGCCTCTGGAGGAGACTTCTGTCAGGTGTGAGGGAGAGGTACCCCTTCAGTGACTATTTTGTATGTCATCCTGGCAAGTGGACCAATATGGAAAAGGGTATTCAGTACTTGAGGGAATTAGCTGTGCGGGAGCTGGTTTATAATGAACCAGACGATGACCAGTTACCCACAGACCCAGATGAAGTCCAGTGCACAGCATCTATGTGGAGGAAGTTTGTGCGGAGTGCACCCTCCTCATATGCCAACTCACTGGCAGTTGTAAACTGGAAAGGTAAAAAGGCACCAACAGTGGATGAGGTGGCTGTCAGACTCCGGCAATATGAGGAAAGTCTCTCTTCATCTCTTGTCTCAGCTTTGGAGAAACTGGCCCAGGAGGTGCGGCAAATCAAAGAGAACATGTCCTACTCCCCACCTGTACGGGCCAGTGTCTCAGCTATTAGGGGCAAGCGTTTCTCTGCTCAGGAGAGGGAATACAGAGGCTATACACCCCGGGGCACCCTGTGGTTTTACCTGCGTGACCACGGAGAGGACATGAGGAAGTGGGATGGAAAACCCACCTCAAGTCTAGAGGCACGAGTGCGTGAGCTGCGAGGTAAAACAATCACCAAAGGGGATTGTGTTAGGAAAAATGCCGCTCCAGTTTCCAGAAGCCAGCTCTCCAAACCAGGTAGACAGTTTGACCTTGATTCCGATCCTCTGGAGGGGACCTCCAAGTCATTCTTACAGCAAGTGAGCAGCAAATTCTCTGACGAGGATTAGAGGGGCCCTGCCTCCAGCCAGGTGGAGGAAAGGGACAACCGTGTTTATTGGACGGTGTGGATTCGGTGGCCTGGCACGTCAGATCCACAAGAGTATCAAGCTCTAGTGGACACTGGTGCACAGTGTACTTTAATGCCATCAGAGTTCAAAGGGTCAGAGTCCATTTGCATTTCGGGAGTGACAGGGGGGTCCCAAGAGCTGAGTGTACTGGAGGCTGAAGTGAGCCTCACTGGGCAGGACTGGCAGAAGCACCCCATTGTAACTGGCCCCGAGGCTCCGTGCATCCTTGGGATAGACTATCTTAGGAGAGGCTATTTCAAGGACCCAAGGGGTTATTGGTGGGCTTTTGGCATAGCTGCTTTGGAGACGGAAGAAATTAAACAGCTGTCCATTTTGCCTGGTCTCTCGGAGGATCCTTCCGTTGTGGGGTTGCTGAGGGTTGAAGAACAACAGGTGCCAATCGCGACCACAACGGTGCACCGGCGACAGTATCGTACCAACCGAGACTCCCTTCTCCCCATTCATCAGCTGATCCGCCAGCTGGAGAGTCAAGGAGTGATCACGCAAACTCGCTCACCCTTTAATAGTCCCATATGGCCAGTGAGAAAATCTACTGGAGAGTGGAGACTGACAATAGACTACCGTGGCCTGAATGAAGTCACACCACCGCTGAGTGCTGCCGTGCCAGACATGCTAGAACTTCAGTATCAGCTGGAGTCAAAGGCAGCCAAGTGGTATGCTACAATTGACATCGCTAATGCATTCTTCTCCATCCCTTTGGCAGCAGAGTGCAGGCCACAGTTTGCTTTCACCTGGAGGGGCATCCAGTACACCTGGAACCGACTGCCCCAGGGGTGGAAACACAGTCCCACCATTTGCCATGGACTAATCCAGACTGCACTGGAAAAGGGTGAAGCTCCAGAACATCTGCAGTACATCGACGACATCATTATATGGGGCGACACAGCGGAGGAGGTTTTTGAGAAAGGGGAGAAAATAGTTCAGATCCTTCTGAAAGCCGGTTTCGCCATTAAGCGAAGTAAAGTCAAGGGACCTGAGCAAGAGATCCAGTTTTTGGGAATAAAATGGCAGGATGGGCGCCGTCAAATCCCAATGGATGTCATCAACAAAATAGTAGCTATGTCTCCACCAACCAGCAAAAAGGAAGCACAGGCCTTCCTGGGTGTTGTGGGTTTTTGGAGGATGCACATCCCAAATTACAGCCAGATTGTAAGTCCTCTGTACCACGTGACCCGGAACAAGAATGATTTTGAATGGGGCCCTGAGCAACGACAGGCATTTGAACAAATTAAACAGGAGATAGTTCATGCCGTAGCCCTTGGTCCAGTCCGGTCAGGGCAAGATGTTAAAAACGTGCTCTACACCGCAGCCGGGGAGAATGGCCCAACCTGGAGTCTCTGGCAGAAAGCACCAGGGGAGACTCGAGGTCGACCCCTGGGGTTCTGGAGCTGGGGATACAAAGGATCGGAGGCCCGCTATACTTCCACCGAAAAAGAGATTCTGGCAGCATATGAAGGTGTTTGAGCTGCTTAAGAAGTGGTCGGCACTGAAGCACAGCTCCTCCTAGCACCACGGTTGCCGGTCCTGGGCTGGATGTTCAAAGAGAGGGTCCCCTCTACGCATCATGCCACCGATGCTATGTGGAGTAAGTGGGTCGCTCTGATCACCCAGCGTGCCCGAATGGGAAACCCCAGTAGCCCAGGAATTCTGGAGGTCATCATGGACTGGCCAGAAGGCAAAGATTTTGGAGCATCGCCAGAGGAGGAGGTGACACGTGCTGAAGAGGCCCCACTGTATAACCAGCTGCCAGAAGATAAGAAACAGTATGCCCTGTTCACGGATGGGTCCTGTCGCATTGTGGGGAAGCAGCGGAGGTGGAAGGCTGCTGTATGGAGCCCTACACGACAAGTCGCGGAAACTGCCGAGGGAGAAGGTGAGTCCAGCCAGTTTGCAGAGGTGAAAGCCATCCAGCTGGCTTTAGACATTGCCAGTCGAGAGAAGTGGCCAGTGCTCTATCTTTACACCGACTCTTGGATGGTGGCCAGTGCCTTGTGGGGGTGGCTGCAGCAATGGAACAAGAACAACTGGCAGCGCAGAGGCAAACCTATCTGGGCTGCCCCATTGTGGCAAGATATTGCTGCCCGCCTGGAGCAGTTGGTTGTAAAAGTGCCTCACATGGACGCTCACATCCCTAAGAGTCTGGCCACTGAGGAACATCAAAACAACCACCAGGTAGATCAGGCTGCTAAGATTGAAGTGGCTCAGGTGGATCTGGACTGGCAACATAAGGGTGAACTGTTTATAGCTCGGTGGGCCCATGACACCTCGGGCCACCAAGGAAGAGACGCGACATACCGATGGGCTCGTGACCGAGGGGTGGACTTAGCTATGGATACCATCACACAGGTTATCCATGAATGTGAAACATGTGCTGCAATCAAGCAAGCCAAGCGGGTAAAGCCTCAGTGGTATGGAGGACGATGGCTAAAATATAAATATGGGGAGGCTTGGCAGATTGACTACATCACACTGCCACAAACCCGCCAAGGCAAGCGCTATGCGCTCACAATGGTGGAGGCCACCACCGGATGGCTGGAAACCTACCCTGTGCCCCATGCCACCGCCCGGAATACCATCCTGGGCCTGGAAAAACAAGTCCTGTGGTGACATGGCACCCCCGAAAGAATTGAGTCAGAAAACGGGACTCATTTTCGTAACAGCTTCATAGACACCTGGGCCAAAGATCACAGTATTGAGTGGGTGTATCACATCCCCTACCATGCACCAGCCTCTGGAAAGTTCAAGCGGTACAATGGGCTGCTAAAAAACCTATCTGAGGGCAATGGGGGGTGGGACTTTCAAAAATTGGGATACCCATTTAGCAAAGGTCACCTGGTTGGTTAACAACCGGGGATCCACCAACCAGCCTGGTCCTGCCCAGTCAAAACCTCAGTGCCCCGCAGAAGGAGATAAAGTCCCTGTAGTGCACATGCGGAACATGTTAGGGAAGACGGTTTGGGTTAATCCTGCCTCGGGCAAAGGCAAGCCCGTCCGTGGGATTGCTTTTGCTCAAGGTCCTGGGTGTACCTGGTGGGTAATGCGGAAGGATGGGGAAGTCGGATGTGTACCTCATGGGGATTTGATTACGGGCGAGAATAGTCCATAAATAAATTGTATAAAGTTAATTGTTAAATAACCCTGTCACTGTCTGTCATCACTGTTATAATTGTTATATTTTGTACCAGTAGTAGCATAGTGAGAATCATCCAGATTAAAGAAGGATGGACTTTTTCGATGAAAACCTAGCAGAGCACAGTGATGATGGAACTGGACCTGGTTTTCAACAACTGGCATCGAGCAACTTCATCAAGATCAACATCTCCTGCAGAATGTGGGCACGGGCCGCACCAGATACATCAGCCGTGAGCTCCGGATGCAGCAAGTGACCGCCCACCAATACACATCACCCCTCCTGCCACGGAAGACCATTACGACAGATGGAGCCCAAAGTCATGGATTAAATGAACTCAATGGACACTTTAGAGTGATGATCCATAGACTAAGGGAATGATATCTGGAGACAGGAGAAGTGGTGGTGATCAACTGGACAATGGGGGACCTGGGTATGACGTAGATGGTATGGAATAAGGGGTGGATAATGTCCTGGGTTTGGCCAGAACAGGGTTAATTTTCACCGGAATCCAGGAAGGGGCACAGCCGGGGGGTGAGGGCTGACCCCACCTGGCCGAAAAGAGCCCGGTGTTCCATACCCTGTGACGTCACGCTGGGTTCCGGTGGGGGGGGCGGGGCAGCGGGAAGGCACTCGCGGCTTGGGGGGACGCAGCGCCGGTCCTGTTTCGGGAGAGCGGCTGTCTGGGTTGTACGGTTCGTTGTTGTGTTTTCTCCTTATTTGTATCGTTGTTGTTCCTGTTTTCCCTCTGTTTGCTGTTCTGTTAAACTGCCCTTATCCCGACCCACCTGTTTCTGCCTCTTTCTTTTCATTCTCCTCCGCACGCCGGCAGGGGGAGGGGCGGCCGCGTGGCGCTTTTGTTGCCAGCAGCAGCCGAAACCGAAACAGTTTTTCAGCAATTTAAGTCACAGATATGATCTGTAATGGGACAGATGACACTAACTGCATCTGACCATCCTAATATACTCCAGATGTTTATCTTTGCAAATATTATTAGCTTGCAGTAGACTTTGTGCAAAGGTAGCAAGAGGAAGAGAAGCCTGTCTTTGAATTTTAAAGCTTTCTTTGCATGTGTCATTTTGTGTCCTTCTGTCTACGTGACTCGCAGCACTACACTGCAGGTTCTGCGGAGCCCCTGATCTGCTAGTGACATTAACGGCTAGCTGGGTGGTGGTGGAAGGGTGCCAGTTCTCGCAGTGCGATTTCAGTAAGGAATTTCAAACTAGTTAGACTTCCCTAAAATCCAGAAACTCATTTACCAGTTCAGGAAGAGGTGGTGGTGTTGCCTTGTCCTGCCAGTGCTGAGTGCTGTATGTCCTGGGTTCGGCCAGAACAGGCTTAATTTTCACCGGACTCCAGGAAGGGGCACAGCCGGGGGGTGAGGGCTGACCCCACCTGGCCGAACAGAGCCCGGTGTTCCATACCCTGTGACGTCACGCTGGGTTCCGGTGGGGGGGGCGGGGCGGCGGGAAGGCACTTGCGGCTTGGGGGGACGCAGCGCCGGTCCTGTTTCGGGAGAGCGGCTGTCTGGGTTGTACGGTTCGTTGTTGTGTTTTCGCCTTATTTGTATCGTTGTTGTTCCTGTTTTCCCTCTGTTTGCTGTTCTGTTAAACTGCCCTTATCCCGACCCACCTGTTTCTGCCTCTTTCTTTTCATTCTCCTCCGCACGCCGGCGGGGGGAGGGGCGGCTGCGTGGCGCTTTTGTTGCCGGTGGCAGCCGAAACCGAAACAGTTTTTCAGCAATTTAAGTCACAGATACGATCTGTAATGGGACAGATGACACTAACTGCATCTGACCATCCTAATATACTCCAGATGTTTATCTTTGCAAATATTATTAGCTTGCAGTAGACTTTGTGCAAAGGTAGCAAGAGGAAGAGAAGCCTGTCTTTGAATTTTAAAGCTTTCTTTGCATGTGTCATTTTGTGTCCTTCTGTCTACGTGACTCGCAGCACTACACTGCAGGTTCTGCGGAGCCCCTGATCTGCTAGTGACATTAACGGCTAGCTGGGTGGTGGTGGAAGGGTGCCAGTTCTCGCAGTGCGATTTCAGTAAGGAATTTCAAACTAGTTAGACTTCCCTAAAATCCAGAAACTCATTTACCAGTTCAGGAAGAGGTGGTGGTGTTGCCTTGTCCTGCCAGTGCTGAGTGCTGTATGTCCTGGGTTCGGCCAGAACAGGGTTAATTTTCACCGGACTCCAGGAAGGGGCACAGCCGGGGGGTGGGGGCTGACCCCACCTGGCCGAACAGAGCCCGGTATTCCATACCCTGTGACGTCACGCTGGGTTCCGCTGGGGGGGCGGCTCGGCTAGAACCCTCTCGTGGCTCGGGAGCGTGCGGCGCCGGTGTGGTCCGAGAGAGCGGCTGTCTGTTTTTTGTCGTGTTTTCTCCTTATCTGTATCGTTGTTATTCCTGTTTTCCCTCTGTTTGTTGTTCTGTTAAACTGCCCTTATCCCGACCCACCGGTTTTCTGCCTGTTTTCTTTCCATTCTCCTCCGCACCGCGGCAGGGGGGAGGGTCGGCCACGTGGCGCTTTTGTTGCAGGCAGCAACCGAAACCAAATCACTGTAGCTGTCACAAGAAGATGTGCAGATGTTCAAACCTGCCTGACAATAAGAAAAGCAAATGTTTTGCTACCGTTTTCCTTTAGAACAGCGTCTTTCCCAGGCAGGCGTTTGACCTGTTCGTGGAATAACAACTGCCATTAGAAGTGGGCTGCATGGGAAGAGCATGCTGTTCTCCTGGAAGTCAGAAGACTGGCTTCCGTTCCTGCGTGTTGCTGATTTGCTTTATGACCTGCGAGTCCTCTCCCGCTATGTTTGCTTTACTTGTTTTCTCGATGGCGATCTGTTCAGCAGAGGAAATGCCTTTTACTTCTGTGCAAGATCTGGGCTCAAGTTGCTTGGGGGGGAAATTGCAGCTGGTTGAGAAGTCAGTCACTAATTTTTGCTAACCAAAGTGTAGCTGAGATAAATTTGCCTGAAAAGTACTTTCCTTTATTGGAAAGGACTCTATGGCTTTACACGCAATGAATTTAAAACCATGTAGAAACTTCAAAGTGCTTATGCCAGCTGAGCTTTTTGTATTTTAAATGTGTTTGAAGCTGCTTCAGAGCAGAAGCTTTTGTTGCTCTAGGGAAAAAAGCTTTAATTCTAGATACTGCATCAATTTACCAGCGACTGTCAGACTTTCCTTGACCTGTCTGTGTAACGTAGTTTGTAATGGAGAGATCCTTCAGTTAATTGATGGAATAACCTTGTACCTCCAGCTTGAGGCTATTGCTAAGGACGGTTTGCTTGCTTGGATGCGCTGTTTGCCGTAGCCCCTGGCTGGAGTTGATACAGCATTTGAATTCGGGCTGGTAAGGTTTTGTTTCTACTGGTAGTGGAATTGAGACTGAAATAAAGCAGGTGAAATTACGACCTTACTGAAGTCATTAGCAAAGCTGCCATTGACTGAAGTAAGGCTAGGATCTCAGCCAAGCGTTTTGGTTGTTAAATTTATGGTAACATATTAATTGAGTTGTATTAAAACAAGGTTTTGAAAAAGTTTATCTTTAGCTTCGTGATACAATCTCCATTCCATAAATATTGTACATAGTGTTACTAAAAGTTTACCTTTTTTTGGCAGGTTGATAGAGGTAGATTTTAATTTATTTTTATAATCTGTGTGTTTGCACTCCTAGGAAAGAACTAAAGTACGCAGATGTCATTATTTCTGTAAATGAAAAGGACTTAATCCTAAATCTTCTAATTGTTTTATAGTATATGGCAGCAGAGCTATCTAACACTCTGTCCTGCAGGAAATATTTGGCATACTTGTAAGCTCCAGGGAGAGGAGAACTAGGATGATAATATCCATTAACGTTGTTTTTGAATGAGAACTTGCATAAAGACTTTCTCGAGGAAAAAAAAGAAAATCACTATTAGATTTAAAGGCTTTTTAGCAAAAGGAATGTATTGCAAGCTTTCGACCTTCCTGTGCTGTATGAAGCTTTACTGGTGCGTATGCCAGAAAATCCTGTTGATTACTGGACTCTTCCAATGTGTGCTGCCCTTCTAGAAAGTCGACATCTGGACTGTATTTATTCTACTATTTTCTCGTCACTGGATGAGTCAGAGTAGATTTTCCTCCTTTAAATTTTGATAAACTTTTTTTCTATGATTTGGCAGAAAAGATTTTGTGCAATTTTAAAGGCACAACTAATAATGCGTTCCCAAGCTCTGATGACAGTTAGAACAAACGGTATTGTTTTAAAACATAAATGTATATTTTGCTGTACTACTCTTCTTGCTTCTCTTATCTGCTAGAATAGTTTTAGCATTGAGCATATTTTAATACACATCTAGAAACAGGCAAGACTGCTTTTATTATATTATTATATTGCTTGAAGTCATGAATTATGTTAATGTAAACACTGTAGTCAAAGGGAGACTGTATTGGCACCTGAGGTCTTTTATTCCTGCTTGTCAGTCTTCACGTTTGTCTTGTATGTGGAGACTCTGGCCTGGGTAGAAATGGGATTGTTCATTAAGAGTCAAAGTGTGTTCTTCCACTTGTAGCAGTCCCAAAGTACACCCAGTTTGTGTTGCACATCGATGGTATCTTGGCAAAAAGGAAACCGAGTTATCCATTAGCTAATTCTCAGAGTAATCTTCTTTGTAACCAGCTCTTCAAGTAATACCTTCCAAGTTTTCCCATGCAATGAGTAAAGCTAGCATAGTCAACAAGTTTCAAGGAACTGCTCTCTCAATCGCTGGAAAGTTTTGACTAATTGAGCACAGTGATTTTTAATCTCTGGTATTCTGTATTATTTTTCAGTGATGTTTGTCTTATGAGGAACAATGGAACAAAATGGTTTTGGACAGGTTGATGTAGTTGCTTCTGAGAATTCGGGAGCGTGCGGCGCCGGTGCGGTCCGAGAGAGCGGGTCTGTTTTATTAATGTATGCCATCAATAAAATCAGGTGCCTTGATTAACCCTCTAGTATTGCAGGTCACAACTTGGTAACTGAGGCTGTGATAAATATCCCATAGCTTGTCTGCAGAATCAACTTTTTTTTTTTAGTGTTTTCAGTTAAAAGTTTTCTCCTGCAAAACCTAGGGACTGATACTGTTCTGTCAGGTCAAACAGATAAGCTGTTTCACCTGAAGTTTGTACCTAGCTCTTGTAAGCTACTTTTCCGTGATGGGTTTGCTAAGCTGCTGTGAGTGCACTTCCTCAGTCTCCATTGCTGCTTGCTCATGGGTGGAGGAGTGCACATATGGCCACCTCATAGCGAGAGGTCACCTCTGCTAACGCAGCTATCCCGTGGGCTTTCCGTTATTTGAGAGGGTTGGAAGGTAAGAAGAAATGAGATTGTTTTAGAGTCCATTCTCTTTGAACATCTGGGGTGATATCCTTTCTGGGGTGATATCCTTTCTGGGGTGATATCCTTTCTGTATATGCAAAGTTAAAATTTCAAGTGCTATATTGTCTCATTTTTGCAGAGGTTAAGTGTGATCTGAGGATAGGGATGCTTCTAAGCTGCCTATCTGATCAAGAAGTGCAGGTCTGAAGGTACTAAATACCCAAGTGAATGCAGACTAGCTGCAAAACTGACGTATGCAGCATGGTGGAGAAAGGTGAAGACTGTAAGAATGTGCTTAAACTCACCCTGCTAAATTAACATTGCTGTTCTGAGTATCTTAGCTGAGAAATATGCAAGCATGCAAAAGGTACACTTGTCATTCTTGAAGTAGCTGGTTTCCAACCTTTAGTTTCTGAAGGACTGTTGAATGACGGAACTACTTTGACTTTTTCCACACAAATCCCTCTAATGAAATGCATTGCTGCTTCACACCCGTCAGAGTTGCTAGTGGCAGTCACTGTCTCGCTTGAAATGGGATCTTTCTCCAGTAATCTACTGCCAGTTAATCATGGCTAAGTGAGACCTGGTAATCCCATTGATGTGCCTGGACTTATCTGAAGACAAGACCTAATTTTTATTTTTTTAAAAAGAGCTGTAGTAACATCATTTGTAATTATAGTGATATGAACTTGGTCACGCTTCCTGCCTACAATATCATGTATGTAAACACTACAATAAATTCTGTCTAAACACGTTCTGCTTTAACTCTACCTCTGTCTTAAGAAGTAAATGTGCATTTGCTGTCTTTATTTATCTCTGTACTGTACCACTCTGCACTAATAAATTCATTTCTTAATGAATTCATGTAGCCGTATGGCCAGAAATATATTTTTTAACTAGCTAAGAGTCTGTGATAAGCAGTGCAAAGAATCTGTTTCTTTAAAATATGCTTTACTGTACTTTCAAACTGGCTTCTAAAGATACTGAATGTTTCCATCAACTTGGTAATACTCATAACCAGCTCCTGGTATATACAATATATTAAAATGATGCTAAATATAAAAGTGTGTGTGTATAATGATTTTAAGAAAACTAATATATATGTCTCTGCACTCTGAATAAATCTGTCTCTGGACTTGTGATCAAGGCAGAGGACAGGGCTGTTTCTTGTTACTTAAGGTAACACAGGAATTCAGGCACATAGCAAAAAGCTTTTAATCACACTAATGTGATGCATTGTATCGACATCTTAATGCTAAGATGATCTTTAGGATGAAGAAAGTATTTTAAACAAACACCATGTAGTTCCCTGCAACATCAGTGCTTTTTGTTCTAGACAGTGAAGGTCTGTTGTGTGGTCAAAGCCGTAAATGGAATGAAATGAGGTTGCTTTAAACAAAGGTTTCATAAGTTGTTGAAAATCAGTTTTGAGGAAAATGTCTGAAATGTTTTGCAGAGGTGAATCTGGTGCTGGGAAGACTGAAAACACAAAGAAGGTTATTCAATACCTTGCTCATATTGCTTCCTCCCATAAAGGAAGAAAGGACCATAATATTCCCGTAAGTTGGGATATTTTATCATTTGTTTATTGTTCTTTTTGAAAACCACCATCTTTGCATTTAAAAAAAACATAACTTTTTTATTAAAGATAAGCTGTAATGTAATCCACATAATTTTCTCAACCGTTATTTTCTCTTTAGTAGGGGCTGAAATGAGCAGTTACGTTAAAATTTCCAGTTGATGTTAGCTGTTTAACTTCTCTTCTGAAATTAAAGGTTTTATGCAACCATTGTAACTAGGAACTGTATCAAAGCTTTCTGATGCAGTGTGTGCCAGTTTTCCAAAAATTTAATTAACTTGGGCAAGTCTTAGTGAATTTAGTTCCCTGAGATGCAGTTTTCAGTACTATATTTGTGAACAAGCTTTCTGTTCTTTCAAAAATTATCTTGTAGATAAGAAAAGTCATCAAGCTTCAAAACTGCTGTAGACTTGATATGTCTACAAGCGAGCAGCTAATAAAAAGCTCTAGTTTTAGTACATTACAGACAAAAGCATATGCACTTATGTCAGAGTCTTGGGTTTTTTGGTAACTTGTCACTAACTGATTTATGTAGAAGTTTCTTCAGATTTACTGCTAGACTTCAAAATTCACAATGAGTTTTTATCAATATTTTGCTTTACAAGATATGGATGGGTTTGATTATCTGTTGCTATGAGCACTTGGATCTCTTTGCAGTGGAATATTAATTCAACTTGCTAGAAGCAAGTGGCTTGCTATATTCGATACTGGCGTATGTGGTTGGAAGTTTTCAAACTATATCAGACTTAGAAGCATCAGCTTCTGTAATTTCTAGTGTATAACACTTAATATTAAGATATTCTGGAATGTGTCAAGACTCAAACTCCTAGAAAACCAGGAGAGGACTTTTGACCAATCTGTGAAGAAAAAAAAAGCAAGAATTTGAAGTTGGAGAGAGGGAAAGATTGCTCTGCAGATAGATTTGGAGGCCTTAGGAGGATGCTGTGACTGGAGTGTCGGCAGCATTAGCATTGTCATGTGCTAGGGGAATACATGGCTCTGCAGAATGCTATTTAGAAAGTCATCCTTCAGAACTTGTTTTCTGTGTGGGTTTTGATTTATAAATATTCTTGGATTTATGGCTGTGCAGCCTTGAACAAAACTAGTGTTTTTAAAATTTCTACAGGAGTATAATTGCCTACAACTTTGGGGGGCGGGAAGGGAATTATGCAGAGAATGGAACTGCACAGAGTTTGTATACCAAGTACTTCTAAACACACTATTGACAGCTTGGAATGCACCAGGTTGAAAAGACTTCTGTGAGCCTCTTGTCGAGCCTCCTTTCAAAATATGCTTCCCTTTAAAGCTGAGTTTTGAAAACCTTGTGTGATGAAGATTATACAACCTTTCTGCAAAACTTTTCCTGTGCTTAACCACTTAAACAGTCAAAAATAGGGGTTTAAAAAGTACTCCTTGTTTGTTTGGCTGTGTTTCCATAAGCACTTCGTGCCAGTACCTGTGCTAAAAGTAGTCCCCTTTTTGAGTTTTGTCATCGTAACAATTCCTGTGGCCACTCACTGGGCTTGGAGACTGCAGGCTCAAACTACTGTTCTGAAAGTCATAGAATCATAGAATGGTTTGGGTTGGAAAGGACCTTAAAGATCATCTGGTTCCAACCCCCCTGCCATCAGCAGGGACATCTTCCACCAGACCAGGTTGCTCACAGCTCCATCCAAACTGGCCTTGAACCCTGCCAGGGAGGGGGCAGCCACAGCTTCTCTGGGCAACCTGGACCAGTGTTTCATCACCCTCATGGGGAAGAAATGAAGTCCGTCTGGCTTTAGATGAAACAAGTTTCCTCTGTTTGTTGCGTGGCTGCATAACTGATATGAAGTGAAGGCACAGAAAAAAGCTGGGGTGGAAGATGTTGGTGAAGGGAAGGATGAGTTGCTCAGTCTAATGCAGTGCTGGCTAATTCTGTTTAAGTTGCTGGTTGAACTGGAATCTAATTCTCTACTTAGCAGCGTGATCAAATGGGACAGGAGTTTAAGGTGGTGGGTGTAATCAGCTGCTTCGTGAGCCATCGAAGACTGTCACGATGAAGACTGGAAAAGTTTTTATTCTTTGTAAAACATAGTTCAGACACAGTAAAAAGAATAGGGTAGTGTCCTGAATAGAAGTTTGATACTTTGATTGTGCGCTTCATTCAATGCACTGCTATAGTAAGCACTGAATTAAGTATATGTTTATGAAAAATGCAAAATGTTCACGTAACCTAAACCGTTTTGAAAATACAAATGAGTCTCGCTTCTGTAACAATTAATTTTTATTAATATACTGCAGATGAAGAATGTCTAATCTACACACCTAACACTCAAAAGTTAGGAAGTGTCAGAATTGGTTATATTTAAGCAGCCCTAACTTGTTCCTGTTCACATATACATTAGAAAACTGTAGAGGGCTGGTGGTGATCCGTAGTATCCATCTGTACAGCCTTTGCACTGACCTGTGCACAAAGATGATGCTAAACAGGCTTGTTAAATAGACAGCAAGTCATGGATTTACTTTTATCCATCCTGTAACAAATAATTATCAGTGCTATGCATATTACTGAGACTTCTGAAAGTTGCATACATAAATAACTCTGTAACTCATGAAATACTTATGGCTCTTGAGGGGGTTAAATTCCCAAATATTTGAAGGTAAGAAGAAATAGACATGGTAACAATGAAGAAAAAAATAAATGGTGGGTGAAAATCTTTGTTAAGGCATTAGCAAATGATGCAACTGGTTTCTAGGAAATTGAAGTAGTAATGTAAAATATAATTTAATGAGAAGGCAAAATAATATAAACATGAAAAAGACAAGATAATTTAGAACATTAAAAAAGAAATCTTTTTTTTTTAATACGATGGCATGAATAGAGCCATGTGACGCTCACTGATGAAATCAAGTATTTAAACAAATAATTTGGTCAGTGTTAGAAATGCAAATCTATGGGCACTTTGAGATATCTGTCCCAAAACAAGCGTTCAAAGAAAAGATCTGAAGTGAAAGAGCTGAATAGATTAGGTAATTATAGCAGACTTTTCAGCTCCAGATCTCTGTTTCAAACTGCAACCAAAAAAGTCATTACAGCCTGAAGGCTGAAATAAATTTGCTTTTCTTAGTCCATTTGTTCCAAGTGAACGTTTTTCCACATCATACTGATTATTCTGAACAGAGAGGATCAAACTGGCTTTGTTCCTGGATTACTTTTTAACTGCAAGAAAATATTTCCTCTAGGACAGGATGTGCTTTACCTTTATGAATAGAACTCTTCACTTGAGAGTTATCAACAAATATGATCTTACAAAAAAATGGAGAGTACTGAAGGGTTGCAATGAAAGTTCAAAAAGAACAGAACTCAATGCGGTTCAGTTTAACACAAGATAAAGATAAGACTTATAGACAGGAATTTCGGAAGGAGCGGTAGCTTCATACTCAAACATCTAACCTTATTTTTAGATCCTGAGTTGTTTTCTGAGCAGGTATGATGCAGCTTTGCAAAATTCACATCACTTAGCTGAGTAAACTAAACCTTTGCTAGCTGCTTTACAGAACTCTGTCAAAACCTGTTATTCTTCACTAAAACAGTGCTAGTTGCTAGTTATTTAAATTAGTAGACATAAACGGAAGAAGTGTGCGTCTGTCTTGGTGTGAAAATTTCTTGTGGTCTGAGTTTCACCACCACGTTTTCTCTCTAGGCTCTCTGGTGTGAAGCTCAAGATTGTTAAGTTTGTTGACTGAGACAAGGGAATAGGGGAATTGAAAATTTCTGCGTTTTTGCAGAAACTGCAAATTTGGGTTTTGGGGATTTTTTTGTTTGGCTTTATTACACTCATGTTCCATTTACCCTTTTTTCTGGCAAAAGTTAAAGGTATTCCAGTTTTTTAAGACTTTGCTTCTCATGTGGACGGTAATTCTTGAAAGAAAGCTTCTATCTCGATTGTAGGATTGCCTTTCTTAAGTACTTGAAGTACAGGGCAAAAACAAAGCCACAGGCTCTGTAAGTATTGCTTTCCTCTTATTTCTTTTATAACCTTTTTGATTTTTGAAAAATAGTGATGATCTTATCCATACAAAAACACCTTGCAGTGACTAAGGCTGTCGAGACAGTTACTTGGTGTTGTGGGTTTATTTTTGTTGTTGTTTGTCAAAACTGTGGAAAGCAGGGCTGCCGGAGGCCCGGCCAGTCTGACTAATTGAAGTCTTGCTTGTCTTGCAAGCCCCCCTTTCTGTTTGTTGGAGGACCAAAATTCCAAATTTCTGAAGGTGAGACCAGTATGCGTGGTGGAGATTCTGCTCTTAAGTGATGGTAGTACCAAGTGATAGCTCTCAAAGCATTTCAGGCTGCTGTTGCGTTATCTATAGAGTTTGTGCCTGAAGACTTGTGGGGTTTGACCAAGTGGAAGCTGAGACACTGAGAGCTTTAAAAGGGAGATATTTGCCATGCATTCTTTCCAATTCCATGGGTCTTCCAAACCTAAGAGCTGGAAACAGTGTTTATCATAGCTACTGTTGTTCATTGCAAACAGACTTCCAAAAGTGTAAAACAAAGGCTGTGCTAAAACCAGACCTCCTGTGTGTTCAATTCCAAGTCTCGCTTTCTTGGAAAACAAGTGTTCATGTCTCTGTACGGTTCCAGTTGATCCGTAGTATTGACAGGTCAGTCACTTGAAATGAAATCTGTATTATATCTGGTGTATGAGACCTCTGTATGGATTTTGTATATTCAGTTATTTGTGTTGCTTAGAGACTATTGTTGTGGAGTCTCCTTCTCTGGAGATATTCAAGACCTGCCTAGACTTGGTCCTGTGCAGCCTGGTCTGGGTGACCCTGCTTCGGCAGGGTTGTTGGACTGGGTGACCCACAGAGGTCCCTTCTAACCCCTACAATTCTGTGATTCTGTGATTCAAATTCTATTGTAGAAGTTATTCTTTCTCCCCTTTCTCATGGCTAGAAAAAGAAGCTGATGGAGGATCCAATTGCTGAATGTACTTCTCAGCTGGCTGAAGAAGAAGAAAAGGCCAAAAACTTGGCCAAATTCAAGAACAAACAGGAAATGATGATCACTGATTTGGAAGGTTTGTTCTTGCTACATTTGCCTGTTAACAGGTTGTACATCATGCGAGAAAGGAGTGGATCACTTATTACAGTGTATGCAGTATCTGGTCCAGTCTGCTAAGTGTAACCTTATATGTAGATACCTTAATAGCTTTTATCTAAATCTTGAAAGAATAATTTATTGCTTGCAAGCCTTGTTGCATTTGGCTGCTCAGTCTTTCTCGTGTTTAATTTGTTAGCTTTTCATTTTTGAGAATCCATTTTATTTAATGATACACTCCAGAAATTCATGTTGTTGCATGCATCCCTTAGTAACAAGGTAAAACATCTGTCTCTTGGGAAGGCTCTACACTTTTCTATAGTAACACATTAGAACAACACATTTCTGGAAAAAAGTTAGTAGGCATTCATTAGTCTTCTAATATTTTTTGAATAAGCAAATCTGAATTGTTCTGCCTTTCTTGATGCTTTGTTTATCTAAAATGGTTCAGTTTCTTTGGCCATTTATTTCTGATTGTTTTGCCTGTGTTGTCATGACTGGATTAGCCCTATATGTAACCTTTCATGATGTTATGGCGGGTTTTTTAATTACTTATGGTTGTAAATAGGTATTGTGCAACATTAATATACTGCCAAGCCAAAGTTGCAAAATATAAGGCAATGTTGCTATCTGCCCTAATTTGGAAATATTTTTTTCACTTACTGTTATGGGTTGTCTTACTACATACTTTAATACTGATGCGCTTATGGAAAAATACCAAAGTTTAGTCTTATCTTTGTAGGAAGGTATTGAAGTAATACGAATAATAGATGATTGATGTACCTTTTATTTAAAAAGCCTATTCAGGGACTTTAAGATGGGCATAAGTAAGCTGTACTCATTGGAAAATAATGCTTGAGTAGTTGTGTACTTAAATTGGGACTAGTGTTTCTGAAGATACTTGACAGATGTGGTTGGTTATGGTGCTGTTCCCAGAGTGATGACCTTAGAAATGGAAATTAAAGCTTAAATATAAGGCATGCAACTGCTTGGCTAGTAAAGCACAGTAAAATGATACTCTCTGAGACAATTCAAGAAGCCATGAAGGTCACTCTGCTAGGGTCTTGACACTGGTAAGTACTGAAATTTGGGGGGGGGGGCAACAAAAACCCACAAAACCCCAAAAAAACCCCACTAATTCAGTTTACTGTGAGTTTTCCCCATTGCGAAATTGTGTCTTATGCCACTCTTCTGTCACCTGCCAGAAATACAATGTAAAAACAGAGAAAAGTGCTATTTTTTTTTTTTTTTTGAATGAGGAGCTGTTTAGAGAAAAACAATGTTACTTCAGATTGTCTGGAAAATCCCAAATACCCCTCGGTAGCTCTAAGATATGATTCTTGAACATGGCTCCGTTTCCATGTAGAAGATGTCCTGATCTTGTAGCAGGCTTAGGAGGGGTGTGAGAAACCCCTGCACTGAGAACCCACAAAGTATTGAACAAGTCTAATAACTTACATTTATTCTAATAGATGTTGAATTGTGCTAATGCTATGCTAAGCAAAACCTTCCTGTGACTTCAATATATTACATACCTGGTCATTAGCTAACTGTAGACAATGCAGCCAATAACTATCTAAATCAGACCACAGGCAGATCATCTAAATGTATTTTATTGCTAGGGCACTGATAACTGGATGGTGTTCACAAAGAAATACCTTAGGGCAGGAGTATCTTGGCTACACAAGGAAATTACTGGAGGCTATCAGGGTTGCAAAGTCTTGCTAAATATCAATGGGATGTGAGTTAGTGGTACAAATACTTGCAAAACATGTTTATCCAAGTTTTCTTTAAGTTACACTATTTTCCAGTAGACCTTTTGGGCCTAGCCCTTCCACAACTATGCAAGTCATAATTTTTTCCAGTCTGTAGTTCTTCATTTTTGAATCCTGATGTCTGCGATCACCTGGCCGAGCAGCTCAAACTGCTCTTCTGTTAGATTCTATTCCTTATTTTTCTGTCAACATGTGATTATGTTTGTTACCTTACTTCAAACTTTTTTCTCCAGTCATTGACTTTTTCTTGACTTTCTATCTGAATCATGCAGTTCTACTTTGCTATTTCATCTTTCCCAGTCACCCTTCCAGCTGCAGTCTGGAGAAAGAATTGACACAGTGTATATTAAACTTCCCACCCTTCTTGCTGTCCCATTGCCCTGCCCCTGAACCTTCTGAGGATAACAATAGGAAAAAATTGCTTACAAATATAATCCTTTACTTCCATAGAGTGCTTAAAAAAGGAGGAGAAGACCCGTCAAGAATTAGAAAAAGCTAAAAGAAAACTTGATGGTGAAACAACAGACCTACAGGACCAAATAGCTGAGCTGCAAGCCCAGATTGAAGAACTGAAGATCCAGCTGGCCAAGAAAGAGGAAGAACTGCAGGCTGCTCTTGCTAGGTCGGATCATGATGGAGCTTTATGACTACAGAAGTGTGGTAGAAACCTACTTTCCCAGACAGAATTTCAGCTGACTGCAAACTGATGAGTTAAAACTGGGAGTGTTCAAGCAGAAGCCAGTTCATGTTTGTACTACAGCATCTCTAGACACCTGTGTGTTTTGCGTAGACAGGGCAAAAAAAGGAACTCAATCTTTCATCACCATCCTTGCTCTATAAAGCTCCAAAACCAATGTTTCATCAGGGCTTAATAGCACTTTGGCTCTGGAAGCTTTTTAGTCTCCCAGAGTTCAGCCTCAGGAGGGGGAAAAAACATGTAATCGTCGAGAGTGTTCTTAGTTCGTCCAAATACTGGATAATGTCTGTCCAACTCAATCAAAGATCTGTGTGGTAGTCTCGCAGCCACATGTTATAAACTAAACACCACCTGAGTTTTCTGAGTAATGATCTATAACTTTGCAGGAAGAGACAGTCCTACAGACAAGGGTGCATTTTTGGGAGTGTTGAGGTCTACAAAACTGGAATACCTGAATGCAAACTGGAAAGCTTGATCATTCCAGTAGTGCATCTGTAGTACCTGGGGCACTGTGCTCATTAGGATCTTGAGAATAAGAGTGCAGTAGTGGCTTTGTCTATGAAATTTTAGGAGGTGGATTTTGTTCAAGTGGGAAAGATGAGTTATTTTTTGAGTACATAACTTATACTAGACTTATGAGAAGAGATCTGAAGCTATGAAATATCATTAACTGTTGTGGTTCTGTTTAACAGAGGTGATGAAGAAGCAGTTCAGAAAAACAACGCACTGAAAGTGATAAGAGAGTTGCAGGCTCAAATTGCAGAACCGCAGGAGGATCTTGAATCTGAGAAGGCATCTGGCAACAAGGCGGAAAAGCAGAAAAGAGATTTAAGTGAAGAGCTGGAGGCTTTAAAAACTGAAGTAGAAGATACCTTGGATACCACTGCAGCACAGCAAGAGCTGAGGTAAGATCATGTGTCTGTATAAGCAGGCACCATTAAAATTCACCTTGAATTTACAAAAGACTAAAATGTTGATTTTTGATAACTATTGATGCTTCCTCTAGGACAAAGCGAGAGCAGGAGGTGGCTGAACTGAAGAAAGCAATTGAAGAGGAAACCAAAAACCATGAAGCACAGATCCAGGAAATCAGGCAGAGCCATGCTACTGCCCTGGAAGAGCTCTCTGAACAACTGGAACAGGCCAAAAGGGTGAGCAGAAAATTAATTACAGAAATACATTTTTCAGCTTCAGGACTTTTAGAAGTAACATCAGTGGCGTGGTCACTTCCAGTGATATCTGCAGATCTAAATTGTCCTCTGTACATACTTAACTACTGCAGTTGAATCAAATATATCCTGCTGGTTTGAACATATAGCAACTTTTCAGATAGATGCCAAGACTATCTAAAAGTGTTTGTTAGACCTGGAAACAGTGCACCTAGAGATAAGCTGATGTAGTACTTTTGTGGGAATTCTCGAGCAGCCTATGTGCTTATTTGGTGAAAAGCAGTTCTCTGCCTAAGCGAACTGCGGAATGGTTCCAAATAAGGTAATTGTCATGTCGACACTCACAAATAACAAACTGTGAGTACGGGTAGCGTAAAAGTTCTTCCAGCCACTCTTCACTTTATGCTTGTACCGTGACCTCCAGTGCTAGATATCTGTGGAGTATCTTGCTGATTTGCAGAGTTCTATTGTGTCTCTGGTAACCCCTGCCAGAGCAGAGGAAGCGGCACACCTGGACAACGTGGTTCCTACTAGTGCAGCTTCAGTGTCTTTGTTCAGAAGTAGAATTAATCCAACACTGCCAAAAAAAAAAAAAAAAAAAGTATCTCTAGCTTGTAAAAAAAAAAAAAACAACACTTCAGTGACTAAAACACCTCTGAGGCAGGAAGGACCTGATTATAGAACTGATGAGATGGATTAATTGTTTCTTATATTCAGATGCTGGCAGAAGAAAAGAACATTTCTGCCAGATATGCAGAGGAAAGAGATCGTGCTGAAGCAGAGGCAAGGGAGAAGGAAACCAAAGCACTGTCTCTGGCTCGGGCTTTGGAAGAAGCCCTGGAAGCTAAGGAAGAGTTTGAAAGACAGAACAAACTGTTGCGGGCAGATATGGAAGACTTAATGAGCTCGAAAGATGATGTGGGCAAAAATGTAAGTAACTTTCCAGACCCTATTTTGTTATGAACTGCACAGGGAACAACACAGGAAAATTCCCTGGTTGGAGAAGTGTTTTTGACACAAATATGGAACGTTTTGAGGCTGATTTGTAACCCAGAATTCTGGAGGAATTAATGCTCAGAACAAGAGGGTGGTCTCTATTAAGATGAGGCCTGTTCAAAAGATGTGAAGACTTGGAGAGCAGCAGTTGCTGGCCCAATGCCTAATGGCACTTGTGCTGGATTTAAGAGCTTGTCTTACTACTACTACTTTTTCTCTGTGAATATTGCACAGCTCATCTCTCCATTCATCTGCACGGATGTTTGTTTGGTTCTCTAATCTGTATCTTAGAGATGCTGCTCTCCCTGTTCTGACTGTCCAGTTTGGAGCATCACAAAGTGTAGTGTACTGAGTTCATATAATGTCTACTTTTGCTGTTAACTGCTGATTTTGAGAGGGTCTGATTAATGTTTGTGGCTTAGGTCCATGAAATGGAGAAATCAAAAAGAACTTTAGAGCTACAGGTTGAAGAGATGACGACTCAGCTTGAGGAACTGGAAGATGAACTGCAGGCCACAGAAGATGCTGAACTTCGTTTGGAGGTGAACATGCAAGCTATGAAAGCCCAGTTTGAGAGAGATCTGCAAGCCAGAGATGAACAGAATGAAGAGAAAAAGAGGATGCTGGTTAAACAAGTATGTATCTTACTGTGCTTCACAGTGGGAAGGGCGTGATGTTCTTTTGACAAAGCTCTATGGCTTTGAGAACTTGCTACCAGGAAAATAAAACTCTGTGCTTAAAGATCCCATCCTATAAAAGTCCCAAGCATGGATCTTTACCCACAATACAATAGGTCTTGTGGTGGATTAGCCACTATTCATGTTAGTCTGCCAGTGATGGTCCTCCAATTCAACTGTACCTTGCCTCAAAAGCACTCAACATGCAAGTAGATTTGGCTGTTGCTGCATGGGTGTCCTTCAAGCCCGTCCTGTTTGGTGTACAGCAACAAATCCATGGATGCCGACATAGACTGAAAGACTGTAATTAAGTGAACAGTTTCTTAAATGAAAAACGTAGCAAAGATTCCAGATTTGCCAGACTTGAGTCTCTTCAGATCTGCCTTATGATACTAGAATTCTAAAGAAATGCCTTTAAAATTTCATGCTTGTAGGAGAAGATAGATCTAAATTAACATTTCTAAAGCTTTAAGGAAAAAGCACCTAATATTTCAAGATTTATCACAAGAAAACAAAAACTTACTGAGAATTACCTGTATAGAGATCTCCTAGAAATAAATAAAAGCATTGACCTGGAAGGCTTTTGAAGTTCCCTGCAACGCTGAATTGCTATTGTCTTGCACTGGACAAGAGCTCCTGACCTGGCATGAGGAGGGAGGCTTGATTCAAAAGAAACATATTCCTTCATGTTGGTAACCTGTGGCACTTCTGGCTCACTTTTATTGTTGTATGAGTTCATCTTAGTTCTTGTTAGCTGCTTTCTTAGATACTTTGCTTCTCTGTTTTCTTTTGAAAAAAAGAAAAGTTGTTGGTGTATACATTCTAGTAGCACATCTGTTTCAAAGAGAATTATTTCTTTTTTTTTTTCTTGAGAATGTGTGGTGATTCTATGTCGTATTTTCCTCTTAGTGGTTCAATCAGAATTAGCAACATCTGCCCCCAAGTCATACCTAAATGTAGACAGATGTACTGGGCCAGAAGCTGATCATGAAGCAGCTGAACAGATGAAATGGAAATGCTTCAGATGCTGAGCTCTTTTCTTTATTTTCCTTTTGTCAGTTCAGAGATCTCTGCTTCCAGTTTGTGGATTTTTTTGCCGTCTGCAGTGTCTTCCCATGTAGCTTGAGTTCTGTAGGCTCTTCGAATCGAGTAATGCTAATTCTGATCTGCAAAGGCCTTTTGGATTCATCAGCCGTTTTGTTAGGATTTTGTGTTTGCTCTGTTCCTGGAGCTTGAGCCTGTTAAATCCCTTGATTTCACAGGTGCGAGAGCTGGAGGCAGAACTGGAAGATGAGTGCAAACAGAGGGCTCTTGTTGTGGCAGCCAAGAAGAAAATGGAGATGGATATGAAAGACCTGGAAGGTCAGACAGAAGCTGCAAACAAGGCTCGAGATGAAGCAAGCAAACAGCTACTTAAGCTCCAGGTAGGCACAGCAAATCAGCTGAGCTACTTTCCCTCCTGCTGACAGTCTGTCAAGGGTGCTGCTTTTCGTTACATGCATTTGTAGTGTGAAGGCAAGAAGGAGTATCAGACTCAGCTATGCTGGCACACGTCACAGTATCTGGCCTGAACTTATCAGACGCTCAAAACTCCTCTCATCCTTTTGTTGATAAGGAGTTAAGATTGTCCCCCACGTACTTCTATTCAATAGTCATCATTTTCAACGCTTTGCGTAAGGATTTACTGAGGATTGCTTTTGAGGCTGAATCTTTAAAATTTATGGTTGTTTGTATCTTTGAATTTACTGATTTCAGCTCAGCTCTTGCTGATTGCTACTTCCTCTAGTTGAGGAAGCCAAAAATGCTGCAGAGAAATAGGAGGAGTAAATTTTAGTTGCTTTGAAAAAGCTCCAAGATGCCTATTCTTTTTAGATTGGCAAGAAGAATCCAGTACTTGTGTCAAGGATTTATTTCCCATTCCCAGAGAAATACTCCGTCTTTAGTAGAGGTCAGTTTTCCCAAGGCTTTCAGTGCCATGGCCCAAAGCTGCAGGAGTATGAGGCCGTGGCAAGACCATGTAAAGCATAGAGCAAACTGCATTGCCTTTCTGCCCTGTCCACTCTATTCCTTGGCAATCCTACTTCAACTGAACTGAATGAGGGCAATTCTGGAACTTGGTCCAGGCGCTGGATGAGAAGGGAATGGAGATTAAAGCAAGAAATGCTGGTACCTAGCAGTAGCGGCTTCTCTATTCCCAGAGGCTGAGTCAGTTACAGAGTTCATACCTGATCTCTGTACACTTTCATGCAAGCACCTGAAATAAGTGGTCTCATGACTAGTGGTATTGCGAAGATGCAGGTACAACTTAAATGCAGTTTCTCCAGCCTTATTCTTTTAGCATCTGAAGTCAAACTTGTGTGAATTAAGATATCAGTCTGTGTTAAGTGTCTTACGGGAAGGATAAGTATGTGCTTCTACGTTATATGTGCAAAATGGTGAATTGTGGTACTTCTACACTGAGAAGTTTCTTACCTTGAGTACTTGTAATAGGTTTTATCAGTCAATTTAAGTAAATAGGTTTGTTTTTTTCCAAGACAATTGCAAGAGCATTACCTATCTACTACAAAGGTATCTCTACTACCTCTACTAGAGGTTTTTTCCTACAAGAAATCTACTAATAAATGAAGTGAAGTCTTCTAATGGGATATTTCTGATGAGGAGTGAGTGATGGAAAGATGAGAAAATGAAGGGTTTAGACTGAAAGAGGGTAGATTTAAATTGGATATAAGAAAGAAATTCTTCACTCTGAGGGTGATGAGGCACTGGCCCAGGTTGCCCAGAGAAGCTGTGGCTGCCCCCTCCCTGGCAGTGTTCAAGGCCAGGTTGGATGGGGCTTTGAGCAGCCTGGAAGGTGTCTCTGCCCGTGGCAGAGGGATAGAACTCTGATCTTTAAAGGTCCTGTCCAACCCAAACCATTCTATAATTCTATGAAAATAAGAACTGAAAATAAATATATTTAAGTGGAATGAAGCCACTTTAGGAGGAAGGTCTTGCCTCCTAAGGGCAAAAAAGCTTCAGAGCTACTAATAAATCTTGTGGTTGTCCTGCTGTATCATGGCTTATTCTTTCCTCTGCTCTCCAATTGCAGGCTGAAATGAAAGACTACCAGCGGGAGCTAGAAGAAGCCCTTGCATCCAGAGATGAGATCTTTGCACAGTCCAAAGAAAGTGAAAAGAAGCTCAAAGGTCTTGAAGCAGAAATACTCCAGCTCCAAGAGGTGAGATTGAAATCCAAGAAATCTGTTTTTCTTTCTAGAGAAAAGGGGAAGGCCAGAGTGTGTTTGTTTTTTTTAAAAAAAAAAAAAAATAAAAAGCCATCCAGTGAGTTGAACAGAAAAGTGGGAGCCTGGAGATGTTTCTCTTCCTCACTGCCCCAGGTCATTAGTGAGCTTCTTATAGCTTTGTAGGAATCCTTCTAGTAGTCTGGACTTCCTTTCCCTGCCTGGGTAGCAGGGAAGCCTTACTACTGCTTAAACAGATTTCAAGCCTCACTAAAATTTGCAAGGTGGTTTGAGAGTCTCTGGAAGCTGTGGTGCACAGTTGTCAGTACTAAAACTGGTCACTGGAAGTATATAAAAACCTAACAATCTCTCCAGTACCTCAGTGGACCATGTAAGTCTGTGGAGGTTTATCTCTCTGCTGTCTGAGGTCCTCATCCCTTTCTTTTACGGGCATCTGTTCCCTCATTGTTGGCAATTCATGTAAGAGCTCCAAGTCGTGCTACATATCGCTGTCACTTATCTCCGATTATCTCCGTTGTCTGCCACAAGGTTAAACGTTTGAGGTTTGAAGGCAACAGAATTGCCTTGTGTGAGAGACGGCCTCTTTTTGCCCTGTTAGCTGCAAAGGTTGAAGCAATCACTCAGCTTACACTGCACTTAATGTTTGAGACTTTTACCTACAACTTACTAGAGCTTCTCCATGTCATTCTTTCACAGACTTCAAACTAGTCAGTCTTGCACTTGCAGTGCATTAGATTGTGTCCTTCTTGGTGAATGTCTGGGTGTTTCTACCACTCAATACAATTTCACAATACAAGATTCAGCGCTGTTATAGTTTTGTGCTATATTTTCTATACTTTGCTTTCAGTCATGCTACGTACTCTGTAGGAACCTAAAAAATTTGCTTAATTTAGTGCCCACGTTATACTTAATGAACTAGAGCATGTGACAGAACGGTTTTCTCCTCCTGCTTAGGGCTTGAATGTTACTGGCCTTTTCAGGGGACGGGGAGAAGTAAATTCATAGTAGTCATGTGGCAGTTACGGGAAGTTTAATCAGGTAGTCTACTTTCCTGTCATCTTGCTGATTTCTATGATTTTGAATGGCATCTTGTTTGTGTTGATTGATAAATCTTTTGGGAGCAGCTTGGCCTTTGTTAGGAGTAACTTGTTGCTTCTAATTTCAGTGAGCTAAATGCCATCTTGGAGTCTTGTTAGATCAAGTAATAAGCTCTTTCTATACAAAAAAGAAATTCTATTGGAACAAAAACTTCAGACTATTATTGTAATCCCTCAGGATAGACTAAGAAAGGGTGTGAAGACTGAACGATGGAAATAATAGGAAAAGTATTTCATCTTTATTAGTAGCTTGCTTTCCTCACCTCATTCCAGAGTAGCTGTAGCTGTTTTCTTACTAGCCTTTGGATCAAGACTGAGAGACTAGAGAGCTTCTGAATGCCAGTTAAACTTAGAGCATTAACCACTTCAGTGACTAAAACACCTCTGAGGCAGGAAGGACCTGATTATAGAACTGATGAGATGGATTAATTGTTTCTTATATTCAGATGCTGGCAGAAGAAAAGAACATTTCTGCCAGATATGCAGAGGAAAGAGATCGTGCTGAAGCAGAGGCAAGGGAGAAGGAAACCAAAGCACTGTCTCTGGCTCGGGCTTTGGAAGAAGCCCTGGAAGCTAAGGAAGAGTTTGAAAGACAGAACAAACAGTTGCGGGCAGATATGGAAGACTTAATGAGCTCGAAAGATGATGTGGGCAAAAATGTAAGTAACTTTCCAGACCCTATTTTGTTATGAACTGCACAGGGAACAACACAGGAAAATTCCCTGGTTGGAGAAGTGTTTTTGACACAAATATGGAACGTTTTGAGGCTGATTTGTAACCCAAAATTCTGGAGGAATTAATGCTCAGAACACGAGGGTGGTCTCTATTAAGATGAGGCCTGTTCAAAAGATGTGAAGACTTGGAGAGCAGCAGTTGCTGGCCCAATGCCTAATGGCACTTGTGCTGGATTTAAGAGCTTGTCTTACTACTACTACTTTTTCTCTGTGAATATTGCACAGCTCATCTCTCCATTCATCTGCACGGATGTTTGTTTGGTTCTCTAATCTGTATCTTAGAGATGCTGCTCTCCCTGTTCTGACTGTCCAGTTTGGAGCATCACAAAGTGTAGTGTACTGAGTTCATATAATGTCTACTTTTGCTGTTAACTGCTGATTTTGAGAGGGTCTGATTAATGTTTGTGGCTTAGGTCCATGAACTGGAGAAATCAAAAAGAACTTTAGAGCAACAGGTTGAAGAGATGAGGACTCAGCCTGAGGAACTGGAAGATGAACTGCAGGCCACAGAAGATGCTGAACTTTGTTTGGAGGTGAACATGCAAGCTATGAAAGCCCAGTTTGAGAGAGATCTGCAAGCCAGAGATGAACAGAATGAAGAGAAAAAGAGGATGCTGGTTAAACAAGTGTGTATCTTACTGTGCTTCACAGTGGGAAGGGCGTGATGATCTTTTGACAAAGCTCTATGGCTTTGAGAACTTGCTACCAGGAAAATAAAACTCTGTGCTTAAAGATCCCATCCTATAGAAGTCCCAAGCACGGATCTTTACCAACAATACAATAGGTCTTGTGGTGGATTAGCTACTGTTAATGTTAGTCTGCCAGTGATGGTCCTCCAATTCAACTGTACCTTGCCTCAAAAGCACTCAACATGCAAGTAGATTGGGCTGTTGCTGCATGGGTGTCCTTCAAGCCCGTCCTGTTTGGTGTACAGCAACGAATCCATGGATGCCGACATAGACTGAAAGACTGTAATTAAGTGAACAGTTTCTTAAATGAAAAACGTAGCAAAGATTCCAGATTTGCCAGACTTGAGTCTCTTCAGATCTGCCTTATGATACTAGAATTCTAAAGAAATGCCTTTAAAATTTCATGCTTGTAGGAGAAGATAGATCTAAATTAACATTTCTAAAGCTTTAAGGAAAAAGCACCTAATATTTCAAGATTTATCACAAGAAAACAAAAACTTACTGAGAATCACCTGTATAGAGATCTCCTAGAAATAAATAAAAGCATTGACCTGGAAGGCTTTTGAAGTTCCCTGCAATGCTGAATTGCTATTGTCTTGCACGGGACAAGAGCTCCTGACCTGGCATGAGGAGGGAGGCTTGATTCAAAAGAAACATATTCCTTCATGTTGGCAACCTGTGGCACTTCTGGCTCACTTTTATTGTTGTATGAGTTCATCTTAGTTCTTGTTAGCTGCTTTCTTAGATACTTTGCTTCTCTGTTTTCTTTTGAAAAAAAGAAAAGTTGTTGGTGTATACATTCTAGTAGCACATCTGTTTCAAAGAGAATTATTTCTTTTTTTTTTTCTTGAGAATGTGTGGTGATTCTATGTCGTATTTTCCTCTTAGTGGTTCGATCAGAATTAGCAACATCTGCCCCCAAGTCATACCTAAATGTAGACAGATGTACTGGGCCAGAAGCTGATCATGAAGTAGCTGAACAGATGAAATGGAAATGCTTCAGATGCTGAGCTCTTTTCTTTATTTTCCTTTTGTCAGTTCAGAGATCTCTGCTTCCAGTTTGTGGATTTTTTTGCCGTCTGCAGTGTCTTCCCATGTAGCTTGAGTTCTGTAGGCTCTTCGAATCGAGTAATGCTAATTCTGATCTGCAAAGGCCTTTTGGATTCATCAGCCATTTTGTTAGGATTTTGTGTTTGCTCTGTTCCTGGAGCTTGAGCCTGTTAAATCCCTTGATTTCACAGGTGCGAGAGCTGGAGGCAGAACTGGAAGATGAGTGCAAACAGAGGGCTCTTGCTGTGGCAGCCAAGAAGGAAATGGAGATGGATATGAAAGACCTGGAAGGTCAGATAGAAGCTGCAAACAAGGCTCGAGATGAAGCAATCAAACAGCTCCGTAAGCTCCAGGTAGGCACAGCAAATCAGCTGAGCTGCTTTCCCTCCTGCTGACAGTCTGTCAAGGGTGCTGCTTTTCGTTACATGCATTTGTAGTGTGAAGGCAAGAAGGAGTATCAGACTCAGCTATGCTGGCACACGTCACAGTATCTGGCCTGAACTTATCAGACGCTCAAAACTCCTCTCATCCTTTTGTTGCTAAGGAGTTAAGATTGTCCCCCACGTACTTCTATTCAATAGTCATCATTTTCAACGCTTTGCGTAAGGATTTACTGAGGATTGCTTTTGAGGCTGAATCTTTAAAATTTATGGTTGTTTGTATCTTTGAATTTACTGATTTCAGCTCAGCTCTTGCTGATTGCTACTTCCTCTAGTTGAGGAAGCCAAAAATGCTGCAGAGAAATAGGAGGAGTAAATTTTAGTTGCTTTGAAAAAGCTCCAAGATGCCTATTCTTTTTAGATTGGCAAGAAGAATCCAGTACTTGTGTCAAGGATTTATTTCCCATTCCCAGAGAAATACTCCGTCTTTAGTAGAGGTCAGTTTTCCCAAGGCTTTCAGTGCCATGGCCCAAAGCTGCAGGAGTATGAGGCCGTGGCAAGACCATGTAAAGCATAGAGCAAACTGCATTGCCTTTCTGCCCTGTCCACTCTATTCCTTGGCAATCCTACTTCAACTGAATGAGGGCAATTCTGGAACTTGGTCCAGGCGCTGGATGAGAAGGGAATGGAGATTAAAGCAAGAAATGCTGGTACCTAGCAGTAGCGGCTTCTCTATTCCCAGAGGCTGAGTCAGTTACAGAGTTCATACCTGATCTCTGTACACTTTCATGCAAGCACCTGAAATAAGTGATCTCATGATTAGTGGTATTGCGAAGATGCAGGTACAACTTAAATGCAGTTTCTCCAGCCTTATTCTTTTAGCATCTGAGGTCAAACTTGTGTGAATTAAGATATCAGTCTGTGTTAAGTGTCTTACGGGAAGGATAAGTATGTGCTTCTACGTTATATGTGCAAAATGGTGAATTGTGGTACTTCTACACTGAGAAGTTTCTTACCTTGAGTACTTGTAATAGGTTTTATCAGTCAATTTAAGTAAATAGGTTTGTTTTTTTCCAAGACAATTGCAAGAGCATTACCTATCTACTACAAAGGTATCTCTACTACCTCTACTAGAGGTTTTTTCCTACAAGAAATCTACTAATAAATGAAGTGAAGTCTTCTAATGGGATATTTCTGATGAGGAGTGAGTGATGGAAAGATGAGAAAATGAAGGGTTTAGACTGAAAGAGGGTAGATTTAAATTGGATATAAGAAAGAAATTCTTCACTCTGAGGGTGATGAGGCACTGGCCCAGGTTGCCCAGAGAAGCTGTGGCTGCCCCCTCCCTGGCAGTGTTCAAGGCCAGGTTGGATGGGGCTTTGAGCAGCCTGGAAGGTGTCTCTGCCCGTGGCAGAGGGATAGAACTCTGATCTTTAAAGGTCCTGTCCAACCCAAACCATTCTATAATTCTATGAAAATAAGAACTGAAAATAAATATATTTAAGTGGAATGAAGCCACTTTAGGAGGAAGGTCTTGCCTCCTAAGGGCAAAAAAGCTTCAGAGCTACTAATAAATCTTGTGGTTGTCCTGCTGTATCATGGCTTATTCTTTCCTCTGCTCTCCAATTGCAGGCTGAAATGAAAGACTACCAGCGGGAGCTAGAAGAAGCCCTTGCATCCAGAGATGAGATCTTTGCACAGTCCAAAGAAAGTGAAAAGAAGCTCAAAGGTCTTGAAGCAGAAATACTCCAGCTCCAAGAGGTGAGATTGAAATCCAAGAAATCTGTTTTTCTTTCTAGAGAAAAGGGGAAGGCCAGAGTGTGTTTGTTTTTTTTAAAAAAAAAAAAAAAATAAAAAGCCATCCAGTGAGTTGAACAGAAAAGTGGGAGCCTGGAGATGTTTCTCTTCCTCACTGCCCCAGGTCATTAGTGAGCTTCTTATAGCTTTGTAGGAATCCTTCTAGTAGTCTGGACTTCCTTTCCCTGCCTGGGTAGCAGGGAAGCCTTACTACTGCTTAAACAGATTTCAAGCCTCACTAAAATTTGCAAGGTGGTTTGAGAGTCTCTGGAAGCTGTGGTGCACAGTTGTCAGTACTAAAACTGGTCACTGGAAGTATATAAAAACCTAACAATCTCTCCAGTACCTCAGTGGACCATGTAAGTCTGTGGAGGTTTATCTCTCTGCTATCTGAGGTCCTCATCCCTTTCTTTTACGGGCATCTGTTCCCTCATTGTTGGCAATTCATGTAAGAGCTCCAAGTCGTGCTACATATCGCTGTCACTTATCTCCGATTATCTCCGTTGTCTGCCACAAGGTTAAACGTTTGAGGTTTGAAGGCAACAGAATTGCCTTGTGTGAGAGACGGCCTCTTTTTGCCCTGTTAGCTGCAAAGGTTGAAGCAATCACTCAGCTTACACTGCACTTAATGTTTGAGACTTTTACCTACAACTTACTAGAGCTTCTCCATGTCATTCTTTCACAGACTTCAAACTTGTCAGTCTTGCACTTGCAGTGCATTAGATTGTGTCCTTCTTGGTGAATGTCTGGGTGTTTCTACCACTCAATACAATTTCACAATACAAGATTCAGCGCTGTTATAGTTTTGTGCTAAAAATTCATTTTCTATACTTTGCTTTCAGTCATGCTACGTACTCTGTAGGAACCTAAAAAATTTGCTTAATTTAGTGCCCACGTTATACTTAATGAACTAGAGCATGTGACAGAACGGTTTTCTCCTCCTGCTTAGGGCTTGAATGTTACTGGCCTTTTCAGGGGACGGGGAGAAGTAAATTCATAGTAGTCATGTGGCAGTTACGGGAAGTTTAATCAGGTAGTCTACTTTCCTGTCATCTTGCTGATTTCTATGATTTTGAATGGCATCTTGTTTGTGTTGATTGATAAATCTTTTGGGAGCAGCTTGGCCTTTGTTAGGAGTAACTTGTTGCTTCTAATTTCAGTGAGCTAAATGCCATCTTGGAGTCTTGTTAGATCAAGTAATAAGCTCTTTCTATACAAAAAAGAAATTCTATTGGAACAAAAACTTCAGACTATTATTGTAATCCCTCAGGATAGACTAAGAAAGGGTGTGAAGACTGAACGATGGAAATAATAGGAAAAGTATTTCATCTTTATTAGTAGCTTGCTTTCCTCACCTCATTCCAGAGTAGCTGTAGCTGTTTTCTTACTAGCCTTTGGATCAAGACTGAGAGACTAGAGAGCTTCTGAATGCCAGTTAAACTTAGAGCATTAACCACTTCAGTGACTAAAACACCTCTGAGGCAGGAAGGACCTGATTATAGAACTGATGAGATGGATTAATTGTTTCTTATATTCAGATGCTGGCAGAAGAAAAGAACATTTCTGCCAGATATGCAGAGGAAAGAGATCGTGCTGAAGCAGAGGCAAGGGAGAAGGAAACCAAAGCACTGTCTCTGGCTCGGGCTTTGGAAGAAGCCCTGGAAGCTAAGGAAGAGTTTGAAAGACAGAACAAACAGTTGCGGGCAGATATGGAAGACTTAATGAGCTCGAAAGATGATGTGGGCAAAAATGTAAGTAACTTTCCAGACCCTATTTTGTTATGAACTGCACAGGGAACAACACAGGAAAATTCCCTGGTTGGAGAAGTGTTTTTGACACAAATATGGAACGTTTTGAGGCTGATTTGTAACCCAAAATTCTGGAGGAATTAATGCTCAGAACACGAGGGTGGTCTCTATTAAGATGAGGCCTGTTCAAAAGATGTGAAGACTTGGAGAGCAGCAGTTGCTGGCCCAATGCCTAATGGCACTTGTGCTGGATTTAAGAGCTTGTCTTACTACTACTACTTTTTCTCTGTGAATATTGCACAGCTCATCTCTCCATTCATCTGCACGGATGTTTGTTTGGTTCTCTAATCTGTATCTTAGAGATGCTGCTCTCCCTGTTCTGACTGTCCAGTTTGGAGCATCACAAAGTGTAGTGTACTGAGTTCATATAATGTCTACTTTTGCTGTTAACTGCTGATTTTGAGAGGGTCTGATTAATGTTTGTGGCTTAGGTCCATGAACTGGAGAAATCAAAAAGAACTTCAGAGCAACAGGTTGAAGAGATGAGGACTCAGCCTGAGGAACTGGAAGATGAACTGCAGGCCACAGAAGATGCTGAACTTTGTTTGGAGGTGAACATGCAAGCTATGAAAGCCCAGTTTGAGAGAGATCTGCAAGCCAGAGATGAACAGAATGAAGAGAAAAAGAGGATGCTGGTTAAACAAGTGTGTATCTTACTGTGCTTCATAGTGGGAAGGGCGTGATGATCTTTTGACAAAGCTCTATGGCTTTGAGAACTTGCTACCAGGAAAATAAAACTCTGTGCTTAAAGATCCCATCCTATAGAAGTCCCAAGCACGGATCTTTACCAACAATACAATAGGTCTTGTGGTGGATTAGCTACTGTTAATGTTAGTCTGCCAGTGATGGTCCTCCAATTCAACTGTACCTTGCCTCAAAAGCACTCAACATGCAAGTAGATTGGGCTGTTGCTGCATGGGTGTCCTTCAAGCCCGTCCTGTTTGGTGTACAGCAACGAATCCATGGATGCCGACATAGACTGAAAGACTGTAATTAAGTGAACAGTTTCTTAAATGAAAAACGTAGCAAAGATTCCAGATTTGCCAGACTTGAGTCTCTTCAGATCTGCCTTATGATACTAGAATTCTAAAGAAATGCCTTTAAAATTTCATGCTTGTAGGAGAAGATAGATCTAAATTAACATTTCTAAAGCTTTAAGGAAAAAGCACCTAATATTTCAAGATTTATCACAAGAAAACAAAAACTTACTGAGAATCACCTGTATAGAGATCTCCTAGAAATAAATAAAAGCATTGACCTGGAAGGCTTTTGAAGTTCCCTGCAATGCTGAATTGCTATTGTCTTGCACGGGACAAGAGCTCCTGACCTGGCATGAGGAGGGAGGCTTGATTCAAAAGAAACATATTCCTTCATGTTGGCAACCTGTGGCACTTCTGGCTCACTTTTATTGTTGTATGAGTTCATCTTAGTTCTTGTTAGCTGCTTTCTTAGATACTTTGCTTCTCTGTTTTCTTTTGAAAAAAAGAAAAGTTGTTGGTGTATACATTCTAGTAGCACATCTGTTTCAAAGAGAATTATTTCTTTTTTTTTTTCTTGAGAATGTGTGGTGATTCTATGTCGTATTTTCCTCTTAGTGGTTCGATCAGAATTAGCAACATCTGCCCCCAAGTCATACCTAAATGTAGACAGATGTACTGGGCCAGAAGCTGATCATGAAGTAGCTGAACAGATGAAATGGAAATGCTTCAGATGCTGAGCTCTTTTCTTTATTTTCCTTTTGTCAGTTCAGAGATCTCTGCTTCCAGTTTGTGGATTTTTTTGCCGTCTGCAGTGTCTTCCCATGTAGCTTGAGTTCTGTAGGCTCTTCGAATCGAGTAATGCTAATTCTGATCTGCAAAGGCCTTTTGGATTCATCAGCCATTTTGTTAGGATTTTGTGTTTGCTCTGTTCCTGGAGCTTGAGCCTGTTAAATCCCTTGATTTCACAGGTGCGAGAGCTGGAGGCAGAACTGGAAGATGAGTGCAAACAGAGGGCTCTTGCTGTGGCAGCCAAGAAGGAAATGGAGATGGATATGAAAGACCTGGAAGGTCAGATAGAAGCTGCAAACAAGGCTCGAGATGAAGCAATCAAACAGCTCCGTAAGCTCCAGGTAGGCACAGCAAATCAGCTGAGCTGCTTTCCCTCCTGCTGACAGTCTGTCAAGGGTGCTGCTTTTCGTTACATGCATTTGTAGTGTGAAGGCAAGAAGGAGTATCAGACTCAGCTATGCTGGCACACGTCACAGTATCTGGCCTGAACTTATCAGACGCTCAAAACTCCTCTCATCCTTTTGTTGCTAAGGAGTTAAGATTGTCCCCCACATACTTCTATTCTATAGTCATCATTTTCAACGCTTTGCGTAAGGATTTACTGAGGATTGCTTTTGAGGCTGAATCTTTAAAATTTATGGTTGTTTGTATCTTTGAATTTACTGATTTCAGCTCAGCTCTTGCTGATTGCTACTTCCTCTAGTTGAGGAAGCCAAAAATGCTGCAGAGAAATAGGAGGAGTAAATTTTAGTTGCTTTGAAAAAGCTCCAAGATGCCTATTCTTTTTAGATTGGCAAGAAGAATCCAGTACTTGTGTCAAGGATTTATTTCCCATTCCCAGAGAAATACTCCGTCTTTAGTAGAGGTCAGTTTTCCCAAGGCTTTCAGTGCCATGGCCCAAAGCTGCAGGAGTATGAGGCCGTGGCAAGACCATGTAAAGCATAGAGCAAACTGCATTGCCTTTCTGCCCTGTCCACTCTATTCCTTGGCAATCCTACTTCAACTGAATGAGGGCAATTTTGGAACTTGGTCCAGGCGCTGGATGAGAAGGGAATGGAGATTAAAGCAAGAAATGCTGGTACCTAGCAGTAGCGGCTTCTCTATTCCCAGAGGCTGAGTCAGTTACAGAGTTCATACCTGATCTCTGTACACTTTCATGCAAGCACCTGAAATAAGTGATCTCATGATTAGTGGTATTGCGAAGATGCAGGTACAACTTAAATGCAGTTTCTCCAGCCTTATTCTTTTAGCATCTGAAGTCAAACTTGTGTGAATTAAGATATCAGTCTGTGTTAAGTGTCTTACGGGAAGGATAAGTATGTGCTTCTACGTTATATGTGCAAAATGGTGAATTGTGGTACTTCTACACTGAGAAGTTTCTTACCTTGAGTACTTGTAATAGGTTTTATCAGTCAATTTAAGTAAATAGGTTTGTTTTTTTCCAAGACAATTGCAAGAGCATTACCTATCTACTACAAAGGTATCTCTACTACCTCTACTAGAGGTTTTTTCCTACAAGAAATCTACTAATAAATGAAGTGAAGTCTTCTAATGGGATATTTCTGATGAGGAGTGAGTGATGGAAAGATGAGAAAATGAAGGGTTTAGACTGAAAGAGGGTAGATTTAAATTGGATATAAGAAAGAAATTCTTCACTCTGAGGGTGATGAGGCACTGGCCCAGGTTGCCCAGAGAAGCTGTGGCTGCCCCCTCCCTGGCAGTGTTCAAGGCCAGGTTGGATGGGGCTTTGAGCAGCCTGGAAGGTGTCTCTGCCCGTGGCAGAGGGATAGAACTCTGATCTTTAAAGGTCCTGTCCAACCCAAACCATTCTATAATTCTATGAAAATAAGAACTGAAAATAAATATATTTAAGTGGAATGAAGCCACTTTAGGAGGAAGGTCTTGCCTCCTAAGGGCAAAAAAGCTTCAGAGCTACTAATAAATCTTGTGGTTGTCCTGCTGTATCATGGCTTATTCTTTCCTCTGCTCTCCAATTGCAGGCTGAAATGAAAGACTACCAGCGGGAGCTAGAAGAAGCCCTTGCATCCAGAGATGAGATCTTTGCACAGTCCAAAGAAAGTGAAAAGAAGCTCAAAGGTCTTGAAGCAGAAATACTCCAGCTCCAAGAGGTGAGATTGAAATCCAAGAAATCTGTTTTTCTTTCTAGAGAAAAGGGGAAGGCCAGAGTGTGTTTGTTTTTTTTAAAAAAAAAAAAAAAATAAAAAGCCATCCAGTGAGTTGAACAGAAAAGTGGGAGCCTGGAGATGTTTCTCTTCCTCACTGCCCCAGGTCATTAGTGAGCTTCTTATAGCTTTGTAGGAATCCTTCTAGTAGTCTGGACTTCCTTTCCCTGCCTGGGTAGCAGGGAAGCCTTACTACTGCTTAAACAGATTTCAAGCCTCACTAAAATTTGCAAGGTGGTTTGAGAGTCTCTGGAAGCTGTGGTGCACAGTTGTCAGTACTAAAACTGGTCACTGGAAGTATATAAAAACCTAACAATCTCTCCAGTACCTCAGTGGACCATGTAAGTCTGTGGAGGTTTATCTCTCTGCTGTCTGAGGTCCTCATCCCTTTCTTTTACGGGCATTTGTTCCCTCATTGTTGGCAATTCATGTAAGAGCTCCAAGTCGTGCTACATATCGCTGTCACTTATCTCCGATTATCTCCGTTGTCTGCCACAAGGTTAAACGTTTGAGGTTTGAAGGCAACAGAATTGCCTTGTGTGAGAGACGGCCTCTTTTTGCCCTGTTAGCTGCAAAGGTTGAAGCAATCACTCAGCTTACACTGCACTTAATGTTTGAGACTTTTACCTACAACTTACTAGAGCTTCTCCATGTCATTCTTTCACAGACTTCAAACTAGTCAGTCTTGCACTTGCAGTGCATTAGATTGTGTCCTTCTTGGTGAATGTCTGGGTGTTTCTACCACTCAATACAATTTCACAATACAAGATTCAGCGCTGTTATATTTTTGTGCTAAAAATTCATTTTCTATACTTTGCTTTCAGTCATGCTACGTACTCTGTAGGAACCTAAAAAATTTGCTTAATTTAGTGCCCACGTTATACTTAATGAACTAGAGCATGTGACAGAACGGTTTTCTCCTCCTGCTTAGGGCTTGAATGTTACTGGCCTTTTCAGGGGACGGGGAGAAGTAAATTCATAGTAGTCATGTGGCAGTTACGGGAAGTTTAATCAGGTAGTCTACTTTCCTGTCATCTTGCTGATTTCTATGATTTTGAATGGCATCTTGTTTGTGTTGATTGATAAATCTTTTGGGAGCAGCTTGGCCTTTGTTAGGAGTAACTTGTTGCTTCTAATTTCAGTGAGCTAAATGCCATCTTGGAGTCTTGTTAGATCAAGTAATAAGCTCTTTCTATACAAAAAAGAAATTCTATTGGAACAAAAACTTCAGACTATTATTGTAATCCCTCAGGATAGACTAAGAAAGGGTGTGAAGACTGAACGATGGAAATAATAGGAAAAGTATTTCATCTTTATTAGTAGCTTGCTTTCCTCACCTCATTCCAGAGTAGCTGTAGCTGTTTTCTTACTAGCCTTTGGATCAAGACTGAGAGACTAGAGAGCTTCTGAATGCCAGTTAAACTTAGAGCATTAACCACTTCAGTGACTAAAACACCTCTGAGGCAGGAAGGACCTGATTATAGAACTGATGAGATGGATTAATTGTTTCTTATATTCAGATGCTGGCAGAAGAAAAGAACATTTCTGCCAGATATGCAGAGGAAAGAGATCGTGCTGAAGCAGAGGCAAGGGAGAAGGAAACCAAAGCACTGTCTCTGGCTCGGGCTTTGGAAGAAGCCCTGGAAGCTAAGGAAGAGTTTGAAAGACAGAACAAACAGTTGCGGGCAGATATGGAAGACTTAATGAGCTCGAAAGATGATGTGGGCAAAAATGTAAGTAACTTTCCAGACCCTATTTTGTTATGAACTGCACAGGGAACAACACAGGAAAATTCCCTGGTTGGAGAAGTGTTTTTGACACAAATATGGAACGTTTTGAGGCTGATTTGTAACCCAAAATTCTGGAGGAATTAATGCTCAGAACACGAGGGTGGTCTCTATTAAGATGAGGCCTGTTCAAAAGATGTGAAGACTTGGAGAGCAGCAGTTGCTGGCCCAATGCCTAATGGCACTTGTGCTGGATTTAAGAGCTTGTCTTACTACTACTACTTTTTCTCTGTGAATATTGCACAGCTCATCTCTCCATTCATCTGCACGGATGTTTGTTTGGTTCTCTAATCTGTATCTTAGAGATGCTGCTCTCCCTGTTCTGACTGTCCAGTTTGGAGCATCACAAAGTGTAGTGTACTGAGTTCATATAATGTCTACTTTTGCTGTTAACTGCTGATTTTGAGAGGGTCTGATTAATGTTTGTGGCTTAGGTCCATGAACTGGAGAAATCAAAAAGAACTTTAGAGCAACAGGTTGAAGAGATGAGGACTCAGCCTGAGGAACTGGAAGATGAACTGCAGGCCACAGAAGATGCTGAACTTTGTTTGGAGGTGAACATGCAAGCTATGAAAGCCCAGTTTGAGAGAGATCTGCAAGCCAGAGATGAACAGAATGAAGAGAAAAAGAGGATGCTGGTTAAACAAGTGTGTATCTTACTGTGCTTCACAGTGGGAAGGGCGTGATGATCTTTTGACAAAGCTCTATGGCTTTGAGAACTTGCTACCAGGAAAATAAAACTCTGTGCTTAAAGATCCCATCCTATAGAAGTCCCAAGCACGGATCTTTACCAACAATACAATAGGTCTTGTGGTGGATTAGCTACTGTTAATGTTAGTCTGCCAGTGATGGTCCTCCAATTCAACTGTACCTTGCCTCAAAAGCACTCAACATGCAAGTAGATTGGGCTGTTGCTGCATGGGTGTCCTTCAAGCCCGTCCTGTTTGGTGTACAGCAACGAATCCATGGATGCCGACATAGACTGAAAGACTGTAATTAAGTGAACAGTTTCTTAAATGAAAAACGTAGCAAAGATTCCAGATTTGCCAGACTTGAGTCTCTTCAGATCTGCCTTATGATACTAGAATTCTAAAGAAATGCCTTTAAAATTTCATGCTTGTAGGAGAAGATAGATCTAAATTAACATTTCTAAAGCTTTAAGGAAAAAGCACGTAATATTTCAAGATTTATCACAAGAAAACAAAAACTTACTGAAAATCACCTGTATAGAGATCTCCTAGAAATAAATAAAAGCATTGACCTGGAAGGCTTTTGAAGTTCCCTGCAATGCTGAATTGCTATTGTCTTGCACGGGACAAGAGCTCCTGACCCGGCATGAGGAGGGAGGCTTGATTCAAAAGAAACATATTCCTTCATGTTGGTAACCTGTGGCACTTCTGGCTCACTTTTATTGTTGTATGAGTTCATCTTAGTTCTTGTTAGCTGCTTTCTTAGATACTTTGCTTCTCTGTTTTCTTTTGAAAAAAAGAAAAGTTGTTGGTGTATACATTCTAGTAGCACATCTGTTTCAAAGAGAATTATTTCTTTTTTTTTTTCTTGAGAATGTGTGGTGATTCTATGTCGTATTTTCCTCTTAGTGGTTCGATCAGAATTAGCAACATCTGCCCCCAAGTCATACCTAAATGTAGACAGATGTACTGGGCCAGAAGCTGATCATGAAGTAGCTGAACAGATGAAATGGAAATGCTTCAGATGCTGAGCTCTTTTCTTTATTTTCCTTTTGTCAGTTCAGAGATCTCTGCTTCCAGTTTGTGGATTTTTTTGCCGTCTGCAGTGTCTTCCCATGTAGCTTGAGTTCTGTAGGCTCTTCGAATCGAGTAATGCTAATTCTGATCTGCAAAGGCCTTTTGGATTCATCAGCCATTTTGTTAGGATTTTGTGTTTGCTCTGTTCCTGGAGCTTGAGCCTGTTAAATCCCTTGATTTCACAGGTGCGAGAGCTGGAGGCAGAACTGGAAGATGAGCGCAAACAGAGGGCTCTTGCTGTGGCAGCCAAGAAGGAAATGGAGATGGATATGAAAGACCTGGAAGGTCAGATAGAAGCTGCAAACAAGGCTCGAGATGAAGCAATCAAACAGCTCCGTAAGCTCCAGGTAGGCACAGCAAATCAGCTGAGCTGCTTTCCCTCCTGCTGACAGTCTGTCAAGGGTGCTGCTTTTCGTTACATGCATTTGTAGTGTGAAGGCAAGAAGGAGTATCAGACTCAGCTATGCTGGCACACGTCACAGTATCTGGCCTGAACTTATCAGACGCTCAAAACTCCTCTCATCCTTTTGTTGCTAAGGAGTTAAGATTGTCCCCCACATACTTCTATTCTATAGTCATCATTTTCAACGCTTTGCGTAAGGATTTACTGAGGATTGCTTTTGAGGCTGAATCTTTAAAATTTATGGTTGTTTGTATCTTTGAATTTACTGATTTCAGCTCAGCTCTTGCTGATTGCTACTTCCTCTAGTTGAGGAAGCCAAAAATGCTGCAGAGAAATAGGAGGAGTAAATTTTAGTTGCTTTGAAAAAGCTCCAAGATGCCTATTCTTTTTAGATTGGCAAGAAGAATCCAGTACTTGTGTCAAGGATTTATTTCCCATTCCCAGAGAAATACTCCGTCTTTAGTAGAGGTCAGTTTTCCCAAGGCTTTCAGTGCCATGGCCCAAAGCTGCAGGAGTATGAGGCCGTGGCAAGACCATGTAAAGCATAGAGCAAACTGCATTGCCTTTCTGCCCTGTCCACTCTATTCCTTGGCAATCCTACTTCAACTGAATGAGGGCAATTTTGGAACTTGGTCCAGGCGCTGGATGAGAAGGGAATGGAGATTAAAGCAAGAAATGCTGGTACCTAGCAGTAGCGGCTTCTCTATTCCCAGAGGCTGAGTCAGTTACAGAGTTCATACCTGATCTCTGTACACTTTCATGCAAGCACCTGAAATAAGTGATCTCATGATTAGTGGTATTGCGAAGATGCAGGTACAACTTAAATGCAGTTTCTCCAGCCTTATTCTTTTAGCATCTGAAGTCAAACTTGTGTGAATTAAGATATCAGTCTGTGTTAAGTGTCTTACGGGAAGGATAAGTATGTGCTTCTACGTTATATGTGCAAAATGGTGAATTGTGGTACTTCTACACTGAGAAGTTTCTTACCTTGAGTACTTGTAATAGGTTTTATCAGTCAATTTAAGTAAATAGGTTTGTTTTTTTCCAAGACAATTGCAAGAGCATTACCTATCTACTACAAAGGTATCTCTACTACCTCTACTAGAGGTTTTTTCCTACAAGAAATCTACTAATAAATGAAGTGAAGTCTTCTAATGGGATATTTCTGATGAGGAGTGAGTGATGGAAAGATGAGAAAATGAAGGGTTTAGACTGAAAGAGGGTAGATTTAAATTGGATATAAGAAAGAAATTCTTCACTCTGAGGGTGATGAGGCACTGGCCCAGGTTGCCCAGAGAAGCTGTGGCTGCCCCCTCCCTGGCAGTGTTCAAGGCCAGGTTGGATGGGGCTTTGAGCAGCCTGGAAGGTGTCTCTGCCCGTGGCAGAGGGATAGAACTCTGATCTTTAAAGGTCCTGTCCAACCCAAACCATTCTATAATTCTATGAAAATAAGAACTGAAAATAAATATATTTAAGTGGAATGAAGCCACTTTAGGAGGAAGGTCTTGCCTCCTAAGGGCAAAAAAGCTTCAGAGCTACTAATAAATCTTGTGGTTGTCCTGCTGTATCATGGCTTATTCTTTCCTCTGCTCTCCAATTGCAGGCTGAAATGAAAGACTACCAGCGGGAGCTAGAAGAAGCCCTTGCATCCAGAGATGAGATCTTTGCACAGTCCAAAGAAAGTGAAAAGAAGCTCAAAGGTCTTGAAGCAGAAATACTCCAGCTCCAAGAGGTGAGATTGAAATCCAAGAAATCTGTTTTTCTTTCTAGAGAAAAGGGGAAGGCCAGAGTGTGTTTGTTTTTTTTAAAAAAAAAAAAAAATAAAAAGCCATCCAGTGAGTTGAACAGAAAAGTGGGAGCCTGGAGATGTTTCTCTTCCTCACTGCCCCAGGTCATTAGTGAGCTTCTTATAGCTTTGTAGGAATCCTTCTAGTAGTCTGGACTTCCTTTCCCTGCCTGGGTAGCAGGGAAGCCTTACTACTGCTTAAACAGATTTCAAGCCTCACTAAAATTTGCAAGGTGGTTTGAGAGTCTCTGGAAGCTGTGGTGCACAGTTGTCAGTACTAAAACTGGTCACTGGAAGTATATAAAAACCTAACAATCTCTCCAGTACCTCAGTGGACCATGTAAGTCTGTGGAGGTTTATCTCTCTGCTATCTGAGGTCCTCATCCCTTTCTTTTACGGGCATCTGTTCCCTCATTGTTGGCAATTCATGTAAGAGCTCCAAGTCGTGCTACATATCGCTGTCACTTATCTCCGATTATCTCCGTTGTCTGCCACAAGGTTAAACGTTTGAGGTTTGAAGGCAACAGAATTGCCTTGTGTGAGAGACGGCCTCTTTTTGCCCTGTTAGCTGCAAAGGTTGAAGCAATCACTCAGCTTACACTGCACTTAATGTTTGAGACTTTTACCTACAACTTACTAGAGCTTCTCCATGTCATTCTTTCACAGACTTCAAACTAGTCAGTCTTGCACTTGCAGTGCATTAGATTGTGTCCTTCTTGGTGAATGTCTGGGTGTTTCTACCACTCAATACAATTTCACAATACAAGATTCAGCGCTGTTATATTTTTGTGCTAAAAATTCATTTTCTATACTTTGCTTTCAGTCATGCTACGTACTCTGTAGGAACCTAAAAAATTTGCTTAATTTAGTGCCCACGTTATACTTAATGAATTAGAGCATGTGACAGAACGGTTTTCTCCTCCTGCTTAGGGCTTGAATGTTACTGGCCTTTTCAGGGGACGGGGAGAAGTAAATTCATAGTAGTCATGTGGCAGTTACGGGAAGTTTAATCAGGTAGTCTACTTTCCTGTCATCTTGCTGATTTCTATGATTTTGAATGGCATCTTGTTTGTGTTGATTGATAAATCTTTTGGGAGCAGCTTGGCCTTTGTTAGGAGTAACTTGTTGCTTCTAATTTCAGTGAGCTAAATGCCATCTTGGAGTCTTGTTAGATCAAGTAATAAGCTCTTTCTATACAAAAAAGAAATTCTATTGGAACAAAAACTTCAGACTATTATTGTAATCCCTCAGGATAGACTAAGAAAGGGTGTGAAGACTGAACGATGGAAATAATAGGAAAAGTATTTCATCTTTATTAGTAGCTTGCTTTCCTCACCTCATTCCAGAGTAGCTGTAGCTGTTTTCTTACTAGCCTTTGGATCAAGACTGAGAGACTAGAGAGCTTCTGAATGCCAGTTAAACTTAGAGCATTAACCACTTCAGTGACTAAAACACCTCTGAGGCAGGAAGGACCTGATTATAGAACTGATGAGATGGATTAATTGTTTCTTATATTCAGATGCTGGCAGAAGAAAAGAACATTTCTGCCAGATATGCAGAGGAAAGAGATCGTGCTGAAGCAGAGGCAAGGGAGAAGGAAACCAAAGCACTGTCTCTGGCTCGGGCTTTGGAAGAAGCCCTGGAAGCTAAGGAAGAGTTTGAAAGACAGAACAAACAGTTGCGGGCAGATATGGAAGACTTAATGAGCTCGAAAGATGATGTGGGCAAAAATGTAAGTAACTTTCCAGACCCTATTTTGTTATGAACTGCACAGGGAACAACACAGGAAAATTCCCTGGTTGGAGAAGTGTTTTTGACACAAATATGGAACGTTTTGAGGCTGATTTGTAACCCAAAATTCTGGAGGAATTAATGCTCAGAACACGAGGGTGGTCTCTATTAAGATGAGGCCTGTTCAAAAGATGTGAAGACTTGGAGAGCAGCAGTTGCTGGCCCAATGCCTAATGGCACTTGTGCTGGATTTAAGAGCTTGTCTTACTACTACTACTTTTTCTCTGTGAATATTGCACAGCTCATCTCTCCATTCATCTGCACGGATGTTTGTTTGGTTCTCTAATCTGTATCTTAGAGATGCTGCTCTCCCTGTTCTGACTGTCCAGTTTGGAGCATCACAAAGTGTAGTGTACTGAGTTCATATAATGTCTACTTTTGCTGTTAACTGCTGATTTTGAGAGGGTCTGATTAATGTTTGTGGCTTAGGTCCATGAACTGGAGAAATCAAAAAGAACTTTAGAGCAACAGGTTGAAGAGATGAGGACTCAGCCTGAGGAACTGGAAGATGAACTGCAGGCCACAGAAGATGCTGAACTTTGTTTGGAGGTGAACATGCAAGCTATGAAAGCCCAGTTTGAGAGAGATCTGCAAGCCAGAGATGAACAGAATGAAGAGAAAAAGAGGATGCTGGTTAAACAAGTGTGTATCTTACTGTGCTTCACAGTGGGAAGGGCGTGATGATCTTTTGACAAAGCTCTATGGCTTTGAGAACTTGCTACCAGGAAAATAAAACTCTGTGCTTAAAGATCCCATCCTATAGAAGTCCCAAGCACGGATCTTTACCAACAATACAATAGGTCTTGTGGTGGATTAGCTACTGTTAATGTTAGTCTGCCAGTGATGGTCCTCCAATTCAACTGTACCTTGCCTCAAAAGCACTCAACATGCAAGTAGATTGGGCTGTTGCTGCATGGGTGTCCTTCAAGCCCGTCCTGTTTGGTGTACAGCAACGAATCCATGGATGCCGACATAGACTGAAAGACTGTAATTAAGTGAACAGTTTCTTAAATGAAAAACGTAGCAAAGATTCCAGATTTGCCAGACTTGAGTCTCTTCAGATCTGCCTTATGATACTAGAATTCTAAAGAAATGCCTTTAAAATTTCATGCTTGTAGGAGAAGATAGATCTAAATTAACATTTCTAAAGCTTTAAGGAAAAAGCACGTAATATTTCAAGATTTATCACAAGAAAACAAAAACTTACTGAAAATCACCTGTATAGAGATCTCCTAGAAATAAATAAAAGCATTGACCTGGAAGGCTTTTGAAGTTCCCTGCAATGCTGAATTGCTATTGTCTTGCACGGGACAAGAGCTCCTGACCCGGCATGAGGAGGGAGGCTTGATTCAAAAGAAACATATTCCTTCATGTTGGCAACCTGTGGCACTTCTGGCTCACTTTTATTGTTGTAAGAGTTCATCTTAGTTCTTGTTAGCTGCTTTCTTAGATACTTTGCTTCTCTGTTTTCTTTTGAAAAAAAGAAAAGTTGTTGGTGTATACATTCTAGTAGCACATCTGTTTCAAAGAGAATTATTTCTTTTTTTTTTTCTTGAGAATGTGTGGTGATTCTATGTCGTATTTTCCTCTTAGTGGTTCGATCAGAATTAGCAACATCTGCCCCCAAGTCATACCTAAATGTAGACAGATGTACTGGGCCAGAAGCTGATCATGAAGTAGCTGAACAGATGAAATGGAAATGCTTCAGATGCTGAGCTCTTTTCTTTATTTTCCTTTTGTCAGTTCAGAGATCTCTGCTTCCAGTTTGTGGATTTTTTTGCCGTCTGCAGTGTCTTCCCATGTAGCTTGAGTTCTGTAGGCTCTTCGAATCGAGTAATGCTAATTCTGATCTGCAAAGGCCTTTTGGATTCATCAGCCATTTTGTTAGGATTTTGTGTTTGCTCTGTTCCTGGAGCTTGAGCCTGTTAAATCCCTTGATTTCACAGGTGCGAGAGCTGGAGGCAGAACTGGAAGATGAGTGCAAACAGAGGGCTCTTGCTGTGGCAGCCAAGAAGGAAATGGAGATGGATATGAAAGACCTGGAAGGTCAGATAGAAGCTGCAAACAAGGCTCGAGATGAAGCAATCAAACAGCTCCGTAAGCTCCAGGTAGGCACAGCAAATCAGCTGAGCTGCTTTCCCTCCTGCTGACAGTCTGTCAAGGGTGCTGCTTTTCGTTACATGCATTTGTAGTGTGAAGGCAAGAAGGAGTATCAGACTCAGCTATGCTGGCACACGTCACAGTATCTGGCCTGAACTTATCAGACGCTCAAAACTCCTCTCATCCTTTTGTTGCTAAGGAGTTAAGATTGTCCCCCACATACTTCTATTCTATAGTCATCATTTTCAACGCTTTGCGTAAGGATTTACTGAGGATTGCTTTTGAGGCTGAATCTTTAAAATTTATGGTTGTTTGTATCTTTGAATTTACTGATTTCAGCTCAGCTCTTGCTGATTGCTACTTCCTCTAGTTGAGGAAGCCAAAAATGCTGCAGAGAAATAGGAGGAGTAAATTTTAGTTGCTTTGAAAAAGCTCCAAGATGCCTATTCTTTTTAGATTGGCAAGAAGAATCCAGTACTTGTGTCAAGGATTTATTTCCCATTCCCAGAGAAATACTCCGTCTTTAGTAGAGGTCAGTTTTCCCAAGGCTTTCAGTGCCATGGCCCAAAGCTGCAGGAGTATGAGGCCGTGGCAAGACCATGTAAAGCATAGAGCAAACTGCATTGCCTTTCTGCCCTGTCCACTCTACTCCTTGGCAATCCTACTTCAACTGAACTGAATGAGGGCAATTCTGGAACTTGGTCCAGGCGCTGGATGAGAAGGGAATGGAGATTAAAGCAAGAAATGCTGGTACCTAGCAGTAGCGGCTTCTCTATTCCCAGAGGCTGAGTCAGTTACAGAGTTCATACCTGATCTCTGTACACTTTCATGCAAGCACCTGAAATAAGTGATCTCATGATTAGTGGTATTGCGAAGATGCAGGTACAACTTAAATGCAGTTTCTCCAGCCTTATTCTTTTAGCATCTGAAGTCAAACTTGTGTGAATTAAGATATCAGTCTGTGTTAAGTGTCTTACGGGAAGGATAAGTATGTGCTTCTACGTTATATGTGCAAAATGGTGAATTGTGGTACTTCTACACTGAGAAGTTTCTTACCTTGAGTACTTGTAATAGGTTTTATCAGTCAATTTAAGTAAATAGGTTTGTTTTTTTCCAAGACAATTGCAAGAGCATTACCTATCTACTACAAAGGTATCTCTACTACCTCTACTAGAGGTTTTTTCCTACAAGAAATCTACTAATAAATGAAGTGAAGTCTTCTAATGGGATATTTCTGATGAGGAGTGAGTGATGGAAAGATGAGAAAATGAAGGGTTTAGACTGAAAGAGGGTAGATTTAAATTGGATATAAGAAAGAAATTCTTCACTCTGAGGGTGATGAGGCACTGGCCCAGGTTGCCCAGAGAAGCTGTGGCTGCCCCCTCCCTGGCAGTGTTCAAGGCCAGGTTGGATGGGGCTTTGAGCAGCCTGGAAGGTGTCTCTGCCCGTGGCAGAGGGATAGAACTCTGATCTTTAAAGGTCCTGTCCAACCCAAACCATTCTATAATTCTATGAAAATAAGAACTGAAAATAAATATATTTAAGTGGAATGAAGCCACTTTAGGAGGAAGGTCTTGCCTCCTAAGGGCAAAAAAGCTTCAGAGCTACTAATAAATCTTGTGGTTGTCCTGCTGTATCATGGCTTATTCTTTCCTCTGCTCTCCAATTGCAGGCTGAAATGAAAGACTACCAGCGGGAGCTAGAAGAAGCCCTTGCATCCAGAGATGAGATCTTTGCACAGTCCAAAGAAAGTGAAAAGAAGCTCAAAGGTCTTGAAGCAGAAATACTCCAGCTCCAAGAGGTGAGATTGAAATCCAAGAAATCTGTTTTTCTTTCTAGAGAAAAGGGGAAGGCCAGAGTGTGTTTGTTTTTTTTTTTTTTAAAAAAAAAGTAAAAAGCCATCCAGTGAGTTGAACAGAAAAGTGGGAGCCTGGAGATGTTTCTCTTCCTCACTGCCCCAGGTCATTAGTGAGCTTCTTATAGCTTTGTAGGAATCCTTCTAGTAGTCTGGACTTCCTTTCCCTGCCTGGGTAGCAGGGAAGCCTTACTACTGCTTAAACAGATTTCAAGCCTCACTAAAATTTGCAAGGTGGTTTGAGAGTCTCTGGAAGCTGTGGTGCACAGTTGTCAGTACTAAAACTGGTCACTGGAAGTATATAAAAACCTAACAATCTCTCCAGTACCTCAGTGGACCATGTAAGTCTGTGGAGGTTTATCTCTCTGCTATCTGAGGTCCTCATCCCTTTCTTTTACGGGCATCTGTTCCCTCATTGTTGGCAATTCATGTAAGAGCTCCAAGTCGTGCTACATATCGCTGTCACTTATCTCCGATTATCTCCGTTGTCTGCCACAAGGTTAAACGTTTGAGGTTTGAAGGCAACAGAATTGCCTTGTGTGAGAGATGGCCTCTTTTTGCCCTGTTAGCTGCAAAGGTTGAAGCAATCACTCAGCTTACACTGCACTTAATGTTTGAGACTTTTACCTACAACTTACTAGAGCTTCTCCATGTCATTCTTTCACAGACTTCAAACTAGTCAGTCTTGCACTTGCAGTGCATTAGATTGTGTCCTTCTTGGTGAATGTCTGGGTGTTTCTACCACTCAATACAATTTCACAATACAAGATTCAGCGCTGTTATAGTTTTGTGCTAAAAATTCATTTTCTATACTTTGCTTTCAGTCATGCTACGTACTCTGTAGGAACCTAAAAAATTTGCTTAATTTAGTGCCCACGTTATACTTAATGAATTAGAGCATGTGACAGAACGGTTTTCTCCTCCTGCTTAGGGCTTGAATGTTACTGGCCTTTTCAGGGGACGGGGAGAAGTAAATTCATAGTAGTCATGTGGCAGTTACGGGAGGGAAAGATCAAGGTGATGCGTCCTGCTAGCTTTTACAGCTGTTGGTTCTGTTTATCCATTAAAAGACCTCAGCGATATCACACTTCACAGCATCTCCCAGAAGTTATTAGAAGGCATAATTTTTTGCAGAAGTTTTGAGATTCCTAATGCTGTAATGAATATTTCCTAAACCTTCACAGGAGTTTGCTTCGTCTGAAAGAGCTCGTCGTCATGCTGAGCAAGAAAGGGATGAGTTGGCTGATGAGATTGCAAACAGCGCTTCGGGAAAGTGAGTCATCAAATGTATTAATTGTGCATCTGAACAACTTCAGGCACCAGCAGCTGCAGTTCTTGGTAGCCTGCTTGCAATTTCTGTATTGACCTGTTGTCCCGATAAATATTCCTTCTTGTTACAAAGAGAATTGCTTACACAGTAGCTTCTCGTTACAGTTTGGAATGTCTAAAGTATCAAAAGCAAAATAGCCAATTGCTTTGTATCAGATCTGAGCGTGTCTTGACCCAAATACTTCTTTTCTAGGTCAGCGCTGCTGGATGAGATGCGCCGGCTGGAAGCTTGGATTGCACAATTGGAGGAAGAGCTCGAGGAAGAGCAGAGCAACATGGAGCTTCTCAATGAGCGGTTCCTAAAGACCACGTTGCAGGTGAGTCCGTTGGTGGCAATGCTGTAGGGGCAATCTATGTTTCAGTGTGCGGATAAGTGGAGGATCTGAATAGCACCAAATGATCTTCTATCCTTCTCCTCTGAAAGGTTGACACGCTGAATTCTGAGCTAGCTGGGGAGCGGAGTGCTGCCCAGAAGAGTGAAAATGCACGGCAGCAGCTAGAAAGGCAGAACAAAGAGCTGAAAGCCAAGCTGCAGGAACTGGAGGGATCTGTGAGGTCGAAGTTCAAGGCAACAATTTCTACTCTAGAATCCAAGATTGTGCAGCTAGAAGAACAGCTTGAGCAGGAAGCCAAGTAAGGAGAAAAAGAAAAAAAAAATCTGTTTGCTTGTGTTTGCCATGTCTGAAACCTCTGTGCCTTAGGTTTTTGTGGGGATGAGATATGAGCTTCCGGCAAAGGCATTGGGGTTTCTGATCAGGAAGCCTACTGTTTGGGGGACACATTTTGACAAGACAGCTGCAAAGTAACTGGGGTTGAAATTTTCAGAAACGATTTGCTCCGTAACTAAAGCTGCTGAATTAACTCTGGACATTAACCAGGTGAATATGTTGACTGGTAGTCCCAGGATGCACAAGGTGATGCAGAAGTTTCTTGAGACAAGATGAAACATCGCCTTGAGACACCTGGTCTCTTTGGTTAGAGGAAGCCAGTTGAAGAGCTTAGGTGTGACAGCTTCAGTTGGTTGAGATGAATCCTGTACTCTGCAGAAGTCTTTCTGCAGTGAGCTCTTCCTGTCTATCCTTGTCATCTTGGTCCTCCAAATATATGTATTTGTTTTAAGCTAGTTCCTCCCAGAATCTGAAGGTCTTATAACAATCTTTTTTCTTTTTGTGCTTTTGGCTCTATGGGAGGAACATGTTACTGGTTAGCAATAACTCTGTAAGAAGCACCTTGATATCCCTCTTTTGAGCCTGCATACCATACTGGTATTGCTCCAGTGCTAAGGCTTCATGTTTTCAAAGCTGCATCCCAGCCAACCACCAGCACGCTAAAACTGTTGCTGCTGTTGATGGTGGCAGCCGTTTTAGGAGAACTCAAGTATCAGTTACACCATGAGGCGAGAGCCTTTCAGAAGGAACAGATTTTGTCTTCCTGGCCTTCAAGTACTGGGACAAATGACGGCTTTTGATTATTCTAGGGAAAGAGCAGCTGCTAACAAACTGGTCCGTCGTACGGAGAAGAAATTGAAGGAAGTCTTCATGCAGGTGGAGGATGAGCGTCGACACGCAGACCAGTATAAGGAGCAGGTAGGTGGAAGGGCTTAGCTTTTGAGGCCTATTTCTCAGAAAAGGTAAATAAAACCATACTGTAAGTAGAAAGGGCTTGCTAAGAAGCATGTTAATGAAAAGATGTTGGAGAATCTATCTTGATGACTAAACCACTAGAGTAGTTCCCCGTGGTCAAAACCTCCCCGTGATAGCTCTGATGTGACGGTCCGTTACGCATCCTGGTCTCCCAGACCCAGGAGCTCTGCAGTGTTTCCAGGAGCCCAGGCTGGAATCTGCAGTGAGGCTGTGCTGGTTCATCTCCAGCTGGAGTGCTGGGTGGACAGGACGTTGGCTAACTCCTGGTCGTGGCGTTGCAGCTGTCTAGTTTGATCCTGAGTCCCTGGGTTTATATTTCAGATGGAAAAGGCAAATGCCAGAATGAAGCAGCTCAAACGCCAGCTGGAGGAGGCTGAAGAGGAAGCCACAAGTGCAAATGCTTCCCGACGTAAACTTCAGCGTGAGCTGGACGATGCCACAGAGGCTAACGAGGGCCTGAGCCGGGAGGTCAGCACCCTGAAGAACAGCCTAAGGTAGGTGGTGCCAGTGGCGGTGGGCAGGGTTTGTCTGAGCCCTCGTGTGCCCACAGACTCTCCGCAGTGCATCCTTGGGGAGTATCCAGCTGTGGCGCTGCTGGTGTTAGGGATGTTCAGCTCAGGAAGTGTGGGCTGGATGAGTGCTCGGTGCAGTGGATTGAGAACTGGCTGAATGGCAGAGCTCAGAGGGCTGTCATCAGCGGCGCCGAGTCTGGTTGAAGGCTGGTAACTAGTGGTGTGCCTCAGGGGTCAGTACTGGGCCCAGTCTTGTTTAACTTCATCAGTGACCTGGATGAAGAGACGGAGTGTACCCTCAGCAAGTTTGCTGATGACACCAACCTGGGAGGAGTGGTAGATACACCAGCAGGCTGTGCTGCCATTCAGCGAGACCTGGACAGGCTGGAGAGTTGGGCAGAAAGGAACCTGATGAGGTTCAGCAAGGGCAAGTGCAGGGTCCTGCACCTGGGGTGGAACAACCCCAGGCACCAGTACAGGCTGGGGCGGACCTGCTGGAGAGCAGCTCTGCAGAGAGGGACCTGGGTGTTCTGGTGGACAACAGGTTGACCACGAGCCAGCAGTGTACCCTGGGTGCCAAGAAGGCCAATGGGATCCTGGGGTGCATTAAGAGGAGTGTGGGCAGCAGGTCGAGGGAGGTTCTCCTTCCCCTCTACACTGCCCTAGTGAGGCCCCATCTGGAGTGCTGTGTCCAGTGCTGGGCTCCCAAGTTCAAGAAAGATGAGGAGCTACTGGAGAGAGTCCAGCGCAGGGCTACGAGGATGGTGAGGGGACTGGAGCATCTCTCCTACGAGGAGAGGCTGAGGGAGCTGGGCTTGTTCAGCCTGAAGAGAAGGCTGAGAGGGGACCTTAGAAATGCTGATAAGTATCTGAAGGGTGGGTGTCAGGAGGACGGGGCCAGACTCTTTCCAGTGGTGCCCAGCGACAGGACAAGGGGCAACGGGCACAAACTGAAGCTGAGGAAGTTCCAGCTGAACACGAGGAAGAACTTCTTCCCTCTGAGGGTGACGGAGCACTGGCCCAGGCTGCCCAGGGAGGCTGTGGAGTCTCCTTCTCTGGAGATATTCCAGCCCCGCCTGGACGCGGTGCTGTGCAGCCTGCTCTGGGTGACCCTGCTTGGGCAGGGGGTTGGGCTGGGTGACCCACAGAGGTCCCTTCCAACCCGCACCATTCTGTGATTCTGTGATTTTTCCAGTGGCTGGTACCAATCCCCTTTTTTTCCCATACCCACTCCAGTGGGAATGTCTCAGCATTTTCCTTGAGAGCAGCTCTTGGAGATCAAGGTCTCTACCGAGTACAGATGGGAGACAGCAGTGGTGAGGTTGCTGCAGAACAAAACCATCTCGGGGGCAGAGAGAGGCTTATAGGAGCGGCAGGAGGGGTGCAGCGCAGCGCTGCACAAACAAGTAGTTGGTATTATTTTAGAGACCCTGCTGTGTTTAGGACTTGGTCTGTGCTCGGTGCTTGTACAGAGGCAATATTTTAGGTTGCTTGGGACTTGCAAAATTAAGATGATGGTACGCGCTAAGCAGGAATACCAGAATACCGGAATGTTTGCGCACAGCCTGTCTTCTCCTTGGTCAGAGAAGGGGTTTCAAGACCCTGTGTGTGAAATTTGCCCCGTGGCTGGGGGCAAACTGTTCCCCCATGGTTCAGTGCGGAGGTCTTCCCGGAGCAGCCACCAGCATGGGGCCGTGGGCTGTGGGCGAACCACGACCCTTCATGGATTGTCTGGTTGCTGTTCGCAGGAGTGGGGGCCCCATCACCTTCTCCTCGAGCCGATCTGGGAGACGCCAGCTGCACTTCGAAGGGGCCTCGCTGGAGCTCTCGGACGACGACGTGGAGAGCAAAGGCAGCGACGTGAACGAAGCGCAGCCGGCGCCCGCCGAGTAGAGCCCCGTCTGTACCCTGCTTCAGATATAGTTACAACTGCTTTTTTCCTGTAGTAAATAAAATGGAATTGTCTCTGTTCAGTGCATCTATTTTCCAGATACTCTTTGTATAGCCATTTTATAAAGCATCATGTGAAGGATGGAACTTTTTTTTTTATCAACACGGAAACTTCATTCCCAGAGGGTAGGTGGTTGGGGCAGACCCGTCGTCATGACTATGCATGCTTTGTTGTACAGACAGCATCCTTCCGTTTCTCCTGTGCTCAGGCGGCCCGTGGCTCTATCGAGTCCGGTGGATCATTGAAGACCAAACTGCACCGTATTTTTTTTTTTCTTTTCTCCTAATTGTTGTGATCAGCACACAATCAGCGAGTGAACTGTGAAAAGGCCTTGGGAAGTGTTAGAGGGAGATGTAGGGATGAACGAGTAGCGTCCATTTTTAACCTGCAATACCCTTTTGAAGTGTTCTCAGCACCTGCTTCATCAGTTAGCGTTCCTGCAGTACAGGCAAACTGAAACAGCATCGCCGTTCCTCATCTGTACAGTACTTCTGCGTTTGTAGAGACCCGCTATCACCACGCCCGACAGATCTGTGTATATATTAAGGCTACTATAATGTGAACACCAGTGGAAAATAAACAGACAACGCAGGCGAAATTAATTTATTAATTTAGGGCCGAGTGAGTTAGCCTTCAAGCCGCAGAGCCGAGCGGCTGCACGGTGCGTGGAGGCCGAGGCGGTGCGGCGGCTCCGGCGGGAGCGGCTCCGGGGCTGCGCGGGGCGGGTGCGGAGCCGGCGGTGACAGGGGTTCAGCGATGGATGTTGCCTGCCTAGGAGCTGACATGCCAGTGGATGTGAATCCTTTTTGTTGTTGTGTTTTGTTTTTTTTTTAATTTTGAACAGTATTACAGCGAGTAGTTAGCATTCTTTTTGTTTAAATAGCTGAAAAACTGACATTACAGAAAGTGCCTTAGACACTACAGTACTAAGACAATGTTGCATATATAATTTGCCTATATAACAATGATTTAATGTATTTTGACTGTGCTTCATATCACGTACCTCTCTAGTCCAAGTGGTATTATTGATATTAGTGACAATGAATCAGTGTTAACTAGGAACCTTCCTCTGCCACATACTCAAAAACCGTGGATTTCCTTTTTTGGTTAAAAGCTTTAACATCTGTCACAAAGATTTTGTTGTGTGTGTTTGGATACTTTTAATCAAAGTGGCTGGTGACCACCAGGCATCTGACTGCAAATATCTTGTTTTCTTGTATACCCATATTTCTAGACAATGATTTTTGTAAGACAATAAATTTATTCATTATAGATGTGGCCGCCTGCTACGTTTACTTACAGGAAGAGCTATCTCCTGAGGCTGGCGTAGACCTTAATAAACAAGAATATGACTGGAAGCTGCATTTACCCTTCTTCCGCTTTTGTTTGCTCAGGGTTTTTTTTCTCTTTTGACCTAAACACAGCGTAAATGGCCTGGTCAGGGCTGAGCCTTTGTGTTGCCATTAGAGTCCAAAGTCCCCTGCTGCTGACCTGCAGGGCTGGGACCCAGGCAGAGGCCCCATGGCTGCCTTCAGCGGGGTCTGGGCTTTCTGCTGGGCGGTGGAATCTCCTGTTTCGGAGGTCCCATTGTGCAGTACCTGCTCCCCTGGCACAAGGCAGTGATGGCGTTGGGTAAGGCCAAGGCTGGCACTGGTGCCCTGGGGCTGGTCCCTGCACAGAGAAGGTGGACCAGCGTGGGGAGCTGATAGGAGCAGGGAGATGGTGGGCTTAAAACTGGAGTGAGAGGAGAGGGGTGGGGGAGAGCAGGAAGCCCCTGCCTGGGCTCTACAGTCCAGGGCTGCTGTCAGTGGTCCCTCTGGTCCCAGCAAGCCCGGGCTGAGGGAGCCTCCAGCACCGAAGGGCTGCTGGGGACCAGAGCTGATCCCAGGCACCCGCTCCTGGAACCCAGTTCAGTCAGGGGTACCGTTACCTCAGGTGTCTCCTTCAAGGCAGTGGCTGCTGCTCCTCCTGCTGTGAGGACCATACTGGGGAGGGGGCAGGGGCTGCTGAAGGGCTTTTCCCTGCCTCTCTCATGGCTTCCATACCTCAGGGCAGGGTTTGGGCCACTACCAGGCACAAACACAGGCTGGGCAGAGAATGGGAGCGAGAGCGGCCCTGAGGAGAAAGGCTTGGGGTGCTGCTGGGTGAGAAGCTGGACACGACCCAGCCGTGTGTGCTCACAGGGCCAGGGGGGGATTCTGCCTCTCTGCCCCACGCTGGTGAGACCCCTCGGGGTACGGGGCTTGGGAATGTGAGGGCCCGGCTGATGAGGATGCGGGTGAAGCTCCAACCAGGAGGTTGCCCAGGATGAGTCGGTCAGCCCCATGCATTACGGCTGCCTCAGCTAAGAAAAAAAAGGAGGGTAACTGTCACAGGTGATTCCCTGCGGAGGGGAACAGAGGGCCCGATCTGCTGACAGGACCCATCCCAAGGGAAGTCTGCTGCCTCCCTGGGGCCCGGGTCAGGGATGTTGCTTGGAAACTCCCTGGTCTGGTGTGGTCCTCTGACTGTTACCCCCTCTTGGTAATGCAGGTTGGCGGGGACAAGATCGCGGAGAGAAGTCCCAAGGCCATCAAAGGGGACTTCAGGGCACTGGTCGAGGGATCGGGGGCACAGGTGGTGTTTTCCTCCATCCCATCAGTGGCAGGGAACAGCACTGAAAGGGGAGGAAAGCTCACCTGGTTAATAGGTGGCTCAGGGACTGGTGCCATCGGTTGAATTTTGGCTTCTTTGATCATGGGGAGGTGCACACAGCACCGGGCCTGCTGGGGACAGACGGAGTACAGCTGTCTCAAAGGGGAAAAAGGATTCACTGAGAGGGCTTTAAACAAGGTTCCAAGGGGGATCACATCACTAGGGATGAGCCCAGGTGTGTCATGGCAGGGTCAGGGGGAGATCGACAGCCCAGCTCAAGTGCATCTACACTAATGCACGTAGCATGGGCAATAAACAGGAGGAGCTGGAAGCCATTGTACAGCAGGAGAGCTAGGTTGTCATCACAGAAATGTGGTGGGACAGCTCGCATGACTGGCATGCTGTCATGGATGGCTTCAGACCCTGCTTCGGCGGCGGGGGTGGGGGGGGGGGTTGGACCAGATGACGAACAGAGGTCCCTTCCAACCCCCACCACTCTGTGATTCCGTGGGAGCCCTGCATCCAGCTCTGGAGCCCTCGGCACAGGACAGACCTGGAGCTGGTGGAGCGGGGCCAGAGGAGGCCCCAGCAACAATCTGAGGGCTGGAACCCCTCTGCTGGGAGGAAAGGCTGGGAGAGCTGGGGCTGTTTAGCCTGGGGAAGGGAAGGCTCCGGGGACACCTTAGAGCAGCCTGAAGGGACCTGCGAGAGAGCTGGAGAGGGTCTTGTGACAAGGGCATGGAGTGATAGGCCAAGGAGTGATGGCTTCAAGCTGCAAGAAGGGAGGGTTTGATTGAACGTGAGAAAGAAATTCTCCACTCTGTGGGTTGTGAGGCCCTGGCCCAGGCTGCCCAGAGAAGCTGTGGCTGCCTCCTCCCTGGCAGGGTTCAAGGCCAGGTTGGAGGGGGCTTGGAGCACCCCAGGCTGGTGGAAGGGATCCCTGCCCATGACATGGGGGGCTGGACCTGGATGACCTGTAAGGCCCCTTCCAACCCAGACCATCCTATGGTTCCATGAACATGCAGAAGGCCCAGGCTCTGTGCAAGAGCAGCATCCTCTTACTGGGGATTTTTTAAGGGGAGGGTGTTCCTGCTCCCCCGAGGAGCGAGCTGGTCCCAGGGTGGGGGGAGCTGTGTGGCCTCCCCCTGCATGGCACTGGGGCTCTGGCGGGAGCTGGAGGCCTCCGTCGCTTTGCAGGCTCTTCCCAAAAATCAGATCTTGAGGTCCAAGACAGTCGGTGCCATGGAGGGAAGGCGCTTGCTCAGCCGCCACTCCCCTCTCTGCGCAGAGAGAAGGAGGAGGCAACACTGCAAGGGAAAGGCAGCAAGCGCTTCGCAGCGGCGCACAGCAACATCGCTACATGACAAAAACACGGCCACTGCCACCGGTTCTGCAAAATCCACTGATTTCACATTAAAAGACCTTTATTTTTGGAAGATGACGGTAATTTGGGTTTGGGTTTTTTTTTGAAAACCCCTTCACGATCTGTGTCACCACGGTGGTATGGTACACTGTCCTACTGCAACATGCCATATAGATTTCGAATAAATAAAGCTACAAAGCCCAAGTTATGTACAAAGATCTTCGGCAAAGATAATTATGTTTACAAACCTATGTACAATAAAACAAATGTAAACAGTCAAATGCAGCAGAGGATGCACAGGAAAGGACGACCATACAAACCCTGACGGCGAGGGGGGGGCTTCCCGCCTCCCCTCTGCTGGGGCCGATGGTTTTTTTCTCAGCACTTGTAAATAAACCAGCTTGGAGCTGCAGAGCCAAGTGAACGCGACGGCCCCGAGCGGGAATGAAGATTTCTAAACCCACAGATCAAACCCCGGCTGGGTTTGCTGGTTCTTTGTATAAAATCCACCGACTCCGAGGCACACGGACAGAGAACTCGCACAAACACTTTGCTCGAAAGACGCACGAGGTACACGCAGTCGCCCAACACTGTCGCAGAAGTGCGCAGGTGACACTGTGAGATCCAGTCCTATATTACACGGATCGGAACAGGGGTGGGGTGGTGGCGGGGTCCCAGGAGGGGGCTTTGTGGATTTGTGGCTTCCTAACGCTCTGGCAGAGTTCCCGGTGTGGCGGTGTGTGGATGTTTGCCTGACGAAGGCACCGGGAGCATGCTCCAGCCGCTCGCTGCGTTGCTGCACGGGTGGGGGAGCGCCGAGGGGCCGCTTCAGCACGGCTCAGCCGCGCCAGCACCCAGCAAGGCAGGCGATGTTCTCACTGACGAGTGCTGGGCACGGGACCGTCACCCCCACGCCCCCAGCCCCTCCATCCCTCCCCCCCGTAGGGCCGCGCAGCTCAGCCTCCCATGCCCACTCCAACCCACGGCCACGCGCTGGCCCCGCAGTGATTTATTAAGCTGTGGTAACTGAGTCATGGACCTGATTCCTGTCCAAAGAGCCGCGGCGCAGCCTCAGCCAGGGGTCTGAGGTCTGAGCCTTACCGGGAGGGCAGCAGCTGCCCGTCCTGAGCAGCAGGATGCTGGAGGAGGCAGGGAGAAACGCTGCCAAACCTAAGTTAGAGAAGAGATACGGTGAGGGGCTGAGGACCGCCAGGCCGAGCAAGACTCCTGCAGCCCGTGAAACAGAGCACTGCAGGTGGCAGCTTCAGCAGCGCGGGGTGTGGGGCCAAGGCAGAGAATGTCCGCTACAGCGACAGGAGAAAACAAACTGTATTAATGTGACATGGAGGGCCATGAGCTCAGGGTCTCCTCGGGCAGCAGGGTGCACGTCGTGTTCCAGCGGGGCAGGAATGGGCAGCAATCGGGAGCAGTTCTTCTCGTGGTGGGCTGAGAAAAGCATCCGCAAGTCCGAACACGACCTCCTGCGGGCTCATACGCTCAGGGGGAGCATGCCAGGCGCCGAGGACGGTCGAGAGGCTTCCAGTCCGGGGGGACCTTGATCAAAGCCGTTTACTGCCCTGAGGAGCAAGAAGACACAGGCCGGTAAGTGATGAGCCCCAGGAGATGGCACCGCTCACCCCTCCCGGCCCCAGCAGCTGGAGAACAGACCCCTCTCCTCCCCTCTCACCTCACCCTGGCTGTACGATGGCTGCAAGGCCACTGTGACCACAACAGGGCTCCCACGGCTGCGCCCACCCGCAGCCAGGGACAGGCGCAGGTGGGTGCTCACCCCGCTGCCTGGAGGTGGTGGGTGCTGCCTGATGACCACCCCAGGAGGACAAGCAGCTCCTGCGCAGACCCCAGGCCCCCACGCCGGGCTCTGGGCAGCTGAGGGGCCGGGCACAGCAGCGCTGCATGCTCGCTCCCCACAGCCAGCTCCCCTCCCCTCTTCACGGGTGCTGGTGGGCTGCGAGAGGAGAACATGGGTCTGACAGCTTTTCCATCTCTACTCCGTTCTGGCTTTGGCAGATCTTCTGTGATCAGGCTCAACACACAGCGTCTGCCCAGGCTCACCATCTGCTGATCATCACCACCACCACAGCCTTGACAACCAGAAGCGATGGCATCCCCATATCAGGACAGCACGTCCACCCCCACTGTTGTCCCAGAACCAGCACCCTGCCCTCACAGTCGGGTTTGTAATAACAAAGGCGAGGGAGAACTCCCCCGGCCCTGCAAGGTCCCTACCTCGACTTCTGCTGGCTCCCAAGTGCTGCTTCTGCAGTCCTTCACCAGCTTCGCCCGAACCACCTGCACCCCAGAAGATGCCATTGAGATCCCTCCTGGCAGAGCTACTTTTGGGAGAGGGGACACCTGAGGAGACAGCCTCTGCTGCCCAGAGCTGTGGTGAGTAGAAGCAAGAAGGAAGAGAAGCCGAGGGCTCTCCTGACGAGCTCGAAGCCAAGCCAGGAGCCGGCAGCTCCGGGATCTCAGGCTGCGCCTACTCCGCGGAGCACATCCCGCTCGCTGCCGTCACTGCCCACGGGACCGAGATGCCACCAGCCCACGCGCGGTGGCTCACGACTGCATCCCCGGGCAGAGCAGCGCGGTTTCCACACTCCTGTTCCTGTGCTGCGCACATTCACCGGTGACCTTGCAGCTCCTGCATCAGGGATGAAAAAACCCCGCCAGCAACCCCAGAGGCTGCTGCCGTTGCACTGGGCAGTCGCAAGCTCCTTCCATGAAGAGCTAAAATCCCGACAGTCGCTAGCAAGAACAGATTCCCATGGTAATGCAGCTCGCTGCCGCAGGGAGTCAGGCTGTTTCCTTTCCCCATAGAATCTCAGAATGGTGGGGGTTGGAAGGGACCTCTGTGGGTCTCCAGCCCAACCCCCTGCCCAAGCAGGGTCACCCAGAGCAGGCTGCACAGCACTGCATTCAGGTGGGGCTGGAATATCTCCAGAGAAGGAGACTCCACAGCCTCCCTGGGCAGCCTGGGCCAGGGCTCCGTCACCCTCAGAGGGAAGAAGTTCTTCCTCATGTTCAGGTGGAACTTCCTCAGCTTCAGTTTGTGCCCATTGCCCCTTGTCCTATCGCTGGGCACCACTGGAAAGAGTTTGGCCCCGTCCTCCTGACACCCACCCTGCAGATATTTGTCAGCATTTATAAGGTCCCCTCTCAGCCTTCTCTTCTTCAGGCTGAACAAGTCCAGCTCCCTCAGCCTCTCCTCGTAGGAGAGATGCTCCAGTCCCCTCACCATCCTCGTAGCCCTGCGCTGGACTCTCTCCAGTAGCTCTTCATCTTTCTTGAACTGGGGTGCCCAGAACTGGACACAGTACTGCAGATGGGGCCTCACCAGGGCAGAGTAGAGGGGAAGGAGAACTTCCCTCGACCTGCTGCCCACACTCCTCTTGATGCACCCCAGGATCCCATTGGCCTTCTTGGCACCCAGGGCACACTGCTGGCTCATGGTCACCCTGTCATCCACCAGGACACCCAGGTCCCTCTCTGCAGAGCTGCTCTCCAGCAGGTCCGCCCCAGCCTGTACTGGTGCCTGGGGTTGTTCCTCCCCAGGTGCAGGACCCTGCACTTGCCCTTGTTGAACCTCATCAGGTTCCTCTCTGCCCAGCTCTCCAGCCTGTCCAGGTCACACTGAATGGCAGCACAGCCTGCTGGTGTATCTACCACTCCTCCCAGTTTGGTGTCATCAGCAAACTTGCTGAGGGTACACTCAGTCTCTTCATACAGGTCATTGATGAAGAAGTTGAACAAGGCTGGGCCCAGTACTGACCCCTGGGGGACACCACTAGTTACCAGCCTCCAACTAGACTCAGCACCACTGATGACAACCCGCTGAGCTCTGCCATTCAGCCACTTCTCAATCCACCGCACCGAGCACTCCTCCAGTCCACACTTCCTGAGCTTCCCTAGAAGGATGTTATGGGAAACCGTGTCGAAAGCCTCGCTGTTAAACACCCACACTAGCACAGCCTGGCTCAGAGCAGGGAGAAACCACCTTTCCCACCTCCTCCCCATTGAGCTGGAAACTTCAGCTCCCATTCGAGCATTGCCTTGATACAGGGAGGTGCCTCCCTTTCTGCACGCAGTAAAAAGCTGCTGGAAGAAGCTCAGGGGCAGACGTATCTCACTGTCTACATTTGGATGACGGGCCATGAAGCCAACCTGATCCCGACACGACTCTGCAAATTAGTTAACAGCTCGGAAGCACCTCTGACAAGTAGGACGGGGGGGGGAAACAAAACCAAACAACAACAAAAAAAAAACCAACCCAAACTGGATTAAAACGTGGTACTTTGCTCCCTTCTGAAAGGATCAGAGAAAAGTGGCATTCCACGTCAGCAGCCTGGGTGTGCTCAGGTCTGATGAGCTGCGTTCAAGCCCAGCTCTACAGCTCTGTCACGTTTCCTGCACTAAACTCCGGGCTGCTCTTTCACAGAATGGTTTGGGTTGGAAGGGACCTTCAGAGGCCATCTAGCCCAACCCCCTGCAGTAAGTAGGTGCCCAGCGACAGGACAAGGGGCAATGGGCACAGACTGAAGCAGAGGAAGCTCCATCTGAACAGGAGGAAGAACTTCTTCCCTCTGAGGGTGACGGAGCCCTGGCCCAGGCTGCCCAGGGAGGCTGTGGAGTCTCCTTCTCTGGAGATATTCCAGACCCGCCTGGATGCGGTGCTGTGCAGCCTGCTCTGGGTGACCCTGCTTGGGCAGGGGGTTGGGCTGGAGACCCACAGAGGTCCCTTGCAACCCCTACCATTCTGTGATTCTCTGAAATTAAAATACATTAAACAGAGGAACTGTGAAAAATAACAAATAAAGTATGCTGGATGACTCCTGGCTAACCTCCCAGAGGAGAGCGGGGAAGAGAAGTCCTTGCGCCCGGTCTCCAAGGTCTCCGACAGTGCCGGGAGGAGCACACGCATCGCTCCAGCCTTCAGCCGCTCTGCCCAGGCCTGACACAGGCGCGGGGCTCCTGCATGCAGCTGACGCTGCCCGACAGCCTGGAGACCTGCCCACAGCCATTAATCCCAGCCAGATCACTTGCCTGCTGCTTCTGCCTCATTTTGCCATCCCTCAGACCCGACCCACTCTGTGGGGCCCGCGCTGCGCCCTTGCTCTGGGCTTCCTAAGAAACTGGGCTCAGGGGTGCTTCACAGGGAGCCGAAGCCCCAGTCCCTGCTGGGAACAGCCCCAGCAGTGGTTTCTGATGGATGCTCCTGACTGCCTGCCCGTGCAGTGGTGTGGACCTTGTGCCCGTTTCCAACTGCTCTCTCTGCCCTGTGATTGCTAAAGACAGATTTTTTCATATTAATCTTTATTCCAAGCTGTATTTTGTGCTTGGCACCTTATCTCCAAGACTCTCTCAACTCTAAGTATCCAATAAAGCCTCAGCAGAAAATTCTCCTGTTGCTGAATAGCCCAGGCTGAGGAGTAAATGGATGGGCTCAAAGCATGCTTGGAGACCAGCCCCCCAATAAAACAAGAGGAAAAGGGAGTTTTCAGTCAGGGCAGTGCTTTGAAACACACCCAAGCAGCAGTAACAGCACAAGGAGGCAGAGGAACGCCCAGCACGGAGATGCAAGGAGGAAGATGGGGACAAGGCTGTGGCAGATGAAGCTGGCAGGGACCTGCACCTTTCGACAGCACAGGGAACCCTCCGCGCTCCCTCGAGAGGCAGATGAGGGAGACGAGCCAGACCCTTGGATGCTGGAGGTGGTGCCTGCACCGAGCCCCTGTGCCCAGGATCCCCCCACAGAGCCCGGGACCCCGGGGTCTGCGCAGGCTGCTTCCAGCTGGCACGGCTGTGGCGGGCAGGGACGGTGGCACCGAGCCGGAGCACTGCTGTCTCGACGCGCACGCTGCTGATCACACTGTCCTCCGCCCCTGCTCTGCAACCCTGGCCGGCTCCCAGCACATCTGTGCCTTTGTTGGCTTTCCCATCGGCCAGAACCACAGCAACCGAGCATCGACAAGACGACAGCAACGAAACGTCGAAGGAAAAACACGACCAAAGGGCAAACTAACTTTCAAAATTCACTAAATTAACAGCAGGGATACTTCATCCTGTATCTCTGATGTGACTGATTCAATCAGAACCATGCATGTATTTGAAGAACTATTGATTAGATCAAGAAAGCAAGCAGCACTCAATCTTATGTTTGCAACAGGTCACAGCAGCAGAGGAGTTTATCTAAAGTAAAAAGAAAGAGAGGGATTGCGGCCTCAGGCTTTGATCATGGACCATTAGTTTGTAACGCTGAGAGAACTACCCCATGCAGTTAGCACAACCACCGACTCTGCACCTCCAAGCACCGAGTTAAAAGGCATGCAGCTTATCATTGCAAATGAATTCATTTACCCATGACCAAGGTGGGGAATACGACCTTTTCACGCCTAGTGGAGAAAAATTGAGACAGTTTATGCACACGATAAAGACATTCTTGGCCATAACCCTGGACGCAAGGAATGGGGCAAAGCAAAGGTGTTCAGCTGAACCTCACCAGATCTCTCCCCTTCCACCTCTGCCCAGGCAGACGAGGGGTCCTATTTCAGCGACAACCAGCACTCCCACCATACTCCACGGCCGCAAGCGCGTGACCCAGATAAAACCCTGGAGCATTGCAAAGCACGTTACAGGACATGGGATTACTCACCTGCATCCGAGGTACCCACATGTCCCTCTTTTCCAGGAAAACTTTTTCATAAGGCGGACTAGGGAACGGGAAGACCGCCCTGCTTTCACTGCCTGATGTATTACGATCAGGGTTGGGGTAACTGTGTGCACTGTGTAAATATCCCTACATGCTTCACGGGACTGCTACAAGTGTGCAAGCAGAGGTGCTTCTCACATTCAAACCTGAGCTTGTTTGAATAAAACAGAGCCCAGCAGATTGACCAAAATAACCTAAGCATAAACACCATCTACAAGGACTTTGATAAGAGTGCGGGCAGGGGAGTGGGGGAGCAGTGAACACGGAGTTCATGCCTCAAGCAACAAACACTACATGCTGGCTCACATGCTGCCTCAGCTCTGCTGTTCAAGTGCCAAGGCTCTGCAGAGCCCATCAAAGTCAGAGCCATTTTGTTCCCCAACTGGATCGAAGTTAATAACCAATTAAGAAATATTACAACACCAAAAAAAACAAGTATCTATTCGAGAACATCCTCAGGTGCTGTTCTGCCATGCCCGGGCATCCGAACAGTAACAGCACATTCCTGAAGGAACAAGTCTGCAGGAATCTAATCTCACAGCAGACATTGAGTTTTGAAAAAGTAGGCAAGTCCTGACTCTTCCAATTCCCCAGCAAAGCCTCGCTGCGGGCCCAGCTGTCCTCCAGGCCTCTGCTAAAGTGACGCTCCCCTATGTCAGCTCCTGCCCATCGCTGTCTTCGGCTGCCTGCTCAGCTCCGCTCAGCAAGCAAAGAGCAGATGTTTGACAGGAGATGGAGACTGGCCAAACACTTTAACCAACAAAATGGCAGAGGAAGGAAAGTAAGTGGAAATGTAATGCTGCAGCTGAGTTACCTCTGTCCCATTCCCACCACCCAACAACCGGCTGCTCTTTAGGCAGCGGCTGCAGATGGGATGGCATCTACAATCACATGTGGCTGTTTCAGGCTCCAGCAACAATGAGGGGCAGGGAGGAGAGTACAGGGGCTGGGGAGAGAGGAGGAGAGGGGATAAGCAAGTCATGCCTTGCCTCAACCCCTCGTGCCCAGCCACCGCCGCATGCTCCAGGTCCAACTCCTGCCAGCGCGGCTGGAGCTGGGCGGCTGCTGCAGCGTGCGGGCGTGATGGGGCTGACCACGTTGCGGTTCAGAGCTCGGTTCAGCTTACACGTGCAAAGTTGTACAGGTTTTACACGGCAGCCACGGAGACGCGTGCCCAGCACAGACACTGCGATCAGCCCCAGCACTCAGAGACCTCCACAGGGGCAGCGAGATTGAGCAGGAGCCGATGCGGGGAAGAGGCACGGGCCATCCGCTGTCAACAGCATGTGGGCGCGCAGAGGAGGAGGACAGGACAGCAGGGATCTCTAACAACCTGCCGATAAGGACGTCAGTCATTTCCACCCCCTTTTCTAGCCCACTAACATCCTCCAGCTCTGCTGTAGAAGTTAGTTTTCAGGAGGGTGGGTTTCTAAACCTTTTTCAGCTACAACCTGCTGGTAACTCCAGGCAGCCAGCCCAGATAGCAAGTGTGATGACAATCCAGATCATTAAAAGTGACCCCACCCCACACAGCAATCAGCTTATTTGTCACACCACAACTCGATATAGCCATGCTGCCTCCTAAGAACAGCTATAATCTCTCCCTAGCAACTACCCTGACAGCTTGTACCTGAAATATCGCCCGTGCCCTGCAAGTGTGAGCTGCCGTGGTGATGCACAGACCCCAGCCAGCCTTGCAGTGCACAGACGACCCAAAAGTCTGTCCGATTTGCACAGGACACTGACTTTGTTATGTCTCCAAACTCTTCTTTTCCAAAACCGGCAAACAACAGTGACTCTAAAAAAACTCTGAATACCAGTTTCTAAGATGCAACTTGCCCCGCTACCCACGTAGCAACACAATTCATCTCAGACGAGGATGATTGTAGGAAGCTCAGCTTGTCTGCTCTGTATACGGCACTCTTCAGGTCGGCAACTGCTCATTTACTTCTCCAAAATAAATTCTGTACTGAGGATGTGCAGAAAGCCCTGACCACGGGCGAGTCACGGGAGACACACGGGGTCGTTTCTCCTGTGAAAGCAGTTTCTGGCTTCACGGCTGACGCACAGCACAGACAGCATGGAAGCAGTTGCTCCCTCGATCAGCCAGAACTATGCCCTTAATGACGTTTTCTTTTTCCCCTCATAGAGGGGGAAGTAGAGCAAACAGGGCACCACCCTCCAAGCGAGCATTTGCTGCCTGCACTCAGCTGTTCTCACCAAGGGAACCTCCAGATTTGCCAACACATACTTCCCCCGTGTGAGCACACCAGTAGCTATGGCAACTGCACCGCTACTTACTTGAGATCCTTTCGAAGGGCACGTTCACTTCACCAGCAGGTTTGCTGCCTGGGTTGATTTTTTATTACCTGAGATGCAGCTGCCAAGAGATTCTGCAGCAGAGGGACAGGACAGGCACTGACACCCTGCCAGCTACGAGACAATCACGCTTGCTTTGCTCTGTGCTTTACAGAAATCAGCACTGTCACCCTCCCCATCCCCTTGAGACTGGCTCCACAATTTATTTGTCCTATAGGATGAAAGCTGTGGTGGGCTAAAGACAAACCAAGAATAACTTCTGCTCCAAGTAGCATCCTGAAACACACTCCCTTTCAGGATAAAAGCATATCCTTACTTACCCTTTGTCAAAGAAAGAAGTATGTCCCGGATGAGGGTACTTTGTGCCATTGCTGTTCATCACGCCGCTGTTAACATTCCCTGAAATGTAGGATTTCCGTGATGCCTGGTCCTTTGCAAAATTTCTGCAAGCAGCTAATTTGGATTCTAAGGCCTGTGAAAGGGGAAAAAAAAAATGACGTCAAAAAAGTAATACCATTAAGAGGAAGTATTTTGCTGCTCAAGTTCAGGCTTTGTCATGACCCCAAGATCACCACGATCAGGAACTCAGTGTGATCACCTTTGGCAAAAGCTGAACTGAATGGGAACAAAGCTGTCATTTTCTCTGTCATCCAACCACAAAGGAAACCCACACAACGAGACTCTGACGCAGACTGCCACGCGTGACTCAGTTCCATCAGGGCTCAGATTTTACAACATACCAACACTCAATTAATTACCTAAAATAAGGAAGCCAATTCCTAGCAGAAGTTACCAAAACTTCCTGCTTCAGCAGCTGCAGTAAGGCTGGCATAAGCTAATCAGAAGTCTAAGACAGAGCCTAAAGCAGAATCCTCAAGTTTTGCGAGGGACTTTGTATTTGGAACTTTGTATTTGGAAATTCGAATTTTTTTCTCCAGGGCAATGCCTTCTAGCATTTCTTTCTTAATCTTGGCCTGCAAAACAAAGCCAGTTTCTTAAGTGCCATTGGTATGCTTCAGAACAAGAAGTGCTACAGCATCAGATGAGGAACCCAAGGCAGCAACTAAGCCTGTCTCTGTGGTCTGTACCTCATTTGTACTACTTCGCACCAAGCCTGGTGAGATCTTGTTCCCCTGTACAAGGTGACAGTCTCTGCCTCATCTGCTGACTCCTGCCAGAAGGGAGGCCAAAATCCTGATTCTCTCCTTCACTGCAGCACACCCCCTGCCCTTTCTGCTGTCTGTCACAAACTGAGGCTTTGCTTCAATAGCAGTCCGGTCTAGCAGAAAGTCCTTGCAACAATTTCTTACATCCACCCTGCGCATGGGAGCATTCATACACTTGCAAATGCATACAGCGGAGACAAAACCTCATCTCCCCAAACACGGGGCTTGGTCCCATTCCACGTAGAAAAATATTCCACGTAGAAAAATATTCCACTGATAAGACACTGGCATGCTATCACAAGTAAGTGAACACTACACAGTGTTCTAGAAATCCATGCAAGCTTACTCAGTGGCTATATAGGCAGATATATTGTGGTCAGCAGGTCGAGGGAGGTTCTCCTTCCCCTCTACTTGGTCCTAGTGAGGCCCCATCTGCATTACTCTGTCCAGTTCTGGGCTCCCCAGTTCAAGAAAGATGAGGAGCTACTGGAGAGAGTCCAGCGGAGGGCTATGAGGATGGTGAGGGGACTGGAGCATCTCTCCTACGAGGAAAGGCTAAGGGAGCTGGGCTTGTTCAGCCTGGAGAAGAGAAGGCAGAGAGGGGACCTTATAACTGCCTAGAAACATCTTCAGGGTCGGTGTCAAGAGGATGGGGCCAGATTCTTTTCAGTGGTGCCCAGCGACAAGGGGCAACAGGCACAAATTGAAGAATACGAAGTTCCAGCTGAACATGAAGAACAACTTCTTCACTCTGAGGGTGACAGAGCACTAGAACAGGCTACCCAGAGAGGCTGTGGAGTCTCCTTCTCTAGAGATACGCAAACCCTCCTGGACAAGGTCCTGTGCAGCCTGCTCTGGGTGACCCTGCTTCGGCAGGGGGCTGGACCGGGTGACCCACAGAGGTCCCTTCCAACCCCCACCATTCTGTGACCCTGTGAGATATAGATAACTACCTACCTCTTGGTCTCAAAGCACCTATCAGCTGGAAATAGCCTGTGTGATCTGTGCCAAGTGACTCTATCTCAGCTGCATGCAAGAAAGCTGAGGGGAAACTTCTTGCAGAGAAATGGAGTCTGAGGCTCAGGATGAGGCATCTTATGAGTAGCCAAAGCCACAGAAATCCTAAACATCCTCTAATCATTACTGAACAAATGCATGAGCTGGAATTTTGTACCAGTGGCAGAGCGTGTGTCTCGGAGCAGGCTGGGAACAAGCATGCTTATTTGGCATTTCCTGTCCTTGCAGAGTAATCACACGGGATTGTGCTTAAGCTCTCTCAATCCCCTGCAGACTCTTACTCACAATGATCCCATTTTAAACATGTCACTCCATAACCCCGAGTTATCCTGCTGCCCTTTCAAACCAGCTACGAGCTCACCGACTCCAAACATGAACAATGAGTTAATTTTTAATTTCAAACTTTGCTAAAACAACTCTCTGTACTGCAGCTATTGCTGTTCTCAGTGCTAACCACAAGAGACAGAGGAAAGCCAGCACCGGCGGCGAGACACGGAGGCTACCCATGCTTCCACTCAGAACACCAGCCACTGAGGCACGTCAACAAGCTTCTCATAACTCAAGAGTCGCCTTCATTCAACTGGAAAGCCTGGCATCCTAAACAACACTGTAACAGATGTTTAAACCACTTCTTCCTTGCTTATTGTGGTAATCCCTTTAAAGGCTCACACATTTCACTTCCCCATCAACTACAGATGGGAACATTTGGCTTTCTCCTGATTTATTTTCTCACTTTCTTAGCACAGGCTTCTACTTTTTTTTCTGTTTTCAGCACCTGTTGCAGATCTCCCCAGGCATGATCTCAGCTCCCCTCCCATGACACACAGTTACTGTGCAGCAGGCACCCAGAGTCTGAGTGCCATTCTGCACCTGGGTCTCACTAGAGAGGAAGCCACAGGCCACACCTGAGGTAAGAACAAGTGGCTGACAGTGTCTAACCCCATACACCAAAGTGCTTGAGAAACTTCTTACTCCAAATATGAATTTCATCACCCAAAGTTGGAATCAGAACCTTAGTAATATGCTTTCCAAATCAAGATCATTAAAAAAAATACATTATCACATACTAAACACTGAATATGGATGCTTTGGAAACTGCAGCACAGGCCAAGACCTTGTGATTGTGCACAAGGATGAAAGCTCAGTGACAACCCCACCGAGACAGGAATACTTCAGTTCAGAGCACTCACCCCCACTTTCCGCAACAGATCTCCCACAATGTTGAGCGCAGATATTCTAGCCGAAGGAGTAAGGGGGCTGGTACCAAATCCATTTGGTATAGCTGCAAACACAGACACATTTTATTACCTGCTCCACTTCTCCACAGTTTTTTTTTATTTGGTTTTTTTTTGTTTGTTTCAATTTCAATAAATCAACTCCAAGGTAAAAAAGTAAATCTAAAATCCTACTGCAGGCTATTCACACAATTACCCCACAATAACACGCAGACTACATGATGACTAGCCATGGAAAAACGAAAAAGCTTAATTCCTGTCCACTGCCCTCTTTCCCATTAGAACTACACACAGAGTTCTCGCACTCTCCATCTGCAAGGCTATTGCCTGCAATCCATCTAATCCAGCCAGAGCTTCCCCTGGAATCTATTCTTTCTAATTTGAAAAATAACTTATTAATCCTTGCAGTTGTCCAGAGCCCTCCAGACAGGGAAGCAGACTGGACTAACACCCTGCTGCCTCATAGAGAAAACAAGACCCCCAAAAAGTAAGTGTTGTAACAGGGGCAGTCTAGACTGTTTGAATTACTGCCCACCATTTACTCACCACTGCTGCTCCACATTTAAGCAGAAATATCAGCCACTGCACTTCCCTGCGATCTCAAAGGTCTTCAGAGCTCTGCTGCAGGCATCCACTGCAGAGCACAAACCCTTGCCCCGGTAAAAGCAGTATCTAAGCTTCACCATCCTGCTTCTCCATGCTGTTTACTGATTATACTACTTAAATGCACCTGATGCTGCCCCAGGATTTAAACACACCTGATCCAATGCAGGTGGTATCCACACCTACCTACACTTACTTCAAGTTCACCAACAAGCACCTGGCCTGAAATTGTTTGTTAACAAGCTGCAGGTACTGCCTAACAACTAGACACAGTTCCTACAAATTATACCTTTTGGGGAAGGAAAACTATTTTCCGATCCTTTTCCAGCAGGTGTAGCTGGCAAGGAGAGAGATGCCTGGACAGCCGAATCCATCTTTTCACAGTCTAGAGTCGGAGAACTGGGCGCTGACTTTCGGGTGACTTCTTGTTGCCTCTCCCGTACTGCTAGCTCTTGCCGTAAGTCTGAGGGTTGAAAGAATAAAAAACCCACACGTCTTGGTGACCGAGTTCCCTAATAAACACTGTCTCTATTCATTTGGGAGGGATGAGGAGGAAACGCTTTGCAACAACTCTGTATTAACTGCCTGCTGCTGTCTTTCTGCAGCAGCGAGGACCCCCACCTCAGGGCAGTCACAGCCCCAGACCATCACTGATTGTCACGTGTAAGCACAGCAGGTGAAGTTTCCGCAGTATCTTCCCCATCTGTGGTGCGAGTCCCATGGAAAGTGCGCTACGCGAACTGCAGCTGGTCACAAATGCCTGCGGAACTACACTTCGCTCTTGCTCAAACAGCGGTGGCGAAAAGGGAGGAATGACCCATTCTTACGTTTCCAGCTCCCTACATCATTCTTCCTGTTAAGCTGCGAGCTATCTGCAGACGTTCGCATTTTCAGAGCAGGGCTTCCAGAGGCCCCCTGCACGGACCACATAAGCTACGTTTGAAGTTTGAGGGGGCAAGACAAGCAAGCAGCCCCAGTCTCTGTGCTTCTGTGCGAGCAGTGCCATGGGCAGATGAGGCTGAGCAACAGCTTTCCAGGCTAGCTCTTTCTGGCTGCGAGTTATCTGCAGACGTTCGCATTTTCGAAACAGCACTGCACTAAGCCCCCGGCACGGACCACCTAATTTACATTTGAAGTTTGAGGGGGGAAGACAAGCAAGCAGCCCCAGTCTCTGTGCCTCTGTGCGATCAGTGCCATGGGCAGATGAGGCTGAGAAACAGCTTTCCAGGCTAGCTCTTTCTGGCTGCAAGCTATCTGCAGACGTTCGCATTTTCAAAGCAGGGCTGCCGGAGGCGATCGGCAAGGACCACCTAAGATACGTTTGAACTTTGAGGTATCAAAAAAAGCAAGCAGCCCCAGTCTCTGTGCCTCTGTGCGAGCAGTGCCATGGGCAGATGAGGCTGAGCAACAGCTTTCCAGGCTAGCTCTTTCTGGCTGCAAGCTATCTGCAGACGTTCGCATCTTGAAAGAAGGGTTGCCGGATGCAATGGGCAAGGACCACCTAAGATATGTTTCAAGTTTGAGGGGGCAAGACAAGCAAGCAGCCCCAGTCTCTGTGCCTCTGTGCGAGCAGTGCCATGGGCAGATGAGGCTGAGCAACAGCGTTCCAGGCTAGCTCTATCTGGCTGCGAGCTATCTGCAGACGTTCGCATTTTCGGAACAGCACTGCCCTATGTCTTCTGCACGGACCGCCTAATTTGCATTTGAAGTTGGAGGTGGCAAGACAAGCAAGCAGCCCCAGTCTCTGTGCCTCTGTGCAAGCAGTGCCATGGGCAGATGAGGCTGAACAACAGCTTTCCAGGCTAGCACTTTCTGTCTGCGTGCTATTTGCAGATGTTCGCATTTTCAGAGCATGGCTGAGGGAGGAGACGAGCACGGACCACCTAAAGTACGTTTGAAGTTTGAGATGGCAACACAACAAGCAGCCCCAGTCTCTGTGCCTCTGTGCGAGCAGTGCCATGGGCAGATGAGGCTGAGCAACAGCTTTCCAGGCTAGCACATTCTGGCTGCCAGCTATCTGCAGACGTTCGCATTTTCACAGCATGGCTGCCGGAGGCCCACGGCACGGACACCAGAATTTACTTTTCAAGTTTGAGATGGCAAGACAAGCAAGCAGCCCCAGTCTCTGTGCCTCTGTGCGAGCAGTGCCATGGGCAGATGAGGCTGAGCAACATCGTTCCATGCTAGCTCTTTCTGGCTTCGAGCTATCTGCAGACGTTCGCATTTTCGGAACAGCACTGCCCTAGGCCTTCTGCACGGATCACCTAAATTGCATTTGAAGTTGGAGGTGGCAACACAAGCAAGCAGCCCCAGTCTCTGTGCCTCTGTGCGAGCAGTGCCATGGGCAGATGAAGCTGAGCAACAGCTTTCCAGGATAGCTCTTTCTGTCTGTGAGCTATCTGCAGACGTTCGCAATTTCACAGCATGGCTGCCGGAGGCCCAAAGCACGTAATACCTAAGTTACGTTTGAAGTTTGAGGTGGCAAGACAAGCAAGCAGCCCCAGTCTCTGTGCCTCTGTGCGAGCAGTGCCATGGGCAGATGAGGCTGAGCAACAGCTTTCCAGGCTAGCTCTTTCTGGCTGCGAGCTATCTGCAGACGTTCGCATTTTCTTAACAGCACTGCCCTAGGCCTTCTGCACGGACCACCTAATTTGTATTTGAAGTTGGAGGTGGCAAGACAAGCAAGCAGCCCCAGTCTCTGTGTCTCTGTGCGAGCAGTGTCATGGGCAGATTTGGCTGAACAACATCTTTCCAGGCTAGCTCTTTCTGGCTGCCAGCTATTTGCAGATGTTCGCATTTTCAGAGCAGGGCTGCCGGATGAGAACTGCACGGACCACCTAAAGTACGTTTGAAGTTTGAGGTGGCAAGACAAGCAAGCAGCCCCAGTCTCTGTGCCTCTGTGCGAGCAGTGCCATGGGCAGATGAGGCTGAGCAACAGCTTTCCAGGCTAGCTCTTTCTGGCTGCGAGCTATCTGCAGACGTTCGCATTTTCTTAACAGCACTGCCCTAGGCCTTCTGCACGGACCACATAATTTGTATTTGAAGTTGGAGGTGGCAAGACAAGCAAGCAGCCCCAGTCTCTGTGTCTCTGTGCGAGCAGTGTCATGGGCAGATTTGGCTGAACAACATCTTTCCAGGCTAGCTCTTTCTGGCTGCCAGCTATTTGCAGATGTTCGCATTTTCAGAGCAGGGCTGCCGGATGAGAACTGCACGGACCACCTAAAGTACGTTTGAAGTTTGAGATGGCAAGACAAGCAAGCAGCCCCAGTCTCTGTGCCTCTGTGCGAGCACTGCCATGTGCAGATGAGGCTGAGCAACAGCTTTTCTGGAGAGCTCTTTCTGGCTGCAAGCTATCTGCAGATGTTCGCATTTTCGGAGCAGGGCTGCCGGAGGACCCCGACACAAAAAACCTACTTTATATTTGAAGTTTGAGGGGGTAGACAAGCAAGCAGCCCTAGTCTCTGTGCCTCTGTGCGAGCAGTGCCATGGGCAGATGAGGCTGAGCAACAGCTTTCCAGGCTAGCTCTTTCTGCCTGCGAGCTATCTGCAGACGTTCGCATTTTCAGAGGAGCGCTGCCGGAGGAACACTGCACGGACCCCCAAAGTTACATTTTAAGTTTGAGGTGGCAAGACAAGCAAGCAGTCCCAGTCTCTGTGTCTGTGTGCGAGCAGTGCCATGGGCAGATGAGGCTGAGCAACAGCTTTCCAGGCTAGCTCTTTCTGGCTGCGAGCTATCTGCAGACGTTTCCCTTTTCGGAGCAGGGATGCCGGAGGCATCCGGCTCAGACCACCTAAGTTACTTTTCAAGTTTAAGGGGACAAGACAAGCAAGCAGCCCCAGTCTCTGTGCCTCTGTGCGAGCAGTGCCATGGGCAGATGAGTCTGAGAAACAGCTTTCGAGGCTAGCTCTTTCTGGCTGCGAGCTATCTGCAGACGTTCACATTTCCAGAGCAGGGCTGCCGTTGGCGATTAGAAAGGACCCCCTAAGATACGTTTGAAGTTTGAGGTGGCAAGACAAGCAAGCAGCCCCAGTCTCTGTGCCTCTGTGCGAGCAGTGCCATGGGCAGATGAGGCTGAGCAACAGCTTTCCAGGCTAGCTCTTTCTGGCTGCAAGCTATCTGCAGACGTTCGCATTTTTAGAGCAAGGCTGCCGGAGGCACCGTGCTTGGAACCCCAAAGCTACGTTTGAAGTTTGAGGGGGCAAGACAAGCAAGCAGCCCCAGTCTCTGTGCCTCTGTGCGAGCAGTGCCATGGGCAGATGAGGCTGAGCAACAGATTTCCAGGCTAACACTTTCTGCCTGCGAGCTATCTGCAGACGTTCGCATTTTCTGAACAGGGCTGCCGGAGGCCCAAGGCACGGACACCAGAATTTACTTTTCAAGTTTGAGATGGCAAGACAAGCAAGCAGCCCCAGTCTCTGTGCCTCTGTGCGAGCAGTGCCATGGGCAGATGAGGATGAGCAACAGCTTTCCAGGCTAGCTCTTTCTGCCTGCGAGCTATCTGCAGACGTTCGCATTTTCAGAGTAGCGCTTCCGGAGGCCCCCTGCATGGACCACCTAGGCAACGTGTGAAGTTTCAGGGGGCAAGACAAGCAAGCAGTCCCAGTCTCTGTGCCTCTGTGCGAGCAGTGCCATGAGCAGATGAGGCTGAGCAACAGCTTTCCGAGCTCGCGTCTTGTGGCTGTGATCTACATGAAGATGCTTGCATTTTTGGAGCAGGTCTGCGAAATGCTCCTGGCAGAGACCCCGTAATGTATGTTTGAAGTTTGAGGTGGCAAGACAGGCAAGCTGCCCCAGTCTCTGTGCTCCTATGTGAGCAGTGCCATAGCCAGATGAGGCTGAGCAACAGCTTTCCAGGCTAGCCTCTTCTGGCTGCGAGCTACATGCTCTAATACTAGAAGCATATGTGGTTAGCACAGAATACAGTTTGTTTAGGGATAACTACTGAAGAAGGAAACATCAGATATACAGTTTCTTTAATGACATGTAACACTATTTGAATTAATTTTTTGTTTGAACATAGGAAAAGTTTACATAGCTAAGAACCTATCCCTCAGGGAATATGTATATATATTTTTTTGCAACCTGTCCAAGCAGTTAGTTCTGTTTGCTTTCTTTCTTCTGTTCTGTTGTGTTCACATGTAGTATTCTCTTGCGTTCTGTAATATTGTGTTGTGTTCTCCTGTGTTCTGATGTGTACTCATTTTTCATGTTCTGTTGTTTTTTGTTGTGTTCTGTTGTGTTCTGCTGTGTTCTGATGTGTTCTTTTGTGTTCTGATGTATTGTGTTCTTTTTTGTTCTGTGTTCTGTTTTTTTCTGTTTTGTTCTGATGTGTTCTATTGTGTTCTGATGTGTAGTGTTCTATTGTGTTCTGATATGTTTTCTTGTGTTCTCATTTATAGTATTCTGCTGTGTTCTGATGTGTTCTGCTGTGTTATGTTGTGTTCTGTTGTGTTCTCTGATGTTCTGATGTATTCTCATGTGTACTGTTCTGTTGTGTTCTTTTGTGTTCTGTTGTGTTCTGTTGTGTTCTCATGTGTAGTGTTCTGTTCTGTTCTCTTCTGTTTTGTTCTGTTGTGTTCTATTGTGTTCAATTCTGTTCACATGTGTAGTGTTCTCATGTTCTGTTGTGTTCTTGTGTGTTCTGTTGTGTTCTGATGTGTTCTCATGTGTAGTATTGTGTTGTGTTCTATTGTGTTCTTTTGTGTTCTGTTGTGTCTTCATGTGTAGTGTTGTGTTGTGTTCTGTTTTGTTCTGATGTGTTCTCATGTGTAGTGTTCTTTTGTGTTCTGTTGTGTTCTGTTGTGTTCTATTGTGTTCTCATGTGTAGTGTTCTGCGGTGTTCTGTTGTGTTCTCTTGTGTTCTGTTGTGTTCTGATGTGTACTCATGTATAGTGTTCTGCTGTGTTCTGTTGTGTTCTGATGTGTAGTGATCTTTTGTGTTCTGTTGTGATGTGTTCTCATCTTTACTGTTCTGTGGTGCTCTGTTGTGTTCGGTTGTGTTCTGTTGTGTTCTCATGTGTAGTGTTCTGTTCTGTTGTGTACTTTTGTGTTCTGTTGTGGTCTTTTGTGTTCTGTTGTGTTCTGATGTGTTCTCATGTGTAGTATTCTGCTGTGTTCTGTTGTGTTCTGTTCTGTTGTGACGTGTTCTGATATTTTCTCATGTGTTGTTTTTTGTTGTGTTCTATTGTGTTCTGATGTGTTCTCACGTGTTGTGTTCTGTTGTGTTGACTTGACTTCAGCAAGGCTTTCGACGCTGTCTCCCATAATATCCTCCTAGGGATGCTCAGGAAGTGTGGGATGGATGAGTGGTCGGTGAAGTGGATTGAGAACTGGCTGAATGGCAGAACTCAGAGGGTTGTCATCAGTGGCGCTGAGTCTAGTTGGAGACTGGTAACTAGTGGTGTCCCTCAGGGGTCAGTGCTGGGCCCAGTCTTGTTTAGCTTCTTCATCCACAACCTGGATGAAGAGTTAGAATGTACCCTCAGCAAGTTTGCTGATGACACCAAACTGGGAGGTGTGGTGGACACAGCGGAAGGCTGTGCTGCCGTTCAGCGTGACCTGGATAGGCTGGAAAGCTGGGCAGAGAGGAACCTGATGAGGTTTAACAAAGGCAAATGCAGGGTCCTGCACCTGGGGAGGAACATCAGTACAAGCTTGGGGTGCACCTGCTGGAGAGCAGCTCTGCAGAGAGGGACCTGGGTGTCCTGGTGGACGACAGGTTAACCATGAGGCAGCAGTGTGCCCTGGCTGCCAAGAAAGCCAATGGGATCCTAGGGTGCATCAAGAAGAGTGTGGCCAGCAGGACGAGGGAGGTTCTGCTTCCCCTCTACACTGCCCTGGTGAGGTCTCATCTGGAGTACGCTGTCCAGTTCTGGGCTCCCCAGTTCAAGAAAGATGAGAAGCTACTGGAAAGAGTCCAGCGGAGGGCTACGAGGATGGTGAGGGGACTGGAACATGTTCCTTACGAGGAGAGGCTGAGGGAGCTGGGCTTGTTCAGCCTGAAGAAGAGAAGGCTGGGAGGGGACCTAATAAATGCTGATAAATATCTGAAGGGTGGGTGTCAGGAGGATGGGGACAAGCTCTTTTCAGTGGTGCCCAGTGACAGGACAAGGGGCAATGGGCACAAACTGAGGCACAGGAAGTTCCACCTGAACATGAGGAAGAAGTTCGTCCCTCTGAGGGTGACGGAACCCTGGAACAGGCTACCCAGGGAGGTTGTGGAGTCTTCTTCTCTGGAGATGTTCAAGACCCACCTGGACAAGGTCCTGTGCAGCCTGCTCTAGGTTTCCCGGTGTCCTGGGTTTGGCCAGGACAGGGTTAATTTTCACCGGACTCCAGGAAGGGGCACAGCCGGGGGGTGAGGGCTGACCCCACCTGGCCGAACAGAGCCCGGTGTTCCATACCCTGTGACATCACGCTGGGTTCCGGTGGGGGGGGCGGGGCGGCGGGAAGGCACTCGCGGCTTGGAGGGACGCAGCACCGGTCCTGTTTCGGGAGAGCGGCTGTCTGGGTTGTACGGTTCGTTGTTGTGTTTTCTCCTTATTTGTATCGTTGTTGTTCCTGTTTTCCCTCTGTTTGCTGTTCTGTTAAACTGCCCTTATCCCGACCCACCTGTTTCTGCCTCTTTCTTTTCATCCTCCTCCGCACGCCGGCGGGGGGAGGGGCGGCCGCGTGGCGCTTTTGTTGCCGGCGGCAGCCGAAACCGAAACAGTTTTTCAGCAATTTAAGTCACAGATATGATCTGTAATGGGACAGATGACACTAACTGCATCTGACCATCCTAATATACTCCAGATGTTTATCTTTGCAAATATTGTTAGCTTGCAGTAGACTTTGTGCAAAGGTAGCAAGAGGAAGAGAAGTCTGTCTTTGAATTTTAAAGCTTTCTTTGCATGTGTCATTTTGTGTCCTTCTGTCTACGTGACTCGCAGCACTACACTGCACGTTCTGCGGAGCCCCTGATCTGCTAGTGACATTAACGGCTAGCTGGGTGGTGGTGGAATGGTACCAGTTCTCGCAGTGCGATTTCAGTAAGGAATTTCAAACTAGTTAGACTTCCCTAAAATCCAGAAACTCATTTACCAGTTCAGGAAGAGGTGGTGGTGTTGCCTTGTCCTGCCAGTGCTGAGTGCTGTATGTCCTGGGTTCGGTCAGAACAGGGTTAATTTTCACCGGGCTCCAGGAAGGGGCGCAGCCGGGGGTGGGGGCTGACCCCACCTGGCCAAACAGAGCCCAGTGTTCCATACCCTGTGACGTCACGCTGGGTTCCGGTGGGGGGGTGGGGCGGCGCAAAGGCACTCGCGGCTTGGGGGGACGCAGCGCCGGTCCTGTTTCGGGAGAGCGGCTGTCTGGGTTGTACGGTTCGTTGTTGTGTTTTCTCCTTATTTGTATCGTTGTTGTTCCTGTTTTCCCTCTGTTTGCTGTTCTGTTAAACTGCCCTTATCCCGACCCACCTGTTTCTGCCTCTTTCTTTTCATTCTCCTCCTCCGCACGCCGGCAGGGGGAGGGGCGGCTGCGTGGCGCTTTTGTTGCCGGCGGCAGCCGAAACCGAAACAGTTTTTCAGCAATTTAAGTCACAGATACGATCTGTAATGGGACAGATGACACTAACTGCATCTGACCATCCTAATATACTCCAGATGTTTATCTTTGCAAATATTGTTAGCTTGCAGTAGACTTTGTGCAAAGGTAGCAAGAGGAAGAGAAGTCTGTCTTTGAATTTTAAAGCTTTCTTTGCATGTGTCATTTTGTGTCCTTCTGTCTACGTGACTCGCAGCACTACACTGCACGTTCTGCGGAGCCCCTGATCTGCTAGTGACATTAACGGCTAGCTGGGTGGTGGTGGAAGGGTACCAGTTCTCGCAGTGCGATTTCAGTAAGGAATTTCAAACTAGTTAGACTTCCCTAAAATCCAGAAACTCATTTACCAGTTCAGGAAGAGGTGGTGGTGTTGCCTTGTCCTGCCAGTGCTGAGTGCTGTATGTCCTGGGTTCGGCCAGGACAGGGTTAATTTTCACCGGACTCCAGGAAGGGGCACAGCCGGGGGGTGGGGGCTGACCCCACCTGGCCGAACAGAGCCCGGTGTTCCATACCCTGTGACATCACGCTGGGTTCCGGTGGGGGAGGCGGAGCGGCGGGAAGGCACTCGCGGCTTGGGGGGACGCAGCACCGGTCCTGTTTCGGGAGAGCGGCTGTCTGGGTTGTACGGTTCGTTGTTGTGTTTTCTCCTTATTTGTATCGTTGTTGTTCCTGTTTTCCCTCTGTTTGCTGTTCTGTTAAACTGCCCTTATCCCGACCCACCTGTTTCTGCCTCTTTCTTTTCATTCTCCTCCGCACGCCGGCGGGGGGAGGGGCGGCCGCGTGGCGCTTTTGTTGCCGGCGGCAGCCGAAACCGAAACAGTTTTTCAGCAATTTAAGTCACAGATACGATCTGTAATGGGACAGATGACACTAACTGCATCTGACCATCCTAATATACTCCAGATGTTTATCTTTGCAAATATTGTTAGCTTGCAGTAGACTTTGTGTAAAGGTAGCAAGACGAAGAGAAGCCTGTCTTTGAATTTTAAAGCTTTCTTTGCATGTGTCATTTTGTGTCCTTCTGTCTACGTGACTCGCAGCACTACACTGCACGTTCTGCGGAGCCCCTGATCTGCTAGTGACTGCTCTGTGCGAGCAGTGCCATGAGCAGACGAGGCTGAGCAACAGCTTTCCAGGCTAGATCTTTCTGCCTGCGAGCTATCTGCAGATGTTCATGTTTTCAGAGCAGCGCTGCCAGAGGCCCCATGCAAGACTCACAAAGTTACATTTGAAGTTTAATGTGGCAAGACAAGCAAGCAGCCCCAGTCTCTGTGCCTCTGTGCGAGCAGTGCTATGAGCAGATGAGGCTGAGCAACAGCTTTCCAGGCTAGCTTTTTCTGGCTGCGAGCTATCTGCAGACGTTCACATTTTCAGAGCAGCGCTGCAGCAGGCCCCCTGCAAGGACTCTCAAAGATACGTTTGAATTTGAAGGGGGTAAGAAAAGCAAGCACCCCCAGTCTCTGTGCCTCTGTGCGAGCAGTGCCATGGACAGATGAGTCTGAGTAACAGCTTTCCAGGCTAGTCTTTCTGGCTGCGAGCTATCTGCAGACGTTCGCATTTTAAGAGCAGGGCTGCTAGAGGCTACTTGCACGGACCACCTAAGCTATGTTTGAAGTTTGAGGTGGCAAGACAAGCAAGCAGCCCCAGTCTCTGTGCCTCTGTGCGAGCAGTGTCATGGGCAGATGAGGTTAAGTAACAGCTTTCCAGGCTAGCTCTTTCTGCCTGCGAACTATCTGCCACTTTCGAATTTTCGGAGCAGCGCTGCTGTACGCCCCCTGCACGGACCCCCCAAATCTGCGTTTGAAGTTTGAGGGGGCAAGACAAGCAAGCAGCCCCAGTCTCTGTGCCTCTGGGCGAGCAGCGCCATGGGCAGATGAGGCTGAGCAACAGCTTTCCAGGCTAGCTCTTTCTGTCTGTGATCTATCTGCAGATGTTCGCATTTTCAGAGCAGGGCTGCCGGAGGTCGCTTGCACGGATCCCCCCAAATCTACGTTTGAAGTTTGAGGGGGCAAGACAAGCAAGCAGCCCCAGTCTCTGTGCCTCTGTGCGAGCAGTGCCATGAGCAGATGAGGCTGAGCAACAGCTTTCCAGGCTAGCTCTTTCTGCCTGCGAGCTATTTGCAGACGTTCGCATTTTGGGAGCAACGCTGCCAGAGGTCCCCTGTACGGACCACCTAAGCTACTTTTGAAATTTGAGGTGGCAAGACAAGCCATCAGCCCCAGTCTCTGTGCCTCTGTGCGTGTAGTGCTATGGGCAGATGAGGCTGAGTAACAGCTTTCCAGGTTAGCTTTTTCTGGCTGCGAGCTCTCTGCAGACGTTCGCATTTTGGGAGCAGGTCTGCTAGAGGCTACTTGCACGGACCACCTAAGCTACGTTTGAAGTTTGATGTGGCAAGACAAGCAAGCAGCCCCTGTCTCTGTGCCTCTGTGCGAGTAGTGCCATGGGCATATGAGGCTGAGCAACAGCTTTCCAGGCTAGCTCTTTCTGCCTGCGAGCTATCTGCAGACGTTCGCATTTTCAGAGCATGTCTGCTGGAGGCACCCTGCACGGAACCCAAAATTACATTTGAAGTTTGAGGGGGCAAGACAAGCAAGCAGCCCCAGTCTCTGTGCCTCTGTGCGAGCAGTGCCATGGGCAGATGAGGCTGAGCAACAGCTTTCCAGGCTAGCTCTTTCTGGCTGCGAGCTATCTGCAGACGTTCGCATTTTCGGAGCATGTCTGCTGGAGGCACCCTGCACGGAACCCAAAATTACATTTGAATTTTGAGGTGGCAAGACAAGCAAGCAGCCCCAGTCTCTGTGCCTCTGTGCGAGCAGTGCCATGGGCAGATGAGGCTGAGCAACAGCTTTCCAGGCTAGCTCTTTCTGGCTGCGAGCTATCTGCAGACGTTCGCATTTTGCGAGCAGGGCTGCCGGAGGTCCCCTGCACGAACCCCCAAATCTACGTTTGAAGTTTGAGGTGGGAAGACAAGCAAGCAGCCCCAGTCTCTGTGCCTCTGTGCGAGCTGTGCCATGAGCAGATGAGGCTGAGCAACAGCTTTCCAGGCTAGCCTCTTCTGGCTGCGAGCTACATGCTCTAATACTAGAAGCATATGTGGTTAGCACAGTATACAGTTTGTTTAGGGATAACTACTGAAGAAGGAAACATCAGATATACAATTTCTGTAATGACATGTAACACTATTTGAATTAATTATTTGTTTGGACATAGGAAAAGTTTACATAGCTAAGAACCTATCCCTCAGGGAATATGTATATATTTTTTTTGCAACCTGTCCAAGCAATTAATTCTGTTTGCTTTCTTTCTTCTGTTCTGTTGTGTTCACATTTAGTATTCTCTTGCGTTCTGTAATATTGTGTTGTGTTCTCCTGTGTTCTGATGTGTACTCATTTTTAGTGTTCTGTTGTTTTTTGTTGTGTTCTGTTGTGTTCTGTTGTGTTCTGCTGTGTTCTGACGTGTTCTTTTGTGTTCTGATGTATTGTATTCTTTTTGGTTCTGTTCTGTTTTTTTCTGTTTTGTTCTGATATGTTCTATTGTGTTCTGATGTGTAGTGTTCTATTGTGTTCTGATATGTTTTCTTGTGTTCTCATTTATAGTATTCTCCTGTGTTCTGATGTGTTCTGCTGTGTTATGTTGTGTTCTGTTGTGTTCTCTGATGTTCTGATGTATTCTCATGTGTACTGTTCTGTTGTGTTCTTTTGTGTTCTGTTGTGTTCTGTTGTGTTCTCATGTGTAGTGTTCTGTTCTGTTCTCTTCTGTTTTGTTCTGTTGTGTTCTATTGTGTTCAATTCTGTTCACATGTGTAGTGTTCTCATGTTCTGTTGTGTTCTTGTGTGTTCTGTTGTGTTCTGATGTGTTCTCATGTGTAGTATTGTGTTGTGTTCTATTGTGTTCTTTTGTGTTCTGTTGTGTCTTCACGTGTAGTGTTGTGTTGTGTTCTGTTTTGTTCTGATGTGTTCTCATGTGTAGTGTTCTTTTGTGTTCTGTTGTGTTCTGTTGTGTTCTATTGTGTTCTCATGTGTAGTGTTCTGCGGTGTTCTGTTGTGTTCTCTTGTGTTCTGTTGTGTTCTGATGTGTACTCATGTATAGTGTTCTGTTGTGTTCTGTTGTGTTCTGATTACTTCACATGTAGCATTTTGTAGTGCTGTGTAGTGTTCTGTTGTGTTCTGCTGTGTTATGATGTGTTCTGATGTGTTCTGTTGTGTTCTGATGTGTTGTATTCTCTTGTGTTCTGTTGTGTTCGATGTGTTCTCGTGTGCAGTGTTCTGTGGTGTTCTGTTGTGTTGTGTTGTGTTCTGTTGTGTTGTGTTGTGTTCTGTTGTGTTCTGTGTGTTCTGTTGTGTTCTGATGTGTTCTCATGTGTAGTGTTCTGTTGTTTTCTGTTGTCTTTTCTGTTGTGTTCTGCTGTGTTCTGATGTGTTCTGTTGTGGTCTGTTGTGTTCTCATGTGTAGTGTTCTGTTGTGTTGTGTTGTGATCTCTTGTGCTCTGTTGTGTTTACGTGTAGTGTTCTGTGATGTGTAATATTGTGTTGTGTTCTGTTGTGTTCTGTTGTGTTCTGTTGTGTTCTGTTTTGTTCTGATGTGTTCTGCTGTGTTCTGTTGTGTTCTAATGTGTTGTGTTCTGTTGTGTTCTGTTGTGTTCTGTTGTGTTCTCTTGTGTTCTCATGTGTTCTCATGTGTAGTGTTCTGTTGTCTTCTGTTGTGTTCTGATGTGTTCTGTTGTATTCTTATGTGTTCTGTTGTGTTCTGATGTGTAGTGATCTTTTGTGTTCTGTTGTGTTGTGATGTGTTCTCATGTGTACTGTTCTGTTGTTTTCTGTTGTGTTCGGTTGTGTTCTGTTGTGTTCTCATGTGTAGTGTTCTGTTCTGTTGTGTACTTTTGTGTTCTGTTGTGGTCTTTTGTGTTCTGTTGTGTTCTGCTGTGTTCTGTTGTGTTCTAATGTGTTCTGTTCTGTTCTGTTCTGTTGTGTTCTGTTTTGTTCTGATGTGTTCTGCTGTGTTCTCATTTTTAGTGTTCTGTCGTTTTTTGTTGTGTTATGATGTGTTCTGTTATATTCTGATGTGCAGTGTTCTGTTGTGTTCTGTTGTGTTCTCATGTGTTCTCATGTGTTCTCATGTGTAGTGTTCTGTTGTGTTCTGATGTGTTCTCATGTGTACTATTGCGTTGTCTTCTGTAGTGTTTTCAAGTGTAGTGTTCTGTTGTGTTCTGTTTTGTTATGATGTGTTCTCCTGTGTAGTGTTCTACTGTGTTCCGTAGTCTTCTGTTGTGTTCTGTTGTATTCTCTTGGGTTCTGTGATGTTCTGATGTGTAGTGTTCTGTTTCGTTCTGTTGAGTTCTGATGTGTTCACATGTGAAGTGTTCTGTTGTGTTCTGTTCTCTTCAAGTGTGTAGTGTTCTGTTTTGTTCTGTTGTGTTCTCTTGTCTTCACATGTGTAGTGTTCTGCTGTGTTCTGTTTGGTTCTGATGTGTTCTGATGTGTTCTCATTTTCACCGGACTCCAGGAAGGGGCGCAGCCGGGGGGGGGGCTGACCCCACCTGGCCGAACAGAGCCCGGTGTTCCATACCCTGTGACGTCACGCTGGGTTCCGGTGGGGAGGGCGGGGCGGCGGGAAGGCACTCGCGGCTTGGGGGGACGCAGCACCTGTTGTGTTTCGGCAGAGCAGCTGTCTGGGTTGTACGGTTCGTTGTTGTGTTTTCTCCTTATTTGTATCGTTGTTGTTCCTGTTTTCCCTCTGTTTGCTGTTCTGTTAAACTGCCCTTATCCCGGCCCACCTGTTTCTGCCTCTTTCTTTTCATTCTCCTGCTCCGCACGCCGGCAGGGGGAGTGGCGGCTGCGTGGCGCTTTTGTTGCAGGCGGCAGCCGAAACCGAAACGGTTTTTCAGCAATTTAAGTCACAGATATGATCTGTAATGGGACAGATGACACTAACTGCATCTGACCATCCTAATATACTCCAGATGTTTATCTTTGCAAATATTGTTAGCTTGCAGTAGACTTTGTGCAAAGGTAGCAAGAGGAAGAGAAGTCTGCCTTTGAATTTTAAAGCTTTCTTTGCATGTGTCATTTTGTGTCCTTCTGTCTACGTGACTCGCAGCACTACACTGCACGTTCTGCGGAGCCCCTGATCTGCTAGTGACATTAACGGCTAGCTGGGTGGTGGTGGAAGGGTGCCAGTTCTCGCAGTGCGATTTCAGTAAGGAATTTCAAACTAGTTAGACTTCCCTAAAATCCAGAAACTCGTTTACCAGTTCAGGAAGAGGTGGTGGTGTTGCCTTGTCCTGCCAGTGCTGAATGCTGTATGTCCTGGGTTCGGCCAGAACAGGGTTAATTTTCACCGAACTCCAGGAAGGGGCGCAGCCGGGGGGTGGGGGCTGACCCCACCTGGCCAAACAGAGCCCGGTGTTCCATACCCTGTGACATCACGCTGGGTTCCGGTGGGGGGGGCAGGGCGGCGGGAAGGCACTCGCGGCTTGGGGGGACGCAGCGCCGGTCCTGTTTCGGGAGAGCGGCTGTCTGGGTTGTACGGTTCGTTGTTGTGTTTTCTCCTTATTTGTATCGTTGTTGTTCCTGTTTTCCCTCTGTTTGCTGTTCTGTTAAACTGCCCTTATCCCGGCCCACCTGTTTCTGCCTCTTTCTTTTCATTCTCCTCCGCACGCCGGCGGGGGGAGGGGCGGCCGCGTGGCGCTTTTGTTGCCGGCGGCAGCCGAAACCGAAACAGTTTTTCAGCAATTTAAGTCACAGATATGATCTGTAATGGGACAGATGACACTAACTGCATCTGACCATCCTAATATACTCCAGATGTTTATCTTTGCAAATATTGTTAGCTTGCAGTAGACTTTGTGCAAAGGTAGCAAGAAGAAGAGAAGTCTGTCTTTGAATTTTAAAGCTTTCTTTGCATGTGTCACTTTGTGTCCTTCTGTCTACGTGACTCGCAGCACTACACTGCAGGTTCTGCGGAGCCCCTGATCTGCTAGTGACATTAACGGCTAGCTGGGTGGTGGTGGAAGGGTGCCAGGTCTCGCAGTGCGATTTCAGTAAGGAATTTCAAACTAGTTAGACTTCCCTAAAATCCAGAAACTCATTTACCAGTTCAGGAAGAGGTGGTGGTGTTGCCTTGTCCTGCCAGTGCTGAGTGCTGTATGTCCTGGGTTCGGCCAGGACAGGGTTAATTTTCACCGGACTCCAGGAAGGGGCACAGCCGGGGGGTGAGGGCTGACCCCACCTGGCCGAACAGAGCCCGGTGTTCCATACCCTGTGACGTCACGCTGGGTTCCGCTGGGGGGGCGGCTCGGCGAGAACCCTCTCGTGGCTCGGGAGCGTGCGGCGCCGGTCCAAGAGAGCGGCTGTCTGTTTTTTGTCGTGTTTTCTCCTTATCTGTATCGTTGTTGTTCCTGTTCCATCTGTTTGTTGTTCTGTTAAACTGCCCTTATCCCGACCCACCGGTTTTCTGCCTGTTTTCTTTCCATTCTCCTCCGCACCGCGGCGGGGGGGAGGGTCGGCCACGTGGCGCTTTTGTTGCAGGCGGCAACCAAAACCAAAACACTGTAGCTGTCACAAGAAGATGTGCAGATGTTCAAACCTGCCTGACAATAAGAAAAGCAACTGTTTTGCTACCGTTTTCCTTTAGAACAGCGTCTTTCCCAGGCAGGCATTTGACCTGTTCGTGGAATAAAAACTGCCACTAGAAGTGGGCCGCATGGGAAGAGCATACTGTTCTCCTGGAAGTCAGAAGACTGGCTTCCGTTCCTGCGTGTTGCTGATTTGCTTTATGACCTGCGAGTCCTCTCCCGCTATGTTTGCTTTACTTGTTTTCTCGATGGCGATCTGTTCAGCAGAGGAAATGCCTTTTACTTCTGTGCAAGATCTGGGCTCAAGTTGCTTGGGGGGGAAATTGCAGCTGGTTGAGAAGTCAGTCACTAATTTTTGCTAACCAAAGTGTAGCTGAGATAAATTTGCCTGAAAAGTACTTTCCTTTATTGGAAAGGACTCTATAGCTTTACACGCAATGAATTTAAAACCATGTAGAAACTTCAAAGTGCTTATGCCAGCTGAGCTTTTTGTATTTTAAATGTGTTTGAAGCTGCTTCAGAGCAGAAGCTTTTGCTGCTCTAGGGAAAAAAGCTTTAATTCTAGATACTGCATCAATTTACCAGCGACTGTCAGACTTTCCTTGACCTGTCTGTGTAACGTAGTTTGTAATGGAGAGATCCTTCAGTTAATTGATGGAATAACCTTGTACCTCCAGCTTGAGGCTATTGCTGAGGACGGTTTGCTTGCTTGGATGCGCTGTTTGCCGTAGCCCCTGGCTGGAGTTGATACAGCATTTGAATTCGGGCTGGTAAGGTTTTGTTTCTACTGGTAGTGGAATTGAGACTGAAATAAAGCAGGTGAAATTACGACCTTACTGAAGTCATTAGCAAAGCTGCCATTGACTGAAGTAAGGCTAGGATCTCAGCCAAGCGTTTTGGTTGTTTAATTTATGGTAACATATTAATTGAGTTATATTAAAACAAGGTTTTTGAAAAAGTTTATCTTTAGCTTCGTGATACAATCTCCATTCCATAAATATTGTACATAGTGTTACTAAAAGTTTACCTTTTTTTGGCAGGTTGATAGAGGTAGATTTTAATTTATTTTTATAATCTGTGTGTTTGCACTCCTAGGAAAGAACTAAAGTACGCAGATGTCATTATTTCTGTAAATGAAAAGGACTTAATCCTAAATCTTCTAATTGTTTTATAGTATATGGCAGCAGAGCTATCTAACACTCTGTCCTGCAGGAAATATTTGGCATACTTGTAAGCTCCAGGGAGAGGAGAACTAGGATGATAATATCCATTAACGTTGTTTTTGAATGAGAACTTGCATAAAGACTTTCTCGAGGAAAAAAAAGAAAATCACTATTAGATTTAAAGGCTTTTTAGCAAAAGGAATGTATTGCAAGCTTTCGACCTTCCTGTGCTGTATGAAGCTTTACTGGTGCGTATGCCAGAAAATCCTGTTGATTACTGGACTCTTCCAATGTGTGCTGCCCTTCTAGAAAGTCGACATCTGGACTGTATTTATTCTACTATTTTCTCGTCACTGGATGAGTCAGAGTAGATTTTCCTCCTTTAAATTTTGATAAACTTTGTTTCTATGATTTGGCAGAAAAGATTTTGTGCAATTTTAAAGGCACAACTAATAATGCGTTCCCAAGCTCTGATGACAGTTAGAACAAACGGTATTGTTTTAAAACATAAATGTATATTTTGCTGTACTACTCTTCTTGCTTCTCTTATCTGCTAGAATAGTTTTAGCATTGAGCATATTTTAATACACATCTAGAAACAGGCAAGACTGCTTTTATTATATTATTATATTGCTTGAAGTCATGAATTATGTTAATGTAAACACTGTAGTAAAAGGGAGACTGTATTGGCACCTGAGGTCTTTTATTCCTGCTTGTCAGTCTTCACGTTTGTCTTGTATGTGGAGACTCTGGCCTGGGTAGAAATGGGATTGTTCATTAAGAGTCAAAGTGTGTTCTTCCACTTGTAGCGGTCCCAAAGTACACCCAGTTTGTGTTGCACATCGATGGTATCTTGGCAAAAAGGAAACCGAGTTATCCATTAGCTAATTCTCAGAGTAATCTTCTTTGTAACCAGCTCTTCAAGTAATACCTTCCAAGTTTTCCCATGCAATGAGTAAAGCTAGCATAGTCAACAAGTTTCAAGGAACTACTCTCTCAATCACTGGAAAGTTTTGACTAATTGAGCACAGTGATTTTTAATCTCTGGTATTCTGTATTATTTTTCAGTGATGTTTGTCTTATGAGGAACAATGGAACAAAATGGTTTTGGACAGGTTGATGTAGTTGCTTCTGAGAATTCGGGAGCATGTGGCGCCGGTGCGGTCCGAGAGAGCGGGTCTGTTTTATTGATGTATGCCATCAATAAAATCAGGTGCCTTGATTAACCCTCTAGTATTGCAGGTCACAACTTGGTAACTGAGGCTGTGATAAATATCCCATAGCTTGTCTGCAGAATCAACTTTTTTTTTTAGTGTTTTCAGTTAAAAGTTTTCTCCTGCAAAACCTAGGGACTGATACTGTTCTGTCAGGTCAAACAGATAAGCTGTTTCACCTGAAGTTTGTACCTAGCTCTTGTAGGCTACTTTTCCGTGATGGGTTTGCTAAGCTGCTGTGAGTGCACTTCCTCAGTCTCCATTGCTGCTTGCTCATGGGTGGAGGAGTGCACATATGGCCACCTCATAGCGAGAGGTCACCTCTGCTAACGCAGCTATCCCGTGCGCTTTCCGTCATTTGAGAGGGTTGGAAGGTAAGAAGAAATGAGATTGTTTTAGAGTCCATTCTCTTTGAACATCTGGGGTGATATCCTTTCTGGGGTGATATCCTTTCTGGGGTGATATCCTTTCTGTATATGCAAAGTTAAAATTTCAAGTGCTATATTGTCTCATTTTTGCAGAGGTTAAGTGTAATGTGAGGATAGGGATGCTTCTAAGCTGCCTATCTGATCAAGAAGTGCAGGTCTGAAGGTACTAAATACCCAAGTGAATGCAGACTAGCTGCAACACTGACGTATGCAGCATGGTGGAGGAAGGTGAAAACTGTAAGAATTTGCTTAAACTCCCCCTGCTAAATTAACATTGCCGTTCTGAGTATCTTAGCTGAGAAATATGCAAGCATGCAAAATGTACACTTGTCATTCTTAAAGTAGTTGGTTTCCAACCTTTAATTTCTGAAGGACAGTTGAATGACGGAACTACTTTGACTTTTTCCACACATATCCCTCTAATGAAATGCGTTTCTGCTTCACACCCGTCAGAGTTGCTAGTGGCAGTCACTGTCTCGCTTGAAATGGGATCTTTCTCCAGTAATTTACTGCCAGTTAATCATGGCTAAGTGAGACCTGGTAATCCCATTGATGTGCCTGGACTTATCTGAAGACAAGACCTAATTTTTATTTTTTTAAAAAGAGCTGTAGTAACATCATTTGTAATTATAGTGATATGAACTTGGTCACGCTTCCTGCCTACAATATCATGTATGTAAACACTACAATAAATTCTGTCTAAACACGTTCTGCTTTAACTCTACCTCTGTCTTAAGAAGTAAATGTGCATTTGCTGTCTTTATTTATCTCTGTACTGTACCACTCTGCACTAATAAATTCATTTCTTAATGAATTCATGTAGCCGTATGGCCAGAAATAGATTTTTTAACTAGCTAAGAGTCTGTGATAAGCAGTGCAAAGAATCTGTTTCTTTAAAATATGCTTTACTGTACTTTCAAACTGGCTTCTAAAGATACTGAATGTTTCCATCAACTTGGTAATACTCATAACCAGCTCCTGGTATATACAATATATTAAAATGATGCTAAATATAAAAGTGTGTGTGTATAATGATTTTAAGAAAACTAATATATATGTCTCTGCACTCTGAATAAATCTGTCTCTGGACTTGTGATCAAGGCAGAGGACAGGGCTGTTTCTTGTTACTTAAGGTAACACAGGAATTCAGGCACATAGCAAAAAGCTTTTAATCACACTAATGTGATGCATTGTATCAACATCTTTATGCTAAGATGATCTTTAGGATGAAGAAAGTATTTCAAACAAACACCATGTAGTTCCCTGCAACATCAGTGCTTTTTGTTCTAGACAGTGAAGGTCTGTTGTGTAGTCAAAGCCGTAAATGGAATGAAATGAGGTTGCTTTAAACAAAGGTTTCATAAGTTGTTGAAAATCAGTTTTGAGGAAAATGTCTGAAATGTTTTGCAGAGGTGAATCTGGTGCTGGGAAGACTGAAAACATGAAGAAGGTTTTTCCATACCTTGCTCATGTTGCTTCCTCCCATAAAGGAAGAAAGGACCATAATATTCCTGTAAGTTGGGATATTTTATCATTTGTTTATTGTTCTTTTTGAAAACTACCATCTTTGCATTTAAAAAAACAACTAACTGCAGTGGACAGGACTTTCCCCTACTTGGACTCCTGTTAGCTCATAATTTTTGTGTTACTCTAGCTAGCAATAACACCTAGTTTTGTATTTTTGACTTGTTGCCTTTCTTTCCTTTTCATGATGTACCAAGGAACATTATTTTCTTTTATTTAATTTCAGTTGGCTGATGCTAAGAAAAAGGTAGATAATGACTTGGGAACCATTGAAGGCTTGGAGGAAAACAAAAAGAAATTACTGAAGGACGCGGAGTCCTTAAGCCAACGCCTAGAGGAGAAGGCAATGGCTTATGACAAACTGGAAAAGACAAAGAATCGCCTGCAGCAAGAGCTGGATGACTTGATGGTAGACCTAGATCATCAGCGCCAGATTGTTTCTAACCTGGAGAAAAAGCAGAAGAAGTTTGATCAGGTAGTCTAGTTTCCTGTCATCTTGCTGATTTCTATGATTTTTAAATGGCATCTTGTTTGTGTTGATTGATAAATCTTTTGGGAGCAGCTTGGCCTTTGTTAGGAGTAACTTGTTGCTTCTAATTTCAGTGAGCTAAATGCCATCTTGGAGTCTTGTTAGATCAAGTAATAAGCTCTTTCTATACAAAAAAGAAATTCTATTGGAACAAAACCTTCAGACTATTATTGTAATCCCTCAGGATAGACTAAGAAAGGGTGTGAAGACTGAACGATGGAAATAATAGGAAAATTATTTCATCTTTATTAGTAGCTTGCTTTCCTCACCTCATTCCAGAGTAGCTGTAGCTGTTTTCTTACTAGCCTTTGGATCAAGACTGAGAGACTAGACAGCTTCTGAATGCCAGTTAAACTTAGAGCATTCACCACTTCAGTGACTAAAACACCTCTGAGGCAGGAAGGACCTGATTATAGAACTGATGAGATGGATTAATTATTTCTTATATTCAGATGCTGGCAGAAGAAAAGAACATTTCTGCCAGATATGCAGAGGAAAGAGATCGTGCTGAAGCAGAGGCAAGGGAGAAGGAAACCAAAGCACTGTCTCTGGCTCGGGCTTTGGAAGAAGCCCTGGAAGCTAAGGAAGAGTTTGAAAGACAGAACGAACAGTTGCGGGCAGATATGGAAGACTTAATGAGCTCGAAAGATGATGTGGGCAAAAATGTAAGTAACTTTCCAGACCCTATTTTGTTATGAACTGCACAGGGAACAACACAGGAAAATTCCCTGGTTGGAGAAGTGTTTTTGACACAAATATGGAACGTTTTGAGGCTGATTTGTAACCCAAAATTCTGGAGGAATTAATGCTCAGAACAAGAGGGTGGTCTCTATTAAGATGGGGCCTGTTCAAAAGATGTGAAGACTTGGAGAGCAGCAGTTGCTGGCCCAATGCCTAATGGCACTTGTGCTGGTTTTAAGAGCTTGTCTTACTACTACTACTTTTTCTCTGTGAATATTGCACAGCTCATCTCTCCATTCATCTGCACGGATGTTTGTTTGGTTCTCTAATCTGTATCTTAGAGATGCTGCTCTCCCTGTTCTGATTGTCCAGTTTGGAGCATCACAAAGTGTAGTGTACTGAGTTCATATAATGTCTACTTTTGCTGTTAACTGCTGATTTTGAGAGGGTCTGATTAATGTTTGTGGCTTAGGTCCATGAACTGGAGAAATCAAAAAGAACTTTAGAGCAACAGGTTGAAGAGATGAGGACTCAGCTTGAGGAACTGGAAGATGAACTGCAGGCCACAGAAGATGCTAAACTTCGTTTGGAGGTGAACATGCAAGCTATGAAAGCCCAGTTTGAGAGAGATCTGCAAGCCAGAGATGAACAGAATGAAGAGAAAAAGAGGATGCTGGTTAAACAAGTATGTATCTTACTGTGCTTCATAGTGGGAAGGGCGTGATGATCTTTTGACAAAGCTCTATGGCTTTGAGAACTTGCTACCAGGAAAATAAAACTCTGTGCTTAAAGATCCCATCCTATAGAAGTCCCAAGCACGGATCTTTACCAACAATACAATAGGTCTTGTTGTGGATTAGCCACTGTTAATGTTAATGTGCCAGTGATGGTCCTCCAATTCAACTGTACCTTGCCTCAAAAGCACTCAACATGCAAGTAGATTGGGCTGTTGCTGCATGGGTGTCCTTCAAGCCCGTCCTGTTTGGTGTACAGCAACAAATCCATGGATGCCGACATAGACTGAAAGACTGTAATTAAGTGAACAGTTTCTTAAATGAAAAACGTAGCAAAGATTCCAGATTTGCCAGACTTGAGTCTCTTCAGATCTGCTTTATGATACTAGAGTTCTAAAGAAATGCCTTTAAAATTTCATGCTTGTAGGAGAAGATAGATCTAAATTAACATTTCTAAAGCTTTAAGGAAAAAGCACCTAATATTTCAAGATTTATCACAAGAAAACAAAAACTTACTGAGAATCACCTGTATAGAGATCTCCTAGAAATAAATAAAAGCATTGACCTAGAAGGCTTTTGAAGTTCCCTGCAATGCTGAATTGCTATTGTCTTGCACTGGACAAGAGCTCCTGACCTGGCATGAGGAGGGAGGCTTGATTCAAAAGAAACATATTCCTTCATGTTGGTAACCTGTGGCACTTCTGGCTCACTTTTATTGTTGTATGAGTTCATCTTAGTTCTTGTTAGTTACTTTCTTAGATACTTTGCTTCTCTGTTTTCTTTTGAAAAAAAGAAAAGTTGTTGGTGTATACATTCTAGTAGCACATCTGTTTCAAAGAGAATTATTTCTTTTTTTTTTTCTTGAGAATGTGTGGTGATTCTATGTCGTATTTTCCTCTTAGTGGTTCGATCAGAATTAGCAACATCTGCCCCCAAGTCATACCTAAATGTAGACAGATGTACTGGGCCAGAAGCTGATCATGAAGTAGCTGAACAGATGAAATGGAAATGCTTCAGACGCTGAGCTCTTTTCTTTATTTTCCTTTTGTCAGTTCAGAGATCTCTGCTTCCAGTTTGTGGATTTTTTTGCCGTCTGCAGTGTCTTCCCATGTAGCTTGAGTTCTGTAGGCTCTTCAAATCGAGTAATGCTAATTCTGATCTGCAAAGGCCTTTTGGATTCATCAGCCATTTTGTTAGGATTTTGTGTTTGCTCTGTTCCTGGAGCTTGAGCCTGTTAAATCCCTTGATTTCACAGGTGCGAGAGCTGGAGGCAGAACTGGAAGATGAGCGCAAACAGAGGGCTCTTGCTGTGGCAGCCAAGAGGAAAATGGAGATGTATATGAAAGACCTGGAAGGTCTGATAGAAGCTGCACACAAGGCTCAAGATGAAGCAATCAAACAGCTACTTAATCTCCAGGTAGGCACAGCAAATCAGCTGAGCTGCTTTCCCTCCTGCTGACAGTCTGTCAAGGGTGCTGCTTTTCGTTACATGCATTTGTAGTGTGAAGGCAAGAAGGAGTATCGGACTCAGCTATGCTGGCACACGTCACAGTATCTGGCCTGAACTTATCAGCCGCTCAAAACTCCTCTCATCCTTTTGTTGCTAAGGAGTTAAGATTGTGATTCAAATTCTATTGTAGAAGTTATTCTTTCTCCCCTTTCTCATGGCTAGGAAAAGAAGCTGATGGAGGATCGAACTGCTGAATGTACTTCTCAGCTGGCTGAAGAAGAAGAAAAGGCCAAAAACTTGGCCAAACTCAAGAACAAACAGGAAATGATGATCACTGATTTGGAAGGTTTGTTCTTGCTACATTTGCCTGTTAACAGGTTGTACATCATGAGAGAAAGGAGTGGATCACTTATTACAGTGTATGCAGTATCTGGTCCAGTCCGCTAAGTGTAACCTTATATGTAGATACCTTAATAGCTGTTGCTTTTATCTAAATCTTGAAAGAATAATTTATTGCTTGCAAGCCTTGTTGCATTTGGCTGCTCAGTCTTTCTCGTGTTTAATTTGTTAGCTTTTCATTTTTGAGAATCCATTTTATTTAATGATACACTCCAGAAATTCATGTTGTTGCATGCATCCCTTAGTAACAAGGTAAAACATCTGTCTCTTGGGAAGGCGCTACACTTTTCTAGAATAACACATTAGAACAACATATTTCTGGAAAAATGTTAGTAGGCATTCATTAGCCTTCTAATATTTTTTGAATAAGCAAATCTGAATTGTTCTGCCTTTCTTGATGCTTTGTTTATCTAAAATGGTTCAATTTCTTTGGCCATTTATTTCTGATTGTTTTGCCTGTGTTGTCACGACTGAATTAGTCCTATATGTAACCTTTCATGATGTTATGGTGGGTTTTTTTAATTACTTATGGTTGTAAATAGGTATTGTGCAACATTAATAAACTGCCAAGCCAAAGTTGCAAAATATAAGGCAATGTTGCTATCTGCCCTAATTTGGAAATATTTTTTTCACTTACTGTTATGGGCTGTCTTGCTACATATTTTAATACTGATGCGCTTATGGAAAAATACCAAAGTTTAGTCTTATCTGCGTAGGAAGGTATTGAAGTAATACGAATAATAGATGATTGATGTACCTTTTATTTAAAAAGCCTATTCAGGGACTTTAAGATGGGCATAAGTAAGCTGTACTCATTGGAAAATAATGCTTGAGTAGTTAAATGAGTGTACTTAAATTGGGACTAGTGTTTCTGAAGATACTTGACATATGTGGTTGGTTATGGTGCTGTTCCCAGAGTGATGACCTTAGAAATGGAAATTAAAGCTTAAATATAAGGCATGCAACTGCTTGGCTAGTAAAGAACAATAAAATGACACTCTTTGAGACAATTCAAGAAGCCATGAAGGTCACTCTGCTAGGGTCTTGACACTGGTAAGTACTGAAATTTGGGGGGGGGGGGGCAACAAAAACCCACAAAACCCAAAAAAACCCCCACTAATTCAGTTTACTGTGAGTTTTCCCCATTGCGAAATTGTGTCTTATGACACTCTTCTGTCACCTGCCAGAAATATAATGTAAAAACAGAGAAAAGTGCTATTTTTTTTTTTGAATGAGGGCTTGTTTAGAGAAAAACAATGTTACTTTAAATTGTCTGGAAAATCCCAAATACCCCTCGGTAGCTCTAAGATATGATTCTTGAACATGGCTCCATTTCCATGTAGAAGATGTCCTGATCTTGTAGCAGGCTTAGGAGGGGTGTGAGAAACCCCTGCACTGAGAACCCACAAAGTATTGAACAAGTCTAATAACTTACATTTATTCTAATAGATGTTGAATTGTGCTAATGCTATGCTAAGCAAAACCTTCCTGTGACTTCAATATATTACATACCTGGTCATTAGCTAACTGTAGACAATGCAGCCAATAACTATCTTAATCAGACCACAGGCAGATCATCTAAATGTATTTTATTGCTAGGGCACTGATAACTGGATGGTTTTCACAAAGAAATACCTTAGGGCAGGAGTATCTTGGCTACACAAAGAAATTACTGGAGGCTATCAGGGTTGCAAAGTCTTGCTAAATATCAATGGGATGTGAGTTAGAGGTACAGATACTTGCAAAAATTGTTTATCCAAGTTTTCTTTAAGTTACACTATTTTCCAGTAGACCTTTTGGACTCTAACCTAGCCCTTCCACAACTATGCAAGCCATAATTTTTTCCAGTCTGTAGTTCTTCATTTTTGAATCCTGATGTCTGCGATCACCTGGCCGAGCAGCTCAAACTGCTCTTCTGTTAGATTCTATTCCTTATTTTTCTGTCAACATGTGATTATGTTTGTTACCTTACTTCAAACTTTTTTCTCCAGTCATTGACTTTTTCTTGACTTTCTATCTGAATCATGCAGTTCTACTTTGCTATTTCATCTTTCCCAGTCACCCTTCCAGCTGCAGTCTGGAGAAAGAATTGACACAGTGTATATTAAACTTTCCACCCTTCTTGCTGTCCCATTGCCCTGCCCCTGAACCTTCTGAGGATAACAACAGGAAAAAATTGCTTATAAATATAATCCTTTACTTCCATAGAGCGCTTAAAAAAGGAGGAGAAGACCCGTCAAGAATTAGAAAAAGCTAAAAGAAAACTTGATGGTGAAACAACAGACCTACAGGACCAAATAGCTGAGCTGCAAGCCCAGATTGAAGAACTGAAGATCCAGCTGGCCAAGAAAGAGGAAGAACTGCAGGCTGCTCTTGCTAGGTCGGATCATGATGGAGCTTTATGACTACAGAAGTGTGGTAGAAACCTACTTTCCCAGACAGAATTTCAGCTGACTGCAAACTGATGAGTTAAAACTGGGAGTGTTCAAGCAGAAGCCAGTTCATGTTTGTACTACAGCATCTCTAGACACCTGTGTGTTTTGCGTAGACAGGGCAAAAAAGGAACTCAATCTTTCATCACCATCCTTGCTCTATAAAGCTCCAAAACCAATGTTTCATCAGGGCTTAATAGCACTTTGGCTCTGGAAGCTTTTTAGTCTCCCAAAGTTCAGCCTCAGGAGGGGGAAAAAACATGTAATCGTCGAGAGTGTTCTTAGTTGGTCCAAATACTGGATAATGTCTGTCCAACTCAATCAAAGATCTGTGTGGTAGTCTCGCAGCCACATGTTATAAACTAAACACCACCTGAGTTTTCTGAGTAATGATCTATAACTTTGCAGGAAGAGACAGTCCTACAGACAAGGGTGCATTTTTGGGAGTGTTGAGGTCTACAAAACTGGAATACCTGAATGCAAACTGGAAAGCTTGATCATTCCAGTAGTGCATCTGTAGTACCTGGGGCACTGCGCTCATTAGGATCTTGAGAATAACAGTGCAGTAGTGGCTTTGTCTATGAAATTTTAGGAAGTGGATTTTGTTCAAGTGGGAAAGATGAGTTATTTTTTGAGTACATAACTTATAGTAGACTTATGAGAAGAGATCTGAAGCTATGAAATATCATTAACTGTTGTGGTTCTGTTTAACAGAGGTGATGAAGAAGCAGTTCAGAAAAACAACGCACCGAAGGTGATGAGAGAGTTGCAGGCTCAAATTGCAGAACTGCAGGAGGATCTTGAATCTGAGAAGGCATCTGGCAACAAGGCGGAAAAGCAGAAAAGAGATTTAAGTGAAGAGCTGGAGGCTTTAAAAACTGAACTAGAAGATACCTTGGATACCACTGCAGCACAGCAAGAGCTGAGGTAGGATCATGTGTCTGTATAAGCAGGCACCATTAAAATTCACCTTGAATTTACAAAAGACTAAAATGTTGATTTTTGATAACTATTGATGCTTCCTCTAGGACAAAGCGAGAGCAGGAGGTGGCTGAACTGAAGAAAGCAATTGAAGAGGAAACCAAAAACCATGAAGCACAGATCCAGGAAATCAGGCAGAGGCATGCTACTGCTCTGGAAGAGCTCTCTGAACAACTGGAACAGGCCAAAAGGGTGAGCAGAAAATTAATTACAGAAATACATTTTTCAGCTTCAGGACTTTTATAAGTAACATCAGTGGCGTGGTCACTTCCAGTGATATCTGCAGATCTAAATTGTCCTCTGTACATGCTTAACTACTGCAGTTGAATCAAATATATCCTGCTGGTTTGAACATATAGCAACTTTTCAGATAGATGGCAAGACTATCTAAAAGTGTTTGTTAGACCTGGAAACAGTGCACCTAGAGATAAATTGATGTAGTACTTTTGTGGGAATTCTCGAGCAGCCTATGTGCTTATTTGGTGAAAAGCAGTTCTCTGCCTAAGCGAACTGCGGAATGGTTCCAAATAAGGTAATTGTCATGTCGACACTCACAAATAACAAACTGTGAGTACGGGTAGCGTAAAAGTTCTTCCAGCCACTCTTCACTTTATGCTTGTACCGTGACCTCCAGTGCTAGATATCTGTGGAGTATCTTGCTGATTTGCAGAGTTCTATTGTGTCTCTGGTAACCCCTGCCAGAGCAGAGGAAGCGGCACACCTGGACAACGTGGTTCCTACTAGTGCAGCTTCAGTGTCTTTGTTCAGAAGTAGAATTAATCCAACACTGCCAAAGAAAAAAAAAGTATCTCTAGCTTGTAAAATTTTATTTCTAGTCATTCACAGATATATGGGTGGACAGTTCATATACTGTAGTAATATTTTTGTGTAGGAATATTTCAGAAGCCTCCTTAGTTTAAAATACTACGTGAGAAATATAGTAGTTAAATCTGATGGAAATTATAGTGTATTCACCTGAAAATCTTACGTGTTTCCTGTGCTCTTTATTCATTAAATATTCTCAATAAGAGCATAAAAAGACAGAAGAATACCCTACAATCTTAAACAAAGGTCTTGTGATAAGATTGTCAGTTCTGGCAATATAGTAAGAATGACACTTAAACATCCCTTATGGCAAGTACTACCTTTTTAAAAAGGTTTTTGACAAATGTCAGTGCAGTGGTGAAAAGTGCTTTATTATGCACTTCCAGGCTGCTATGCCTACTAAAATCAGGGCAGCTGTAGCTGATATCTTTCCTTTTATTTCTGTGAGATGAGGCATGCTGATCTGTTAATGGGCACATTCCTTCCTGCTCAGTGCTACTCACATGGTCCTTTTACAGCACTGACATCCCAGATCTTACTGAATTCATAGAAATGTCTTCTGGTCCTCGCTGTTACCTGTGATATCTGAGAGTGGATTAACTTGCATTACCTTAATTTTTTTGGCTAACATATGCAAAATGTTACACAGCAGGATTTTAAATGCTCCCTACTTACAACTTGCTGAGCAGTTATTTTGTCTTTGAGCTTATAATCCTGATTTGCTGGACTGAATATTTTTAGCAGAAAACTTTATTGATATGTAAAAAAGTGTTGAAGTTCTTCCTTTTTGTTTTTCCTAGTTCAAAGCAAATCTTGAAAAAAACAAGCAAGACCTAGAGTCCGACAACAAGGAGTTGACCTGTGAAGTGTGGGTACTGCAGCAGGTCGAGGCAGAGTCTGAACATAAGAGGAAGAAGCTCGATGCTCAGGTGCAAGAGCTAACTGCTAGGGTCACAGAAGGAGAAAGAGTGAGGGTGGAGCTGGCGGAGAAAGCTAACAAGCTGCAGGTAAGGCTGTATGGAATTGATAAACTGCTGAACTATACACAAGAAAGTAAAAGCTTTAACCATATACAGAAGTGGCTAGGAGGAATGACTATCAAAGATGCAGCTAGGTCTACAGGAATGGGGACTGTAGTTGATGTGGGAGGCGATCTCAGTCATGTACTCGTGTACTTGAGTGGCTTGAAAGCGGTGACACACCTCAGATAGCTGGAGAGCCATGACATGAATCCTGAACTTTTTGGACTATGTAAGAATCACAGTGGCTTTGAAGTACATGGCTTCCCATTTTGGAGACCAAATCCTGTAGGAGGCTCTGCTGACAGCTGGCCTACAGGTTTTTGGCTTGGATGTGGAGTTGAGTAGAGTGGGCTGAGCTCATTTGTAGGCTTGAGCAAAAATGTACTGATTGATGATGGCCACACGTTTCCTTTTGTGCTTCAAAAGGAACTTGACAGATAGGGATTGCAAGTAAAGGGCTGTTCCTCTGCGAAATGGAGAAAACAGACAAAATGCAGTCAGAGCTGACTTCTTAGCCACAGCAAAGAGTATTATGAGTAAATCAAGCTAAAGTGCTTGAAAAAGGGAATGGCCCCATTCTTTTTGGGGGAAGCGTTTTGGCAGTCTCTCACTGTATATACAAGTAGCATAGCCTAAAATAGCAAGAATTGGCACCTGGCATTGACCTTTTCTCTTGCAGTGATGCTTTAAACCCAGCTGCCACCCTGATAATCCTTGAATTAATGGTACTGTAAAATACACGGTCCTATAAAATACATGATCCTATAATGAAAAATAGCTTTAAATATGACTGTAGATGTTGGAATGACATGCTCTGCTAAATATCATGGCTAACTCTTATTATGTTCTGTCTTAAGTTCAGGACTGACACATTTCTAACCAAACTTCAGTATTCTTAGCTTGTTGTACCTGGGATGTGTTGTTGTCTTGCCTTCCATGGAATTTGTTGAGGTTTTGTGTTCCGTGTCAGATGTAGGCTTTGCCATGGATCTGCTGCGCGTTATTACCTTTAGACTGCTTGCTTTGCAGAATGAGTTGGATAATGTCTCAAGTCTCCTGAAGGAAGCAGAGAAGAAAGGCATTAAGTTTGCCAAAGATGCGGCTAGTTTGGAATCTCAGCTTCAGGATACACAGGTGTGTGTGCAGTGAAGCTTGAACTTAGCGCTGAAGCTTTGTTCCTCATTGAAATGCTAACTGCATAACAGAAAATACATTTTCATTCATGGTTTGGAAAGCCCCACGGGTAGAAGCTGTATTTCCTATTGAAGTCTAGTGAAATGCGATGTATGATGATTGCTCAGCTACATGTGGAGCCAGTTTTTCATTATCTAAGATTTACTGCTTGATAGACTGTAGCCTTTCAGTTTCTCTTTTTTATTTCTTAGTCTCTGTGGGAGATAAGTATTAAGTCAAAAAAACCTTTCCAAGTAGGATGTTAATGCAAATAAGGTCCTTGGGGTGTGTGAAAGGCACGAGGGACAATACCCTGTCTTTTACTGACTTAGGCTGAAGTTCTTTACTGACTTCAGCTTAAGTTGTTGAAACTGCCAGTGTTTGGTTTTTGGGTTAAATAGTGCAGCTTGATACATGTATTCATCACTTAAATATACTCTTTTTTTTTTCCCCTGTATAAAAATGCTAATGGTGACTATTCGAGTAATGTTCATTACAGTTGGAGAGTTCTGTGAGGAACAGGGTGGGGGAAGAGAGGGCTGGTGGTTACACTTTTCATTAGTCTCGGTTATGACAGAAGTTTCCACTGCCAAATTACAGCTGTCTTTAAACTGACTTTTACATTTAAGCAATGCAGTGAATCTTGAAAGCATGCTGTCATTGCAGGATTTGTTGCTATATATTTGTCTCAGGTGGTTTACAATAGGGACTCTATATGCTTGTCGGAAAAGAAAGATATATTTTGAAGACAACTGCTGTGCTTGTTCCTTTGAAGATAGAAAAGTATCATCCATTGGCTTCTATGAACAGACAGTGGCATGGATTCTCTGAGAAATGCGCTTCATAAAGGCTTAAGTGTGCCCCAAATGACTGAGCAGTACCTTTTTGAAAACCCAAATTACGGATGGCTTCATAAGCATGTCGTTGTACAAAACTGCTGAGAGAAAAATAATCAAACCTGAACCTCCAAGTAGAGTAATGGAGGGTGGTGGGCCAAGGCCACACTTAACACGCTATGAACCAAACTGAACTTTGAATATGCCTGTTTGTGTAACAGGAGCTGCTTCAGGAAGAAACCCGCCAGAAACTCAACCTGAGCAGTAGGATTAGGCAGCTGGAAGAGGAGAAGAACAACCTGCAAGAGCAGCAGGAAGAGGAAGAGGAGGCCAGAAAGAATTTGGAGAAACAGATGCTTGCCTTACAATCACAGGTAAGCTGTTGTACATGGCAAGACTTCTGTAAGGGCTGCACGTTCCAGGTGAGATGAATTGGTGTCCTAAACCTCTTGGAAAAATGTCATGTAACTTGCACGTATGCTCGACCACAATTTGGAATAAAATTTTCCATGGACTTTCTCAATTGCCATAGTGACCAGTACAACTAACTAAAGTGGACAGGACTTTCCCCTACTTGGGCTCCTGTTAGCTCATAATTTTTGTGTTACTCTAGCTAGCAATAACACCTAGTTTTGTGTTTTTGACTTGTTGCCTTTCTTTCCTTTTCATGATGTACCAAGGAACATTATTTTCTTTTATTTAATTTCAGTTGGCTGATGCTAAGAAAAAAGTAGATGATGACTTGGGAACTATTGAAGGCTTGGAGGAAAACAAAAAGGAATTACTGAAGGACGCGGAGTCCTTAAGCCAACGCCTAGAGGAGAAGGCAATGGCTTATGACAAACTGGAAAAGACAAAGAATCGCCTGCAGCAAGAGCTGGATGACTTGATGGTAGACCTAGATCATCAGCGCCAGATTGTTTCTAACCTGGAGAAAAAGCAGAAGAAGTTTGATCAGGTAGTCTAGTTTCCTGTCATCTTGCTGATTTCTATGATTTTTAAATGGCATCTTGTTTGTGTTGATTGATAAATCTTTTGGGAGCAGCTTGGCCTTTGTTAGGAGTAACTTGTTGCTTCTAATTTCAGTGAGCTAAATGCCATCTTGGAGTCTTGTTAGATCAAGTAATAAGCTCTTTCTATACAAAAAAGAAATTCTATTGGAACAAAACCTTCAGACTATTATTGTAATCCCTCAGGATAGACTAAGAAAGGGTGTGAAGACTGAACGATGGAAATAATAGGAAAATTATTTCATCTTTATTAGTAGCTTGCTTTCCTCACCTCATTCCAGAGTAGCTGTAGCTGTTTTCTTACTAGCCTTTGGATCAAGACTGAGAGACTAGAGAGCTTCTGAATGCCAGTTAAACTTAGAGCATTCACCACTTCAGTGACTAAAACACCTCTGAGGCAGGAAGGACCTGATTATAGAACTGATGAGATGGATTAATTATTTCTTATATTCAGATGCTGGCAGAAGAAAAGAACATTTCTGCCAGATATGCAGAGGAAAGAGATCGTGCTGAAGCAGAGGCAAGGGAGAAGGAAACCAAAGCACTGTCTCTGGCTCGGGCTTTGGAAGAAGCCCTGGAAGCTAAGGAAGAGTTTGAAAGACAGAACAAACAGTTGCGGGCAGATATGGAAGACTTAATGAGCTCGAAAGATGATGTGGGCAAAAATGTAAGTAACTTTCCAGACCCTATTTTGTTATGAACTGCACAGGGAACAACACAGGAAAATTCCCTGGTTGGAGAAGTGTTTTTGACACAAATATGGAACGTTTTGAGGCTGATTTGTAACCCAAAATTCTGGAGGAATTAATGCTCAGAACACGAGGGTGGTCTCTATTAAGATGAGGCCTGTTCAAAAGATGTGAAGACTTGGAGAGCAGCAGTTGCTGGCCAAATGCCTAATGGCACTTGTGCTGGATTTAAGAGCTTGTCTTACTACTACTACTTTTTCTCTGTGAATATTGCACAGCTCATCTCTCCATTCATCTGCACGGATGTTTGTTTGGTTCTCTAATCTGTATCTTAGAGATGCTGCTCTCCCTGTTCTGATTGTCCAGTTTGGAGCATCACAAAGTGTAGTGTACTGAGTTCATATAATGTCTACTTTTGCTGTTAACTGCTGATTTTGAGAGGGTCTGATTAATGTTTGTGGCTTAGGTCCATGAACTGGAGAAATCAAAAAGAACTTTAGAGCAACAGGTTGAAGAGATGAGGACTCAGCTTGAGGAACTGGAAGATGAACTGCAGGCCACAGAAGATGCTAAACTTCGTTTGGAGGTGAACATGCAAGCTATGAAAGCCCAGTTTGAGAGAGATCTGCAAGCCAGAGATGAACAGAATGAAGAGAAAAAGAGGATGCTGGTTAAACAAGTATGTATCTTACTGTGCTTCATAGTGGGAAGGGCGTGATGATCTTTTGACAAAGCTCTATGGCTTTGAGAACTTGCTACCAGGAAAATAAAACTCTGTGCTTAAAGATCCCATCCTATAGAAGTCCCAAGCACGGATCTTTACCAACAATACAATAGGTCTTGTGGTGGATTAGCCACTGTTAATGTTAGTCTGCCAGTGATGGTCCTCCAATTCAACTGTACCTTGCCTCAAAAGCACTCAACATGCAAGTAGATTTGGCTGTTGCTGCATGGGTGTCCTTCAAGCCCGTCCTGTTTGGTGTACAGCAACAAATCCATGGATGCCGACATAGACTGAAAGACTGTAATTAAGTGAACAGTTTCTTAAATGAAAAACGTAGCAAAGATTCCAGATTTGCCAGACTTGACTCTCTTCAGATCTACTTTATGATACTAGAGTTCTAAAGAAATGCCTTTAAAATTTCATGCTTGTAGGAGAAGATAGATCTAAATTAACATTTCTAAAGCTTTAAGGAAAAAGCACCTAATATTTCAAGATTTATCACAAGAAAACAAAAACTTACTGAGAATTACCTGTATAGAGATCTCCTAGAAATAAATAAAAGCATTGACCTGGAAGGCTTTTGAAGTTCCCTGCAATGCTGAATTGCTATTGTCTTGCACTGGACAAGAGCTCCTGACCTGGCATGAGGAGAGAGGCTTGATTCAAAAGAAACATATTCCTTCATGTTGGTAACCTGTGGCACTTCTGGCTCACTTTTACTGTTGCATGAGTTCATCTTAGTTCTTGTTAGTTGCTTTCTTAGATACTTTGCTTCTCTGTTCTCTTTTGAAAAAAAGAAAAGTTGTTGGTGTATACATTCTAGTAGCACATCTGTTTCAAAGAGAATTATTTCTTTTTTTTTCTTCTTGAGAATGTGTGGTGATTCTATGTCGTATTTTCCTCTTAGTGGTTCGATCAGAATTAGCAACATCTGCCCCCAAGTCATACCTAAATGTAGACAGATGTACTGGGCCAGAAGCTGATCATGAAGTAGCTGAACAGATGAAATGGAAATGCTTCAGACGCTGAGCTCTTTTCTTTATTTTCCTTTTGTCAGTTCAGAGATCTCTGCTTCCAGTTTGTGGATTTTTTTGCCGTCTGCAGTGTCTTCCCATGTAGCTTGAGTTCTGTAGGCTCTTCAAATCGAGTAATGCTAATTCTGATCTGCAAAGGCCTTTCGGATTCATCAGCCATTTTGTTAGGATTTTGTGTTTGCTCTGTTCCTGGAGCTTGAGCCTGTTAAATCCCTTGATTTCACAGGTGCGAGAGCTGGAGGCAGAACTGGAAGATGAGCGCAAACAGAGGGCTCTTGCTGTGCCAGCCAAGAAGGAAATGGAGATGGATATGAAAGACCTGGAAGGTCAGATAGAAGCTGCAAACAAGGCTCGAGATGAAGCAATCAAACAGCTACGTAAGCTCCAGGTAGGCACAGCAAATCAGCTGAGCTGCTTTCCCTCCTGCTGACAGTCTGTCAAGGGTGCTGCTTTTCGTTACATGCATTTGTAGTGTGAAGGCAAGAAGGAGTATCAGACTCAGCTATGCTGGCATACGTCACAGTATCTGGCCTGAACTTATCAGCCGCTCAAAACTCCTCTCATCCTTTTTTTGCTAAGGAGTTAAGATTGTCCCCCACGTGCTTCTATTCAATAGTCATCATTTTCAACGCTTTGCGTAAGGATTTACTGAGGATTGCTTTTGAGGCTGAATCTTTAAAATTTATGGTTGTTTGTATCTTTGAATTTACTGATTTCAGCTCAGCTCTTGCTGATTGCTACTTCCTCTAGTTGAGGAAGCCAAAAATGCTCCAGAGAAATAGGAGGAGTAAATTTTAGTTGCTTTGAAAAAGCTCCAAGATGCCTATTCTTTTTAGATTGGCAAGAAGAATCCAGTACTTGTGTCAAGGATTTATTTCCCATTCCCAGAGAAATACCCGTCTTTAGTAGAGGTCAGTTTTCCCAAGGCTTTCAGTGCCATGGCCCAAAGCTGCAGGAGTATGAGGCCGTGGCAAGACCATGTAAAGCACAGAGCAAACTGCATTGCCTTTCTGCCCTGTCCACTCTATTCCTTGGCAATCCTACTTCAACTGAATGAGGGCAATTTTGGAACTTGGTCCAGGCGCTGGATGAGAAGGGAATGGAGATTAAAGCAAGAAATGCTGGTACCTAGCAGTAGCGGCTTCTCTATTCCCAGAGGCTGAGTCAGTTACAGAGTTCATACCTGATCCCTGTACACTTTCATGCAAGCACGTGAAATAAGTGGTCTCATGACTGGTGGTATTGCGAAGATGCAGGTACAACTTAAATGCAGTTTCTCCAGCTTTATTCTTTTAGCATCTGAAGTCAAACTTGTGTGAATTAAGATATCAGTCTGTGTGAAGTGTCTTACGGGAGGGATAAGTATGTGCTTCTACGTTATATGTGCAAAATGGTGAATTGTGGTCCTTCTACACTGAGAAGTTTCTTACCTTGAGTACTTGTAATAGGTTTTATCAGTCAATTTAAGTAAATAGGTTTGTTTTTTTCCAAGACAATTGCAAGAGCATTACCTATCTACTACAAAGGTATCTCTACTACCTCTACTAGAGGTTTTTTCCTACAAGAAATACACTAATAAATGAAGTGAAGTCTTCTAATGGGGTATTTCTGATGAGGAGTGAGTGATGGAAAGATGAGAAAATGAAGGGTTTAGACTGAAAGAGGGTAGATTTAAATTGGATATAAGAAAGAAATTCTTCACTCTGAGGGTGATGAGGCACTGGCCCAGGTTGCCCAGAGAAGCTGTGGCTGCCCCCTCCCTGGCAGTGTTCAAGGCCAGGTTGGATGGGGCTTTGAGCAGCCTGGAAGGTGTCTCTGCCCGTGGCAGAGGGATAGAACTCTGATCTTTAAAGGTCCTGTCCAACCCAAACCATTCTATAATTCTATGAAAATAAGAACTGAAAATAAATATATTTAAGTGGAATGAAGCCACTTTAGGAGGAAGGTCTTGCCTCCTAAGGGCAAAAAAGCTTCAGAGCTACTAATAAATCTTGTGGTTGTCCTGCTGTATCATGGCTTATTCTTTCCTCTGCTCTCCAATTGCAGGCTGAAATGAAAGACTACCAGCGGGAGCTAGAAGAAGCCCGTGCATCCAGAGATGAGATCTTTGCACAGTCCAACGAAAGTGAAAAGAAGCTCAAAGGTCTTGAAGCAGAAATACTCCAGCTCCAAGAGGTGAGATTGATATCCAAGAAATCTGTTTTTCTTTCTAGAGAAAAGGGGAAGGCTAGAGTGTGTTTGTTTTTAAAAAAAAAAAAAAAAAGTAAAAAGCCATCCAGTGAGTTGAACAGAAAAGTGGGAGCCTGGAGATGTTTCTCTTCCTCACTGCCCCAGGTCATTAGTGAGCTTCTTATAGCTTTGTAGGAATCCTTCTAGTAGTCTGGACTTCCTTTCCCTGCCTGGGTAGCAGGGAAGCCTTACTACTGCTTAAACAGATTTCAAGCCTCACTAAAATTTGCAAGGTGGTTTGAGAGTCTCTGGAAGCTGTGGTGCACAGTGTCAGTACTAAAACTGGTCACTGGAAGTATATAAAAACCTAACAATCTCTCCAGTACCTCAGTGGACCATGTAAGTCTGTGGAGGTTTATCTCTCTGCTGTCTGAGGTCCTCATCCCTTTCTTTTACGGGCATCTGTTCCCTCATTGTTGGCAATTCATGTAAGAGCTCCAAGTCGTGCTACATATCGCTGTCACTTATCTCCGATTATCTCTGTTGTCTGCCACAAGGTTAAACGTTTGAGGTTTGAAGGCAACAGAATTGCCTTGTGTGAGAGACGGCCTCTTTTTACCCTGTTAGCTGCAAAGGTTGAAGCAATCACTCAGCTTACACTGTACTTAATGTTTGAGACTTTTACCTACAACTTACTAGAGCTTCTCCATGTCATTCTTTCACAGACTTCAAACTTGTCGGTCTTGCACTTGCAGTGCATTAGATTGTGTCCTTCTTGGTGAATATCTGGGTGTTTCTACCACTCAATACAACTTCACAATACAAGATTCAGCGCTGTTATACTTTTGTGCTAAAAATTCATTTTCTATACTTTGCTTTCAGTCATGCTACGTACTCTGTAGGAACCTAAAAAATTTGCTTAATTTAGTGCCCACGTTATACTTAATGAATTAGAGCATGTGACAGAACGGTTTTCTCCTCCTGCTTAGGGCTTGAATGTTACTGGCCTTTTCAGGGGACGGGGAGAAGTAAATTCATAGTAGTCATGTGGCAGTTACGGGAGGGAAAGATCAAGGTGATGCGTCCTGCTAGCTTTTATAGCTGTTGGTTCTGTTTATCCATTAAAAGACCTCAGCGATATCACACTTCACAGCATCTCCCAGAAGTTATTAGAAGGCATAATTGTTTGCAGAAGTTTTGAGATTCCTAATGCTGTAATGAATATTTCCTAAACCTTCACAGGAGTTTGCTGCGTCTGAAAGAGCTCGTCGTCATGCTGAGCAAGAAAGGGATGAGTTGGCTGATGAGATTGCAAACAGTGCTTCGGGAAAGTGAGTCATCAAATGTATTAATTGTGCATCTGAAGAACTTCAGGCACCAGCAGCTGCAGTTCTTGGTAGCCTGCTTGCAATTTCTGTATTGACCTGTTGTCCCGATAAAAATTCCTTCTTGTTACGAAGAGAATTGCTTACACAGTACCTTCTCGTTACAGTTTGGAATGTCTAAAGTATCAAAAGCAAAATAGCCAGTTGCTTTGTATCAGATCTGAGCGTGTCTTGACCCAAATACTTCTTTTCTAGGTCAGCGCTGCTGGATGAGATGCGCCGGCTGGAAGCTTGGATTGCACAATTGGAGGAAGAGCTCGAGGAAGAGCAGAGCAACATGGAGCTTCTCAATGAGCGGTTCCGAAAGACCACGTTGCAGGTGAGTCCGTTGGTGGCAATGCTGTAGGGGCAATCTATGTTTCAGTGTGCAGATAAGTGGAGGATCTGAATAGCACCAAATGATCTTCTATCCTTCTTCTCTGAAAGGTTGACACGCTGAATTCTGAGCTAGCTGGGGAGCGGAGTGCTGCCCAGAAGAGTGAAAATGCACGGCAGCAGCTAGAAAGGCAGAACAAAGAGCTGAAAGCCAAGTTGCAGGAACTGGAGGGATCTGTGAGGTCGAAGTTCAAGGCAACAATTTCTACTCTAGAATCCAAGATTGTGCAGCTAGAAGAACAGCTTGAGCAGGAAGCCAAGTAAGGAGAAAAAGAAAAAAAAAATCTGTTTGCTTGTGTTTGCCATGTCTGAAACCTCTGTGCCTTAGGTTTTTGTGGGGCTGAGATATGAGCTTCCGGCAAAGGCATTGGGGTTTCTGATCAGGAAACCTACTGTTTGGGGGACACATTTTGACAAGAGATCTGCAAAGTAACTGGGGTTGAAATTTTCAGAAACGATTTGCTCCGTAACTGAAGCTGCTGAATTAACTCTGGACATTAACCAGGTGAATATGTTGACTGGTAGTCCCAGGATGCACAAGGTGATGCAGAAGTTTCTTGAGACAAGATGAAACATCGCCTTGAGACACCTGGTCTCTTTGGTTAGAGGAAGCCAGTTGAAGAGCTTAGGTGTGACAGCTTCAGTTGGTTGAGATGAATCCTGTACTCTGCAGAAGTCTTTCTGCAGTGAGCTCTTCCTGTCTATCCTTGTCATCTTGGTCCTCCAAATATATGCATTTGTTTTAAGCTAGTTCCTCCCAGAATCTGAAGGTCTTATAACAATCTTTGTTCTTTTTGTGCTTTTGGCTCTATGGTAGGAACATGTTACTGGTTAGCAATAACTCTGTAAGAAGCACCTTGATATCCCTCTTTTGAGCCTGCATACCATACTGGTATTGCTCCAGTGCTAAGGCTTCATGTTTTCAAAGCTGCATCCCAGCCAACCACCAGCACGCTAAAACTGTTGCTGCTGTTGATGGTGGCAGCCGTTTTAGGAGAACTCAAGTATCAGTTACACCATGAGGCGAGAGCCTTTCAGAAGGAACAGATTTTGTCTTCCTGGCCTTCAAGTACTGGGACAAATGACGGCTTTTGATTATTCTAGGGAAAGAGCAGCTGCTAACAAACTGGTCCGTCGTACGGAGAAGAAATTGAAGGAAGTCTTCATGCAGGTGGAGGATGAGCGTCGACACGCAGACCAGTACAAGGAGCAGGTAGGTGGAAGGGCTTAGCTTTTGAGGCCTATTTCTCAGAAAAGGTAAATAAAATCATACTTTAAGTAGAAAGGGCTTGCTAAGAAGCATGTTAATGAAAAGATGTTGGGGAATCTATCTTGATGACTAAACCACTAGAGTAGTTCCCAGTGGTCAAAACCTCCCCGTGATAGCTCTGATGTGACGGTCCGTTACGCATCCTGGTCTCCCAGACCCAGGAGCTCTGCAGTGTTTCCAGGAGCCCGGGCTGGAATCTGCAGTGAGGCTGTGCTGGTTCATCTCCAGCTGGAGTGCTGGGTGGACAGGACGTTGGCTAACTCCTGGTCGTGGCGTTGCAGCTGTCTAGTTTGATCCTGAGTCCCTGGGTTTATATTTCAGATGGAAAAGGCAAATGCCAGAATGAAGCAGCTCAAACGCCAGCTGGAGGAGGCTGAAGAGGAAGCCACAAGTGCAAATGCTTCCCGACGTAAACTTCAGCGTGAGCTGGACGATGCCACAGAGGCTAACGAGGGCCTGAGCCGGGAGGTCAGCACCCTGAAGAACAGGCTAAGGTAGGTGGTGCCAGTGGCGGTGGGCAGGGTTTGTCTGAGCCCTAGTGTGCCCACAGACTCTCCGCAGTGCATCCTTGGGGAGTATCCAGCTGTGGCGCTGCTGGTGTTAGGGATGTTCAGCTCAGGAAGTGTGGGCTGGATGAGTGCTCGGTGCAGTGGATTGAGAACTGGCTGAATGGCAGAGCTCAGAGGGCTGTCATCAGCAGCGCCGAGTCTGGTTGGAGGCTGGTAACTAGTGGTGTGCCTCAGGGGTCAGTACTGGGCCCAGTCTTGTTTAACTTCATCAGTGACCTGGATGAAGAGACGGAGTGTACCCTCAGCAAGTTTGCTGATGACACCAACCTGGGAGGAGTGGTAGATACACCAGCAGGCTGTGCTGCCATTCAGCGAGACCTGGACAGGCTGGAGAGCTGGGCAGAAAGGAACCTGATGAGGTTCAGCAAGGGCAAGTGCAGGGTCCTGCACCTGGGGTGGAACAACCCCAGGCACCAGTACAGGCTGGGGCGGACCTGCTGGAGAGCAGCTCTGCAGAGAGGGACCTGGGTGTTCTGGTGGACAACAGGTTGACCACGAGCCAGCAGTGTACCCTGGGTGCCAAGAAGGCCAATGGGATCCTGGGGTGCATTAAGAGGAGTGTGGGCAGCAGGTCGAGGGAGGTTCTCCTTCCCCTCTACACTGCCCTAGTGAGGCCCCATCTGGAGTGCTGTGTCCAGTGCTGGGCTCCCCAGTTCAAGAAAGATGAGGAGCTACTGGAGAGAGTCCAGCGGAGGGCTACGAGGATGGTGAGGGGACTGGAGCATCTCTCCTACGAGGAGAGGCTGAGGGAGCTGGGCTTGTTCAGCCTGAAGAGAAGGCTGAGAGGGGACCTTAGAAATGCTGATAAATATCTGAAGGGTGGGTGTCAGGAGGACGTGGCCAGACTCTTTCCAGTGGTGCCCAGCGACAGGACAAGGGGCAACGGGCACAAACTGAAGCTGAGGAAGTTCCGTCTGAACATGAGGAAGAACTTCTTCCCTCTGAGGGTGACGGAGCCCTGGCCCAGGCTGCCCAGGGAGGCTGTGGAGTCTCCTTCTCTGGAGATATTCCAGCCCCGCCTGGACGCGGTGCTGTGCAGCCTGCTCTGGGTGACCCTGCTTGGACAGGGGGTTGGGCTGGGTGACCCACAGAGGTCCCTTCCAACCCCCACCATTCTGTGATTCTGTGATTTTTCCAGTGGCTGGTACCAATCCCCTTTTTTTCCCATACCCACTCCAGTGGGAATGTCTCAGCATTTTCCTTGAGAGCAGCTCTTGGAGATCAAGGTCTCTACCGAGTACAGATGGGAGACAGCAGTGGTGAGGTTGCTGCAGAACAAAACCATCTCGGGGGCAGAGAGAGGCTTATAGGAGCGGCAGGAGGGGTGCAGCGCAGCGCTGCACAAACGAGTAGTTGGTATTATTTTAGAGACCCTGCTCTGTTTAGGACTTGGTCTGTGCTCGGTGCTTGTACAGAGGCAACATTATAGGTTGCTTGAGACTTGCAAAATTAAGATGATGGTACGCGCTAAGCAGGAATACCAGAATACCGGAATGTTTGCGCACAGCCTGTCTTCTCCTTGGTCAGAGAAGGGGTTTCAAGACCCTGTGTGTGAAATTTGCCCCGTGGCTGGGGGCAAACTCTTCCCCCATGGTTCAGTGCGGAGGTCTTCCTGGAGCAGCCACCAGCATGGGGCCGTGAGCTGTGGCAAGCCACGACCCTTCATGGATTGTCTGGTTGCTGTTCGCAGGACGGGGGGCCCCATCACCTTCTCCTCGAGCCGATCTGGGAGACGCCAGCTGCACATCGAAGGGGCCTCGCTGGAGCTCTCGGACGACGACGTGGAGAGCAAAGGCAGCGACGTGAACGAAGCGCAGCCGGCGCCCGCCGAGTAGAGCCCCGTCTGTACCCTGCTTCAGATATAGTTACAACTGCTTTTTTCCTGTAGTAAATAAAATGGAATTGTCTCTGTTCAGTGCATCTATTTTCCACATACTCATTGTATAGCCATTTTATAAAGCATCATGTGAAGGACGGAACCTTTTTTTTTATCAACACGGAAACTTCATTCCCAGAGGGTAGGTGGTTGGGGCAGACCCGTCGTCATGACTATGCATGCTTTGTTGTACAGACAGCATCCTTCCGTTTCTCCTGTGCTCGGGTGGCCCGTGGCTGTATCGAGTCTGGTGGATCATTGAAGACCAAACTGCACCTGTATGTCTTTTTTTTCTTTTCTCCTAATTGTTGTGATCAGCACACAATCAGCGAGTGAACTGTGAAAAGGCCTTGGGAAGTGTTAGAGGGAGATGTAGGGATGAACGAGTAGCGTCCATTTTTAACCTGCAATACCCTTTTGAAGTGTTCTCAGCACCTGCTTCATCAGTTAGCGTTCCTGCAGTACAGGCAAACTGAAACAGCATCGCCGTTCCTCATCTGTACAGTACTTCTGCGTTTGTAGAGACCCGCTATCACCACGCCCGACAGATCTGTGTATATATTAAGGCTACTATAATGTGAACACCAGTGGAAAACAAACAGACAACGCAGGCGAAATTAATTTATTAATTTAGGGCCGAGTGAGTTAGCCTTCAAGCCGCAGAGCCGAGCGGCTGCACGGTGCGTGGAGGCCGAGGCGGTGCGGCGGCTCCGGCGGGAGCGGCTCCGGGGCTGCGCGGGGCGGGTGCGGAGCCGGCGGTGACAGGGGTTCAGCGATGGATGTTGCCTGCCTAGGAGTTGACATGCCAGTGGATGTGAATCCTTTTTGTTGTTGTTGTGTTTTGTTTTTTTTTTAATTTTGAACAGTATTACAGCGAGTAGTTAGCATTCTTTTTGTTTAAATAGCTGAAAAACTAACATTACAGAAAGTGCCTTAGACACTACAGTACTAAGACAATGTTGCATATATAATTTGCCTATATAACAATGATTTAATGTATTTTGACTGTGCTTCATATCACGTACCTCTCTAGTCCAAGTGGTATTATTGATATTAGTGACAATGAATCAGTGTTAACTAGGAACCTTCCTCTGCCACATACTCAAAAACCGTGGATTTCCTTTTTTGGTTAAAAGCTTTAACATCTGTCACAAAGGTTTTGTTGTGTGTGTTTGGATACTTTTAATCAAAGTGGCTGGTGACCACCAGGCATCTGACTGCAAATATCTTGTTTTCTTGTATACCCATATTTCTAGACAATGATTTTTGTAAGACAATAAATTTATTCATTATAGATGTGGCCGCCTGCTACGTTTACTTACAGGAAGAGGTATCTCCTGAGGCTGGCGTAGACCTTAATAAACAAGAATATGACTGGAAGCTGCATTTACACTTCTTCCGCTTTTGTTTGCTCAGGGTTTTTTTTCTCTTTTGACCTAAACACAGCGTAAATGGCCTGGTCAGGGCTGAGCCTTTGTGTTGCCATTAGAGTCCAAAGTCCCCTCCTGCTGACCTGCAGGGCTGGGACCCAGGCAGAGGCCCCATGGCTGCCTTCAGCGGGGTCTGGGCTTTCTGCTGGGCGGTGGAATCTCCTGTTTCGGAGGTCCCATTGTGCAGTACCTGCTCCCCTGGCCCAAGGTAGTGATGGCGTTGGGTAAGGCCAAGGCTGTCACTGGTGCCCTGGGGCTGGTCCCTGCACAGAGAAGGTGGACCAGCGTGGGGAGCTGATAGGAGCAGGGAGATGGTGGGCTTAAAACTGGAGTGAGAGGAGAGGGGTGGGGGAGAGCAGGAAGCCCCTGCCTGGGCTCTACAGTCCAGGGCTGCTGTCAGTGGTCCCTCTGGTCCCAGTAAGCCTGGGCTGAGGGAGCCTCCAGCACCGAAGAGCTGCTGGGGACCAGAGCTGATCCCAGGCACCCGCTCCTGGAACCACCGACTCTGCACCTCCAAGCACTGAGTTAAAACGCATGCAGCTTATCATTGCAAATGAATTCATTTACCCATGACCAAGGTGGGGAATACGACCTTTTCACGCCTAGTGGAGAAAAATTGAAACAATTTATGCACACGATAAAGACGTTCTTGGCCATAACCCTGGACACAAGGAATGGGGCAAAGCAAAGGTGTTCAGCTGAACCTCACCAGACCTCTCCCCTTCCACCTCTGCCCGGGCAGACGAGGGGTCCTATTTCAGCGACAACCAGCACTCCCACCATACTCCACGGCCGCAAGCGCGTGACCCAGATAAAAGCCTGGAGCATTGCAAAGCACGTTACAGGACATGGGATTACTCACCTGCATCCAAGGTACCCACACGTCCCTCTTTTCCAGGAAAACTTTTTCATAAGGCGGACTAGGGAACGGGAAGACCGCCCTGCTTTCACTGCCTGATGTATTACGATCAGGGTTGGGGTAACTGTGTGCACTGTGTAAATATCCCTACGTGCTTCACGGGACTTCTACAAGTGTGCAAGCAGAGGTGCTTCTCACATTCAAACCTGAGCTTGTTTGAATAAAACAAAGCCCAGCAGATTGACCAAAATAACCTAAGCATAAACACCATCTACAAGGACTTTGATAAGAGTGCAGGCAGGGGAGTGGGGGAGCAGTGAACACAGAGTTCATGCCTCAAGCAACAAACACTACATGCTGGCTCACATGCTGCCTCAGCTCTGCTGTTCAAGTGCCAAGGCTCTGCAGAGCTCATCAAAGTCAGAGCCATTTTGTTCCCCAACTGGATCGAAGTTAATAACCAATTAAGAAATATTACAACACCAAAAAAAACAAGTATCTATTCGAGAACATCCTCAGGTGCTGTTCGGCCATGCCCGGGCATCCGAACAGTAACAGCACATTCCTGAAGGAACAAGTCTGCAGGAATCTAACCTCACAGCAGACATTGAGTTTTGAAAAAGTAGGCAAGTCCTGACTCTTCCAATTCCCCAGCAAAGCCTCACTGCGGGCCCAGCTGTCCTCCAGGCCTCTGCTAAAGTGACGCTCCCCTATGTCAGCTCCTGCCCATCGCTGTCTTCGGCTGCCTGCTCAGCTCCGCTCAGCAAGCAAAGAGCAGATGTTTGACAGGAGATGGAGACTGGCCAAACACTTTAACCAACAAAATGGCAGAGGAAGGAAAGTAAGTGGAAATGTAATGCTGCAGCTGAGTTACCTCTGTCCCATTCCCACCACCCAACAACGGGCTGCTCTTTAGGCAGCGGCTGCAGATGGGATGGCATCTACAATCACATGTGGCTGTTTCAGGCTCCAGCAACAATGAGGGGCAGGGAGGAGAGTACAGGGGCTGGGGAGAGAGGAGGAGAGGGGATAAGCAAGGCATGCCTTGCCTCAGCCCCTCGTGCCCAGCCACCGCCGCATGCTCCAGGTCCGACTCCTGCCAGCGCGGCTGGAGCTGGGCGGCTGTTGCAGCGTGCGGGCGTGATGGGGCTGACCACGTTGCGGTTCAGAGCTCGGTTCAGCTTACACGTGCAAAGTTGTACAGGTTTTACACGGCAGCCGCGGAGACGCGTGCCCAGCACAGACACTGCGATCAGCCTCAGCACTCAGAGACCTCCACAGGGGCAGCTAAATTGAGCAGGACCCAATGCGGGGAAGAGGCACGGGCCATCCGCTGTCAACAGCATGTGGGCGCGCAGAGGAGGAGGACAGGACAGCAGGGATCTCTAACAACCTGCCGATAAGGACGTCAGTCATTTCCACCCCCTTTTCTAGCCCACTAACATCCTCCAGCTCGGCTGTAGAAGTTAGTTTTCAGGAGGGTGGGTTTCTAAACCTTTTTCAGCTACAACCTGCTGGTAACTCCAGGCAGCCAGCCCAGATAGCAAGTGTGATGACAATCCAGATAATTTAAAGTGACCCCACCCCACACAGCAATCAGCTTATTTGTCACACCACAACTCGATATAGCCATGCTGCCTCCTAAGAACAGCTATAATCTCTCCCTAGCAACTACCCTGACAGCTTGTACCTGAAATATCGCCCGTGCCCTGCAAGTGTGAGCTGCCGTGGTGATGCACAGGCCGCAGCCACCCTTGCAGTGCACAGACGACCCAAAAGTCTGTCCGATTTGCACAGGACACTGACTTTGTTATGTCTCCAAACTCTTCTTTTCCAAAACCAGCAAACAACAGTGACTCTAAAAAAACTCTGAATACCAGTTTCTAAGATGCAACTTGCCCCACTACCCACGTAGCAACACAATTCAGCTCAAACGAGGATGATTGTAGGAAGCTCAGCTTGTCTGCTCTGTATACGGCACTCTTCAGGTCGGCAACTGCTCATTTACTTCTCCAAAATAAATTCTGTATTGAGGATGTGCAGAAAGCCCTGACCACGGGCGAGTCACGGGACACACACGGGGTCGTTTCTCCTGTGAAAGCAGTTTCTGGCTTCACGGCTGACGCACAGCACAGACAGCATGGAAGCAGTTGCTCCCTCGATCAGCCAGAACTATGCCCTTAATGACGTTTTCTTTTTCCCCTCATAGAGGGGGAAGTAGAGCAAACAGGGCACCACCCTCCAAGCGAGCATTTGCTGCCTGCACTCAGCTGTTCTCACCAAGGGAACCTCCAGATTTGCCGTCACGTACTTCCCCCGTGTGAGCACACCAGTAGCTATGGCAACTCCACCGCTACTTACTTGAGATCCTTTCGAAGGGCACGTTCACTTCACCAGCAGGTTTGCTGCCTCGGTTGATTTTTTTATTACCTGAGATGCAGCTGCCAAGAGATTCTGCAGCAGAGGGACAGGACAGGCACTGGCACCCTGCCAGCTACGAGACAATCACGCTTGCTTTGCTCTGTGCTTTACAGAAATCAGCACTGTCACCCTCCCCATCCCCTTGAGACTGGCTCCACAATTTATTTCTCCTGTAGGATGAAAGCTGTGGTGGGCTAAAGACAAACCAAGAATAACTTCTGCTCCAAGTAGCATCCTGAAACACACTCCCTTTCAGGATAAAAGCATATCCTTACTTACCCTTTGTCAAAGAAAGAAGTATGTCTCGGATGAGGGTACTTTGTGCCATTGCTGTTCATCACACCGCTGTTAACATTCCCTGAAATGTAGGATTTCCGTGATGCCTGGTCCTTTGCAAAATTTCTGCAAGCAGCTAATTTGGATTCTAAGGCCTGTGAAAGGGGGAAAAAAAAATGACGTCAAAAAAGTAATACCTTTAAGAGGAAGTATTTTGCTGCTCAAGTTCAGGCTTTGTCATGACCCCAAGATCACCACGATCAGGAACCCAGTGTGATCACCTTTGACGAAAGCTGAACTGAATGGGAACAAAGCTGTCATTTTCTCTGTCATCCAACCACAAAGGAAACCCACACAACGAGATGCTGACGCAGACCGCCACGCGTGACTCAGTTCCATCAGGGCTCAGATTTTACAACATATCACAGAATCACAGAATCACAGAATCACAGAATAGTAGGGGTTGGAAGGGACCTCTGTGGGCCATCTAGTCCAACCCCCCTGCCGAAGCAGGGTCACCTACAGTAGGCTGCACAGGATCTTGTCCAGGCGGGTCTTGAATATCTCCAGAGAAGGAGACTCCACAACCTCCCTGGGCAGCCTGTTCCAGTGCTCCGTCACCCTCAGAGGGAAGAAGTTCTTCCTCATGTTCAGACGGAACTTCCTGTGCCTCAGTTTGTGCCCATTGCCCCTTGTCCTGTCACTGGGCACCACTGAAAAGAGCTTGGCCCCATCCTCCTGACAGCCACCCTTCAGATATTTGTCAGCATTTATAAGGTCCCCTCGCAGCCTTCTCTTCTTCAGGCTGAACAAGCCCAGTTCCCTCAACCTCTCCTCGTAGTGGAGATGCTCCAGTCCCCTCACCATCCTTGTAGCCCTCCGCTGAACTCTCTCCAGTAGCTCTTCATCTTTCTTGAACTGGGGAGCCCAGAACTGGACAGCGTACTCCAGATGAGGCCTCACCAGGGCAGTGCAGAGGGGAAGGAGAACCTCCCTTGTCCTGCTGCCCACACTCTTCTTGATGCACCCCAGGATCCCATTGGCTTTCTTGGCAGCCAGGGCACGCTGCTGGCTCATAGTTAACCTGTCGTCCACCAGGACACACAGGTCCCTCTCCACAGAGCTGCTCTCCAGCAGGTCCACTCCAAGCCTGTACTGTTGCATGATGTTGTTCCTCCCCAGGTGCAGGACCCTGCATTTGCCTTTGTTAAACCTCATCAGGTGCCTCTCTGCCCAGCTTTCCAGCCTATCCAGGTCACGCTGAATGGCAGCACAGCCTTCTGGTGTGTCTACCACACCTCCCAGTTTGGTGTCATCAGCAAACTTGCTGAGGGTACATTCTAACTCTTCATCCAGGTCGTTGATGAAGAAGTTAAACAAGACTGGGCCCAGTACTGACCCCTGGGGGACACCACTTGTTACCAGCCTCCAACTAGACTCTGCGCCACTGATGACAACCCTCTGAGTTCTGCCATTCAGCCAGTTCTCTATCCACCTCACCGAATACTCATCCAGCCCACATTTCCTGACCTTGCTTAGGAGGATATCATGGGAGACTGTGTCGAAAGCCTTGCTGAAGTCCAGGTAGACAACATCCACGGCTCTCGCTTCGTCTACCCAGCCAGTCATGTCATCATTTCATAACACTCTGTTTCTGAAATTCTCCACTGTGGGTCCTTCCCACCGGCTGCAGTTCTCCACAAACTGCTCTATAGTGGATCTTTTCCACAGGGTACAGTCCTTCAGGAATGGACTGCTCCAGCATGGGTCCACCCCCACAGGCCACATGTCCTGCCAGAAAACCTGCTCCTGCATCGGCTTCTCTCCGTGGGCAGCAGTTCCTGCCAGGACCCTGCTCCACCGTGATCCTTCTTGGGCTGCAGCTCTCACTATCCTAAGGGATAAAGGCCAGCCCAGCATGGCTTGTCTTCTGGACCAGACCACCAGATGTCCTGGAGGATGGCTGTTTCCTGTGCTGGTGGGAGTTGTTTAATGTTGTTTAATGCTTCTAACACACCAGTGTCTTGGCTATTGCTCATCCATGTCTGCCCAGTGTCAAGGCCTTCTATGTTTCTCACTCTGCTCCCTTCCAGTGAGTAAGTGGGTGGTGGGAAAGAAGTTGAGAGGGAACACAGCCAGGACAGCTGATCCAAACTGACCAGAGAGATATTCCATACCATATGACCTCATGCTCACGAATAAAAAGGTGGAACAGAGGAAGAAGGATGTGGAGGTTTTGATTGTTGATGGATTCTGCTGCTTGGAGAGTGGCTGGGCATCAGTCTGCTTGTGGGAGGTGGTCAATGATGGTCTTTGTTTCGCTTGGTGAGGCTTTTAAAATGTCTTCTCTTCACCTATTAAACTGTTCTTATCTTGACCTGAAACTTTTCACACTTTATCTCTTACTGTTCTCTGCCCTGTCCCCCTGGGGAAGGGAAGGGAAGAGTGAGAAGCTGCTGGGTTATTGCCCAGAGTCTACTCACCACAGCAGGGAATTTGTTGATGACTGATAATGAGTTTGGTGAACGGCCGCCAAGATGCTCAGAGGCTGAAGCACTTGTCTGGCTGGAGAAACTGAGGGGAAAGGCCTTGTTTAGCCTGGAGAGTGGAAGATCTCAAGAATCTCTTGACAGCCTGTCTGTCCCTGTGTGGAAGTCTTTGTAAAGATGGAGCCAGTCTTGTCACCTCGGTGCTTGGCAGGAGGATCATAGAAAATAGTAAGATGTGGAACCAAGGAAGACTCTGGATAGAGATAAGGAAAGCATTTTTGTCCACGAGGGCATCCAAGCATTGTCCTTGGAAGCTTTCCAGCCACCACTGGATCAAACCTTGAGCAACGTGGTCTGACTCTATAGCTGGCCCCAATGTGAATGCAAGACCCAGATGCCAGGATGCTTGACAAGTATTGCAAAAAGAGTCTCGACAATTACTTTGCTTCCCCTTTTGTTAATTTACAGTAATGTTAGAAGCACCATAACTCAGGATGACCATTGGTACACATACTTTAAAAGCTGGATTGCTGCAGGTCTTGTCCATGGGACCTTGACACAGCTGGGGATTTGGCCAACAGGAACCTGAAGACTTAGAAGAAACAGAACAAGTCCATGTAGCAGAATGGGGAAGGATCTGACTGGCAAAGGAGTGCCCTGAGGAGAAGGGCCTGGGCATCATGATGGCAGATGCCCTAGGAGCCAGTGGGCCTCACATTTCAAGAGGAAGGGGAAGAAACTAAAGAAGGTCCAGACAAGGTCTGTCAAGATGAAACGAGGTGGTCTAAAGTATGAACTGTGAGGAGAGTCTGAGGGATTTATGCATCTCTGGCCTCCTGAAAGGGAGGCACAGGTTGCCATGCTACAAGCCTACAGCTACCTGCAGAGTTGACCTAGCCAAGCTCTCGTCTGCAGTGACAAGTGATCGTAGGAATCATAGGAATCATAGAATCACAGGTTGGAAAAGACCTCTAAGATCATCAAACCCAACCATCCGCCCAACACCACCATGCTTACTAAACCGTATCCCAAAGTGCCTTATCTACAGGTTTTTTGAACACCTCAAAAAACAACATGTAGTTATGACACTTTGGGATATGCTTTAGGAAGATATGACAGAAGCAACAACCATAAAGTGTCTCTTGGGAGCTTTAGGCTGAGCTTTAAGCAAAATCAAATGGACTAGGAGGAGCATTGCTGTGATCTCTACCTTTGGTGCTCTTCACCTTTCAGCTCCACAATGTCACAGCCAGACTGGAGGCAGCCCTAGAGATCCCAAACAGTCTCTTCCCCACCAAACCTTGCATGAGCCTGTGCCTTCCTACACATTGTGCAAGAAGAGATGAAGGTGGTGATGCGAGCCTCTACATTATAAGACAACTCAGGGTGGAATGGAGTTCTGAAGGTCTCAACTCCAGCGTCCATCTCAAAGAGAGGCCAGCTCTGAGGTCAGACCTGCTTGGACAATAAATGTCTTCACCCACAGAAAGAGCTTACACATGAACCAGGCATCGAAGCCTCTGTTACACAAATGGAGACGATGCATTTGATCAGCTCCCTGAACACAGCTATTGTTATTCCAGGCCTCCTGAGATTCCTGAGAACATTCACCTTCTACAAGCTTCCTGGGATGTCTTCCCACCATGGGGTGCTTTAGGCTGTAAACAAAATTGAAAGCAAGGCTCTGACTTGGGTACTCTCAACTTCTGTGCTAAAAGACAGCTAGGTGGAAGGAGCAAAACTGGAAGCCTCTGAGAAATGAGCTGAAGATAAGAGTTTGGAACTAGCACAGCCTTTAGATCACTCCACATGTGATGGCTCTGTTCTCAATTTTCAGTCACTGGCACTCAGAAACCTCACCTGTTCCTGGTGGATGACAGGTTGACCATGAGCCAGTCATCATGCCCTGGTTGCCAAGAAGGCCAATGGGATCCTGGGGGGCATCAAGAAGAGTATGGCCAGTAGGTCGAGGGAGGTTCTCCTTCCCCTCTACACTGCCCTAGTGAGGCCCCATCTGCAGTACTCTGTATAGTTCTGGGCTCCCCAGTTCAAGAAAGATGAGGAGCTACTGGAGAGAGTCCAGCTGAGGGCAACGAGGATGATGAGGGGATTGGAGCATCTCTGCTACGAGGAGAGGCTGAGGGAGCTGGGCTTGTTCATTCTGAAGAAGAGAAGGCTGAGAGGGGACCTAAATATATATATTATAAATATCTCAAGGGTGGGTGTCAGGAGGATGGGGACAAACTCTTATCTGTGGTGTCCAGGGACAGGACAAGGGGTAATGGGCACAAACGGAAGCATAGGAAGTTCCGTCTGAACGTGAGGAAGAACTTCTTCACTCTGAAGTTAATGGAGTCCTGGAACAGGCTGCCCAGGGAGGTTGTGGAGTCTCCTTCTGTGGAAATATTCAAGACCCTCCTGGACGTGGTCCTGTGCAGCCTGCTGTAGGCAACCCTGATTCGGCAGGAGGGCTGGACTAGATGACCCACAGAGGTCCCTTCCAACCCCTACCGTACTGTGATTCTGTGATTCTGTGATATAATGAATAATGAATAATTGTATTATTGTAGAATTTGATCATTATTAGCAATAGATATTGAATCAATGTGTAATGAAATGTAATTTGATTTAACATGGAAGTATTGAAAGTAATGATTATTTCAACACTTCGAAAAGGGGGAAATGTATCCACGGTGATAGAATCAGTTGACCATAAACATGAACAGTGCTGCTGTGTTCCTAGTACAGCCCAACCCACCTGGACATCAGGTCCGGGAACAGAGGTCTATTCTCCAGGTAACAACTAACGCTAACCATAGTGGGTAATGCTGTTTTTGTCAAGAGAAATGATGGAGTGTGGTTCTGTGAAACGGACTGAAGAGACTGACCAGGTTTGCCAAGATTGAGAGCCTAGTGGGCAAAAGGTGATTCCGGCAGGGGGAGACCACGACCACCAACTCACTGACCCCCTACTCAAGTAATACCACCTACCCAAAAACAAATAATAGAAGAGGGTGACTGAGTCTGCGCAACAATCTACGTAAGAAGCGAGAAAGTCTACATCAGTCGGCAAAGAGAATAATATTGAATATGCATGAATAAAATAAATATGTATATTTTTAATCTATATAAACTGCATGGAAAAGTTATGAGGTATGCACGTCTGGAGGAATTATCCCTCGTGCATCCAGCGCTGCAATAAAGAATGCCTGCCTTTTAACACTACAGTGGTGTTACGAGGTGTTATTCCTGGATTTTCGGTGACAAGAGGAGGAAGATCATTAAGTATTGACATAAACAGCATAAGAAAAGTCATGTAAACTGAAACTTAACGGACATGGAAGCTTTCAACCTCAACCATTCTTCAAAATAGTTTTTCAATTTTTCTTCTAGTATGTACAGCTTTTGAGTCTATTAAAAATAACAGATAAAGAATCTTTTGACTCACTTGTACAATATCAAATGTATTCTGAACATGTGAGGCCTCATGTCCACAGCAAGCAGTTTTGTATTATCTGCCTATACCTCTGAAAAGAACAATTATTTCAGAATTTCAAGTGTAACTAATATTCTTGGTAAGAGTCTTTACTTGCACAGACCATAAATATTGTTTGTTTACTGTTAAATGAATGGAAGGCAAAAGAGTGTAAGAAGTAAAAAAAGCAAAAAAAATATTGCAGAGAGAGCAGGAGAAAGATTCTCTTGCAGAATCTATGCAAATTCTTAACAGAGACTATGCTAAGAATATCAGACCTAAAAATATTGCTTGATAAAAAAGATGAATTCTGAATATACAGAAGAGCATGTTTTAACACATTCAAAGTCAGATTGGACAGGGCTCTGAGCAACCTGATCTAGTTGAATATGTCCCTGCTCAAAGTAGGGGGGTGGACTAGATGACTTAAAGGTCCCTTTCAACCCAAGATATTCTGCAATTCTGTATTCTTCCTGGATTTTCCTGGTGATTATTACAGTCTTCTTTGCTGCCTCATGGTGAGCTTTCTCATGCATAGCAGGGCCTTTATGGTTATCTCTTATGAAACTGCTGTCTTTTTATGTACGCATCTGCAGAAAGAGTCACAGAAAAGCACCACATGGATCAAAACAGATGCCGAGTGATGTGTCCTTAAGAACCAGGTGAGCTCCCCCATGCCTGTGGCTTCCTGGTAAGGAGTGTGTCCTGAGGAGGGGATCCAGCCTCTGCTGCTCTCTGGGGAGGGAAATTAGCAGTGTCCATGCTGCCTCGGAATACACATGGTGACTTTTTCAAGATCATCCTTCATCTGAAGGGCTTCAGACATGTACTTGTGGATTAGGTGTTGCAAATACTGATTCCACTGACATTGCCCAGAGGGGCTACCACAGATGCAGACTGCTCCCCTGCAGATATTTATACTTAGGCAGATTAGTTCTCTGGTTGTTGTTGTTGCAGATATTGATGCTTTTAGGGAAATCACACAAACACTTGAAGAACAGTGGAGGATTACCACCTTAGTGGTCCTTCATTGAACCTGTTCCTCTTTGCCATTGTCTCACTGTCATTGTTCAGGGTGTGGTGTGAAAGGTGCTGAGCAGAGGGTGACAATCACTATTTTTGCTTGGGCTCCTGCTCATACAGGATGCTGTTGGCTGCCTTTGCTGCTGGGTCGTGGTTTGCCTAATGAAGTCAAGGACCACCAGCACCATTTCCACAGAGCTGCTGCCCAGCCACACAGCTCCTTGCTTCTGTCTCTGCAGCCTGTAATTCCCCTGATCAGTCCTTGGGTCTCTACAAGGTGTATGAAAGAGGTGCTTTCTGCTTTCTCCAGTCACAATGAAATTCCATCGTGTATCAGAGTAGCCCTGCTATGACATCAGCCTGGTCTCTCAACATCCTTGGACTCATCCCCTCTGGTCCAGTGGGTTATAAAGGGTTGACCTTATCTAAGTAACCCCTGACTTGATCTCCATCCACTGCTGTGTTTCACCTAGGGTTCTTCCTCTTAGACACCCAGAACAGGGAGACCTTGCAGGTGGATTCTGAGGCAAAGAGGACACAGATAATTTCAGACCTATTCACCTCTGCTCTTCCTGAATTCTACAGTGGCCACACACTGTCTTTGTTTCTTTTTTAATTGTTCTAAAGGAGTAACAATTCATTGCTGTGGCCTTTAACTCCCTTGCAAATGTCAACTCTAACGGAGCTCTGGCTTTTCTAAAACCCATAGCATTTCTGAATTCCTCCTTTGTTTCCATCCTTGCATTCATCTCTTGTATGCTCCCTTTTATTCATGGAGCTTCTCCCTGAGTTTCTTATTTGCCCAAGCTTCTCTCCTGATAGTTCTGCTTCTTGTCCTGACTATTGACATGCACGTCTCCTGCCTGGAAGACACTGTCCTTGAAGACCAGCTGTGCTGAGCTCTGTTGCCCTTGTGTGCTGCTCACATGGGCTTACTCACTAAAAGTCACAAGAGTAGGCCAAAATCAGCTTCTTTGAGGCACAGCATCTGCATTTTTCTGCTCTCCTCCTTGGGAGATCAGAGTCCACTATTTCACAGTTATGACAGCGACAGTTGACACAGGTTTTTACATCCTTGAACCAGCTTTTCATTCTTTTTGACTAACAGATGCATATGAGCATCACCACTCTTGAACAATCTGACAGCTGAGATACAAAGATTGATGTCCCAAGCTGTGTCTTCACCCAGGCTCTCCAGAAACCTCCAGGACTAATTGCATGCTATGGTGGTCCCCTTCCAGGGAATGCCAAGGTAACTGAGGTCAGCAAAGGGACATTAATTCATTCTTTGCCTCCCACCAGGACGTCACCCTTACCAGTCTCTCCCCTGACTCTGACTGATAAAGACTCACTCAGCTTGTTCATCCCATAGAGGAGCTCCACACACCTAAGCAGCTCCTTCTCACTCAGGACACCAACCTCCTGAGCTTTCTGGCCTATTTCTCCTTCTCATCCTGTATCCACCCATCACAGCACCCCAATTATGTCAGCTGTCTCAACATGCCTCAGTTGTTCTTCCCTCCAAGTGGGATGAAAAGATGCCCTGGGGGTCTCCAGCTTCTCCTCCCTGTGCCTCAGGCTGAGGCCATTGGAGCATGTCTGGGCTGCAGCACCTCAGCTGTGGCCCATCTGTGCTGAGAGCAGACTGGCAAAAAGAAACCTGCTACCAAGTGCCCAAGACCTTGTGTGTGCAAAGTCTTTCCTTCACAGCAGAGACATGCTGGAGTGGATAACAGGTGGCAAAGTAAAGGAGAAGCGAGATGCCCACAAGTAGAGCAAACCTTGCTTTTGACAATGCCAGGAAAGGAGTTTGATGTCGGCTCTGTCTCTGCAGCCCTGAGGGCTTGTGGTGGAGGTGAAGCTGATCTCAGGAAGGAAGAGATGATGTCGAAAATGTCATTGGGTGTGGATGTCACTGTGAAAATTATGGGCCTGATCCATGATTGTGACATCAAAGGGATGGTTAAATACTGGAGGAGAAAACAACGAGCAGAGTTTGAGAGGGAATGCCCTCAAGTGAAGACCCTGCTGTGATGTGCTTGTTGTTCACTCTCTGCTGTTCATCCACTGGATAGAGAAGGGACAGAACTTGTCTCACTGCAGTGGTGGGATTCCATCACTGCCCAAAGGCACCAAATCTGTGTGAGATGCCCTGGGTGGTACCTGTCAACACAGCGAGTCTGAGTGGGGATGGGGTTCCCGCATAGGACCTGTGCTGTGCATGTCAGGTTCATGCTGTTTTCCTGGAGAGCCCTAGCACCTTCAGTAGTCATAGATGTCTGTAAATGTAAAATACATGAGGATTCAGCTGCCCTGAATGAGGTTAGGCAATGAGGGGATGCACATGAGACAAATCGCATCATACTATTAAGGCTATGCGGACAATACAGCTGATGGAGAATAGGAAGAAAGAGACCTGCCTCTCCCTGTGCTGCAGGACTCCATATGGTCAAGCTGATTACATCGATCAACAGCCCTGGACATATATAAATATTTGCAGGTTCAGTTCTCTTGAATGTGGGCACTTCCTGTCATTGAAGTTGACCGAAGGCATTTCCCACCAGCCTCCAGGAAGGTGCCCTCAGACACTGCTGTGTCTCTATGAACTGCTCCAATAGAGCTTGCAGTTGCCCGCAAGCATCTTCGTCACCTTCGAAATCAATCCTGTCACCAGGTATCTGTGTCTAAAGTTCTTCCTCCTGCCCTCCATGTTTATTAATAATGAAGGGAGCTGAGACAAGGAGCTCCCATGCAGAAGCCTTTTTGGTGCCCATCTGAACTGAGGCAAGAGGAATCCCGCCTCCTGTGGGTTTGTGGTGTGCATGAGAGTGAGCTGAGTCCTCTTCTAGCTCCAGGACTTCAGATCAAGGATGAGATGCCTCAGATGAATAGGCTGAAACCCTTCCCTCAGCAGGGGTAAAGGAGATCTCTCCCTGTCACTCTCTGGTTGTCTTGTCTAATGATGGATCAAGGAAAGATGACTTTTGTTTCTTACTCTTTTTCCAATAAAGTTATGACACTGTAGAACAGAAGTGTTTCTCCCTAACAGAGGGAGGGAACATGAGTGATGACTTCATCCTGTTTCACAGCAGGTTCCCTGGGGGGAGCCCGGAGAGGGCAGAACCAGAGACACATTGGGCGGTCTTGTGCTGTTGATCTGAGCTGGGCTCCTGGGATGGAGGGAGCTCATGGCAACAGGGAAACACTTCAAAGAGACAGCTCTGCCCAGAAGCAGCTCCTCTGCAAAGCACAGCAGGGCTGCTGGCACTGCCTGCAGGCACAGAGGGGAGAGGAGTGAGGCAGAGAGGTTAAAGGCAGTCTGGGGTGTGAGGATGCTGAGAGCTCACTGAGAGAAAGATTTTTTCAGTCATTGGCACGGTAAGTCTCCACATGAAGGGCAACATATCTGCACTTTATGAAAAGATCTACTAAAGCTGTCACACCCCCCAGCCTACGGGATGGACCTTGAGGAATATCACAGTTTCTCTCTTGCTGTAGGTGAGAATGTGCTGCAAAGAAGGACTTGCCTGCTGCACCACGACAGGTAGAGGGCAAGTCAGTTCCCTTCTCGCAAGGACGGCTGCAGGGCTATGAAGGTGGATGTGCAGCCCGGGCTGCCCGAAATTGTCCTGCAGAACAGGGTCTCTGCACAAACATGAGGCTTTGTGCTGGGGCAGGGACTCTGCTGCCTGCCAGGGTCAGCACTCAGCCTGCCCAAGGAGCTCCCCAGGTTACTGCGAGGAGAAGCTGTGTGAGGAACAGAAAATCCCAGTAAGGCAGGGCAGGTTCCTTCTGCTATCAAGAAACAGCTACATGGGGTCAGGGAATCTCACAGATCCAGATCTCCCCAGGATATTTTCCTGTTGATATGTGAAGGGGAAGGTCAAAGAAGGGGTGACTATCAAGCTCTCAAGTTACTTGCCCTGTTCCCTCTGAGGATCTCAGGGACTGAGAGCACAACGACCTGTCAATGTGTGCAACTGGGTGAGGGTAGCAGTGTCCTGAGTGCCTGGCTGCCTCTGCCTCTTTCATCTCGAACCTCAATGTATTTCTCCTTCCTGCTCCACTTGTCTGTGTTACTGAAGTAGTACCCATGTTCGCTCCATCAGGCTCTCTGGGGATGGGAGTTTCAGCTGCAGAGTCAGACACTGATTGTGTGGGTCCTCCCAGGTAGGCGTGTCCATGGGAATGAGGTGCGCCAGTCTTCTCTAAACTGTGGTACATAGGACAGTGAAGTCTGTGGGCCCAGAGAACAAGCTAGATTTCCCATAGTCAGAATCCATCACTAGGACACATGGCTATCTTCCTGAGGTGTTCTTCAAAGCTATGAGCAGGGCTCAAGAATGCATATCTTTCTAATAACACAATTGTGTTATCTGAAAAGCCCCATGAAGCAGCGCAGAGATGCTACGCCCAACTGAGGAAATGCTCTTGGGTTGGTGAAATGAGCCGCATGTGTCCTTGACTAGAAGTGGGGTGCTGAGACCTTGAGTAAGGGTGAGATGTTTAGTAGTCTGCTGTGTATCCTGCTGCTCTTCAGCTGTGTCTGGTGGCTTTTCAGGATAACATGGGAGTGCGATCACTCTCAATCTCAGAATAGTGTAAGCCCAGAGCAGCTGGGCAGCCCTGTTCTCCCTGAGTGCAACAGAAATGCTGAGGGTTTCTGACATCCCAGAACACTGCCCAGGTGCGTTGGGGGCAGCTCTGAAATTCCCAAAGGACTCAGCCTGACTTTGCCTTCCTCATTTCTTAGCACTGGGAGTGCAGGTGTTGAAAAGCCCTTTTGAGTCAGGAGCAGTTTCAAAGGCCAAAGTCGAACACCAGGATGTCCCCTTACCCCCACCATGCCCACGAACCCCAGTGTTGCACAGCATGGCTGAATCCTTGGCAGCCAGTGCACAAAGGTCCTTTTCCTCATGGCACATTCAGCCAGCACCAACCAGAGCTATGGCCACTGAGCTTAAAGAAAGTATCCTAAAGAAAGAAAGGGGGGTGGGGGGGGCGTAGCAGGGGGAAAGTCTGCAAGAAAAGGCTCAGAGACGTATCCCCTAAATTCCCACTGTTTTTTCCTCCTTGGACAGGAATATTTTCCCAGAGAGAGCAAATGCCTAATGGCAGCTCCATCACCAAGTTCGTCCTCCTGGAATTTGCAGACAAGAGGGAGCTGCAGCTCTTGCACTTCTGGTTCTTCCTGGCCATCTACCTGGCTACCCTCCTCAGCAATGGCCTCATCATCACTGTCATAGCCTGTGACCACCGCCTCCACACTCCCATGTATTTCTTCCTCCTCAACCTCTCCCTCCTCGACCTGGGCTCCATCTCCACTACTGTCCTCAAATCTATGACCAATTCCCTGTGGAACACCAGGGCCATTTCCTTCACTGGATGTGCTGCCCAGCTCTTTCTGTCTATCTTCTTTGTTGGAGCAGAGCATTGTCTTCTTACTGTTATGGCCTATGACCGCTACGTTGCCATCTGCAAACCCCTGCACTACGAGACCCTCCTGGGCAGCAGAGCTTGTGTCCACATGGCAGCAGCTGCCTGGGGCAGTGGCTTTCTCAATGCTCTCCTGCACACTGCCAATACATTTTCCATACCCCTCTGCAAGGGCAATGCTCTGGACCAGTTCTTCTGTGAAATCCCACAGATCCTCAAGCTCTCCTGCTCACACTCCTACCTCAGGGAAGGCGGGCTGCTTGTGGTCAGTGTTTCTTTAGTTTTTGGGTGTTTTGTTCTCATTGTGCTGTCCTATGTGCAGATCTTCAGGGCCGTGCTGAGGATCCCCTCTGAGCAGGGACGGCACAAAGTCTTTTCCACATGTCTCCCTCACCTGGCCGTGGTCTCCCTCTTCATAGGTACTCTATTGTTTGCCTACCTGAAGTCCCCCTCCATATCGTTCCCATTGCTTGATCTAGTGGTGGCTGTTCTATACACAGTGGTACCCCCAGCAGTGAACCCCCTTATCTACAGCATGAGGAACCAGGAGCTCAAGGACGCTGTGCAGAAACTGGTGACTGGATGTTCTTAAGTAACAATACACTTCCCACCTTCTTCTGCATATCGCTCACATTGTAAAGCACTGCAGGACCAGGCTGTCTTTGGTTGTTAGTTTGGTTTGGGTTTTGGGATTTTTTGATTGTGATAATATTCCCTGCAAGGAATCGCCATTTTTCCTCCCACTGCTATGTCAGTATCTGCTTGGCTTCTGTGACCCAGAGACTGTGTAAAAGAGGAGCCATGCTCTCGGTGTGCTTCAAGAATATGAAGACTGCTGCAGCCACTTGTTTGTCTAAGATCCTTCCTTCAAAGCTTTCTCTAGACCTTCAGGGGCACCTCTGGAGGTGGAGGGGAAAAGAGTCCCAGCACAGCAGCAGTGCCAGGGAGCACCAGCTCTTGGTCTTTCCTGAACTGCAGTCTTTCTGCCCTCCTGAAGTCCTGCTGAGCCCTTTTGTGACTGTAATTCCTGAGTGCTCTGGCAGCTCTGCCACAGTGCTGCGGTGTGGCAGGCCTGTGACAGCAGGCAGGGACAAGCACTGGGCACTCCTGTGACAGAGGTGACACACATAACAGCATTTCCATCATGAAATGGGATCTCCTCAAGGCAGGGCCTGAAGGCTTCGGGCTGCTTCTAGTGATGTTCTCAAGAATATTCCCAGGAAAGTGCCCTGGAGAGGAAAACATCTTTGTTGGCAACACAGAAGGTTGGATTGAGTGGACCCTCAGCAAGTTTGCCAACGACACCAAGATGTGTGGTGAGGTCGACATGGTGCAGGGAAGGGATGCCACCCAGAGGGAACTGGACAGGCTTGAGAGGTGAGCCTCTGCAAACAACATGAAGTTCGACAAGGCCAAGTGCAAGGTCCTGTACATGGGTCAGGGCAATCCCAAGCACAACTAAAGGCACGGAGAATGGGTTGAGAGCAGCCCTGAGGAGACAGACTTCAGTTTCTGGATTGATGAGAAGCTTTACATGACGCCCCAATGGGTGCTCGTAGCACAGAAGGCCAACCCTATCCTGGGCTGACTCCTCAGCAGCGTGGGCAGCAGGTCAAGGGAGGGGATTTCGCCCCTCTGCTCCACTCTAGTGAGACCTCCCTTGGAGTTCTGCATTCAGGTCCGGAGTCCTCAACACAGGACAGACCCAGAGCTGTTGGAGTGGGGCCAGAGGAGACCATAGCAATGGTCGGAGGCCTGGAAAGCCTCTGCTGTGAGGAAAGGCTGAGACAGTTCGGGCTGTTCAGTCTGGAGAAGAGAAGGCTGCGGGGAGACCTTAAAGCAGCCTTCCAGTGCCTGAAGGGGCCTGCAAGAAACCTGGAGAGGGACTTTTTACAAAGGCATGCAGTGACAGGACAAGGGCTAATGGCTTTAAACTAAAATAGGGTTGACTGAGATTAAATTTTAGTAAGAAATTCTTTCCTATGATCATGATGAGGCCCTGGCACAGGTAGTCCAGAGAAGATGTGGCTGCCCCCTCCCTGCTGGCAGTGTTCAAGGCCAGGTTGGACGGGGCTTTGAGCAACCTGGTCTAGTGGCACGTGTCCCTGCCCATGGCAGGGAAGTTGGAATGAGATGCTCTTTAAAGTCCATTCCAACCCAAACCACTCACTGATTTTATGACTTTATGAAGCCAGTTTTGCTACAAAACTTGATTGTTTGAAGCATTCAAGGGTTTCCCCTCCATCTGCCCCCCCTTGGCTCTTGCATGCTGAGCACCTCCAGGGCCTGGCTGTACAAGCACTGCAGTCGAATGGCTTTACTGGAACTTTGTGTGTTGCCTGGAGTATGGCACTTGGAGGGACAGGGTTCTGTGCCATTGGGCGCCCATAAAGGATCAAGCTGGGAAGTCAGTCTGCGAGTCAGAACCAGCAAGGTCCACGGCCAGGCCTGGCTATACCCATGGCTGTGGCTGGGCACCAGTATGCCCACAGCATAGCTCAGGTCAGCCTGGCACTGGATTTCACATCCCTGATCCACTTCTGTCTGTTTGCAAATACCACATCCAGGAGAGCGTCGCCTGTGTTGACACATCTGCAAGCTGTGCTAAGAAGCTGGCCCCAAGAACCGGCAGAAACTTCTGGGGCTGATGGCACCCTGCACTTTCCCCTTCCCATGAGGTCGGGGCAATTAAAGTCCCCAAGGGTGATGTGGGGTCAATCATCTGGAATTGGTAAAATAAGCCTTTCTCCTCTTCCTTATGTGATTCCAGGTATTTGTCTCCTAACATGATGTCTCCTTAACTGGCCTATCCGCTGACCCTCACCCAAAAGATCTCAGTCTGCTGCCCAACCCTTAGAGGATCTCTGTTCATGCAGGCAGCTCCTACATTGAGGGCATCCTGACATCTTCCCCACTGTGTCCTTCGAGTCTGTATCCATCCGTTACAGCACCTCAAGCTTTCTGACTTGCTGTGCTGGTTTTGGCCAGGATAGAGTCAGTTCTTCTTCACAGCAGCTAGTAAAGGGCTGTGTTTTGGATTTGTGTTGAAAACCATGTTGACAATAGCAGGATGTTGCAGTTACTGCTGAGCAATGCTTACACAGGGATAAGGCCTCCTCTGTTTCTCACACCACCTCTCCAGCGAGTAGGCGGGAAGTGCACACAAAGTTGGCAGGGGACATCTGACCCCAACTGACCAAGGCAATATTCCATACCAGATGTCATCATGCTCAGCATATAAACCTAGGGTAAGAAGAAGGAAGGTGGAGGACATTCAGAGTTCTGGCTTTTGTCTTCCCACGTAACCTTTACATGTGATGGAGTTGTGCTTACCTGGAGATGGCTGAACACCTGCCTATGGGAAGTAGTGAAGGAAATCCTTGTTTCGTTTTAGTTGCGCTTGTGTCTTTTCCTTTACCTATTAAAATGTCTTGATCTCAACCCATGAGTTTTCTCACTTTTACCCTTCTGATTCTCTCCCCTGTCCCTTCAGGGGAGAATGAGCGAGCGGCTGCTCGGGGCTGAGTTGCCATCTGGGCTTAAACCACCACATTGTCCCACACACCTCAGCAGGTACTGCATCAATGTTGGAGCTCTGTGACAGCACACAGGGCTTCAGCTTCTCCTGTCTCTGCCCCAGGCTGAGGGCACTGATACATTTTTGAGGTGTTGCACCTCAGCTGTGGTGCAAGCGCTAAGCTCAAGCCTGCCACTGATCTTGAACCCAAGACCCTGTGCAAGTAGAGGCTTCCATTCACACCAGAGACATGGAGTGGACAGCAGCTGGCAACACAAGCACAAAATGAGGTGCCCACAAGGTGAGAAAATCACATGCTTCCCAAGGCAAGAGAGAAACTGGGCCGGCCTTTGCAGTCCTGACAGGAGAGGGCTTTGCTGCCCATGGTGTCTCTGCAGTCCATGCGCGTCTGTGGAGGAGGTCAAGCTGATCTCCAGGCAGGACAAGGTGCTGCTGAGAAAGTGCATGACTATGGACATGGTGTGGTTCAGGTAGACTGTGAAAATCATTCCCCTTGTTAACTATTTTACTGTACCATGACTGGGTTACACTAGGTGTTGCTTTGTTCTCAACTCAGAGCTGGGTCATCACCTCAGTGAGTGGCAAAGCTCAACTCATTAGACCAGTTTATATACATTTATTAAACCGATTACACCAAGTCTAGAATCTTCATAAGTTTCTAAGCAACCATTCTGTTTCTTTAAGTACATCTTTTCTTAAGTTCTCTCTATTCTTCTGTCTTTGTGGAATTCTCCCTCGCTGGTTGCAGGTCCTGCTCGGTTTCAGGGTCGTCTCGGGGTTGTCATCTGTCCTTCATCTTCTTCTGTGAATTCTGTTTGGTACAATCCTGAGAAAGACTTCGAGAGACTTCAAGATGTTCTGTTAAACTTAGTCCTATTTCTAAAACGTAACCTATTGACCTATGACATTCATCTTGCTACACCTTATTCTTCTCTTATGCTAGGTCAGTTGGTTATTAACCCAACCATGATAAGGCCTATACAGGGGACAACTGAGTGGAGCATTCCATGGTCGTATGGTTTCCTAAACACACATGTATTCACACAAATGAATCTATGGTCTATTTTTATGATTTTATTCTATTCTATAGTCATAATCAGTCTCCTCTACAATCACTGAATCACAGAATCACAGAATGGTAGGAGTTGGAAGGGACGTCTGTGGGTCACTCAGTCCAACTCCCCGCTGAAGCAGGGTCGCCTACAGATGGCTGCACAGGACCACGTCCAGGCGGGGCTGGAATATCTCCAGAGAAGGAGACTCCACAACCTCCCTGGGCAGCCTGTTCCTGGGCTCTGTCCCCCTCAGAGGGAAAAAGTTATTCCTGGAACTTCCTGTGCTTCAGTTTGTGCCCACTGCCCCTTGTCCTGTCACTGGGCACCACTGGAAAGAGTCTGGCCCCATCCTCCTGACACCCACCCTGCAGATATTTAGAAGCGTATATTAGGTCCCCTCTCAGGCTTCTCTTCTTCAGGCTGAACAAGCCCAGCTCCCTCAGTATCTCCTCATAGGAGAGATGCTCCAGTCCCCTCCTCATCCTCGTAGCCTTCCTCTGGACTCTCTCCAGTGATCAATCTCTAATACCCATGTTCCTTGATTGTATCATCAGGAGGGTGAATAAAGGATGAGAGTAAGAAGGATCAGCAGCATTTCAAAGTGTTGGCACACAAGTGGAGACCTTGCTGTGATCTTCCTCAGATTTATGCACCACCTGCATCTGCTGGAAAGACGTTGGACAGACCTTGTCTCACTGCAGGGCTGGCAGTCTGACCCTTGCTCACACGCCCCAAATCTCCCTGAGATGCCCTGGGGTGTCTTTTATGGACCAGCTCTCAGGGGGAGTAGCTGTCCTGCAGGTCCTGCACTGTCCAGCCAGCTGTACACTCCAGTGGTGCTGGGCAGCTTTGGCATCTGAGGGAGCACTACAGGCCTGGAGTTGGCCATGAAGTTGGGCAGCTGCCCTGGAATAGGTTAGGCAGTGTAGGGATGTCCATGGGAAACCTTCGGTTCCACTTAGCGGAGATGCAGGAAATACAGCTGATGGAGAAGAGATTGACAGACGGAGCTCCCCCCGTGGCACATGGCTCAGTTTCATCAGATGAACACCTCCATCAACTGCCCTAAGCCTACTTCGTAGGTACAGGTTGAGTTGTCCTAAATATGATCACCTTCTATCATTTCAGTTGGCCAAAGGGACTCCCCACCAGCCTCCACGACAAGGCCCCAGATGCTGCCCCTCCCCTGCCAGGGCTGCCCAGCCCAGGCCTGTTTCTCTCTGGCCTTTGGGGACTGCAGCTTTTGTTCTTGTTGTGGAACCATCATTCATCATTGTGTTGCCATCTGCCATCCACTGCAGCATGCCTCTGCTGTGGAGCAAAGCCTTTCACACAAGGGGTCACATCTTTGGGTACCAGGTTTCCACGTGAAAATCTACCCTGTCCCTAGTGCCAAAACTGAAGAGCTGTAGCCCAAATGGACAACAAAGCCCACGGCCCAAGGTGCATGAAGAGCCATTGCAGAGCTGTGACATCAGTGGAACAAGAGCTGAGGTGGGGCAGGACAGCTCCCATGGCTCTTGTGGTGGATGGAGATACAACATTCTTGGAGTGACCAACAGGAAAAATGAGGAGCGGGGAATGCCCTGGGGGATTCCCAGGCAGTTCAGACATATGCAGGTCCTCTGTGAATCCCAGAGTACACAGTCCTTTTGACTCTGCTAAGCTGTGTGCTAGCTTTGTGAAATTATCACCTAGCACCCACATCTGTGCATACCTGCAACAAAGAAAATATTTGTGCTCTGAGTTTATCTTGGCTTACTGCACACCGGGTAAACAATCACACTTTTGGGACAACAATTTGAGGTCTAACATCTACAGTCTTCTGTTCTCGTTCCCTGTGGGAAGTGGCACCCCACTTTTCATGGTCACGAGAGCCAAGGCTGACTCTGGATTTCACATCCATGATCAGCTCTCCCTTCTGTGTGAGTAGTAGATGCGTATGACCATCACCATTTTTGATCAGTGTGGCAGCTGAGCTACAAAGATTAGTCTCCCAAACTTTGTTTTGACCAAGATCCTCCAGATACCTCCAGCACTGATTGCACGCTGTTGTGGTCACCTTCCAGGGAATGCCAAGGTGATTAAAGTCAGCAAAGGGACATTAATTCATTCTTTATCTCCCACCAGAGCATCACTCTTACCAGACTCTGCTCTGAACCTGACCCATAAGGGCTTACCCAAATTGTTCATCCCATAGAGGAGCTCCACACATCTAAGAAGCTCCTTCACACTGAGGACACCTCTCTTTCTGTCCTCTCACTCCTTCTTCTCTGTATTCACCCATCACAGCACACCAATCATGTCAGCTGTCCCAAATTTCCTCAGCTGTTCTTCCCTCCAAGTGGGATGAAGAGATAGCTTGGGGGGGTCCAGCTCGTCCTCTCTGTGTCTGAGGTCGAGGCCATTGGTGCATGGCTGGGCTGCAGCACCTCAGCTGTGGCCCATCTGGGCTGAGAGCAGACTTGCAGAAAGAAACCTGCTACCAAGTGCCCAAGGCCTTGTGTGTGCAAAGGCTTTGCTTCAGAGCAGAGACATGCTGGAGGGGATGGCAGGTGGCAATGTAAAGGAGAAATGAGGTGCCCACCAAGAGAGCAAACCCTGCTTTTTGCAAGGCCAGGAGAGGGGTATGCTGTCTGCTGTGTCTCTGCAGCCCTGAGGGCCTGTGTTGGAGGTGAAGCTGACCTTAGGAAGGAAGGCTCTAATGGAGCTTGCAGTTACCAGCAGGCATCTTGGTCACCTCTGCAATCAAACATGTCACCAGGTGTCTGTGTCTGCACATCTTCCTCCTGCCCTCTACCTCCATGAATTAGCAGGGAGCTGAGACAAGGAGCTGCCATGCAGGCTGGTGCCCATCTGAATGACACAAGAGAAATCCCACCTCCTGTGGGTTTTGTGGTGAGCATGAGAGAGACCTGAGTCCTCTTCTAGGACTTCAAACCAAGGATGAGATGCCTTGAATGACCAGGCTGAATCCCTTCCTTCGGCAGGGGTAAAGGAGATCACTCCTTGTCACATTCTGGTTTTCCTTTGTGACGATGAGACAAGGAAAGAAGATTTTTGTTTCTAACCCTTTCTCTGAGAGTAGAAATGCCACTGTCGAAACCAAGTGTCTCTCCCCAGCTGAGGGAGGCAACATCAGTGATGCTTCAGCTTGTTTCACAGCAAGTTGTCCTGGAGACCAAAAGACATCTCAAGGGAGAACAGAGACGGTAGAGAAAGTAGTGCCTTGGGCTGGTCCTCTGCTGCTGAGCTGGGCTGGGCTCCTGGGATGGAGGGAGCTCATGGCAGCAGGCAGAGCTGCAGAGAGACAGCTCTGTCCAGGAGCAGCTCCTGTGCAAAGCACAGCAGGGCTGAGGGCACTGCCTGCAGGCAGTGAGGAGAGAGGAGTGAGGCAGAGAGAGGTTAAAGACAGCGTGGGGTGAGAGGATGCCGAGAGCTCAGAGGGGGAGAGAAATCTTTTCAGCCTTTCACACAGTAAGTCTCTGCATGAAGGACAATGTGTCTGCACTTTGTGGAAAGATCTCCTCAAGCTGGCACAACTCCCCGCCTATGGGATCCACCATGAGGAATATCACAGTTTCTCTGTTGTAGGAGGTGAGGATGTGCTGCAAAGCAGGGACTGCCTGCTGCACCCTCAGAGGGACAGGCCATGACAGCTGCCTTCTCCCAGGGACGACTGCAGGGTTGGGAAGGTGGATGTGCAGCCCGGGCTGCCCCAAGCTGTCCTTCAGAGCAGGGTCTGTGCACCCCAGGGGTTGTGTGCTGGGGCAGAGACTCTGCTGCCTGCCAGGGCCAGCACTCAGCCTGCCCAGGTAGCTCCTTGCAGAGTTGTGAGGAGAAACTATGGGTGGAAGGAGAAACCCCCAGGGAGGCAGGGCAGGGTCCTTCTGTGGTTGAGAAATCACCGCATGGGTCAGGGCTGCTCACAGATCCAGATCAGCCCAGGATATTTACCAGGGGATATGTGAAGTCAAAGGAGGGATGACTATGACAATCTCAAGCCACATGCCTGGTTCCCTCTGAGGAGCACAGGGGCAGAGAGCAATGACCTGGCAATGTTGGTGTCTGGAAAGTGCACAGCTAGGTGAAGGTAGCAGTGTCCTGAGTGCCCAGCTGCCTCTGCCTCTTTCATCTAGAGCCTCACTGTGTTTCTCCTTCTTGCTCTACTTGTCTGTGTTACTGAAGCTGTTCCCTTGCTCTCTCAGTCAGGCTCTCTGGGGATGGGAGTTTCAGCTGCAGAGTCAAGCTCTGATCTTGTGGGTCCTCCCGTGCAGGCGAATGAGGTGTGTCAGCTGTGTCTAAGCTGTGGGGCTGTGGGCAGTGAAGTCTGTGAGCCCAGAGAACAAGTAATTTTTCCCATAATCTGAATCCACCATTAGGACACATGGCTATCTTCTTGATGTGTCGTTTCAAGATCTGAGCTGTCTTCAAGAATGCAAATCTTTCTCGTAACACAACTGCGTTATCTGAAAGCCCCAAAGGAGAGGTGCAGAGATGCTATGCCTGACCGAGGAAATGTTCTTGGGTTGGTGAACTGAGCTGCAGGTGTCCTTGACTAGAAGTGATGTCCTGAGATGTCAGGAAAGGGTGACATGTTAGGTGGTCTGCTGTGAATCCCTCTGCTCTCAGCTGTCTGGTGGCTTTTCAGGATAACGTGGGAGTGCGATCGCTCTCCATCTCAGAACAGTGCAAGCCCAGGGCAGCTGGGCAGCCCTGTTCTCCCTGAGTGCAGCTGAAATGCTGAGAGTTTCTGACATCCGAGAACATTCCCAAGGTGAGATGAGGGGAGCTGTTAAAAAATCACAAACTTTTCAAACTTCCTTCTACTATCTCAGTTCCTTAGGGCAGGGAGTGCAGGTGCTGGCCAGCCCTTTTGAGTAAGGAGCAGTTTCATCTGACAAACACCCAGACAGGTCCCTTCCTCCACCACACCCATGAACCCCCATCTGTAGAGCAAGGCTGACTCCTTAACAGCCCGTGGGAAGAGGTCCTTCTCCTCACAGCACAGTCAGGGAGCAGCAACCAGAGATTCAGTCACAGAGCTGAAGTAAATTCTCACAGAAAGAGAAAAGAAGGTGTGTGTGTAGCAGGGGGAGGGTCTAATAGTAATGACTCACAGAAGAATCACCTGAACTGTCACTGCCTTTTACTCCTTGGACTGTGTTTCTATTTCCAGAGGGACAAAATGTCCAATGGCAGCACTGTCACTGATCTCATGCTCCTGGCATTCGCAGACACGTCGGAGATGCAGTTCTTGCACTTCTGGCTCTTCCTGGCCATCTACCTGGCTGCCCTCCTCAGCAATGGCCTCATCATCACTGTCATAGCCTGCGACCAACACCTCCACACCCCGATGTACTACTTCCTCCTCAACCTCTCTGTTCTTGACCTGGCCTCCATCTCTACCACTGTGCCCAAATCCATGGCCAATTCCATCTGGGACAACAGGGCCATTTCCTACTTGGGATGTGCTGCCCAGCTTTTTCTGTTTTCCTTCTTGCTCACAGCAGAGTGTTGTCTTCTGACCATCATGGCCTATGACCGTTACGTTGCCATCTGCAGACCCTTGCACTACTGGACCCTCCTGGGCAGCAGAGCTTGTGTCCACATGGCAGCAGCTGCCTGGGGCAGTGCTTTGCTCAATTCTCTCCTGCACACTGTCAATACATTTTCCATACCCCTCTGCAAGGGCAATGCTGTGGACCAGTTCTTCTGTGAAATCCCACAGATCCTCAAGCTCTCCTGCTCACACTCCTACCTCAGGGAAGTTGGGCTTCTTGGGGTTAGTGCTTCTATAGCTTTTGGGTGTTTTGTTTTCATTGTGCTGTCCTATGTGCAGATCTTCAGGGCCGTGCTGAGGATCCCCTCTGAGCAGGGACGGCACAAAGCCTTTTCCATGTGCCTCCCTCACCTGGTCGTGGTCTCTCTGTTTAACAGCACTGCAGTGTTTGCCTATCTGAAGCCTCCTTCCATCTCCTCGCCATCCCTGAACCTGGTATTGTCATTCCTCTACTCAGTGGTTCCTCCGGCAGTGAACCCCCTCATCTACAGCATGAGGAACCAGGAGCTCAAAGATGCCCTGAAGAAGCTCATTCAATCAGGATTCTTTCAGAAGCAATAAGCTCCCCATGTCTCTTCACAAGTGATTTCCAATGTATCTAGGAGACCTCCTGTTCTTTGGGCATTTTATCTGTAACAATTCTATTTCTCCAGGAATGTCTGCATCCTCCCCACTTCTCCTGAGGCATGAATGAAGTCTGATGACCCAAGGGTCTTTACACATTGGTGTGGCATGTAAGTACAGGTGGCCTCCCTGTTGAAACCTTTCTAATAAAAGGGGATTTTGTCAATGCCAGTGTCTGGAGTTTGGGCTCTTTTCCGAAAGCTGAGATCAGGGAGATGCTACATAATTTTCTGCCCAAGGCCGTGCTACTGTGCAAGGGTTCTCCATGGGATGAGGGGAGGTGGGCATGGGGCGATGTTTGTGGAAATGGCCTGTCCTGTGTCTCCAACGGTGAGTACCCAGTTCCAATGGAAATGGTGAATGACAAGTAGGGAAATCCCTGCACAGTCTCCTCGTGGCTTTCAGGTGCCACAACACACTTGCCCTGCAGAGTAGCATTGCCACTTCATGGTCTGGTGTGGAGCATGGGGAGGGAGAAAGAGAGACCAGACAAGGCCAGCATGGCTGCGGCAGCAGGAGCAGCCTGAGGAGCCCCTTGGCCAGGAGTCTTGTGCTGGGGAGAGGGGCTGGCTCAGAGGGACATGCAATAGTTTTCAATAAGCATCTCTTAGAGACAAGAGGAGGGGACCGTGGGAGACACTGGTCTCTGTCTCCTCATGCTGTGGCTGGCCCTCAGCCCTGGGGCTGATGGGGAAGGCTGAGACCTCTCTCTGCTCCCCAGGAGCTCCGGTGCCCTTCATAGGGTCTGGGGCTGTGGGATGAGTGTTCAGAGTTCTAAAGCAGCCAATGGAGGGCACTTCTGTGGGGACTATTCTCCTACACTGGGATGGTGAGAATGCAGGGGAGGTGGAGAAAGCTGGGGAAGGGCTGGCTTGGGCTGGGCAGGAAAGTGTCTGGGAGAGGAAAACACCCATGTAGAGCTCAGCTGTTTCAGTGTGCAGAGTGAGGACACCTAGGAGGGTGTGCGTGGTGCAGAGCCAGATGACACAGTGAAGGAAGCAAAGCATGAAATGTGCAGAAGAGAGAGGCCTGATCTGTGCCGTGTTCCCTGGGCACCCCATGGAAGCTGTCCCAGCAGATTGTTCCCTGACCATCCCCCACACTCCAGCACTTCCCATCTGTGGATAAAAGGGAGAAAATAACATGGAATAGCTCATGGATCAAGATAGAGACAGAGAGGTCAGTCACCATTTACTGTCACTGGCAAAGAAGAGTTAACCTGGGGAAAGGCAATTTCATTTATTGCCAGTTAAAATAGACTTGGATGGTGACAAATTATGTGTCATGTTTTAACCCCAACAACACTACAAACAATGTCCCATCCCCAGTCTTTTTTCGCCAGCTCAATTTACTCCACCGTTCCCAATGCTTCAACCCACGGTGACTGTGAGAGGTGCAGGCAGGATGGTGAATGGGGGGTTACTGTCAGTGCAGAGCATCTCTGCCACTTTTTCTTCCTCACATTTTTTCCATTCTGAAGCACGGGTCCTCTGCACAGGATCCCACTGGATTTCAGGTCACGGCTATGTGTTGTGCTTTTCTTCCAATCTTACTTTTCTCATTTAAACTCACAAAATTGCAGACACGTTGCGGTTGGAAGGGACTTCTGGAGTTCAACTCCCCAGCTCAGGCAAGGTAAGCTAAAGCAGGTTTCTCAGCACCTTGTCTAGGCGGGTTTGGTGTACCTCCATGGATGGAGGCTCCGCAACCTCTCTGAGTAACCTGTTCCAGTGTTTGATCACCCTCACAGTGATAAAGTTTTTTCTGGACTTCAGATGGAATGTCATGTGTTTTTTTCTGTGTCCATCACCCCTTGTCTTCTCAGAGGGAACTACTGAGAAGAGTTTGGCTCCCTTGTCTTCATTCCTTCCCATCAGGTGTTTATACACAGTAGTAAGGTCCCTCAGAGCAATTTTTTGCTCCAGACTCAGCAGTCCCAGTTCTCTCAGCCTTTCCCTCTATGAAAGACGCTGCTGTCCCTTAACGCACCTTATGGCTTTTTGCTGGACTTGATTTTTTTAGGTCAACAACTCTATTGAACTAAGAAGCCTAGCACTGGACACATCACTCCAGAGATGTCCTCACCAGTGCTGACTAGAGGGGAAGGGTCACCCCACTCTATCTGCCTGCAATGTTTTTCCTAATGCAGCCCAGGAGGATGTTGACCTCTTCCAGGAGGGTGCATTGATAATGCCTGCTCAGGTTGCTGTTCTCCGGGACCCAAAGGTCCTTCTCCGAGGTGCTATCTCGCCATTCAGTCTCCAGCATGATGTGGACAGTGTGGCTGGGTCACATGCTGTCCTCCCCCAGGGACTCCCTCAGTGGCAGCTGATCCATGGAGATCAGCTCCATCTCTCTCACAAGTCCCACAGTGCTGCAGAGTCACCTGGGACAGCAAAGCCCGCTCCTGCCAGGGCTGCCCAGCCCAGACCTGTTTCTCTCTGGCCTTGAGGTCTGCAGCTTTTGCTCTCGTTGTGGGAACCTCATTCTTCATTGTGTTGCCACCTGCCATCCACTCCAGCATGCTCTGCTCTGGAGCAAAGCCTTTCACACAAGGGGTCACATCTCTGGGTAAGGTTTCCATGTGTAAATTCTACCCTTGGCGCTGGTGCCACAGCTAAAGAGCTGCAGCCCAGATGTGCATCAAAGCCCATGGCCTGGGGTGCAGGAAGAGCCATCACAGAGCTGTGACCAGTGGAACAAGAGCTGAGGTGGGGCAGGACAACTCCCATGGCTCTTGTGATGGATGGAGATACAACATCCTTAGGAGAGACCGTCAGGGGAAATGAGGAATCAGGGATGCGCTGGGTGATTTCAGGGCAGTTCAGATACATGCAGCTCCTCCATGGGACAGGCAACAGGTTAAGTGGGAGCTGCTGTGTGGGTCGAAGGAGAGGCTAGAAAGAAGGAGACTGTGGTAGGAGTTCTGTATGCTTTGACCCAACCCAGAAACAGAGCACTCACAAATTCACTTGCCCACTCTCCCACTACATCCCCAGCAGGGCAGGGAAGAAAATCAGAAGCACAAAATTAAAAAAATTTGAAAAGGAGAAGCAAAAGCTGAGCGAGCCAGCAAAGCAAAATGAGTAATTCATTCCCTCACTGCCATGGGTAGGCAGTGGTTTAGCCATTGCCAGGAAAGCAGGGCTTCATCATGTGTGTCAGGGACTCGGGACGACAAACACCATGATCATAAATGTTCCCCCTTCCTCCGTCTTTCCATGAGGTTTTTTTGGCTAAGCAAGACATCATGTGGAATGGAATATCCCTTTGGTCATTTAGGGTCAGCTGTCCCAGCTGTGCCCCTGCCAACTTCTTGTGTACCTCCAGCCTACTTGCTGGGCGGGCAGAGTGTGAGGAAGAGGAAGCTTTCATGCTTTACAGCGACTGCTCAGCAGTGTCTGAAGCGCTGGTGTGTTACCAGTGCTGCTTTAGTTACAAATCCAAAGCTGATCACCACATGGTCTGCTGTGAAGAGAACTAACTGCATCCCAGTCGGATCCAGGGTGAAGAGTTAGCAATGTCATATTTAAATAACCTGAGGAAATCTGTGAATCTCAGCTACTAGCTCTGATGGGGGATTCCTCAGTCTCCTCAGTATTCACTGGCCAAGTGAGACAGCAGGATGCAAACAATCCAGGAGGTTTCTTGTGGTCTTTGTGGAAAAGTTCTTAGCACAGCTCCAAAATGGGCCACAAAGTCTGATGCTCACCTGCACGTGATACTGCCAAAAGAGGATGAGCTGGTCAGGGGTGTGAAGACCAGCATCAGCCTTGGCCATAGCGACCATGAAATTGTGGTCTCTCGGATCCCCAGCTAGGTGGAAGAGAGCAGAAGAGCACAGACCCTGGACATCAAGGAATGAGATGTAGGCCTACTGAGCGCACTGGCAAGTGGGATCCCATGCGTGCAGTGTCAGGGCCCTGAGAACATCTGTAGGCCTTCATGGCCCTGACCAGCCTCAACATGTGTACTGGCCTCCAAACACAGCCATAGACACAGCTTTGCCTGTCCATGGACTTCCTTGACTTGGGCTTGCAGACTCACTTCCCAGCTTCATTCTTGATCAGATATACAGGGAAATGACACTGTGGACCTCCAAGTGCCAGATTCCAGATGATTCACAGAGGCCTCAGGCCTTTCTGCTTCCTTTCTTCCCACTGCTTGGTCTGCTTTTGGGAGGAGAGGAACAGGTGAGCTTTCTGGGTGCCAATGATTGAAAGTTGAGGGCACAACCATCACACGTGAAGTGACCTAAAGGCTGTGCTAGTTCCAAACTCTCATCTTCAGCTCCTTTCTTTGATGCCTTAAATCTTCCACAAAAGCCCCTTCTGCCTTGTTCTCCTTTTGCAATTAAGTTGCAGGCACCCAAGGAAGAGCCTTGTTTTCATTTCTGGTATCAGCCTAAAGCATGCCATGGTGAGGAGATCCCAGGAAGCTTGTAGAAGGTGAATGTTCCCAGAATCCCAGGAGGCCTGCCATACCAATAGCTGTGTTCAGGGAGCTGCTCAAATGCATCATCTCCATTTCTGTAATGGGCTTTTAGATGCCTGGTTCATGTATAAACTCCCCCTGTGGATGCTGATATTTGCTGCGCAAGCTGCTCTGAACTCAGAGCTGGCCCTGCTTTCAGCTGAGCACTGGATTTGAGATGTCCTTAACTCCATTCCACTCTGAGTAGTCCTGTGACATAGAGGCCCTCACCTCCAGCTTAATCCCTTCTTTTAGAGCATGTAGAAAGGCACAGTCATGGAAGTGTTTGGGGAAGAGACTGTTGGGGGCCTCTAGTGCAGCCTCCAGTTGGGCTGTGACATTGCAGAGCTGAAACATGAAGAGCTCGAAAGGTAGAGATCACAGCAATGCTCCTCCTAGTCTATTCTTTTTTTCCTAAGGCTCAAGCTAAATCTCCCAAGAGGCACTTTGTGGCTGTTGCTTCTGTCATATCATTGGCCGCTGCAGAAGAGAGCTTGGCTCTATCATCTCTCCAGGGAGTCATGTGGCCATATCCGTAGGTGTCTCAGGGTCCCCAAGGACAGAATTTACAACAGTCCAGCTTTGAAAGTACGTGTACTGACGGTCATGCTGAGTCACGGTGCTTCTAATATGACCGTAATTAAGCAGCTGCAGATAAGAAAAGAGTGCCAGTGTTCACGGAGTTCTAATCAAGGTAGAAAGCACCATGGTAATCATTGGAGAAAGAAGGGTCCAAACTCAGCAAATGCAATCAGCTCAGTTGGGAAATTGTAAAGGAGACTTGAATTTTTTCTTTTCTTTTAGCATAGAAGGCTAAGTGATGGTTAAAGAGTAGGACTGGAGAGGTGGGAAGAGTGAAAAGGGAATGAAAGGGGAAGCAAAGGAAATCATCAGGACTGTTTTGAGGTTACCTGTCAAGCAGCCTTTCATCTGAGCAACACTGCCTGGAGCAGGACAAGAAAGCTGCAGCTGGTCTGGATATACTAACTTCTGACTTGGTCGTGGGGAGCTTGAGAACTTTCCCTACTGTTCTTAAGAGAAGACCAATAGGGGAAGGAACCCCAACATCATTTAGGTTTCCCATCTCCTTCATGGGAGTTGAGGAGCTCCATGCTCTGTCTTCATGCTCACATCAGAACCAGCTGTGGAGTCAGACCATGTTGCTCAAGGCTTGATTCAGTGGTAGCTGGATAGCTTCCATAGACAGAGATGGCACAACGCCTCTGGAAGACCTGCTGCAATGCTTGGATGCCCTCATGGAGATAAATATTATCCTTATCTTTATCCTGAACCTGCCTTAGTTCCACAAGTTACTATTGTCTGTTATCCTCCTGCCAAGCACCACCATGACAAGACTGGCTCCATCTTCCTGAAATCTTCCCCATGGTGACAGACAGGTCGCTCTGAAATTCTTGAGACCTTCCATTCTCCAGGCTAAAAAAGGCCCTCACCCTCAGTTTCTCCTCCCAGAAAAGTGCTTCAGCCCCTGAGCACCTTGGCGGCCGTGCACTGAACTCACTCCCAGCTATCAAGAACTTCCCTGCTGTGGTGGGTTGACTCTGGCCAATAGCCTAGCAGCCACTCAGTTGCTCACTCTTTCCTTCCCTTCCCCAGTGCGACAGGCCAGAGAAGAGGAAGAAATAAAGTGTGAAAAGTTTCAGGTCAAGATAATAATACTTTAATAGGGGAAGAAAAGAGCCTAAAAAGACCTCGCCATGTGAGAAAAAGACCATCCTTCACCACCTCCCACAAGCAGACTGGTGCTCTTCCACTCTCCGAGCAGCAGATTCCTTGAACACTAAAAACCTCCACATCCTTCTTCCTCTGTCCCAAGTTTTTATTCCTCAGCGTGAGGCCATACAGTATGGAATATCCTTATGGTCAGTTTTGATCAGTGGTCCTTGCTGTGTCCCCTCTCAACTTCTTTCCAGCTGCCCACTTACTCACTGGGAGGGAGCAGAATGAGAAACCGAGCAGGCCTTGACACTGGGCAGACATGGAAGAGCAATAGCCAAGACACTGACGTGGTACGAGCACTGACTTTTCTTGACTCCAACAGGTGTAGGAAATGGCCATCCTTCAGGACATCTGCTTGTCTGGTCCAGAAGAGAAGCCATGCTGGGCTGGCCTTTATATCTTAGGATAGTAAGACCTGCAGCCCATGGAGGACCACAGTGGAGCAGGCTCCTGGCAGGAACTGCTGCCCATGGAGAAAAGCCCATGCAGGAGCAGGTTTTCTGGCAGGAAAAAGCCCATGAAGGACCAGGTTTTCTGGCAGGGGACCCACGCTGGAGCAGTCATTCCTGAAGGAGTGTACCCTGTGGAAAGGATCCACTATGGAGCAGTTTGTGGAGAACTTCAGCCGGTGGGAAGGACCCACAATGGAGAATTTCAGAAACAGAGAGTTATGAACGGACTGCACCTCCCATTCCACATCCTCCCCATGACACTTTGGTGTTAGCAGTTAAGAGTGAAGTTGAGCTTGGGAAGAAATACGTGAGGAGTCAAGGATAATTCCCTCTGCTGCCCCACAATGCCCCAGTATGTCCCACTGACTTCCAGGTAGGGTATGATTCCTTCACCACTGCTCTCTCAGCCTGATGGTCCAACTGTTTTTTAACCCTTTCTTTGTCAACCCATCCAGACTGTAATGGCCTAACCTGGGAAAAAGGACATTGAGGGAGACCATGTCAGAAGGGTCAAAAATGGCATCTGCTGTTCTACTGTTCTTTACTCATGCACAAATGCCGATACTTCATCATGACGGTAATCAGGTTTCAGAGTCATGAATGACCCATCATCAATCCGTGCTGACTGCTTTCAGACACGTTCTTGTTTTTTAGGTGCACAGAAATGCCAAAGTGACCTTGTACAGCCTGGGGTTCCCTGGGTTGACTTTCTGAGCTCTTTCAACAACAGGCGCAACATTACCTTGTACTTACTCACAAGAGCCCTCGACCAATGCCAGGAAGCTTTGAAAGGGATATTCCAAAGAAATGTCGATCTCTCCCTATATCTTCATTACAGCTATTTTACCTGCTAAATAGTGTATTGAATTTCTCTAAATTTTGTATAATTTCATCTATCTTGACTATTTCTAAAGTAATTTTTGGAAGATGGAGGCTGCCTAGACAAAGGCCCTTTCCTTTATTGTCCAGTTTTCTCCTCCCTTTACTCTTTGTTCATTCAGATTCCTGTCACCTATCGAACTGCTCTTTTGACATCAGGGAGTTAAAAGTTTGCCTGTCTTTCAACAGTCTCATTGTCTCCTTAGCCAACACTTTAATTATATTTGTAACTATTTTTTTCCTCTACCTATCTACAATATTTCTCATAAGATTATGCCTTACAGGAAGGAAACCTCATTAGAAGTAGCTTGTAATTACCGCACGTTTGCGCTGTGTGTTTTGTTTGTTGAACTTGATTTTGCTTTAATTTTTTATTTTCTTGCAAATAGCAAAGCTCCTGCTGTGCCTGTGTGCAGCCAGCTCTCTATGGAGAGGAGGTGGGAGATGGTGCAATGGAGCTGTAACATCCAGCTACAGAGATCAGTGGAGAAGTCTGATGCAAAGAGCAGTGACACAAGTCCCAGGTGGCCAATGAGAGAAACAATAGGATTGGGGAGGTGAGGAGCAAATTTGTCCACACAGTGTCAGACCTCAAGGGACTGCTTCTCCTACCTGTCTGCCCTCCTGAGGAGACACCATGGATTAGTGTCACTTGGAAAATTTTTCTACCACTAATTCTGTAGACTGAAGAGCAGTTAAAAATATCCCTTAAAATATAAACAATATTATTTTTAGGCACAGTATGACATCTTTCTCCTTACCTACACATGAAAAAAAATCCAATTAGTTGTACAAGTCTTGAAGAATTGAAGAAATTTACAGGAGCTTGTTAGCTTAGCACTTTCTGTATTTTAATGACTCCCATGGGGTATTTGGTGTTGAATCCATGAACCTCAGATACTGAGAGGAGGTCAAAAAAAATGATCAGGAAGACAGAAGCAAGACTGAATGTACCTGGAAGCATTGATTGGCCCCACTGGGGGCCATTACTGACAAAGCCTCCCCAGGGACTCCTTAGAGCAGAGAATTGGAGGCCACGATTGCAGGTAGGCAAGGGCACTGTGCAGGTGGCTGCAATGCTGAGAAAAAAATTGGTCTGCTTTATGAAGCAGAAAGGCCAAGGCCTGAGCCCCAGGCCCTGGGAAGGCAGATGCTGTCCCTCACCTGTGGCTCAGGGCTCTTCTTGGGGACAGTTGAATGTGTGGGTGAGCAATGACAATTGCAGGAAAATTCTGCGACACTTCTTAGCCTCCCTAAGAAGAGGCGATGATGGAACACAGTTCAGAGCCTTTAAAGAAAATTTCTTCTGGTAGTGATCAGTGTTAGAGGCAACTGCCATATCGCAGCCAAGGGGACAAAGCCCTTGGTCCTGTTGAAACTGTTAGCCCTGCCAGACTCCTTAGCCATATTTACTGCAGGCTGTCCTACACTGTCCCATGCATGCACTTCTTTCCATTCAGCCTGTAGTCACACATCTTTACTTTCTACACAGCACTCACACCAGCATTTCCACGCCTTCACTGATATCTCTCTACACTCACTGGCTTTTCTCTGAATTTCGAATACATGGTCTGATTCAGTCTCCCTCCACAACAAGGATACCCTTAGAGGGAAACTTTGTAGTCTTCACCTCTAGTCTGAACCTTCCAAGCAGCATTTGGTGAAGGTTTCCTTGCCTTCTCACTACCAGGAAAAGATCCATTATCTCTGAAACAACCCTTCAGGCAAATGCAGGCTACTACTTTAGTGCCCTCAGCCTCCACAAGACTAAAGAAGCCCAGGTCTCTCAGCCTCTCCACAGAGGCTGTAAAACCCATCCTGGCAGATCTCCTCTAGAACCTTTGTTGTTCCTCCCCATTATTCGAGAATAGGGAGCCTCACATGCAGACATACTGGTCCAGATATGGCTACACCAGTATTGAGTCAAGAGCGGTGAGAAGTCCCCGCTCTTGTTGGCGACGCTCCTCCTAATGCAGCCCTGTACGCTGTTGGCCTTATTCACTCCGAGCACACACCACTTCGCTCATATGGCATCCCTTGGAATGCCCAGACCCTTCTCCTCAGGGTCACTCCTGAGCTGTTCAGGTCCCCACCTGCCCACAGTATTTTGAGTTATTCTCCCCTTTCAAATGATTTGCACGTTCTTGTACAACTTCATCAGGCTTCTACTGCCAAATCTAAAAGATTCTCAAAATCGCCCTCGGAGTGAAACTCTAATTTAAAAACTTTTAATGTGTGTGTACCAGATTTGTGGTGCCTCTGAGAAGACAGCAGAATGAGGAATTGCGGGACACTACTGATAAAAGAAGGAGATAGCTCTTCAATGGAATTGTTGACCAAGGGAGGAATTGCCATGTTGACAAGATTGGAAACACCAAATGAAGGTGCAAAGGAAGCCAAACTAAGGCCAGGGAGGAAGGGGTAAATAGAGATGAGCTGTTTGCGTGAGAGCGTACAAGGATGGTCAAGGAGAAGAAGGTGTGAGTGAGACACAGCTGAAGCCAGGACAGTATCCACCCCTTTTTGTATAAAATACAAATAGTATAAAATCTACATCACACTCAGATCCCACACTTTCCAATTAATTACCACCACTTTTCCTGTCTTCTGATTTACACACAGAGATAGCGTTCCTTACCAGATGGGGCATGCCTCTAAAGTGGTAGTTGAGTTCACTTAGCCCAGGACTTTGGTCTCCATCTGTCAATAACAATCTTTCAGGGCAGGAGAGATGGTGTGTGCTGTTGGATGGTCACATGCTGCATGTGGGATGATAATAGAAGATTGGCAAGGAAGATTGTAAACACACTCAAATGACTTGCATCTGGGGTGTGAAAAACACATATAGCATACTAACCATTGTTTAGTCTTGTGTGCTCAGCAAGTAGAAGGTCTGTGTTTGGATAACATAGGCCTGTGATAGACTCCAAGGCAATCTGTCGAACACACCTGAGATTCCTGCCCTGATGCAGGAAGGATCAAAGCACAGTGGAAAGTTATGTCTGGATGAATCCCTGAAATATTAGGGCAAAAGCAGCAGGTTCAGTAGCTCCCACTTTTTCTCTAGCAAGGACTGATCTCTACATATGGTTCCACAGACCCACTGAGCAGGCACCGCACAGGACAGTGTGCATCCAGAGTGGGGAACAAGTCCCCTGAAAAGAAGCCCACAGCAGTCCTCGGTGTGTGTTGTCCCGTGGCCTTGCTGTTAGGCAGCTGCTCCAAGCTCCTGGAGAGGCTGTGTTCTATGTAGAGCTTCACAGCCTTGCTCCAGGGTCTGCCAGGATGTATGCCAAAAGAGAGGCCCAGCAGGAGGGTGGAGACATCTCTACAGCAAAACTTACCTAGAAACCTGTGCTGAGCGGCCAGTGATTGAAATGGCCAGTGAGAAATGGCCAGTGGCTGAGTGGTGACAAAGGCCCCTGGGCCACCTTCCTAGTCTGTCTGTGCCACCAGGGGCACAGACCAGTCTCCTCTCTCCTGTACCTGCATGGCTTTGAGCCCTGCCATAAGCCCTGGCTCTGCACCTCAACCCCCCTGGTGTCAGTCTTCCCCCTGCATGGTCACGCAGCACGAGTTATGCACTGATGGTGCATAACTCGTGACTCTGCTAAGCAGCATGATAGCTTTGTGGAATTATCACCTAGCACCCACATCTGTGCAAATCTGCAAGAAAGACAACACCTCTGCTCTGTGTGTATATTGGCGTACTGTGCACTGCGTAAATGACCACACTTTTGGGAGAACAATCTGAGGTCTAACATTTACACTCTTTTATTGTTGATCCCCTTGGGAGGTCAGACCCCACTATTTCATGGTCACGACAGTCAAGACTGACACTGGTTTTAACATCCATGATTAACTCTCCCTTCTTTGTGTGCAGCAGATGCATGTCAACAGCACCATTGTTGAGCAATCTGTAAGTTGACCTATAAAGACCTGTGTCCCAAGCTGGGTCTTGAGCAAGAGCCTCCAGAAACCTCCTGGACTGATTGCACGCTATTGTGGTCCCCTTCCAGGGAATGCCAAGGTGATTAAAGTCAGCAAAGGGACAATAATTCATTCTCTATCTCCCACCACATGTCACCCTTACCAGTCTCTTCTCTGACCCGGACCCGTAAGGGCTCACACAGCTTGTTCATGCCATAGAGGAGCTCCAGACATCTGAGCAGCTCCTTCACACTCAAGACAGCTCCCTCCTGATCATTCTGGCCTGTCTCCTCATTCTGTACCCACCCATCACAGCATCCCAATCATGTCAGCTGTCCCTACATGCCTCAGCTGTTCTTCCCTCCAAGTGGCATGAAGTGATGCCCTGGGGGACTCCAGCTCCTCCCATCTGTGCCCCAGGCTGAGGCCATTGGTGCTTGTCTGGGCTGCAGCACCTCAGCTGTGGCCAGTCTGGGCTGAGAGCAGACTGGCAAAAAGAAACCTGCTACCAAGTGCCCAAGGCCTTGTGTGTGCAAAGGCTTTGCTTCAGAGCAGAGACATGCTGGAGAGGGTGGCAGGTGGCAATGTAAAGGAGAAATGAGGTTCCCACCAAGACAGCAAGACAACTTTCGTCAAGGCCAGGAGAGGGTTTTGCTGTCTGCTGTGTCTCTGCAGCCCTGAAAGCCTGAGGTGGAGTGGAAGCTGATCTGAGGAAGGAAGAGGTGATGTTGAAAATGTCCTTGGGTGTGGACATCTTGTGATCCAGGCACACTGTGAAAATCATTGACCTGATCCATGACTGTATGATCAAGCAAATAGTTAAATAATGGGGGGGAGAAGAACCAGCACAGTTTAAGAGGGAATGCCCTCAAGAGGAGACCCTGCTGTGATATGTTTGGTATTCACGCTCTGCCCTGTGTCCACCGGGTAGAGAAGGGACAGCTTGGCGTCCCTGCAGTGATGGGATTCCGTCACTGCCCAAAGGCACCGAAGCTGTGTGAGATGCCCTGGGTGGTGCCTGTCACACAACGAGTCTGAGTGGGGATGGGGTTCCTGTACAGGACCTGTGCTGTCCATGTCAGGTGCACGCAGTTGTCCTGGAGATCCCTGGCACCTTCCTATAGTCATAGATGTCTGTAAATGTAAAACAAATGAAGATTCATCTGCCCTGAATGAGGTTAGGCAATGAAGTGATGCGCAGGAGACAAATGCTGTCATAGTGTTAAGGCCATGTGGACAATACAGCTGATGGAGAACAGAAAGCAAGAGACGTAGCTCTTCCTGTGCCACAGGACTCAATTTGGTCAGGATGATTACATCCACCAGCAGCCCTGAACATAAGGAATAGTTACAGGATCAGTTGTCTTAAATGTGGGCATTTTCTGTCATTTCAGTCTGTCAAAAGCATTTCCCACCAGCCTCCAGGAAGGTGCCCTCAGACACTGCCCTGTCTCTATGAACTGCTCCGTTAGAGCTTGCAGTGACCAGCAAGCATCTTGGTGACCTCTGGAGCCAAACCTGTCACCAGGTGTCTGTGTCTGAACATCTTCCTGCCCTCCACCTCGTATAATTAGCAAGGGAGCTGAGACAAGCAGCTTCCATGCAGGAGAATTCTTTGGTGCCCATCTGAACTGAGGCAAGAGGAATCCCACCTCCAGTGTGTTTTATGGTGTGCATGAGAGAGGCCTGAGTCCTCAGGACTTCAAACTCAGGATGAGATGCCTCGAATGACTAGGCTGAATACCTTCCCTCAGCAGGGGCAAAGGAGATTTCTCCCTGTAGCTTTCTGGTTGTCCTGTCTTGTGATGGGGCAAGGAAAGGTGATTTTTGTTTCTAACTCTTTCTCTGAGAGGAGAATTGACGCTGTTGAAACTGAGTGTCTCTCCCTAGCTGAGGGAGGCAACAGGAGTGATTGCTTCAGCCTGTTTCACAGCAAGTTGCCCTGGAGAGCAAAGGACACCTCAAGAGAGCCCAGAGGCGACTGAGAAAGAGCTGCCTTGTGCTGGTCCTCTGCTGCTGAGCTGGGCTGGGCTGGGCTCCTCAGAGGGAGAGAGCTGAGAGCAACCAGGCAGCACTGCAGAGACAGCAGTGACCAGGAGCAGCTCCTCTGCAAAGCCCAGCAGGGCTGAGGGCACTGCCTGCAGGCAGCGAGGGGAGAGGAGCGAGGCAGAGAGAGGTTAAAGGCAGCATGGGGTGGGAGGATGCTGAGAGCTCACTACAGGAGAAATGCTCACAACCCATGAAATGGTCAGTCCCTGTAGGCAGGGCAGTAAATCGGCAGCTGCTGGAGGGATCTCCAAAAGAGGATTGTCACAGCTTCTCAAGCCTAGAGGAGGAAGTCTGGTTCCAGAGAAGTTTTTTCCCTGTCGTACCATCAGAGGAGAAGGGCATGCTGACTGCTTTCTCTGGGAATTACTGGTAGGACTTTAAGCCAGGTGTGCAGTCAGTGGTGCCCAGAGCTATCCTTCAGAGCAGGTCCCTTTACCGCAGGAGTCTGTGTGCCGGGGTCAGTGCTCAGCCTGCCCGGGGAGCTCCTGATGGTGCTGTGGGGAGAATCTGTGGGTGGAAGAAGCCATATGCCTCACCAGCGTCCCTCTCTTCTCCCTGAGTGCAGCAGAAATGCTGAAGGTGTCTGAACTCCAAGAAAACTCCCCAGGTAAGCTGGGGGAGCTTTATTAACCCTAAACCTCTCCAACTTTTCTCTGTTATTGCCGTTCCTTAGCACTGAGAGTGCAGAGGCTGACAAGGTGATTTTCTGTGAGGAACGGTTTCATCTGACCAAGTCGGACACCATGACCGACCCCGGACACCACTGCTCCCATGAGCTCCTTGCTGCATAGCACGGCAGACTCCTAGAGAGGCAGAGGACAAAGGTTCTGCTCCTTACAGTACCTTCAGCCAGCACCAACCAGACCTTGAACAAGGAAGCTGAAGAAAGTTCTCATTGAGAATGAATGGAAAATGCTCTGAAGTTTAGCAGGGTTAAAGTTCTAGGAGTATGGCTTTGCATTTCCAATGAGAATTCCCCCCTAACACTTTATTGATTCTTCCTCTAAGGACAGGATCCCATGCCCACAGGAAACATCTGTCCAAAGGCAGATCCATCATCTGCTTCCTCCTCCTGGCATTCGCAGACACGTCGAAGATGCAGCTCTTGACCTTCTGGCTCTTCCTGGCCATCTACCTGGCTGCCCTCCTCAGCAATGGCCTCATCATCACTGTCATAGCCTGCGACCAACACCTCCACACTCCCATGTACTACTTCCTCCTCGACCTCTCTGTTCTTGACCTGGCCTCCATCTCTATCACTGTGCCCAAATCCATGGCCAATTCCATCTGGGACAACAGGGCCATTTCCTACTTGGGATGTGCTGCCCAGCTTTTTCTGTTTTCCTTCTTGCTCACAGCAGAGTGTTGTCTTCTGACTGTCATGGCCTATGACCGCTGCGTTGCCATCTGCAGACCCTTGCACTACGGGACCCTCCTGGGCAGCAGAGCTTGTGTCCACATGGCAGCAGCTACCTGGGGCAGTGCTTTGCTCAATTCTCTCCTGCACACTGTCAATACATTTTCCATACCCCTCTGCAAGGGCAATGCTGTGGACCAGTTCTTCTGTGAAATCCCACAGATCCTCAAGCTCTCCTGCTCACACTCCTACCTCAGGGAAGTTGGGCTTCTTGGGGTTAGTGTTTCTTTAGCTTTTGGGTGTTTTGTTTTCATTGTGCTGTCCTATGTGCAGGGCCGTGCTGAGGATCCCCTCTGAGCAGGGACAGCATAAAGCCTTTTCCACATGCCTCCCTCACCTGGCCGTGGTCTCCCTGTTTCTCAACACTGTCATGATTTGCTATCTGAAGCCCTCATCCTTCTCTTCCCCATCCTTGGACATGTTGTTGGTTGTTCTGTACTCGGAGGTTCCATCAATATTGAACCCTCTCATCTATAGCATGAGGAATCAAGAGCTCAAAGATGCACTGAAGAAACTTATTCAGTCAGTAGTCTTTCAGCAACAATAAGGTGCCCATGTCTATTTATAACTGGTTTTCTTTGTATCTGGGAGCCTCTGTGGTCCTGCCACCACCCAGATCACTAGGACATGGGAGATTAAGATCCATTGTGTAGTTATATTGCATACAAGTGCTGTGATGAGAGTATCAGGCACTCTTTGGTCACACCTAGATCATCTGCTGTTTGAATGACACACCAGGAGAAGTTCTGAGTGCTCTGGGAACAACTGCCACTGTATTGTTATCTTGGTCACTAGAGCAATAGCCTGGAGATGGGGTGGCCAGACACCCCCTGGTCACACTTTGGCCATCCGCTGCCTCATCTCTCTGCCAGAATGACTCAGCACGAATTCTGGCCAGAATGGCGAGTATTGACCGAAGAAAATCATCTCAAGATCCCATAAACCAATATCCAAAGGTGAGACCCTTTGAGCTCTCTGGGTCCACAGCAGGCTGTGTGACCCAGTATCTCCCCATGAGCTGGGACATCTCTCAGGGTAGATTTAACAAGGATTGAATGATTGTCCGTCGATGATTTCACAAGGACTCAAAGGCCTGATTTGGCACACTTCACTGACTGTCCTGTGATGAATGCCAGCACATAAGTTGGAGTATATCCATGAAAGTCACAAGAAGGGCAGTTTTAACCACAGGTTAACCTCTTGCTCTGCGTGTGGAACTGTGTACGTGATTTGGTTCAGAACCATTTCCCTGTCTGTGTGCAATATCGTTCAGAATTCTTTGCTCATAAGCGTGATTTAACTTTCATGTGTGTGTACAACCCTAAATCACTATTACAGCTGTGCTTTCATTGAATCACTCTGTTAATTTGGCTGATGATTAAGTGTTGTTAATAATTCTACAATGTAATCTTGTGATCTACCTCAAAAACATGAATAAATCCTAAATTGCTGCTAAATCAAAGCGGTGTAACAAATTCCTATTCATAACAAACACCTGTGGATTGGTATTCAATCTTTGGTAATTCTGTTTATTTCAGGAATGTCAGCATGCACTCAGCTTTTCCAGAGGCATGAACACAGTCTGTTTGACTCAAAGGTCTTTGCCCATGTGTCTGGCACCACGGTACAGCTGGCCTTCCATGTCACATCTCTTTGGTAAAAGGGCACATCCTCATTGCTGGTGTCCAGAAGCTGGGCTATTCTGAAGCTGAGGTCAGGAACAGGCTGAAGAAATTGACCCCATGAAGCCTTACTTGGGTTCTCCATGGGATGAGGAGGGCATGGGACAATATGGTAAAGAATGGGACCGGAGTGAGCTTTCACTGGTGGCCTCCCTATTCGGCCAATTCCAGCACTGGCCACTCACCACCACAGGTTTTTGGGTGAGTTTTGCTGCGTGGCCATTTCCCTCCTCCTGCTACTGTGCTTCATGCCTGCAGGAAGGGAATGGCCATCCATGCTCAACCTCTCTCTTTGTCCAGTCGCTGGTAGACCCCAAACAGGGATGTGTTAGAAACACCACATGGGATGCCGATAGAGCTGGGTAGGTTGCAGGACTAAGTGGAGGCTGTCTCCTGTAGGAGGAACAGCAAGGGCACAAAGCACAGAGGGTTGTCTTGGGGATCATGCAAGAGAAACTGTTCTGCTTACTGAATGCACCTTTTCCCATACTGTGCCTGAACAGCGGGACTGGGGAACTGTGTGTTGTACAGAGGGCTGGGCTGGAACAGGCCAGGGCAGTGACAGGGATCACAAAGAAGCTCCCATGGAGTGGTCACCTGGAGTTATTGGCTGCAAGACAGGTAAAGAGCAAAGAGAAGAGCTTAAATTGCCGTGTTAGAAACCAAGGTTGAATAAGGGAAATGCAGGGCTCCTGCTGGATGGGGACGGGTAGTTAGTAACAGAAGACAACAATGGGGCTGATGGACTCAATGCCTTCTTTGCCTGAGTCTTTCCTGAAAAGGTCTCCCAGGCCTCTATGCTCACGGAAGGAGCTGAAGGACGAGAGAACTTATTGGCATGAAGCTCAGGAGATGCCAGCAGGATAAATACCAGTTTCTTCCCCTGCAGGGGATTCACCTCAGCAATGCAATAGGCTGGGGGCTGCGTGGCCGGGAGCAGCCCTCTGGGAAATTTTGTGGTGGTCAGGGAGCTGGAAAGGAGGCAGTCATGTGGCCTGGCAGCAAGGGAGGCCACCCAGATCCTGGGTTGCACAACCAGGAGCGTGGCCAGGAGATCCAGGGAAGGGATACTCTGCAATGCTCCATCCAGATTTCAGATCTCCAATTCAGGGGCAATTTTTGTAAGGTGGAGGGCCCTTAGGAGAGCTAGGGACTGGAGAACTTTGCCTTTGAGGAGGATAGGCTGAGGGAACTGGGCTTGTCCAAAAGACATTGGGTGGAAGGTGAAAGAGGAGAGGTACAACCAGGACAGAAGGAGAACTTTTTTCCCCACGATCTCAGCCCAGTGCTGGAACAGGTCACCCAGAGAGGTCGGGCAGTCACCCTCCTTGGCGCTTTTCAAACCCAGGCTGAATCAAGCCTTGAATAAGTTGGTCTGACTGTGTTTCTGACAGGTTGCACTGCAGACTTCCTGAGGGCCCTTCAACCTCGGTTCCCTTGTGATCCTATGATGCTGAGCCCTGGGCATAGAGGATATTTGTGGGGCATGAATCCTCCTGTGCTGTAAGTGACCATCTAAACCAATATCTAATCGAGTGAAGTGGCAAGAAAGGAAAAGTAGTGCCTTGGGGTCTATGTGGACAACCCTACTCCTCACCTCCCCAAGCCCACCAGTTCCCTCATAAGTCTCCTGGGACTTGCATCACTTCTCCTCACATCAGACTTCTCCACTGAGCTCTGCAGCTGCATGGTACAGCTCCTTTGCACCAGCTGCCACCCACTTTCCTTCAAGAACTGGGCTGCACACAGGCACAGAAAGGTTTCTCTTCCTTTCCAACAAACAAAAGTGAAACAGGATACAATTTAATCAACTTTAAAACTCTCTCCTCAGCTCTATGCTAAGTCCAAGCAGCATCTAATGTGGTCCATGTTTCACAAGGGATTTCCATGAAAGAACAGTTTTAGACAGAGACATAAGAAAGGAGAGATACAAAGGCAATGAAGGTCTTGACTGTTCATTAGCCTTAAGAAAGATGAGGCAACTGTCTCTCTGCCTGAACCTTGAAGCAGAAACCAGATAGTGGAGAGGCATCTGAGTGACCAAAGAACAAGCACAGGAGGAAACCTGAGTGTAATGGGTAGGGATATGTCCATTGGAGAGTGCTGGTACCCTTTCTCAATAGACTGAAAAAACAGCAAAAATACCCTTAAGAAGCAAACCTAGTTTTTTATTAAGTACTCATCGTACTCTTTTTCTTTACTTACCTCAAAGGCAGCTTAAATTAGCTGTACAAGGTGTGAAGTCTTGAAAATAGTGTAGGAAGAGAAAGGCACATGAGGGCTTTCTGCATTGTAAGGTCTCCCAAGGTGCATTCTGTGCTGAGTCCATGAATCTGAAATTCGAAGAGGATTTTTGCACAAACTTTTCCAGAAGTCAAAATGAGAAGAAAAACCCAAGGTATCTTGAAGCCTCAGTGTGTTCCACTGAGGGCCATTACTGACACAGGCTCTTCTTGGACATGTTAGAGCAGATAATTGAAGGCCATGATTCCACAGAGGCAAAGGCAAATTTCAGGCAACCCTTACACTGAGATAACCCTTTGGCTTTTCAATGAAGGAAGATGGCCAAGCCCGAGCTCAAAGGAAGGGAGATCCTGTCCCTCACTCGTGGCTCCAGGCTTTTCTTGGAGTTGTGGGGAGTGTGATGACAAGTGAAGGACAATGCTATGACACCTCCTGCTGTCCCCAGGGTGGATGCAAGGAGGCAACGAGGTCCCATTGCCATGAGGACCATTTCTCTCCTTCTAGGCCTCGGCTGCAGAGAAACCTGCCAGAGTCAAGGAGACAAAGACCCCGGCTCTCTCATGGCCTTTCAGCCCTGCCAGTGCCGTTGGCCATCTCCACTACAGGCTGTTCTACACTGTCCCATGCCTGTACCTGTTTCCCTGAAGGCTGCAGACATACAATGCGCTTCCCCAGCTTGTTCTCACCTCACTGTGTCCCTACCTGTACTGGTGTCTCTCCATCCTTGCCAGAAGGTCCTTGAAACTTGAAAATCATGGGCTGATCCAAACTGCCTCTAAGTGACCTTTTGCACCACAGCACTGCCCTCAGAATGACATCTCTTTATCCTCAGGTCCTCTCGGGACCTCCAAAGCTGCACTTTCTAATGGCTGTCCATTCTCACACCGTTTCCCACTACCCATCAAAAAGTGCCATCATCTTGGGGAGAAATTTTCAATCTCTCTCGAACTCCTAGTATTTTTCCCTCAGCCTCCACTTTACCACAATAGAAAGCCCAGTTCTGTCAGCCTCTACACACAAGCCCTAACCCTGTCTTGGCAGACTTTCTCTGGCCGTGTGACATGCTTCCTCCATGCTCAGAATCAGTGCATCCCTTCGAGAAAGAGTTCTAGCAAAGGAGGCAGGAGACCCGCATGGATGAGCAAGGAGCTTCTAGCAGAGCTCAGGTGCGAGAGAAAGGTTTATGGAAAGTGGAAAGAGAGACAGGCCACTTGGGAGGAGTACAGGAATGTTGTCAGAGCATGCAGGGATGCAATGAGGAAGGCTAAGGTTCGTCTGGAATTGAATCTGACAAGGGATGTCAAAGACAATAAGAGGGGCTTCTTGAAGTACGTCAGCAGCAAACGGAAGACTAGGGGCAATGTGGAGCCGTTGCTGAAAGAGGTGGGTGCCCTGGTGACGGACGATGTGGAGAAGGCAGGGTGACTGAATGCCTTCTTTGCTTCAGTCTTCAGTGCCAAGGCAGACCTTCAAGAATCCCAGGCCCTGGAGGTAACAGAAGAAGCCTATAGAGAGGATGACTTTCCCTTGGTCGAGGAGGACTGTGTGAGGAATTGCTTAAGTGACCTGGACACTCAAAAATCCATGGGCCCCGATGGAATGCACCCACAAGTGCTGAGGGAGCTGGCGGATGTCATTGCTGAGTCACTCCCCACCATCTTTGAGAGGTCCTGGAGGAGAGGAGAGATGCCCGAGGACTGGAGAAAGGCCAATGTCACTCCAATCTTCCAAAAGGCAAGAAGGAGGACCCAGGGAACTACAGGCTGGTCAGCCTCAACTCCATCCTGGAAAGAAGACGGAGCAGCTCATTCTAGAGGTCATCTTCAAGCAAGTGGAGGAAAAGAAGGTTATCAGGAGTAGCCAACATGGATTCACCAAGGGGAAATCATGCCTGACCAATCTGATAGCTTTCTATGCTGGCATGACTGGCTGGGTAGATGAGGGGGGGAGCCGTGGATGTTGCCTACCTCGACTTCAGCAAGGTTTTCGACACCGTCTCCCATAACACCCTCCTAGGGAAGCTCAGGAATTGTGGGCTGGATGAGTGGTTGGTGAGGTGGATTGAGAACTGGTTGAATGGCAGAACTCAGAGGGTTGTCGTCAGCGGCACTGAGTCTTGTTGGAGGCTGGCAACTAGTGGTGGTTCCCAGGGGTCAGTACTCAGGGCAGGTTTGTTCAGCTTATTCATCAATGACCTCTATGAATGAACAAAGCGTACCCTCAGCAAGTTTGCTGATGACATAAAACTTGGAGGAGCGGTGGGTACACCAGCAGGCTGTGCTGCCATTCAGCGAGACCTGGACAGGCTGGAGAGTTGGGCGTAGAAAAACCTGATGAACTTCAACAAGGGTAAGTGCAGGGTCCTGCACCTGGGCCAGAACAACCCAATACACCAGTACAGGCTCAGGGCTGACCTGCTGGAGAGCAGCTCTGTGGAGAGGGACCTGGATGTCCTGGTGGATGACAAGTTGACCATGAGCCAGCAGTGTGCCCGGGTTGCCAGGAAGGCTGATGGTGTCCTTGGGTGCCTTAAGAAGAGTTGTGGCCAGCAGGTCAAGGGAGGTTCTCCTCCCCCTCTACTCTGCCCAAGTGATGTCCCATTTGGAGTACTATGTCAAGTTCTAGGTTCCCCAGTTCAAGAAAGATGAGGAGCTACTGGAGAGAGTCCAGCACAGGACTACGACGATGATGAGGGGACCAGAGTACCTGTCTTATGAGGAGAGGCTGAAGGAGCTGGACTTGTTCAGCCTGGAGAAGGTGTGTGTCAGCAGGATGGAGCCGAACTCTTTTCAGTAGTGCCCAGCAACAGGACAAGGGGCAACGGGCACAAATTGAAGCACAGGAAGTTCCGTCTGAACATGAGGAAGAACTTCTTCACTCTGAGGCAGACGGAGCCCTGGAACAGTTTGCCAGAGGGGTTGTGAATTCTCCTTGTCTGGAGATATTCAAGACCCGCCTAGACGAGGTCCTGTGCAGCCTGCTGTAGGTGACCCTGCTTCGGCAGGGGGGGTTGGACTAGATGATCCCCAGAGGTCCCTTCCAGGCTTCACTGTTCTGTGATTATGATTCTAGGTATGGATCCAAATTAAGAATAAATGCAAGTTTGGGACTGGGACCTCTTAGGTGATTGAGGACCATTAGCAGAGCTATGAAAGAAGCTGGATGGGTTGTGGGGAACTCACAGGCAATGCCAAATCCTCAGAAGACCATAGCTTTGTGGTTACAGCAACACCACTTCGTACCAAATCCCCACCCTGAAACACAAACACACTCACACACACCATAGACAGAGCCCTGAGATACATTTGAGAGAAAGGTTCTCCTTTACCAGGCTCTGGTAAAGGAGTGGAGGGTCAGGGCTTGGCCATTCTGGTGATAAACAAACACCAAGGGCTTCCATGGCATCAGAGTCACCTCCACGTTGCCTTTGCCACCTGCAGCCAGTGTCTCCAAGTTTTTGCTTCAGCAGCCTCCAGGGACAGGCACCTCGACGGGTTGTTTGCTTCACAGCTTTGTGAGTGATGGCCCTTCGTGGAGTCTCAAACATCCTCAGAAACTTGGGGTTTGCTTCTGCTTTTCACTTCATTGGAGGTTTGTTTCATCTTTCAGTGTCTGCAGTTCAGGAACTCTGTCGCGGAAGATGAACCGGACTCGACATGAAGATCAACATGATCAGGTACAAGCCGTTTATTAGTCCCAGATAGCTCACATTTATATTCCCCATTACATACACGGCGATCTCCCATTGGCAATAATCAAATTAAGTCACATAGCAACCTGATTATGATTGGTGTACATTACTTGTTCACGCACTGTGCTCGTGGCCTTCTTGCAGGTGGCAGGTTCCTGTTCAGAATCCGGGAGTTGTTTTTCTCTGCATTTTATTTCCTTGTTTCCACCGTTTTCCCTCTAGATGCCCTTGCGGCCTTATGCTAAGGCTCTGCGGCCTTATGCTAAGGCTTCATGGCCTCATAGAGAAATGCTGGATTGCTCACATGTCCCCAGTTCTTTAATGCTTCATCCTCCGCGAATCCCCCTTCTTTGTTTTGAGCAATCCAGGCCTGGTTGAGGACCTTAAGCATCAATTTCTTTATGCAGCTTAAAGCACAACCTACAATTCCTAAACACACAATAATTGTTACCAAAATAACAATACCTTGTTTAACTAATTCCTTTATCCACCCTGACAGACCCCAAGAAGACAGCCAACTGTCAAACGGTGATGTATTGTACGTAATATGCTCTGTTCTTTCCGGCAAGACAGCTAGCTGTTGGTGAATACTCTGAGAATGATCAGACAGATTCATGCAACACATCCCCTCAAACTCTTGGCACCCATGACCTTGCGCAAGCAATAAGAAATCAATAGCCGCTCAATTTTGTAAGACTGCATGGCGAACGCTATCTACATCCATTAATAACTGCGTTAATATCTCTGAAGTGGTATTAGACTGCTTCAAGCTCCAACAAGCTAATTTTTTAAGAATATTCCAATTCCTGGCGGCAGCACCTCCAGGGAGCAAAAAGGATAACGCTACTGTTCCAGCTACAGATCCTAGCTGTACATTATTATCACACCCTGGATTAAAATGTCTAAGACTTCGCTTACTACGAGTTTTATTGAGACTCAAGAAATCTCTGATACGTGGGGTGAACAATGTTAGCTTTCCTATGTAGCACGGACCTCCTACCGGGTGAACGGGAATCCCTCCCCACGCACGATCTCCACAGATGAGGAAATATCCTGATGGCAACAGGAATCCCCCTGAGGTGTTAACCGAAAACCTTCCCATGTTGTTTAGCGAAAAATACCAATGCCTTGAATTCCCACTTACATTTTGATAACCTGTAGTATACTGCCTTTCACCTTGGCTATGCAACCAAAGATGCCACGGATTTCCGAACTCAGTCACTCCTGTGCCATTCCACGGCAACCACTGCGACTGCTGATGCAAATCGCTGCAATTTGGCTGGTTAGACACATTTGCCCATTGAGCGGGTGCCATGGAGCCTAGCAGCTCTAGCTCTTGCAGAGGAAGTGAACTAGAGTGATTTAAATGTGTCACAATCCACTGCTGTAAAAAGGCACTCTGCATCACTGGCACATCACTACTTCACGCACACTCACCTTTCTCTGACCCACTTTGCCTGGATTTGTTATACAACTCGTTCAAATCATTTATACTCTCATTCACAAAGTCCCCATTCATGATAGGATAGCCAATCAGGCATGTGCGAAAAGGATCTCCTGGAGTAGCTAAAGAAAGACAAAAATCCATCTGACCTGTTTGATTGGCCCAGGTTACCCACATATTCTGTCTCACATCAATGCGATGAATGGCTCCTGCATTCTCAACAAATAGGCAAAGGCATATCGTTATCCCTAGCGCCATGGCTGCTGGCATCCTCGTCTCTTTCACTGATCACACCAGCGTTGTACACGTGCTACTCTACACCACCACTGTTTCCCACAGACATAACAATTACATAAAATCCATGGATTACACGCCTCACAATAGTTACACTTAATTGTTCCAGTATGTGCTTCCACACCAGCGTCCATTAATCTTCCTTTTCTGAATCCTGGACATCTGCGCCGCTGTTATCTCTATCGGGACCTTTCCATGGACGGACCCACCGAGCAGGAACCCACCTTACTCCGTTTTCTGTAAGCAAGCACATACAACCTCTACCAGTTAATTTCACTTCGGCTGGTCCTTCCCATTGTCCTGTTTGCAAATTCTTGAACGGGACCAACACCTTTTCCTGCTTATGTTCCCCTTCCATCAACGCTCTGTGATGTATTAATGCTGGAGGTTCCTTTCTGTCCCCTGTCAAACATAAAAAATTCAAGACGTACAATACTTTGTTCAGTCGTTCCTGTGGCATACTCCCAGTTTCCCCCCTTTTTTGTTTATGCAATAATTGTTTCAATGTGTGGTGTGCTCTTTCTATCGTGGCTTGTCCTGTGGGGCATATGTGGGATACGTGTGGTATGGTGGATGCCCCAGAGTACACAAAACTGAGCAAATTTTGTTGAGGTGTATGCTGGACCATTGTCTGCTTTTATCTCTGTGGGAATCCCTAGCACCGCAAAACTAGCATACAGATGCTTTGTTACATGCTGTGTGGTCTCTACTGACTGCGCAGTTGCCCAAATGGCAATGGAAAATGTGTCAATCACTACAAGTACGTACTTTTGACGCCCAAACTCTGGTACATGAGTGACATCCATTTGCCATAGCTGTAAGGATCGTAGTCCTTTGGGGTTGACACCCACTCCGAGACCTGGACTTATATTTTGGCAGTCTGGACAAGACTTCACAATTCCTTGAGCATCATGCAAGGGAAAGTGAAACTGTCTCATTAATACCTTCGCGGACTGATGGAAAAATTCACGGGAGTTGCGCACCTGAGCAAAGCTATCTGTGGGTGGACCCATCCATGTCGGCATAACAAGCTGATCTGCACGTCGGTTTCCTTCTGCAAGGCCCCCTGTCATCAAATGGCTACGAATATGGGTTATTAAATACGGCACTGTTCTATTATTTAGCATAAATAACAACTGCTGTAACATTCTATACAAATGTCTATTGGATACTTCTTTGAGCATAGCACGCTCTAAACGCGTCCCTACTCCTACTACATACAAAGAATCAGAAACAATACTGACTGGCTGCATATTCCACTGTGCAAGAGCCCAAACAACCGCTTTGAGCTCTAACGTTTGTAACGAATCCTGCAAGTCTCCTTCGATTACCTGATGGTGCCGTATACCTGGAGGTCTCTCCCAGGTACACGCCGCCTTCTTGGAGCTTTTCCCTGCATCAGTAAATACTGTTATCCCTTCCAATGGGGTATTGGACTGTATTGGCCATTCCTCGAAAATCATCCCTGACAACAATGGCATTAATTTGTGAGAAGGGTAATTATCGTCAACTGTCCCTGGGAAATTACTAATAACAATCTGAAATTCTATAGACGTCCTTATCAGCCACTCCATATATTCCTGCATCAGAGGTACCAGGATGGTTTGTGTTTCACATCCTGCAATTTCTACACATCGGTTTCTCCCTCGGATTATCAACTGACTGAGCAGTTCCATCCGTGTGGTCACCATCTTTTTTGGCCGGATAGAAAGAAAAATCCATTCAAGAATCCTTAACGGATTTTCTCCAGGCACCCACTGCATTAATATAGCAAACGGATGTTGATGCGTATGAGCAGAGTTGATTAACATCAACGTTAAAGGCTGTTCTGACCTTATTCTGGATGCATGAGAACTAATGATTTTGTTCTGAATGACCTCTAAGGCTTGCTTTTGTGGGGGTCCCATGGTTCTTCTATCGTCGGCTCTCGATGTAGTGCCGAGAAGCTCAACCAAGGGTGCTAAATCATCGCTGGTTATGCCACATAATGCTCTGACCCATTGAATGTCACCCACCAATTTCTGCACATCATTCAATGTCTTAATTTCGGGATTTAACTGTATTTTTGGGGCTTTAATTGTACCTTGTAAAATTATCCACCCCAGATAATTCCAGGGCTCCTGTTTCTGTGTTTTTTCTGGAGCTATTTTTAATCCTCTGAACTCTACCTCTCTAACAATTTCTTGAAGCACGAATTCCCTGTTCATATCTTTTCCTGCAATTAAGATGTCATCCATATAATGATATATTAACAACTGCGGCATCTTTTTACGAATTGGTTGCAAAGCCCATGCTACAAAAATTTGGCACGTGGTTGGTGAATTTTTCATACCCTGAGGTAGGACTATCCAATGACATCTACAGGCAGGTTCTGCCTTGTTTATTGATGGTACAGAAAAAGCAAACCTTTCAGCATCTTCGGGATGCAAAGGAATAGTAAAAAAACAATCCTTCAAATCCATAACTAGGACTGTCCATTTCTCTGGGATCAAGACCAGTGATGGCAGACCTGGCTGTAGCGCCCCCATGTCTTCCATGACATTGTTAACTGCTCTCGAATCATGTAGTAGATGCCATTCCCCACTCTTTTTCGGAATAGTAAATATTAGTGTGTTCCAAGGGCTAGTAGATGGCTGAATATGTCCAGCTTGTAACTGTTCTTCTACCAGCTCATTGACTTTTTGCAGCCGTTCGGCAGTAAGTGGCCATTGATCAACCCAAACTGGGTTATTCGTTTTCCATTTTATCTTCAAAACCGGCTGCTGTTCAATGGCCGCCCCAAAAAGGCTGGGTAGCGATAGTAGTATGCAATTGACCGAGTACATCTCTTCCTATTAACATGATTGGAATTTGCATAATATAAGGTCATGTTGACACTACCGCACCATCTGAAAAATGAAAAGCCACGAGATCCCGACTAATGCGTGTGGATTGTGCCCCTCCGACACCGTACACTCCCGTGAATGATTCAACCGTTGGCCAATGTGAAGGCCAATGCCGAGCAGATATGATAGTTACATCTGCTCCAGTATCAATCATCATTTTTAATTTTATCATCTCCTGGTCTTTTGATTTCACCAGAACTTCAATTTCTGGCTTGTTTTTCATGATGTCTAATGCTAGGTATACATACGGTTGTCCTGAGGACCCAAAGCCCTCATCTCCACGGTGGTGTGGTGTGGCATGTGGTACACAAGCTCGAAACGGTACCAGCTGGGCAATCCTGCTGCCGGCGGGAATGGACAACGGAGGAGCCAAGGTATACACCATTACCTTTACCACTCCAGTAAAATCAGCGTCGATGACCCCTGGTAAAACAAAAATGCCTTGTTTAGATGTTGACAATCGTCCTAATAATAGGGCACTCAGCCCATGGCCTAAAGGCCCTTTTACACTGGTGTCAATACACACCTCTTCCGTTGTTACCAGGGTTTTATCTACTGCTGTTTCCACGTCCACTCTGGCACTCCCACAAGTGGCGGCCCAGAGGAAGTCGAGGGCTCTGGTGCCACTGTCCATGCCCCCTGCACTTGTGTCGTAGCGCGCGGGACCCTCGCGCTCCCCCCCGGGTTTTCCGACTTACGACATTCGGAGGTGTTACGATTATCTCTACAACAAGTGACACACCACTTGTTTGGGGGGCGCGATCCTGAGTCCCCCAACCCTTGGGATGATCTTGTCTGCATCTTACATTGCGCCTTAGAATGTCCTATTTTCCCGCATTTAAAATACCGCTTTTCCGAATTTCTTTTTTCCCGATTTTCGTGTAGCAATGGTGCAATAGTCCCTTGTACCGCTGCAGCAACACACGCAGCGTACTTGGTCTGTTGGGTTCATTCCATCAACTCAACCATGTCCGCTACTTGCGCAGATTGCGGCAACGAGCCTAGTATTTGTTTACTCCTTTCACTGGCATTGTCAACAGCTAGTAACTGAAACATTTCGGTCTTCATATCCCCTGTTAGGTCCGGGTGCGTCTCGATAGCTTTGTAAAGTCGGTCAACAAACTGCTTAAACTGCTCATTTTGTCCCTGCTTAATATGTGCAAAAGCATGAGGTTGACCCGGCTCCTGCACGGAAAAAATTGCTTGCAATGCAAGATGCTGCGACAACTGTATCACCTGCGGTATAAAACCTAATTGCATATCTCCATCCGCAAAAGGACCCTGTCCAGTGAGCGTTTGTGATTGGATGCCATACAAAGGATCATTTTGATCCCGAGGCCGTGCAGCCTCTTGATCACACAGTCATGACCACGCCCTGTGGAATAAAAGTTGTTATGAGGGAGTTAGCACAATCTCAGCAATTTGTAAAATATCCATAGGAAGTAACTGATCAGCAGTAAAAATATACTTTAGCATTTGTTGGGTTACCGGTGATCTTAACCCATTCTGCATTACGGAAGTCTTAACTTTCTCCAATAACTTCCAATCAAATGCCTCCCATTTCGACCCCCCACCCACTTGTGTCACCACTGGGTACGCTGCAACCAACGTGATGATTTGTCCCTCCACCACCGCATCTCGAAAGACTCCTTTCCATCGCTCTCCAGGATGCGTCTCTCCAGCAGGTGGCAGCACAGGATTAAGTAAGTGGCTGGGTAAGGGTGCAGCAGGCAGCAACTGTAAGGGTGGTGCTGGCGGTAACAATGGAACCGGGGGGGGTGGCAGCTCAGGATTCCAGTCCGACCGGAATGGATTCCCCTTCGTCGGCTCTGCCTGCACCGATGGTCCAAGCGCTTCACCAGTCCCCGGCGAAGGTGACCGCAACGACAAATCTTTTAACTGCTGGCTGATCTCCTTCAATACCTGTTTAAGCAAACCGTCCTCCCCCGCCCCCGACTCCTATTCCCCATCTGGGGACCCTGGTCGGGTCGGCGATAGTTGTGGGTATATATTTTCAGGCGGAATTTCCTTCCTAGCCCTTTCAGCTAAGTCCCCATCACGTGTCTCTGCCACCGTTGTTTCTTTGACCGCCCATAGAGGTGGCATCCGTATGCTATTCTCAAACAAATTCCGTGCTTCGTTGGAAAGCATCATAGCATTTCCCGACGCTGGCAGCGTTGCAGGGGTCAGGGCAACAAAAGCAGACGTGGCGGCAGCTCTTTCGCTTTTCATCTCTCTCAAAGTCTCTTTTACTAACCGCCACAGCGTAGAATAACAGCCTGCAGTCTTATCCTCGCTACTGAACTCGTCCCATAGGCTTTGTCCTATGGCTTCCCAGGTGGGTAACTCAAACGTGGCTCCAACCCCGGAGATTAAGTTACGCTCTCGTGCCCGCATCAGTAGCTCTTTCAGTACTTTTGCATCGTAAGAGACCGCTCTCTTAGAAAGCATATGATGGAGGAGCTTCACCACTGCACTTTCTTCCTTTGTCAGTGTGGACCCCATCTCCTCCCCAGCCGCTCACCTGTTCCTGGTGAGATCCCCACGGGGATAACCGTCCCACCTCAATCAGCACGCGTGTCTTCTTCCCAGTCCGATGGGCACTTCGAACCGAAGCCGCCGGGGCAGCAGCTGCTTTCGGCTGGCTTCTCCAGCTTTGGTCGCCTCCTTCTACCTCCAGACGGATTCCATCATCTGAAGTCTTCGGGGCACACAAGGGTCCCTGTTCGGGCGCCAGATGTCACGGAGGAATCCCACCTCTTGTGGGTTTGTGTTGTACATGAGAGGGAGCTGAGTCCTCTTCTAACCCCAGGACTTCAAACCCAGGATGAGATGTCTCGAATGACTAGGCTGAATCCCTTCCTTCATTAGGGATAAAGGAGATGCCTCCCTGCCACTTACTGGTTTTCCTGTCTAATGATGGGACAAGCAAAGTGGTTTTTTCTTTCTCACTCTTTGTCTGAGAAGAGAAATGACACTAAAGAAAAGAGGAGTTTCTCCCCAGCGGAGGAATCATCAGTGATGACTTCATCCTGTTTCACAGCCGGTTCCCCTGGAGACAAAAAGACACCTTAAGTGAGCCCAGAGGGAGAAGAATCAGAGACACATTGAGCTTGTCCTCTGCTGCTGAGCTGAGGCTGAGCTTCTGGGACAAATGGACGTCGTGGCAAGTGGGCAGCACTGCAGAGAGACAGCTGTGCCCAGGAGCAGCTCCTCTGCAAAGCACAGCAGGGCTGAGGGCACTGCCTGCAGGCAGCGAGGGGAGAGGAGAGAGGCAGAGAGAGGTTAACGGCAGTCTGGGGTTGGAGGATGCTGAGAGCTCACTGGGGGAGAAATCTTTTCAGCCATTGACACGGTAAGTCTCTGCATGAAGGACAATGTCTTTGAATTTTGTGAAAAGATCTACTAAAGCTGGCACACCGCACAACCTAAAGGATGGACCATGAGCAGTATCACAGTTTCTCTTTTGTAGAAGGTGAGGACGTGCTGCAAAGCAGGGACTGCCTGCTGCACCCTCAGAGGGACAGGCCATGACAGCTGCCTTCTCCCAGGGACGGCTGAAGGGTTGGGAAGGTGGATGTGCAGCCCGGGCTGCCCCAAGCTGTCCTTCAGAGCAGGGTCTGTGCACCCCAGGGGCTGTGTGCTGGGGCAGGAACTCTGCTGCCTGCCAGGGTCAGCACTCTGCCTGGCCAAGGAGCTCACCATGACGCTAGAGGGAGAAGCTGTAGGTGGAAGGAACCACCCTTGGCAGGACAGGGTGCTTCTGCTGCATGGGTCAGGGCTGCTCACAGCTCCCTATCACCCCCATGGCATTTCCAAGGGAATTATTCAAGATGGAGCTTTATGAAAGGGAAGCTGACTGTCTGCTGAGGTTTCTCCTCTTTGTGTGCTGCATGGGCAGTGGGAGATTTCCAACGGAACTTTTCATTTGGAAAGTTGAAGGAGGGATGACTGTAGAGAGGAGAAGCTTTCCTGAGTCTGCATTTTCCCTTTCCAGCTCTGGGGACTACAGGCAGCACCAGCATCCCCTGGCCAGTTTCATCAGGGTTTGTGTGAGCTGCCCTTTAGTCCCTGCACTCACGGAGAGGCTGCAGGGCAGAGCTGGGCACACAGGGGCTCGTCTGGGGTCTGTGAGCACTGGCAGGGAGGAGATGTGGGTCCAGAGCAAGAGCTCCTGGCAGGGACAGCTCCAGGCAGTCGAGATGGGCAGGAAGGGAGGGAAGTGCTCATGGAAACCCTGTTGCAGGGGAGATATGGGCACCTCCTGGCCATGCCCTGCAGTGCAGATGCCTTCCCTGAGCAGCCCCCTTCCTCTCTTCTCTGCCTCTCCCCTTGCCTCTCTCAGCCAAATCCTCACTATATTCTTCCTTGTTTCTCTTCTTTTCTCCTTTGAATTTATCTTTTTGTTGCTGTCACTCTCTGGGGATGGGAGTCTGAGCTGCAGACTCAAACTGTGATCTTGTTTGTCCGTTCATGCAGATGTGATCATGGCAACAAGTGTCCCACCTTCCCTCTAACCTTTGGGGCTGTAGGCAATGCAGCCTGTGGGGCTGGGGACTGAGTCAATTTTCACTCAATGAGATGACATCATTAGGACAATTGGTTAGCTCCTTGGGATATCCTTCTAAGCTGTCAGCTGCCCTCCAGGAAGCAAACGTGACCCATAGCACCTCTGTTTTATCTTAGAGCTGCATGGAGAAGTGCAGAGAAACTACCACCAAGGACATGCTCTTGGGCTGGTGAAATAAGCCATGTGTATTCTTGGCTAGAAGTGGCGTGCTGAGACCCACAGAATGTGTGAGACCTTTAGTGGTCTCTGTTGTCGGTAGTATCTCCATCTCTTCATCAGTCCATCAGTCCATCAGGGTGTAAGCCCAGGGCATTTCAGAAATAGAAGGATGGACAGACCAGCTGCCATATCTCTGCATTAAACCACAGTCATTCCTCTTGCCTCACAGGACTTGCCCTGTTCACCCTGCAGTCAACAGAAACATGGAGAGTTTCCATCATCTAATGACAACAACCACAAGGGGAAATCAGGGAAGCTATGAAAACCCATAATTTCTGAGTCTGACCTCTGCGGTTTTGATGCTGAAAATTCCTACTGTGACAGGAGGAGGTTCGTCTGACAAAGTTGTACAACGGGTCTGGACCTTGCCCCACCATGCCCATGCACCCACTGTCCGCAGAGCAGAGCTGGCTTTTTAGCAGCCGGAAGGAAGAGGTCCTGCTGCTCCCGGTACACTCAGGAACAACCAACCAGAGCTGCAGTCACAGAGCTGAAGGAAGGGCTCCTGGAAAACGAATGATGAATGTGTGTAACAGGGTTGTTGCCTTTGTTGGCGTGGCGACCTGGTTCAGGAACGGCACGGCGACCAACCCCAGGCCGCTCGGGCCATCAGCTCGCAGACACCAATGTGGTGGACGGCAAATGGCGTTTATTGACGGGTAGCACAGTATTATATAGCTTAGGTTTACAGCGTCACTTCCGTCTGCTTACACCTATGGGCTAAACGCTACTGGTTATCAGGAGAGGAGGGGGGGGCCTACCTTTCCGTACAGCACGACATCTTCCGACCGCCAGGCCCTAACTATCCACATTTCCCCCCTCCTTATGCTTAACTAAATAGGTTAATATAAAATACAAAAGTGTTAATACTTAACCTTAAGACTTAAACTTAATATCTGGCCAGACTTAACCTTACTTAACCTTAACTACAATTTAAAAAATGTAAATATTAAAATCTTACGATTACAAAGATAAGGTACCTTAGACAAATGCATTTGTAAATTAGCTAAAATATAATCTTAAAAATTCTATTGTTATTCTTATTTTTATTCTATATTGTACAGTACTGTTAAAAAGTATATGCTATAAACTTGAATAGAAAACATAAGGCACAGTAAACAGGTAGAAGTTAACTTTTAGGGACGATTGAGGGTAACACTTGGTAGGTACATTTTTAAAGCAGTTGTTGGTGTTCTACGAACATGATGTTAACTTTCTCTAGCCGACTCTTGACGAATGACACGATCTTGTTCAGTATACAGGGTCCAAAAATTAGTGTCATTACGATCATCGCGATCGGCCCTATCAAGGTGGATATCAGGGTGGTTAACCATGGCGAATGGTTAAACCACGACTCAAACCATCCTTGTTGGGCTTCTTTGTCTCTTTTTCTTTTTTCTAGACCTTCTCTAAGTTTGGCCATGGTATCTCTGACTACTCCGGTGTGATCAGCATAAAAACAGCACTCTTCCCCTAATGCAGCGCAGAGGCCTCCCTGTCGCAAGAAAAGAATATCCATTCCCCTCCTATTTTGTAACACAACTTCTGATAGTGAGGTTAGGGATTTTTCTAATGCCGTGATTGATTTTTCTATTCGTTCCAGGTCTTCGTCTACTGCGGCTCTTAAGGAGCTGAAACCTTGCTGTTGTTGTATAAGAGATGTTATTCCTGTTCCGGCCCCTACTACTCCAATACCTAACAAGGTGGCTATTGTGATAGCAGTGATGGGTTCCCTTTTTGTAATGTGGTGTTTTTCCGCATCCCAATAGTCATAGATTATTTTTTCTTCGTGGTATAGGATTCTTGGAATAATAATGACTTGAATGCAATATTCATTAGAAGCATTAAACGCAGCCAGAGATATGCATGGAGTAAGGCCTGTTTTGGAACAGATCCATTGAGCTCCTTCAGAGGGAATAACCCATTTTGCATTGGTTTTTCCCACTGTGGACGAGACAGAACTACAGAGCTTCCGCTTTTGTCCCCACACTTTGCCTATACAGACCCCAGATCCAGAAACATATTGCATGGTTACCCCTTTTTTCTTATCTTTCCAAGAACACTGAGGTGGTACGGTTCGGGTGTCTAAGGTGTATGTTGTGTTTACCCCTATGGCCTCATAGAAAGGGGGTCTTACATCATAGCACAGCCAACAGTGTGTAGTTAGGTCTGGGTTAGTTTGGTTCAAGGTGTGATAAGTAGCTTGCATTATTTTCCACAGGGGGGGTTCATTTACTTTCCACAGAGGAGTTTCATTTACTCTCCACAGGGGGGTTTCTCCCATCTTGTTTAGGGAGGGTGTTACAGTAATTTTGGTGGTTTCTATGGGGCTGGTAGTTATCTCCGGTCCACTGATGATTAGATTGGGGCCAACTCCCTGAGGAGGATTTTTTATTTCTTCCTTTTTTATGAAAATTAATCCACCTTTATCGGTCCCAGGCTCCAAGTATCTTATCCCCCACATTCTTCCGGATATCCAGCCTTGGTCCGTGGGTTGGGTAACATTTAAAAAGAGGTATTTACAGTTTCCACGCCCTTGCCACCCTCGCGGTGGGATGCACCCGTATGGACCCCACTGGACCTTTAGGTATTTATCTGTGCCGCTGCCCGGTATCCATCCAGGGGCTATGGTCTCACAACCCCAATGACTGCAGTAGTATTGATTAGGGTAGTTACAGTACCCCTTTCCAGGATTTGAGCTAGGGCACATATAAAATCCCATATATTCCCAGCATCGGGGCCTTGGGGCTAGCTGACATAGAGTGGAAGTAAAACTTGGTTCCCCAGACGTTATTTGGGTTGAGATAATCTCTTGGTTTTCGAATCGACTTAAAGTCCACTTAAAGGGCTGGTGGTGTTCATTTGTTGAGACTATTAAGGGGCGGCATATCCAAAGTATTAGTACCTCTTTTAGGAGAACTGGTGGGTCGATGGTAACCATTTCTGTTTGTCCTGTAGTGAGAAGTTCCAAAATCAAGATCACACAAAGGCATCGCAGCCCCCTTTTGCGGAGGCTATTCTGCCGTTGTTTGGGTTCTGCCGGTGCGGAACTCTCAGGCTCGGACAGGACGCTCGCTGACTTGTCATCTTTTCTGGTCACCGGGGTATACGGGTTACGGGGGTGTCCGATGATCCGGTCCTGTGAACAAAAACTCACAGTTTTCATTAGTTTTATTCTGGAGGTCTGGTTTAATGGACTTAAGCGGACACCACTTAACTTTACCATCTTTTTTGACAGCGGCATACCCTCTCCCTGTAAGGACTAACCTCCACCCTTGTTCCCACTCTCCCAGCTCATTTCTGATTATGACTAACGGGCCTTCTTCTAGTGCTCGGGTGGCCCAATGTTTCTGGGTGGGGCTGTTTACCTCTTCCCCCCTGGGGAACTGATTTAGTGCTAAAAGAGCGGTAGCTAACAGGCGTGTTTGGTCTCCCGGGGGAATGGCGTTAGCAAAACCCTCTGTTTTCGCTAACACTTCTAATTTAGATTTTAAAGTCTGATTTGCTCGTTCAACTATAGCTTGACCTGTGCTGTTATACGGAATACCATGTGTTAGGGTGATACCCCACTTCAAAGTAAATGTTTGGACTGATTTAGAGATGAAATTTGGACCGTTGTCTGTTTTGATCTGATTAGGGATACCGAGCCATGCCATGGCTGTCAACCAATGCTGAATGGTTGCTTTGGAGTCGGTCTTAAGGTGTTGTGTAGCTACAATTATTCCGCTATATGTATCTACGGTTACCGCTAGCCACGCTCGAGGTTTCAGCAACTGACAGAGCGTAAAATCTGTTTGCCACACTTCGGAGGCCTTGAGACCTCTGGGGTTGACTCCACTGGACCACAGTGGTGTTTTCTGACAGTGAGGACATGTGGCTACTATGTGTCTCGCGTCGGTGACTGAGATCCCGCATTTTTTTGCTAGCGCTTTAGCTCCGATGTGGAGAGACTCGTGTAGCTGACGGGCATCTCTTAGCGTCCACACCCCTTTTGCAGCGGCATCTGCCTTGTCATTACCGATTTGGAAAAACCCTTTAATTGGGTTGTGGCTGTTAACGTGAATGACTGATATGGTGCCCTTTCGGGAGAAAAGTGCTTCTTCCAGCATTAGAGCTGTTGTGGATGTTGACACGCCGGGCCCCGACATAGCTAAACAAAGCTTGGCCACGAACATTGAGTCAGTCACTATGTTGAGATGCTCTGTTGGGAACAGGCCGCACACTAGCACTACGGCCGTCGCTTCTAATTGTTGGACTGAAAGCGCACGATCGGTCATTTTGACACAGTGCCATTTTTCTCCCGATTGCCATACCGCCGCCGCTGTTGAGGTCGCTGAGGATGCATCTGTGAAGACCGTTGGTCCTTGTTGGGGCCGGTCTATGATTTTTTGCGGGAGGTCGATGTTGACAACTGCCATCATTTGAGTCCAGGGAGGCTTTGCAGCGTAACGAACTTCGCCGCCGAATCCGACGAGAGCTATGGCCAGATACTCTGACGTTGCCACTGACTGCGCAGGGAGTTGTTTGCGGAAGGGTAGGTATATCCTGGCGGGTTCGATGCCTAGGTGTCTCAGGGCGAGTTTTCTGCCTTTCATGATGAGATTACCAAGGCATTCGACTCCTGGAGAGAATGCGCGTGATGGTTTTCCCTGAACTACCCATTGTATTGGTTGAGCTTTTTCAGGGGGGCCCTGTGCTAGTGCTCCCACTCCCCCCCCTTTTGTGAAGTGTACGTACAGATCAAGTGGTAGATTTGGATTCCATCTGGCAAGTGTGCTTGACGATACCTGTTGCTCGATAAAGTCGAGAGAGTTTGCTGCTTCTGTTGTCAGAGTTTTTTGTTCCCATGGGTTCTTTCCTTTTAAGAGATCATACAGGGGAGCCATGATTTCAGGAGGGATCAAGACAATGTTGCGGAGCCATTGTAAGGACCCCACTAACTGCTGCATATCATAGAGCGTTTTAATGTGACGGTGGATTTTTATTTGAGGGGGGGTCACGTAAGAACTCGTGATCCCTACTCCTAAAAAGCTTACGCACAGTCCTCTTTTAATCTTTGCGCTCGCGATTTCGAACCCGTTTGTTTTCAGAGTTTCCGAGACTGTTGACACTAGCTGGTCTACCTGACTTCCCGACGGTGCGGCGATTAAGATATCGTCCATGTACTGAATGATGGTCGCGGTCGGATTGCTGTGTCGGACTGGTGTTAACGCCCGGTCCACCGCAATCTGGCAGATGGTAGGTGAGTTGATCATTCCTTGAGGCAGCACTTTCCACTGGAAACGTAAGTTGGGGCGTTGGCTGTTTGGAAACACAACAGAGAAAGCAAACCGCTCCTTGTCTTCCTCATGCAGAGGTATTGAGAAAAAACAGTCTTTAATATCAAGGACAGCACAGGGTTGTCCTTCCGGCATCATAGAGTTCATGGGTAAAAACGTTTGAACAGGACCCATTGGTTGGATTTTTTTGTTTACCTCACGCAGGTCATGGAGGAGGCGAAACCCTTCGCCGGTTCGTTTGGGTATTACAAAAACTGGGGTGTTCCATGGGCTAGTGGAAGGCTCTATGTGACCTCGTTGTAACTCGCGGTTAACTAGCTCGAGAAGGGCATCCATTCGAGGCTTCGACAGGGGCCACTGCTCGACCCACACTGGGTCAGACGATTTCCACGTCAGTTTAATTGGTGGAAGTGGGTGTACGGCAGTGGCCCTTACGGTAAATTTGTCACCCTGGCTTTTAATAGGGTTAGAGCGTCCCTTCCCAGCAGGGGTGGGATTCCTGACATGACATATGGGAAGAGGGTGATGGTTTTTTCTGGTCCTTTTTCAGTGTGAAGCGTGATTGCTACCAATTGGGCACTCTTTCGAGCTCGGGTTAATCCCCCGACTCCTCCCACCATGGGGGCATCTTCCAGTTTCCAACGTGGGGGCCAATTTGTCTCAGGGATAACTGTAACATCTGCTCCAGTGTCGATTAAAAAAGGGACACTAATGGTGGTGCCGTTTGGGGTGTCATAGAGGGAGCAGATTCCCCACACTACCGGCGGGTTATCACACTTTACCGCCAGGGCCACCCTGGGGTCTCGCCCCCCAGGGGTGGTTCTTGCTGTCCCTGAGGTGGGAACGGGTTTGGCTGGACCATTGGTTGAACCATAAAATTGGTCGCTTCTCGAGGGGGTAGCGGGTTCGGAAGCACCTCGCCCCACTTGGGGTTGGCATAATTGGGCCGCCTGATGTCCCAAGTGGGAGAGGGCTGTGCACGGCCCGAGTGCCCTCTCCCCCTTCCGTTTCCCTGGTTTGTAGATCTGCATTCTCTGGCGAAATGCCCCTTTTTCCCACAGGCCCAACACGGTCCTCTGGGTCGATTTTGGCGTGGGTCCCTAAACTGAGGACAGTTTGCTACGACGTGGCCTGCCTGGTCACATTTAAAACATGTCATCACATTAGCTACTATGGTACGAACAGCCGTCTCGATCGGGGTTAGATGCTCTTCCTTCGCGACATGCTTAATCATGTCTGCGATACTCGACCCCGCTGATAGTGATCGCAGGATTTCTTTGGTTGTCGAATTACACTGCTGACGTAAACATTCTGCGACGACTGGGCCTTTTGCCTCCACAGGCAAGGCTGATGAATCGACCGCTGCTTGGAGACGATCCACAAATGTTGTGAAACTCTCACTCTCGCTTTGCTTAATTGTGGACCATGGCGATGGTTTGGCAATGACTCTAGAGGCTATGCGAATAGCTTCTCTGGCCGCACGAGTAGTTGTAATGACTTCATGGGCCCGCAGGCCCTGGGCTTGTGCCTGGGGAGTAATCATTGTGGGATCTGTGCCCATTAACCGCTGCAGGCTGGAGCCATGCAGTGGATGGTCTGCCCCAGTTACTTGGGCTAGTTGCTTTGTACAGTTGTCCTCCCATTCTTGTTTAAAAACGATCATCCCTGCCCCGTCAAAGATCAATCTACAAGTTTGTTTTATATCGAACGGGAGCATATCGTCTCCCCCGAAGACACCATCTATGAGGGCGGAGACAATGGCAGAATTAAGGCCTTTATCTGCGATTGCCTTAACAATCGCTTGTATATCCTTAGGGTTTATCGGTGTGTGGACCCTCTGTCCCCCGTCCGTCACCCGGACCGGGAACGCTAGTGCGGCCGATGGGGCCCAGTCGGCGCACGTAATCTTTATTTTCCTCCAGTCCGTGAGAGGGATTTCTCCCCCTCGCGGTTTCTCTTTAATTTGGATGGGGATATTTTGGCTCTTGACTTTATTTATCTTTGTTTTCTTCTCTTCTAAACTTAAATTAGTTACGAGCCACTCATCCCCGCTAGTGTTTGACTCGGAGTCGGAACTCGACTGACTGGTTACTTCCGGTCTCCAGTACCTTTTTGCCGAGCTCTGGCCCCCTCCCCTATGGGCGGGCTGCTCCTCCCCCGGCCCGGGCCCGCCCCGCCCTCCGCTCGGCGGGGTGCCCACCTCACAGGCGCATCTTTTGAAATGCACGCGCCGGTTGGCTCTCTGCCCCCCGCTGGCCCCCCTTTCCCCTTCTAGGTCGCTCCTACCGCTCCTCTCCCCCCTGTTCTCCTCCGCCTCCCCTTTGTGTGCGCTTGATAACTTTAGCGCTTCCTCCCTGTTATCACCAAAGGAATTTTCATCCCGCCTTTCCCCTTTGTGCTCGGTGCCATCTTGGGGCGCATAGGGCGGTGGTGTGGCCCAGACTTTATCAGACTCTGTTTCTTTCGCGGCGCCCCTAGCCTCCTCGGCTAACCCGCCCCAGAAGGATTTAGCTTGTTTCTCTCCCTCCGTAAGCGGATCGGGGTCCGGGAGTTGAGGGGACGTGTCGCCCTCTTGCTGATTTTTAGGCTCAGCAGAGCCGTTATCGTCTGGGGGGTGCGAAGTCTGTGTAGCTGCCCCGATTCCCAATTTTGGGGTAGCTAACAAACAGTTCTTTGCCGCCTTCCAGGTCTCCTGCTCTTGTATAGCTTTCTGCAGGGCCTGCACGACTTTCCCCCATGACTTAAGCTTTTTCCCACAACCCGAGGACATCGTTTCCTCGGCTAACGCTTTAGTGCACTTATCCCACACCTCAGGGTGGAGAATATCCACCGGCTGGTCAATGACCCCAATTTGCAAAAGCCTCGCAACTGCGAGCGTAAAATCTTTGGGCTTACAATCAATTCCCCACTGCTTATGTAATTGCAATACGACCTTCACAAGGGCTTCCATCCTCCTTGTTGGTCCGGGAGCGTCCTCCCCGCCGGGCTGGTCCTGCCGCTCCGGCCGCCGTTCACCCGATTCCAGGCGAGTCTTTCCCGGGTTTCGGCACCACTTGTTGCCTTTGTTGGCGTGGCGACCTGGTTCAGGAACGGCACGGCGGCCAACCCCAGGCCGCTCGGGCCATCAGCTCGCAGACACCAATGTGGTGGACGGCAAATGGCGTTTATTGACGGGTAGCACAGTATTATATAGCTTAGGTTTACAGCGTCACTTCCGTCTGCTTACACCTATGGGCTAAACGCTACTGGTTATCAGGAGAGGAGGGGGGGGCCTACCTTTCCGTACAGCACGACATCTTCCGACCGCCAGGCCCTAACTATCCACACAGGGTGAGGGTCTTGGAGAAAGGCTTTGATTTTGTTCTGAGAAGTCTGCCCTAAATCTTCATTGGTTCTTCCTCTAAGAACAGAATCCCATGCCCAGATGAAGCAAATGACCAACAGCAGCTCCATCACCCACTTCCTTCTCCTGGCATTTGCAGACACACGGGAGCTGCAGCTCTTGCACTTCTGGCTCTTCCTGGCCATCTACCTGGCTGCCCTCCTTGGAAACGCCCTCATCATCACTGCCATAGCCTGTGACCACCGCCTCCACACCCCCATGTACTTTTTCCTCCTCAACCTCTCTGTTCTTGACCTGGGCTCCGTCTCCACCACTCTCCCCAAAGCCATGGCCAATTCCCTCTGGAACACTAGGGCCATCTCCTATGCAGGGTGTGCTGTCCAGCTCTTTTTCTTTCTCTTCTTGATTGTGGGGGAGTATTGTCTTCTCGTCGTCATGGCCTATGACCGTTACACGGCCATCTGCAAACCTCTGCACTATGAACTGATGATGGGCAGCAGAGGTTGTGTCCACATGGCAGCAGCTGCTTGGGGCAGTGCTTTCCTCTATGCTCTCTTGCACACTGTCAATACATTTTCAATTCCTCTCTGCCAAGGCAGTGCCCTGGACCACTTCTTCTGTGAAATACCCCGGATCCTCAAGCTCTCCTGCTCACACTCCTACCTCAGGGAAGTTGGGCTTCTTGGGGTTAGTGTTTCTTTGGCTTTTGGGTGTTTTGGTTTCATTGTCGTGTCCTATGTGCAGATCTTCAGGGTTGTGCTGAGGATCCCCTCTGAGCAGGGACAGCACAAAGCCTTTTCCAAGTGCCTCCCTCATCTGATTGTTTTGTCTGTTGTTATCAGCACTGGCATGGTTTCTTATATGAAGCCCCTCTCCATCTCCTCCCCATACCTGGATCTGGTTTTGTCATTTCTCTACTCGGTGGTTCCTCCAGCACTGAACCCCCTCATTTACAGCATGAGGAACCAGGAGCTCAAAGATGCGTTGAAGAAGCTCATTCTGTTATTAGTCTTTCAGCAGCTATAATGTGCCCATTTCTTTTCACAAGTGATTTCTACTGCTTATGGGGAACCTCCTGTGCTCTGGTCATTTTATCTGTGATAATTCTGTTTCTCCAGGAATGTCTGCATGAACTCCACTTCTCCAGAGTCATAAATTGAGCCTGTCTAACCCTGAGGTCTTTACACATGTGTCTGTCACAAGGTTACAGCTGGCCTCCGCTGTAAAATCTCTCTAATAAAAGTGGATTTCCTCAGTGGCATTGGCTAGAGGTTGGGCTTTCCTTGCATGGCTGAGGTCAGGAGCAGGCTGAAGAAACTGACCCTGTGAGTACAGTTTGCTGTGCTGCGGTTCTCCATGGAATGGGGGGAGGAAGACATGGGGTGATGTATTAGGGAATGGGACTCCAGTGAACTTTCACTGGTGGCCTCGCTTTTTGGCCTCTTCCAGCACTGACCTCTCACCACAGGTTTATGTGTGAGCTTTGTTGCATGGCCCCTTCCCTCTTCCTGCTGGGCTCAGTGACTGCACAGGTGGAAAGGCAAGCCCTGCTCCACTTCTCTCCTTGTCCAAACCCTGGCAAAACCCAGAGCGAGGACATCTGCGAAACCCCACATGGGGTGTGGATAAGACTGCGTAGTTATCAGGACTTATGGGAGGCTGTCTCAGGTATGAGAAACTGAAGGGGGACAGGGCACAAAAGAATGTCTTGGGGATCACCTACGAGAAACTGTTCCTCACACCACATACACCCTTTCCAGTGCTGAGCTGGAACAGTGGGTCCATCTGTGGGACAGTGTGGCTGGGCTGGGCACAGGCCAGGGCACTGGCAGCGGTCACAAAGGAACTGCCATGGGGTGACCACCTGGATTTGGTGGCTGCAAGAAAAGTTAAGAGTAAAGAGAAGGGATCCAAAATTCAGATGCCCAGTTTAGGAATGATATTGGCAAGCTGTCGTGGGTTTAGTAAAGGGCTGCAGGACAGCAAGGGACTGGAGCACTTGGCCTGTGAGGAGAGGCCGAGGGAGCTGGGCTTGTCCAGTCTTGAGAAGGGAAGGCTGAGCAGGACATCATCCCAGCCTGCCAGCACCCACAAGAAGGTTATGGAGAACAGAGAGCACGTCTCTTCACCCTATTGCATGGCAGGAGGACAAAAGACCATGGGAGGAAAGTGAACGAAGAATGTTTCAGCCAGCAGAGAAGGACAACATTTTTCCCCAGGAGCTCAACCAAGTGCTGGAACAGGTCACCCATGGAGGCTGGTTAGTCTCTGTCCTTGGGAAGTCTCAAACTCAAACGGAATCAAGCCTTGAACCATTTGGTCTGACCCTGTTTTGGACAGGTTGCACTGCAGACTTCCGGATGTCTCATCCAGGCACTGTTCCTTTAAGATCCTATTGCGCCCTTTTTGTAACTGGAGCAGAGCAGATATTTGTGGGGCTTGAATCCTCCTGTGCTGTAAGGGACTGTTTAAACAAACATTTAAAACCATGAAGAGAGGTTGATACCTCAATGTGACTTGCTCTGGGTATCGACTAAAGAGCCCTGGTCAGGGAAGCTTTTAGGGAGTGAGGATCTGTGCAAGACACCAAATGATCCTGTTCTAATGCCTGTAGGCCTGTCAGATGTCATTTAAATAACAATGAAAATGGAAGTAAGAAGAGCTGAAGACAAAGACCCAAAGCAAAGAAACATCTCTATGGACTTTTCAGGTTTTTCTAAGACTTTCAAGGATATCCTTTTTTGAGAAGTGTTGTCCAGAATAGGGAATGGATGTAGGACACACATGTCTTCAGCTACAGGGACACAGAAACCTGGTGCCAGTGGAGATGATCTAGCAAACCCTCACCAACCTCCTCCTGCAGCTTCCAAGGAGCTCTGGTCTCCCACAGGTCCTCTGAGATAGAAACCAGTCCCAGCACAGCAATCCAGGTACACTGCGGCCCCTAACAGTGGCATTGCCTGTTTATGGTCAGATACCTGATGCCTGTTTTAAAAAGTATACAATTTTATTATTTCTTATATTTTAGAAAAATCTGCAAGCACATTTACATCAGCTGAATTGCTGGAGTCCTTTCTTAGAAATGGAAATGTCCCTTTGGTCATCTGCACTCAGCTGTCCAAGATTTGTTCCCTCCTAACTTCTGGGGCACCCCCAGCCTACTTGCTCATAGGGCAGCATTAGGAGCCAAAAAGTCCTTGATGCTGCACAAACACTGCTCAGCTGTAACTAAAACATACATGTGTTCCCAGGTGTCTCTTGAGTCCCTGGAGCCATTGCAGTGACAAGGGGAGAGCCCTACCTGACTTAGGGCTGGGGCTGGTATGGGGTAATGGGGTCTGGGATGATGTTTCTGGGGCAGTTTCTTCTGTCTGTTTGTCACTGTTTAGAGCAGGGCAGCAATAAATGAGTGGCAGATGTGTGATATTATCACACCCCCCCCCCACCCCCTACTAGGGGAAGGGAAAAAGGAGGAAAAGGGAGAGGGACTTACAAACTGGAAATTAAAATAACTTTACTAATAACACCAAAAATAGAGCAATAATGCAAAATACATAAATTCTATTGAGTTTCCCAGAGTTGTGGGGGCTGATGTTGTTCCAGTGGCTGCTGGGCAGACACTAGGAAGTCCTGTCACACCAACCCACATCCTGGGAAGCAAGGATTAAGGACACGTAGTGGTTCCTTAGGAAGACAAATGTCTGACTACTAAGAAATATCATCTCTTTGCATCCCTCCTTTACCTCAGTATCAATGCTGAGCATGATGTCATAACGTACGGAATATCCCATTGTTCAATTCAGGTAAGCTGTCACATCTATGTCACTTCCCAACCACTGGACCACCCTGAGCCAGCCAGCTTTGGGGGGGTTGGAGAGACAGCCTTCATGTGGTCTGAGCACTGCTCAGTAATAGCCAAAACACTGGTGCGTGATCAACACCGTTCCAGCCATGAGTCCGAAGCACAGCAGCATGTGGGCTGCTCTGGCAAAAGTGAACTCCATCCCAGCCAGACCCAGTACCGTGGTGCTCAGGGGTCTTTTCCAGCCTGTGTTATTCTGTGATTCAATGAATATTTTCCTTGGAGAGCTCTTGGAAGACAGAATCAGAGAATCACAGAATCACAGAATGCTTGGGGTTGGAAGGGACCTCTGTGGGTCACCCAGTCCAAACCTCTTGCCGAAGCAGGGTCACCCAGAGCAGGCTGCACAGGACCTTGTCCAGGCGGGTCTTGAATATCTCCAGAGAAGGAGACTCCACAACCTCCCTGGGCAGCCTGTTCCAGTGCTCCGTCACCCTCAGAGGGAAGAAGTTCTTCCTCATGTTCAGACGGAACTTCCTCTGCTTCAGTTTGTGCCCATTGCCCCTTGTGCCCATTGCTGGGCACTACTGGAAAGAGCTTGGCCCCATCCTCCTGACCCCCACCCTGCAGAAATTATAGGCATTTATTAGGTCCCCTCGCAGCCTTCTCTTCTTCAGGCTGAACAAGCCCAGCTCCCTCAGCCTCTCCTCATAGGAGAGATGCTCCAGTCCCCTCACCATCCTCGTAGCCCTCCGCTGGACTCTCTCCAGTAGCTCCTCATCTTTCTTGAACTGGGGAGCCCAGAACTGCACACAGTACTCCAGATGAGGCCTCACCGGGGCAGTGTAGAGGGGATGGAGAACCTCCCTCGTCCTGCTGGCCACACTCCTCCTAATGCACCCCAGAATGCCATTGGCCTTCTTGGCAGCCAGGGCACACTGCTGGCTCATGGGTCCACCAGGTCACCCACGTCCCTCTCTGCAGAGCTGCTCTCCAGCAGGTCTGCCCCAACCCTGTACTGGTGCATGGGGTTGTTCCTCCCCAGGTGCAGGACGCTGCATTTGCCCTTGTTGAACCTCATCAGGTTCCTCTCTGCCCAACTTCCCAGCCTGTCCAGGTCACGCTGAATGGCAGCACAGCCTGCTGGTGTATCTATCACTCCTCCCAGAACAGAAAGAGAAACAAGAAAAAGCACAAAGGAAGCAGTAGAGACATAAAATTCACAAGTACAAATACAGCAGTTCCTCCAAGGAACATTCCTCCACTCAAACCATTAGCAAGGAATCTATTAGATAAATTTAATGAAACAGGCTAAATTTTATCTGCTCAGGTGCTGGGCCCCAAAGAGGGTAATTGTTGGTTATGGTACCATGTGCTCAGTTGCATGTCGGCAACTTACAATCCTGTACAAAGTCAGAGGCTGTGAAGGGGGCTGTGAGATCACTTCTGGCTCTGGAGGTCATTTGTCAACTGCAGTTATGCACCTGAGAAAGGGACCATAATGTCACTTTTCTCTGAAGCCGCTGACAGGGCAGCCTTTGACTCATAGTGGGGATATGTGCTTTTCAGCTCCCCTCTGCCAGTGTCTGTGACAGGCCAACAGCAGCCACCTGACTGGCACAGACACTGGGAGATCCCCTCTGCCGAAGGACCCAGGCTCACTGCAGGAAGGGGGCTGGTATTTTGGGTGCCGTGTCTCTTGCGCCCGAGCACATGATGGGACAGCAGTGACCGAGAGGCTTTGTGTAAATGTGGGGTATCTGATTGTATCTATGTGAAATCAATGAAACTGGAGAAATATTTCTGTCTGAGATGCACCCTCAGAGTATAAGCAATGAATGGGAAACGAAACACCTTGCTGGCTGCCCCAGCTCTTGGAAGGCTGGTCTGTGCCTGGAGCAGTCAGAGCTCTTGAGAACCAGAATAGCCAGGGCTTTTGTGCTGGTCTGGGGAGACAGGATGGCAAGGAGGGGCTGCAAAGCTCTCAGAATCTCCGGGGGAGGAGGGCAGGGGACACAGGGTGCCTCCTTTGCTTTCTGCCATGCATGATCCCTCATCTCTGGGGCTGACTCCTCTCTGTCCCCCAGCAGCTGCTGTGCCCTTGAGAGGGGCTGAGGCTGTGGAGCGACTGCCCAGAGCACCCTGCGGTGGGCACAGCTGTTAGGCCAGCCCAGACTGGGCTGTGCTGGGGAGAGGGCATTGTCAGTGGAAAGAGGGCAGGGGAGGTGGGAGAGCTTGGAGAGGAGATGGACTGGACTGGGAGATACCTGGGAGAGAAAAACATCAGTGTATAACTCATGAAGGGTGAAGGGTGAAGACTCACACCAGGCGGTTTGTTGTGCAGAGCCATGGCTGACAGAAGGGCTTGATGACATGTAGGTGTAGGAGAAGGAGTCTGGTCTGTGCCCTTGGTGGCATGGATAGACCAGGAAGCTGGCCCAGGGCCTTTGTCACCACTCCGCCGTTGGCCATTTCTCATCGGCCTTTTCCAGACCCTGGTCTTTTGGCCCAGACCCTGGCAGACCCTGGAGCAGGGCTGTCTGTGAAGCCCCATATGTGACATGGCCTCTCCAGGACCTTGGAGCAGCTGCCTGACAGGAAGGCCATGAGATCACAAAGCACTAAGAAGTGCTGTGGGCACCATGTCAGAGTAACCATTCCTCACTCTGAACACACCCTGTCCTGTGCTGTGCCCTCACAGCAGGGCCATGGGAACATACTTGAGGCAGCGGGGTTGTGACAATGCAGGAGAGGGCACAGATATGAAGCAGCTGCCAGGGGGTGACAGCAAGGACAGGCACAGACAAGGAATTTATGTACATTGCCTCTGCTGAGCAAGGAAGAAGGAAGGATTCTGTGAAATACTCTGTGATTCAAGAAAAAGGATTCTGTGAAACATTCTGTCCAGATTTCAGATACTCACGTTAAAGATATAGGCAAGCTGGTGTGGTCTTTGCAAAGGGCCCTCAGGACAGCCAGGCACTGGACCACTTTTCCTGTGAGGAGAGGCTGAGGGAGCTGGGCTTGTCCAGACTCGAGAGGGGAAGGCTGAAGGGGACCTCATCCGAGCCTGCCAGTACCAATGAAGACATCATGGAGAATGCAGTCAGTCTCTTCATCCCGATGCATGGCAGGAGGACAAAAGACAATGGGAGAAAGGTGAAATGGGAGAGGTTCAACCAAAAAATAAAGACAACTTTTTCCCTGAGGAGCTCAGCCAAGTGCTGGAACAGCTCACACAGAGAGGTTGGGCAGTGTCTGTCCTTGGGGCTGTGTAAGGCAAAACAGGCAGGATGCAGAAACAACAACAAAACCACACATGAAATGTAAAGAGTAGATTTATTTTCATTATCTCACAAAGCAGGGGATCTCTGATACAGCACCTGGGCAGAGGCACCGAAGCCAAGCAGGAGTGCAGACACCACAGAGCTTAGTCCCTGCTAGACAAAGAGTGCCAGCTACTGAACTTGTTTCTTTCACATTGGTATATCAGGGATTCACTCAGACAGAACTTTCCACTGTGCCTGGATCCTTCCCGCAGCAGGGCAGGAATCTCAAGCATGTTCGACAGATTGCCTTGGAGTAAATCACAGGCCTATGTTATCTAAACACAGATGTCGTACTTCAGCACACAAGACTAATCATTGTTTAGTATGCTACATGTGTTTTCCGACACCCCAGCTGCAAGTCACTTGAGTGTGTTGACAATCCTCCTTGCCAATCTTCCATTGTCATCCCACATGCCGCAGGTGACAATCCAACAGCACACACCGTCTCTCCTGCCTGAAAGATTGTTATGGACGGATGGAGAACAAAGTCATGGGCTAAGTGAACTCAATGCACATTTTAGAGGGATGGCCCATATGGTAAGGAAGACAGGAAAAGAAGAGGTAATTTATGGGGAAGTGTGGGATCTGAGTGTGATGTAGATGGTATAAAAGAAGAATTGGATACTGTCCTGGTTTCAGCTGTGTCTCACTCACAATATCTTCCCCTTGACCATCCTTGTACCCTCCCATGCAAACAGCCCATCTCTCTTTACCTTTCCTCCCTGTTCCTAGTTTGGCTTCCTTTGCACCTTCATTCGGCATTTCCAAGCTTGTCACCGTGGCAGTTTCTCCCTTGGTCAGCAATTCCATTGAACAGGTACCTCCTTCTTCTACCATTAGTGTCCCGCAATTCCTCATGTTGCTGTCTTGTCAGAGATACCACAGATCTCGTATGCACACATCAAAAGCTGTCAAAACAGAGCTTCACTCCAGGGGGAACTCTGAGAATCTTTTAGATTTGGCAGTGGAAGCCTGATGAAGCTTGACAAGAAGTTACAAGTCATTCAGTAGGGGAGAATAACTCAAAATATTGTGGGCAGGCTGGGACCTGAACAGCTCCGGAGTGACCCTGAGGAGCAGAGCCTGGGCGTTCCAAAGGTTGCCATATGAGTGAGTGATGCATGCTCCAAGTGAATAAGGCCAACAGCATACAGGTCTGCATTAGGAGGAGTATGGCCAGCCAGACCAGAGAGTTATCACCCCCTTGACTCAGCAGTGGTGTAGCCGCATCTGGACCAGTGTGTCTGTGAGGCATGTGAGGCTCCCCAGTCTGGAAGAACGAGGAGGAACCAGAAAGGTTCTAGAGGAGATCTGCCAGGATGGGTTATACGGCGTGTGTGGAGAGGCTGAGGGACCGGGGCTTCTTTAATCGTGTGGAGGCTGAGGGCACTGAAGTAGTAGCCTGCATCTGCCTGAAGGGTTGTTTCAGAGATGACGGAGCTTTTCTTGGTAGTGAGAAGGCAAGGAAACCTTCACAAAGTGCTGCTTGGAAGGTGCAGACTAGAGGTGAAGAAAAAGAGGTCTCACTCAAAGGGTATCCTTGTTGTGTAAGAGGTCACCCAGAGGGACTCTGGATCAGCCCATAGATTTGAATGTCAAGGAAAAGTCAGTGAGGGTGGAGAGACATCAATTAATGTACGGAAATGCTGGGGTGAGCACTGGGTAGGAAGTAAAGATGTGTGACTACAGGCTGAAGGGAAAGAAGCGCAGGCATGGGACAGTGTAGGACAGCCTGCAGTACAAATTGCAAAGGACTCTGGCAGAGCTGAAAGATTCAACAGGACTGAGGGCTTTGTCCACTTGGCTATGGCAGCTGCCTCTAACACCAACTCCTACCAGGAGAAACTTACTTTTGGGGCTCTGGACTTTGTTTCATCCTCGCATCTTCTTTGGGAGGCTGGGAGGTATCACAGAATTTACACTTGTCATTGCTCACCCTCACATCCAGCTGTCCCCAAGAAGAGCCCTGAGCCACGCGTGAGGGACAGAATCTGCCTTCCCAGGGCCTGGGGCTCAGCCCTTGGCCTTTCTGCTTCATAAAGCAGGCCAAGGGTTTTCTCAGCATTGCAGCCACCTGCACAGTGCCTCTGCCTACCTGCAATCGTGGCCTCCAATTCTCTGCTCTAAGGAGTCCCTGGGGAGGCTTTGTCAGTAATGGCCCTCAGTGGGGCCAATCAATGCTTCCAGGTACTTTGAATTTTCCTTCTGCCTTCTTGAGCATTTTTTTCTATCTCCTCTCAGTATCTGAGGTTCATGGACTCAGCACCAAATACCCCATGGGGCTCATTAAAATGCAGCAAGTGCTAAGCTAACAAGCTCCTGTAAATTTCTTCAGTTCTTCAAGACTTGTACAGCTAATTGTAGAATTTTGATCGTGTAGACAAGGAGTAAGATATTATACTGTGCCTAATAAAAATATTTTTTTTATTTTTAGGAATATTTTAAAATGCTTTTCAGCTTACAGAAGAAGTGTTAGAATCATTCTTAAAGTGATCCTGATCCATGGTGTCTCCTCAGGAGGGCTGGACAGGTAGGAGAAGCAGTCCCTCTTGGTCTGACACTCTATGGACATCTTTGTTCATCACCTACCTAATCTCAATATTTCTCTCATTGGCCACCTGGGACTTGTGTCACTGTTCCTTGCATCAGACTTCTCCACTGATCTCTGCAGCTGGATGTTACAGCTCCATTGCACCATCTCCCACCTCCTCTCCACAGAGAGCTGCCTGTACACAGGCACAGAAGGAGTTTTCCTATTTGTAAGAAAGGAGTAATTAAAGCACAAACAAGTTCCATAAATAAAACACACTGTGCAAACATACAGTAATTACAATCTACCTCTAATGAGGTTGCCTTCCTTTAAGGCATAAATTATGAGAAATATTGTAGCTAGGTAGAGGAAAAAAAATAGTTACAAACATAGTTAAAGAGTTGGCTAAGGAGACGATTAGACTACTGAAAGGGAAGCAAACCTTTAACTCCCTGATGTCAAAACAGCAGTCCGGTAGGTGACAGGAATCTGAATGAACAAAGAGTAAAGGGAGGAGAAAACTGGACAATGATGCAAAGGGCCTTTGTCTAGGCAGCCTGCATCTTTAAAAAATTACTTTGGAAATAGTCAAGACAGCTGAAAATATATGAAAAATTAGAGATATTCAATATACTGTTTAACAGGCAGGATAGCACTGGAACAAGCTGTCCAGGGAGGCTGTGGAGTCTCCTTCTCCGGAGATATTCAAGACCCCCCTGGACAAGGTCCTGTGCAGCCTGCTCTGGGTGACCCTGCTTCGGCAGGGAGGTTGGACTGGGTGACCCACAGAGGTGCCTTGCAAACCCAACCATTCTGTGATTCAGTTTTGAAGTTATAGGGAGAGATCCATATTTCTTTGGAATATCCCTTTCAAAATTTCATGGCATTGGTCGAGGGCTCTTGTGAGTGAGGACAAGGCAAGGTTGCGCCTGTTGTTGAAAAAGGTCAGAAAGACAACCCAGGGAACCCCAGGCTGTACAAGGTCACTTTGGCATTTCTGTGCACCTAAGTAACAAGAACATGTCTGATAGCAGTCAGCATGGATTGATGATGGGTCAGTCATGCCTCTCAAACCTCACTGCCGCCATGATGAAGTATCAGCATTTGTGGATGAGTAAAGAACAGTGGATGCCATTTTTGACCCTTCTGACATGGTCTCCCTCAATGTCCTTTTTCCCAGGTTAGGCCATTACTGTCTGTATGAGCTGACAAAGAAATGGATAAAAAAACAGTTGGACCATCAGGCTGAGAGAGCAGTGGTGAAGGAGTCATGCCCTACCTGGAGGTCACTGGGACATACTGGGGCATTGTGGGGCAGTAGAAAAATAGAAAACTCAAAAAGTAGAAAATTCAATGCTTGGAACACACCAGTGTCTTGGCTATTGTTTATCCATGTTTGCCCACTGTCAAGGTCTGCTCTGTTTCTCATTCTGCTCCTGCCCAGTGAGTAAGTGGGTGGTGGGAAAGAAGCCGAGAGGGGACAACGCCAGGACATCTGATCCAAACTCCCCAGAGGGATATTCCATACCAAAGGACCTCATGCTCAGGAATAAAAGCATGTGACAGAGGAAGAAGGATGTGGACATATTTATTGTCCAATTTATCTGCTGCTTGGAAAGTGACTGGGCTTCAGTCTGCTTGTGGGAGGTGGTGAAGGATGGTCTTTGTTTCACTCGGTGAGACCTTATTAGTCTCTTTTCTTCACCTATTAATCTGTTATTATCTTGAGCTGAAACTTTTCACGCTTTATTTCTCCCTGCGTTCTGCCCTGTCCCACTGGGGAAGGGGAGGAATGAATGCCTGGCTGCTGGACTAGTGGCCAGATTTAACCCAACACAGCAGGGAAGTTCTTGATAACTGGGAGTGAGTTCAGTGCAGGGCTGCCAAGATGCTCAGGGGCTGAAGCACTTACCTGGCAGTTGAAACTGAGGGCAAGGGTCTTGTTTAGCCTGGAGAGTGGAAGATCTCAAGAACCTCATAGCAGCCTGTCTGTCCCTATGGGGAATTTTTCATGAAGATGGAGCCAGTCTTGTCACCGTGGTGCCTGGGAGGAGGGTAATAAACAGTAGCAAGATGTGGAAATAAGAATGATTCAGAACAGAGAGAAGGAAAATCTTTCCCTCCATGAGGGCATCCAAGCATTGCAGCAGGTCTTCCAGAGATGTTGTGCCATCTCTGTCCCTGGAAGCTTTCCAGCCACCACTAGAGCAAGACTTGAGCAACGTGGTCAGGCTGTACAGATATTCCTGATGTGAATGTGAGGCCAGAGCAGAGACCTCCTCAAGTCCAATTAAAGATACAGAAAACTCAAGTGTTGCTGGGGTTTCTTCCCCTCTTGGTCTTCCCTTGTGGACAGCAGGAAAAATTCTCAGGTTCCCCGTGACCATGGAACTAAGTCAGATGTTAGGGTAGTCAGACCAGCTGCAGATTTCTTGTCCTGCTCCAGGCAGCGTTACTTAGATGGCAGGCTGCTTGGCAAGCATCCCCAAACAGTCCGCATCATTTTCTTTGCATCCCCTTTCATTCCCTTTTCACTCTTCCCTCCTCTCCAGTCCTACGCTTTAACAATCCTTGTGACCTCCTATGCTAAAAAAAAGCCAAGTCTTCTTTACCATTTCCCCACTGGGCCTGCGTTTTCTCTCTTTGTACCCTTCTTTCTTAGACGATTGCCACGGTGCTTTCTACCTTGATTGGAAACTCCATGAACATGAGTAATCTTTTCTTATCTTAATTGATGGTTGTATTAGAAGCACCATGGCACAGGATGACCATGAGCACACGTACTTTAAAAGCTGGACACTTGGAGGTTTTGTTCATGGGGACCTTGAGATACGTGTGGATTTCACCAGCAGAAGCCTGAAGATATAAAAGGAAAAGCTGCAGAACAACTCCATGCAGCAGCATGGGAAGGGATCTGACCAGCGAAGGGGTGCCCTGAGGAGATGGGCCTGGGCATCATAATGGCAGATGCCATAGGAGCCAGTGGGCCTCCCATTTCAAAAGGAAAGTGAAGAAAGTGGAGAGGGTCCAGAGGAGGTCTGCCAAGAGTCTGCAGCAATGTGGAAGTCTTGCGGAAGGGAGCTGGAGGCGCCTGAGGTATCAGGTGCCAACAAGAAAATACCCATGAAACACCTCAAGGGAAAAAAGGGGTGCTCTGCTATGAAGGTAACAAGGCCGACAGCTCAGATGAAATGCCTCTATACAAACGCACGCAGCATGGGAAACAAACAGGAGGAGCTGGAAGCAATCGTGCTGCTGGAAAGCTACGACCTGATTGCCATCACGGAAACTTGGTGGGATGAATCCCATGACTGGAATGTATCTCTTGATGGCTACAGGCTGTTCAGAAGGGACAGGTGAGGAAGGAGGGGCGGGGGCGTTGCCCTTTACATCAAGAAAACACTACAGAGTGAGGAGCTGTCCCTTAAGAATAACCACGAGCAGGTCGAAAGCTTATGGGTAAGAATCAGAGAGAGAGGCAACAAAGGGAACCTAGTGGTTGGTGTCTACTACAGGCCGCCAGATCAAGAGGAGCTGATAGACGAAGTGTTCTTCCTCCAATTCCAGGAGGCTTCACGCTCGCAGGCTCTCATCCTACTCGGGGACTTCAACTACCCCGACATCTGCTGGAAAAGCAACATGGCAAGCTGTAGGCAATCCAGCAGGTTCATAGAATGCGTTGAGGACAACTTCTTAAGCCAGGTAATAAGCACCCCTACCCGAGGGGATGCGATACTAGACCTGGTGGTCACCAATGCAAGTGAGCTAGTTGGGGATGTCAAGATCGGAGGTAGCCTGGGCTGCAGTGACCACGCGCTGGTGGAACTGACACTACTGAGGGAAATGGGAATAATGAAGAGCATAGTCAGGACCCTAAATTTTAGGAGGGCAAATTTCCAGCTCTTCAAGGAGATAGTCAGAAGGACTCCCTGGGAAACGGTCCTCAGGGACAGGGGAACAGAACAGCGCTGGCAGGTCTTTAAGGATGTATTCCAGAGAGCGCAAGAGCTCTCGATCCCCAAGTGTAAGAAGTCGGGCAGAGAAGGGAAGAGACCAGCATGGCTGAGGCAAGAGATGCTGGTCAAACTAAGGAACAAGAGGGAACTGCACAGGCAGTGGAAGCAGGGACTGGCTTCCTGGGAAGAGTATAGGGAAGCTGCCCGGTTGTGTAGGGATGGGGTCAGGAAGGCCAAGGCACAGCTGGAGCTGAACTTGGCAAGGGATGCAAAAAATAACAAGAAGGGCTTCTACAGGTATGTCAGCCGGAAAAAGATGGTCAAAGAAAGTGTACCCCTGCTCATGAGCGAGACCGGCGAACTGGCAACAGCAGATGAGGAGAAAGCTGAGGTACTCAACAACTTTTTTGCCTCAGTCTTCACTGGCAACCTCTCTCCTCACCCCTTCTGAGTCGATGAATGGCATGAAGGAGACCAGGAAGGTAAAATCCTTGCAGCTGTAAGTGAAGACCAGGTTCGGGACCTCCCGAAGAACCTAAACGTACAGAAGTCCATGGGACCTGATGAGATGCATCCCACAGTCCTGAGGGAACTGGCTGATGTAGTTGCCAAGCCACTCTCCATGATATTTGAAAAGTCATGGCAGTCAGGGGAAGTCCCCGGTGACTGGAAAAAGGGAAACATTGTGCCCCTTTTCAGAAAGGGTAGAAAGGAAGACCCTGGGAACTACTGAGCTGTCAGCCTCACCTCTGTGCCTGGGAAGATCATGGAACAGATCCTCCTAGAAGATATGCTAAGGCACATGGAGGCCAGGGAGGGGATTCGAGACAGCCAGCATGGCTTCACCAAGGGCAAGTCCTGCCTCACCAACCTAGTGGCTTTCTATGATGGTGTAACAACAAGGGTGGACAAGGGAAAACCAATGGATGTCATCCATCTGGATTTTTGTAAAGCCTTTGACACGGTCCCCCACAACATCCTTCTCTATAAATTGGAGAGCCATGGATTTGATGGGTAGACCGTTTGGTGGATAAGGAATTGGTTGGATGGTCACAGCCAAAGGGTAGTGGTCAACGACTCAATGTCTGGATGGAGACCAGTGGCGAGTGGAGTCCCTCAGGGGTCTGTACTGGGACCGGTGTTGTTCAATATATTTATCAATGACATGGACAGCGACATTGAGTGTACCCTCAGCAAGTTTGCAGATGACAGCAAACTGAGTGGTACGGTCGAGACACCAGAAGGACGGGATGCCATCCAGAGGGACCTGGACAAGCTGGAGAGGTGGGCCTGTGTGAACCTCATGAGGTTCAACAAGGCCAAGTGCAAGGTCCTACACCTGGGTCGGGGTAATCCCCACTATCAATACAGGCTGGGGGATGAAAGGATCGAGAGCAGCTCTGCTGAGAGGGACTTGGGGGTACTGATAGACCAAAGGCTGGACATGAGCCAGCAATGTGCGCTGGCAGCCCAGAGGGCCAACCGTGTCCTGGGCTGCATCAAGAGAAGCGTGGCCAGCAGGTCGAGAGAGGTGATTCTGCCCCTCTCCTCTGCTCTGGTGAGACCTCACCTGGAATACTGCATTCAGCTCTAGTGCCCTCAGCACAAGAAGGACATGGAACTGTTGGAGCGGGTCCAAAGGAGGGCTACAAAAATGATCCGAGGGCTGGAGCACCTCTCCTATGAGGACAGGCTGAGAGAGTTGGGCTTGTTCAGCCTGGAGAAGAGAAGGCTGCGGGGAGACCTGATTGCAGCCTGTCAGTACTTAAAGGGAGCCTATAGGAAAGATGGGGACAATCTTTTTAGTAGAGACAGCAGTGACAGGACGAGGGGTAATGGTTTTAAACTAAAACAGGGTAGGTGTAGGGTAGATATAAGGAAGAAATTCTTTACAGTGAGTGTGGTGAAACACTGGAATGGGTTGCCCAGAGAGGTAGTGGAGGCCCCGTCCCTGGAAACATTCAAGACCAGGTTGGACAGGGCTCTGAGCAACCTGATCTAGTTAGCGGTGTCCCTGCTCGCTGCAGGGGGGTTGGACTAGATGACATCTAGGGGTCCCTTCCAACCCAAAACTTTCTATGATTCTAAGATGGAGTGAGGGGGCCTAAAGTGTGAACTGTGAGGAGAGTGTGAGGGAACTGGGCCTTCCTCGCCTGCTGAAGGGAATCTGCGGATAGGGTCGTGTCCCTTCTGTCTGAGTACATGTTGGGACAGCAGCAGGCACACAGCTTGGGCATGTCTATCCAAGAAGCTGAAAGGCTAGCAGACTTGCGAGATGATGGGGAGGCTGCTTCTCAGTGGTCTGGTGAAAGGCTTCAAGAAGGCTGGTGGGTGGGAGATTTCCCTGGAGACAGGAAACAGCAGGATATAGCAACACTGCCACGGAGAACAGCTTGGCAGGCGGAGAATGAACTTGAGGCCGAAGAAATGTCATGCAAAGGGTAGTGCTGTGGTGCAAGAAGTCATCCAGAAGGAGGATGAGACCAGCCCATCTCTTTGTGTTTCAAGGAACAGAAGTTTGAGTGGAGATATGTTCTTCGGAGGAACTCTGTATTTATGCTTCCACATATTATATCTCTAATTTTGCCTTTTTTTTTTAATTTCTTTTTCTGTGCAGTGTCAGGACCCGGAGAGCAGACATAGGCCTTCATGGCCCTGACCAGCCATGCCTGGGGCCTCCACCCACACCTCTATTCCTTGGGCCCAGGAGACCCTTTTAGCCCAGGCCTGAGCTGCAGCCCCAGCTTCATCTTTGCTGTACACGTACTGGTCTCCAAACACAGCTGTAGACACAGCTTTGCCTGTTCATGGACTTTGATGACTTGGGCATTCAGACTCACTTCCCATCTTCATCTTTGTCAGATATACAAGGAAATGACACTGTGGACCTCCAAGTGCCAGACTCCAGCTGACTCACAGAGGCCACAGGCCTTTCTGCTTCCTTTCTTTCCACCACTTGTTGAGGTTTTGGGAGGAGAGGAACAGGTGACGTTTGTGGGGGCCAAGGATTGGATGTCAGGAGCAGAGTCGTCACATGTGGAGTGATCTGAAGGCTGTCCTAGTTCCAAACTGTTATCTTCAGCTCCTTCCTCAAAGGCCTGAAATCTCTTACAAGAGCCCCTTCCACCTTGGTCTCATTTAGCAATTAATTTGAGAGTACCCAAGTCAGAGCCTTGCTTTCAGTTCTGTTTACAGCCTAAAGCACCCCATGGTGGGAAGACATCCCAGGAAGCTTGTAGAAGGTGAATGTTCCCAGGAATCTCAGGAGGCCTGGCATACCAATAGCTGTCGTCAGGCAGCTGGCCAAATGCACTGTCTCCATTTGTGTAATCGGGGCTTAGATGCCTGGTTTATGTGTAAACTCTCTCTGTGGATGCTGACATTTGCTGCACAACCAGGTCTGACCTCAGGGCTGGCCTTGTTTTGAGCTGGGCATTGGACTTGAGACCTTCTGAGCTCCGTTCCACTCTGAGTTGTTCTATGATGTAGAGGACCTCACCTCCAGCTTAATCTCTTCTTGTAGAACATGTAGGGAAGCACAGGCTCATAGAAGTGTTGGTGGGGAAGAGACTGTTGGGGGTGTCTCGTCCAGCCTCCAGAATGGCTGTGATGTTTTGGAGCTGAAATGTGAAGAGCTCCAGAGGTAGATACGACAGCAGTCACCTCCTAGTCCATTTTATTTTTCATAAGGCTCAGCTGCAAGCTCCTAAGAGGCACTTTGTGGCTGTTACCTCTATCATATCACTAGCCACTGCAGACGAGAGCTTGGCTCTGTCATATCTCCAGGTAGCAGTAGGCTTTTACTAGGGCAATCCATGCCTCTCCTTCAGGAGGCCAGATAGACCCAGTTTCCTCGGAATCTCCTCACATTTCATGCTTTAGGCCGCTCCCTCTATTTTGGAAGACCTCCTCTGGACACTGTCACTTTCCTATTGAAATATGAGGCCCACTGGCTCCTATGGCATCTGCCGTCATGATGCCCTGGTCCTTCTTATCAAGGCGCTCCTTTGCTAGTCAGATCCCTTCCCATGCTGCTGTTTGGACTTATTCTGCAGCTTTTCCTTCTCAACATTCAGGTTCCTGTTGGCCAAATCCCCAGGTGTCTCAAGGTCCCCATGGTCAGAACCTCCAACCATCCAGCTTGGAAAGTATGTGTACTTATTGTCATCCTGTGCCATGGTGCTAATATGACCATGAATAAGTTAGTTACAGATAAGCAAAGAGTGCCAGTATTCATCAAGTTGCTAAGCGAGGTAGTAAGCACCGTGGCAATCATCTAAGAAATGTGGGTACAAAGTGAGTAAACGCAGGTCCAGTGGGGAAATGGAAAAGAAGACTTGGCTTTTTTTCTTTTTTTTTTTTTTGCATAGCAGTGGATAAGGACGGTTAAAGAACAGGACTGGAGAGGTGGGAAGAGTGAAGACACAAATAGAAGGGGAAGCAAAGGAAATGTTTGAGATGAGTGTTTTGAGGATACCTGTCAAGCAGCCTGGCATCTGAGCAATGCTGTCTGGAGCAGGACAAGAAAGCTGCAGCTGGTCTGACTATACTAACATCTGACTTAGTTCCATGCTTGTGGGGAACCTGAGAACTTTCCCTACTGTCCTCAAGGGAAGACCAAGAGGGGAAAGGAACCCCAGAATCATTTAAGTTTCCCATCTCCTTAATGGCACTTGAGGAGGTCTCTGCTCTTACCTCGTGCTCATGTTAGGACCAGCTATGGAGCCAGACCACATTGCTCAAGGTGTAATCCAGTGGTGGCTGGAGAGCTGCCAAGGACAGAGACAGCACAACATCTTTAGAAGACCTGCTGCAATGCTTGGATGTCCTCATGGAGAAAAATATTTTTTTCCTTATCTCTGTGCTGATCCTTCCTTATTTCAACATCTTACTATTGTCTATTGTCCTCCTGCCAAGCACCACGCTGACATGACTGGCTCCATCTTCATGAAAACTTCTCCGTAGGGAATGACAGGTTGCTACAAGGTTCTTGAGACCTTCCACTCTCCTGGCTAAACAAGGCCCTTGCCCTCAGTTTCTCCTGCCAGAAAAGTGCTTCAGCCTCTGAGCAGGTGGCCCTGCACTGAACTCACTCCCAGTTATCAAGAGCTTCCTTGCTGTTGTGTGTTGACTCTGGCCAGTAGCCCAGCTGCTACTCACTCTTTCCTCCCCTTCCCCAGTGGGACAGGGAAGAGAACAAGAAGAAATGAAGTGTGAAAAGTTTCTGCCCTAGATAATAATAAGAGTTTAATAGATGAAGAAAAGAGATTAAAAAAAGACCTCACCAAGTGAAACAAAGACCATCCTTCACCACCTCCCACAAGCAGACTGATGCTCTGCCACTTTCCAGCCTTCAAATTCCTTAAATGATAAAAACCTCCACATCCTTTTCCTCTGTCCCAAGCTTTTATTTCTTAGCATGAGTTCATATGGTACGGAATATTCCTGTGGTCAGTTTGGATCAGCTGTCTTGGCTGTGTCCTCTCACAACTTCTTTCCCACTGCCCACTTACTCACTGGAAGGGAGTAAGTGGAAACAGAGCAGGCCTTGACGCTGGTCAGACATGGATGAGCAGTAGCCAAGACACTGGTCTGTTACAAGCATTGAGTTTTCTTGACTCCCACAGGCACAGGAAACACCCACCCTGCAGGATGTCTGGTGGTCTAGTCCAGAAGAGAAGCCGTGCAGGGCTGGCCTTTCTCCCTTAGGATAGTGAGAACCGCAGCCCGTGGAAGACCATTGTGGAGAAGGCTCCTGGCAGGAACTGCTGCCCATGGAGAGAAGCTGACGGGGGAGCAGGTTTTCTGGCAGGACCTGTGGCCTGTGGGGGTGGACCCATGCTGGAGCAGTCCACTCCTGAAGGAATATACCCCAATTGGTTGCTACTAATACATGTGAGAGTTGCTTCCTCTGTACAAAGGATACAGGTCTTACATTGCTTCGGGCCCAGGAGAGTTCCCAGTACTGCCCCACAATGCCCCAGTATGTCCCAGTCACCTCCGGGTAGGGTATGACCCCTTCACCACTGTCCTCTCAGCCTCATCTTCCGACTCGTGTTTTGCCCGTCTGTCTCCCCATCCAGACTGTAATGGCCTATCCTGGGTACAAGGATATGGAGGGAGACCACTTCGAATATCTCGCTGAAGCAGAGAGAAACAACAGACACTGCTCTCCCCTCATTCACAAATGCTGTTATTCCATCATGAAGGCAATCAGGTCAGTGAGGCATGATTGACCCTTGGTAAGTACATGCTGATGATTCTTGGACACAGTCTTCTATTTCAGCTGCCCAGAAATGTCACCCCAGAGGACCCTACTTGAGGGCTCGCTCCTCACCAATGCGACCTTGTACAGCCTGGGGTTCCCTGGGTTGCCGTTTCAACCTCTTTCAACGATGGGCACAACATTGGTCTGTCCTCACTCACAAGAGCCCTCTGCAATCCCATGACCTTTGAAAAGGGATATTCCAAAGAAACGTCGATCTTCCCCTATAAGATGAGTACCACTATTCTGCCTCTTCTGCAGCGTATTTAGTTTCTCTACTCTTTCATATATTCTCACCTGTCCTGAAACAATGACCATTTCTAACGTCATCTTGTCAAACACAGACTGCCTAGACAAAGGCCATTTCCATTGCTCTCCAATTTCATCTTCCTACTTCTTTTTCGTTCAGATACCTCTCACTTATACCGCTGTTTTGAGCTTCAGGTAGTTGAAAGCTCATCTATATTTCAGTAGTCTAATTGTCTCTTTTGCCACCTCTTTAATTATGTTCACTTCTATCTTCTTTTACCTATTATCTCCGACATTTCTGAGAATTTTATCCCTTACAGAGAAGCAACCTCACTAGAGGCAGCTTCTAGTTAGCATATGGTTACAGAGTGTATTCTGTTCCTTATGAAAATTGGTCATGCTTTAATTTTCCTTCCTTACAAATAGGAAAACTCATTTTGTGTCTGTGAGCAGGCAGTTCTCTAAGGACAGTAGCTGGGAGATGGTGCAACGGAGCTGTAACATCCAGCTGCAGAGATCACTGGAGAAGTCTGATGCAAGGAACAGTGACACAAGCTCCAGGTGGCCGATGAGAGAAACACTGGGGTTGGGGAGGTGAGGAGCAAAGTTGTCGGACCTGAAGGGACTGTTTTTCCTACCTGTCCAGACCTCCTGAGGAGACACACTGGACTACTAGCACTTGGAGAATGCTTCTACGACTTCTTCTGTAAGCTGAAAAGCAATTAAAAATATCCCTTAAAATGAAAAAAAAAAAAAATTTATTAGGTGCAGTAGGACATCTTCCTCCTTAACTACACTATGAAAAAACTCCAATTAGCTGCATAAGTTGCAGATTCAAAGAAAATTACACATTAGCTTGTTAGCGCTTGCTGTATTTTAATGAGCCCCATGGGGTATTTGGTGTTGAGTCCCTGAAGCTCAGATACTGAGAGGGGATAGAAAAAACTGTTCAAGAAGTCAGCAGGAAAACTGGAAGTACCTGGAAGCATTGATTGGCCCCACTGAGGGCCATTACTGACAAAGCCTCCCCAGGGACTCCTTAGAGCAGAGAATTGGAGGCCACGATTGCAGGTAGGCAGAGGCACTGTGCAGGTGGCTGCAATGCTGAGAAAACCCTTGGCCTGCTTTATGTAGCAGCAAGGCCAAGGGCTGAGCCCCAGGCCCTGGGAATCTAGACCCTGTCCCTCACGCGTGGCTCAGGGCTCTTCTTGGGAGTAGTGGGGTGTTAGGGTGCTCTGTCCCACTCAGTGGGTTAAGGACAGGGGTTTTTTTATTTCTCTTTGCGATACCCAGAAGTCATAACAACGATCAAGAGGCTTGACTAAAACCGATGCTTTACTTGAAATTCAGTAAGATTACAAAGTATGATTACTTAGTAACTTCATAACATTCATTTGAGCACTGTGGGATTAGAACAGATATTGACTTGGCAAGGCTTACCACAACACTATGTCTGATTTTATGAAACCACAGAACACAGCAGACTGACAAACCTACAACAACACTACCTTTATGTGCCTAGAATGTCAGAGGTAGAGAAAGAGAGGAAAACAAAAGGAAGAAATAAATGAAAAGGTCTCTTCACCATTGGATCCAGTGGCAGTCTCTACTGGTGGTCAGTGTCCTCCGGTAGTGGGTGTGTGTCGCAAGGACCTGGCCTCCTCTGCTTTTATAGCCTTCATTGACCTGTTTCACAGCTTCCTGAAAGTTCTCAAAAATAAATCTGTGTGCGTGGGGAGGGGTGCCTTGGCGTTTTCACAGCCCCCCCTGCAAGACTGGTTGTTGCCATGCACAAGTGCTTAACACTTTGCCTACCTGATGTCTCAGAGGGAGATGGGTTTCACAAGCCAGCTGTGGTGAATGACTTCATGGACCCCAATCTTGTGCTCAATCAGAGTCATTTTATTGCTCAAGTGAATACCATATATACTAATACAATAGTTACTGGAGCCAATCATCTTTGGATTTGTGGCTTTGCGAAGTTCACGGTTGCTATTTTCCAGGATCTTTTGCAGCTGGATGTGTGAAAACAGCTGATCTCCTGAGAACAGCAAAGGGAGGCACAGGATGCGCTGCTCCTTCAGGGTCATGAGACAGTGCTGTTCTGTCTCAAGTTGTACGGTTTCCCACAGCCAGCACCCTGCCTCCACAGGGTTTCCCTTGTATTCCACACTCACTTATCAAGTTGACGATGTTCTCAAAGCACAAAGCCTGATTTAGGAGTTTGCTTAATTTGTGCATCTTGGTGTCGGTGTCTCATGATGGATGTTTGTGAGGATTGCTAACTTTGGCCTGGGGCTGTACAGAGGGTGAGCAATGCCCAGTGTAGTAAAATTCCACGAAGCCTCCCAGCCTCCAAAAGAAGGGATGAGGATGAAACAAAGTCCAGAGCCTCAAATAATGTTTCTTCTGGTAGGCCTTGATGGCAGAGGCAACTGCCATAGCCAAGGCGACAAAGCCCTCGGTCCTGTTGAGCCTTTCTGCCCTGCCGCAGTACTTAGCCATCTCCACTGCAGGCTGTCCTACACCATCCCATGCCTGCATCTCTTTACCTTCAGCCTGTAGACACCCATCTTTATTTCCTACCTAACTCTCACCCTGGCATTTCTATGCCTTCCATTGACGTCTCTGTACACTCACTGGCTGTTCCTTGAAACACAAAGCCGTGGGTTGATCCAGGTTCCATCTGAGATGTCACTGAAAGAGTAGCAAGGTCACTCTTGTACCACAATGCTACTCTTTCAGTGACATCTCTTTTTCTGCACATGCCATTGGAACCTTCCAAACAGCATTTTATTGAGCTTTCCTTCTCTTCTGACTACCAAGAAATGCTTCATCATCAGTTAAACTACCCTTCAAGCAGGGGCATGCTACTACTATAGTTGCCTGAGCTTCCACTTCATCAGGCTAAAGCAGCCCAGGTCCCCCAGCCTCTCCACAGAGACCCCAAACCTCACCCTGGCAGATTTCCTCTGCACCCTCTCCAGTTCTTCCCGCTCCTGCAGGCCGCAAAGCCCCACACTCAGACACAGTTGTCCAGATGCAGCCACACCAGTGCTGAGTCAAGGGGGATGGTAACCCCCTTGTTTGGGTGGCCACGCTCATCCTACTGCAGCCCTGTACGTAGCTGGCGTCTTCACTCTTGGTTGGTAGTGTTTGCTCTGTCAAATGGCCTTTGAAATGATACTTCACAGAGTCTATGCACCTTTCTTCATGGGCACATAACAATCCAGAACCTCTAGGTACAAAACTACAACCCAGTAACGTGCCTGCTTCTGGCTGTCAGGTTCTCAGGCAGAAGTGATGTCATAGTCAGCACCCCAGCCATGTGTCTGCTGGTGGCTAGTCACCTAAGAAGATTGGAGACTGAAGTGACCTCTCACTCACCTTCATGATCATGTGTTTCCTACTCATCTATGAGCTTCTCAGACACAGTTGATGTCATAATGATATTGCAACCCGTCAGCCTTCTTGCGGCCTATAAACTGACCAGAGGAAAGCAAACACCATAATCTTCCAAGCCAGCTTCTCAGGCAGACACAACCAAGCCATGGGCCTGCTGCTGTCCCATGAGGTACCCAGGTGGAAGGGCTGTGACAACCCATATGCAAGCCTTCTTCCTGGATGGCCCTACCAGGTACCCAAGGAAAGGGATTCACACAATTCCCTTGACAACCCCAGGCCTTCTGCTGGCCTGTTTGGGGTGCTGGCAGATGTGAGCCAAAAAGCTCATAACCCAGCCATGAGTCAAGGGCTGACCGACCAGCTACTGCAGAGAGAGGTGACCTCACCAGCCCTTTCCCAGCCATGCTCCTGCTGCTGCCTTTTCAACTCTAAAGATAGAAGTGACCTCACAGCCACCTTCACAGCCATGTGCCTCCTGCTGGACTGTGAGAACCTGAGACACAGCTGACCTCACCATAACATTCCTATCCATCTCCTCTTGTGACCTATGAGCTGATCAGACACAGGTCACCTCACAGTCCTCTTCCAACGCCATGTGACTCTTCTGGGGCCTCATGATCCCTGCCCTAGCCCAAGAGGCCAAAGAGCATAAGTTAGGATTAAGAAGGCGTCTGACACCATATATTAAGACAGTTGCCTCAAAGCTCTGTTGCAAAGCTTGCTGCAGGACCTCCTGGCAGGCCAGTAAATCTTGTTTGCAGCCCAGCTGAACCTCCTGGTGGGCCAGCCAAATAGAAATCAGCCACCCGAAACCAGCTTTGAAGGGAGTTGGAGGACAGGTACCTCGTTGTGGAAAATGTGTCTAGGCACCGACCCCCTCCCCGACCTGCTGGAGCCAGGACTGAGAAAAAAGCACATGCACGGGACTGGGGGAAGGTAGGGTATGCGCCATCACCTAGGGAACAATTTCCCCAAACACATTGGAAAAGGTCGTGTGACCAAACAACAGGGGGACCCTCACCACTGATGCAAAAGGAAATTATGGACCAACGGGACGCCACTGGATCCATGGTGGTGACTGTCTCTTGCAATTCTGTCATCCCGACTGCTTGCTAGGTTTCTTTCTTTCTTGTCTTTTCCTCTCTTTCCTGTCACTGGTTCCTCGTGTCTTCATTTTAATAGTTGATCAATAAACCTCTTTAACTGGTGGCATTTGACCTCGTTTGTGTCTTAATCTCACTCTGGGAATAACAAAGAAACTTTATGTCTCGGGTCTTCCCGGACCGTAACAGAAGGGTTGAAGGGGAGGGAGTTAGACCAGAGGAATGAGGGCTTTGGAGAGTTGGATGTCCAGCTGAGGTCTCAGGGATCAGAGCTCACCTTTCAGCGTTGCGGGTTAGGCAAAGGCATCAGGGGAGGGTTTGGTGTTCTTCTGAGGGTGCCTGCTTAGTGTTAAGGCTGTGGGCTATCTTGGTGGTTTAGGGTTTGGTTTAGGGCTGGGGTGAGGGCAACAATTAATGCTCGCAATTAAAGCTAAGGATAGAGGCTAGGGGTTAGGGTCAGCAATAAGGTAAGAGTAAGGGTAAGGAGTTGAGGGTTTGGGATATGTCTTTGATGTAAGGTCTGAGGTCAGTGATAGGCTAAGCTCAGCTAGGTTAGTAACTGTGGATTACTGCCAGGATGAGGAGTAGCATTTAGGGTAGGGTTAAGGATTGAGGTTACTGGTTACTGATAGCGTAAGGGCTAAACATGAATGTTTTCAGTGTCTGGGTTTTCACAGCAACATCACCATAACACCTTTCACATTTTCTTTAGTGTTTGTTGGCCAAGCCTCCCTTCCTTCCCACAGATCTAGTGACAGGACAAGAGGCAATGGCCTCAAGTTGTGTCAGGGGAGATTCAGATTGGATATTAGGAAAAATTTCTTTACTGAAAGAGTGGTCAGGCATTGGAACAGGCTGCCCGGTGCAGTGGTGGAGTCATCATCCCTGGAGGTGTTCAAAAATCCTGTAGATGTGACACTTCGGGATATGGTTCAGTAGGCCTGGTGGCTTTGGGTTGACAGTTGGACAATGATCTTAGAGGTCTTTTCCAACCTGAATGGCTCTATGATTGAGGCCATTTCCTCTTGTCCTATCGCTAGTTGCTTGGGAGAAGAGACCAACACCTGCCTCACTACAACCTCCTTTCAGGTAGTTGTGATAAGGTCTCCCCTCAGCCTCCTCTTCTCCAGAGTAAACAACCCCAGTTCCCTCAGCAGAGGTGACCTCTGTGCGAACAACTGAATCAAGCCCAGAATCTAAATTTAAAAAAAATTTGAAACCTATGCAGAAAAAGAACTTTAGAGAGCAGCTGGAAAAAGTCTTGATATCCAGCATTGCTAGGTTATTAATGTTTTTTAATGAAATTTTGCTGATCACTGAGGGGTGCTGAAAGTATCTGGTCCCTCAGAGAACTTTGTACCACAGATGGCATTTGTTCCTGATCACCCAGCCATCTTCCCACCCAAACGCATCATCCACTTTTTCAGCCCAGATATAAATAATTTGCTCTAAGGACACTATATCCCAGAACTTGCAAAAGTCCAGGAACACAACACGCCCTTCTTTCCCCTCCCACATGGGAGAAATCCCTTTCTTGTCCTCCAAGTGCCTGGGGATGCTTGCAAGAGCATTTGCCTCATCACCTTCCCAGGGACTAAGGTGAAGCTGACCAGCCTCTAACTCTCCCAGTCCTCCTTCTTGCCCTTCTTGAAGCTGGGTTTTCTATTTGCCTTTTCTGAGGACCTTGGAACTTCCCTGATCTCTCTGGATTCTCCAAGGTGTTGAAGAGAGGTCTCCCAATGACACCAACTAACTCTGACATCACCTCTCTGCCCCTTCCCACACCAAAAGCCTTCTCCATACTACACACTTCCAGGGGAGTGCCTGGGACACAGCAAACACCTCTTCAAGTCCTCAAGGGCTTTTCAGAAGAACAACAGAAGTAATTTCTTCCATCAGGGCCAAGACTCCGGTGGGATCTCTGTACAGCTCACAGCTTTCCTGGGCATTTTTTCAGCATCTGCCTCTCTGCAACCTTTCTGGTCCTCGGGTTGTGGATGAGGGGATGGTGCAGGAGAGTGAGGATAAAGTAAAAAAAGAGTTTTGTCATACTATTTCAGGAAGGCTGTTCTAGGCATCACACAGACAGGAAAGAGGGTGTCATAGAAAGCAGTGCCACCAGTGAGTTGAGAAGAGGAGCTGGAAAAGGCCTTCTCCCTGCCCACACAGATATGATGCCCACAGAATATAACCACACAAACAGGAAAAAGAGGATGGGTTCTAAAATGCAAGTTAGGAAAGGAAAGAGTATGAGTGTCATGGTGTCATGGCGCGAGAGCTCCAGCAATGAGGTGAAATCATAGAAGAAGCGGTCCTCTCCACTGGGGCCACAGCACTGTATCTGAGTCACCACCAAAACCATTTCTGTAGATGACAGAAATCCCCCTAGATAGAGTGCAGCTGCCCTCTGGAGACAGATGCCCCAGTTCATGGGTCTCGCAGATGGAAGGGTGTGGCACACAGCGTGCTACTGGTCACCTGTAATAAATGCTCTGTACAAGCAATAGGTGCAGGAAACAGTGGTAACACCGTCATGAACAGAGATGGTGCTGTTCCCAACCACAAAGCTGGCCATAGACTGGGTCAGGGTGATGGGTGTGCAGGTCTCCAGGGAGAATAAATGTCCTAAAAGAAGCCCGTGGGGATGTGCAAATGCTGGTTTGCCACCACCTGCACAAAGATGAGGATTTTCCCAAGCGCAAACACCATTCAGGTCATGAGAGAGAGGAGGGAGAGATTTGTCTAACATTCTGAGTCCCTAGTAGGGGGAAGTTCATGACCACACCATTGCCTTTTCTCCATGGAAGGCTCTACGGTCTGCTTTTCTCCTCTAACATGGCAGGGAACTTACGAGTAAGAACACTGGTTCATTTTTAGCTGCTTGGGGGTCAGACAGACAAATCACTGCAAGCACATTTATTTCCTTTAAAGATGGTATATAGCTCCTTGTTCACACAGTCACTTGTGAGGTCACACTACTGAGGCAGAAAATAAAATAGAACTGAGGTGTCCACATTTCTTTGTGGCAATGATATTACAAGAAGAAAAAGAAAAAACAAGAAAAATCCCAGCCAACAGCAAGGACAACAAAAACAGCCAAATAAAGACAGACTGGGCCTGTAAGGAGTTACATTATGAGTCATACGTTGAAGACGATAGGCACTCTATACCTTTTGGAAAGCATTCAGTCACCAGTTTCCACACCGCATTCCTGAGCTCCTGGTTCCTCACGCTGTAAATGAGGGGGTTCACTGCTGGAGGCAACACCAAGTACAGCCCAGCCACCACTAGATTCAGGGATGGCAAGGAGATGGAGGGGGGCTTCAGGCAAGCAAATATGGCGGTGATCAAAAACAGAGAGACCACTGCCAGGTGAGGAAGGCACGTGGAAAAGGCTTTGTGCCGTCCCTGCTGAGAGGGGATCTGCAGTACGGCCCTGAAGATCTGCACATAGGACAGCACAATGAAAACAAAACACCCCAAAAAGACAAATGTACTAATCAGAAGCAGCCGAAATTCCCTGAGGTAGGCATCTGAGCAGGAGAGCCTGAGAATCTGGGGAAGTTCACAGAAGAACTGGTCGACAGCATTGCCTTGACAGAGCGGTAGTGAAAATGTATTGGCAGTGTGCAGCACAGCGTAGAGGAAACCACTGCCCCAGGCAGCTGCTGCCATGCGGACACCAGCTCTGCTGCCCAGGAGGGTCCCATAGTGAAGGGGTTTGCAGATGGCAACGTAGCGGTCATAGGCCATCACGATGAGTAGAAAATATTCTGCTGAAATGAGAAATACAAACAGAAAGACCTGGGCAGCACATCCTGCGTAAGAGATAGTCCAGGTGTCCCATAGGAAGTTGGCCATGGCTTTGGGCAGAGCGGTGGAGATGGAGCCCACATCAATGAGGGAGAGGTTGAGGAGGAAGAAGTACATGGGGGTGTGGAGGTGGTGGTTGCAGGCTATGGCGGTTATGATGAGGCCGTTGCTGAGGAGGGCAGCCAGGTAGATGGCCAGGAAGAGGCAGAAATGCCAGAGCTGCATCTCCTGGGTGTCTGCGAATGCCAGGAGGAGGAACTGTGTGATGGAGCTGCTGTTGGACATCTGCTGCCTCTGGGCATGGAGCATTGTCCAAAGAGGAAACAGCAGTGTCAAGTAAGGGGAGAAGTTTCTGGGAACAGTCAAAGCCATTCCCAATACCCCCTCCCTGAGACACACAGTTTTTCTTTTTCTAGGATACCTTCATTTATCTCTGTGGCTGGACTCCCTGTTGGTGCTGGCTGAACATGCTGTGAGGAGCAGGACCTCTGCCCACTGGCTGCTGAGGAGTTGACAGGTTAACAGGAAAGGTGTGGGCAGAGGTCAGTCCTGGTGTTCGACTTTGTCAGCTGAAACTGCTCTTTACTGAAAAGAACTCGGCAGCACCTGCACTCCCAGCGCTAAGGAACCGGGAGAGCAGCAGACAGTTTTAAAGGTCTTGTGTTTTTTGAGCTCTCCTCCTCTCACCTGGGGAGTGTTCTGGGATGTCAGAAACCCTCAGCATTTCTGCTGTGCTCAGGGAGAACAGAGCTACCCAGCTGCCCTGGGCTTGCACCATTCTGAGATGGAGATTGATCGCACTCCCATGTTATCCTGAAAAGCCGTCAGACACTGCTGAGAGGAGAGGGATCCACAGGAGTCCACTAAACATCCCACCCTTTGCCGAGGCCTCAGCATCCCACTTCTAGTCAAGGACACATGTGGTTCATTTCACTGACCCAAGAGCATTTCCTCGGTCGGGCACAGCATCTCTGCACTTCTCCTTTGAGGCATGCAGATTACATAATTCTGTTATGCGAAAGGTTTGCATTGTTGAGGGCAGCTCACAGCTTGGAAGGACACCTCATAAAGATAGCCAAGTGTCCTAATGATGGCATCTGATTAAGGGAAAACCAGCTTGTTCTCTGGGCTCACAGTCTTCACTGCTCACAGCCCTACAGCTTAGACAAAACTGGAACACCTCATTCCCATGGACACACTGCACGGGAGGACCCACAAGATCAGTGTCTGACTCTGCAGCTGAAACTTCTCTCCCCAGAAAGCCTGACTGAGAGAACATGGGTACTACTTCAGTAACACAGACGAGTGGAGCAATAAGGAGAAACACAGTGAGGTTCTACGTGAAAGAGGGAGAGTCAGCCAGGCACTCCGGACACTGCTACACTTCTCCAGCTGCACACATCCCAGACTCCAACATTGCCAGGCAGTTGCTCTCTGCCCCTGTCCTTCTCAGAGGCAAATGGGCATGTGGCTGGAGAGCTTGATAGTCATCCCTTCTTTGACCTTCCCCTTCACATACTCCCTTAGGAAAATATCCTGAGGTGATCTGAATCTGTGAGCAGCCCTGAACCGTTCAGTTCTTCCTCAACAGCAGAAGGACCCTGTCCAGTCCTGCTGGGGGTCACTACTTCCACCCACAGCTTCTCCTCGTGATGCCGTGCGCTCCCCAGGCAGGCTTAGTGCTGACCCTGGCAGGCAGCAGAGTCCCTGCCCCAGCACACAGCCTGTGGGGTGTACAGACCCTGCTCTGAAGGACAGCTTGGGGAAGCCCAGGCTGCACATCCACCTTCACAACACTGCAGCCGTCCTTGGGAGAAGGCAGCTGTCATGGCCTGTCCCTCTGAGGGTGCAGTAGGCAATCACTCCTTTGCAGCACATCCTCATCTTCAATAAGACACAAACTGTGATATTCCTCATGGTACATCATGCCGTACGCTTTGGGGTGTTCCAGCCTGAGGAGATCTTTCCACAAAGTGCAGACACATTGTCCTGCATGCAGAGACTTACTGTGTGAAAGGCTGAAAAGATTCCTGCCTGCAGTGAGCTCTCAGCATCCTTCCACTTCACAGTGCTTTTAACCTCTCTCTGCCTCGCTCCTCTCCCCTCGCTGACTGCAGGCAGTGCCCTCAGCCCTGCTGTGCTTTGTAGAGGAGCTGCTCCTGGGCAAGAGCTCACTGTCTGCAGCGCTCCTCACCTGCTGTGATCTCCCTCCATCCCAGGAGCCCAGCCCAGCTCAGCAGCACAGGACCAGCCCAAGGCACCACTTCTCCCTACTCTGGGCTCCCTTGAGATGTCTTTTGGTCTCCAGGACAACTTGCTTTGAAACAAGTCAAAGCAATTACTGATGTTCCCTCCCTCAACTACGGAGAGAGAGGAAATCTTTTATTTTCCAAAGTGGCGTTTCTCCTGTCACCAAAAGAGCTAGCTCCAAGGATCATTTTTCCTTGTTCCATCTTTAGGCAGGACAGCCAGTGCAGGACAGGCAGGGATGTCCTTCACCCCTGCTGAGGGAAGGGAATCAGATGAGTCAAATGAGACATCCCATCTTGCGTCTGTAGCCCTGGGACTCAAAGGGGATTCCACTCCCCCAGTGCCTGCCACAACCCCACAGGAGGTGGGATTCCTCTTGCTTCTTTTCAGGTGGGCATTAAATGCACAACTCCCATGCTAATTAATGGAGATGGAGGCCAGGACGGAGGGGTTCAGGTGCAAATGTCTGGTGGCATGTGAGATACCAGAGGTGGTCTAAGATATGTGCAGGTACAAATGGAGCAGTTTGTCGAGACAGGGCAACATCTGGGGGCATCCTCTTAGAGGCTGCTGGCTATTTCCTTTGGCCAACAGAAATGACAGCTGATGCCCAAAATAAGGGAAACCCAACCTGTCCCTACTCATTATGTTCAGGGTGACCGACACAGGCATTCACCTGAATGATTCAGGTCTTGGGCCATAGGAAGAGCTCAGTCTCTCTCTTCACCTTTGTCTCTATTTACTAGGTCTCCATTGACTACATTGGCAGTTTCGTGTTCTTCCCCCGGATGCTTTAGAGAATTCAGGGCAGTTCCTCAATTTCATGTTCAAATCCAGGCCCACAGAGCTACCTGAGATGCCAGGGCTTGCAGGGACAGCAGAGGACCTGCTGAAAAGCAATTCTCATATTGGGCAGGGTATGTGTGAAAGGTCACCCCAGATGCCATCTCAATGAGCGTGATTTGGTGCCTCAGTGACATTGACTGATGCCTTCAGTCAGAGGCATCGGTCATCAGATGTCATCAGAGAGGCAAGGTCTGTCCCTCCCCTATCCAGTAGCTGCAGGCATTGCGCACAGCCATGATGACACAGTCAAGGAACAGAACAATCCTTTTCACAGTGTGCCTGGATACAGCTTGTCCTCAAGGACAGCCTCCTCCAGGCCCAGCTAAAATCCTTATTGTTTAAGCATTAATCCTTAACTGAATTGAAACTGAAAAGGTAATGCAACGGGCACCAAAATGAGCTGTGCTACATTAGGAACAGTTAAAGAAGAAAGAGAGAGAGAGGGTGGGACCACTGCTGAATTTAATAAGAGGAGGTCTAGATAGATCTCACACAGTCTATGACCTCTTTGCCTCAGTTACAGCCAGCAAGGTCTCCCAGGACTTTAAGCTTTGAGGCAGGAGTCTGGAGAACAGACAGCGGTGGATGGGGATCAGGCCAGTGGTTACTTTTGCAGACTACAGCCTTACCAGTCCGTGGGAGCAGAGGCACTGCATCTATGTATGCCTCGAGAGATTTTTACCGGGAGGTGCTTGTCAGTTAGGATGCCAATTAAGAAAGGTACTCTGATTCTGTGAGGTAATATGCTGTTAGGATGAAGATTGTAAGGAGAGAATAGTATAGGCAGTCTTTCTTCCTTTTAGGTGGTTGTACGCCTGGGTGGTGTGGCATCAACAGGTAATCCCACCCACACGCAGCATGCCTTGCAGACCCCCTCCATAGAAAAGATTGTCTCATTTCAGTCATTCAACCTCTTCTTGTACTTCTTTGCAAGGTAACAGCTCTATTCATCATCTCTAAACCCAACAGAAAGGATGTTCTCATGAGAACTTCTTGCTACACTGTTAGATAGAGACAAGGCCACTCAGGTGGTGGAATGGTCAGTACTGAGTGGGAGCTGCCTGCAGGCTCCACTGTGACAATGAGCTGATGAGGTTGTCCTGCTGCTGAGCGATCTATGCAGCGCAGCACGAACTGCTCAATCTACAGTGGTCTTCTGGTCAGGAGCAGAGCTCAGCTTTCCCTGTGAGCAGCCTGCGCTCTACCTTGGTGCGACAGCTGAGATGTTGCAACCCGAATGTGCATGGCCAGGAGGAGCTGGAGCACGGGCAGGAGCAGCTGAAGCCCGATGACTTGTCACAGCACTACCAAGTTTTTGGATTACTTGAGATGTGGTGGGACAATTATCTGAGCTCGGGTGATGCAACAGAAAGATACAGGCTCAGCCGCAGGAAGTAACAGAGAGGATGACTACCAGGGGGATGCTCTCTGCGTGAAGGAGCACCTCAGATATATGGAGCTCCTCTAGAAGCTGAGTAACACGTTTGGTTAGCTTTTGTGTGTGAGGTTGAGAGGAGAAGTCAGCAAGAGTGACATTGTGTTGGAAGTTACAAACTACTTGATCAGGGTGAGGAAGCAGAAGAAGTCTCTGTGTGCAACCCGAGGAAGTCTCAGGTCAATGAGCAGGTTCCCATGGGGGACAGTAACTGCCCTGGCATTCCTCAGCCAGGCAAGTAAACAGGGTGCCAGCAGTCGGGAGGATCTTGGAACAACTTGTTAACACAGCTGTCAAGTGGGCTGAGAAGGGCGATGCTCACCAGGACCTGGCCCCGGCCAACAAGGAAGAGCTGACTGGGGAAGTGATCATCAGTGTGTGCCTTGGTTGTAGTGACCAGAGAATGGTGGGGTCCCAGGTGCCAGGAGTGAGGAAGGCCAGCAGTGGAGTACAGACGGGTGAAGTCCAGAGAAGAAAACTTTGACATACCTGGGAGACTGATACCTGTGGTGTCGTGGGAAGCAGCTCTGCAGGGGGAAGGAACTCAGGAAACCTGATAAGGCTTACAGCCTCTTCGGAGGACAAGAATGCTCTATCTGAACACCCATGAAGAGAAGCATTCTTCTCAGGAGGCGGAGGATGTGAGCTGTTTGAGTTCCAGGGCACAAAGGCAGAACACAGGAGCTGGAAACAGGGGAAGATGCAAAGGAGGAATTTAGAAACCTCGTCCGTGGATGTGAGAATGACGACAAAGCCAAAGCTCCTGCAGTCTTGATACTTGCAGAGGATGGTAAGGGCTGCAAGATGAGCTGATACTGCTTCATTAAAAGAATTTAGAGATATCATGTGAGCCTGCTGCTGAGCTTCATTAGATAGGAGCAGGTAGGGCTGAGGTACTCAATGGCTTCTTTGACTCTGTGTTCTCCCAGGCCTTTGTGGCTGGAGGCAGGACCCTGGAGGAGAAAAACCTGCAGTGGATGGTTAGACTTCATGCCACTGATCGCCACTCTCTAGGCCTGCAAATTTTCAGTCCACCTCTCTTTCTTCTCATCCAGTCCAGATTTTAACAGCTTCTATATGACGATATCATAGGCGGACAGTGCTGAAAGACTTTCTGAAATACAGGCAAATCACCACTCCTCTCTCTTCGTCTACCAAGCCAGTCATGTCATTGGAGAAGGTTATAAGGTCAGCTAAAAAGGACTTCCCCTTCGTGAAGCCAGGCTGACTGCTCCTGATGACTCTCTTGTCCTTCCTGTACCTGGAAATGGTTGACAGGATTAGCTGCTCCTTCACCTCAGTGGAGGCTGAGGTGAGGCTGACCAACCTGTCGTTCCCTGAGTCCTCCTTTAATTCCTTCTTGAAAATAGGAGTCATTTTGTTTTACTTGAGTGTGACTTGGGCCTCTTGACACCCCTGTGCTCCGGGCCTCACTTGGGGTCTGGCACTTGGAGGCCCATAGTGATATACCATTGTGCACCTAACGTCTTCATTTGGGGGTTGATTCAGTTGCCCACACAGAGGTGGGCACTGCCTCCAAGACACCCTGAGGTAGCTGAAGACCCCACGTGGGACTGGGAAATGTGACCCAGGTCCTATAGGAGCATACGTGGAGGAGGAGCTGGTGGCCAGGCAGGGAAGCCCAAGGCATCTCCGTTAAGAGAGCTGATTTTTTTCTCTTGACTAGAAAGGGAAGCCTGGGCAATTGAGTGCAAGGTGTCCAACACCAGATGAGATAACTCTGTTCTCTGCCTTCCCCTACTTTGGAGACACATGTAGTTTACCCTGCAGAAAATAAAGAAATGAGTGGTGGTAGATGCTGCAGGGTACACTTGGTAAAGTCCCTGTAACCTCAAAATATTGGGATTAGTGCAGATTTGGCTGTGCAAAAGAGAGCACTTCTCCTTTCTTCGCCCTATGAATCGAGGGAGCTAGTGACTTTAGTGGGCAGCTTGTTGTGTGCAAAGAAGAAATATCGACAGAGTCTGGGACAGGGGACAGTGTTTGGGGGGATTTTGGGCTCTGTGCTTGACACAGAAGGTGTTTTCTGTTGGTAAGGTTATCTGTTGTGGAAAGTGCACTTCAGTAGGGGTAAAGCGGATTTAATATAAAGCAGAGGAATGATTTTTTTTTTTCTTTAAATCATGCCTTTTTCTTTTTATTTGTTGACCATTAAGAAAAAGCCTTCTGTGTCTACACGCAGCTCGTTCTCCAAGTAAAACAGGTGGGAGTTTGTGCCAACAGGCTGAGACCCGTATCTACAGCCTTAAGGGGAAGGAAGCTGAGATTGGAACAAGGCTTCTTGAAGTCCCAGGTGTTTGATGAGGGAGATGGTGGGGTTGGGGGAAGGGACAAAGACTACTTGATTGTCGTAAACAAAGGGCCTTTATTTTCATATATATTCAGACTGCTTTAGGAGAAGCTCAGGATTATTATGAGATGGAGATTGCTGACACCAAGTAACGTGTAAAGAATCCAAAAAAAAACGGGGAAAAATCTTTTCCTATTGTTGTTTTTTCACTTTGACTTTCGCTCCTGAAAGCTCTTTAGTTAACCACAGAAAAATTGAGAACTTTAAGCGAAGTTCTTCCCAGAGAACAAGTCTCTAGAGAAGTAAAATTCATGAGCAGACGTTCAAGTTTCTAAGGATGTCGGCATGCCCCACTGAGGACCATCATTGCAAAGGGATCGTGGAGGGAATTACAAGAAGAGGTGACCATCCCTGATGCATCCCCCAGGGTGAAGCAAGAAGTCAGAGGCACTGGTTACAGGTGGAAAATCAGATGTGGAGTGTGGCTGTAGAAGGCCTTGACGTCTTTTGCAAAGCAGGACAGCCAAGCTCTGATCCCCATCCCCTGGGCATGGGGGTCTGTTGCCTCACAGCCTGTTCGTGGCTTTTCTTTGGAGCAGTGTGATGTGGGGTGTGGAATGTTCAGTGCAGGAGAGCAATGGGAAACCTCCCAGGCTCTGTAGGGGTGAGTGAGGAGCCAACAATGCCCTGGGGTTGTAAGGCACTGGTCTCTTCTCATGGGCCTCAGTGGAAGGGAGAGTAGCCATAGCCAAACTGAAGAAGACCTCATTTGTGTTGTCAGGGGGTGGTCCCAGCCACACCAAGGCCCTTGGTCATCCCCACCACAGGCTGTGTTACACTGTCCTATGCCTGTGCTTGTTTCCTTGCAGACTTTAGCTACTGCCCCATTTCCCCACCTCACTCTGACCCTCGGATCTCCCAAGCTTTCCTGATGTCCCTCTGTTCTCATTCACTGTTGCTTCAAACAAAAAGCTGTGTTTACCTGGGGGTATGCCAATGCCTCTCGGTTTCCCAGCAACTGCTTTTTTCCAACACCCTGTTAATGCTTCTCTAGCACGCAAGATGTCACAGCCACAGACTTGCTTGGATCTGCTATTGCTCTCCACATCCCAGCACTGGAATGCACGTCCTCCTTCTGCTGCCTCGAATTCGAAACTCAACCTATTCCACAATAATTCACGTCTTCTTCCTGCCTTTAGCACAATCACAGAATAGTAGGGGTTGGAAGGGACCTCTGTGGGACATCTAGTCCAACCCCCCTGCCAAAGCAAGGACACCCAGAGATGGCTGCACAGGACCACGTCCAGGAGGGTCTTGAATATCTCCAGAGAAGGAGACTCCACAACCTCCCTGGGCAGCCTGTTCCAGTGCTCCGTCACCCTCAGAGGGAAGAAGTTCTTCCTCATGTTCAGACGGAACTTCCTGTGCTTCAGTTTGTGCCCGTTGCCCCTAGTCCTGTCGCTGGGCACCACTGAAAAGAGTCTGGCCCCATCCTCCTGACACCCACCCTGCAGATATTTAGTGGCATTTCTAAGGTCCCCTCTCAGCCTTCTCTTCTTCAGGCTGAACAAGCCCAGCTCCCTCAGCCTCTCCTCGTAGGAGAGATGTTCCAGTCCCCTCACCATCCTCTTAGCCCTCCGCTGGACTCTCTCCAGTAGCTCTTCATCTTTCTTGAATTGGGGAGCCCAGAACTGAACAGAGTACTCCAGATGGGACCTCACCAGGGCAGAGTAGCAGGGGAGGAGAACGTCCCTTGACCTGCTGGTCACACTCTTGTTAATGCACCACAGGATCCCATTGGCCTTCTTGGTAGCCAGGGCACACTGCTGGCTCATGCTCAACTTGTTGTCCATCAAGACACCCATGTCCCTCTCCACAGAGCTGCCTTGCAGCAGGTCAGCTCCTACTCTGTACTGATGTAAGTCTGTTGAGAAGATATGCTTAGACGTGGCCATTTGATCTGGAGTGGTAGCAACTCCTGAATGATGAGGGAGATGAAATAAGAGACACAGTATTGGTAATAGAAGTAAGTCACAAAAGACACCTAAAGACTGAAAAAAAGCTGAGAAGTGTTGACACATTTCTTGCTTTAGATCTTTGTTTTCAGTTAATCTTGCAGAAATTTTCATTGTCATTAAATGACATCTGAAAAACCTAAAGGTATTAAAAATAGATCATTTGGTGTCTTGCAAAGAGCCCTATGTGTCCCAAAACTTCTTTGCCTGGCACTTCTCAGTCTTTGCCCAGAGCAAGTCACACTCTGGTGTCAGCCTCTCTACCCCTGTTTAGATGTTGGTGTAAATGGTCCCTTACAGCACAGAAGGACTCAAGCCCCACAGACCTCTGCTCTGCTCCTGTTAGAAACAGGGCCCATAGTCGCAGGAATTGAAGACAACTGCAGCTGGATGGGACATCAGGAAATCTTCAACGCAACCTGTCTGAAAATTGGTCAGACCAAGTAGTTCAATGCTTGCTTCAGTCCAAGTTTGAAACTCCTAGGGACAGAGACTGCCCAGCTTCTCTGGGTGACCTGTTCCTGCACTTGGATGAGCTCCTGGGGAAAAATCTTGTCCTTCTGTCCTGGCTGAACCTCTCCTCTTTCACCTTCCTCCCACTGAATTTTGTCTTCTCACCATGAATCTCGTTGAAGAGATGGGTCTGTATTCTCCATGATCTCCTTGTAAGTACTGGCAGGCTGGGATGATGTCAGCCTCAGCCATCCCTTCTCTGGGCTTGACAAGCCCAGCTCCCTCAGCCTCTCCTAACAGGCAATGCTCTCCAGTCCATGGCTGTCCTGGGGAACCTTTGCTAAACCCACTCCAGCTCGTCAGTACTATTCCTGGAGATGTGAAATCTGAATCTCTTCCCTTTGCTCTTGACTCCTTGCAGCCACAAATTCCAGGTGGTCACCCCGTGGCAAGTGGTGCTTAGTGGCCCCTGTCAGTTCCCTGGCCTGTCCCAGCCCAGCCCTGCTGTCCCACACATGGTCCAACGGCTGCAGTGTTCAGGTGCAGCATGGGGAAGGGTGTATTCGGTGTGAGGAGCAGCTTGCCTCTCATGATCTGCAGTACATCTCTTTGTACCCTGTTCCCCTTCTGTTCCTCCTACTTGAAACAGCCTCCCACAGGTTGTGGAACCTACCCAGCCCTATCCGCATCCCACGTGGGGTTTCGCAGACATCCCTGCTCTGAAGTCTGCCAGGGTCTGTACAAGGAGAGAGGTCGAGAAGGGCTGGTTGTTCCCCCTGTGCAGGCACTGAACCCAGCGGGAGGAGCAAAGAGGCCGTGCAGAAAAGCTCACACATAAACCTTTGGTGAGTGGCTGGTGCTGGATAGGGCTGAACAGGGAGGACACATAAAGGAGCATTTGTTGTCCTGTGAATGTCATGGGAGTCAGCTGACTCTTGGCTGCCAGCTGCCCACCAAGCCTCTCTCTCACTCCCCCTCCTTCTTTGCTCACCTTGGTGTCTGCAGGGTTGTTTCTCTCATTCTTCTCTTTTACAGTTGTTGCCCACTCTCTTTTGTCCTTTCTCCAGTAGGCTATCAGAGAAGGGCCACTACATTTGCTTACTGGCTCAGGTTTCGGCAGTGGCTGGTGCATTTTGGAGGCAACTGAAACCTGCTATGTGCAACAAGCAGCTGTTGCTCTGTTCTTACCTAAACCACCTCTGCAGCCCCCCTCACCACTACCAAAGACTTGCCATGGAAACCCAATACCCAGGGTCATTAAAGTCCCCAGTAAGATGTGAGGCCTTTGATCGCAAGACTTCCTCAGGCTGGCTAAATAAGAATTAGGACCCTTCCTCACCCTATTATAGGTTCTTTATGTCAGAGCAGAGGTGTGCTGGACTTCAGCCATGGCACCACGAGCAGGCTCAGACATGAAACAATGAAAGGTGTTCCCAAGTGCCCAAGGTCCCATGCAAGCAAAGCTTTGCTTTAGTGCATGCTGGTGTGGAGGTCAGATGGCAACGTAAAGAGGAAATGAGGACTCCGTAACGAGAGAAAAACCTGATGATCCCTCAGGAGCAGAGAGATGCAGGGCTGGACTCTGCATCCCTGCCAGGAGAGGCTTTTGCTGTCTCTGGTGTCCCTGCAGCCTTGGGGGGCCTATGGTGCAGGTGAAGCTAATCACCAGGAAGGACAAGGTGTTTCTGAAAATGTGCTTGGCTATGGAAAAGCCTGTGATCCAAAAACACTGTGATAATTATTGATCTGTTCTTTGAATGCATCGTCAAAGACATAACTAAAGGATGTGGGAGAAGCACTGCCTACATCTACTGGCTAAAGATGGGACAGGCCTCTCCCTGTGCCACAGGACTCAGGCTGATTACATCCATCAGCAGCACTGGACATAGAAATAATTGCAGGTTCAGTTGTCTTAAATCTGATAAGGAGAAGTGACATTGCTAGAAAGAAGTTGTTCTCCCCAGCAGAGGGAGGGAACATCAGTGATGACTTCAGCCTGTTTCACAGCAGTATCTCTGGAGACCCAGAGACACAACAAGGGAGCCCAGAGTGGGCAGAGAAAGAGCTGCCTTGAGCTGGTCCTGTGCTGATGATCTGGGCTGGGCTCCTGGGATGGAGGGAACTCCTGGCAAGTGGGCAGCACTTGCAGAGAAACAGCTGTGCCCAGGAGCAGCTCCTCTGCAAAGCACAGCAGGGCTGAGGGCACCGCCTGCAGGCAGCGAGGGGAGAGGTGCGAGGTGGACATAGGTTAAAGGCAGTGCCGGGTGGGAAGATGCTGAGAGCTCACTGAGGGAAAAATTTTCACAACCCATGAAATGGTAAGTCCCTGGAAGCAGGGCAGTGAATCTGCAGCTGCTGGAGGGATCTCCAAAAGCTGGCACATCCTACAGCCTACAGGATCTTTGTGGAGGATTGTCACAGCTTCTCAAGCCTAGAGGAGGAAGACACCTTCCAGAGAAGTTTTTCCCTGCCCTGCCATCAGAGGAGCAGGGCATGCTGACTGCCTTCTCTGGGGGTTACTGGTAGGATATTAAGCCAGGTGTGCAGCCAGGGGTGCCCAGGACGGTCCTCCAGAGCAGGTCCCTTTACCTCAGGAGTCTGTATGCTGGGGTCAGTGCTCAGCCTGCTTGGGGAGTTCCCGATGGTGCTGTGGGGAGAATCTGTGGGTGGAAGAAGAGAAGCCCGGAAGGGCAGGGTTTTTCTCCTACCAGGAGACTGCTGCATGGGTCAGGGATGCTCACAGCTCCAGTTCATCCCCACAATATTTCCAAAGGACTGATTCAAGAAGAAGGTCATGCACAGGATAACCATAAAGATAACAAAAACTTCCAGAATTTATGTTATCAGTTTCCTATTTGGAAGAGGGAGGGCGGTGTAAAAGGTATAAATGGAACAGGAGCTTTCAGCCTTGAAGAAGTCACTGAGATTCCTGAGCCAGTGATCAGTAACTCTGATAGGAGCCTCCTAAAGCACCCTCAGCCACTCCTCTGCCTGTCGACAGGACCAGCATCACCTTTCCTGGACCTACCAGGCTTAGCCTGACCTTTCATTTTCCACCTGCAAACAAGAAAGGGCCCCCAGTCAGTGCCCTGCAAACAGGCAGGTTTCTGTATGGCCAGGGTGAGTGCACAGGGGTTGGGATGGGGTCTGTGACTGCTGACAGGGAAAGACATGGGACAGGCAAACATCTCCCAGTAGGAAAATTTCCAGGCAGCAGAGATGTAATCAGGGAAGGAGTAGAAATGAAAACCAGAACTGTTGTGGGAGGAAGAATTCAGAAACCTCCATGTGATCCCCTCCAATGCAGACCCCTTCCTCTGAGCAAGAGCCCTTGCCTCGTCTCCCACCCACCAAAGCCTCTGCCCTCAGGGCTGAGGTCTCCAAACCATGAACCACCTCCTCTGCAGCAGAGCTCCAGCAGAGCCAGGGGGCAGCTCTCCAGCCACATCTCCATTTCTCTGCTGCAGATCACAGGGGCTCAGAACTCAACTGCCCGGCAATGTTGGTGTCTGGGAGGCGGCGTGCACAGCTGGGGAAGGGTGATGCTGTGCTGAGGGCCCAGCTGCCTCTGCCCTGGCATCTCTCATCCAGACCCTCTCTGGATATTTACTTGCTTCTCCACTTGTCTGTGTTCTTGTTGTTATTTCATTCTTGCTGTCAGCTTCGTTAGCGAGCTGGACATTCACCTGCAGCATCAGAGTGTGATTTTCTGGCTCCATTTCTGCAGCTGTGTCCATGGGAACAAGTGCCCCAACTTTCATCTCCCCTGTGGGGCTGTGGGCAATGCAGTCTGTGGGGCTGGAGGATCAGCTGCTTTTCCCTTCACCAGATGCTATCCTTTGAACACTTGGCTATTTTCTTTGAGGTGTCCTTCCAAGCTGTGAGCTGCCCTCCACAATGCAAACCTGTCCTCTCACACCCTTTTGTTATGTGCAAGCCCCATGGAGAAGCACAGAGATGCTACAAGGGAGAAAACCCTGTTGGGTTGATGAAATGAGCCATGCATGTCCTTGGTTAGAAGTGAGGAGCTGTGACCTTGAGAAAGGGTGAGACATTTAGCGGTCTGCACTGGATCCCTCTGTTCTCAGTAGCATCTGATTGTTTTTCAGGATAACATAGGACTGTGCTCATCATCCACCTTACGAAGAACAAGCCCAGGGCAGCTCAGAACAAGGCAGAGGGACAGACCAGCTGCCCTCCTTCTGCACTAAGCCACAAGCAATTGTTTCACCTCACAAGACTCCCTCTTTTCTCCCTGAGTGCAGCAGAATTTCTGAGGGTTTCTGACATCCAAACACACCCCCAAAGTGACAAGACGGAAGCTGCAAGAACCCAAAACCTCTGAGACTGCCTTCTGCCATCCCCATTCCTTAGCACTGGCAGTGCAGATGCTGAAAATCCCTTCTGCAATAAGAGCAGATTCCTCTGGCAAAGTCTCACACCAGGTCTGGACCTTGGCCCACAATGCCCATGAACCCTTGTGCCACCATGCCCATGAACCCACCGCTGCAGAGCAGAGCTGGCTCCTTGGCAGCCCATGGGAAGAGATCCTGCTCCTCCTGGTATACTCTGCCAGCATCAACTAGAGCTGCAGCCACAGAGCTGAAGGAAGGGCTCCTGGAAAAGGAATGGGATGTGTAGGAAGCAGGGTGAGCTTCTGGGAGCAAAGCTTTGATTTTCCTCTGAGAAGTCTCCCCTAACTCTTCACTGATTCTTCCTCTAGGAACAGGACCCCGTGCGTAGAGAAAGTAAATGACCAATAGCAGCTCCATCACCCAGTTCCTCCTCCTGGCATTTGCAGACACACGGGAGCTGCAGCTCTTGCACTTCTGGCTCTTCCTGGCCATCTACTTGGCTGCCCTCCTCAGCAACGGCCTCATCATCACCGCCATAGCCTGTGACCACCACCTCCACATCCCTATGTACTTCTTCCTCCTCAACCTCTCCATCCTCAACCTGGGCTCCATCTCCACCACTGTCCCTAAATCCATGGCCAATTCCCTTTGGGACATCAGGGCCATCTGCTATGCAGGGCGTGTTGTGCAGCTCTTTTTCTTGATCTTCTTGATTGTGGGGGAGTATTGTCTTCTCACCATCATGGCCTATGACCGCTACCTTGCCATCTGCACTACAGGACCCTCCTGGGCAGCAGAGCTTGTGTCCACATGGCAGCAGCTGCCTGGGGCAGTGCTTTTCTCTATGTTCTTTTGCACACTGCTAACACATTTTCAGTTCTCCTCTGCAAAGGCAATGCTGTGGACCAGTTCTTCTGTGAAATCCTCCAGATCCTCAAGCTCTCCTGCTCACAGTCCTACCTCAGGGAAGTTGGGCTTCTTGGGGTTAGTCTTTCTTTAGCTTTTGGGTGTTTTGTTTTTATTGTGCTGTCCTATGTGCACATCTTCAGGGCCATGCTGAGGAAAGTTGAAAGCTTGTGGGTTAGAATTAAGGGACAGGCTCATAAGGGTGACATTACGGTGGGTGTGTACTACAGGCCACCTGACCAGGAGGAGGAGGTGGATGAGGCCTTCTACAGGTAGCTGCAAGCAGCCTCACAGTCAGCACAAACAGCAGGAGTTTTCCTATTTGCAAGAAAAATAATTAAAAAATAATCAAGTTCCATAAACAAAACACTCTCTGCAATTACATGGCCATTACAATCTACGTCTAATGAGGTTGCCTTCCTATAGGACATAATCCTATGAGAAATATCGTAGCTAGATAGAGGAAAAAAAATAGTCATAAACATAATTAAAGAGCTGGCTAAGGAGACAATGAGACTACTGAAAGCCAGGTAAACTTTCAACTCCCTGATGTCAAAACAGCAGCTCGGTAGGTGACAGGAATCTGAATGCACAAAGAGTAAAGGGAGGACAAAACTGGAGAATAATGGAAAGGGCCTTTGTCTAGGCAGTCTGCCTCTGAAAAATTTGCTTTAGAAATAGTCAGGACAGGTGAAAATATATGAACATTTATAAATATTCCATATACCATTTAACAGTCAGAATAGCGGTGATGAAGTGATGGGGGGGAGATCGACATTTCTTTGGAATATCCCTTTCAAAACTTCCTGGCATTTGTAGAGGGCTGTTGTGAGTGAGGACAAGGCAATGTTGTGCCTGTTGTTGAAAGAGCTCAGAAAGTCAACCCAGAGAACCCCAGGCTGTACAAGGTCACTTTGGCATTTCTGTGCACCTGAAAAAGGTGAACGTGTCTGAAAGCAGTCAGCACGGATTGATGATGGGTCAATCGTGCCTCTGAAATCTGATTGCCGTCATGATGATATATCGACCTTTGTGCATGAGTAGAGAACAGTGGATGTCATTTTTGACCCTTCTGACATGGTCTCCCTCAATGTCCTTTTTCCCAGGTTAGGCCATTACAGTCTGGATGGGTTGACAAAGAAAGATGAGGAGCTACTGGAGAGAGTCCAGCGGAGGGCTACGAGGATGATGAGGGGACTCAAGCATCTCTCCTGTGAGGAAAGGCTGAGGGAGCTGGGCTTGTTCAGCCTGAAGAAGAGAAGGCTGTGCGGGGACCTAATAAATATCTGAAGGGTGGGTGTCAGGAGGATGAGGCCAAGCTCTTTTCAGTGGTGCCCAGTGACAGGACAAGGGGCAATGGGCACAAACTGAAGCAGAGGAAGCTCCAGCTGACCATGAGGAAGAACGTCTTCCCTCTGAGGGTGACGGAGCCCTGGCACAGGCTGCCCAGGGAGGTTGTGGAGTCTCCTACTCTGGAGATATTCAAGACCCGCCTGGACAATGTCCTGTGCAGCTTCCTGTAGATAACCCTGCGTCAGCAGGGGGGTTGGATTAGATGACCCACAGAGGTCCCTTCCAACCCCTACCATTCTGTGATTCTCGAAGCACAGCAGTGGTCTATACCAAAACTCCATGGAAACTTGAAAAGTAATGAACATGTACTGAGATGAGTGGTTGTTATTTCAGAAGCAGTTGAAGAAGTATCAAAAGTGATGAGGGACCCATGCTGATTGAGGAACAATAGGTGCAGATAGATCTCAGATATTCCATAACCTCTTTGCCTCAGTTGCCACTTGCAAGGACTCCCAGGATTTTTTCATTGAGGTAAGACTCTGAAGGGCAATACCGAGCCATGTATAGGAATAAAGACAGGTGTTTGTTTTGTAAACTACATGCTTAGCAGTCCGTGGGACTACAGGGGCTACATTCAGGTGTGCTGGGAGAGCGTTTTTCAGCAGGAAGTGCGGGTCTGATATGATCCTGGGTAGGCCGGTTGTGGGGAGGGACACGCTGAAGTGATTTTGGAGCAACAGCAGCGGTATGAGTATGTCTGTTTCAGTGCTGGCTTTTGAAGGGAGGATGGAAGCAAGTCTGGGGCTGGGCCACCTTATGTGATAGAAAAGCAGTAGCTGGGCTTGGAAAGATGCCAGACAGGTTGTGGGAACTCACAAGCAGTGGCAAATCCTCAGAAGACCACAGCTTATTGTTGGAAGAGACAACAGAGAAACATCAGCAAAGCTTGGGCCATCATGCGTTCAGAGTGTGGTGAGGAAGCAGGAGAGTGGTTGACAGCTGCAAGAAAACAGGCGTAGGTATAGGACAGTGTAGGGACAGCCTGCGGTGGGATGGCTGAGCATCTTGATAGGTCTGGGACCTCTGACCAACACAACTAATGTCCTTCTATCCTTGCTCTCTGCTGTCTCTTCCACTGATGCCAAAAAGAAGATGCTGGTTCTTAAAAGCACCAGAGCTTCGTTGCTTCCTCATTCCCGATAAAGCTCGGGAGGTGCTGTACCACTGTTCTGCACTTGGCATCACACACCTCCAAATTCCACTTCCCCCGGGAAGACCCCTGACTATCCTGCAAGGGAAATGATCACCCTTTCCTGTGGATGGGTTCAGGACTTGCCCATCCTCCTTAGTGAAACACATCAAAGGCTTAACTGGCTTCAGAGCCAAGCACACATTTGATTTTCCACCTCTGTCCGTCACCTCTGACACCTCCTCCTTCCGGGAGATCACCAGATCACCTCGTTAGCACTTTGTCTCCATGGACTCTTTCGTGATGGCTCAGTGGGACTCACTAACACCATCAGAAACTTGGAGGTTTGCTTCTGACTTTTACTTAAGAGGCTTCTGCCATCTTTCAGGAGCTGCAATTCAGGAGCTTGGCACCAGAGGGCTCAAGAACATGGAAAACTCTCCAGCAAGCCAAGTCTTTGCACCACATTCCTAAATTTCTCAGATATTTTTGGTTACATGGAGAGATTTCAGGAGTGTACTCCAAGTGAAAAGATTTCACTAACAAACACAAGAAGAAAGGATTTCTTCTTTTTCCAGTTCTCTTTATCTGCTTACACATTAAGTGATATCAGCAATTCTGCTTTCAACAGAGCATCTCCAAATGGAGTTGAATGTGAAGGAAAATCAAGACCCTCTACGTCAGACACTTTGTGAGAAATCTTTATCACTATCCCCAAACCCTGTCATTTCTCCCACCAGCCACCTGGGGCTTACAGCAGCCATGCAATAATCTGAACTTTCTCCATTAAAGACTGTAGCCACGTGTTTCAGCCCATGGACACCAACTCCCCCCTCCCTTGCCTGGGGAAGGAGCTGCACACGGACACAGGAGGATGTGTCTTCATTGCCAACAGACATAAACAAAGGCAGGCAGAGTTCAAGGAAAGAGAAAAGACAGTCCTCAGCTGTGTATTCAGTCTACACTACCTCCACTGAGATCTGCTTTCCAGAGTGGATAACCTTAGACGCCTTTTTGTGTCAAGCACAGATCCCAAGACCACCCAAAACACTCCCTTGCCTACCTGCAGGTTACTGACCTTTGGAAGGGTTGGAGTGGACAGACAGCCTTAGTGCTGTGCAAGCACTGCTGAGCAAGAGCCAAATCATTGATGTGTTATCAACACCATTCTAGCGACAAATGCGAAGCACAACACTATGTGCTCTGCTCTGGGGAGAGACAACTCCATCTCAGCCAAAGCCAGTACAGTCTCCACCCTTTAGGCCATACTGTTCTCATCATGTTCAGATCCCACTTAATTTGAGACAATGGCATACCTTCTGGCCATCTCGTTCTACCTCTTCTCATTCCTGAAATCCCCGCTTACCAAAAGCTGACACTTACACCACATAATTAAATTATTTCTATACCCAACATCCAGATTTCTACATTCTCCTTATCTCCTATCCCCATTTCCTTAATAGGTAGATAGATATTGTTTTCGCACTCCGTGGGCCTATGCCACTTCCCAAGACGTCTAGAAGTACAAGCAATGACTTGGGTCTCATCTGTCAAGATGGTTGCTCAGGAAAGGAGCAGCAGCATGTTCAGTTGTTGGGTGCCAACACCAGCTTGATTTGGGTCCTTGCTGCCCTCTCCCAGTTCCTTGTGAAGCTCGCTCTTCATCGCTTCAGGTAATCCCTGCTACATTACATCCTACAGCACACAACTCACATCATGGATTATGTTCTGCCAAGGTTATATCTCCATGAGGTGAACACTGAATCTTCCCATCCTTCCCATGAATGGCATTGCCTTTTCCCAAGGGAGGAACAGCCCGCACTGCCTTCCCAGTCACTTTTCTATGTGCACTACAGTGACCTCATCTGCTCCCACAGTACATGGGGGCTTTGCCTGGGGATGCTTACCACGATGCTTAGCAGGTTCTATGCTGTTAACCAGCCAAGTGGTGTACGTAAAATTTATATCCCTGTTCTTCCATGTCCCAGTCCCAAACTCTCTCAACACGGCTTTAACAGTCCACTCTATCTCTCCTTCCTTCCAGAGGCTTGTGGGTGACAGGAGCTGTGATACGCCCAATCACTGCCATGTTTTTTAGACAAGGAGACCACGGTCAGGTGAGGGAGGCACGTGGAAAAGGCTTTGTGCCGTCCCTGCTCAGAGGGGATCCTCAGCACAGCCCTGAAGATCTGGACGTAGGACACCACAATGAACACAAAACAACCAACTGCTATACAGGCACTAACCAGGACAAGCCTAACTTCCCTAAGGTAGTCTGAGTCTGAGCAGGAGAGCTTGAGGATCTGAGGGATTTCACAGAAGAACTGGTCCACAGCATTGCCCTCGTAGAGTGGGAGTGAAAATGTATTGGCACTGTGCAGAAGAGAATTGAAGAACCCGGTGCCACAGGCAGCTGCTGCCATGTGGACACAAGATCTGCTGCCCAGGAGGGTCCCATACTGCAGGGGTTTGCAGATGGCAATGTAGCGGTCATAGGCCATGACAGTGAGGAGACAATACTCCCCTACAATCAAGAAGAGAAAGAAAAAGACCTGGGCAGCACATCCTGCATAGGAGATGACCCTGGTGTCCCAAATGGAGTTGGTCATGGCTTTGGGGACAGTGGTGGAGATGGAGCCCAGGTTGAGGATGGAGAGGTTGAGGAGGAAGAAGTACATAGGGGTGTGGAGGCGGTGGTCACAGCCTATGGCGGCGATGATGAGGCCGTTGCTGAGGAGGGCAGCCAGGTAGATGCCCAGGAAGAGGCAGAAGTGCAAGAGCTGCAGCTCCCGTGTGTCTGCAAATGCCAGGAGGAGGAACTGTGTGATGGAGCTGCTGTTGGACATCTGCTGCCTCTGGGCATGGAGCATTGTCCAGAAAGAAAGAGACAGTGACAAGTTAGGGTACAATTCTCTGAGAAAAGTCAAAGCCCTTTCTCCTAGACTCGCCCCCACTGCTACACACCACCCCCTTTCCCTTTTCTAGCAGACCTGCCTTCAGCTGCGTGGCTGGAGGCCTGGTCTGTGCTGGCAGAGTGTGCCGTGACGAGCAGTGGTGCTCCCTGCTGAGTGCTGAGGAGTCAGCCCTGCTCTGCAACTCTGGGTGCTAAGGAACGGGGATGGCAAAAGGCAGTTTGAAAAGGTTTTCTGCTGCATTCAGGGAGAACAAAGTGAATCCTACCAGCAAAAGGATTGTTGGTATGGTATGGAAAGGGGAGCTGGTCTATGCATCCGTCTTCTTCTAAGCTGCCCTGGACTTGCACCTTTCTAAGATCGAGAGCAATTACACCCCTGTGTTAACCTGAAAAGCAACCAGACACTGCTAAAAGCAGAGGGATGCACTGCAGATCATGAAATGACTCACCCTTTTTCAAAATTTCCTTTCCCCACTTCAAACCAAGGACTCACATGGCTCATAGTGTCCCCTGGAAGTTGCATTCCACTTGGATGGACACCCCAAGAAGACAGCCAAGGGTCCCAACCATGGCAGCTTATTAAAGGAGAGTCAGCTTATTCCCCAGCCTCCTGGACTGCATTGCCCAGAGCTTCACATGCTAGAGGAAAGCTGGCACACCTCACGGCTGTGGGCACTTCTGCATAGGACTCACAGGGTCTGTGCCTGACTCTGCAGCTGAAACTCCCATTCCCAGAGAGCCTGACAGCAATTCCAAGAACATCTGAGCAAGGGTGGGAGAGGCACAGGTGGGCACTCAGGAAACCTTTCCCTTACCCAGCTCTGCACACCATCTCCCAGACATCAGCAATGCAGGACAGACACCCTTGGGCCCTGGTAAGTGGGAACTGGGCACATGGCAGAGGAGATGCACTTCATCTCTTCTGCTGGTCTGCTGGATGAGGAAATGACTAATAGCCTAGACCCCACAAGCTAAGGGTTCTGCTACGTGGGAGAGAAGAAAAGAGATGTGTTGCTCAGGGAAGGAGTCTATCCTGAAAGGCATGGCCGAGAGGTGCCCGGGTCTCCCCCGCAACGGGACTTCCATAGGCTTTTCCCAACCTCGCTACCCAGGTTTCCACTGCCTGGAGTTGTTCCTGCTGGAACTTATTTCTTTGGCCCCGTGCTTCTTCCCTGCCTATGCTCACAGACCCCATCCCAGTCCCCGTGGGCACAGTTCTACTCTGCAACCACTCTGTGTGTGCAGGGCTGAAAGAACAGGTCACACAAACCCTGGTGAAAGTGGAAAGGTGATGTTGTTTTTTTCTGCAGGTTAGTGAGGGGTAGAGGCACTTGCTGAGGTTCCTCGTAAACCTCAGTGTGATGGCTGAAGAGTCTCAGCCCCTGCTCTGACCTGCACAGATGGGTGCCCATTGCCACCAAGCTGAGCCAGAGAAAAGTGGAAGTGCAGATTCAAGAAAGCACAGACTCAAGCAGGAATCCCCTGCACTGAACGTACTCCTGAAAAGTCCCTTTGGAAATGACCTGGGCATGAGCTGGCTCTGTGAGCAGCCCTGACCCACATAGCACCCTCTCCACAGCTGAAGGACCCTGCCCTGCTGGGAGTCAATCCTTCCACCTGCATCTTCTCCTGTGCACCCCCATCTGCACACCCACCTTCACACCCCTACAGCCATCCTCAGGAGAAGGCAGCTGTCACACCCTGTCCCTCTGATGGTACAGCAGGGAAGCCCTGCTCAGGAGCACATTCTCCTCCTCTACACTGGAGTCACTGTGAGAGTCCTCGTGATCTCACAGGCTGTAGGGTGTGCCGGCTTTTCAGATGCCATCAGGAACATGAGCTGCATTGCTCTGCATCCAGTGACTTACCGTGCAGAGGGCTGTGAAGAGCTCTCGCCCAGTCAGGTCTCAGCTCAAGGTCTTCCTGCTCCTGATTGCCTATAACCTCCCTCTGCCTCACTGCTCTCCCCTCGGTGCCTTCAGGCAGTGCCCTCAGCCGTGCTGTGCTTTGCAGAGGAGCTGCTCCTGGGCAGAGCTGTCTCTCTGCAGTGCTGTCCTGTTGCTATGAGCTCCCTCCACCCCACGAGCCCAGCCCAGCTCAGCAGCAGAGGAACAGCCCAACGCATCTCTCTTTCTATTCCCTTTGGACTCCCTTGAGATGTTCCTGGGGCTCCAGGGGAACCTGCTGTGAAACAGGCGGAAGGAATCACTGATGTTCCCTTCCTCAGCTGGGGAGAGAAGCTTACGACCAGCAGCCATTATGCCATGAGAAAAGGAGCTGGGCATGAGAATGACATTTTTTCTCTCCTATTTAGGCAGGACACCAGAAAGGTGACATTGAAACATCTGTTCTTCCAAGCTGGAGGGGGATGACTTGAGTTAATTTTGGCATTTCATTTTGGATTTGTATTTCTAGGGCTAGAAACAAATTCAGCTCTCCTTTGTCCATGCCATGTCTCTGCTCTGAAACAAAACCTTTGCACACATGGGGTCTTGGACCCTTGGTACCAGGTTTCCTTACATCAAATATGAGTGTGCCTGGTTGGACAGCATCTGTGTTTCAGCCAAAATGTGCAGCAATGCCCTCAGCCAGGGGCACAGACAGGATAAGCTGGAGGGTTAATGTCAGAGACAGAGCTGTGGCACTGACCGAACCCATTGCCGAGGTGTGGTGGCAGAGGTTGGTACAGCTGGTCTTCAAGGGCAGCACCCTCCAAGCACAGCGACAGCCCAAATGACAAACCAGTCTAAACCTGTAAGGCACTTACAGGGAATCACAATGAGTGTTGAGTGCTTCAGAAAAGGTTAAAAGAGAAACCAATGGCTGTGCCCCAGAGCGTTTGTGCTTGGGTCGCATTTCTGGGTGTCAGAAAGAGAAGGTGACTGGGTTTCCCCGGAGCAGATTGTGTCTGGACATCCTCTTTGCTTTCTGGTCTGGACGTGGGGGAGCAGCTTTTAACTGCAAGTCAGCAAGGGTTTCAGCATCATCTCCCAGATGACACATTCTTGCGTCCAGGACAGGATTTTATGGTCTGTGTGGGTGGATAAGTAGATGATGGGTAAGAAAAACCAGCTGGATGGTAAGGCATGGGGAGACATGGTCAGCGTTTGATACTCGCCCTGGGGACCTGTAACTAGCAGGGAATTGCAAGGGTCTGTCTTGCAACCTGCCCTGTTCAATGTGTTTTTATGACCCAGAGATGAGACAGTCCTTTTTCACAGCATTTATAGAAGACATCACATTCAGGAGAGCAGCCACTACACTAGAGGCCAGCTTGCCATCCCAAGGGACATTGACAGACTGGAGGGATGACGCAATAGGAACCTCATGAGTCAATGAGTCCTGACCTTGAGGTGGACTAAGACCCTGCAATGATTAAGCCCAGGGACTGCTCAGGCTTCTAGCAGCTCTGTGGGAAAGGATCTTATGTTTTTTGGGTTTCATTAAGCAAAACATGAGCCACTAGCAAACAAGGCCCTCAGCATCTTGGGCTGTATGAGCAGGAGCACTCTTTACATGGTATCCAAAATATTTCCCCTAGGTTTTGACATCCCACCATGCCAGAGAGACCATGATGAACTGAAGCCAATTCAAGGTAGCAGTGCTGAAACCATCAGCCTGGGAGAACTTCAGTAGTGTGAGAAGAAGCTGAGATGGCTGGCCTTGTTCAGCCTGGAGAAGTGAAGATCTTGTGGGGAACATACAAGAGCATTGTACAATTCCCAGCAAGATGGAGTCGGGCTCTTGTCCAAGGACAAGCGGCAATGGGCTGCAAGAACAGACATGAAGGCTAACTATAGGGAGAAACCTTTCTAGCATGAGGATGGTTAAGCACTGGAAGCTTTTTCCAAGGGAATGTGCACTGTGTCTGTCCTGGAATGCAATCAAGGTGTGTTTGGATAAAGCCCTGAGTGCTCTGGTCTCACTCTGCTTTGAGCAGAAGGTTGGTTGAGACACCTCCTGGGGTCCCTTCTGGCCTGAATGATGCTACCCTTCCTTGCTCTTGATATTTCCAAATTACGGAAAACTCCCAGGTTCTCCCTGACCCCAGAAGTAATTCACAGGAAGTGCAGGGCTGCTCCACAGGTGCCCCCAAACAGCCCTGACCACATCATTTTCTTCCCTTTTCATTTGTCCAACGCCAAGTTCTGCACTTTTACTACCCTGATACCCCTCCGAAACTAACAGCCTACCATGTTAATCCTTTCAGAGCAGGTCACTCAAGAAATGTCAGCATCCATGTAGAGAGTCTATAGATGAGCCAGGCACTGAAGCCATCATTGCAGAAGCACAGATGAGGCATTTGAACAGCTTAGTAAGCCTGGGAACCACCAAGCCTTGCCTCCTGAGATTCCTGGAGACAGCTGTGTTTTTTGTCCAGCAAAGTGTGATTCTTCTTTGGGTGTATGGGCCAATCTGCTGACACATGCAATGTTTCATGTTGTGAACAGAAATAAAACCAACTTTTTGACTCGGTTAGTTTCATTTCACATGCTGAAAGGCAGGGCAGATGAAGGGACCTGAGAGCTTCTACGCTCCCTGCTGTGGAGTTATGACTTCAGAGACTGAAAAGGCAGGTAATGGTGTTGTATCTGCATAGCACAGGAAGATTTTACCATTCTCCATTGCTTTGCACAAACCTGGTTGTCTTCGGCTATAAAAGAAAAAACTCCCTTGCTTCATTTCCTCCTCCGGACAAAAATAAGGAGAAACTGCATGGAGCTGGCAGGTTTACGGGCAAATGTGTCTAAGGGCTGTAAGATTTAAATGATAACAGAGAGGTAGCAATTAGAGGAAAAACACTCTTCTAAGAACTTCATTCCAGAGGCTAGCTACTGAGAACTTTGAGCAATTACTTAAATACAGAACAACTATTGGGAAGGAAATTAAAGAGTTTTAGTTTATTGTCATCATCAAGGATAAGAAGCAGTTCCCTTACAGCACTGTCCTGTTACTGCTGTAACCAAGGTGATGAAATCAGTTCACCATAAACATGAACAATGCTGCTACTATGTCCCTTGTACAGCCCAACCCGTCTGGACACTAGGTCTGGGAACAGTAGGAACAGAGACTCTAGTCTCTAGTTAGCCATTAATGTTAAACAATAATAAATAGAAATAGCGTTACCTAATAGCTGCAGGTGCATTTATAGTAAATTAACCGAAGGGGAGAACCATGCATCTCCAAACGGAGAGGTGAGTTTGTAATAAAAACTGGAAGTCGCCTAGAACCAATCAAGACGACCCTACTGTGTGGATGGGAGCCAGAAGAGCACTGAGTTTGCGCAGAAACAAAGGTCAATCAGCAAACACTGTGATGAAGAGGATAAGCCTTCATCTTGGGACCCCTGATGACCACCACTAGGAGGCACTGCGCAAGCACAGTGGGGCGGAGTCTATGGAAATGACTTCTTGGAATTGATTTTAATATGAAAGGGATAGGTTATGCATATGTATAGGTGGATTGGGAAACCTAATGAATATGTATATTTTTGATCTATATAAACTGCACGGAAAAGGTATGGGGTATGCACGTTCGGTGGAATGATCCCCCGTGCATCCAGCGCTGCAATAAAGAATGCTGCCTGTTAACACTGCAGTGGTGTGACGAGGTTTTATTCCTGGATTTTCGGTGACAGTTTCTGGTGACCCAGATGGGACCCCGCTTGTGAATACCGATGGATCCGCAGGATCACAGGACCTCCAGCCGGCATCAAGGGATTCTCGAGGAGAACTTCTGATTCCCGGACCGAAGGATTCCAAGTAAGTCCCCTGGAATTTAATTAAGGCATTCTTTTAATAAGTAACGTGGGTTGAAGGCTGCTCGTAAGTCGCAGTGAAAGCCACGCAGGGTTGGAAAGTCTCTGCTCGGTGAAAGCCGGTGGAGTGAGCCCCAAGGGGGGAGTCTTCAGCTGGGGGGGGTGAAGTCTTCAAGATTCCGGCAGGGAGCTGGGATCCAAGAGGGAGCTCCCACAAGAGCTGGGGTCCCTCTGACTAGTGCCTGTGATACAGTGCACAATCACAACCACTGGTCATTCGGGAGATGGGCACATTTCTGAGTAAAAAGCCCATCCCACGGGGTACACCTTTGGGATGTATTCTGAAACACTGGAAGGATCTGGGGGGTGATCCTTTGACTCAGAAGCAATTAATTGAATACTGCAATCGTTGGTGGCCGATGTATACTCTGGATGGTGGGGAGAGTTGGCCAAAGAATGGGATACTGAGTTATAATACTATCTTGCAATTAATGTTGTTTTGTAAAAGGGAAGGTAAATGGGAAGAGATGACATATGTAGATTTGTTTTTCTCATTGAGAAATCATCCAGAATGGCAAAGGAAGTGTGGGATACGTCCCCACGGTCCAATGGTGATGGCTTTAAAGAAGGGAAAATGTGAAAAGGGCTCGAAGAAATGTTGTGCTGCTTGTAGTGTTGGCAAGGAATGTTTGAAATATGAGTCTGAGGAGGATGATTTTGAATTGATGGTTGCAACTCGCTGGAGATGGAGGGGCGATCAGGAGGATCGGGAGTTGTAGGCTAGTAGTCCTTCTGCTCCTCCTATGGAAGGGGGTAGGGGGATCCAGCCCGGTTTCAGGAATGACACGGGGAAGGATGGGGGGGTGGCTGAACCGGCTGCCCTCCAAGCTCCTCTCCGAGAAGCGGTAGGGAATAATGGTCCAATAGTAGTGAAAGTTCCGTTTTCAATAACTGATTGAAGGTCATGGAAAGAAGTTGCAGGCACATATCGGGAGGACCCTGAAAGGGTAGCGAAGGTTATTGAAACAATAATTAGGACCCAAGACGCTGATTGGAATGATTTGCAAGTGATATTGTATACTTTGCTCCATGTCACTGAAAAGAAAATGGTATTGAATGCTGCTAGAAAACAGGTGGAAGGAGCGCATGCTCATGGGGATTTACAGGGAACAGTGGATCAAAATTTCCCATCCTCAGATCCTGAATGGGACCCAAATCAGCCGGGACCCAGGGGAATGTTAACTAGATATCAAAAGTGGATTTTATTTGGTGTTAAGCACGTAATGCCAAAAGCAATAAATTGGTCAAAAATCTATGAGGTGAGACAAGAACTAAATGAGTCCCCTTCAGCCTTTATGGAGAGGCTGAAGGAGAGTGCCCGAAAATATACTAATTTGGATCCAGAAAAGCCAGAAGAAGCAACACAATTGGCCTCCATATTTATGGGTCAATCAGCCCCAGATACTAGAAAGAAGCTCCAGAAATTAGAAGGACCTGAATCTAGAGATTTGGGTAAGATGCTTGAAGTAGCCTGGACTGTGTATAATAATAGGGAGAAAGAAAAGAAAGTGAGATAGGTGCGGAGGGATGGAAAATTATTAGCAGCCTTAACTGGAAACAACAGGAGAGGCAGAGGAAGAGGACGACGAATAACTGTTGGAGAAAGAGGGAAGGTGAATCTCCAATTGGCACAAGATCAGTGTGCTATTTGCAAGGAACGCGGGCACTGGAAAAAGGAATGCCCTAAAGCTGGAGAGTTAGGTCCGACTCTCCGTGCAATCAAGCTGATGACTCTGGATGAGGAATCGTGAAGAGGACCGGGGAAGTCAACCCTAGCTGAACCCCTGGTTACATTGAAGCTAGGGAATGAGGAAGTCGAATTTTTAGTAGATACAGGGGCCACTTATTCGGTATTAAACACATGTAAAGGGAAATGTAGTCATAAATCTGTAGATGTTGTTGGTGCGACAGGGCAAAGAGAAAACAGGCCTTTTAGAGCCGTTGAAATTTAGGTTGGGAAAACAGTGGGTAACTCACTGGTTTCTATATATGCCTGAATGTCCGTTGCCTTTGTTAGGACGAGATTTATTAAGCAAATTAGAGTCACGAATAAATTTTAAAGATGGAGAAATTGAATTATTGATACCAGAATCAAAAGCCATAGAGGCGAGAGTGTTTATGTTACAGGATTCTTTTAAGGAGGAGCAAATTCCAGAAGAGGTGGAAAGCACAGTAATGCCCTTAGTTTGGGCAAATGAAGTTCCGGGACGGTCCAAATTGGCAGAACCGGTAAAAGTGACCTTGAAACCTGGATCCAAACCGGTAAAACAAAAACAATACCCTATTAAGTGGGAGGCTTGAAAAGGATTGGAGGGGTTAATCACGAAATTTTTAGAATATGGACTTTTGGTAGAATGCGAGTGGAATTATCCCCCGTGCATCCGACGTCGCAATAAAGAATGCTGCCTTTTAACACTACATTGGTGTTACGAGGTTTATTCCCGAATTTTCGGTGACAGGCCTGCTGCTGAACTTCATTAGAGTAGGAGCAGGTAGGGCTGAGGTACTCAATGGCTTCTTTGACTCTGTGTTCTCCCAGGCCTTTGTGGCTGAAGGCAGGACCCTGGAGGAGAAAGCCCTGCAGTGGATGGTTAGACTTCATGCCACTGATTGCCGCTCTCTAGGCCTGCAAGTTTTCAGTCCACCTCTCTTTCTTCTCAACTAGTCCAGACGTTAACATTTTCTATGTGATGATATCATAGGGGTACAGTGCTGAAAGATTTCCTGAAATAAAGGTAATTCACCACTCCTCTCTCCTCATCTACCAAGACAGTCATGTCATTGGAGAAGTTTATAAGGTCAGCTAAAAGTGACTTCCCCTTTGTGAGGCCATGCTGACTGCTCCTGATGACTCTCTTCTCCTTCATGTACCTGTAAATGGTTGACAGGATTAGCTGCTCCAAACTGTCATTACTTGAGTCCTCCTTTTATCCCTTCTTTAAAAAAGAAGTCACTTTGTTTACCTTGGATGTGACTTCGGCCTCTTGGCCCCCCTGTGCTCCAGGCCTCACTTGGGGTCTGGCACTTGGAGGCCCATAGTGATATGCCATTGTACACCTAATGTCTTCATTCAAGGGTTGATTCAGTCGGCCACACAGAGGTGGGCACTGCCTCCAAGACACCCTGAGGTAGCTGAAGACCCCACGTGGGACTGGGAAATGTGACCCCAGGTCCTATAGAACCATACGTGCAGGAGGAGCTGGTGCACAGGCAGGGAAGCCCAAGGCATCTCCGTTAAGAGAGCTGTTTTCTTTCTCTTGACTAGAAAGGGAAGCCTGGGCGATTAACTACAAAGTGTCCAACACCAGATGAGATAACTCTATTCTCTGCCTTCCCCTACACTGGAGACACATGTAGTTTACCCTGCAGAAAGTAAAAAATGAGTGGGAGTAGAGGCTGCACGTGGGAATCAGCTGGGCTGCAGGAGGCCTTGACGATCTTTGTGGATTAGAGCCATATCTTTGAGCTAAACAGGAGGAAAGGAACGAAGAAACAGGATGGGAAAAATCCAACTCTTTGATAAGCGTGAAGGTCATGTGAACAGACGCATGATGACCAATCAGAAGAACAAAGGAGCTACATGCCAAAAGACCCTCACCAGTGAGACTCTGGGGATGGGGGACAAGGGGATATAATAATATTATGATTAACCATTCAAGTGCTTGTACTTCTGCTTGGTTTTCCTTGCTTTGCTTGCTTTGTGACTGCCGTAACTTATTGTGGCGTGCTGCCACAGCTGCAGAGTATGCTTGGTAATGTTCCTGTAACACCAAAATATTGGGATTAGTGCAAATTTGGCTGTGCAAAAGAGAGCACTTCTCCTTTCTTCACCCTGTGAACTGAGGGAGCTTGTGACTTTAGTGGATAGATCATTGTGTGCACAGAGGAAACACAGAGTCTGGGACAGGGAGTGTTTGGGGGGATCTTGGGATCTGTGCTTGACACAGAAGGTGTTTTCCATTGGTCTAAGGTTATCTACTGTGGAAAAATTCTCTTCAATGGAGGTAAAGTGGACTTAATATACAGCAGAAGAATGATTATTTTTTAAATTGAACTATGCCTTTCTGTGTTTTTATTTGTTGGCCATTAAGAAAGATCCTTCTGTGTCTACACACAGCTCTTTCTCCAAGTAAAACTGGTGGGAGTTTGTGCCAAGGGTCTGAAACCCGTATCTACAGTCTTAAGGGGAGGAAGCTGAGATTGGAACAAGGCTTCTGTGAGTCCCAGGTAGGGGCAAAGACTGATTGATTTTCGTAAATAAAGGGTCTTGATTTTCATATATATTCAGATTGCCTTAGGAGATGCTCAGGATTAATATGAGATGGAGATTGCTGACATCAAGTAATGTGTAAAGAATCCAAAAAAAACGGGGAAAAATCGTTTCTTATTGTTGTTTAGTGATGGAGTATTTTCTCTTTGACTTTCGCTCCTGAAAGCTCTTTAGTTAACCACAGAAGAATTGAGAACTTGAAGTGAAATTCTTCCTAGAGGCTTGGCTTAAGGCATTTTGAATGTTAATGAGCCCTCTGGTGCTGAATTCCTGAACTGCAGATCATGAAAGACTGAACAAGTCTCTAGAGAAGTAAAATTTGGCAGCAACTCTCCAAGATTCTAAGGATGTCAGCAAGCCTTACTGAGGACCATCACTACAAAGAGATCGTGGAGGGAATTACAGGAAGTGGTGACCGTCTCTGATGTGTCCCCCAGGGTGAAGCAGGAAGTCAGAGGCACGGGTTACAGGTGGAAAATCAGATGTGGAGTGTGGCTGTGGAAGGCCTCGATGTCTTTTGCAAAGCAGGACAGTCAAGCCCTGACCCCCATCCCCTGGGAATCGGGATCTGTTTCCTCACCACAAGTTCGTGGCTTTTCTTTGGAGCAGTGTGATGTGGGGTGTGGACTGTTCAGTGCAAGAGAGCAGTGGGAAACCTCCCAGGCTCTGTGGGGGTGAGTGAGGAGTCAACAATGCCCTCGGGTTGTAAGGCACTGATGTCTTCTCATGGTCTTCAGTGGAAGGGAGAGTAGCCATAGCCAAGAGGATGAAGACCTCATTTTTGTTGTCAGGGTGTGGTCCTGGCTGGCCCAAGACCCTTGATCATCCCCACCACAGGCTGTCCTACACTGTCCTATGCCTGTGCTTGTTTCCTTGCAGACTTTAGCTACTGCCCCATTTCCCCACCTCACTCCGACCCTCGGATCTCCCAAGCTTTCCTGATGTCCCTCTGTCCTCATTCACTGTTGCTTCAAACAAAAAGCTGTGTTTACCTGAGGGCTTGCCAACGTCTCTCAGTTTCCCAACACCTGCTTTTTTCCAATGTCCTGTTAATGCTTCTCTAGCACGCAAGATGTCACAGCCACAGACTTGCTTGGATCTGCTATTGCTCCCCGCATCCCGGCACTGAAATGCTCGTCCTCCTTCTGCTGCCTCAAATTCCAGACTCAGCCTATTCCACACTAATTCAACTCTTCTTCCTGCCTTTAACAGAATGAATTCTGCGCACACCCCAGTGTCTCCCTGCATTTCCGTGTGTATCACAAGCCCTTCCTCCTTCCCCAGCAGTTATGGAACCTCAGTCCAGGTTCCTGCAAATTTCCAGGCTAAGGGATCGATGACAAAAAACTAAGAGGAGGATAGCAAAAGCATACAAGAAACTGATAAGGACTAGCATGACAGCCTTAAAGAGTCACAGCTGTAATTAAAACAAGGTACTAAGTGCAACAAAACTGCCGATAAAGAGAAGACTACTTCAAGTATGATTGAACAATCCTAATTAGCATGTTAGAAAACTCACCCTCAAGTAGCAAAACCTCTCTACCAAAAAAAAGCCCCTTCCTCATGGAACATGAACAGCAAAAAAGAATGGATACTGTGACTTTAAACAAACACAAGACATTAAAGCACCAATGGGAAAGAGGGTGATTAAGCACAATTACAAAAGTTCTGATAACTGATGCTCGAAATCTATAAAAGTTAACCATGTGTTAGGCAAAATGTGGTAGCTTTGTGGAGTTGCCACCTAGCACCCATCTCTGCGCAGACGTGAAGTAAATAAATGTCTTGACTCTGTATGTTGATTGGCTTTTCTCACACCAGGTAAAAGAACCCTAATTAGGGGCACAACAAGGCTGGCAGTGAAGTCTCTGCCTGCAGAAACAAGCACTGTTCACCACACATGGGTGATGAGGGTCTTTGCAGATGCCTCCATGCTTCACCATTTCCTCCATTTGCCCTCTGCCCTCAGTCCACAGCTGACTTCTTCCCAAGGCCCTCAATCCATGTGCCCAGCATACAGGTAAGCCTGAGGAACCACAGGGACCTGCAACTCATGGGAGACAGCTGCATGGGTATGTGCAATGCTGCTGACCTGGACACGATCATAGAAAAGCCAAGGAGCTGGAGTATTGTGACGAGCTGCACGAATCTGCCATGGGAACACGCAAACCTGAAGGAAAGGACCCCCATCCTGACAATTCCACAGAGGGAAGACATGGTCAGGATGGCTCCTGGAAACGGCTCCCATTTCGCCTGAAAGTCCTGTTCACATCCAAAGAAGGGCATGTCATTTTGACAGCCCCCAAAGATGGGACCACTCACCATTTCATTTACTTAAAAAAACAAACAAGGAAGCAACATTTTCTCCTTTCTCTTCTACCTTAGGACCTGGCTTCTGCTCTGCCTCTTCTCAGTAAATGGATTCAAAATCCTACATGCCTAAAGGGATGCTTGGTGCACAGTATGTCCTTTCCAGGTCTTTCACATCTGTAGAAGCAGAACCAGAAGAACTTTCTTCTTCCAGGTCAACAAGGCCTGTGCCAGGATGCAGAGAGGGTGGCTGCACCCTCAGGGATGGGGAGCCAGGAACCAAGGGGCTTAACACAGCGAACAAGGGAGCAGGGCAGCGGCCTTGCCAGCCTGGGCCTCATCCCACAACAACTGAGTGAGGTGAGCAGAGTAGGCTGGGGATGGCAACCAGGGTCAAACAAGTTTCCAGGTCACAGCCAGGTTTGTGAGGATCAGTCAGGGCTAAGGCCCCACATGGAAGTCAATACACAAGTCAGGGTCAGGCTGATGAGCGTAAGCAGGGTCAGATGCAGTCAAGTGATAGCCAGGCAGGTCCATAGTGGCAACACAGATCCAGGACACAGCAAGCATGTCGGTCTCTGCATCTGAGTCCGGATGAACAGGCTCCACAGCAAGGCATGGCTAAAGCCAGATCACTGCTACTGCATCATGTGTCAGACAGGGACTGAAGGCCCAGGCCTGAGCTTAAAGAAAGCCCCTGGGCCCCTGGGCAGCGGGATTGGGTGGAGGTCCTCTATGAGTTTGGTCAGGGCTCTTAAAGTCTCTAAGTACTGTCGAGACCTTTGGAGCCATAGCAGGTCATCAGGGAGGACGGCTTGGCCAGGAAGAAATCTATGGAGGTGTGCAGATGTTACTCTGCCATCACCAGATTCTAGAAACTCTCAATTCACTCCAAGAAAACACTCATCTACAATCAGCACTAACACATACTAGTGTCCCAGACGGGTTGACTGGAGACCATTCACCACCTGCATGGCTGCTGGACGCTAACAAGTAATGCCTGAACCAGTCCTCGCTCCCTAATAACTATACAGGGACCCTGATCTCATCACACTGAGCCCATGGAGAAACAAGCAACACAATGAGCCTCTTCAGAGTCTGTTCCTTGGACATGTTCTTGAGAGCAACTTTGAAAGATCTAAGCCTTCAGTCACTGCACTCAGCAGATCCCCTTTCATGATAGAACTGCTGTTATGGAGGCCACCTCTGTCAGAAAAATGCCCATTGCCTGTCTCGGCTTGTGGTCAGAGGACTTTTAAATGCAGGATTATGACCAAACTATAGGAGCACTCAGGCCTGAAACTAACAGAAGGGCTCAGAAGCAGCATGTGGAGATGGAAAGGACAGCTTTGGAAAGAGTAAGCACTGGTTATCCCCGGTCGTGCTGCTGTGCTGGGATGCTCTTCCTCTCCACCTCTGCACATATGCACTGTCCCTGCGGTTCCAGAGAAGGTCTGAGGAAGGATCTTGGACAAACCAGTCAGTGCAGGGTACTTTACTTTATTTAAATAGAGAGAGACTGTGAGTCCTGAAAGTCTCTGGGTCACACAAGAATGATAGATACTGGTGTAGAAATGGTACAACTAATGACATCTCTTTGTGGAAAATATCACAATTAGAAAAAAAAAAAATCAAACCAAACAAAAAAACCCCAAACAAATGGTGGAAAACAGGCTGCGGCTATGAGAAGTTACGTTATGAGTAATTTCCAGAAGAATATAGAGGGTTTAATTCTTCTGAAAAAATACAGTCATCACTTTCTTCAGGGAATTCATGAGCTCCTTGTTCCTCATGCTGTAGAGGAGGGGGTTCACTGCTGGAGGAAGCACCACGTACAGGACAGCCACCACCAGGTCCAAGGATGGGGAGGAGATGGAGGGGGGATTCAGGTAGGAAAATACGCCAGTGCTGATAAACAGGGAGACCACAGCCAGGTGTGGGAGGCACGTGGAAAAGGCTTTGTGCCGTCCCTGCTCAGAGGGGATCCTCAGCACAGCCCTGAAGATCTGCACATAGGACAGCACAGTGAAAACAAAACACCACCAAAATACAAAAGCACCAAACATGACAAAGCCAACTTCTCTGAGGTAGGCATGTGAGCAGGAGAGCTTGAGGATATGAGGGATTTCACAGAAGAACTAGTCCACAGTATTACCCTTGCAGAGGGGTATGGAAAATGTATTGACAGTGTGCAGCACAGCATTGAGAAACCCACTGCCCCAGGCAGCTGCAGCCATTTTGAGACAAGTGCTGCTGCCCAGGAGGAACCCATAGTGCAGGGGTTTGTAGATGGCAGCATAGCGGTCATAGGTCATGATGGTGAGCAGAGAAAACTCTGTTGAGATCAAAAAGACTAACAGAAAGACTTGTGCTGCACATCCTGCATAGGAGATGGTCCTGGAGTCCCAGAGGGAATCGGCCATGGATTTGGGGAGGGTGGTAGAGACGGAGCCCAGGTCAAGAACAGAGAGGTTGAGGAGGAAGAAGTACATGGGTGTGTGGAGGCAATGGTCATAGATTATGGCAGTGATGATGAGGTCATTGCTGAGGAGGGCAGACAAGTAGATGGCCAGGAGGAGCCAGAAGTGCAAGAGCTGCAGCTCCCGTGTGTCTGTGAATGCCAGGAGGACGAACTGGTTGATGGAGCTGCCGTTGGACATTTGCTGCCTCTGGACATGGGGCACTGCTGAAAAAGGAAAAGACAGTGCCAAGTGAGGACATGCTTCTTTTAGCAAAACCAATGCCATTGCTCTGTCACTCTGACACTTCCACATGGTTTCCTTTTCAGGGGGAAGCCTGCATTCAGGTCCCTGACTTGAGCTTTATTTTGTGCTGGCTCCTTGGGCTGTGAGTAGCCAGGTGTCTGCGAGCAGGCTCTCAAGAGGTCATCCCTTTGCTGCTGGAGTGGGTACATGGGAATGGGACAGGGGGACTGGGTTGGATATTCAGAATTCATCAGAGTAAACCACGCCTTACACAGAGAGACTTGTTAGCATCTGCACTCCCAGTTGTAAAGAATGTGAGGGTTAGAAAGGAGTTTTGGAGAACCTTTTCCTACCCAGACATCATGCTTGGTTTTCTGCAGTCAGCAATCCCCAGCTTTTCTGCTGCACTTTGAGCTAGAGACTGTAAGACCTAAGAGACAAAGGGATTCTCTGTGGCTAAGGGTGAGGTGAGGGAAGGATGGATAAGATTATTCCAAAGTGCCCTGCTCCTGCACTTGTGGGTGTCAAAGGACAATCACATTCTTGTCTTACCCTGAAAAGAAACCAGACACTGCTGAGAGTGGACAGATCACTAAAAGTTTCACCGTTATACGGTACCTCAGCAAGGTGTCAGCACCCCGCTTCTCACCAAGGACACACAGCATTTCCTCAGTTGTGGCATCTCTGCAGTTCTCCATGGGGCATTCGGATAAGACCAAGATGCTACAGGAAACATTTGCATCATGGAGGGAAGCTCACAGCTAGGAAGGACACCCCAAGGAGATACCCAAGTGTCTTGCTGAAGATAGCTCAATAAGAGAGACTCAGCTCCTTCCCCAGTCCCCAGACTACTCCACCCACAGCCCTACAGGTTAGAGGAAAGCTTGGACACTTCATTCCCATGGACACACGTGCACGGGAGGAATCACAACACTGGTGTCTGACTTGGCTGCAGCAATTCCCATCCCCAGAGAGCCTGACAGCACGAACAAGGTAACGATAACAGTATCACAGACCAGTGGAAATTAGTCACTTTAGTGGGTTCCTGTAAGACTTACTCATCACTCAACGTTACAGCCCACAAGTCTCAGAGACTTGGTGAAGCGTGACAGCTCCTTTTCCAAATCCTTTAAAAGTAGGAAACTGAAAACAGACTCAGAAAAGCTCATCTCTTTGTAGTAATCCCTGCCTTGACCTTCTCCTTGAAAAGTGCCCTCGGAAATGTCCTGGCAGTCATCTGGAGCTGTAAGCAGCCCTGACCCACGCAGCACCCTCTTGACAGCAGAAGAACGCCCTCCTGCCTGGAGTTGCTTCTCCCACCTGCAGCTTCTCCCTGCCCCACCGTGGGGAGCTCCCTGGGCAGGCTGAGTGCTGACCCTGGCAGGTAGCAGAGTCCCTCTCACAGCAACACATCTCCCTGGGGTGCAGGGACCCTGCTTAGAAGGACAGCCCTGAGCAGCCCTTGTTGTCCCCCAAAATCGGGGTTTGTTTAGCCGGTGTGCAATATGCTAATCTACACCCAGAGCAGAGGTATTGTGTTGCATATTTGCGCAGATACGGGTGTCTGTCGCAAGACAGCACATCTCGTTCACAAATTGACATTTATGCACAAAGTATTAACATATTCAACTCCCTAATACATATGCATTGTTATTCTATGGAATGATTGGTTAATGACTCTTTTTCCAGCATGTAAGTTAGTACGCATGCTCCATTTCTTCATCTATTTAATGTGGGTTACAATCGGGGTAGGTGGTCCATGAGCTGGTGGTTGTAATCTCCCCATGCCAGAATTACCTTTCCCCTGGTTACCCGTTTCTTTTGGCAATCTCACCAGTTCTTCACAGCTCGTTAGATATTCTTACAATTTACCACTCTCTGGTTCTACTTAGGACATCTACATCCTTCTTATGAAACAATAACACATTATTCAAAATCCTGTTTCTTATTTTCTCTAAATGTCCTATAGATAATTACAAGTTTACAAGATTATGAAACTTTTAACTGTAATGAGGGCAGGGCTTTACAAAAATACCCACAGCTGCAATAGTCTGATCAATTTCAATTTTCATTTCACATTTTGATTCCCCTTTTTTATTCCTTAGAACAACACCCTGGGTGCACACCCGGCTTCACGCCCTGCAGCCATCCCCTAGTGCAGGCAGCTGACATGCCCCGTCCCTCTGATGGGGCACAGAGAAGCTGTGCTGCAGACCACGGCCTTTTCCTCTACTCTGGAGAAACTGCAAGACCTCCAGAAGATCCCACAGGCTGTGATTTGTGCCAGCTTTAGGACATTGTTCCAATGACCGCAGCTGCATTGCCCTGCAGCCAAAGACCTACCTTAGTAAGGGTTCTTCAGATTTTTCTCCAAGTAAGCTCTTCTCTGTCCTTCCACCCCAGACTGCCGTTAACCTCTCTCTGCCTCGCTCCTCTCCCCTCGCTGTCTGCAGGCAGTGCCCTCAGCCCTGCTGTGCTTCGCAGAGGAGTTGCTCCTGGACAGAGCTGTCTCTCTGCAGCGCTGCTTGGTTGCCATGAGCTCCCTCCATCCCAGCAGCCCAGCCCAGCTCAACAGCAGAGGACCAGCCCACTTTCTGTTCCCCTTCTGGGCTCATTGGAGATGTCGCTGAGGCTCTGGGGCTGACAGCTCCTTAAATGCACCCTGGTGAGCATGGCTTCAAGTCACCTGAAATAATGACCAGCAGTGCAGAGAGACTGAGTCCCACAGCATAGATTTCCCTAGCAGAATATGGTCCTCTAAAATAGGCAACACTGTTCCTCTCTGGACACTGATATTCTTGACCCATAACAAAAAGGACACACTGACAGGGGCAGGGAGGGGGTTGGCTTCCGCTCTGTAGGGCAAGGAATCAGCTGAAGATGTGCAGGCATCTCATCCTGACCAATAAGCCCTTGGGTTGAAGAGGGATTCAGCTCCCCCCATTGACCCTGCAGCCCCAGAGAAGCTGAGAATCCTCTTGGTTCAGTTTGGGCATGCATGAAAGAGTTTTCAGCATGTGAGCCCCAATTCTGAGCTCCTTATCTTTCTTCAATGGGAACTCAAGTGCTCACATACAGACTCTTTGTGATGACTGAGGTGCCAGAGGGGGTCGAAGATGTGGGCAAGAGTTTGCAAGCTCTGATGGAAAAACTCTGAGAACACCCACATCCTTTGTGAGCATCATCTGAGGGCCAGAGGGAGAATGGGCATATCCTTGGCCACCCACAGTAACACCACAGAAGCACAGAATCACAGAATGGTAGGGGTTGGAAGGGACCTCTGTGGGTCATCTAGTCCAACCCCCTTGCCTAAGCAGGGTCACCTACAGCAGGGTGTATAGGACCTTGTCCAGGCGGGTCTTGAATATGTCCAGAGAAGGAGGCTCCACCACCCCTCTGGGCAGCCTGTTCCAGGGCTCTGTCACTCTCAGAGTGACACGTGCCCAGTGTAAGCTGGCATCCACCCAAAACTGGAGCCCACCTGGCCATGGAGTCATAGAGCGGGCAGGTCCCCTCTGGCTGGGTCTGGGCACAGCTTTTCCCAGGGAGAAGCTCTGCTTTTCCCCTGCAGAGCGCTCGTGTGTTACAGCCTGTGGGCTGCCATGGGTGGCACAGGGAGAAGGGCTGTTTCAGCAGAGCAAGGCTTAAGCAGCTCAGCTGGATGAGCATTAGACTAAAGGTCTAAAGGTTCCTGGTTCAATGCCAGTTTTCTGTAATGTTTTTCTCCCTTGTATTTTTTGCATAGGCCTTCTGCCTCTTTCAGCCTGCCCCAGCCACACTTGCTCTTTCATCTCTTGCTAGCGCGCTGTCACCGATCTCTAGCTGCAGATCTGCAGCTTAGAAGGGGCCTTCATCCTGCATCACAAGTCCTCAGCCTTCCCCTAGGCAGGATTCTCCTTTCAGTGCTCTGTTTGGGTGCTCTGCAGCTGTCCCTCCTTCCCATCTCCACAGGGATCAGGATGTCTCCACTGCATGGTCTCTGCAAAGACTCTGTTTCTCTCTTGGACATTCTCAATGGTGCACAGCCTGCTTCCCTCCTCACACACATCCTTCACCTTGTCCTCAATTCCCAGACTAGATGCCACCTCCTCCACAGTCTCAGGGTCAGGTATTCCCTGGAGCAGAGGCCTGAATGGCAGCATCCTTCCTCCAGAGGTCTGTCACAGCGAGACCTCTGATGTGTCCAGGACAGCTGACAAAACCATGCTGAGGATCATCCACTGCAGTGTCTGGGCACCAGTGGTGTTTAGTGACATGCTGTCCTGAGCAGAGTTTCTTGGCCTGCTTTGCCCCTTTGCTGCAACAACTGACGAAACACCTACGTGCTCCTCTCTGGGCATCAGCAGGGAGATACACAGCTCAGGGGGATCCCTCTGGAGCCCCTCATGAACATCCCTCAGCATCAGTTCCTCCCTGTGGCAAGGGCACAAGATGGGACAGAAATGCCAGCAGTGGCTTGCCTGGGATCTAGCAAGGAAGGTCATCAGCTCTCACACTCTGTCTTCAGCACAGCCCCAGCCCAAACACTCGACGTCATTTTACTCTCCAAATGTACCTTCCTCTGCACATGACATTGCACACGTTTCTGTGTTCTCCATCCCCTCAGCACCACATTCAGGGCCCACAGCACAAGTGTCTCGACTCTCCCCAGTTTCCTTGCCCAAACCTGCTCCCCACCAGACTGCACTGCCCAGCCCAGCTACAGCCCCTCCAAGCCATCAGTCCTTGACCAGAGGAAGAAACACCTGCTCATGAGCTCCAACAAGATGCTGGGTTCTCGTCTTGCATCTTCTTGCTGCTCATGAGCTCAACCAGCTGCTGGGTTCTCTTCTTTCAACCTCTTGCTGCTCGTGAGCTCCAACAATCTACTGGGTTCTCCTCTTGCAACCTTCTGCTGGTCACTGATTCCCCCAGATCGTCTCTGCCAGGCAGGGGCCCAGCAGGGAAAACTTTATGGCACTGGGCAATGCAGCTACCCCAGTTGTATGACCACAAGGACTCCATCCCTGCATGTGGTCAACCCAAACTCACCCACCCTGCCACAGAGGTTCCAGTCAGGGCTGTCGTAGGGAACTGCTCTGCTGTCTCAAAAGTCCTCAGGGCTACAGGAGTGGGAAGGTCCCTGAGCCCAATCCCCAGCCCCAGCCCCACAGAGATGGAAGCCTGCTATTCAACTCACTGCCACGGATGGGGGGCACAGGGGGGTGCAGAGGGAGGCCCAGTACCTGGAGGAGAGAGTGTAAGATATCTGTCTTGGGGACACCTCACCCCAAAAAGGGCGTTTCCCTCACCCTGTTGCGTTGTTCCTGCTTTGGGGCTGGGGACAGATGTGACACAGAGGGCTGTAGCCCTGGGTGGCAGAGCAGGCTCGGGGGAAGGAGTGTGCTCCTCTCCATTGAAACACCCTGGAGTGGGCCAGAGAGTGGGAGCAGCACCTGCAGCAAAAGTCTCCTTCTGCCCCATGGCCCTGCAGAGAAGTTGAAGGGGGAGAGCTCTGCAGTGCAGCCCTGTGCCAGGATCAGGCTGCAGCAGAGAGGCAGTCCCAACCTCCTCTGTCTCTGAAGGCTTCAAGTGCTGCTTTCTGCAGAGGGTCCCTGGGCACTCAAGGACAACAGGACTGTGCTTGTCATAGACTGGTCATGGGAGGAGAGTGTCTTCTGCCAGCAGATGTCAAGGGGATGTAGCTCACTGGAAGAGCACCCGCTTTGCATGTGGGAGGTCCTGGGTTCGATCCCCAGCATCTCCAAGGGGTGCTTTTTCCCTGACTCCCCAGCCTCAGACAGCTGGAGCCGGAGCACTTGGTCCTCTCCTGCTCTGCCCAGTCAGGGTTAGGAAACCTTTCTGGCCGCACTGGGAGACGTGACGTGAGGGTGCTGGTCAAGCCCAGGTGTCCTTTTGGTGGCTTTCCAGGGATAAGCGTCTCCAATTGTCTTGATTCCAGGTGGAGATCCCATATCACAAGGGAAGCACCCCTTGGGGTGTCTGAGTTGGATGAGGCTGGGCAGGGCTGTTGGAGTCTCAGCTGGATGAATGATGTTTCTTACTCTGATCCTGTTTCCAGGTCCTTTCTGTTCCACCATCACCACTGGCTTGAGCAGAGCCAGGGCCCACCTCTTGTTCCTTGGGTGTTTCTTGTCTTCATCCACTGTGTGCTTGTGCGACTGGGGAGGAACAAGCCTGTCCACAGCCATGCACAGGCGCTGAGGCCCACGAGATGTTGTCTCAGCTGCTCCCCTGGCAAGAAGACCCGCAACGAAAATGGGATGTGAGACATGGACTTCCAGTGCAGTGTGCCCAGCCTCTGGGAAGGGTGAGCCCATACTCAGAGAAATAAGGCTACTCTCCCACAGGCTTTCCACAGCTGTGCTCTGACCAGCATGGAGAACCAATGCTGAGAGTTGGGGTCTCACTGTGACCCTCCTCACATAGCTCCTCAGGAGCAACCACAAATCTGGGGCGCAGTGGGGACTCCGCTTTGCTGCAGAGAATGGACCCAGCCCACAGGGACAGAGTGCTCAGGTCCCAAAATGCCGTGAAACGGGCTCTTTCTGTGCAGGGGTGCAGAGGCACACACAGGCCTGTGGTTGATCTTCTCAAGGAGATGGTGGCAAACGTCCGCCAGAGTAAGGAAGAACTGTTACACCTGTAGGAGGGCACATCTGGCAAGGAGTTGGCACAGGACAGGCACTGGGCTCTTCTGCCTCATCCCCCCTTGGGGCATCATGAGTTTGCAGGTCAGTGTTCATACTGACCATAGGCCCCCACCATGCTGAGCTGAGAAGATAACACTCTTCCCTGCTTAGAATCATAGAATCATAGGTTGGAAAAGATCGCCCCATCATCAATCCATGCTGTCTGCTTTTGCACATGTTCTTTTTTAGGTGCACAGAAATGCCAAAGTGACCTTGTACAGCCTGGGGTTCCCTGGGTTGACTTTCTGAGCTCTTTCAACAACAGGCGCTACATTGCCTTGTCCTCACTCACAAGAGCCCTCGACCAATGCCAGGAAGCTTTGAAAGGGATATTCCAAAGAAATGTCAGTCTCTCCCTAAAACTTCATTACCGTTATTCTCCCTGTTAAATGGTGTCTTGAATTTCTCAAAACTTTCATATATTTTCACCTGTCTTCACTATTTCTAAAGTATTTTTTTCAGATGCAGGCTGCCTAGACAAAGGCCCTTTCCATTATTCTCCAGTTTTCTCCTCCCTTTACTCTTTGTGCATTCAGATTCCTGTCACCTACCGAGCTGCTGTTTTGACATCAGCGAGTCAAAAGTTTACCTGCCTTTCAGTAGTCTAATTGTCTCCTTTGCCAACTCTCTAATTATGTTTATGACTATTTTTTTTCCTCTACCTAGCTACAATATTTTTCATAGGATTATGTCTTATAGGAAGGCAACCTCATTAGATGTAGACTGTAATTGCCATGTAATTGCAGAGAGTGTTTTGTTTATGGAACTTGATTATGTTTTAATTATTTTTCTTGCAAATAGGAAAACTCCTGCTGTTCGTGTGTGCAGCCAGCTCTCTGTGGAGAGAAGGTGGGAGATGGTGCAATGGAGCTGTAACATCCAGTTGCAGAGACGAGTGAAGGAGCCTGACGCAAAGAGCAGTGACACAAGTCCCAGGTGGCCGATGAGAGAAATGTTGAGGTTGGGGAGGTGAGGAGCAAAGTTGTCCATAGAGTGTCAGATGGCAAGGGACTGCTTCTCTGACCTGTCCAGCCCTCCTGAGAAGACACCCTGGAACAATATCACTTGAACAATGTTTCTACCACTAATTCTGTAAACTGAAGAGCACTTAAAAATATCCCTTAAAATAAAAACAATATTTTTATTAGGCACAGGATAACATCTTCCTCCTTATCTATACTGTGAAAAAGCTCCTGCTAGTCTTGAAGAATTGAAGAAATTTACAGGAGCTTGTTAGCTTAGCACTTTCTGTATTTTAATGACTCCCATGGGGTATTTGGTGTTGAGTCCATGAACCTCAGATGCTGAGAGGAAATCCAAACAAATGCTCAGGAAGGCAGAAGTAAAACTGAAAGTACCTGGAAGCATTGATTTGCCCCACTGCGGTCCATTACTGACAAAGCCTCCCCAGGGACTCCTTAGAGCAGAGAATTGGAGGCCATGATTGCAGGTAGGCAGAGGCACTGTGCAGGTGGCTGCAATGCTGAGAAAACCCTTGGCCTGCTTTATGAAGCAGAAAGGCCAAGGGCTGAGCCCCAGGCCCTGGGAAGGCAGACCCTGCCCCTCACACATGGCTCAGGGCTCTTCTTGGGGACAGCTGAATGTGGGGGTGAGAAATGACAAGCGTAGGAAAAATCTGCGAAACCTCTCAGCCTCCCGAAGAAGACGCGAGGATGAAACACCGCTTAGAGCCTCAAAAGAAAGTTTCTCCTGGTAGGAATCGGTGATAGAGGTAATTGCCATGGCAAAGGGGACAAAGTCCTCGGTCTTGTTGAAACTTTTTGCCCCATCAGAGTCCTTAGCCATCTCAACTGCAGATTGTCCTACTCTGTCCCATGCCTGCATTTCTTGCCCTTCAGCCTGTAGTCACACATCTTTGCTTCCCACCTAGCACTCACACCAGCATTTCCATAACTTCACTGATGTCTCTCCACTCTCACTGGTTTTGCCTTGAATTTCAAATCCATGGGAGGATCCAGAGTCCTTCTGGGTGACCTCTTTCACAGCAAGGATACCCTTTGAGGGAGACTGCTTTTTCTTCACCTCTAGTCTGAACCTTCCAAGCAGCATTTTGGGAAGGTTTCCTTCCCTTCTCACTACCAGGAAAAGCTCCATCATTTCGGAAACAACCCTTCAGGCAGATGCAGGCTTCTACTTCAGCGCCCTCAGCCTTCACAAGACTAAAGAATCCCAGCTCCCTCAGCCTCTCCAACAGAGGCTGTAAACCCGGAGCCCCACATACGGACACACTACTCCAGATGTGGCTACACCAGTGTGAGTGAGTCAAGTGGGTGATAACTGTCTTGTCTGTGTGGCCACACTCCTCCTAATGCAGTCCTGTATGCTGTTGGGCTTCTTCACTTGGAGCATGCGCCACTTGCTCATCCGGCATCTCTTGGAATGCCCAGGCCCTTCTCCTCATTGCGACTCCTGAGCTGTTCAGGTGCCCACCTGCCCACATTTTTCTGAGTTATTCTCCCCCACAAAAAATGACTTCCAACTTCTTGTAAAAATTCATCAGGCTTCTACTGCCAAACCCCAGAGATTTTGAAGGTCTCCCTGGAGTGAAGCTCGATTTTGACAGCTTTTGATTTGTGCGTACCACATTGGTGGTGCCGCTGATAAGACAGCAGCATGAAGAATTGCAGGACACTACTGATAAAAGAAGGCGGTAGCTGTTCAGTGGAATTGATGACCAAGGGAGGAATTGCCATGGTAACAAGCTTGGAAATGCCAAATGAAGGTGCAAAGGAAGCCACAGTAGGGCCAGGGAGGAAAGGGTAAATAGAGATGGGCTGTTTGCATGGGAGGGTACAAGGATGGTCAAGGGAAAGATATGGTGAATGGCACACAGCTGAAACCAGGACAGTATCCAATTCTTCTTTTAGACCATCTACATCACACTCAGATCCAACCCTTCCCAATAAATCTTTTCCTGTCTTTTGATTTACACACAGAGATGTCATTCCTTACTCTGTGGGCCATTCCTCTAAAATGTTCATTGAGTTCACTTAACCCATGACTTTGGGCTCCATCTGTCCATAACAGTCTTTCAGGGCAGGAGACATGCTGGGTGCTGTTGGATGGTCACATATAATGGTCACATAATAATGGAAGATTGACAAGGAGGGTTGCAAACACGCTCAAGTGACTTGCAGCTGGGGTGTCAAAAAAGACATGTAGCATACTAATCATTGTTTAGTCTTGTGTGCTCAACAAGCAGAACATCTGTGTTTAGATAACATAGGTCTGTGATTGACAGACTCCAAGGCAACCTGTCAAACATGCCTGTGATTCCTGCCCTGCTGCGGGAAGGACCAAGGCACAGTGGAATGTTATGTCTGGGTGAACATCGTACGTACCCAGGTGAAAGAACCAAGTTCAGTAGCTGGCACTCTTTCTCTAGCAGGGACTGAGCTCTGTGGTGTCTGCATTCCTGCTTTGCTCCTGTGCCTCTGCCCAGGTGCTGTATCAGAGATGCCTTGGTTTGCGAGATAATGAAAATAAATCTACTCTTTACATTTCATGTGTGGTTTTATGGTTTTTGCTGCATTCTGCTGTTTTGGCTTACTTGTCCTTCTCGTGCTCCCAGCTGAGAGGCACCTTTATGGCTGGCAGTAAGAAGGGGTTTTAGCCAGTGCGTCCTTCTGCTGCCTTTTTTCCCGTGCACGAATTAGAATACAAGGAAAATGCAAGCAAATCCCTCTTGGTAACAAGAGAGCCGGGTGTGGGACCTGTGGCTGAGCTCGGGACAGGGAGCACCCCTGGACCAGCCTTGGGGCTTGCTGCCAACCTGCCTTCAAATGAGCTCTCCCAGCAGGTTGGTGCCCAGAGGTTACTTGGAGTTTTACTCTTCTCCTTCAGGAACCACGTTCGATGCCAAGCACACCCAGAGCCAGGAGAGGACTTCTAGGACAGCTGGGGTTGATGGTGACAGTTCCCACCAGCTGCCCAGGCCAGAGAGATGCAGGTGAGATAGCAGGGAGGAGACACCAACTAATTGCCTCTTCTCTTGCAGGAACAGGCTTTAGCAGCAGGAGGGAGCCAGGCACAAAGGGCTTCTGAGGTCAAAGAAAGTGTCACGCAGCCAGAGCACCAAGAGGCGGGAGGAGAGAAATAGGTGCAGGTCCCATGGGTGGAACAGTGCTTTCAAGGTACCACCTGCCACCGAAACACGAGAACAGAGAAAGGCACTGGCAGGTGATGGAGTGACTGGGAAGAGTGCCTGGCAGAGGGAAGAGCATGGAGAGACAGGAGACAAGATAGAAACGGAGGTGAACCAGATGGCAGGTTGAGACTGAGGGTGCTCATACTGTGCAGGTCCTGCTGCGCTGAAAACTTAGGCTGTCACGTTGGTAAATACTTCCAGTTTGTAGTGTTTCAATGTTTGTTGTCCAAATCTGTAGGCGTCAGTGACTGCACTGTGTATTACTGAGGATGACTCGAACTTCTCATCATCTTGATGAATTTGGCCAGTGGCTAGTTTTGATTTTACAAAAAGGTGTAAGAAGTGTTGTGATGTGTTTAGGACTTGCTCACCAAAATGAAAGCTATGTACTAAGGGCTCACGAAATATATGAAGTCAGCAAATACTATAACGGGATGATTGAAGTATTATTTAATTCCTCCTTTCAGCAAATGGACTTGCCTTCATTATTTCACAGGGGCTTCAAAACAAAAGATTCCCTGTGCATCCTTTGTCCAAAGACAGTGGATTTCTTCAGAAAATATGTGGCCTCCTTCTACAACCCTTTCTGCCTGCTGTGCGTACTGTGGTGAGGAGTACCTCCAGTGGCTTCTGGATGAGTTCCTGTGCTGAAAACTCAAGCCCATGAGAACATTGCTTTTGGACTCCCAAAGCATCCCCTGATCCTCAAGCAGGTCGGCAGGAGGGAGTTCCAGGGTCACGGGTAAGAAGCTGCTCTCCAAGCCCTTGGCTGAGGTTGTTTTATACAGACAACTCTTCCTGCCCCCCCCGGGAGGACGTTCCTCCCCTTCCCACATGCTCCTCCTGCACCTCCCTGAGCCATTTCTCTAGCCATGACAGTGTCCTCAGTTCTCTGCCATGTTCTTGCCTGGTGCAGGCGGTCTTGGCACTGTGGGGACATTGGGGGAAAGCCCAGAGGGGTGGCAGGGCTGGAGCGTCCCCGGGCTGTGCCCTGTGCCTGTCCCGGCTGGTCCCCAGAGGGGCCATGCTGTGGTGGGAGGGGGCAGTCAGGACCCTGTGGACATTGGGAGGGGGTTGCAAGGCCCCAGGGACTGTGGGGATGGGGTCAGCCAGGCCTGGGCTAAGGCCCACCCCATTGCGGCCAACATTTGGGTGTCAAGAGGATGGGGCCAAGCTCTTTTCAGTGGTGCCCAGTGACAGGACAAGGGGCAATGGGCACAAACTGAAGCATAGGAAGTTCTGTCTGAACATGAGGAAGAACTTCTTCCCTCTGAGGGTGACGGAGCACTGGAACAGGCTGCCCAGGGAAGTTGTGGAGTCTCCTTCTCTGGAGATATTCAAGATTGAATTCAAATATCTGGAGATATTCAAATATCTGGAGATATTCAAATATCTGGAGATATTCAAGACCCGCCTGGACAAGGTCCTGTGCAGCCTGCTGTAGGTGACCCTGCTTCGGCAGGGGGGTTGGACTAGATGACCCACAGAGGTCCCTTCCAACCCCTACTACTCTGTGATTCTGCAACATGTCATGGCCACCAGGTCCCCGTGGGCACCGGTGTCCCAGCACCACCATTCCTGACCCAGGGAGCCCCAGGAGGTGACAGGGCCCGGGGTGATGTGACATGGCAGTGGAGTTTGAGGGTGTGGAGAGGGGAACTGGCAGCTCTTACAACCCGGCAGATGGCATTTTCAATTCAATTAACCAAAATGTCTGCTGGTGTTCCAAGCCAGACGAGTCAAAAGGACTTCACAGGACAATGAACACAACTGTACATTCACAGGAGATGGCATTAGGTGACACCAGTTTTGTGAGCTCATGGCCAGGGCACACCTCATAAGGCCACGTGTCCCACCCCTCCTTTGTGAGCTCAGCCCAGGTGTATGAAGCCGCCCTCGCCCACCCCGGCTGGTTGCAGACGCTGTCTCTGCTCCTGCACGGCCACACCTGCCCGCAGCTGTGAGAGGCAGTGACAGGCGACGTCGGTGGCTGTTGGTGGCAGCATTTGGCCATCCCTGCAGCCATGAGCCGGGACGGTGTGGGACGGGGCTCTGCGCCGCGCAGCCGCCCCTCGCCCTGCCGGGGCCCGGCGCAGAGTGACGAGCACGAGCAGCGGCTGGAGAGGCTGCAGGCTGAGCTGGAGGCTGAACGACGCCGCTGCCACGAGCTGCTCCGCTGCTTCATCGCTGAGACACGCGAGATGAAGGATGCGGTGAAGCGGGAGCAGCAGCTCCTGGCCCAACGGCTGCACGCCGCATGGGAGCAGTGGCAGGAGCTGGAGCTCCAGCGGCTGCAGGAGCTGAACCGGCGACAGCGGTCAGTGGAGATCTGCCATCTGCTGCGCTCCAAGGAGGCTGAGCTGCACGAGCTGCAGGAGGAGCTGGAGCAGCCACGCGATGATGCCGTCCGTCAGGCACGGCACCTGCAGCAGCAGCTGGCCAAGGAGCTGGGGAGAAGAGCCGGGGGGAGCAGCGAGGCCCATGGTAAGCTCCAGGGCGTCCTCAGAAAGCTGTGCGGTGAGACCAATGGCGAGCAGGCTGCTCACATCCTCCAGCCCCAAGAGGAACTGCTCCTGCAGAGAAGACTCTTCCAAAAGTACCTCTTGGAGCAGTTTGAGGAGATCAGTTCCTGCAATGAGGCCAGGACCAAGGCTACAGCCTGGCACTGCCTACCGACCCTCCTGGGCACTGGGGCCATCGGGCCCTGCTCTTTGGAGAGCCTCACGGCATCTTCCTCCTGTGATGGAGATGCGCAGCAGAAAACCCACCAGAGCTTAAGAGACGCTTGTCTCCAGGAGGAAGGGAACAGTGTGGAGGTTTTGTTGGAAGCTGTGGGGCAAGACTTGGTGCCACACAGCTTTGGCTCCCTGCCACACGGAAGGGCCGGCAGCGAGCGGTCTGTGGCAGAGGTGGGTGTTCAGACTGTCGGGCAGCAGGACGACTGCCTGCGTTGTGGCCGTCACAGCAGGCTGCTGGAGCAGAACACCCACCTCCAGAGTGCCCTGAAGGAGCTGGAGAGGCAATGCAGTGTCCTTCAAGAGGAAAACAGTCTTCTGAGGAAGGCAAGCTCTCCTGAAGTGCAGGAAGAGGAAGAGAGGCTCAAGCAGAAGACTACTAAGGTGCATCTCCTTAGCAAGCAGCTGCAAGACAGAGCCAGGCAATTGCAGAACATCATTTCCCTGATCAATACTAGAGACTGGGAGGCACTGGAGAGGCTGAAGCAGAAGATGGCTAAGCTGGGTCTCATTAGCAAGCAGCTACAAGGAATAGCCAGGCAACTGGTCAATACTCAAGTGCCACTGCCCATCCAAAGCTCCGCTGAGGAACTGTGCAGGCCATCATTTCCTCAGCAGAGGGCTGCAGAAATGGGAGAACTCACTGGAGCTTTGCTGGCACAGGACGAGCAGGATGACTTCTCACAGAGGGCAGCTGAGGAACTTCAGGCACAAGTGGCTGCAGATGAAGAGGGCTACCAACTTGGGAGGAGTTACAGGTGCAGCTTACGGAGACGACAAACAAAAACACCCAACTGGCTGAAGAAATTACTCGCCTCCGTGGGCAGATGGGTTTGGCAGAGAGGGCACCTAAGGCAAGTGGCAGAGGAGTGAGATTCTGCCACCTGAACAAACGTCTGTCTTCAGATCCAGCTGGAAGAGACAGAGCGCCAACTGAAAGGCACGCGAGAAATGGCAGAAGTCAACAGCTGGAGAAGACACACGAGGAGACAAAGTCAGCGCTCCAGAGGAAAGAGGAGGAACACACGTGTTTGCAGAGGGCTCAGGCAGAAGCACGCAGGGAACACGAAGAAACCCTGCAGCTGATTCAAGTCCAGGTGACTGAAATGTATGAGCAGAATAAGGAGCTAAAAACCAACACCAGCAGCTCTTTCAGGAACTTGTATGGGTGGAAGGAGAAAGATCCAACTGTATCATTTCCAGGCCATGCCAGGATGCCTTGGGCATAGACAAGGACTCCATCCTCCTGAAGACGGTGAGAAAACAACTGGCAGAGCTTCGAGCACTCGGTCCAGCTATGATCCTTTCGATGGTCCCAATGAGTGGCCTGAACTGCGTTTACACCTCTGGAGATGTAGATGAAGGTGGTTGGTACGTGGGAGAGCTGCCTGATGGCACAAGAGGCTCTGTCCCCTCTAATCTTGCTGAAGAAGTCTCAGATGACCACCCGATGACACCAGAGTCTTCAGAGGCAAGTGACTAGTTGCAGGACACAGATGATATCTGTCCTGTCTTCTTCTAGCTTCTTATTAAATCTTTTCTTGACTATCTCCCTGTGGCATCTCGCTCTCTGTGCTGTGTGTGTGTGAACTGAAAGGACTGTGTGCCAGAGGGGGGGTCTCAGTGCAGCTGCTGGAGCAAGTGGGGGTCTGGGCCAGCAGGCACTGGGGCTGGAACAGTGCCTGTCCTCAAAACCACTTCTTACTGGGGGACTGGCAGGAGTGAGGTGAGTGAGGGGCTCTACGAGGGTCTTCCCCAGAGCTGGTGTGCAAGGGCTGTGCATGTGCATTCTCACTTGCCCAGAGAGGTTGTGGAGTCTCCTTCTCTGGAGATATTTAAAACCCGCCTGGACAAGGTCCTGTGCAGCCTGCTCTAGGTGACCCTGCTTCGGCAGGGGGCTTGGACTAGATGACCCACAGAGGTCTCTTCCTTCTGTGATTCTGTGATTCTGTGGAAGTGCCTCTAACACAAGCAAAAATGACTTAGCCTTTTTCCCCATACACTTTTTCATTGCAGATGGTAAACACGCCAAACGAAACGGAGACAAATGTAATTCTAAAACTTTCCCTAAAACTTGTAGGACTTCTAAACTGGTTTTGAAGTTTGAAGGATGTTCACCTTCTGCCTTTGCCTGCAGCACACATTTTCTCATATTGGCCATATTTTGTTTCTTGATGTCCTTTTGTAATACAGGTCAAACTATCACTGTACTACAGGCCAAACTTCTTTTATCAGGGAAAAGAGAAAGTCCAAACTTGATGTTTCCTGTGCAGGTTACCAGCTCAAATATGGCAGTGATCAATGTTAAAGGATAGTTACAATTTGGTAACAGGATTTGAGGAGCAGGTGTCTCTTTAACTAAAGCTTCCCTCTAATGACATCCTTCACCTCCTGACAAACGTGAGCAGGCTAGAAACCAAATAGGTGTAGTTGCTGGATTGTCTGCATCTGGTCAAAGTCTCTTGGTCCAGCATGTAAATTAGTATGCATGCTCGGTCTCTTCATCTTTTGAGTCTGGGGTAGAATTGGGGTAGGTGGTCCGTGAGTCTGTGGTCGCAGTCAATCTCCCCCTGCTGGAGTTGCCTTTCCCCTAGTTACCTGTTTCTTTTGGCAATCTCTGCAGCTTTTCATAGCTCGTTAGCTATTCCTAGGAATTATCGCTCTCTGGTTTTACTTAGGACAGGTACATCCTTCTTATGAAACAGTAACGTTGTTCAAAACCCTGTTTCTTAGTCTCTAGAGTTAATTTTAAACTTAGTAAGGGCAGGGCTTTACAAAAGTACCTGTAACAGCAACAGTCTGGTTAATTTGAGTTAGCATTTCACATTTTGATTCCCCTTTTTGTTCCTTAGCATAACAGTATGAAAAGTTTTATGAGGGCTATGCTGTTGGCACTCAGTGCCAAGCTCCAGTAAACAGAGAGAACTTCTCTCCAGATGACTTTGGTCCACCTGGGACCGGAGGAGAAAACTCAGAATATGCCCAGGGACATAGGGAGGATTATCTTGGTGGGCAGAGCCACAGATATCATCACAGAGCTGGAAATTACCCTGAAAAACCTTGTGGAGGAGAGAGCCATGTCACCAAAGATCCTAGCGATAGGATGAGAGGCAATGGCCTGAAGTTGCATCAGGGAGGTTTAGGTTGGATGCTACTACAGGTGAGTTCTCATCAGGGCTTTGCAGTTGGCTTACCTTTCCTTTGGAAAGGCTTGTAGAGCTTCAGAAATCTGTTTTGTGTTTGCTCCGTAGGGTGTCTGAAAATCTGATGGTGTTTATTGACTTTAGAAAGTGTCTAGTTTGGAGCTTTCTCCTTAATTTCATGTTGTTTGCGTTACCAGTAAAGCGCTTGGATCGTCATTTGCTTTAAGCCATGTGGACTGAACAATTTTTGCCTGCGACGCTCTGGAAAAACTAGTGACTGACTCATTTGTGTAGATGAGTTGAAAAAACCTCTGCTAAATACCACTGAAGGAAAGGGTACCATACGGAGGATAGAGGTTGAGCAACTGGCGAGAAATCACCCCAGCAAGGTTGTGCACATCCTGGAAATGCAGAAGGACTTAGGGTCTCTCTCCCAGAAGGCTTATTTCTGGAGTGGTCTGTCAGGGAAAAAGGCAAAGCCACCGAGTTTGTCACTGGAGATGTTGCTGTGGGCTGCAGCAGGCAGCCCCAGCTGGGTTCCCATCGGAAATGAGGAAACGTGTGTGTCTGTCGGAAGAAACTCTTCTTTTAGGCAAAACACCGTTGTTGACCTTGAACACAACAGCACCAAATGCTGCTGTCTCTGCCCACTCTTGGTCCCAAATGACCATAACCATTAGGTAGAAAGAACCAGGAAAGAAGAATGCACAGCCCGTCACCTACACCTCTCCCTCTGCCTGTTCGTGTGCCTGTACCTGTCCCTACGCCTTTATCTCTCTCTGTGCCTGTATCTGCATCTAAACTTCCTCCATGGGCGTTCAGTTCCTGTGCCCAGAGCATTCAGAAACAGATGAGGGAGCACTGGCTGTAGAACGCAGCCCTGGGGAACCCCAGTGGGGACTGGCCACCAGCCTGATGGAACCCCAGTTCCTGGAACCCTTGGAGCCCTTTTGAGTCCCCAGAAGCTCATCGGGGGGGCCTGAACCCTCCTTTTCAGGGACCGAGCCTTTCTTTTATCCTCCATAGCCTTCTTTTAGAGACCACAGTTTAATTTTGAGGTTCTGAACCCCCACTGTTAGGGCAAAAAGCCTTTTTTTCGGTTCCAAGCTGCCATCCTGAGCGTCCAGACCCACATTTTCATGGCCCATACCCCTCCTGTAGGGACTAGAGCCCCCTTTCAGGTCCTAAAGCCTCATTTTTAGTGTAGCACCCACTAACACTTCTTTCCTGGTCATTCTCTGTTCTCCTGGTAACCAGAGGGTAATCTTTACAGTGGGGCATGTTTTTATCACACCATCAATCCCCATCAATTTGTCTTTGCGTCGGGTGGGTTTTATGCCTAAAAGCTGTGCAGTTTTATTAGTGATTACTGACATTTGGGCCCCAGTATCGATGAGAAATTCGCTTAATATTTTCCGGGGTCCAATAAGAAGGGCAACAATAGGTTCATTGATTTTACCAGGGAGCCATTGAATTGATAGTACTCGCCGGGCGGGGTGGCTCACTGCCCTCCCCAGGGATGGGAGTTTTTTTGCTGGGACTCTGACAAATCAATCAAGTTAGATCCTGGTGCAGAAGGCACAACACTGTCATAACCAAGAGATTCTCCGGTTGGATGCTTTACCCCAAGCGAATTATTTTTTCTAGTTAAGGACTGGACCAGTGCACGGAGATCTTCCGTAGGGACGCCATGCAGGAGCTGTCGAGGTACCCCCAAGTGCAGGGCTTTACGCCACAACTCATTTCGCTCCTTATCAGGCTTAAATCTCCCGTCAGGTTTAGGGTTGTGAGTATGCATTCGATCAGATTTGGATTTTTTTAAGTGTACCTGGCGAATCCTTTGGGTAGGATCGGGGGGCTTTTCACCAGTTAAGGTAGCCCAGCCCATTTGGCGTCCGTATTTGTCTATTTGACTGGGAAGAGTGCCTGGCAGACGGAAGAGCATGGAGAGACAGGAGACAAGGTAGAAACGGAGGTGAACCAGATGGCAGGTTGAAACCGAGGGTGCTCATACTGTGCAGGTCCTGCTGCGCTGAAAACTTAGGCTGTCACGTTGGTAAATACTTCCAGTTTGTAGTGTTTCAGTGTTTGTTGTCCAAATCTGTAGGCGTCAGTGACTGCACTGTGTATTACTGAGGATGACTCGAACTTCTCATAATCTTGATGAATTTGGCCAGTGGCTAGTTTTGATTTTATAAAAAGATGTAGGAAGTGTTGTGATGTATTTAGGACTCGCTCACCAAATGGAAAGCTATGTACTAAGGGCTCACGAAATATATGAAGCCAGCAAATACTATAACGGAAAGATTTAAGTATTATTTAATTCCTCCTTTCAGCAAATGGACTTGCCTTCATTATTTCACAGTGGCTTCAAAACTAAAGATTCCCTGTGCATCCTTTGTCCAAAGACAGTGGATTTCTTCAGAAAATATGTGGCCTCCTTCTACAACCCCTTCTCCCTGCTGTGCGTACTGTGGTGAGGTGTACCTCCAGTGGCTTATGGATGAGTTCCTGTGCTGAAAACTGCAGCCCATGAGAACATTGCTTTTGGACCCCCAAAGCATCCCCTGATCCTCGAGCACTTTCCTGCAGGTCGGCAGGAGGGAATTGCAGGGTCACGGGTAAGAAGCTGCTCTCCAAGCCCTTGGCTGAGGTTGTTTTATACAGACAACTCTTCCTGCCCCCCCCGGGAGGACGTTCCTCCCCTTCCCACATGCTCCTCCTGCACCTCCCTGAGCCATTTCTCCAGCCATGACAGTGTCCTCAGTTCTCTGCCATGTTCTTGCCTGGTGCAGACGTCTTGGCACTGTGGGGACATTGGGGGAAAGCTCAGAGGGGTGGCAGGGCTGGAGTGTGCCCGGGCTGTGCCCTGTGCCTGTCCCGCCTGGTCCCCAGAGGGGCCTTGCTGTGGTGGGAGGGGGCAGTCAGGACCCTGTGGACACTGGGAGGGGGTTGCAAGGCCCCAGGGACTGTGGGGATGGGGTCAGCCAGGCCTGGGCTAAGGCCCACCCCATTGCGGCCAACATTTGGGTGTCAAGAGGATGGCGCCAAGCTCTTTTCAGTGGTGCCCAGTGACAGGACAAGGGGCAATGGGCACAAACTGAAGCATAGGAAGTTCCGTCTGAACATGAGGAAGAACTTCTTCCCTCTGAGGGTGACGGAGCCCTGGAACAGGCTGCCCAGGGAGGTTGTGGAGTCTCCTTCTCTGGAGATATTCAAGACCCACCTGGACAAGGTCCTCTACAGCCTGCTGTAGGTGACCCTGCTTCGGCAGGGGGGTTTGACTAGATGACCCACAGAGGTCCCTTCCAACCCCTACTACTCTGTGATTCTGCAACATGTCATGGCCACCAGGTCCCCGTGGGCACCGGTGTCCCTGCACCACCATTCCGGACCCAGGGAGCCCCAGGAGGTGACGGGGCCCGGGGTGATGTGACATGGCAGTGGAGTTTGAGGGTGTGGAGAGGGGAACTGGCAGCTCTTACAACCCGGCAGATGGCATTTTCAATTCAATGAACCAAAATGTCTGCTGATGTTCCAAGCCAGACGAGTCAAAAGGACTTCACAGGACAAGGAACACAACTGTACATTTACAGGAGATGGCATTAGGTGACACCAGTTTTGTGAGCTCATGGCCAGGGCACACCTCATAAGGCCACGTGTCCCACCCCTCCTTTGTGAGCTCAGCCCAGGTGTATGAAGCTGCCCTCGCCCACCCCGGCTGGTGGCAGACGCTGTCTCTGCTCCTGCACGGCCACACCTGGCCGCAGCTGTGAGAGGCAGTGACAGGCGACGTCGGTGGCTGTCGGTGGCAGCATTTGGCCATCCTTGCAGGCATGAGCCGGGACGGTGTGGGACGGGGCTCTGCGCCGCGCAGCCGCCCCTCGCCCTGCCAGGGCCCGGCGCAGAGTGACGAGCACGAGCAGCGGCTGGAGAGGCTGCGGGCTGAGCTGGAGGCTGAACGACACCGCTGCCACGAGCTGCTCCGCTGCTTCATCGCTGAGACACGCGAGATGAAGGATGCGGTGAAGCGGGAGCAGCAGCTCCTTGCCCAACGGCTGCACGCCACATGGGAGCAGTGGCAGGAGCTGGAGCTGCAGCGGCTGCAGGAGCTGAACCGGTGACTGCGGTCAGTGGAGATCTGCCATCTGCTGCGCTCCAAGGAGGCTGACCTGCACGAGTTGCAGGAGGAGCTGGAGCAGCAACGCGATGATGCCGTCCGTCAGGCACGGCACCTGCAGCAGCAGCTGGCCAAGGAGCTGGGGAGAAGAGCCGGGGGGAGCAGCGAGGCCCATGGTAAGCTCCAGGGCGTCCTCAGAAAACTGTGCGGCGAGACCAATGGCGAGCAGGCTGCTCACATCCTCTGCCCTCAAGAGGAAATGCTCCTGCGGAGAAGACTCTTCCAAAAGTACCTCTCGGAGCAGTTTGAGGAGATCAGTTCCTGCAATGAGGCCAGGACCAAGGCTACAGCCTGGCACTGCCTACCGACCCTCCTGGGCACTGGGGCCATCGGGCCCTGCTCTTTGGAGAGCCTCATGGCATCTTCCTCCTGTGATGGAGATGCGCAGCAGAAAACGCACCAGAGCTTAAGAGACGCTTGTCTCCAGGAGGAAGGGAACAGCGTGGAGGTTTTGCTGAAAGCTGTGGGGCAAAACTTGGTGCCACACAGCTTTGGCTCCCTGCCACACGGAAGGGCCGGCAGCGAGCGGTCTGTGGCAGAGGTGGGTGTTCAGACTGTCGGGCAGCAGGACGACTGCCTGCGTTGTGGCCGTCACAGCAGGCTGCTGGAGCAGAACACCCACCTCCAGAGTGCCCTGAAGGAGCTGGAGAGGCAATGCAGTGTCCTTCAAGAGGAAAACAGTCTTCTGAGGAAGGCAAGCTCTCCTGAAGTGCAGGAAGAGGAAGAGAGGCTCAAGCAGAAGACTACTAAGGTGCGTCTCCTTAGCAAGCAGCTGCAAGACAGAGCCAGGCAATTGCAGAACATCATTTCCCTGATCAATACTAGAGACTGGGAGGCACTGGAGAGGCTGAAGCAGAAGATGGCTAAGCTGGGTCTCATTAGCAAGCAGCTACAAGGAATAGCCAGGCAACTGGTCAATACTCAAGTGCCACTGCCCATCCAAAGCTCCGCTGAGGAACTGTGCAGGCCATCATTTCCTCAGCAGAGGGCTGCAGAAATGGGAGAACTCACCAGAGCTTTGCTGGCACAGGACGAGAAGGATGACTTCTCACAGAGGGCAGCTGAGGAACTTCAGGCACAAGTGGCTGCAGATGAAGAGGGCTATCAACTTGTGAGGAGTTACAGGTGCAGCTTATGGAGACAACAAAGAAAAACACCCAACTGGCTGAAGAAATCACTTGCCTCCGTGGGCAGATGGGTTTGGCAGAGAGGGCACCTAAGGCGAGTGGCAGAGGAGTGAGATTCTGCCACCTGAACAAACGTCTGTCTTCAGATCCAGCTGGAAGAGACAGAGCGCCAACTGAAAGGCACGCGAGAAATGGCAGAAGTCAACAGCTGGAGAAGACACACGAGGAGACAAAGTCAGCGCTCCAGAGGAAAGAGGAGGAACACACGTGTTTGCAGAGGGCTCAGGCAGAAGCACGCAGGGAACACGAAGAAACCCTGCAGCTGATTCAAGTCCAGGTGACTGAAATGTATGAGCAGAATAAGGAGCTAAAAACCAACACCAGCAGCTCTTTCAGGAACTTGTATGGGTGGAAGGAGAAAGATCCAACTGTATCATTTCCAGGCCATGCCAGGATGCCTTGGGCATAGACAAGGACTCCATCCTCCTGAAGACGGTGAGAAAACAACTGGCAGAGCTTCGAGCACTCGGTCCAGCTATGATCCTTTCGATGGTCCCAATGAGTGGCCTGAACTGCGTTTACACCTCTGGAGATGTAGATGAAGGTGGTTGGTACGTGGGAGAGCTGCCTGATGGCACAAGAGGCTCTGTCCCCTCTAATCTTGCTGAAGAAGTCTCAGATGACCACCCGATGACACCAGAGTCTTCAGAGGCAAGTGACTGGTTGCAGGACACAGATGATATCTGTCCTGTCTTCTTCTAGCTTCTTATTAAATCTTTTCTTGACTATCTCCCTGTGGCATCTCGCTCTCTGTGCTGTGTGTGTGTGAACTGAAAGGACTGTGTGCCAGAGGGGGGGTCTCAGTGCAGCTGCTGGAGCAAGTGGGGGTGTGGGCCAGCAGGCACTGGGGCAGGAACAGTGCCTGTCCTCAAAACCACTTCTTACTGGGGGACTGGCAGGAGTGAGGTGAGTGAGGGGCTCTACGAGGGTCTTCCCCAGAGCTGGTGTGCAAGGGCTGTGCATGTGCATTCTCACTTGCCCAGAGAGGTTGTGGAGTCTCCTTCTCTGGAGATATTTAAAACCCGCCTGGACAAGGTCCTGTGCAGCCTGCTCTAGGTGACCCTGCTTCGGCAGGGGGCTTGGACTAGATGACCCACAGAGGTCTCTTCCTTCTGTGATTCTGTGGAAGTGCCTCTAACACAAGCAAAAATGACATAGCCTTTTTCCCCATACACTTTTTCATTGCAGATGGTAAACATGCCAAACGAAACGGAGACAAATGTAATTCTAAAACTTTCCCTAAAACTTGTAGGACTTCTAAACTGGTTTTGAAGTTTGAAGGATGTTCACCTTCTGCCTTTGCCTGCAGCACACATTTTCTCATATTGGCCATATTTTGTTTCTTGATGTCCTTTTGTAATACAGGTCAAACTATCACTGTACTACAGGCCAAACTTCTTTTATCAGGGAAAAGAGAAAGTCCAAACTTGATGTTTCCTGTGCAGGTTACCAGCTCAAATATGGCAGTGATCAATGTTAAAGGATAGTTACAATTTGGTAACAGGATTTGAGGAGCAGGTGTCTCTTTAGCTAAAGCTTCCCTGTAATGACATCCTTCACCTCCTGACAAACGTGAGCAGGCTAGAAACCAAATAGGTGTAGTTGCTGGATTGTCTGCATCTGGTCAAAGTCTCTTGGTCCAGCATGTAAATTAGTATGCATGCTCGGTCTCTTCATCTTTTGAGTCTGGGGTAGAATTGGGGTAGGTGGTCCGTGAGTCTGTGGTCGCAGTCAATCTCCCCCTGCTGGAGTTGCCTTTCCCCTAGTTACCTGTTTCTTTTGGCAATCTCTGCAGCTTTTCATAGCTCGTTAGCTATTCCTAGGAATTATCGCTCTCTGGTTTTACTTAGGACAGGTACATCCTTCTTATGAAACAGTAACGTTGTTCAAAACCCTGTTTCTTAGTCTCTAGAGTTAATTTTAAACTTAGTAAGGGCAGGGCTTTACAAAAGTACCTGTAACAGCAACAGTCTGGTTAATTTGAGTTAGCATTTCACATTTTGATTCCCCTTTTTGTTCCTTAGCATAACAGTATGAAAAGTTTTATGAGGGCTATGCTGTTGGCACTCAGTGCCAAGCTCCAGTAAACAGAGAGAACTTCTCTCCAGATGACTTTGGTCCACCTGGGACCGGAGGAGAAAACTCAGAATATGCCCAGGGACATAGGGAGGATTATCTTGGTGGGCAGAGCCACAGATATCATCACAGAGCTGGAAATTACCCTGAAAAACCTTGTGGAGGAGAGAGCCATGTCACCAAAGATCCTAGCGATAGGATGAGAGGCAATGGCCTGAAGTTGCATCAGGGAGGTTTAGGTTGGATGCTACTACAGGTGAGTTCTCATCAGGGCTTTGCAGTTGGCTTACCTTTCCTTTGGAAAGGCTTGTAGAGCTTCAGAAATCTGTTTTGTGTTTGCTCCGTAGGGTGTCTGAAAATCTGATGGTGTTTATTGACTTTAGAAAGTGTCTAGTTTGGAGCTTTCTCCTTAATTTCATGTTGTTTGCGTTACCAGTAAAGCGCTTGGATCGTCATTTGCTTTAAGCCACGTGGACTGAGCAATTTTTGCCTGCGACGCTCTGGAAAAACTAGTGACTGACTCATTTGTGTAGATGAGTTGAAAAAACCTCTGCTAAATACCACTGAAGGAAAGGGTACCATACGGAGGATAGAGGTTGAGCAACTGGCGAGAAATCACCCCAGCAAGGTTGTGCACATCCTGGAAATGCAGAAGGACTTAGGGTCTCTCTCCCAGAAGGCTTATTTCTGGAGTGGTCTGTCAGGGAAAAAGGCAAAGCCACCGAGTTTGTCACTGGAGATGTTGCTGTGGGCTGCAGCAGGCAGCCCCAGCTGGGTTCCCATCGGAAATGAGGAAACGTGTGTGTCTGTCGGAAGAAACTCTTCTTTTAGGCAAAACACCGTCGTTGACCTTGAACACAACAGCACCAAATGCTGCTGTCTCTGCCCACTCTTGGTCCCAAATGACCATAACCATTAGGTAGAAAGAACCAGGAAAGAAGAATGCACAGCCCGTCACCTACACCTCTCCCTCTGCCTGTTCGTGTGCCTGTACCTGTCCCTACGCCTTTATCTCTGTCTGTGCCTGTATCTGCATCTAAACTTCCTCCATGGGCGTTCAGTTCCTGTGCCCAGAGCATTCAGAAACAGATGACGGAGCACTGGCTGTAGAACGCAGCCCTGGGGAACCCCAGTGGGGACTGGCCACCAGCCTGATGGAACCCCAGTTCCTGGAACCCTTGGAGCCCTTTCGAGTCCCCAGAGGCTCATCGGGGGGGCCTGAACCCTCCTTTTCAGGGACCGAGCCTTTCTTTTATCCTCCATAGCCTTCTTTTAGAGACCACAGTTTAATTTTGAGGTTCTGAACCCCCACTGTTAGGGCAAAAAGCCTTTTTTTCGGTTCCAAGCTGCCATCCTGAGCGTCCAGACCCACATTTTCATGGCCCATACCCCTCCTGTAGGGACTAGAGCCCCCTTTCAGGTCCTAAAGCCTCATTTTTAGTGTAGCACCCACTAACACTTCTTTCCTGGTCATTCTCTGTTCTCCTGGTAACCAGAGGGTAATCTTTACAGTGGGGCATGTTTTTATCACACCATCAATCCCCATCAATTTGTCTTTGCGTCGGGTGGGTTTTATGCCTAAAAGCTGTGCAGTTTTATTAGTGATTACTGACATTTGGGCCCCAGTATCGATGAGAAATTCGCTTAATATTTTCCGGGGTCCAATAAGAAGGGCAACAATAGGTTCATTGATTTTACCAGGGAGCCATTGAATTGATAGTACTCGCCGGGCGGGGTGGCTCACTGCCCTCCCCAGGGATGGGAGTTTTTTTGCTGGGACTCTGACAAATCAATCAAGTTAGATCCTGGTGCAGAAGGCACAACACTGTCATAACCAAGAGATTCTCCGGTTGGATGCTTTACCCCAAGCGAATTATTTTTTCTAGTTAAGGACTGGACCAGTGCACGGAGATCTTCCGTAGGGACGCCGTGCAGGAGCTGTCGAGGTACCCCCAAGTGCAGGGCTTTACGCCACAACTCATTTCGCTCCTTATCAGGCTTAAATCTCCCGTCAGGTTTAGGGTTGTGAGTATGCATTCGATCAGATTTGGATTTTTTTAAGTGTACCTGGCGAATCCTTTGGGTAGGATCGGGGGGCTTTTCACCAGTTAAGGTAGCCCAGCCCATTTGGCGTCCGTATTTGTCTATTTGACTGGGAAGAGTGCCTGGCAGACGGAAGAGCATGGAGAGACAGGAGACAAGGTAGAAACGGAGGTGAACCAGATGGCAGGTTGAAACCGAGGGTGCTCATACTGTGCAGGTCCTGCTGCGCTGAAAACTTAGGCTGTCACGTTGGTAAATACTTCCAGTTTGTAGTGTTTCAGTGTTTGTTGTCCAAATCTGTAGGCGTCAGTGACTGCACTGTGTATTACTGAGGATGACTCGAACTTCTCATAATCTTGATGAATTTGGCCAGTGGCTAGTTTTGATTTTATAAAAAGATGTAGGAAGTGTTGTGATGTATTTAGGACTCGCTCACCAAATGGAAAGCTATGTACTAAGGGCTCACGAAATATATGAAGCCAGCAAATACTATAACGGAAAGATTTAAGTATTATTTAATTCCTCCTTTCAGCAAATGGACTTGCCTTCATTATTTCACAGTGGCTTCAAAACTAAAGATTCCCTGTGCATCCTTTGTCCAAAGACAGTGGATTTCTTCAGAAAATATGTGGCCTCCTTCTACAACCCCTTCTCCCTGCTGTGCGTACTGTGGTGAGGAGTACCTCCAGTGGCTTATGGATGAGTTCCTGTGCTGAAAACTGCAGCCCATGAGAACATTGCTTTTGGACCCCCAAAGCATCCCCTGATCCTCGAGCACTTTCCTGCAGGTCGGCAGGAGGGAATTGCAGGGTCACGGGTAAGAAGCTGCTCTCCAAGCCCTTGGCTGAGGTTGTTTTATACAGACAACTCTTCCTGCCCCCCCCGGGAGGACGTTCCTCCCCTTCCCACATGCTCCTCCTGCACCTCCCTGAGCCATTTCTCCAGCCATGACAGTGTCCTCAGTTCTCTGCCATGTTCTTGCCTGGTGCAGACGTCTTGGCACTGTGGGGACATTGGGGGAAAGCTCAGAGGGGTGGCAGGGCTGGAGTGTGCCCGGGCTGTGCCCTGTGCCTGTCCCGCCTGGTCCCCAGAGGGGCCTTGCTGTGGTGGGAGGGGGCAGTCAGGACCCTGTGGACACTGGGAGGGGGTTGCAAGGCCCCAGGGACTGTGGGGATGGGGTCAGCCAGGCCTGGGCTAAGGCCCACCCCATTGCGGCCAACATTTGGGTGTCAAGAGGATGGCGCCAAGCTCTTTTCAGTGGTGCCCAGTGACAGGACAAGGGGCAATGGGCACAAACTGAAGCATAGGAAGTTCCGTCTGAACATGAGGAAGAACTTCTTCCCTCTGAGGGTGACGGAGCCCTGGAACAGGCTGCCCAGGGAGGTTGTGGAGTCTCCTTCTCTGGAGATATTCAAGACCCACCTGGACAAGGTCCTCTACAGCCTGCTGTAGGTGACCCTGCTTCGGCAGGGGGGTTTGACTAGATGACCCACAGAGGTCCCTTCCAACCCCTACTACTCTGTGATTCTGCAACATGTCATGGCCACCAGGTCCCCGTGGGCACCGGTGTCCCAGCACCACCATTCCGGACCCAGGGAGCCCCAGGAGGTGGCGGGGCCCGGGGTGATGTGACATGGCAGTGGAGTTTGAGGGTGTGGAGAGGGGAACTGGCAGCTCTTACAACCCGGCAGATGGCATTTTCAATTCAATGAACCAAAATGTCTGCTGATGTTCCAAGCCAGACGAGTCAAAAGGACTTCACAGGACAATGAACACCACTGTACATTTACAGGAGATGGCATTAGGTGACACCAGCTTTGTGAGCTCATGGCCAGGGCACACCTCATAAGGCCACGTGTCCCACCCCTCCTTTGTGAGCTCAGCCCAGGTGTATGAAGCCGTCCTCGCCCACCCCGGCTGGTGGCAGACGCTGTCTCTGCTCCTGCACGGCCACACCTGGCCGCAGCTGTGAGAGGCAGTGACAGGCGACGTCGGTGGCTGTTGGTGGCAGCATTTGGCCATCCCTGCAGCCATGAGCCGGGACGGTGTGGGACGGGGCTCTGTGCCGCGCAGCCGCCCCTCGCCCTGCCAGGGCCCGGCGCAGAGTGACGAGCACGAGCAGCGGCTGGAGAGGCTGCGGGCTGAGCTGGAGGCTGAACGACGCCGCTGCCACGAGCGGCTCCGCTGCTTCATCGCTGAGACACGCGAGATGAAGGATGCGGTGAAGCGGGAGCAGCAGCTCCTGGCCCAACGGCTGCACGCCACGTGGGAGCAGTGGCAGGAGCTGGAGCTGCAGCGGCTGCAGGAGCTGAACCGGCGACTGCGGTCAGTGGAGATCTGCCATCTGCTGCGCTCGAAGGAGGCTGAGCTGCACGAGCTGCAGGAGGAGCTGGAGCAGCAACGCGATGATGCCATCCGTCAGGCACGGCACCTGCAGCAGCAGCTGGCCAAGGAGCTGGGGAGAAGAGCCGGGGGGAGCAGCGAGGCCCATGGTAAGCTCCAGGGCATCCTCAGAAAACTGTGCGGCGAGACCAATGGCGAGCAGGCTGCTCACATCCTCTGCCCTCAAGAGGAACTGCTCCTGCGAAGAAGACTCTTCCAAAAGTACCTCTCGGAGCAGTTTGAGGAGATCAGTTCCTGCAATGAGGCCAGGACCAAGGCTACAGCCTGGCACTGCCTACCGGCCCTCCTGGGCACTGGGGCCATCGGGCCCTGCTCTTTGGAGAGCCTCATGGCATCTTCCTCCTGTGATGGAGATGCGCAGCAGAAAACCTACCAGAGCTTAAGAGACGCTTGTCTCCAGGAGGAAGGGAACAGCGTGGAGGTTTTGCTGAAAGCTGTGGGGCAAGACCTGGTGCCACACAGCTTTGGCTCCCTGCCACACGGAAGGGCCGGCAACGAAAGGTCTGTGGCAGAGGTGGGTGTTCAGACTGTCGGGCAGCAGGACAACTGCCTGCCTGGTGGCCGTCACAGCAGGCTGCTGGAGCAGAACGCCCACCTCCAGAGTGCCCTGAAGGAGCTGGAGAGGCAATGCAGTGTCCTTCAAGAGGAAAACAGTCTTCTGAGGAAGGCAAGCTCTCCTGAAGTGCAGGAAGAGGAAGAGAGGCTCAATCAGAAGACTGCTAAGGTGCATCTCCTTAGCAAGCAGCTGCAAGACACAGCCAGGCAACTGCAGAACATCATTTCCCTGATCAATACTACAGACTGGGAGGCACTGGAGAGGCTGAAGCAGAATATGGCTAAGCTGGGTCTCATTAGCAAGCAGCTACAAGGAATAGGCAGGCAACTGGTCAATACTCAAGTGCCACTGCCCATCCAAAGCTCCGCTGAGGAACTGTGCAGGCCATCATTTCCTCAGCAGAGGGCTGCAGAAATGGGAGAACCCACTGGAGCTTTGCTGGCACAGGACGAGCAGGATGACTTCTCACAGAGGGCAGCTGAGGACCTTCAGGCACAAGTGGCTGCAGATGAAGAGGGCTACCAACTTGTGAAGAGTTACAGGTGCAGCTTACGGAGACGACAAACAAAAACACCCAACTGGATGAAGAAATCACTCGCCTCCATGGGCAGATGGGTTTGGCAGAGAGGGCACCTAAGGCGAGTGGCAGAGGAGTGAGATTCTGCCACCTGAACAAACGTCTGTCTTCAGATCCAGCTGGAAGAGACAGAGCAACAACTGAAAGGCATGCGAGAAATGGCAGAAGTCAACAGTTCTAATCTTGCTGAAGAAGTCTCAGATGACCACCCGATGACACCAGAGTCTCCAGAGGCAAGTGACTGGTTGCAGGACACAGATGACATCTGTCCTGTCTTCTTCTAGCTTCTTATTAAATCTTTTCTTGACTATCTCCCTGTGGCATCTCGCTCTCTGTGCTGTGTGTGTGTGAACTGAAAGGACTGTGTGCCAGAGGGGGGGGGGTCTCAGTGCAGCTGCTGGAGCAAGTGGGGGTCTGGGCCAGCAGGCACTGGGGCTGGAACAGTGCCTGTCCTCAAAACCACTTACTGGGGGACTGGCAGGAGTGAGGTGAGTGAGGGGCTCTACGAGGGTCTTCCCCAGAGCTGGTGTGCAAGGGCTGTGCATGTGCATTCTCACTTGCCCAGAGAGGTTGTGGAGTCTCCTTCTCTGGAGATATTTAAAAGCTGCCTGGACAAGGTCCTGTGCAGCCTGCTCTAGGTGACCCTGCTTCGGCAGGGGGCTTGGACTAGATGACCCACAGAGGTCCCTTCCTTCTGTGATTCTGTGAAAGTGCCTCTAACACAAGCAAAAATGACATAGCCTTTTTCCCCATACACTTTTTCATTGCAGATGGTAAACATGCCAAACGAAACGGAGACAAATGTAATTCTAAAACTTTCCCTAAAACTTGTAGGAATTCTGAACTGGTTTTGCTTAAATAGGATGTTCACCTTTTGCCTTTGCCTGCAGCATACATTTTCCCATATTGGCCATATTTTGTTTCTTGATGTCCTTTTGTAATACAGGTCAAACTATAACTGTACTACAGGCCAAACTTCTTTTATCAGGGAAAAGAGAAAGTCCAAACTTGATGTTTCCTGTGCAGGTTACCAGCTCAAATATGGCAGTGATCAATGTTAAAGGATAGTTACAATTTGGTAACAGGATTTGAGGAGCAGGTGTGTCTTTAACTAAAGCTTGCCTGTAATGACATCCTTCACCTCCTGACAAACGTGAGCAGGCTAGAAACCAAATAGGTGTAGTTGCTGGATTGTCTGCATCTGGTCAAAGTCTCTTGGTCCAGCATGTAAATTAGTATGCATGCTGGGTTTCTTCATCGTTTGAGTCTGGGGTAGAATTGGGGTAGGTGGTCCGTGAGTCTGTGGTCGCAATCACTCTCCCCCTGCTGGAGTTGCCTTTCCCCTAGTTACCTGTTTCTTTTGGCAATCTCTGCAGCTTTTCATAGCTCGTTAGCAATTCCTAGGAATTATCGCTCTCTGGTTTTACTTAGGACAGGTACATCCTTCTTATGAAACAGTAACGTTGTTCAAAACCCTGTTTCTTAGTCTCTAGAGTTAATTTTAAACTTAGTAAGGGCAGGGCTTTACAAAAACATCTGTAACAGCAACAGTCTGGTTAATTTGAGTTAGCATTTCACATTTTGATTCACCTTTTTATTCCTTAGCATAACAGTATGAAAAGTTTCATGAGGGCTATGCTGTTGGCACTCAGTGCCAAGCTCCAGTAAACAGAGAGAACTTTTCTCCAGATGACTTTGGTCCACCTGGGACCGGAGGAGAAAACTCAGAATATGCTCAGGGACATAGGGAGGATTATCCTGGTGGGCACAGCCACAGAAATCATCACAGAGCTGGAAATTACCCTGAAAAACCTTGTGGAGGAGAGAGCCATGTCACCAAAGATCCTAGCGATAGGACGAGAGGCAATGGCCTGAAGTTGCGTCAGGGAGGTTTAGGTTGGATGCTACTACAGGTGAGTTCTCACCAGGACTTTGCAGTTGGCTTACCTTTCCTTTGGAAAGGCTTGCAGAGCTTCAGAAATCTCTTTTGTGTTTGCTCCATAGGGTGTCTGAAAATCTGATGGTGTTTATTGACGTTAGAAAGTGTCTAGTTTGGAGCTTTCTCCTTAATTTCATGTTGTTTACGTTACCAGTAAAGCGCTTGGATCGTCATTTGCTTTAAGCCATGTGGACTGAACAATTTTTGCCTGCGACACTCTGGAAAAACTAGTAACTGACTCATTTGTGTAGATGAGTTGAAAAAACCTCTGCTAAATACCACTGAAGGAAAGGGTACCATACGGAGGATAGAGATTGAGCAACTGGCGAGAAATCACCCCAGCAAGGTTGTGCACATCCTGGAAATGCAGAAGGACTTAGGGTCTCTCTCCCAGAAGGCTTATTTCTGGAGTGGTCTGTCAGGGAAAAAGGCAAAGCCACCGAGTTTGTCACTGGAGATGTTGCTGTGGGCTGCAGCAGGCAGCCCCAGCTGGGTTCCCATCGCAAATGAGGAAACGTGTGTGTCTGTCGGAAGAAACTCTTCTTTTAGGCAAAACACCGTTGTCGACCTTGAACACAACAGCACCAAATGCTTCTGTCTCTGCCCACTCTTGGTCCCAAATGACCATAACCATTAGGTAGAAAGAACCAGGAAAGAAGAATGCACAGCCCGTCACCTACACCTCTCCCTCTGCCTGTTCGTGTGCCTGTACCTGTCCCTACGCCTTTATCTCTGTCTGTGCCTGTATCTGTATCTAAACTTCCTCCATGGGCGTTCAGTTCCTGTGGCCAGAGCATTCAGAAACAGATGAGGGAGCACTGGCTGTAGAACGCAGCCCTGGGGAACCCCAGTGGGGACTGGCCACCAGCCTGATGGAACCCCAGTTCCTGGAACCCTTGGAGCCCTTTCGAGTCCCCAGAGGCTCATCGGGGGGGCCTGAACCCTCCTTTTCAGGGACCGAGCCTTTCTTTTATCCTCCATAGCCTTCTTTTAGAGCCCACAGTTTAATTTTGAGGTTCTCAACCCCCACTGTTAGGGTAAAAAGCCTTTTTTTCGGTTCCAAGCTGATATCCTGAGTGTCCTGACCCACATTTTCATGGCCCAAATCCCTCTTGTAGGGACTAGAGCCCCCTTTTCAGGTCCTAAAAACTCATTTTTAGTGTAGCACCCACTAACACTTCTTTCCTGGTCATTCTCTGTTCTCCTGGTAACCAGGTGGGCACCCGGCATTTCGGGTGCCACCTGGCATCTTGCTGGGCACCCAGCATGTATTTTGGAGAGAACCAACATTTGGTAAGGACCCAACCTTTCTTTTGGTGGGCATGTGGCATTTTGGTGGGCACCTGGCATCTTGGTGGGCACCCAGTGTATATTTTCCTGGGCACATGACTATTTGGTGGCCACCTGACATCTTGGTGGGAATCTGGCATTAATCTGGGTGAGCACATGGCGTTATAGAGACCACCTGGCATCTTTGTGCGCACGCAGCTTTAGTTTTGGTGGCCACATGGTGTTTTGGTGGCCACCTAGGATTTCCTTTCGTAGGCCCCTGGTGTATTGGTTACCACCTGGAATACTGATGAGCAGCAAGCGTTTCTTTTGGTGGCCATCTGGCATCTTGGTGGGCACCTAGTCTTTATCTTGATGGCCACCTAAATGCTTACGCCGATTTTTTCACCAGGTGGCCACCTGGCATCTCCTTAACCACCCAGCATTTCCTTTGGTGGGCATCTGGCATCTCGGTGGGCACCCAGCATTTTGTTTGTTGGGCATGTCTCGCTGTCGTGGCCAACTGCCATCTTGATAGGCAACCACCCTTTATTTTGGTGTCCACCTGGCAGTTACTTTGGTGGGCTGCCGGCGTTGCTTTTGGTTGCCACCTGGCATTTTGGGTGCCACCTGCAATAATGGTGGGCACTCTGTGATATTTTTGTTGGGTACGTGGCGTTTTGGTGACAAGCTGGCATCTTTTTGGGCACCCAGCATTGATTTTGCTGGTCACGTGGTCTTTTGGTGGGTACCCAGTGTCTCTTTTGGTGGGCATATGGCATTAATCATGGTGGGCACTCAGGTTTTTGATTGGTGGGCACCTGGCATTTCTTTTGGTGTGCATGGGGAAATTTGGGGCCACCTGACATCGTAGTGGGCACCCGCTGTTAATTTTGGTAGGCACCTGGCATCTTGTGGGTCACCTGGCTTCTTCTTAGTCACCCGGCGTTTCTTTTGCTGGCCACGTGGCGTTTTGGCGGGCACCTGCATTATGGTGGGCACCCAGAGTTCCTTTTGGTGGGCACCTGGTTTTTGCTGGCCACCTGGCCTCTTGGTGGACACCTGGTGTTTATTCTGGTTGCCAGTTGCCGTCTTGGTGGGCACCCGGTATTTTTCTGGGTCACCACCAAGCACTTAGGTGGCCACCTAGCATCTTTGCAAGCACCCAGCATTTCTTTTCTTTGGCACGCAGCATCTTGGTGAGTACCCAGCATTTCTTTTAGTGGGCATATGGTCCTTTGGTTGGCACCCAGTTTTACTGTTGGTAGACACGTGGCATTATTCTTGGTGGGCAGACAGCGTTTCTTTTTGTGGCCATGTGTCATTTTGGTGGCCACCTGCAATCTTGGGAGGAACCTGGCATTTCTTTTGCTGGGCACGTTGTTCTTTGGAGGTCACCTGGCATCTTGGTGGGCACCTCGAGTTTCTTTTAATTTACACCTGGTGTTTTGGTGGCCACCTGGTATCTTGGTGGGCAGGCAGCACTTCTTGTGGTGGCCCCCTGGCACCTTCCTAGGGACGCACCATTTATTTTTGTGGGCATGTGGTGTTCTTGTGGTCACCTGGTGTCTTGGTGGTCACCTAGCTTTATTTTGGTGAGGACCCAGCATCTTGGCGGGCACCCAGCATTTCTTTTGGTGGGCACATGACATCTTGGTGGGCACCCGGTGTTTCTCTTGGCAGACACATGGCATTTTGGTGGTCACCTGGCATCTTGGTGAGCAGCCGGTGTTCCTTTTGGTGGGCACGCAGCATCTTGGTGGACACCTGGCACTTCTTTTGCTGGTCATGTGTCATCTTACTGGACACGTGGCATTTGTTTTGGTGGCCACCTTGTATCTTGGTGGGCACCCAGCATTTCTTTTGGTCCCCACCTGGCATCTTGTCAGGCAACCAGCCTTTATTTGCTGGACACATTGCTTTTTCGTGGGCATCTGGCATCTATGTGGGCACACAGCGTATCTTTTGGTGGGTATGTGATATTTTGTTGGCCACCCAGCACCTTCATGGCACCCAGTGTATCTTTTGGAGAGCACCCTGCATTTTGGGTGCCACCTGGCATCTTGCTGGGCACCCAGCATCTATTTTGGAGAGCACCAACATTTGGTAAGGACCCAGCCTTTCTTTTGGTGGGCATGTGGCATTTTGGTGGGCACCTGGCATCTTGGTGGGCACCCAGTGTTGATTTTCCTGGGCACATGACTATTTGGTGGCCACCTGACATCTTGGTGGGCATCTGGCATTTATCTGGGTTTGCACATGGCGTTATAGAGACCACCTGGCATCTTTGTGCGCACGCATCTTTAGTTTTGGTGGCCACATGGTGTTTTGGTGGCCACCTGGCATTTCCTTTCGTGGGCCCATGGCGTATTGGTTGCCACCTGGAATACTGATGAGCAGCAAGCATTTCTTTTAGTGGCCAGCTGGCATCTTGGTGGGCACCTAGACTTTATCTTGACGGCCACCTAAATGCTTACCCCGAGTGTTTCACCAGGTGGCGCCCTGGTATTACCTTCACCACCCAGTATTTAATTTGGTGGCCACCTGGCAGCTTGGTGGGCACCTCGAGATTCTTTTAATTTACACCTGGTGTTTTGGTGGCCACCTGGTATCTTGGTGGGCACCCAGCACTTCTTGTGGTGTCCATCTGGCATCTTCATAGGGACGCACCATTTATTTTGTTGGGCACATGGTGTTCTTGTGGTCACCTGGCATCTTGGTGGGCACCCAGCTTTATTTTGCTGAGCACCCTGCATCTTGTTGGGCACCCAGCATTTCTTTTGGGTGGGCACATGGAGTCTTGGTGGGCACCCGGTGTTTCTCTTGGCAGACACATGGCATTTTGGTGGTCACCTGGCATCTTGGTGAGCAGCCGGTGTTCCTTTTGGTGGGCACGCAGCATCTTGGTGGGCACCTGGCACTTCTTTTGGTGGCCACATGGCATTTTGGTGGCCACCTGGCATCTTGGTGGGCACTCGGCACTAGCTTTGGTGGGCACGTGGTATTTTTGTGGCCACCTGGCGTCTCGGTGCGCAGCCAGCGTTTATTTTGGTGGACACCAGCCATCATGGTTGGCACCCACCATTTCTATTGGTGGGAACCTGGCATTTTGTTTGGCACTTGGCATTTCGTTTGCTGGGCACCCATCATTTATTCTTGAGGGCATGTGATGTTTTAGTCGCCATGTGGTGTTTTGGTGGCCACATGGTGTTTTGGTGGGCAGCCAGGTTTTCTTTTGTTGGGCACGTGGCATTTATTTTGGTTGGCAGGTTGCATTTTGGTGGGCAGCTGGCATTTCTTTTCGTGGGCACCTGGCATCTTGCTATGCAGCCATTTTTTATTTTGTTGGCCACCTGGCATCTTGGTTGGCACCCACCGTTTCTTTTGGTGGGCACCTGGCATTTTTTTTGCTGGGCACCCATCGCTTATTCTTGTGGGCATGTGGTGTTTTGGTGGCCACATGGCGTTTTTGTGGGCATGCAGGATTTCTTTTGGTGGGCAGCTGGCATTTCTTTTGTTGGCCACGTGTCATCTTGATGGGCACGTGCAATTTCTTTTGGTGGACACCTGACATCTTGGTGGGCACCCAGCGTTTCTTTTGACGCCCACATAGCATCTTGACAGGCAACCAGCCTTTATTTGGTGGACACATGGCTTTTTCGTGGCCACCTGGCATATATGTGCGCACACACTGTTTATTTTGCTGGGTATGTGACATCTAGTTTGCCACCCAGCATCTTGCTGGGCACCCAGTGTATCTTCTGGTGGGCATGTGGCATTTTGGGTGCCACCTGGCATCTTGCTGGGCACCCAGCATCTATTTTGGAGAGCACCAACATTTGGTAAGGACCCAGCCTTTCTTTTGGTGGGCATGTGGCATTTTGGTGGGCACCCAGTGTTGATTTTCCTGGGCACATGACTATTTGGTGGCCACCTGACATCTTGGTGGGCATCTGGCATTTATCTGGGTGAGCACATGGCGTTATAGTGACCACCTGGCATCTTTGTGCGCACGCAGCATTAGTTTAGGTGGCCACATTGTGTTTTGGTGGCCACCTGGCATTTCCTTTCGTGGGCCCCTGGCGTATTGGTTGCCACCTGGAATACTGATGAGCAGCAAGCGTTTAATTTGGTGGCCAGCTGGCATCTTGGTGGGCACCTAGACTTTATCTTGATGGCCACCTAAATGCTTACCCCGAGTGTTTCACCAGGTGGCGCCCTGGTATTACCTTCACCACCCAGTATTTAATTTGGTGGCCACCTGGCAGCTTGGTGGGCACCTCGAGATTCTTTTAATTTACACCTGGTGTTTTGGTGGCCACCTGGTATCTTGGTGGGCACCCAGCACTTCTTGTGGTGTCCATCTGGCATCTTCATAGGGACGCACCATTTATTTTGTTGGGCACATGGTGTTCTTGTGGTCACCTGGCATCTTGGTGGACACCCAGCTTTATTTTGCTGAGCACCCTGCATCTTGTTGGGCACCCAGCATTTCTTTTGGGTGGGCACATGGCGTCTTGGTGGGCACCCGGTGTTTCTCTTGGCAGACACATGGCATTTTGGTGGTCACCTGGCATCTTGGTGAGCAGCCGGTGTTCCTTTTGGTGGGCACGCAGCATCTTGGTGGGCACCTGGCACTTCTTTTGGTGGCCACATGGCATTTTGGTGGCCACCTGGCATCTTGGTGGGCACTCGGCACTAGCTTTGGTGGGCACGTGGTATTTTTGTGGCCACCTGGCGTCTCGGTGCGCAGCCAGCGTTTATTTTGGTGGACACCAGCCATCATGGTTGGCACCCACCATTTCTATTGGTGGGAACCTGGCATTTTGTTTGGCACTTGGCATTTCGTTTGCTGGGCACCCATCATTTATTCTTGAGGGCATGTGATGTTTTAGTCACCATGTGGTGTTTTGGTGGCCACATGGTGTTTTGGTGGGCAGCCAGGTTTTCTTTTGTTGGGCACGTGGCATTTATTTTGGTTGGCAGGTTGCATTTTGGTGGGCAGCTGGCATTTCTTTTCGTGGGCACCTGGCATCTTGCTATGCAGCCAGCTTTTATTTTGCTGGCCACCTGGCATCTTGGTTGGCACCCACTGTTTCTTTTGGTGGGCACATGGTCCTTTGGTTGGCACCCAGTTTTTCTGTTGGTAGAAACATGACATTCATCTGGTTGGGCAGACAGCGTTTCTTTTCGTGGCCATGTGTCATTTTGGTGGCCACCTGCAATCTTGGTAGGCACCTGGCATTTCTTTTGCTGGGCACGTTGTGTTTCCGTTGCCAGGTGATATCTTGGTGGGCACCTCGAGTTTCTTTTAATTTACACCTGATGTTTTGTTGGCCACCTGGTATCTTGGTGGGCACTGAGCTCTTCTTGAGCTGTCCATCTGGCATCTTCCTAGGGACACACCATTTATTTTTAGTGGGCACATGGTGTTCTTGTGGTCAGCTGACATCTTGGTGGGCACCCAGCTTTATTTTGGTGTGCACCCAGCATCATGGTGGGCACCCAGCTTTTATTTTGGTGAGCACCCGCCAGCGTGATTGGCACCCACCATTTCTATTGGTGGGCACCTGGCGTTTTGTTGGGCACTTGGCATTTCTTTTGCTGGGCACCCATCGTTTATTCTTGTGATCATGTGGTGTTTTGGTGGCCACAATGTGTTTTGTTGGGCACCCAGGTTTTCTTTTGGTGGGCTTGTGGCATTGATTTTAGTTGGCACGTGGCATTTTGTTGTGCAGCTGACATTTCTTTTTGTGGCCACCTGGCATCTCTGTGGGCACACAGCATTTCTTTCGGTGGGCATTTGGAATTTATTTGGCCACCCAGCATTTTCATGGGCACTCAGTGTTTCTTTTGGTGGGCACGTGGCATTTCGGTGAGCACCTGGCATCTTGGTGGGCACCCAGCATTTATTTTCCTGAGCACATGGCTTTTTGGTGTCCATCTGGCATCTTTGTGCGCACCCAGCATTAGTTTTGGTGAGCACGTGGTGTTTTGGTGGCCACCTGGAATTTCTTTTGGTGGGCACCTGGCGTATTGATTGCCACCTGGAATATTGATGGGTACTCAGCGTTTCTTTTGGTGGCCAGCTGGCATCTTGGTATGCAGCCATCTTTTATTTTGTTGGCCACCTGGCATCTTGGTTTTCACCCACTGGTTTTTTTGGTGGGCACCTGGCATTTTGTTTGCTGGGCACCCATCGCTTATTCTTGTGGGCATCTGGTGTTTTGGAGGCCACATGGCATTGGGGGGGGCACGCAGGTTTTCTTATCGTGGGCAACTGGCATTTCTTTTGCTGGCCACGTGTCATCTTGCTGGGCACGTGGCATTTCTTTTGGTGGCCACCTGCCATACTTCTGGCAATGTGGCATTTCTATTGGTGGCCATCTGGCATCTTGGTGGGCACCCAGCGTTTCTTCTAGTGCCCACCTGGCATCTTGACAGGCAACCAGCCTTTATTTGGTTAACACATGGCTATTTCGTGGCCACCTGGCATCTATGTGGGTACACAGCGTTTCTTTTGGTGGGCATGTGACATTTAGTTGGCCACCCAGCATCTTGCTGGGCACCCAGTGTATCTTCTGGTGGGCATCTGACATTTTGGGTGCTTCCTGGCATCTTGCTGGGCAGCCAGCATGTATTTTGGAGAGCACCAACATTTGGTAAAGACCCAGCCTTTCTCTTGGTGAGCACGTGGCATCTTGCTGGGCACCCAGTGTTGATTTTCCTGTGCACATGACTATTTGGTGGCCACCTGCCATCTTGGTGGGCATCTGGCATTTATCTGGGTGAGCACATGGCGTTATAGAGACCACCTGGCATCTTTGTGCGCACGCAGCATTAGTTTTGGTGGCCACATGGTGTTTTTGTGGCCATATGGCATTTCCTTTCATGGGCCCCTGACATATTGGTTGCCACCTGGAATACTGATGAGCAGCAAGCGTTTCTTTTGGTGGCCATCTGGCATCTTGGTGGGCACCTAGTCTTTATCTTGATGGCCACCTAAATGCTTACCCCGAGTTTTTCACCAAGTGGCCACCTGGCATCTCCTTAACCACCCAGCATTTCCTTTGGTGGGCACCTGGCATCTCGGTGGGCACCCAGCATTTTGTTTGTTGGGCATGTCGCGTTGTCGTGGCCAACTGCCATCTTGATAGGCAACCAGCCTTTCTTTTGGTGGCCACCTGGCATTTATTTTGGTGGGCTGGTGGCATTTTTTTGGTGGCCACCTGGCATTTTGGGTGCCACCTGAAATATTGGTGTGCACCCTGTGATATTTTTGGTGAGTATGTGGCATTTTGGTGACAAGCTGGCATCTTGTTGGGCACCCAGCATTGATTTTGCTGGGCACGTGGTCTTTTGGTGGGTAGCCAGTGTCTCTTTTGGTGGGCATAATGCATTAATCATGGTGGGCACCCAGGTTTTTTATTCGTTGGCACCTGGCAATTCTTTTGGTGTGCATGGGGCATTTTTGTGGCCACCTGGCATTTTAATGGGCACCCGCTGTAACTTTTGGTAGGCACCTGGCATCTTGGGGGGCACCTGTCTACTTCTTAGTCACCCGGCGTTTCTTTTGCGGGCCATGTGGTGTTTTGGCAGGCACCTAGCATCTTGGGGGGCACCCAGAGTTCCTTTCGGTGAGCACCTGGCTTTTGCTGGCCACCTGGCCTCTTGGTGGACACCTGGTGTTTATTCTGGTTGCCAGTTGCCGTCTTGGTGGGCACCCGGTATTTTTCTGGGTCACCAACAAGCACTTAGGTGGCCACCTAGAATCTTTGCAAGCACCCAGCATGTCTTTTCATTGGCACCCAGCATCTTGGTGGGTACCCAGCATTTCTGTGGTGGGCACATGGTCCTTTGGTTGGCACCCAGTTTTTCTGTTGGTAGGCACGTGGCATTCATCTTGTTGTGCACACAGCGTTTGTTTTCGTGGCCATGTGTCATTTTGGTGGCCACCTGCAATCTTGGTAGGCACCTGGCATCTTGGTGGGCACCCAGCTTTATTTTGGTGAGCAGCCATAACCTTGGTGGGCACCCAGCATTTATTGTGGTGAGCACACGGCATTTTGGTGGGCACCCGGTGTTTCTCTTGGCAGTCACATGGCATTTTGTTGGTCACCTGGCATCTTGGTGACCAGCCGGTGTTCCTTTTGGTGGGCACCTAGCATCTTGGTGGGCACCTGGCACTAGTTTTGTGGGGCACGTGGTATTTTTGTGGCCACCTGGCGTCTCGGTGGGCAGCCAGCATTTATTTTGGTGTACACCAACCATCGTGGTTGGCACCCACCATTTCTATTGGGGGTCACCTGGCGTTTTGTTGGGCTCCTGGCATTTCGTTTGCTGGGCACCCATCGTTTATTCTTGTGGGCATGTGGTGTTTTGGTGGCCACATGGTGTTTTGGTGGGCACCCAGGTTTTCTTTTGGTAGGCACGTCGCATTGATTTTGGTTGGCAGGTGTCATTTTGGTGGGCAGCTGGCATTTCTTTTCGTGGCCAACTGTCATATTTGTGAGCACACAGCGTTTCTTTCGGTGTGCATGTGGAATGTCTTTGGCCACCCAGCATCTTCTTGGGCACCCAGTGTTTCTTTTGGTTGGCACCTGTGATTTTGGGTGCCACCTGGCATCTTGCTGTGCACCCAGCATGTATTTTGGAGAGCACCAACATTTGGTAAGGACCCAGCCTTTCTTTTGGTGGACATGTGGCATTTTGGTGGGCACCTGGCGTCTTGCTGGGCACCCAGTGTGTTTTTTTCCTGGGCACATGACTATTTGGTGGCCACCTGACATCTTGGTGGGCATCTGGCATTTATCTGGGTGAGCACATGGCGTTATAGAGACCACCTGGCATCTTTGTGCGCACGCAACATTAGTTTAGGTGGCCACATGGTGTTTTGGTGGCCACCTGGCATTTCCTTTCGTGGGCCTCTGGCGTATTGGTTGCCACCTGGAATACTGATGAGCAGCAAGCGTTTCTTTTGGTGGCCAGCTGGCATCTTGGTGGGCACCTAGTCTTTATCTTGATGGCCACCTAAATGCTTACCCGGAGTTTTTCACCAGGTGGACACATGGCATTTCCTTAACCACCCACCATTTACTTTGGTAGGCACACAGTGTTTCTTTTGGTGGGCACCTGGCATTTTGGGTGCCACCTGGAATATTGGTGTGCACCCTGTGATATTTTTGTGGGTACATGGCGTTTTGGTGACAAGCTGGCATCTTGTTGGGCAGCCAGCATTTATCTTGCTGGGCACGTGGTCTTTTGGTTGGTACCCAGTGTCTCTTTTGGTGGGCATGTGACATTAATCATGGTGGGCACCCAGGTTTTTGATTGGTGGGCACCTGGCATTTCTTTTGGTGTGCATGGGGCATTTTTGTGGCCACCTGGCATCTTAATGGGCACCCGCTGTTACTTTTGGTAGGCACCTGGCATCTTGTGGGCACCTGGCTACTTCTTAGTCACCCGGCGTTTCTTTTGCTGGCCACGTGGCGTTTTGGAGTGCACCTGGCATCTTGGTGGGCACCCAGAGTTCCTTTTGGTGGGCACCTGGTTTTTGCTGGCCACCTGGCCTCTTGGTGGACACCTGGTGTTTATTCTGGTTGCCAGTTGCCGTCTTGGTGGGCACCCGGTATTTTTCTGGGTCACCACCAAGCACTTAGGTGGCCACCTAGCATCTTTGCAAGCACCCAGCATGTCTTCTCATTGGCACCCAGTATCTTGGTGAGTACCCAGCATTTGTTTTGGTGGGCACATGGTCCTTTGGTTGGCACCCAGTTTTTCTGTTGGTAGGCACGTGACATTCATCTTTTTGAGCAGACAGCGTTTCTTTTCGTGGCCATGTGTCATTTTGGTGGCCACCTGCAATCTTGCTGGCACCTGGCATTTCTTTTGCTGGGCACGTTGTGTTTTGGTTGCCACCTGACATCTTGGTGGGCACCTCGAGTTTCGTTTATATTACACCTGGTGTTTTGGTGGCCACCTGGTATCTTGGTGGGCAGCCAGCTATTCTTGTGGTGGCCACCTGGCATCTTCCTAGGGACGCACCATATATTTTTGTGGGCACATGGTGTTCTTGTGGTCACCTGGCATCTTGGAGGGCGCTGATCATTTATTTTGGTGGGCACATGGCATCTTCGTGGGCACCCGGTGTTTCTTTTGGCAGGCACATGGCATCTTGGTGGGCCCTCGGCACTAGTTTTGGTGGTCACCTGGCTTTTACTATGGTGGGCTGCCGGCGTTTCTTTTGGTGGCCACCTAGCATTTTGGCTGCCACCTGGAATATTGGTGGGCACCCTGTGATATTTTTGGTGGGTACGTGGCATTTTGGTTACAAGCTGGCATCTTGTTGGGCACCCAGCATTTATTTTGCTGGGCACGTCGTCTTTTGGTGGGTACCCAGTGTGACTTTTGGTGGGCATGTCGCATTAATCGTTGTGGGCACCCAGGTTTTTGATTGGTGGGCACCTGGCATTTGTTTTGGTGGGCACGGGGCATTTTTGTGGCCACCTGGTATCTAGGTGACCAGCCGGTGCTACTTTTGGTGGGCTCGCAGCATCTTGGTGGGCACCTGGCATTTCTTTTGATGGCCACATGACATTTTGGTGGCCACCTGGCGTCTTGGTGGGCACTCGGCACTAGTTTTGGTGGGAACGTGCTATTTTTGTGGCCACCTGGCGTCTCGGTGTGCAGCCAGCATTTATTTTGGTGGACACCAGCCATCGTGTTTGGCACCCACCATTTCTATTGGTGGGCACTTGGCGTTTTGTTGGGCACTTGGCATTTCATTTGCTTGGAACCCATCGTTTATTCTTGTGGGCATGTGGTGTTTTGGTGGCCACATGGTGTTTTGGTGGGCAGCCAGGTTTTCTTTTGGTGAGCACGTTGCATTGATTTTGGTTGGCAGGTGGCATTTTGGTGGGCAGCTGGCATTTCGTGGGCACCTGGCATCTTGGTATGCAGCCAGCTTTTATTTTGTTTTCCACCTGGCATCTTGGTTGGCACCCACCGTTTCTTTTGGTGGGCACCTGGCATTTTGTTTGCTGGCCACCCATCGCTTATTCTTGTCGGCATGTGGTGTTTTGGTGGCCACATGGCGTTTTGCTTGGCACGCAGGTTTTCTTCTGGTGGGCAGCTGTCATTTCTTTTGCTGGCCATGTGTCGTCTTGCTGGGCAGAAGGCATTTCTTTTGGTGGCCACCATGCATCTTGGTGGGCACCCAGCTTTTCTTCTGGTGCCCACCTGGCATCTTGACAGGCAACCAGCCTTTATTTGGTGCACACATGACTTTTTCGTGGACACCTGTCATCTATGTGTGTACACAGCTTTTCTTTTGGTGGGCATGTGACATTTAGTTCGCCAGCCGGCATCTTCATGGCCACCCAGTGTATCTTTTGTTGGGCAATCAGCATTTTGCATGCCACCTGGCATCTTGCTGGGCACCCAGCATGTGTTTTGGAGAGCACCAACATTTGGTAAAGACCCAGCCTTTCTTTTGGTAGGCATGTGGCATTTTGGTGGGCACCTGGCATCTTGGTGGGCACCCAGTGTTGATTTTCCTGGGCACATGACTATTTGGTGGCCACCTGACATCTTGGTGGGCATCTGGCATTTATCTGGGTGAGCACATGGCGTTATAGAGACCACCTGGCATCTTTGTGCGCACGCAGCATTATTTTTGGTGGCCACATGGTGTTTTGGTGGCCACCTGGCATTTGCTTTCGTGGGCCCATGGCGTATTGGTTGCCACCTGGAATACTGAAGAGCCGTAAGCGTTTCTTTTGGTGGCCAGCTGGCATCTTGGTTGGCACCCAGGATTTCTTTTCTTGGTGGTCACCTAAATGCTAACCTGGTGTTTTTTACCAGGTGGCCACCTGGCATTTTTATAAGCATCCAGAATTTATTCCTTTTGGCACACGGCATCTTGGTGGGCACCCAGCATTTTGTTGGTGGGCATGTCGCATTTTCGTGGCCAGCCGCCATCTTGATAGGCAACCAGCCTTTATTTGGTGGGCACATGGCATTTTGGTGTCCATCTGGCATTTATTTTGGTGGGCAGCCTACGTTTCTTTTCGTGGGCACCTGGCATTTTGGGTGCCACCTGGAATGTTGGTGGGCACCAGGCGATGTTTTTTGGTGGGTACATGGAGTTTTGTGACAACCTGGCATCTTGTTGGGCACTCAGCATTTCTTTTGCTGGGCACATAATCTTTTGGTGGGCAGCCATTGTGTCTTGTGGTGGGCATCCAGTGTTATTTTGGTGGGCACCCTGCATTTCTTTTGGTGGGCATGGGGCATTTTTGGGGCCACCTGGCATCTTGGTGGGAATCCAGCATTTATTTTGCTGAGCACACGGCATTTTTGTGGCCTGCTGGCATCTTGGTGGGCACCAGGTGTTTATTTGGTGGCCATGTGGCGTTTTGGTGGGCACCCAGTGTTTTCTTTGGTGGGCACCCGGCATTTAATTTGGTCTGCACATGACGTTCTGGTGGCCACCTTGCATCCCTGTGGGCAACCAGCATTTCTCTGGTAGGCATGTCATGATTTGGTGTCCACCTGGCACCTTGGTATGCACCCAGCTCTTCTTTTGGTGGTCATCCATTGTGTCTTCTGGTGGGCATGTGACATTCATCTTGGTGGGTACCTGGTGTTTCTTTTGGTGGGCTGGTGGCACTTTGGTTGCCACCTGACATCTAAATGGGCACTCGGCATTAGTTTTGCTGAGCACCTGGCATCTTGCTGGGAACCAAGCGTTTCTTTTCATGAGTACGTGGCGTTTTGGTGGCCACCTGACATTTTTGTGGGCACCTGCTGTTTCTGTTGGTGGGTACATGGCATTGTGATGGCCACCGGGCATCTTGGTGGGAACCCGCATTTATTTTGCTTGACACCCAGCAATTATTTTGGCGGCCACCTGGCACTTTTATGGGCACCAAGTGTTTATTTTGGTTGGCACATGGTGTTTTGATTGGCAACCAGCATTTATTTTGGTGGCTGCATGGTCTTTTGGTGGACACCCAGCGTTTCTTTTGATGGGCATATGGTATTTTTGTGGGCACCTGGCATTTTTGTGTACACCGGGTGTTTCTTTTAGTGAGCGGCTCGTGTTTTTTGGGTCACCTTGCTTTTTGGTGGCCACCCAGCATCTTGGTGGGCACCCAGCATCTTTATGGGCACTCAGCGTTTCTAGTGGTGCACACCTGGCATTCTGGTGGCCACCAAGCATCTTGCTGGGCACCTGCTCTTTTTCTTGGAGGCCACCTAAATGCTACCCCTCTGTTTTTCACTAGGTGGCCACCTGGCGTCTTTGCAAGTACCCAGCATTTCTTTTCATTGGCACCCAGCATCTTGGTGGGTACAGAGCATTTCTTTTGGTGGGCACGTGGTCCTTTGGTTGGCACCCAGTTTTTCTGTTGGTAGGCACGTGGCATTCATCTGGATGGGCACACAGCGTTTATTTTCGTGGCCATGTGTCATTTTGATGGCCACCTGCAATCTTGGTAGGCACCTGGCATTTCTTTTGCTGGGCATGTTGTGTTTTGGTTGCCACCTGGCATCTTGGTGGGCACCTCGAGTTTCTTTAAATTTACACCTGGTGTTTTGGTGGCCACCTGGTAACTTGGTGGGCACCCAGAACTTTTGTGGTGGCCATCTGGCATCTTCCTAGGGATGTACCATTTATTTTTGTGGGCATGTGGTGTTCTTGTGGTCACCTGGCATCTTGGTGGGCACCCAGCTTTATTTTGGTGAGCACCCAGCATCTTGGTGGCACCCAGCATTACTTTTGGTGAGCACATGGCATCTTGGTGGGCATTCGGTGTTTCTCTTGGCAGTCACATGGCATTTTGGTGGTCACCTGGCATCTTGGTGAGCAGCCCGTGTTCCTTTTGGTGGGCACACAGCATCTTGGTGAGCACCTGGCACTTCTTTTTGTGGCCACGTGGCATTTTGGTGGCCACCTGGCATCTTGGTGGGCACTCAGCACTAGTTTTGGTGGGCACGTGGTATTTCTGTGGCCACCTCGCGTCTCGGTGTGCAGCCAGCATTTATTTTGTTGGATACTAGCCATCGTGGTTGGCACCCACCATTTCTATTGGTGGGCACCTGGTGTTTTGTTGGGCACTTGGCATTTCGTTTGCTGGGCACCCATCATTTATTCTTGTGGGCATGTGGTGTTTTGGTGGCCACATGGTGTTTTGGTGGGCACCCAGGTTTTCTTTTGGTGGGCACGTGGCATTGATTTTGGTTGGCACTAGGCATTTTGGTGGGCAGCTGGCATTTCTTTTGGTGGCCACCTGGCATCTTGGTGGGCACACAGCGTTTCTTTCGGTGGGCATGTGGAATGTCTTTGGCCACCCAGCATCTTCATGGGCACCCAGTGTTTCTTTTGGTGGGCATGTGGCGTTTTTGTGGACACCTAGCATCTTGGTGGGCACCCAGCATTTATTTTCCTGAGCGCATGGCTTTTTGGTGTCCATCTGGCATCTTCGTGCGCACCCAGCATTAGTTTTGGTGAGCACGTGGTGTTTTGGTGGCCACCTGGCATTTCTTTTCGTGGGCACCTGGCGTATTGATTGCCACCTGGAATATTGATGGACACCCAGCGTTTCTTTTGGTGGCCAGCTGGCATCTTGGTATGCAGCCAGCTTTTATTTTGTTGGCCACCTGGCTTCTTGGTTGGCACCCACCGTTTCCTTTGGTGGGCACCTGGCATTTTGTTTGCTGGCCACCCATCGCTTATTCATGTGGGCACCTGGTGTTTTGGTGGCCACATGGCATTTTGGTGGGCACGCAGGATTTCTTTTGGTAGGCAGCTGGCATTTCTTTTGCTGGCCACGTGTCATCTTGCTGAGCGCATGGCATTTTTTCGGTGGCCACCTGGCATCATGGTGGGCACCCAGCTTTTCTTCTGGTACCCACCTTGCATCTTGACAGGCAACCAGACTTTAGTTGGTGGACACGTGGCTTTTTTGTGGCTACCTGGCCTATTTTTGGGCACCCAGCTTTTCTTTTGGTGGGCACCCGGCATTTTGGGTGCCACCTGGCATCTTGCTGGACACCCAGCATGTATTCTGGAGAGCACCAATATTTGGTATGGACCCAGCCTTTCCTTTGGTGGGCATGTGGCATTTTGGGTGCCACCTGGCATCTTGCTGGGCACCCAGAGTTAATTTCGATGGGCACCTGATTTTTGCTGGCCACCTGGCCTCTTGGTGGACATCTGGTGTTTATTCTGTTTGCCAGTTGCCGTCTTGGTGGGCACCCGGTATTTTTCTGGGTCACCACCAAGCACTTAGATGGCCACCTAGCATCTTTGCAAGCACCCAGCATGTCTTCTCATTGGCACCCAGTATCTTGGTGAGTACCCAGCATTTGTTTTGGTGGGCACATGGTCCTTTGGTTGGCACCCAGTTTTTCTGTTGGTAGGCACGTGACATTCATCTTTTTGAGCAGACAGCGTTTCTTTTCGTGGCCATGTGTCATTTTGGTGGCCACCTGCAATCTTGCTGGCACCTGGCATTTCTTTTGCTGGGCACGTTGTGTTTTGGTTGCCACCTGACATCTTGGTGGGCACCTCGAGTTTCGTTTATATTACACCTGGTGTTTTGGTGGCCACCTGGTATCTTGGTGGGCAGCCAGCAATTCTTGTGGTGGCCACCTGGCATCTTCCTAGGGACGCACCATATATTTTTGTGGGCACATGGTGTTCTTGTGGTCACCTGGCATCTTGGAGGGCGCTGATCATTTATTTTGGTGGGCACATGGCATCTTCGTGGGCACCCGGTGTTTCTTTTGGCAGGCACATGGCATCTTGGTGGGCCCTCGGCACTAGTTTTGGTGGTCACCTGGCTTTTACTATGGTGGGCTGCCGGCGTTTCTTTTGGTGGCCACCTGGCATTTTGGTTGCCACCTGGAATATTGGTGGGCACCCTGTGATATTTTTGGTGGGTACGTGGCATTTTGGTTACAAGCTGGCATCTTGTTGGGCACCCAGCATTTATTTTGCTGGGCACGTCGTCTTTTGGTGGGTACCCAGTGTGACTTTTGGTGGGCATGTCGCATTAATCGTTGTGGGCACCCAGGTTTTTGATTGGTGGGCACCTGGCATTTGTTTTGGTGGGCACGGGGCATTTTTGTGGCCACCTGGTATCTAGGTGACCAGCCGGTGCTACTTTTGGTGGGCTCGCAGCATCTTGGTGGGCACCTGGCATTTCTTTTGATGGCCACATGACATTTTGGTGGCCACCTGGCGTCTTGGTGGGCACTCGGCACTAGTTTTGGTGGGAACGTGCTATTTTTGTGGCCACCTGGCGTCTCGGTGTGCAGCCAGCATTTATTTTGGTGGACACCAGCCATCGTGTTTGGCACCCACCATTTCTATTGGTGGGCACTTGGCGTTTTGTTGGGCACTTGGCATTTCATTTGCTTGGAACCCATCGTTTATTCTTGTGGGCATGTGGTGTTTTGGTGGCCACATGGTGTTTTGGTGGGCAGCCAGGTATTCTTTTGGTGAGCACGTTGCATTGATTTTGGTTGGCAGGTGGCATTTTGGTGGGCAGCTGGCATTTCTTTTCGTGGGCACCTGGCATCTTGGTATGCAGCCAGCTTTTATTTTGTTTTCCACCTGGCATCTTGGTTGGCACCCACTGTTTCTTTTGGTGGGCACCTGGCATTTTGTTTTCTGGGCACCCATCGCTTATTCTTGTCGGCATGTGGTGTTTTGGTGGCCACATGGCGTTTTGCTTGGCACGCAGGTTTTCTTCTGGTGGGCAGCTGTCATTTCTTTTGCTGGCCATGTGTCGTCTTGCTGGGCAGAAGGCATTTCTTTTGGTGGCCACCATGCATCTTGGTGGGCACCCAGCTTTTCTTCTGGTGCCCACCTGGCATCTTGACAGGCAACCAGCCTTTATTTGGTGCACACATGACTTTTTCGTGGACACCTGTCATCTATGTGTGTACACAGCTTTTCTTTTGGTGGGCATGTGACATTTAGTTCTCCAGCCGGCATCTTCATGGCCACCCAGTGTATCTTTTGTTGGGCAATCAGCATTTTGCATGCCACCTGGCATCTTGCTGGGCACCCAGCATGTGTTTTGGAGAGCACCAACATTTGGTAAAGACCCAGCCTTTCTTTTGGTAGGCATGTGGTATTTTGGTGGGCACCTGGCATCTTGGTGGTCACCCAGTGTTGATTTTCCTGGGCACATGACTATTTGGTGGCCACCTGACATCTTGGTGGGCATCTGGCATTTATCTGGGTGAGCACATGGCGTTATAGAGACCACCTGGCATCTTTGTGCGCACGCAGCATTATTTTTGGTGGCCACATGGTGTTTTGGTGGCCACCTGGCATTTGCTTTCGTGGGCCCATGGCGTATTGGTTGCCACCTGGAATACTGAAGAGCCGTAAGCGTTTCTTTTGGTGGCCAGCTGGCATCTTGGTGGGCACCTAGTCTTTATCTTGATTGCCACCTAAATGCTTAGCCCGAGTTTTTCACCAGGTGGCCACCTGGCATCACCTTAACCAGCCAGCATTTCCTTTGGTAGGTACCTGGCATCTCGGTGGGCACCCAGCATTTTGTTTGTTGGGCATGTCGCGTTGTGGTGGCCAACTGCCATCTTGATAGGCAACCAGCCTTTCTTTTGGTGGCCACCTGGCATTTCCTTTGGTAGGCAGCCGGCGTTTCTTTTGGTTGCCACCTGGCATTTTGGGTGCTACCTGGAATGTTGGTGGGCACCCTGTGATATTTTTGGTGGGTACGTGGCGTTTTGGTGACAAGCTGGCATCTTGTTGGGCACCCAGCATTTATTTTGCTGGGCACGTGGTCTTTTGGTGCGTAGCCAGTGTCTCTTTTGGTGGGCGTGTGGCATTAATCGTGGTGGTCACACAGGTTTTTGATTGGTGGGCACCTGGCATTTGTTTTGGTGGGCACGGGGCATTTTTGTGGCCACCTGGCATCTTAATGGGCACCCGCTGTTACTTTTGGTAGGCACCTGGCATCTTGTGGGTCACCTGGCTTCTTCTTAGTCACCCGGCGTTTCTTTTGCTGGCCACGTGGCGTTTTGGCGGGCACCTGCATTATGGTGGGCACCCAGAGTTCCTTTTGGTGGGCACCTGGTATTTGCTGGCCACCTGGCCTCTTGGTGGACACCTGGTGTTTATTCTGGTTGCCAGTTGCCGTCTTGGTGGGCACCCGGTATTTTTGTGGGTCACCACCAAGCACTTAGATGGTCACCTAGCATCTTTGCAAGCACCCAGCATGTCTTTTCATTGGCATCCAGCATCTTGGTGGGTACCCAGCATTTCTTTTGGTGGGCACATGGTCCTTTGGTTGGCACCCAGTTTTTCTGTTGGTAGGCACGTGGCAATAATCTTGGTGGGTAGACAGCGTTTCTTTTCGTGGCCATGTGTCATTTTGGTGGCCACCTGCAATCTTGGTAGGCACCTGGCATTTCTTTTGCTGGGCACGTTGTGTTTTGGTTGCCATCTGGCATCTTGGTTGGGCACCCAGCTTTATTTTGGTGAGCACCCAGCACCTTGGTGGGCACCCAGCATTACTTTTGGTGGGCACATGGTCCTTTGGTTGGCACCCAGTTTTTCTGTTGGTAGGCACGTGGCATTCATCTTGTTGGGCAGAGAGCGTTTATTTTCGTGGCCACGTGTCATTTTGTTGGCCACCTGCAATCTTGGTAGGCACCTGGCATTTCTTGTGCTTGGCACGTTGTGTTTTCGTTGCCAGCTGGCATCTTGGTGGGCACCTCGAGTTTCTTTTAATTTACACCTGGTGTTTTGGTGGCCACCTGGTATCTTGGTGGGTACCAGCACTTCTTGTGGTGGCCACCTGGCATATTCATAGGGACGCACCATTTATGTTTGTGGGCACATGGTGTTGTTGTGGTCACCTGGCATCTTGTTGTGCAGCCAGCTTTATTTTGGTGAGCACCCAGCATCTTGGTGGGCACCCAGCATTTATTTTGGTGAGCACATGGCATCTTGGTGGGCACCCGGTGTTTCTCTTGGCAGGCACATGGCATTTTGGTGGTCACCTGGAATCTCGGTGAGCAGCCGGTGTTCCTTTTGGTGGGCACGCAGCATCTTGGTGCGCAGCTGGCAGTTCTTTTGGTGGACACATGGCATTTTGGTGGCCACCTGGCATCTTTGTGGGCACTCAGCACTAGTTTTGTTGGGCACGTAGTATTTTTGTGGCCACCTGGCATCTTAATGGGAGCCCGCTGTTACTTTTGGTAGGCACATGACATCTTGGTGGGCACCCAGTGTTTATTTTCCTGGGCACACGACTATTTGGTGGCCACCTGGCATCTTGGTGGGCGTCCAGCATTTATTTTTGTGCACACATGCCCTTTTGGTGGTCACCTGGCATCATGGTGGGCACCTGGCATATCTTTTGGTCGGCATTTGGTTATTATCGAGGAAAGCACATGGCGTTGTAGTGCCTACCTGCCATTTTGTGTGCACCCAGCATTAGGTTTGTTGTGCACATGGTGTCTTGGTGGCCACCTGGCATATTGATGTGCACCCAGCGTTTATTTTGGTGGCCAGCTGGCATCTTGGTTGGCACCCAGGATTTCTTTTCTTGGTGGTCACCTAAATGCTAACCTGGTGTTTTTTACCAGGTGGCCACCTGGCATTTTTATAAGCATCCAGAATTTATTCCTTTTGGCACACGGCATCTTGGTGGGCACCCAGCATTTTGTTGGTGGGCATGTCGCATTTTCGTGGCCAGCCGCCATCTTGATAGGCAACCAGCCTTTATTTGGTGGGCACATGGCATTTTGGTGTCCATCTGGCATTTATTTTGGTGGGCAGCCTACGTTTCTTTTCGTGGGCACCTGGCATTTTGGGTGCCACCTGGAATGTTGGTGGGCACCAGGCGATGTTTTTTGGTGGGTACATGGAGTTTTGTGACAACCTGGCATCTTGTTGGGCACTCAGCATTTCTTTTGCTGGGCACATAATCTTTTGGTGGGCAGCCATTGTGTCTTGTGGTGGGCATCCAGTGTTATTTTGGTGGGCACCCTGCATTTCTTTTGGTGGGCATGGGGCATTTTTGGGGCCACCTGGCATCTTGGTGGGAATCCAGCATTTATTTTGCTGAGCACACGGCATTTTTGTGGCCTGCTGGCATCTTGGTGGGCACCAGGTGTTTATTTGGTGGCCATGTGGCGTTTTGGTGGGCACCCAGTGTTTTCTTTGGTGGGCACCCGGCATTTAATTTGGTCTGCACATGACGTTCTGGTGGCCACCTTGCATCCCTGTGGGCAACCAGCATTTCTCTGGTAGGCATGTCATGATTTGGTGTCCACCTGGCACCTTGGTATGCACCCAGCTCTTCTTTTGGTGGTCATCCATTGTGTCTTCTGGTGGGCATGTGACATTCATCTTGGTGGGTACCTGGTGTTTCTTTTGGTGGGCTGGTGGCACTTTGGTTGCCACCTGACATCTAAATGGGCACTCGGCATTAGTTTTGCTGAGCACCTGGCATCTTGCTGGGAACCAAGCGTTTCTTTTCATGAGTACGTGGCGTTTTGGTGGCCACCTGACATTTTTGTGGGCACCTGCTGTTTCTGTTGGTGGGTACATGGCATTGTGATGGCCACCGGGCATCTTGGTGGGAACCCGCATTTATTTTGCTTGACACCCAGCAATTATTTTGGCGGCCACCTGGCACTTTTATGGGCACCAAGTGTTTATTTTGGTTGGCACATGGTGTTTTGATTGGCAACCAGCATGTATTTTGGTGGCTGCATGGTCTTTTGGTGGACACCCAGCGTTTCTTTTGATGGGCATATGGTATTTTTGTGGGCACCTGGCATTTTTGTGTACACCGGGTGTTTCTTTTAGTGAGCGGCTCGTGTTTTTTGGGTCACCTTGCTTTTTGGTGGCCACCCAGCATCTTGGTGGGCACCCAGCATCTTTATGGGCACTCAGCGTTTCTAGTGGTGCACACCTGGCATTCTGGTGGCCACCAAGCATCTTGCTGGGCACCTGCTCTTTTTCTTGGAGGCCACCTAAATGCTACCCCTCTGTTTTTCACTAGGTGGCCACCTGGCGTCTTTGCAAGTACCCAGCATTTCTTTTCATTGGCACCCAGCATCTTGGTGGGTACAGAGCATTTCTTTTGGTGGGCACGTGGTCCTTTGGTTGGCACCCAGTTTTTCTGTTGGTAGGCACGTGGCATTCATCTGGATGGGCACACAGCGTTTATTTTCGTGGCCATGTGTCATTTTGATGGCCACCTGCAATCTTGGTAGGCACCTGGCATTTCTTTTGCTGGGCATGTTGTGTTTTGGTTGCCACCTGGCATCTTGGTGGGCACCTCGAGTTTCTTTAAATTTACACCTGGTGTTTTGGTGGCCACCTGGTAACTTGGTGGGCACCCAGAACTTTTGTGGTGGCCATCTGGCATCTTCCTAGGGATGTACCATTTATTTTTGTGGGCATGTGGTGTTCTTGTGGTCACCTGGCATCTTGGTGGGCACCCAGCTTTATTTTGGTGAGCACCCAGCATCTTGGTGGCACCCAGCATTACTTTTGGTGAGCACATGGCATCTTGGTGGGCATTCGGTGTTTCTCTTGGCAGTCACATGGCATTTTGGTGGTCACCTGGCATCTTGGTGAGCAGCCCGTGTTCCTTTTGGTGGGCACACAGCATCTTGGTGAGCACCTGGCACTTCTTTTTGTGGCCACGTGGCATTTTGGTGGCCACCTGGCATCTTGGTGGGCACTCAGCACTAGTTTTGGTGGGCACGTGGTATTTCTGTGGCCACCTCGCGTCTCGGTGTGCAGCCAGCATTTATTTTGTTGGATACTAGCCATCGTGGTTGGCACCCACCATTTCTATTGGTGGGCACCTGGTGTTTTGTTGGGCACTTGGCATTTCGTTTGCTGGGCACCCATCATTTATTCTTGAGGGCATGTGGTGTTTTGGTGGCCACATGGTGTTTTGGTGGGCACCCAGGTTTTCTTTTGGTGGGCACGTGGCATTGATTTTGGTTGGCACTAGGCATTTTGGTGGGCAGCTGGCATTTCTTTTGGTGGCCACCTGGCATCTTGGTGGGCACACAGCGTTTCTTTCGGTGGGCATGTGGAATGTCTTTGGCCACCCAGCATCTTCATGGGCACCCAGTGTTTCTTTTGGTGGGCATGTGGCGTTTTTGTGGACACCTAGCATCTTGGTGGGCACCCAGCATTTATTTTCCTGAGCGCATGGCTTTTTGGTGTCCATCTGGCATCTTTGTGCGCACCCAGCATTAGTTTTGGTGAGCACGTGGTGTTTTGGTGGCCACCTGGCATTTCTTTTCGTGGGCACCTGGCGTATTGATTGCCACCTGGAATATTGATGGACACCCAGCGTTTCTTTTGGTGGCCAGCTGGCATCTTGGTATGCAGCCAGCTTTTATTTTGTTGGCCACCTGGCTTCTTGGTTGGCACCCACCGTTTCCTTTGGTGGGCACCTGGCATTTTGTTTGCTGGCCACCCATCGCTTATTCATGTGGGCACCTGGTGTTTTGGTGGCCACATGGCATTTTGGTGGGCACGCAGGATTTCTTTTGGTAGGCAGCTGGCATTTCTTTTGCTGGCCACGTGTCATCTTGCTGAGCGCATGGCATTTTTTCGGTGGCCACCTGGCATCATGGTGGGCACCCAGCTTTTCTTCTGGTACCCACCTTGCATCTTGACAGGCAACCAGACTTTAGTTGGTGGACACGTGGCTTTTTTGTGGCTACCTGGCCTATTTTTGGGCACCCAGCTTTTCTTTTGGTGGGCACCCGGCATTTTGGGTGCCACCTGGCATCTTGCTGGACACCCAGCATGTATTCTGGAGAGCACCAATATTTGGTATGGACCCAGCCTTTCCTTTGGTGGGCATGTGGCATTTTGGGTGCCACCTGGCATCTTGCTGGGCACCCAGAGTTAATTTCGATGGGCACCTGATTTTTGCTGGCCACCTGGCCTCTTGGTGGACATCTGGTGTTTATTCTGTTTGCCAGTTGCCGTCTTGGTGGGCACCCGGTATTTTTCTGGGTCACCACCAAGCACTTAGATGGCCACCTAGCATCTTTGCAAGCACCCAGCATGTCTTCTCATTGGCACCCAGTATCTTGGTGAGTACCCAGCATTTGTTTTGGTGGGCACATGGTCCTTTGGTTGGCACCCAGTTTTTCTGTTGGTAGGCACGTGACATTCATCTTTTTGAGCAGACAGCGTTTCTTTTCGTGGCCATGTGTCATTTTGGTGGCCACCTGCAATCTTGCTGGCACCTGGCATTTCTTTTGCTGGGCACGTTGTGTTTTGGTTGCCACCTGACATCTTGGTGGGCACCTCGAGTTTCGTTTATATTACACCTGGTGTTTTGGTGGCCACCTGGTATCTTGGTGGGCAGCCAGCAATTCTTGTGGTGGCCACCTGGCATCTTCCTAGGGACGCACCATATATTTTTGTGGGCACATGGTGTTCTTGTGGTCACCTGGCATCTTGGAGGGCGCTGATCATTTATTTTGGTGGGCACATGGCATCTTCGTGGGCACCCGGTGTTTCTTTTGGCAGGCACATGGCATCTTGGTGGGCCCTCGGCACTAGTTTTGGTGGTCACCTGGCTTTTACTATGGTGGGCTGCCGGCGTTTCTTTTGGTGGCCACCTGGCATTTTGGTTGCCACCTGGAATATTGGTGGGCACCCTGTGATATTTTTGGTGGGTACGTGGCATTTTGGTTACAAGCTGGCATCTTGTTGGGCACCCAGCATTTATTTTGCTGGGCACGTCGTCTTTTGGTGGGTACCCAGTGTGACTTTTGGTGGGCATGTCGCATTAATCGTTGTGGGCACCCAGGTTTTTGATTGGTGGGCACCTGGCATTTGTTTTGGTGGGCACGGGGCATTTTTGTGGCCACCTGGTATCTAGGTGACCAGCCGGTGCTACTTTTGGTGGGCTCGCAGCATCTTGGTGGGCACCTGGCATTTCTTTTGATGGCCACATGACATTTTGGTGGCCACCTGGCGTCTTGGTGGGCACTCGGCACTAGTTTTGGTGGGAACGTGCTATTTTTGTGGCCACCTGGCGTCTCGGTGTGCAGCCAGCATTTATTTTGGTGGACACCAGCCATCGTGTTTGGCACCCACCATTTCTATTGGTGGGCACTTGGCGTTTTGTTGGGCACTTGGCATTTCATTTGCTTGGAACCCATCGTTTATTCTTGTGGGCATGTGGTGTTTTGGTGGCCACATGGTGTTTTGGTGGGCAGCCAGGTATTCTTTTGGTGAGCACGTTGCATTGATTTTGGTTGGCAGGTGGCATTTTGGTGGGCAGCTGGCATTTCTTTTCGTGGGCACCTGGCATCTTGGTATGCAGCCAGCTTTTATTTTGTTTTCCACCTGGCATCTTGGTTGGCACCCACTGTTTCTTTTGGTGGGCACCTGGCATTTTGTTTTCTGGGCACCCATCGCTTATTCTTGTCGGCATGTGGTGTTTTGGTGGCCACATGGCGTTTTGCTTGGCACGCAGGTTTTCTTCTGGTGGGCAGCTGTCATTTCTTTTGCTGGCCATGTGTCGTCTTGCTGGGCAGAAGGCATTTCTTTTGGTGGCCACCATGCATCTTGGTGGGTACCCAGCTTTTCTTCTGGTGCCCACCTGGCATCTTGACAGGCAACCAGCCTTTATTTGGTGCACACATGACTTTTTCGTGGACACCTGTCATCTATGTGTGTACACAGCTTTTCTTTTGGTGGGCATGTGACATTTAGTTCTCCAGCCGGCATCTTCATGGCCACCCAGTGTATCTTTTGTTGGGCAATCAGCATTTTGCATGCCACCTGGCATCTTGCTGGGCACCCAGCATGTGTTTTGGAGAGCACCAACATTTGGTAAAGACCCAGCCTTTCTTTTGGTAGGCATGTGGTATTTTGGTGGGCACCTGGCATCTTGGTGGTCACCCAGTGTTGATTTTCCTGGGCACATGACTATTTGGTGGCCACCTGACATCTTGGTGGGCATCTGGCATTTATCTGGGTGAGCACATGGCGTTATAGAGACCACCTGGCATCTTTGTGCGCACGCAGCATTATTTTTGGTGGCCACATGGTGTTTTGGTGGCCACCTGGCATTTGCTTTCGTGGGCCCATGGCGTATTGGTTGCCACCTGGAATACTGAAGAGCCGTAAGCGTTTCTTTTGGTGGCCAGCTGGCATCTTGGTGGGCACCTAGTCTTTATCTTGATTGCCACCTAAATGCTTAGCCCGAGTTTTTCACCAGGTGGCCACCTGGCATCACCTTAACCAGCCAGCATTTCCTTTGGTAGGTACCTGGCATCTCGGTGGGCACCCAGCATTTTGTTTGTTGGGCATGTCGCGTTGTGGTGGCCAACTGCCATCTTGATAGGCAACCAGCCTTTCTTTTGGTGGCCACCTGGCATTTCCTTTGGTAGGCAGCCGGCGTTTCTTTTGGTTGCCACCTGGCATTTTGGGTGCTACCTGGAATGTTGGTGGGCACCCTGTGATATTTTTGGTGGGTACGTGGCGTTTTGGTGACAAGCTGACATCTTGTTGGGCACCCAGCATTTATTTTGCTGGGCACGTGGTCTTTTGGTGCGTAGCCAGTGTCTCTTTTGGTGGGCGTGTGGCATTAATCGTGGTGGTCACACAGGTTTTTGATTGGTGGGCACCTGGCATTTGTTTTGGTGGGCACGGGGCATTTTTGTGGCCACCTGGCATCTTAATGGGCACCCGCTGTTACTTTTGGTAGGCACCTGGCATCTTGTGGGTCACCTGGCTTCTTCTTAGTCACCCGGCGTTTCTTTTGCTGGCCACGTGGCGTTTTGGCGGGCACCTGCATTATGGTGGGCACCCAGAGTTCCTTTTGGTGGGCACCTGGTATTTGCTGGCCACCTGGCCTCTTGGTGGACACCTGGTGTTTATTCTGGTTGCCAGTTGCCGTCTTGGTGGGCACCCGGTATTTTTGTGGGTCACCACCAAGCACTTAGATGGTCACCTAGCATCTTTGCAAGCACCCAGCATGTCTTTTCATTGGCATCCAGCATCTTGGTGGGTACCCAGCATTTCTTTTGGTGGGCACATGGTCCTTTGGTTGGCACCCAGTTTTTCTGTTGGTAGGCACGTGGCAATAATCTTGGTGGGTAGACAGCGTTTCTTTTCGTGGCCATGTGTCATTTTGGTGGCCACCTGCAATCTTGGTAGGCACCTGGCATTTCTTTTGCTGGGCACGTTGTGTTTTGGTTGCCATCTGGCATCTTGGTTGGGCACCCAGCTTTATTTTGGTGAGCACCCAGCACCTTGGTGGGCACCCAGCATTACTTTTGGTGGGCACATGGTCCTTTGGTTGGCACCCAGTTTTTCTGTTGGTAGGCACGTGGCATTCATCTTGTTGGGCAGAGAGCGTTTATTTTCGTGGCCACGTGTCATTTTGTTGGCCACCTGCAATCTTGGTAGGCACCTGGCATTTCTTGTGCTTGGCACGTTGTGTTTTCGTTGCCAGCTGGCATCTTGGTGGGCACCTCGAGTTTCTTTTAATTTACACCTGGTGTTTTGGTGGCCACCTGGTATCTTGGTGGGTACCAGCACTTCTTGTGGTGGCCACCTGGCATATTCATAGGGACGCACCATTTATGTTTGTGGGCACATGGTGTTGTTGTGGTCACCTGGCATCTTGTTGTGCAGCCAGCTTTATTTTGGTGAGCACCCAGCATCTTGGTGGGCACCCAGCATTTATTTTGGTGAGCACATGGCATCTTGGTGGGCACCCGGTGTTTCTCTTGGCAGGCACATGGCATTTTGGTGGTCACCTGGAATCTCGGTGAGCAGCCGGTGTTCCTTTTGGTGGGCACGCAGCATCTTGGTGCGCAGCTGGCAGTTCTTTTGGTGGACACATGGCATTTTGGTGGCCACCTGGCATCTTTGTGGGCACTCAGCACTAGTTTTGTTGGGCACGTAGTATTTTTGTGGCCACCTGGCATCTTAATGGGAGCCCGCTGTTACTTTTGGTAGGCACATGACATCTTGGTGGGCACCCAGTGTTTATTTTCCTGGGCACACGACTATTTGGTGGCCACCTGGCATCTTGGTGGGCGTCCAGCATTTATTTTTGTGCACACATGCCCTTTTGGTGGTCACCTGGCATCATGGTGGGCACCTGGCATATCTTTTGGTCGGCATTTGGTTATTATCGAGGAAAGCACATGGCGTTGTAGTGCCTACCTGCCATTTTGTGTGCACCCAGCATTAGGTTTGTTGTGCACATGGTGTCTTGGTGGCCACCTGGCATATTGATGTGCACCCAGCGTTTATTTTGGTGGCCAGCTGGCATCTTGGTTGGCACCCAGGATTTCTTTTCTTGGTGGTCACCTAAATGCTAACCTGGTGTTTTTTACCAGGTGGCCACCTGGCATTTTTATAAGCATCCAGAATTTATTCCTTTTGGCACACGGCATCTTGGTGGGCACCCAGCATTTTGTTGGTGGGCATGTCGCATTTTCGTGGCCAGCCGCCATCTTGATAGGCAACCAGCCTTTATTTGGTGGGCACATGGCATTTTGGTGTCCATCTGGCATTTATTTTGGTGGGCAGCCTACGTTTCTTTTCGTGGGCACCTGGCATTTTGGGTGCCACCTGGAATGTTGGTGGGCACCAGGCGATGTTTTTTGGTGGGTACATGGAGTTTTGTGACAACCTGGCATCTTGTTGGGCACTCAGCATTTCTTTTGCTGGGCACATAATCTTTTGGTGGGCAGCCATTGTGTCTTGTGGTGGGCATCCAGTGTTATTTTGGTGGGCACCCTGCATTTCTTTTGGTGGGCATGGGGCATTTTTGGGGCCACCTGGCATCTTGGTGGGAATCCAGCATTTATTTTGCTGAGCACACGGCATTTTTGTGGCCTGCTGGCATCTTGGTGGGCACCAGGTGTTTATTTGGTGGCCATGTGGCGTTTTGGTGGGCACCCAGTGTTTTCTTTGGTGGGCACCCGGCATTTAATTTGGTCTGCACATGACGTTCTGGTGGCCACCTTGCATCCCTGTGGGCAACCAGCATTTCTCTGGTAGGCATGTCATGATTTGGTGTCCACCTGGCACCTTGGTATGCACCCAGCTCTTCTTTTGGTGGTCATCCATTGTGTCTTCTGGTGGGCATGTGACATTCATCTTGGTGGGTACCTGGTGTTTCTTTTGGTGGGCTGGTGGCACTTTGGTTGCCACCTGACATCTAAATGGGCACTCGGCATTAGTTTTGCTGAGCACCTGGCATCTTGCTGGGAACCAAGCGTTTCTTTTCATGAGTACGTGGCGTTTTGGTGGCCACCTGACATTTTTGTGGGCACCTGCTGTTTCTGTTGGTGGGTACATGGCATTGTGATGGCCACCGGGCATCTTGGTGGGAACCCGCATTTATTTTGCTTGACACCCAGCAATTATTTTGGCGGCCACCTGGCACTTTTATGGGCACCAAGTGTTTATTTTGGTTGGCACATGGTGTTTTGATTGGCAACCAGCATTTATTTTGGTGGCTGCATGGTCTTTTGGTGGACACCCAGCGTTTCTTTTGATGGGCATATGGTATTTTTGTGGGCACCTGGCATTTTTGTGTACACCGGGTGTTTCTTTTAGTGAGCGGCTCGTGTTTTTTGGGTCACCTTGCTTTTTGGTGGCCACCCAGCATCTTGGTGGGCACCCAGCATCTTTATGGGCACTCAGCGTTTCTAGTGGTGCACACCTGGCATTCTGGTGGCCACCAAGCATCTTGCTGGGCACCTGCTCTTTTTCTTGGAGGCCACCTAAATGCTACCCCTCTGTTTTTCACTAGGTGGCCACCTGGCGTCTTTGCAAGTACCCAGCATTTCTTTTCATTGGCACCCAGCATCTTGGTGGGTACAGAGCATTTCTTTTGGTGGGCACATGGTCCTTTGGTTGGCACCCAGTTTTTCTGTTGGTAGGCACGTGGCATTCATCTGGATGGGCACACAGCGTTTATTTTCGTGGCCATGTGTCATTTTGATGGCCACCTGCAATCTTGGTAGGCACCTGGCATTTCTTTTGCTGGGCATGTTGTGTTTTGGTTGCCACCTGGCATCTTGGTGGGCACCTCGAGTTTCTTTAAATTTACACCTGGTGTTTTGGTGGCCACCTGGTAACTTGGTGGGCACCCAGAACTTTTGTGGTGGCCATCTGGCATCTTCCTAGGGATGTACCATTTATTTTTGTGGGCACGTGGTGTTCTTGTGGTCACCTGGCATCTTGGTGGGCACCCAGCTTTATTTTGGTGAGCACCCAGCATCTTGGTGGCACCCAGCATTACTTTTGGTGAGCACATGGCATCTTGGTGGGCACCCGGTGTTTCTCTTGGCAGTCACATGGCATTTTGGTGGTCACCTGGCATCTTGGTGAGCAGCCCGTGTTCCTTTTGGTGGGCACGCAGCATCTTGGTGAGCACCTGGCACTTCTTTTTGTGGCCACGTGGCATTTTGGTGGCCACCTGGCATCTTGGTGGGCACTCAGCACTAGTTTTGGTGGGCACGTGGTATTTCTGTGGCCACCTCGCGTCTCGGTGTGCAGCCAGCATTTATTTTGTTGGATACTAGCCATCGTGGTTGGCACCCACCATTTCTATTGGTGGGCACCTGGTGTTTTGTTGGGCACTTGGCATTTCGTTTGCTGGGCACCCATCATTTATTCTTGTGGGCATGTGGTGTTTTGGTGGCCACATGGTGTTTTGGTGGGCACCCAGGTTTTCTTTTGGTGGGCACGTGGCATTGATTTTGGTTGGCACTAGGCATTTTGGTGGGCAGCTGGCATTTCTTTTGGTGGCCACCTGGCATCTTGGTGGGCACACAGCGTTTCTTTCGGTGGGCATGTGGAATGTCTTTGGCCACCCAGCATCTTCATGGGCACCCAGTGTTTCTTTTGGTGGGCATGTGGCGTTTTTGTGGACACCTAGCATCTTGGTGGGCACCCAGCATTTATTTTCCTGAGCGCATGGCTTTTTGGTGTCCATCTGGCATCTTCGTGCGCACCCAGCATTAGTTTTGGTGAGCACGTGGTGTTTTGGTGGCCACCTGGCATTTCTTTTCGTGGGCACCTGGCGTATTGATTGCCACCTGGAATATTGATGGACACCCAGCGTTTCTTTTGGTGGCCAGCTGGCATCTTGGTATGCAGCCAGCTTTTATTTTGTTGGCCACCTGGCTTCTTGGTTGGCACCCACCGTTTCCTTTGGTGGGCACCTGGCATTTTGTTTGCTGGCCACCCATCGCTTATTCATGTGGGCACCTGGTGTTTTGGTGGCCACATGGCATTTTGGTGGGCACGCAGGATTTCTTTTGGTAGGCAGCTGGCATTTCTTTTGCTGGCCACGTGTCATCTTGCTGAGCGCATGGCATTTTTTCGGTGGCCACCTGGCATCATGGTGGGCACCCAGCTTTTCTTCTGGTACCCACCTTGCATCTTGACAGGCAACCAGACTTTAGTTGGTGGACACGTGGCTTTTTTGTGGCTACCTGGCCTATTTTTGGGCACCCAGCTTTTCTTTTGGTGGGCACCCGGCATTTTGGGTGCCACCTGGCATCTTGCTGGACACCCAGCATGTATTCTGGAGAGCACCAATATTTGGTATGGACCCAGCCTTTCCTTTGGTGGGCATGTGGCATTTTGGGTGCCACCTGGCATCTTGCTGGGCACCCAGAGTTAATTTCGATGGGCACCTGATTTTTGCTGGCCACCTGGCCTCTTGGTGGACATCTGGTGTTTATTCTGTTTGCCAGTTGCCGTCTTGGTGGGCACCCGGTATTTTTCTGGGTCACCACCAAGCACTTAGATGGCCACCTAGCATCTTTGCAAGCACCCAGCATGTCTTCTCATTGGCACCCAGTATCTTGGTGAGTACCCAGCATTTGTTTTGGTGGGCACATGGTCCTTTGGTTGGCACCCAGTTTTTCTGTTGGTAGGCACGTGACATTCATCTTTTTGAGCAGACAGCGTTTCTTTTCGTGGCCATGTGTCATTTTGGTGGCCACCTGCAATCTTGCTGGCACCTGGCATTTCTTTTGCTGGGCACGTTGTGTTTTGGTTGCCACCTGACATCTTGGTGGGCACCTCGAGTTTCGTTTATATTACACCTGGTGTTTTGGTGGCCACCTGGTATCTTGGTGGGCAGCCAGCAATTCTTGTGGTGGCCACCTGGCATCTTCCTAGGGACGCACCATATATTTTTGTGGGCACATGGTGTTCTTGTGGTCACCTGGCATCTTGGAGGGCGCTGATCATTTATTTTGGTGGGCACATGGCATCTTCGTGGGCACCCGGTGTTTCTTTTGGCAGGCACATGGCATCTTGGTGGGCCCTCGGCACTAGTTTTGGTGGTCACCTGGCTTTTACTATGGTGGGCTGCCGGCGTTTCTTTTGGTGGCCACCTGGCATTTTGGCTGCCACCTGGAATATTGGTGGGCACCCTGTGATATTTTTGGTGGGTACGTGGCATTTTGGTTACAAGCTGGCATCTTGTTGGGCACCCAGCATTTATTTTGCTGGGCACGTCGTCTTTTGGTGGGTACCCAGTGTGACTTTTGGTGGGCATGTCGCATTAATCGTTGTGGGCACCCAGGTTTTTGATTGGTGGGCACCTGGCATTTGTTTTGGTGGGCACGGGGCATTTTTGTGGCCACCTGGTATCTAGGTGACCAGCCGGTGCTACTTTTGGTGGGCTCGCAGCATCTTGGTGGGCACCTGGCATTTCTTTTGATGGCCACATGACATTTTGGTGGCCACCTGGCGTCTTGGTGGGCACTCGGCACTAGTTTTGGTGGGAACGTGCTATTTTTGTGGCCACCTGGCGTCTCGGTGTGCAGCCAGCATTTATTTTGGTGGACACCAGCCATCGTGTTTGGCACCCACCATTTCTATTGGTGGGCACCTGGCGTTTTGTTGGGCACTTGGCATTTCATTTGCTTGGAACCCATCGTTTATTCTTGTGGGCATGTGGTGTTTTGGTGGCCACATGGTGTTTTGGTGTGCAGCCAGGTATTCTTTTGGTGAGCACGTTGCATTTATTTTGGTTGGCAGGTGGCATTTTGGTGGGCAGCTGGCATTTCTTTTCGTGGGCACCTGGCATCTTGGTATGCAGCCAGCTTTTATTTTGTTTTCCACCTGGCATCTTGGTTGGCACCCACCGTTTCTTTTGGTGGGCACCTGGCATTTTGTTTTCTGGGCACCCATCGCTTATTCTTGTCGGCATGTGGTGTTTTGGTGGCCACATGGCGTTTTGCTTGGCACGCAGGTTTTCTTCTGGTGGGCAGCTGTCATTTCTTTTGCTGGCCATGTGTCGTCTTGCTGGGCAGAAGGCATTTCTTTTGGTGGCCACCATGCATCTTGGTGGGCACCCAGCTTTTCTTCTGGTGCCCACCTGGCATCTTGACAGGCAACCAGCCTTTATTTGGTGGACACATGACTTTTTCGTGGACACCTGTCATCTATGTGTGTACACAGCTTTTCTTTTGGTGGGCATGTGACATTTAGTTCTCCAGCCGGCATCTTCATGGCCACCCAGTGTATCTTTTGTTGGGCAATCAGCATTTTGCATGCCACCTGGCATCTTGCTGGGCACCCAGCATGTGTTTTGGAGAGCACCAACATTTGGTAAAGACCCAGCCTTTCTTTTGGTAGGCATGTGGTATTTTGGTGGGCACCTGGCATCTTGGTGGTCACCCAGTGTTGATTTTCCTGGGCACATGACTATTTGGTGGCCACCTGACATCTTGGTGGGCATCTGGCATTTATCTGGGTGAGCACATGGCGTTATAGAGACCACCTGGCATCTTTGTGCGCACGCAGCATTATTTTTGGTGGCCACATGGTGTTTTGGTGGCCACCTGGCATTTGCTTTCGTGGGCCCATGGCGTATTGGTTGCCACCTGGAATACTGAAGAGCCGTAAGCGTTTCTTTTGGTGGCCAGCTGGCATCTTGGTGGGCACCTAGTCTTTATCTTGATTGCCACCTAAATGCTTAGCCCGAGTTTTTCACCAGGTGGCCACCTGGCATCACCTTAACCAGCCAGCATTTCCTTTGGTAGGTACCTGGCATCTCGGTGGGCACCCAGCATTTTGTTTGTTGGGCATGTCGCGTTGTGGTGGCCAACTGCCATCTTGATAGGCAACCAGCCTTTCTTTTGGTGGCCACCTGGCATTTCCTTTGGTAGGCAGCCGGCGTTTCTTTTGGTTGCCACCTGGCATTTTGGGTGCTACCTGGAATGTTGGTGGGCACCCTGTGATATTTTTGGTGGGTACGTGGCGTTTTGGTGACAAGCTGGCATCTTGTTGGGCACCCAGCATTTATTTTGCTGGGCACGTGGTCTTTTGGTGCGTAGCCAGTGTCTCTTTTGGTGGGCGTGTGGCATTAATCGTGGTGGTCACACAGGTTTTTGATTGGTGGGCACCTGGCATTTGTTTTGGTGGGCACGGGGCATTTTTGTGGCCACCTGGCATCTTAATGGGCACCCGCTGTTACTTTTGGTAGGCACCTGGCATCTTGTGGGTCACCTGGCTTCTTCTTAGTCACCCGGCGTTTCTTTTGCTGGCCACGTGGCGTTTTGGCGGGCACCTGCATTATGGTGGGCACCCAGAGTTCCTTTTGGTGGGCACCTGGTTTTTGCTGGCCACCTGGCCTCTTGATGGACACCTGGTGTTTATTCTGGTTGCCAGTTGCCGTCTTGGTGGGCACCCGGTATTTTTGGTGGGTACGTGGCATTTTGGTTACAAGCTGGCATCTTGTTGGGCACCCAGCATTTATTTTGCTGGGCACGTCGTCTTTTGGTGGGTACCCAGTGTGACTTTTGGTGGGCATGTCGCATTAATCGTTGTGGGCACCCAGGTTTTTGATTGGTGGGCACCTGGCATTTGTTTTGGTGGGCACGGGGCATTTTTGTGGCCACCTGGTATCTAGGTGACCAGCCGGTGCTACTTTTGGTGGGCTCGCAGCATCTTGGCGGGCACCCAGCATTTCTTTTGGTGGGCACATGACATCTTGGTGGGCACCCGGTGTTTCTCTTGGCAGACACATGGCATTTTGGTGGTCACCTGGCATCTTGGTGAGCAGCCGGTGTTCCTTTTGGTGGGCACGCAGCATCTTGGTGGGCACCTGGCACTTCTTTTGCTGGTCATGTGTCATCTTACTGGACACGTGGCATTTGTTTTGGTGGCCACCTTGTATCTTGGTGGGCACCCAGCATTTCTTTTGGTCCCCACCTGGCATCTTGTCAGGCAACCAGCCTTTATTTGCTGGACACATTGCTTTTTCGTGGGCATCTGGCATCTATGTGGGCACACAGCGTATCTTTTGGTGGGTATGTGATATTTCGTTGGCCACCCAGCACCTTCATGGCACCCAGTGTATCTTTTGGTGAGCACCCTGCATTTTGGGTGCCACCTGGCATCTTGCTGGGCACCCAGCATGTATTTTGGAAAGCACCAACATTTGGTAAAAAACCAGCCTTTCTTTTGGTGGGCATGTGTCATTTTGGTGGGCACCTGGCATCTTGGTGGGCACCCAGTGTTGATTTTCCTGGGCACATGACTATTTGGTGGCCACCTGACATCTTGGTGGGCATCTGTCATTTATCTGGGTGAGCACATGGCGTTATAGAGACCACCTGGCATCTTTGTGTGCACGCATCTTTAGTTTTGGTGGCCACATGGTGTTTTGGTGGCCACCTGGCATTTCCTTTCGTGGGCCCCTGGCGTATTGGTTGCCACCTGGAATACTGATGAGCAGCAAGCATTTCTTTTAGTGGCCAGCTGGCATCTTGGTGGGCACCTAGACTTTATCTTGATGGCCACCTAAATGCTTACCCCGAGTGTTTCACCAGGTGGCGCCCTGGTATTACCTTCACCACCCAGTATTTAATTTGGTGGCCACCTGGCAGCTTGGTGGGCACCTCGAGATTCTTTTAATATACACCTGGTGTTTTGGTGGCCACCTGGTATCTTGGTGGGCACCCAGCACTTCTTGTGGTGTCCATCTGGCATCTTCATAGGGACGCACCATTTATTTTGTTGGGCACATGGTGTTCTTGTGGTCACCTGGCATCTTGGTGGACACCCAGCTTTATTTTGCTGAGCACCCTGCATCTTGTTGGGCACCCAGCATTTCTTTTGGGTGGGCACATGGCGTCTTGGTGGGCACCCGGTGTTTCTCTTGGCAGACACATGGCATTTTGGTGGTCACCTGGCATCTTGGTGAGCAGCCGGTGTTCCTTTTGGTGGGCACGCAGCATCTTGGTGGGCACCTGGCACTTCTTTTGGTGGCCACATGGCATTTTGGTGGCCACCTGGCATCTTGGTGGGCACTCGGCACTAGCTTTGGTGGGCACGTGGTATTTTTGTGGCCACCTGGCGTCTCGGTGCGCAGCCAGCGTTTATTTTGGTGGACACCAGCCATCATGGTTGGCACCCACCATTTCTATTGGTGGGAACCTGGCATTTTGTTTGGCACTTGGCATTTCGTTTGCTGGGCACCCATCATTTATTCTTGAGGGCATGTGATGTTTTAGTCGCCATGTGGTGTTTTGGTGGCCACATGGTGTTTTGGTGGGCAGCCAGGTTTTCTTTTGTTGGGCACGTGGCATTTATTTTGGTTGGCAGGTTGCATTTTGGTGGGCAGCTGGCATTTCTTTTCGTGGGCACCTGGCATCTTGCTATGCAGCCAGCTTTTATTTTGCTGGCCACCTGGCATCTTGGTTGGCACCCACCGTTTCTTTTGGTGGGCACATGGTCCTTTGGTTGGCACCCAGTTTTTCTGTTGGTAGGAACATGGCATTCATCTGGTTGGGCAGACAGCGTTTCTTTTCGTGGCCATGTGTCATTTTGGTGGCCACCTGCAATCTTGGTAGGCACCTGGCATTTCTTTTGCTGGGCACGTTGTGTTTCCGTTGCCAGGTGATATCTTTGTGGGCACCTCGAGTTTCTTTTAATTTACACCTGATGTTTTGTTGGCCACCTGGTATCTTGGTGGGCACTGAGCTCTTCTTGAGCTGTCCATCTGGCATCTTCCTAGGGACACACCATTTATTTTTAGTGGGCACATGGTGTTCTTGTGGTCAGCTGACATCTTGGTGGGCACCCAGCTTTTATTTTGGTGAGCACCCGCCAGCGTGATTGGCACCCACCATTTCTATTGGTGGGCACCTGGCGTTTTGTTGGGCACTTGGCATTTCGTTTGCTGGGCACCCATCGTTTATTCTTGTGATCATGTGGTGTTTTGGTGGCCACAATGTGTTTTGTTGGGCACCCAGGTTTTCTTTTGGTGGGCTTGTGGCATTGATTTTAGTTGGCACGTGGCATTTTGTTGTGCAGCTGACATTTCTTTTTGTGGCCACCTGGCATCTCTGTGGGCACACAGCATTTCTTTCGGTGGGCATTTGGAATTTATTTGGCCACCCAGCATTTTCATGGGCACTCAGTGTTTCTTTTGGTGGGCACGTGGCATTTCGGTGAGCACCTGGCATCTTGGTGGGCACCCAGCATTTATTTTCCTGAGCGCATGGCTTTTTGGTGTCCATCTGGCATCTTTGTGCGCACCCAGCATTAGTTTTGGTGAGCACGTGGTGTTTTGGTGGCCACCTGGAATTTCTTTTGGTGGGCACCTGGCGTATTGATTGCCACCTGGAATATTGATGGGTACTCAGCGTTTCTTTTGGTGGCCAGCTGGCATCTTGGTATGCAGCCATCTTTTATTTTGTTGGCCACCTGGCATCTTGGTTTTCACCCACTGTTTTTTTTGGTGGGCACCTGGCATTTTGTTTGCTGGGCACCCATCGCTTATTCTTGTGGGCATCTGGTGTTTTGGAGGCCACAGGGCATTGTGGGGGGCACGCAGGTTTTCTTATCGTGGGCAACTGGCATTTCTTTTGCTGGCCACGTGTCATCTTGCTGGGCACGTGGCATTTCTTTTGGTGGCCACCTGCCATACTTCTGGCAATGTGGCATTTCTTTTGGTGGCCATCTGGCATCTTGGTGGGCACCCAGCGTTTCTTCTAGTGCCCACCTGGCATCTTGACAGGCAACCAGCCTTTATTTGGTGGACACATGGCTATTTCGTGGCCACCTGGCATCTATGTGGGTACACAGCGTTTCTTTCGGTGGGCATGTGACATTTAGTTGGCCACCCAGAATCTTCATGGGCACCCAGTGTATCTTTTGGTGGGCATCTGACATTTTGGGTGCTTCCTGGCATCTTGCTGGGCAGCCAGCATGTATTTTGGAGAGCACCAACATTTGGTAAAGACCCAGCCTTTCTCTTGGTGAGCACGTGGCATCTTGCTGGGCACACAGTGTTGATTTTCCTGGGCACATGACTATTTGGTGGCCACCTGCCATCTTGGTGGGCATCTGGCATTTATCTGGGTGAGCACATGGCGTTATAGAGACCACCTGGCATCTTTGTGCGCACGCAGCATTAGTTTTGGTGGCCACATGGTGTTTTGGTGGCCATATGGCATTTCCTTTCATGGGCCCCTGACGTATTGGTTGCCACCTGGAATACTGATGAGCAGCAAGCGTTTAATTTGGTGGCCATCTGGCATCTTGGTGGGCACCTAGTCTTTATCTTGATGGCCACCTAAATACTTACCCCGAGTTTTTCACCAGGTGGCCACCTGGCATCTCCTTAACCACCCAGCATTTCCTTTGGTGGGCACCTGGCATCTCGGTGGGCACCCAGCATTTTGTTTGTTGGGCATGTCGCGTTGTCGTGGCCAACTGCCATCTTGATAGGCAACCAGTCTTTCTTTTGGTGGCCACCTGGCATTTATTTTGGTGGGCTGGTGGCATTTTTTTGGTGGCCACCTGGCATTTTGGGTGCCACCTGGAATATTGGTGTGCACCGTGTGATATTTTTGGTGAGTATGTGGCATTTTGGTGACAAGCTGGCATCTTGTTGGGCACCCAGCATTGATTTTGCTGGGCACGTGGTCTTTTGGTGGGTAGCCAGTGTCTCTTTTGGTGGGCATAATGCATTAATCATGGTGGGCACCCAGGTTTTTTATTCGTTGGCACCTGGCATTTCTTTTGGTGTGCATGGGGCATTTTTGTGGCCACCTGGCCTTTTAATGGGCACCCGCTGTAACTTTTGGTAGGCACCTGGCATCTTGGGGGGCACCTGTCTACTTCTTAGTCACCCGGCGTTTCTTTTGCGGGCCATGTGGTGTTTTGGCAGGCACCTAGCATCTTGGGGGGCACCCAGAGTTCCTTTCGGTGAGCACCTGGCTTTTGCTGGCCACCTGGCCTCTTGGTGGACACCTGGTGTTTATTCTGGTTGCCAGTTGCCGTCTTGGTGGGCACCCGGTATTTTTCTGGGTCACCAACAAGCACTTAGGTGGCCACCTAGAATCTTTGCAAGCACCCAGCATGTCTTTTCATTGGCACCCAGCATCTTGGTGGGTACCCAGCATTTCTGTGGTGGGCACATGGTCCTTTGGTTGGCACCCAGTTTTTCTGTTGGTAGGCACGTGCCATTCATCTTGTTGTGCACACAGCGTTTCTTCTCGTGGCCATGTGTCATTTTGGTGGCCACCTGCAATCTTGGTAGGCACCTGGCATCTTGGTGGGCACGTTGTTCTTTATTTTGGTGAGCAGCCATAACCTTGGTGGGCACCCAGCATTTATTGTGGTGAGCACATGGCATTTTGGCGGGCACCCGGTGTTTCTCTTGGCAGTCACATGGCATTTTGTTGGTCACCTGGCATCTTGGTGACCAGCCGGTGTTCCTTTTGGTGTGCACCTAGCATCTTGGTGGGCACTCAGCACTAGTTTTGTGGGGCACGTGGTATTTTTGTGGCCACCTGGCGTCTCGGTGGGCAGCCAGCATTTATTTTGGTGTACACCAACCATCGTGGTTGGCACCCACCATTTCTATTGGGGGTCACCTGGCGTTTTGTTGCGCACTTGGCATTTCGTTTGCTGGGCACCCATCGTTTATTCTTGTGGGCATGTGGTGTTTTGGTGGCCACATGGTGTTTTGGTGGCCACCTGGCATTTCCTTTCGTGGGCCCCTGGCGTATTGGTTGCCACCTGGAATACTGATGAGCAGCAAGCATTTCTTTTAGTGGCCAGCTGGCATCTTGGTGGGCACCTAGACTTTATCTTGATGGCCACCTAAATGCTTACCCCGAGTGTTTCACCAGGTGGCGCCCTGGTATTACCTTCACCACCCAGTATTTAATTTGGTGGCCACCTGGCATCTTGGTGGGCACCTCGAGATTCTTTTAATTTACACCTGGTGTTTTGGTGGCCACCTGGTATCTTGGTGGGCACCCAGCACTTCTTGTGGTGTCCATCTGGCATCTTCATAGGAACGCACCATTTATTTTGTTGGGCACATGGTGTTCTTGTGGTCACCTGGCATCTTGGTGGGCACCCAGCTTTATTTTGCTGAGCACCCTGCATCTTGTTGGGCACCCAGCATTTCTTTTGTGTGGGCACATGGCGTCTTGGTGGGCACCCGGTGTTTCTCTTGGCAGACACATGGCATTTTGGTGGTCACCTGGCATCTTGGTGAGCAGCCGGTGTTCCTTTTGGTGGGCACGCAGCATCTTGGTGGGCACCTGGCACTTCTTTTGGTGGCCACATGGCATTTTGGTGGCCACCTGGCATCTTGGTGGGCACTCGGCACTAGTTTTGCTGGGCACGTGGTATTTTTGTGGCCACCTGGCGTCTTGGTGCGCAGCCAGCGTTTATTTTGGTGGACACCAGCCATCATGGTTGGCACCCACCATTTCTATTGGTGGGAACCTGGCATTTTGTTTGGCACTTGGCATTTCGTTTGCTGGGCACCCATCATTTATTCTTGAGGGCATGTGATGTTTTAGTCACCATGTGGTGTTTTGGTGGCCACATGGTGTTTTGGTGGGCAGCCAGGTTTTCTTTTGTTGGGCACGTGGCATTTATTTTGGTTGGCAGGTTGCATTTTGGTGGGCAGCTGGCATTTCTTTTCGTGGGCACCTGGCATCTTGCTATGCAGCCAGCTTTTATTTTGCTGGCCACCTGGCATCTTGGTTGGCACCCACCGTTTCTTTTGGTGGGCACATGGTCCTTTGGTTGGCACCCAGTTTTTCTGTTGGTAGGAACATGGCATTCATCTGGTTGGGCAGACAGCGTTTCTTTTCGTGGCCATGTGTCATTTTGGTGGCCACCTGCAATCTTGGTAGGCACCTGGCATTTCTTTTGCTGGGCACGTTGTGTTTCCGTTGCCAGGTGATATCTTTGTGGGCACCTCGAGTTTCTTTTAATTTACACCTGATGTTTTGTTGGCCACCTGGTATCTTGGTGGGCACTGAGCTCTTCTTGAGCTGTCCATCTGGCATCTTTCTAGGGACACACCATTTATTTTTAGTGGGCACATGGTGTTCTTGTGGTCAGCTGACATCTTGGTGGGCACCCAGCTTTATTTTGGTGAGCACCCAGCATCTTGGTGGGCACCCAGCTTTTATTTTGGTGAGCACCCGCCAGCGTGATTGGCACCCACCATTTCTATTGGTGGGCACCTGGCGTTTTGTTGGGCACTTGGCATTTCGTTTGCTGGGCACCCATCGTTTATTCTTGTGGGCATGTGGTGTTTTGGTGGCCACAATGTGTTTTGTTGGGCACCCAGGTTTTCTTTTGGTGGGCTTGTGGCATTGATTTTAGTTGGCACGTGGCATTTTGTTGTGCAGCTGACATTTCTTTTTGTGGCCACCTGGCATCTCTGTGGGCACACAGCATTTCTTTTGGTGGGCATTTGGAATTTATTTGGCCACCCAGCATTTTCATGGGCACTCAGTGTTTCTTTTGGTGGGCACGTGGCATTTCGGTGAGCACCTGGCATCTTGGTGGGCACCCAGCATTTATTTTCCTGAGCGCATGGCTTTTTGGTGTCCATCTGGCATCTTTGTGCGCACCCAGCATTAGTTTTGGTGAGCACGTGGTGTTTTGGTGGCCACCTGGAATTTCTTTTGGTGGGCACCTGGCGTATTGATTGCCACCTGGAATATTGATGGGTACTCAGCGTTTCTTTTGGTGGCCAGCTGGCATCTTGGTATGCAGCCATCTTTTATTTTGTTGGCCACCTGGCATCTTGGTTTTCACCCACTGTTTTTTTTGGTGGGCACCTGGCATTTTGTTTGCTGGGCACCCATCGCTTATTCTTGTGGGCATCTGGTGTTTTGGAGGCCACATGGCATTGTGGGGGGCAAGCAGGTTTTCTTATCGTGGGCAACTGGCATTTCTTTTGCTGGCCACGTGTCATCTTGCTGGGCACGTGGCATTTCTTTTGGTGGCCACCTGCCATACTTCTGGCAATGTGGCATTTCTTTTGGTGGCCATCTGGCATCTTGGTGGGCACCCAGCGTTTCTTCTAGTGCCCACCTGGCATCTTGACAGGCAACCAGCCTTTATTTGGTGGACACATGGCTATTTCGTGGCCACCTGCCATCTATGTGGGTACACAGCGTTTCTTTTGGTGGGCATGTGACATTTAGTTGGCCACCCAGCATCTTCATGGGCACCCAGTGTATCTTTTGGTGGGCATCTGACATTTTGGGTGCTTCCTGGCATCTTGCTGGGCAGCCAGCATGTATTTTGGAGAGCACCAACATTTGGTAAAGACCCAGCCTTTCTCTTGGTGAGCACGTGGCATCTTGCTGGGCACCCAGTGTTGATTTTCCTGTGCACATGACTATTTGGTGGCCACCTGCCATCTTGGTGGGCATCTGGCATTTATCTGGGTGAGCACATGGCGTTATAGAGACCACCTGGCATCTTTGTGCGCACGCAGCATTATTTTTGGTGGCCACATGGTGTTTTGGTGGCCATATGGCATTTCCTTTCATGGGCCCCTGATGTATTGGTTGCCACCTGGAATACTGATGAGCAGCAAGCGTTTAATTTGGTGGCCATCTGGCATCTTGGTGGGCACCTAGTCTTTATCTTGATGGCCACCTAAATGCTTACCCCGAGTTTTTCACCAGGTGGCCACCTGGCATCTCCTTAACCACCCAGCATTTCCTTTGGTGGGCACCTGGCATCTCGGTGGGCACCCAGCATTTTGTTTGTTGGGCATGTCTCGTTGTCGTGGCCAACTGCCATCTTGATAGGCAACCAGCCTTTCTTTTGGTGGCCACCTGGCATTTATTTTGGTGGGCTGGTGGCATTTTTTTGGTGGCCACCTGGCATTTTGGGTGCCACCTGAAATATTGGTGTGCACCGTGTGATATTTTTGGTGAGTATGTGGCATTTTGGTGACAAGCTGGCATCTTGTTGGGCACCCAGCATTGATTTTGCTGGGCACGTGGTCTTTTGGTGGGTAGCCAGTGTCTCTTTTGGTGGGCATAATGCATTAATCATGGTGGGCACCCAGGTTTTTTATTCGTTGGCACCTGGCATTTCTTTTGGTGTGCATGGGGCATTTTTGTGGCCACCTGGCATCTCAATGGGCACCCGCTGTAACTTTTGGTAGGCACCTGGCATCTTGGGGGGCACCTGTCTACTTCTTAGTCACCCGGCGTTTCTTTTGCGGGCCATGTGGTGTTTTGGCAGGCACCTAGCATCTTGGGGGGCACCCAGAGTTCCTTTCGGTGAGCACCTGGCTTTTGCTGGCCACCTGGCCTCTTGGTGGACACCTGGTGTTTATTCTGGTTGCCAGTTGCCGTCTTGGTGGGCACCCGGTATTTTTCTGGGTCACCAACAAGCACTTAGGTGGCCACCTAGAATCTTTGCAAGCACCCAGCATGTCTTTTCATTGGCACCCAGCATCTTGGTTGGTACCCAGCATTTCTGTGGTGGGCACATGGTCCTTTGGTTGGCACCCAGTTTTTCTGTTGGTAGGCACGTGGCATTCATCTTGTTGTGCACACAGCGTTTCTTCTCGTGGCCATGTGTCATTTTGGTGGCCACCTGCAATCTTGGTAGGCACCTGGCATCTTGGTGGGCACCCAGCTTTATTTTGGTGAGCAGCCATAACCTTGGTGGGCACCCAGCATTTATTGTGGTGAGCACATGGCATTTTGGTGGGCACCCGGTGTTTCTCTTGGCAGTCACATGGCATTTTGTTGGTCACCTGGCATCTTGGTGACCAGCCGGTGTTCCTTTTGGTGGGCACCTAGCATCTTGGTGGGCACCTGGCACTAGTTTTGTGAGGCACGTGGTATTTTTGTGGCCACCTGGCGTCTCGGTGGGCAGCCAGCATTTATTTTGGTGTACACCAACCATCGTGGTTGGCACCCACCATTTCTATTGGGGGTCACCTGGCGTTTTGTTGCGCACTTGGCATTTCGTTTGCTGGGCACCCATCGTTTATTCTTGTGGGCATGTGGTGTTTTGGTGGCCACATGGTGTTTTGGTGGGCACCCAGGTTTTCTTTTGGTAGGCACGTCGCATTGATTTTAGTTGGCAGGTGTCGTTTTGGTGGGCAGCTGGCATTTCTTTTCATGGCCAACTGTCATATTTGTGAGCACACAGCGTTTCTTTCGGTGTGCATGTGGAATGTCTTTGGCCACCCAGCATCTTCTTGGGCACCCAGTGTTTCTTTTGGTTGGCACCTGTGATTTTGGGTGCCACCTGGCATCTTGCTGTGCACCCAGCATGTATTTTGGAGAGCACCAACATTTGGTAAGGACCCAGCCTTTCTTTTGGTGGACATGTGGCATTTTGGTGGGCACCTGGCGTCTTGCTGGGCACCCAGTGTGTTTTTTTCCTGGGCACATGACTATTTGGTGGCCACCTGACATCTTGGTGGGCATCTGGCATTTATCTGGGTGAGCACATGGCGTTATAGAGACCACCTGGCATCTTTGTGCGCACGCAACATTAGTTTAGGTGGCCACATGGTGTTTTGGTGGCCACCTGGCATTTCCTTTCGTGGGCCTCTGGCGTATTGGTTGCCACCTGGAATACTGATGAGCAGCAAGCGTTTCTTTTGGTGGCCAGCTGGCATCTTGGTGGGCACCTAGTCTTTATCTTGATGGCCACCTAAATGCTTACCCGGAGTTTTTCACCAGGTGGACACATGGCATTTCCTTAACCACCCACCATTTACTTTGGTAGGCACACAGTGTTTCTTTTGGTGGCCACCTGGCATTTTGGGTGCCACCTGGAATATTGGTGTGCACCCTGTGATATTTTTGTGGGTACATGGCGTTTTGGTGACAAGCTGGCATCTTGTTGGGCACCCAGCATTTATCTTGCTGGGCACGTGGTCTTTTGGTTGATACCCAGTGTCTCCTTTTGGTGGGCATGTGACATTAATCATGGTGGGCACCCAGGTTTTTGATTGGTGGGCACCTGGCATTTCTTTTGGTGGGCATGGGGCATTTTTGTGGCCACCTGGCATCTTAATGGGCACCCGCTGTTACTTTTGGTAGGCACCTGGCATCTTGGGGGCACCTGGCTGCTTCTTAGTCACCCGGCGTTTCTTTTGCTGGCCACGTGGCGTTTTGGAGTGCACCTGGCATCTTGGTGGGCACCCAGAGTTCCTTTTGGTGGGCACCTGGTTTTTGCTGGCTACCTGGCCTCTTGGTGGACACCTGGTGTTTATTCTGGTTGCCAGTTGCCGTCTTGGTGGGCACCCGGTATTTTTCAGGGTCACCACCAAGCACTTAGGTGGCCACCTAGCATCTTTGCAAGCACCCAGCATGTCTTCTCATTGGCACCCAGTATCTTGGTGAGTACCCAGCATTTGTTTTGGTGGGCACATGGTCCTTTGGTTGGCAACCAGTTTTTCTGTTGGTAGGCACGTGACATTCATCTTTTTGAGCAGACAGCGTTTCTTTTCGTGGCCATGTGTCATTTTGGTGGCCACCTGCAATCTTGCTGGCACCTGGCATTTCTTTTGCTGGGCACGTTGTGTTTTGGTTGCCACCTGACATCTTGGTGGGCACCTCGAGTTTCGTTTATATTACACCTGGTGTTTTGGTGGCCACCTGGTATCTTGGTGGGCAGCCAGCAATTCTTGTGGTGGCCACCTGGCATCTTCCTAGGGACGCACCATATATTTTTTGTGGGCACATGGTGTTCTTGTGGTCACCTGGCATCTTGGAGGGCGCTGATCATTTATTTTGGTGGGCACATGGCATCTTGGTGGGCCCTCGGCACTAGTTTTGGTGGTCACCTGGCTTTTACTATGGTGGGCTGCCGGCGTTTCTTTTGGTGGCCACCTGGCATTTTGGTTGCCACCTGGAATATTGGTGGGCACCCTGTGATATTTTTGGTGGGTACGTGGCATTTTGGTTACAAGCTGGCATCTTGTTGGGCACCCAGCATTTATTTTGCTGGGCACGTCGTCTTTTGGTGGGTACCCAGTGTGACTTTTGGTGGGCATGTCGCATTAATCGTTGTGGGCACCCAGGTTTTTGATTGGTGGGCACCTGGCATTTGTTTTGGTGGGCACGGGGCATTTTTGTGGCCACCTGGTATCTAGGTGACCAGCCGGTGCTACTTTTGGTGGGCTCGCAGCATCTTGGTGGGCACCTGGCATTTCTTTTGATGGCCACATGACATTTTGGTGGCCACCTGGCGTCTTGGTGGGCACTCGGCACTAGTTTTGGTGGGAACGTGCTATTTTTGTGGCCACCTGGCGTCTCAGTGTGCAGCCAGCATTTATTTTGGTGGACACCAGCCATCGTGTTTGGCACCCACCATTTCTATTGGTGGGCACTTGGCGTTTTGTTGGGCACTTGGCATTTCATTTGCTTGGAACCCATCGTTTATTCTTGTGGGCATGTGGTGTTTTGGTGGCCACATGGTGTTTTGGTGGGCAGCCAGGTTTTCTTTTGGTGAGCACGTTGCATTGATTTTGGTTGGCAGGTGGCATTTTGGTGGGCAGCTGGCATTTCTTTTCGTGGGCACCTGGCATCTTGGTATGCAGCCAGCTTTTATTTTGTTTTCCACCTGGCATCTTGGTTGGCACCCACCGTTTCTTTTGGTGGGCACCTGGCATTTTGTTTGCTGGGCACCCATCGCTTATTCTTGTCGGCATGTGGTGTTTTGGTGGCCACATGGCGTTTTGCTTGGCACGCAGGTTTTCTTCTGGTGGGCAGCTGTCATTTCTTTTGCTGGCCATGTGTCGTCTTGCTGGGCAGAAGGCATTTCTTTTGGTGGCCACCATGCATCTTGGTGGGCACCCAGCTTTTCTTCTGGTGCCCACCTGGCATCTTGACAGGCAACCAGCCTTTATTTGGTGCACGCATGACTTTTTCGTGGACACCTGTCATCTATGTGTGTACACAGCTTTTCTTTTGGTGGGCATGTGACATTTAGTTCGCCAGCCGGCATCTTCATGGCCACCCAGTGTATCTTTTGTTGGGTAATCAGCATTTTGCATGCCACCTGGCATCTTGCTGGGCACCCAGCATGTGTTTTGGAGAGCACCAACATTTGGTAAAGACCCAGCCTTTCTTTTGGTAGGCATGTGGCATTTTGGTGGGCACCTGGCATCTTGGTGGTCACCCAGTGTTGATTTTCCTGGGCACATGACTATTTGGTGGCCACCTGACATCTTGGTGGGCATCTGGCATTTATCTGGGTGAGCACATGGCGTTATAGAGACCACCTGGCATCTTTGTGCGCACGCAGCAGTATTTTTGGTGGCCACATTGTGTTTTGGTGGCCACCTGGCATTTGCTTTCGTGGGCCCATGGCGTATTGGTTGCCACCTGGAATACTGAAGAGCCGTAAGCGTTTCTTTTGGTGGCCATCTGGCATCTTGGTGGGCACCTAGTCTTTATCTTGATTGCCACCTAAATGCTTACCCGGAGTTTTTCACCAGGTGGCCACCTGGCATCACCTTAACCAGCCAGCATTTCCTTTGGTAGGCACCTGGCATCTCGGTGGGCACCCAGCATTTTGTTTGTTGGGCATGTCGCGTTGTGGTGGCCAACTGCCATCTTGATAGGCAACCAGCCTTTCTTTTGGTGGCCACCTGGCATTTCCTTTGGTAGGCAGCCGGCGTTTCTTTTGGTTGCCACCTGGCATTTTGGGTGCTACCTGGAATGTTGGTGGGCACCCTGTGATATTTTTGGTGGGTACGTGGCGTTTTGGTGACAAGCTGACATCTTGTTGGGCACCCAGCATTGATTTTGCTGGGCACGTGGTCTTTTGGTGCGTAGCCAGTGTCTCTTTTGGTGGGCGTGTGGCATTAATCGTGGTGGTCACACAGGTTTTTGATTGGTGGGCACCTGGCATTTGTTTTGGTGGGCACGGGGCATTTTTGTGGCCACCTGGCATCTTAATGGGCACCCGCTGTTACTTTTGGTTGGCACCTGGCATATTGGGGGGCTCCTGGCTACTTCTTAGTCACCCGGCGTTTCTTTTGCTGGCCACGTGGAGTTTTGGCGTGCACCTGGCATCTTGGTGGGCACCCAGAGTTTGTTTTGGTGGGTACCTGGTATTTGCTGGCCACCTGGCCTCTTGGTGGACACCTGGTGTTTATTCTGGTTGCCAGTTGCCGTCTTGGTGGGCACCCGGTATATTTCAGGGTCACCACCAAGCACTTAGATGGCCACCTAGCATCTTTGCAAGCACCCAGCATGTCTTTTCATTGGCACCCAGCATCTTGGTGGGTACCCAGCATTTCTTTTGGTGGGCACATGGTCCTTTGGTTGGCAACCAGTTTTTCTGTTGGTAGGCACGTGGCAATAATCTTGGTGGGTAGACAGCGTTTCTTTTCGTGGCCATGTGTCATTTTGGTGGCCACCTGCAATCTTGGTAGGCACCTGGCATTTCTTTTGCTGGGCACGTTGTGTTTTGGTTGCCATCTGGCATCTTGGTTGGGAACCCAGCTTTATTTTGGTGAGCACCCAGCACCTTGGTGGGCACCCAGCATTACTTTTGGTGGGCACATGGTCCTTTGGTTGGCACCCAGTTTTTCTGTTGGTAGGCACGTGGCATTCATCTTGTTGGGCAGAGAGCGTTTATTTTCGTGGCCATGTGTCATTTTGTTGGCCACCTGCAATCTTGGTAGGCACCTGGCATTTCTTGTGCTTGGCACGTTGTGTTTTCGTTGCCAGCTGGCATCTTGGTGGGCACCTCGAGTTTCTTTTAATTTACACCTGGTGTTTTGGTGGCCACCTGGTATCTTGGTGGGCACCAGCACTTCTTGTGGTGGCCACCTGGCATATTCTTAGGGACGCACCATTTATGTTTGTGGGCACATGGTGTTGTTGTGGTCACCTGGCATCTTGTTGTGCAGCCAGCTTTATTTTGGTGAGCACCCAGCATCTTGGTGGGCACCCAGCATTTATTTTGGTGAGCACATGGCATCTTGGTGGGCACCCGGTGTTTCTCTTGGCAGGCACATGGCATTTTGGTGGTCACCTGGAATCTCGGTGAGCAGCCGGTGTTCCTTTTGGTGGGCACGCAGCATCTTGGTGCGCAGCTGGCAGTTCTTTTGGTGGACACATGGCATTTTGGTGGCCACCTGGCATCTTTGTGGGCACTCAGCACTAGTTTTGTTGGGCACGTAGTATTTTTGTGGCCACCTGGCATCTTAATGGGAGCCCGCTGTTACTTTTGGTAGGCACATGACATCTTGGTGGGCACCCAGTGTTTATTTTCCTGGGCACACGACTATTTGGTGGCCACCTGGCATCTTGGTTTGCGTCCAGCATTTATTTTTGTGCACACATGCCCTTTTGGTGGTCACCTGGCTTCATGGTGGGCACCTGGCATATCTTTTGGTCGGCATTTGGTTATTATCGAGGTAAGCACATGGCGTTGTAGTGCCTACCTGCCATTTTGTGTGCACCCAGCATTAGGTTTGTTGTGCACATGGTGTCTTGGTGGCCACCTGGCATATTGATGTGCACCCAGCGTTTATTTTGGTGGCCAGCTGGCATCTTGGTTGGCACCCAGGATTTCTTTTCTTGGTGGTCACCTAAATGCTAACCTGGTGTTTTTCACCAGGTGGCCACCTGGCATTTTTATAAGCATCCAGAATTTATTCCTTTTGGCACACGGCATCTTGGTGGGCACCCAGCATTTTGTTGGTGGGCATGTCGCATTTTCGTGGCCAGCCGCCATCTTGATAGGCAACCAGCCTTTATTTGGTGGGCACATGGCATTTTGGTGTCCATCTGGCATTTATTTTGGTGGGCAGCCTACGTTTCTTTTCGTGGGCACCTGGCATTTTGGGTGCCACCTGGAATGTTGGTGGGCACCAGGCGATGTTTTTTGGTGGGTACATGGAGTTTTGTGACAACCTGGCATCTTGTTGGGCACTCAGCATTTCTTTTGCTGGGCACATAATCTTTTGGTGGGCAGCCATTGTGTCTTGTGGTGGGCATCCAGTGTTATTTTGGTGGGCACCCTGCATTTCTTTTGGTGGGCATGGGGCATTTTTGGGGCCACCTGGCATCTTGGTGGGAATCCAGCATTTATTTTGCTGAGCACATGGCATTTTTGTGGCCTGCTGGCATCTTGGTGGGCACCAGGTGTTTATTTGGTGGCCATGTGGCGTTTTGGTGGGCACCCAGTGTTTTCTTTGGTGGGCACCCGGCATTTAATTTGGTCTGCACATGACGTTCTGGTGGCCACCTTGCATCCCTGTGGGCAACCAGCATTTCTCTGGTAGGCATGTCATGATTTGGTGTCCACCTGGCACCTTGGTATGCACCCAGCTCTTCTTTTGGTGGTCATCCATTGTGTCTTCTGGTGGGCATGTGACATTCATCTTGGTGGGTACCTGGTGTTTCTTTTGGTGGGCTGGTGGCACTTTGGTTGCCACCTGACATCTAAATGGGCACTCGGCATTAGTTTTGCTGAGCACCTGGCATCTTGCTGGGAACCAAGCGTTTCTTTTCATGAGTACGTGGCATTTTGGTGGCCACCTGACATTTTTGTGGGCACCTGCGGTTTCTGTTGGTGGGTACATGGCATTGTGATGGCCACCGGGCATCTTGGTGGGAACCCGCATTTATTTTGCTTGACACCCAGCAATTATTTTGGCGGCCACCTGGCACTTTTATGGGCACCAAGTGCTTATTTTGGTTGGCACATGGTGTTTTGATTGGCAACCAGCATTTATTTTGGTGGCTGCATGGTCTTTTGGTGGACACCCAGCGTTTCTTTTGATGGGCATATGGTATTTTTGTGGGCACCTGGCATTTTTGTGTACACCGGGTGTTTCTTTTAGTGGGCGGCTCGTGTTTTTTGGGTCACCTTGCTTTTTGGTGGCCACCCAGCATCTTGGTGGGGACCCAGCATCTTTATGGGCACTCAGCGTTTCTAGTGGTGCACACCTGGCATTCTGGTGGCCACCAAGCATCTTGCTGGGCACCTGCTCTTTTTCTTGGAGGCCACCTAAATGCTACCCCTCTGTTTTTCACTAGGTGGCCACCTGGCGTCTTTGCAAGTACCCAGCATTTCTTTTCATTGGCACCCAGCATCTTGGTGGGTACAGAGCATTTCTTTTGGTGGGCACATGGTCCTTTGGTTGGCACCCAGTTTTTCTGTTGGTAGGCACGTGGCATTCATCTGGATGGGCACACAGCGTTTCTTTTCGTGGCCATGTGTCATTTTGATGGCCACCTGCAATCTTGGTAGGCACCTGGCATTTCTTTTGCTGGGCATGTTGTGTTTTGGTTGCCACCTGGCATCTTGGTGGGCACCTCGAGTTTCTTTAAATTTACACCTGGTGTTTTGGTGGCCACCTGGTAACTTGGTGGGCACCCAGAACTTTTGTGGTGGCCATCTGGCATCTTCCTAGGGATGTACCATTTATTTTTGTGGGCACGTGGTGTTCTTGTGGTCACCTGGCATCTTGGTGGGCACCCAGCTTTATTTTGGTGAGCACCCAGCATCTTGGTGGCACCCAGCATTACTTTTGGTGAGCACATGGCATCTTGGTGGGCATTCGGTGTTTCTCTTGGCAGTCACATGGCATTTTGGTGGTCACCTGGCATCTTGGTGAGCAGCCAGTGTTCCTTTTGGTGGGCACACAGCATCTTGGTGAGCACCTGGCACTTCTTTTTGTGGCCACGTGGCATTTTGGTGGCCACCTGGCATCTTGGTGGGCACTCACCACGTGCCCACCAAAACTAGTGCTATTTCTGTGGCCACCTCGCGTCTCGGTGTGCAGCCAGCATTTATTTTGTTGGATACTAGCCATCGTGGTTGGCACCCACCATTTCTATTGGTGGGCACCTGGCGTTTTGTTGGGCACTTGGCATTTCGTTTGCTGGGCACCCATCATTTATTCTTGAGGGCATGTGGTGTTTTGGTGGCCACATGGTGTTTTGGTGGGCACCCAGGTTTTCTTTTGTTGGGCACGTGGCATTGATTTTGGTTGGCAGGTTGCATTTTGGTGGGCAGCTGGCATTTCTTTTGGTGGCCACCTGGCATCTTGGTGGGCACACAGCGTTTCTTTCGGTGGGCATGTGGAATGTCTTTGGCCACCCAGCATCTTCATGGGCACCCAGTGTTTCTTTTGGTGGGCATGTGGCGTTTTTGTGGACACCTAGCATCTTGGTGGGCACCCAGCATTTATTTTCCTGAGCGCATGGCTTTTTGGTGTCCATCTGGCATCTTTGTGCGCACCCAGCATTAGTTTTGGTGAGCACGTGGTGTTTTGGTGGCCACCTGGCACTTCTTTTCGTGGGCACCTGGCGTATTGATTGCCACCTGGAATATTGATGGACACCCAGCGTTTCTTTTGGTGGCCAGCTGGCATCTTGGTATGCAGCCAGCTTTTATTTTGTTGGCCACCTGGCTTCTTGGTTGGCACCCACCGTTTCCTTTGGTGGGCACCTGGCATTTTGTTTGCTGGCCACCCATCGCTTATTCATGTGGGCACCTGGTGTTTTGGTGGCCACATGGCATTTTGGTGGGCACGCAGGATTTCTTTTGGTAGGCAGCTGGCATTTCTTTTGCTGGCCACGTGTCATCTTGCTGAGCGCATGGCATTTTTTCGGTGGCCACCTGGCATCATGGTGGGCACCCAGCTTTTCTTCTGGTACCCACCTTGCATCTTGACAGGCAACCAGACTTTAGTTGGTGGACACATGGCTTTTTTGTGGCTACCTGGCCTATTTTTGGGCACCCAGCTTTTCTTTTGGTGGGCACCCGGCATTTTGGGTGCCACCTGGCATCTTGCTGGACACCCAGCATGTATTCTGGAGGGCACCAATATTTGGTATGGACCCAGCCTTTCCTTTGGTGGGCATGTGGCATTTTGGGTGCCACCTGGCATCTAGGTGGGCACCCAGAGTTAATTTCGATGGGCACCTGATTTTTGCTGGCCACCTGGCCTCTTGGTGGATATCTGGTGTTTATTCTGTTTGCCAGTTGCCGTCTTGGTGGGCACCCGGTATTTTTCTGGGTCACCACCAAGCACTTAGATGGCCACCTAGCATCTTTGCAAGCACCCAGCATTTCTTTTCATTGGTACCCAGCATCTTGGTGGGCACCCAGCATTTTGTTTGTTGGGTATGTAGCGTTGTCGTGGCCAAGTGCCATCTTGATGGGCAACCAGCCTTTATTTTGGTGGCCACATGGCATTTGTTATGGTGGGCTGCTAGCGTTTTTTTGGTGACCACCTGGCTTTTGCGTGCAACCTGGAAAACTGGTGAGCACCAGACGATATTTTTTGTTGGGTACGTGGCTTTTTGGTGACAAGCAGGCCTCTTTTTGGGCACCCAGCATTTATTTTCCTGGGCACGTCATCTTTTGGTGTGTACCCAGTGTCTCTTTTGGTGGCCATGGGGCATAAATCATGGTGGGCTCCCATGTTTTTAATTTGTGGGCACCTGGCAATTCTTTAGGCGTTCATGGAGCATTTTGGTGGTCACTTGGCATATGAATGGGCACCTGGCATTACTTTTGGTAGGCACCTGGCATCTTGGTGGGCACCTGGCTAATTCTTAGTCACCCAGCGTTTCTTTTGCGGGCCATGTTGCGTTTTGGTGGGCACCCAATGTTTCCTCTGGTGGGTACCCAGCGTTTAATTTGGTCTGCACATGGTGTTCTGGTTGCAACTTTTCATCCCTGTGGGACCCAGTGTTTCTTTGGTAGGCATGTCATGATTTGGTGGCCAGCTGGCATCTTACTGAGCACCCAGCGTTTCTTTCGGTAGGCATATGGTGTTTTGGTGACCACCTGGCATCTTGGTGCGCACCCAGCATTTCTTTTGGTGGCTAGAATAGAATGGAAGACGGAGACAAAAGGAATGACACAAAACTCTTGAAGACAGCGATTTCAAAATCTTACACTTCAAATGAACCTTGAAAGAGGGAGGAAGATTCAGGAAATCAAGGCAAAAACTAAAAACTGAGGGCAGCACATTAAAACAGACATAGCAAGGCTACGCAAAAAGCTAAAGATTTAAAGCAAATCAAGAAATACCTACAAATACAGGCAATGATTTCAAAAACTTAGCCTTCAATAAGATCTCAATAGAAAGGAGGATGAAGGAAGTCAAGGGAAATACTAAACAAAAGAGTGGCAGCAGACTGAAACGGCTGTGGAAAGACAATGTAAAAAGCCAGCATAAAGACACAAACCAAGACAGAATGACTACAACAGAAAGGAAGACCAAGAAATGAATGTCAAAAAGTGAAAAACCGACAGAGATTGAAGAAACAAAGGAAAAATAATAGAACAATAGAAGTAAGTACGAAGGAATGGCACAAAACTCTTGAAGACAACAATATATGAAATCCTCAGACTTCATATGAACACTGAAATTGGGAGGAAGATTAATGAAGTCAAGGGCAAAACTAATAACCCACGGCAGCAAACTAAAACAGCCATAGAAAGACAATGTAGAAAGCACGGCCACTCTGGAAACCCTTCGACTTAGAAAGAAAACTGAACTAGAGAGGAAGATTCAGGAAGTCAAGGCAAAAATGAAAAATCTGAGGGCAGCACACTAAAACAGACATAGAGAGACAATGCAAAAAGCTGGAGATCTATAGCAATATAGGCGTGGGTAACGGACCGTTGTAACGATGTGACCCCAATATGAGTATGATCGTACAGCTTTATTAGTCAGCAAAACAAGGTTTATATAGCAAAACTATTACCGCATCTGAATGGTTAAAACCCCAACCCATATATAGGCAAAACTACAGCAACTCGTTGTGATTGGTGCAGAGCTGCATCTCGAAGTGAAAACAGTACTGTGGCAGGAAACAACAACGTGGCAGGAAGGAAGTGACAGTGTGGCAGGAAACGGTGACGTTCCCCCTGATCCAGTGTCCTGAGCTCGTCGCTCTGCCTTCCCAGCAGGGTTCCGTGTCAGCCGCTCCCAAGGCTCACTTCCAGATCGGAACTTGGGTTGCTCAACGCACCAAACTCTCGTCCAGCCAGGACTCCACAATTCCCCCTTCTTGTTTTTGAGCAAGCCAGGTTTGCTTCGTCATCTTGGAGAGAGCCTTTTTAAGACAGCTAAAGCAAATACATATTATAACTCCAACAGCAAGTAACACGATACATATGCGCAAAATTTCTATAATTAAACCGTTAAGCCAAGCGGGCAGATTACCAAAGAGCGAGGTGAGAAATCCATCAAAAAATCCCTGGCTTTGTTGTATTTGATTGGCGTGCTGTTCAAGCCATTAAAATTGCTTGTGGATGGACTTATTATGATCGGAGAAGTTCATACAGCACATGCTTTCGAAATCCTCACAATCATGTCCTTGGGCCAGCAGTAAAAAATCAATTGCGGCTCTATTTTGCAATACCGCATGTCGTAGACTACTCTGATCTTCTAGCAGGGATTGCAAGACTTTTGTGGTAACACTGGCTTGCTTCTCTGCCCAGCGTTCCGTGTTCGCCACTCTACTTCTGTAGCAGTGTTCCGTGTTCGCTACTTTCAAGGTCTGTCTCCGTTACCAAGCCTGGGTTGCTCAACAGCACCAAACTATGTCCCCTCACGTCCAGCCAGGACTCCACAATTCCCCTTTTTTGTTTTTTGAGCAAGCCAGGTATGGTTGATGAGGTTGTTGATGATGATGAGAGCTGACATTAATTTTGGTCTTCAGCTTGCTACCACTCTTTCAGAGGCCCACACAAACTACAATACTAACAGTATAAGAACACAAATGCTAGTTGAAGACATAGAGATGTGAAGTGCATACCACAACCTGCTGGATATAAAGAAAGATTAAATTAACTTGAGAATGATTCATACTGATGGTAAATCTGTTACCTAGCATATTGGTGTAGATTGATTTACTTGTATTCAATTTTCTTGCTGGATTTACTTGTATCCAATTTTCTTCCTGTGTGGATGGTGGGACTAAAGTACCGCTTGACCACAACATATCATTATTGTCAATGGGAGGGAATGCATCTCACCACGTCAGGCATCGAAATAGCAGTGTATCGATAGTATGAGCGCAGTAAATTTGCACTTGGGTTATAGGTATACTTATCATATATACAAACATCCATAACATTTAGTATTGGCTATCGATATTAATTACCTAGGTTAAGATCAATGAACTATGACTCATGAACTATATAGGCTAAAATTAATGTACAGAAAAGCATAAAGCTGCAAACATCACCACATCTATTCCCTGCTGCATCAAATGCTTCCGAAGCCCCGACAAATCAGAGTCCAAATACAACAATCTAAAGTCAAAAACCAGAAATAGTCAATACCTGCAGAACTTACCAAACCAAAAGACACAAAACAGTTACTTAGTCCAGACAAATCCGTTAGATCACAGAAACCAAATAAATCCATCAGATCACAGAAATACAAACACGGTAACATAAAATCACACGTTCATGGTGGCGACCACACACACACAGGCACACCAAGTTTTTAGCATAAATCCAAATATTGCAAAGACAGGACTTACAATAATATTCAACATTTACCAGACAAATTCCCAAGCTTCAGTTTCAGGAAGAGTACTCTCTTTTCAATTTTGGATTAGAAAGGACACTTTCCCTTCTCGTCAGGGATATAGCTCAATGCTGTGAAGCTTTTACTATGACTAACAAATAGGCAACAAAAAACAATACTGGAAGAATGCCTTTGCCTTATTAATGGTTCGTGCTCAGAACATTTTGGTCCAGTGATCAGAGGTTCTCCCCGAGAATCCCTCGGTGCCGGCTGGAGGTCCTGCAATCCCTCGGACCATTGAAGTTCAAGAGCAGCGTCCTACCTGGGTACCCAAAATCTATTACTAGAAAACAGCAAAATAATTAACTTCCTAAAACTTAATGTTGGAGTTCTAGAAAGAAGGCATTCTTTACTGCAGTACTGAACGCACAGGGAATAGTTCTACTCAAATGTGTGTACCGAAAAGACACTCTTACTAGATATTTATGCCATGTTAACATACATAATCATTACATTTCTGCAAAGTACTTATCATTCTCCATTTCTCCCTCCCCCCCTTTTTTTTTTTTTTTTTTTTAATATTAATGTCTTTTGTACATGCATATTGGCACCTCTAGGCAGTTGTCAGGAGCCCTCAGGTGAAGGTTTATACTTTTCCTCACGGTGTCTGCTAGTTGACCTTTGCTCTTGTGCAGACGCAGTTCTAAAATCGTGTATACCGTGTCCTCCAAGAGTGCTTCGTTATACAAAAGCTGTTGTGGGAGATAATTGCCAAATATGCAAGGAATGTATTAATTGGTGTGGGTGGTGCACCCACTGCAGTCATCACAGTACTTGCTTTTGCTGTAATTTTTTCAGTGTTCCCTGTGTAATAGGATCATCCAGAGTGGGTGTCTTCTGCTTCCATGTCAGAGGTTGCTCCCTGAGAGTGAGTGTGGTCACCTCTGGCATCGGATTCTGTATTACGTTCTTTCAGCTCATGATATAGCTTCACATATTTTGCTGGTAAACGTCAAGGGCCTGTTGAAAGAAGAACACACACATACCCTCTTCCCCACATTATTAGGTCTACAGGACTTGTCCATTGTGATTCCCCAAATTCTTTATACCATACTTTTGGTCGAACCACAAATGGAGGGACCATCCCGAATTGACGGTCAGCTGCTGTTGTAAATAATTGATCATCAGAACGATTTTAAAAATTAAGTACATTAACTGTTCCTGTGGGGTAACACTGCCCATAGGATTCCCCCTTTTTTGTTTATTTAGCATAGCTTTGAGGGTCCCGTGGACACTTTCGACAATGGCTTGTGCAGTAGAAGAATGTTGTATACCTGTAACACGTTGTATACTCCAGTCCTGTAGGAAAACAGAAATTGTCCTTTTCTCCCGTATGTGCCGTGGCTACCAGAAATCCTGAGAAAGTATCCACACTAACATGTACACAATGCAGTCGACCAAATGTTGATATATGTGGAACATCACTTTGCCAGAACTCATCACCTCGTAAACCACGAGGGTTCCCTCCTGCACACGATGGTACGGGTGTAATACATTGACAATCAGGGCATGCATGAACATTTTTTGTAGCTTGCCCCTGGGGCAAAGCAAATTGTTTATGCAAGGAAGAGGCGTTTTGATGAAAGAAGTCATGAGATAATCGGGCTTGCTTGAAACCGTGTGGCAGTACTGCTGCCATTGTCAATTTATCTGCTACAACTTTTTCTTCAGTTATTGGTTTTAGTAGAGTAGTATGTAACTACATATGCATTATAAAATATACACGTACACGATTTTCTAATTTCAATAGCAATTTCATCTGCAATGCATTGAACAATACTCACAACATGCAGAATCTGTGACAACATTGAGTGGTTCAGTCGAAAACAATTGAAAAAAAGTGCAAGGCCGCTGATAGCTTAAAAATTTGTGTGGATCCTTCAATGACTAAAATAGATGATTGTTAATCTGATGAATTTGTTTGTTTCCAAAACACTATTCGTGCTCCTTTAATAGGAACAGAAACACGTTGTTTTTTTCGCTGCAATGAAATTTGAGAGAGGGAATGTAACAGCTTATTTTGTGGAAGGGTATAACGTATGTTATTTAAATAATCAGCTAGAGCGGCTTGCAGTGATAAGGATTCACTGTTTAAAGCGACAAAGTCATCTTTAGCCAGCAGCAGGCAAATAATATCAACTTGCTGACAGTGATTCCAACCTTGTGCTATTAAGGACACTATGATGTGTACCTTTGAAGTCAATGTTTTCATGGGCATATGAGACAAAGAGATTCATTCCAGAGTCTTCAACTGCTGCGTGTTAACACACCACTGATCGAAAAGAGGGTAAGGCTGTAAAACAAAACCTTCATAAATGATATACAAATTTGTTGGCAATTCGACATTAATTCTGAAGGTAAAGGCAATTGCAATTCTATCTGAAATCTTTTGTAAAACAGTTTTTGCTTTTGTTATTGATCTTCGGGAAAATAATAAATCTGAGTCCCTTTTAACAAAGTAAATAGAGGGGACAAATCTTCAGCTGTAAAGTCAATATTTTCACCTTTCAGCAGAGTGAATAACATCATCTAGGTAGACCATCTGAACCCTGGAAAGATAATAAAGTCCAGCTGTTTGTTCACTAGGAATTCTACTGCAGTAATTGAATTGTATACATTTTTTTGTAACCAAGTCCTTGAATGTCAGAAAGATGGTTCTCGCCGTGCCGCTTCTGGGCTGGCCAGGACGGGCCGGCGCGCTGGGATCCAGGGAAGGGGGTGGGGGGGGGTGGAGTGGGAGAGAACCACGCCGCCGGTTGCCCGGGGGGAGACATGTGCCCCACCAGGTGTAAGGTTTGCTGACCCGTTCGATGCGGTGGCTGCTGGCGCGGCGGCTGTACAGCGTCTGAGGGACTGTGCATTTTTATGTTGGAATTCACCTCGTTTTGATCTCAGGTCGGGTACGCCAATTGCTGTCGAGAGACCCTGTCGTGCACTTTTGGGATGCCGGATTTTTACACCCCACTTCCCATTTCTCTGGATTCAAAGGATCGTCAGGTTTTGGCAGATTTACTTCCCACATTTCTCATGTTCGGTAGGAATTTCGTCCTATATAGGGTTAAATTTCAACAGACTGCTGCTCTGTCCTTTTTTTGAGATAAGGACAGAGGTATAGCAGCTGCTTCTAAGATAGTCTCTGTAAGTTTTAGAGCATTTAAAGCTGTATGCACTGATTTCCAAGTAATGATTTTCTCAGGGATTTTAAACTGCAAGGCTTTGTTCTTTCAAACTTCACTGTAAAAAAGTTTTTAATGGAGCCTTCGCTCCTTTTTTCGGTGACTGTCCCATTCTCCAGGGAGCCGGAGGCGGGGCGCAGACCCGATTACTGCTCAGGGTCTGTTGGACCCAGCCCCTTCTCACGGCTTTTTTCAGGTGGTACATTTGCAACAAAAGGACTTTTCTGAATGACTCTGGCCACTTTTTTTCTCTGCTAACACATTTTTTAACGCTTCATAAACCAAACGCCAAGTTGTTAATACTCGGCTCGCATTCACGTCACGCCTTGAAGTATGTTTAAAAGGTAAATCTCCTAACACCTTCCAAGTTAAAATACCAAAAACACGCGGTGATTCCACGGGCACTCCATTACTTCTGAGTCAGGCTAACAACAGCTCGAAAAACAGGGGCTAATTATCGCTCTTCTTTGTTGCCAACCTGTATGCACAGAGTCCACGATTCTCTGCCACACATCCAAGTCGAACAACTCATCTATTTCCTGATTTTTTGCACTCGCTGGTATTGTGATTACCCCCCTTACAGTTCACACGCCACTTTAGCTATCCCTCTCCACCGTACCCCCGACCCTCCCCTGGTTCCCAACCCCCCGTTCCATGGCACGGCGCAAGGTGGGGCTGGAAGAGAAAATGGGTTATATGGGTTAGGGACTGGTGGCTCCGGCAGCAAAGTATCCGTAACCTTCTCATCTGTACAACGAGTCACTGGAGTCCTTGGAGACGGCGGCGTAGGCAGAGGAAGTGGAGGATACCGCGGTATAGGATTCGGGGACATGGGACAATCGGAAGGGGCAGCGGCGGCACCCGGCCAACCTGCGGGCGGTGGCGCCTCAGCGAATCCCTCTCCGCGGCGCCGTGGCGGTGGTGGTGACTCTGGCAGTGGGGGTGGAAAACCCTGTGCCAGTGGGTCTCGCCGCGCGTACTGCTTTTCCTGGACCGCAGGTTTCCCTTCCTCCACGGGCTGCTGACTCGGACCCCCTCCTGCTTTCAAAGATGGCATAAGGAGGCTAGGACCCTGAAACAGCAGAGTTGTTGCCAAGCAGGTCCCTCCCTCGGGTGTTAATGTAGCGAAAGCAGAAGTAACAGCTTAAGTCCTTTCTCGGTGCAGCAGCAACAGAAACTTCAAGGTAGCTGAGTCATATTGTAACCATCTCATGGAGAGGATGGGTTGGAGGAGATTAACCACTGCTGACTCTTCCTATATCAGTGTGGACCCCATCTCCTCCCCGGCCCAATCAACTTCACGAGTTGCTTTGCCGTTGCGTCTATTCCTCTCTTAGAGAGCATACCGACAAGCAACGTTGCCGCAGCCTCTATCTCCATGCTTGTGACCCCGGCCTCCATGTTCAATTTTAGCTGCGCCAGGCAGCACCAGTGGGGCTCGTTTACTCCCTGGGATGTGGCCGACCGTGTCTGCCCTGCGACGCTGCACCCAGGCAACACCACTCCCAGCCGTTGTTTTCCCACTCCCCTCCTCTAGCTGCTTACCGCAGACTCGGAGATTCTGCAGGAAGATGAATCATTTTTTGCCGCAGGAAACTAAACCATCCTCTGCTACCAGTTGTTGGAGTGGGAGACGGACCCGGAGTAACAATGAAATCTCAATGTGAGTATGGTCGTTCTCCTTTATTAGTCAGCAAAACAAGGTTTATATAGCAAAGCAGTTACAGCCTCTGATTGTTTAGTTATCTTAACCATATATAGTCAAAATAGCTACAACTCGCTGTGATTGGTGCAGAGCTGCATCTCGATGCGGAAGTGACGATAAGGCAGGAAGCAACAACGTGGCAGTCCCCCTGCTCCAGTGTTCCGTGTTCGCCACTCTACTTCTGTAGCAGTGTTCCGTGTTCGCTACTTTCAAGGTCTGTCTCCGTTACCAAGCCTGGGTTGCTCAACAGCACCAAACTATGTCCCCTCTCGTCCAGCCAGGACTCCACACACGCTGCGACTTCTTCGGTCTCGTCTGGCGCAGGCAACGGGAGTTCTTGCTTCTCGCTCTTCTGATACTCGGAGATGTCCTCTTTGAGCTGTTCATCCTTCAAAAGGAAAACATTTGCTTGTATTTTTGGTGAAGGTTCATCTTGCTGTCTTAGAGAATTAAGATTCCCCTCAAATTCGCTGTAGATACGCCGCAGATTTATTAATATTAACCACTCAGCTTGAGGGATCGGTTGAGATCATGCGGCTGCTCCAACCGGGCGGCCTCAGACTATTCAGAGAGCTAAAAGCAGTAAAAGGGGGAACGCTGCTATGTTCAAGGGTAAGCGATTTTTCTCCATTTATTTCAATTACTGATCACGCACATGTCGTACTTTCCCTTTTACCGAACAGGACTGGGTGCAGAGGGGTAGACAATCACTCTTTCTGAGGATGCCTTTTGGCCTTTGCTGTTATCAATGGGATCAATAGAATACTGTTATTAGCAGGTAACTGTTCACGTCACACACTCACTCACTCACTCACACACTCACTCACACTCGCTCTTGGCTACCAGTCGGAGCAGCAGCCGGGAAGCAAACCCCAGCCATCGACTCACAAGCACGGGGTCGTACCGCAGTGACTTCTGGCCGGGTGTGTTGGTGAAGCCCCGCAGAGGGTGCTCACCTTCACCAGATGCAGGTACCATCCCGTGCTCTTCAAGCGTGGCCAGCAGCACCCATGGGTGCCAGCTGAGCCTCACGCAGTCGATGCCACGGACCTCGCATGGGTTCAGCAGAACACTGCCGTCACCACTTTATCATTTTTCACAGATTTAGCAGCACTGCTAGTCTCTGAAGCTACCAGCCCTCGCAAAGCGTTCACAGGCCACCTTCTCAGCACGCATTTTTCCTTTCTTCAGCCTCGTGCTATGCCTCCACCCACACCCACAGGCGCCTGGCGAGCCCGCTCACGCCACGCAGATGCCGAATCCTGCAGGGTTAAGGCTCAGTACACCAACTGGTGGAGCACATGGCAGGGATGGGGTCGGTCTCCCACAGACCACCAAGCCAGAGCCAGCCGGCCAGCCTGCTCCTCACCCTGCTGTCCGGAACTCACCGGCAGCAAAAAGACCTCAGGATGCAGAACTTCTGTGTCTCCTAACAAAGTAGAGTTTCAGCTTCTACATACTAAAAATGGTGGGTTTCTAACTTCTGTGCCAACAGTTAAACCTCATTCCTAAGGAATAAAGGTAATTTGCTTTTAGCTTAACAACGTGGTTGGTTGGAAGCAGTCTCACTCTGGCTGCATTTTTTTTCTGTACAGAGAAAACAATATCTTACACTTCTCTGCAAATTTTTTGTGTCTATGTATTTCTCTCTTTATATGTAATAAAAACATAGGTATACACACAAAAGTGTATGTATACATAGCGACCGAAAGAAGCAGTGTGCTAAAGCAAATACAATGTTATCTGGAATTAAAAAAAAGTAAACTGAGCAGTACGAACTAAATTACATAATGTTTTTGCAGACCCAGAAACTGTCCTGCAAATACAAGCTTTGAGATTACAGATGCGCTTAGAGGCTATGCTAAGAACCAGCAACTTCTTTCAACGGAAGGAACAGAACTACATACTCAAATTTTTAAATCCTCAAATGTGAATAAATTATATTCAAGAAAGTAAGTTTTCAATATTATCATAAAGAGATGGACATGGTACTGTCAGAGATACTACTTGATTTAAAAATACTCATTTTGATCCGAGAGACCAGCATGACAGCTGCTGAGCTGTCTGTGCTGGGGCAGCATATGTAATTATAGGCTGCCGGCAAGCAATTACAGGCTGCTGAAGGACTGATATAAAGAATTGGAGTTAAGAACAGACACCAAATTTGTGCCAAATGACACTTTTTAATGGGAAACAGACTGTTGTGTTCATTCACTGTTGGCAATCTCAGTAAGGAACTATCTTGTTGATAGAGACTACTGCATTTAGAGAATCCTAAATTCATTATGTCAAACATTAATGGTAATGACAGTCACTTAAGAAAGCCAACACAAAATGAAAAGGAATAAGTTTATCTGCTACTGAGCAAATCAACGCAGCCACAATAAAAAGCCAAAGAGGTAGAGAAGTATCAAAACATAAGCATAAATTAAAAATTGTTTAAAAATGGCTAGGTATTGGGGTTTAGACTAACTTATTTGTTGTCTTTAATAACAGTCCCTAGGAAAAGACAGGAATGTTGCGTACTCTGTTTGCTCGCTTAAATGTGTGCAGACGTTGGCCAGTAAGAGCAAGCACCGAGCCGATACTGCTCGCGTCTTTCAGGACTCTGCTGCAAGCCCTAAAGCACATACGCAGTGTGAGCCCGCGCAGCCCCCTCCGTTTGGCGAGGCATCGAACCCTTCCTGCACCAGAGGATGCTCTGAGAGCCGCCTTTTTTCAGGGCTGCAGTAACAGCAGCTGCCTTAAAGCACTCTTTGGATAATTATTCTGCCCATTTCCCAAAGTCTGTTACTCCATGAGTCACACAACATCAGAACCGCAACTCTGGAAAGACTTACTGCAGAAAAAGAGAGGGGAAATCAGAGCGGCGAGGCAGGTGAAGGAGCGAGGCGGAATGTCCAGAGCCAGCCCGGGGCTGTCGGCCACGCAAAGGCTCCTCGGTGCCGCAGGAGACCCGGCAGCGGGAGATGGCTACTCACCAAATCAAGGAATGCTTTCCTTTCCAAGTCAGGTGCTTGGACCCATGCTTGCAGCGCCAGGATTTCCTTGTCCAGTCTGCTGTTGTGTTCCATGGTCTTCTGTAGCTCAGTTTTGTCTGTACAGAACAGGAAAAACACCTGGTCACCAGCCCTGGTCTGGACTTTGACCTCCACCAAGCTCAGAGAGGAATAAGGGTTCACAGGAATAAGGGTTCCAAAATTGCACTGCCCTTATGCACAGGTGTACGCGTGCGACAGCAGAGAGAGGAGTTCCCCAGACGTATGGGAACATCTTCTCTTATTCGAATGGTAGAGGTTTATGTTTCTGGAGATCCAGGCTCAATAGCAGTGCTCTGTTTATTACAGCGGTCCCTCCATAGTTATTCCAGAGACTCAGTTTACCTCTAGAATATGGAAAATGCCTCACCTCGGATATTTAGGTACGGGTTTCACAAACAGCTAGGGTAAGTTTTGAAAAGCCCAAACAGCCATATTTCTTATTTTCATCACAAATTTCATAATTTGCTGCAAGCCAAAACACAGTCACAGTTCATGTATCAGTGCTGTGCTAGCACCTATGTTTACGAAATGGCCAGTACAGTAAAAATTGTGGTTGTATACCAACCCTCCAAGCCTGAATCAACAAACATCTGCAACCATCACACCAGTTAATGCAGACTATCCCTTATTTCGAGTGCAAGAAATAGGAAAAGATGTATTAGGAGCAGACTGACAGAAATTTGTCCGCATATACACTGGTATCCTAATCCTAAGCAGAACTAGCAAGAAGACAGTTTTCCTTATAGAAGAGGTGAACAAAGATTTTTCCCTTTTCAGCTTCATGCTGGGCACAGGAAATTTCAGCTTAAATTTGACTTTTATTCAGACACAAATAAAAACATACCTTCTTTCTTGGTCCCAATCTGGCAAAAAAAAACAAAAACACAACCCCAAACCTCTGTTTCAAACAAGGATTTTGATATTGGATTTTCAGTTTTGTTATTTAAAATAAAAGGCAAGGAATGCCTCCTACCGAAGCGTTCATTTTGCTGAAGAGCCTGTTTACCGCTGCAGAAAGCCTTGCTAAAATTCTGGATCTTCTCTGCATGTTGACACCGTGACTTAGCGCTCGCTCTCCGCTCACTCACCCCTTCCTCCCGGTGCTCAGGCACTTGCAGGGCTGAGCACGGGGCCGGTTCTACAAGGATAACAGAGTTTTGCTGTGTTCAGGTTTGGAAGGGACCTCTGTGGATCATCTAGTCCAACCCCTCTGCCGAAGAAGGGTCACCTAGACCAGGCTGCACAGGACTGCGTCCAGGCAGGTCTTGAATATCTCCAGAGAAGGAGACTCCACAGCCTCCCTGGGCAGCCTGTTCCAGGACTCCATCACCCTCAGAGGGAAGAAGTTCTTCCTCATGTTCAGGTGGAACTTCCTCTGCTTCAGTTTGTGCCCGTTTGCCCCTTCTCCTGTCGCTGGGCACCACTGGAAAGAGTCTGGCCACGTCCTCCTGACACCCACCCTGCAGATACTTAGAGGCATTTCTAAGGTCCCCTCGCAGCCTTCTCTTCTTCAGGCTGAACAAGCCCAGCTCTCTCAGCCTCTCCTCGTAGGAGAGAAGCTCCAGTCCCCTCATCATCCTCGTAGCCCTCCGCTGGACTCTCTCCAGTAGCTCTTCATCTCTCTTGAAATGGACACAGCACTGCAGATGGGGCCTCACTAGGGCAGTGTACATGGGAAGGAGAACATCCCTGGACCTGCTGGCCACACTCCTCCTAATACACCCCAGGAGACCATTGGCCTTCTTGGCAGCCAGGGCACACTGCTGGCTCATGGTCAACCTGTCGTCCACCAGGCCACCTAGGTCCCTCTCCACAGAGATGCTCTCCAGCAGCTCAGCCCCAAGCCTGTGCTGGTGCCTGGGGTTGTTCCTCCCCAGGTGCAGGACCCTGCATTTGCCCTTGTTGAACCTTATCAGGTTCCTCTCTGCCCAGCTTTCCAGCCTGTCCAGGTCACGCTTAATGGCAGCACAGCCTGACGGTGTATCCATCACTCCTCCCAGTTTGGTGTCATTAGCAAACTTGCTGAGCGTACACTCTAACTCTTCATCCAGGTCATTGATGAAGAAGTTAAACAAGACTGGGCCCAGCACTGACCCCTGAGGGACACCACTAGTGACCGGCCTCCAACTAGACTCAGCACCGCTGATGACAACCCTCTGAGTTCTGCCATTCAGCCAGCTCCCAATCCACCTCACCGAACACTCATCCAGCCCACACTTCCTGAGCTACCCTAGGAGGATGTTCTGGGAGACTGTGTCGAAAGTCTTGCTGAAGTCTAGGTAGACAACATCCACGGCTCTCTCCTCATCTACCCAGCCAGTCATGCCATCGTAAAAAGCTATCAGATTGGTCAGGCATGATTTCCCCTTGGTGAATCCATGCTGACTACTCCTGATAACCTTCTTTTCCTCCACTGAATCAGTGTCCCCGAGTGGAGGCTCTCTTCCCAGCCAAGGTCAGCCCAGCGCAGTGTCCCTGCGGGCAGGCACAGAGGACAGGCCATCCCCCGGCGTCATGACGGGGCGCTCAGTGCCCAGGGAGGGACTGCAGCTCCCAGCATGCCCCGGCGTGGGGGAGAGGCACTGCAGCTCCCAGCATGCCCCGGGGTGGGGGAGAGGGACTGCAGCTCCCAGCATGCCCCGGGGCCGGGGACTACAGCTCCCAGCATCCCCCGTGCCCTGCCCAGGCCACTGCCGCCCAGCCCACTCCCAGCCCAGGCCCCGGGCCCTCTTCCAGGCCGCTCTCCATGGAGCCCCCGCCCTGCCCGAGCCCCAGGCCCCCGGCCCCGCAGCATGGAGCAGCTCCGTGCAGGGCTCGGCTGCCCCGGCCCCAGGGAGAGCCCCCGGGGACGCCCGCCCTGCCCGGGACTGGCACCGGGCCTCCCCCAGACCCCCCTAGCTGGCCCCCGGCCTGACCCCCGGCCCCCACACCCACGCTGAGGAGAGTCCCGCAGGCCGAGCTGGCCTCCCCCGAGCTGGGACGGCGACCGTGGCCCCTCCAGCAGAGCGGAGACCCCCTCGCTGGAGAGGCAGGCGGGGGACAGCTGCCAGGGCTCTGCTGTCCCCAGCCATGGAGCCTTGCTGAGCCCCATGCTGTGGGGGCTCACGCAGGGACGCCATGGGAAAGCACGGGAGGATCGGGGCAGACAAACAATTCTGACAAGCTTCCAGGAGTATTGAGTTCCCCTCTAATAGCTGCTGTTGCAAGCGCCATAGTCAGGCGGTGTTGGCCTGCGAGGGCACGTCCTGGGCTTTATTCTGCTTTTGCCAAGGAGCAGGAGATGTATGTGCAGGGAGGATCCCCAGCAGATGCAGTTTCATCTTCACGACCGCACACAACAGATGAACCCACCCAAATGGCATCTGCTTACACTTCAGAGACCTGAGGCCCCTTTGCACTCAAGTGCCCCGTTTTCCCAGGAAGCTCAGCAGAGGGCTTTTCTGGAGCACAAGGTTTTGCACCAGCTTCTGCCTTCCTCCCCACCAAAGCACAGGATCGTGTGTCTTTGAGCAGACAAAGCTCCGCTATCGAAGCCAGGCCAAGAAATTCTCTCAGCACAGCACGGGTCCATCCTTCCCAGGTGGACATAGGTAGAATTTGTCCTGCCAGAACACCTTCTGTGCCCACCCACCTTATGCAGACAAAGCCTCAAAAGCAAATCAGCGCTTTGGGAGCTCAAGACTCCAGAGGAGCAAGGGTCCTGAAATCGGTTCAATTCTTCAAGCCCACCTGACCACTGAAGAGCCACATCTGGAGCTGCTTACCTGAGCCCGATGGGTTTCCGCTCTGTGCCCTGGTCTGGGCCAGACTCTCTGCCTTGCCACTGAAGCATCCGCACCGCGGGTCCTGAGGGCTCTTAGCAACGGCTTCTGCTAACATCTCATTAGCCCTGTGAAAAAGGCAGGAGCATGCAAGAACGGCTGTTACTCATCGTGGCACAAAGGTGTTCCCCAAGGGTGATGCTGCCCTGTTGGACTCATGCACACAAACTTCCCAGCCACCCAAAGGTACTGCTTCTCAGGCTCTTCTGAGCAACCTGTCTTATATCTTCCCTTGTAGGACCTTTCCTTGAAGGTGGTAGGGACTGCAGGCTCCCTCCCTCCCCCTGCTGTTAACTCCAACCGACGATGCACCGCCATAACGGCAGCTGAACAAAGTCCTGTTGCCTCACAGACTCCTCTTGTGTCCCCTCTGCCTTTCCAAGTGCGTCTATCCTAAGGTGGAGCAGAAGAGCAGCAGAAATGAAGCTCCTCTTTTCCACCACCATGCAGCAAGGAGAGACGGCTACAAAAAACTGTTTGAAGAAAAAGAACCAAAACGTCCTGCAGACAGGCCTGATTTGTTGTGTTACTTCAGGGTCAGTAAAGAGAAAGGCAAACAGGCCTCCGTAATGGGAGAGCCCAAGGCGTGCTCTTCTGAGAAGTACGCCGTCTTGAGCGTACGCATCCTGCTGACCAGATCCAAGAAAGGGAAGTGGGGTGGAAAAGCCACGAAGAAGAGGGTCGTATTCCCATAACGTGGGGGAAAAACAGAAGACATTTGGACTTACTTTTTTAATGTCTTTGTAAAGCATCTTCTAATTTCCTGGTCCACCAGATAACATTTCTCCCAACTTTTAAGTTCAGCCTGCGCACGTGCCATTTGCAGTGCGCTCTTCTCCTGCAAGCTCTGTGCTCTCTCCAGCTCCGATTCCAGAGCGCTCACTCTCTGCTCCAGCAGTTTTCTCCAGGAGGCGTCAGTGGTGCAGATCTCCTCTCTTCTGGCTGGAGTGGCTGCCTGTGTCTAAAGCAGAAGGCGCAACTTCAAGAAACAGGAAGAAAAAGACAACGCCCCCGGCTCTCAAAAAGCCTGCTCTTCCTGCCATTTGTACACAAAAGCTGGTATTAAACAGCCTACAGCGCTGCATGGACAGGGAGAAGGAAAAGGCGGCATCTTTCTCATGAACACAGGTCCCACCACACGCACAGAGGCACTTTGATGCAGCCTTTTGCAGCTCCCCAGCTTCCCTACGGGAAAGGCAAACCCACAGCACCAACAAGGAGAGCCGGATGCCCAAGACCAAACACCTAAAACGCCATCGCCACCACCACGAATGAACGCAATGCAGACTACAGATGCAAATGGTACATAAACTGACCTGCAAAAGTGGGCTGAGATGCTGCTTCTGTCCCGTTTCTGCCTGTGCTATCTGTTCACACTGTTCTCCAGAAAGCGCTGCTGCCGTACGAGCCATGCCAGCAGTCGCCAAGCCGTGCGGCACAAGAGTAGCCACCAGCCCTCGCAGCTGCTGGTTTGCAGGTGCGAGCTGCAGAGATGTTTCACGCTCCAACTCCAGCTGCGCAGAGAGTTCACACATCTGGATGCAGGGAATAAACAATCTGTCTTAGGCAAAGGGCTCTCAAATCTCCGCCAAACTCAATCACATGGCCACAACCTCTGCACGGTGTCGGAACAGAACCCAGTCTCCAAAGAGCACGGCCGCCTCGTTCTTCCCCACCCAGGTGCTGTCCCAAGCTCACTGCCTTCCCACAGCCTCGGAACGAGCTCCCTGAAGAGCCAGCTGACTTTTTCAAGGTGAGAGGGGAGGAGGCAGCGAGGAGAAAGGAGCTAAAAGCACCCTCGAGCCTGGACAACTGTTGTTAGTGATGCAGAAGCTCATAACGTCCTCAGAGAAGTCTCTCCTGTATTTGTTCCCAAATTATTTTCTTGTCTGGCACTCTTTGAAGCAACGGAACAGCTTCCTCCATACTGACAGGTTTACAGACTTTGCATACCTTGGCCTTAGCCTTGTCCAAGTCCTCTTGCAAGCGGGAGTTTTCCTCCTTCAGGTAATCGTGTTGGAGTGTGGAAGCTTTCAGCGACTTTTCTGCTATCCACTGCTTTCTTGAAGCATCAGTGAGCTCTTCTTGCAGCCGTCCCACTGTTCTCTAGGGAAACAATGTCACGGGAGGACAGAGAAAAAGGTAAGAAGCCAAAATCTGTCTTTTGACTTGCAGTTACTAGATAATATACCGAGATCGGTTCTCTAAGTGCATCGCAAAGCAGAGCAGCCTCATCCCCTGGAAGAAGGCGACATCTGCACAGCTGACGGTCTCTAGCCATCCTTGGCAAGTGAAGACAACTACAGAAATGCCATCTCGGAAGGATGATTTCTGTTTCCAGCACATTCTGCTGGGAAGATGTGGAGACTGTATCTAAGTATGTGTCTATAAGCACGTCTCAAGGCTTGCCGGCACCTTCCGCAATTCCAACAAAACCAGAACCAGCTCGAGTGATGGACTCCCACGCAGGTAGCTTACACCTGCTGACTTTCCGGAGCACCAGACAGCCTTGGGAACTGCTCTGCTTTCAGTCATTCCTGCTCAGTGATCATCTCACCTCTTTTTCTACTTGGTCCGCCTCGCATATAAAGGCATCGCTCACCTTATGTTCTTGGGCGGCCTTGTTCCGCACCTCTCCCAGCTGCTGATGGAGGAAAACATTTTCACTCTGGAGCTGGGACAGTTGTTCCTGCAGCCCTTCTGCCTGCTTGATGACATCTTTTCTTTCTTGAGCATTCTTCGGGGGTAGAGCGTGCTGCTCCTTTGCCTGCCTCCGAGCCTGATGTAATTCTCTTTCTGCTCTATCTAAAGCCAGTGTCTTCTCCCGGAGAGTTTCTTTCAGTTGCTCCACTTCCTGCTCCAGCCTGCCAGCTTTTCTTTTGGCTTTGTTCAGCTGCTGACACAAGCTCTTGTTGGTTTCCAGCACCTCAGAGATGTGCGCGGGCACAGTGAGCCGGACATCACATGCTCTCAGAATCTCTTGCACATCGGCACTTTCTGGTGTCCCAGGACTTCTGAGGCTCCGGTGGCAAAGGGACGAGTCCAACCCTGGGGTCGGTATTTGGGCTGTGATGTTTCCTGTCTGCTCAAAGGGAAAGAATAAAAATGGACGGAACTTAGGAAATCAGCTCAAAACAGGAGAGAGCGGCAGCATGTCACAGACCCAGAAGAGGACTGTCACTAACTTGACGTCGGATGAGAAAAGAGTTTCCAAGAACCCTGCCTTTGGCATTACTCATGGAAAAGTCTTCTTCTGCATTAGGGTGTGATAGAAGCCTAAAAGGAAGTCTCCAATGTAAAGCCTTGGGGTTTACATACCTCCCCCTCAGAGCTTTTGCCCTCCTCGATGGCTTCTTCATCAGCTGGCGACTCACGGCCGGCAGACTCCCAGTATACGGCAGGCTCATCTACATTAAAACCACACATTTTTGGAACCACAGTGATCTAATACAGCTCCTTGGTGCCTAGAGCGCTTCCCGAATCATCGTGCTTCCCGAGACAATCTTAGCACAAACACACACCCCAAACCCATGAAATCCTAGTGAGAGACCTGTCACAACGCGGATGCGAAATGCATCTCTTCTCCTGCTTGGGAGTTTGTTTCCTCGAGAGCACGCGCCTGCGCCATGTGCCAGGGACATCACTCGAAGTGACGAGAAAGGAGCCAAAAAGGAAGCAGTGTCTCGAGAATTCTGGCAGAGCACCTGGCAGAGCATTTGTTCCCGGATGACAAGGAACCCCTCCACGCCGTTTCCAAACACCCTGTCTCCCTGGCAGCCCACCAAAAGGGCAGGCGACAGCCCTTTTCCCCATCGCCTCCTCCGCGCTGGAGAGTCCTACCTGCTCTCCCCAGAGCGGGTGCACACCGCCCCTCTCCAGCAGCTCCTGCCCTGCGGTGAGCGCTGGGTGCTGACACCCGTTTTGCATGGCCTGGAGCAGCTCCTCCCTCGTTTTCCTGCTCCCTGGGGACCGCAGGGCACACGCTGGGTCTGGGCCTGGAAAGACAGACAGCACAACCTCTTGGACTCACCGCAAGAACAACGGCCCTTTCCATCTTTCCCTCCTTTGGGAACCAACACGCCCAGGCATGAAGCGAAGCCCCAGGGCAGGAGAACAGCCCAGGAGTTTCCCAAAGACTTCCCGCCTGCCTGCGCCCGTTACCTCTCGTCCTTCTCCTGGCAGTTGTTGTCACCAACAGCCGCCTGCTTCTTCACCGGCAGCGGCGCTGGGGCCAAGCCCCCGGTGATGGACATGCAGTGTGGCTTGTTCCAGACGTCCTGCAAGATCTTGTTGTCAGCGATGCTTCCGAAGGACACATGCTGCTTCTGTGCCCTCCTCCTGCACAGGAACCGCCAGATGCTCTTCATGGCCCAGCAGGAATGGGCACCGCACTGCCTTGCCTCTCACCGACGAGCGGAGACAGGCAGGATTGGGTGGGCGCTGCTGGGTGCCGGCTGCCAGCAGAGGAGCCAAGCCCTGAGGAGCGGCAGGGTACGGGCAACTGCCTCCGGGCCGAGCCCACCACCAGCAGCAACGGCAGCACCAGCACAACACCACTGGCACAGCACCAGAAGCACCAGTACAGCAGCACCAGCACCAGCACAGCACCACTACCACCAGCACGGTACCAGTACCACCAGTACCACCAGCACAGCACCAGCAGCACCAGCACAGCACCAGCAGCACCGCCAGGTACTGTGTGTGCAGGGTCTGTGCCAGTGCCCCAGGTCTAGAGAACGCGTGTGCTGACGTCATGAACGGCTCAGTGACATCATAAGGTGCTGGGAACTGGGCGGTGCTGGGGGCAGAGGCCTGCAGGGCGGACGTGCGCGTGTGCTCAGCACCTTTCTGCGCACACCCAGGCCACGTGCCCAAGGGAAACGGCCCCTGGCGCACGGTGTCCAGGTCCACCAGCTTGCCCAAGGCCACCTCTCCAAGGCTCCCAGCACCCTGCACGCTCGGGGCACCCACCGTCCTCCTCTCCTCTCCCACACATGGGGTCGGCAGGGCGGGCTCTGGCCGCCAAGGCTCCCTGCAAGCACGAGAGGCGGTGGCTGGACACCCCGTGTGCCATTTTGGGCTTCCTGGGCTCTGGCTGTGTGTTCTGGGGCACCCTGGACCCCTCGGGGCACCCCTCTCTGCAGCCCTGGGTGTGTCCCTTGGAGGGCACCCCAAGCCCCCGCTGTCCACTGTGGAATGCCCCTGTGCCTCGCTTTTGCTTGCTGGTCTGCCCGGTTCCCCTCAGTGTGCCGTTTGGGGTGCTCCGAGACGCTCGTTCAGCTCTCTGGGCTTCCCCTGCACGTGCCTCTCTGGCTTTGGATGCTGCCTCAGGCCGTGGCTCTGCCTTTCAGGGTGCCCCAGGCCCCTGTTGTGTGAATTGCAGTGCTCTCCGGGGCAACGGGTGTGCCATTCCCCTGGCCGAGCACCCCGAACGATGCCGTTCTGAGCACCCCAAGGCCCCTCGGAGTGCATTTTCGGCTCCCCCAGCTCCTTGGCGTGCCTTTGGGTGCCTCTGCAGGCCCCACAGTGTGCTTTCTGCTGCACCCCATCTTCCCTGGTGTGCCTTTCACTACGCCCCAGGGCAATCGGTGTGCCTTTTGGGGCGTCCCTGGGCTTGGTGTTTCCCTGGACGCAGGACTCCCGGGGGGTCTTACCAGAGCGGGGCAGAGGGGCACAGTCACCTCCCTTGCCCTGCTGCCCACGCTGCTGGGGATGCAGCCCGGGATGCGATTGCCTTCTGGACTGCGAGCGCACATCGCCGGCTCGTGTCCAGCTTTTCATCCTCCGGCACCCCCAAGTCCTTCTCGGCAGGGCTACTCTCCACCCCTTCATCCCCAGCCTGGATTTATGCGTGCGATTGCACCCACCCCTTGCACTTGGCCTTTTTCAACTTTTGGCAGCTTGTTGCTTTACTAAGCTTTCTGCTGCTTTACGAAGCTTGCATTTGTTGACTGGACAAGTAATTAGGGTTCCGGGGAAGATATGCTTCACCCCACCCCTCTTCCATTTGACTGAGTTTGTCTACAAATTCCAGCCTCCACGTGGCTCTGGGATCACACACACATACACACACACACTTGCCGTTGGGTAAGTTGAAAAAAAACTGTTGAATAATTTAGGTGAAATATATCACAGAAATCACCAGGTCAGTCCATTTGGCAATTCTTCCCCTGCAGTCCTTCTCAACCCATGGCAACAGGAACCCAAAACCTTGCAGTCCAGCTAATATTTTACAAACATTTCTCCCGGTTTAGAAGTTCTCAGAGCTGACACTCTGACTCTCCTCCTGCAGCTGGGAGGCTGTGGTGTCTCCAGGTGAAGCAACATTTAAGCACCCAATCTCAGAAGGTTGAGAGGGGGATAAGGAAAAGGGTGAGTCTTGGCTTTCAGATTCTCCTTCAGGCTTCATGTCTGGCGTGGCCTTCAGGGTGCTGAGAAAGTCTGGCGGTTCTCTTGACGGGAAGCTGAAAACAAATCTCCTCTCTTAAGTCATTCTGCAAACTTCATCTGACCCTCCATCACCTGCCACAGTCCCAACACTCCTCCCAACGTCTCTGCGAGGCAGTGCAGGGCGATGCTCAATGCCTTTCGCTTGGACTGAGTCTCCGCTACTCCTCCTCTCTAGCTGCTCACCGTAGACTGAGGGACTCATGCAGGGAAACCGTCCATCGTCTGCTATCAAATTTTGGCGTGGGTTACGGATACGTTGCAACGATGTGACCCCAATATGAGTATGATCGTTCACCCTTTATTAGTCAGCAAAACAAGGTTTATATAGCAAAACAATTACAGCATCTGAATGGTTAAACCCCCAACACATATATAGGCAAAATTACTGCAACTCTTTGTGATTGGTGCAGAGCTGCATCTCGAAGTGAAAACAGTACTGTGGCAGGAAACAACGTGGCAGGAAGGAAGTGAGAGTGTGGCAGGAAATGGTGACGTTCCCCCTGCTCCAGAGTCCTGAGCTCGTCGCTCTGCCTTCCCAGCAGGGTTCCGTGTCAGCCGCTCCCAAGGCTCACTTCCGGATCGGAACCTGGGTTGCTCAACACACCAAACTATGTTCCCTCTCTTCCAGCCAGGACTCCACACAGACCCAGTCTCTGTGCCTCTGTGCGAGCAGTGAAATGAGCAGATGAGGCTGAGCAACAGATTTACAGGTTAGCCCCTTCTGGCTGCGAGCTATCTGCAGCCGTTCGAATTTTCGGAGCAGGGCTGCCGGAGGCGCAGAGCAAGCACCTCCTAAGCAGCGTTTGAGGTTTGAGGTGGCAAGACAAGCAAGCAGTACCAGTCTCTGTGCCTCTGTGCGAGCAGTGCCATGGGCAGATGAGGCTGAGCAACAGCTTTACAGGCAAGATCTTTCTGGCTGCAAGCTATCTGCAGACGTCCGCATTTTCTGAACAGGGCTGCCAGAGGAACCCGGCATGGACCACAAAGATACCTTTGAAGTCTGAGGGGGCAAGACAAGCAAGCAGCCTCAGTCTCTGTGCCTCTGTGCAAGCAGTGCCATGGGCAGATGAGGCTGAGCAACAGCTTTCCAGGCTAGCTCTTTCCGGCTGCGAGCTATCTGCAGACGTTCGCATATTCAGAGCAGGCCTGCCGGACGCCCCCTGCACGGAACACCTAATACACGTTTGAAGTTTGAGGTTGCAAGACAAGCAAGCAGCCCCAGTCTCTGTGTCTCTGTGCGAGCAGTGCCATGGGCAGATGAGGCTGAGCAACAGCTTTCCAGGCAAGCTCTTTCTGGCTGCAAGCTATCTGCAGACGTCCGCATTTTCTGAACAGGGCTGCCAGAGGAACCCGGCATGGACCACAAAGAGAACTTTGAAGTCTGAGGGGGCAAGACAAGCAAGCAGCCTCAGTCTCTGTGCCTCTGTGTGAGCAGTGCCATGGGCAGATGAGGCTGAGCAACAGCTTTCGAGGCTAGCTCTTTCTGGCTGCGAGCTATCTGCAGACGTTCACATTTCCAGAGCAGGGCTGCCGTTGGCGATCGGCAAGGACCACCTAAGATACGTTTGAACTCTGAGGTATCAAAAAAAGCAAGCAGCCCCAGTCTCTGTGCCTCTGTGCGAGCAGTGCCATGGGCAGATGAGGCTGAGCAACAGCTTTCCAGGCTAGCTCTTTCTGGCTGCAAGCTATCTGCAGACGTTCGCATCTTGAAAGAAGGGTTGCCGGATGCAATGGGCAAGGACCACCTAAGATATGTTTGAAGTTTGAGGGGGCAAGACAAGCAAGCAGCCCCAGTCTCTGTGCCTCTGTGCGAGCAGTGCCATGGGCAGATGAGGCTGAGAAACAGATTTCGAGGCTAGCTCTTTCTGGCTGCGAGCTATCTGCAGACGTTCGCATTTTCGGAACAGCACTGCCCTAGGCCTTCTGCACGGACCGCCTAATTGGCATTTGAAGTTGGAGGTGGCAAGACAAGCAAGCAGCCCCAGTCTCTGTGCCTCTGTGCGAGCAGTGCCATGGGCAGATGAGGCTGAAAAACAGCTTTCCAGGCTAGCACTTTCTGTCTGTGTGATATTTGCAGATGTTCGCATTTTCAGAGCATGGCTGAGGGAGGAGACGAGCACGGACCACCTAAAGTACGTTTGAAGTTTGAGATTGCAAAACAAGCAAGCAGCCCCAGTCTCTGTGCCTCTGTGCGAGCAGTGCCATGGGCAGATGAGGCTGAGCAACAGCTTTCCAGGCTAGCTCTTTCTGGCTGCAAGCTATCTGCAGACGTTCGCTTTTTTAGAGCAAGGCTGCCGGAGGCACCGTGCTTGGAACCCCAAAGCTACGTTTGAAGTTTGAGGGGGCAAGACAAGCAAGCAGCCCCAGTCTCTGTGCCTCTGTGCGAGCAGTGCCATGGGCAGATGAGGCTGAGAAACAGCTTTCGAGGCTAGCTCTTTCTGGCTGCGAGCTATCTGCAGACGTTCACATTTCCAGAGCAGGGCTGCCGTTGGCGATTGGAAAGGACCACCTAAGTTACGTTTGAAGTTTGAGGTGGCAAGACAAGCAAGCAGCCCCAGTCTCTGTGCCTCTGTGCGAGCAGTGTCATGGGCAGATGAGGCTGAGCAACATCTTTGCAGGCCAGCTATTTCTGCCTGTGAGCTATTTGCAGACGTTCGCATTTTCGAAACAGCACTGCCCTAAGCCCCCGGCACGGACCACCTAATTTACATTTGAAGTTTGAGGGGGGAAGACAAGCAAGCAGCCCCAGTCTCTGTGCCTCTGTGCGATCAGTGCCATGGGCAGATGAGGCTGAGAAGCAGCTTTCCAGGCTAGCTATTTCTGCCTGCGAGCTATCTGCAGACGTTCGCATTTTCAGAGGAGCGCTGCCGGAGGCGATCGGCAAGGACCACCTAAGATACGTTTGAACTTTGAGGTATCAAAAAAAGCAAGCAGCCCCAGTCTCTGTGCCTCTGTGCGAGCAGTGCCATGGGCAGATGAGGCTGAGAAACAGCTTTCTAGGCTAGCTCTTTCTGCCTGCAAGCTATCTGCAGACGTTCGCATTTTCAGAGCAAGGCTGTCGGATGTGTCCGGCACGCAGCACCTAAGATACGTTTGAAGTTTGAGGGGGCAAGACAAGCAATCAGCCCCAGTCTTTGTGCCTCTGTGCGAGCAGTGCCATGGGCAGATGAGGCTGAGCAACAGCTTTCCAGGCTAGCTCTTTCTGGCTGCGAGCTATCTGCAGACGTTCGCATCTTGAAAGAAGGGTTGCCGGATGCAATGGGCAAGGACCACCTAAGATATGTTTGGTTTGAGGGGGCAAGACAAGCAAGCAGCCCCAGTGTCTGTGCCTCTGTGCGAGCAGTGCCATGGGCACATGAGGCTGAGCAACACCGTTCCAGGCTAGCTCTATCTGGCTGCGAGCTATCTGCAGATGTTTGCATTTTCGGAACAGCACTGCCCTATGTCTTCTGCACGGACCGCCTAATTTGCATTTGAAGTTGGAGGTGGCAAGACAAGCAAGCAGCCCCAGTCTCTGTGCCTCTGTGCAAGCAGTGCCATGGGCAGATGAGGCTGAACAACAGGTTTCCAGACTAGCACTTTCTGTCTGCGTCCTATTTGCAGATGTTCGCATTTTCAGAGCATGGCTGCCGGAGGAGACGAGCACGGACCACCTGAAGTACGTTTGAAGTTTGAGATGGCAACACAAGCAAGCAGCCCCAGTCTCTGTGCCTCTGTGCGAGCAGTGCCATGGGCAGATGAGGCTGAGCAACAGCTTTCCAGGCTAGCACCTTCTGGCTGCCAGCTATCTGCAGACGTTCGCATTTTCACAGCATGGCTGCCGGAGGCCCACGGCACGGACACCAGAATTTACTTTTCAAGTTTGAGATGGCAAGACAAGCAAGCAGCCCCAGTCTCTGTGCCTCTGTGCGAGCAGTGCCATGGGCAGATGAGGCTGAGCAACATCGTTCCATGCTAGCTCTTTCTGGCTGCGAGCTATCTGCAGACGTTCGCATTTTCGGAACAGCACTGCCCTAGGCCTTCTGCACGGATCACCTAATTTGCATTTGAAGTTGGAGGTGGCAACACAAGCAAGCAGCCCCAGTCTCTGTGCCTCTGTGCGAGCAGTGCCATGTGCAGGTGAGGCTGAACAACAGCTTTTCAGGCTAGCTCTTTCTGGCTGCAAGCTATCTGCAGACGTTCGAATTATTAGAGCAAGGCTGCCGGAGGCACCGTGCTTGGAACCCCAAAGCTACGTTTGAAGTTTGAGGCGGCAAGACAAGCAAGCAGCCCCAGTCTCTGTGCCTCTGTGCGAGCAGTTCCATGGGCAGATGAAGCTGAGCAACAGCTTTCCAGGCTAGCTCTTTCTGCCTGCGAGCTATCTGCAGACGTTCGCATTTTCAGAGCAAGGCTCCAGGAGGCCCCCTGCACGGACCACCTAAGCTACGTTTTAAGTTTGAGGTGGCAAGACAAGCAAGCAGGCCCGGTCTCTGTTGAAAACTTGTGGCTTAGAATTAACGGACAGTCTCACACGGGTGACTTTACGGTGGGTGTATACTACAGGCCACCTGATCAGGAGGAGGAGGTTAATGAGGCCTTCTACAAACAGCTGCAAGCAGCCTCAGAGTCACAGGCCCTGGTTCTCATGGGGGACTTCAACCACCCTGACGTCAGCTGGGAAGACCACACAGCTAGGCAGGCGCAATCCAGGAGGTTCCTACAGAGCATCGATGATAACTTTCTGATGCAAGTGGTGGAGGAACCAACAAGGAAAGATGTGCTGCTGGACCTCGTGTTAACAAACAAGGAGGGACTGGTGGAGGATGTGAAGGTTGGAAGTGGACTCGGCTGCAGTGACCATGAAATGGTCGAGTTCAGGATCCTGCGTGGAGGAAGCAGGGCGATAAGCAGGATCAAAACCCTGGACCTCAGGAGGGCTGACTTTGCCCTCTTCAAGGAGCTACTGGGAGGAATCCCGTGGGCCAGGGCTCTCGAAGGCAGGGGGGTCCATGAGTGCTGGTCGCTTTTTAAACAACACTTCTTCCATGCACAGGAGCAATGCATCCCCCAGAGAAAGAAACCGAGCAAAGGAGGAAGGAGACCTGCATGGTTAAATAAGGAGCTTCTAGCGGAGATCAGGCAGAAGAGAAAGGTCCATGGAATGTGGAAAGAGGGGCAGGCCACTTGGGAAGAGTACAGAAACGTGGTGAGAGCATGCAGGGATGCAACGAGGAAGGCCAAGGCTCACCTGGAATTGAAGCTGGCAAGGGATGTCAAAAACAACAAGAAGGGCTTCTTCAACTACATCAGCAGCAAAAGGAAGGCTAGGGACAACGTGGGGCCGCTGCTGAATGAGGCGGGTGTCCTGGTGACGGAGGATGCGGAGAAGGCAGAGCTACTGAATGCCTTCTTTGCTTCAGTCTTCAGTGCTAAGACTGGCCCTCAGGAATCCCAGGCCCCGGAGGGAAGAGATGAAGCCTACAAAGAGAACGACTTTCCCTTGGTCGAGGAGGACTGTGTGAGGGATCGCTTAAGTGATCTGGACGTCCACAAATCCATGGGCCCCGATGGAATGCACCCACGAGTGCTAAGGGAGCTGGCGGATGTCATTGCTGAGCCACTCTCCATCATCTTTGAGAGGTCCTGGAGGACAGCAGAGGTGCCCGAGGACTGGAGAAAGGCCAATGTCACTCCAATCTTCAAAAAGGGCAAGAAGGAGGACCCAGGGAACTACAGGCCGGTCAGCCTCACCTCCATCCCGGGAAAGGTGATGGAGCAGCTTATCCTGGAGGCCATCATGAAGCAAGTGGAAGAAAAGAAGGTTATCAGGAGTAGTCAGCATGGATTCACCAAAGGGAAATCATGCCTGACCAATCTGATAGCTTTCTACGATGACATGACTGGCTGGGTAGATGAAGGGAGAGCCGTGGATGTTGTCTACCTAGACTTCAGCAAGGCTTTCGACACAGTCTCCAATGATATCCTCCTGGGGAAGCTGAGGAAGTGTGGGCTGGATGAGTGGTCGGTGAAGTGGATAGAGAACTGGCTGAATGGCAGAACTCAGAGGGTTGTCATCAGCGGCGCTGAGTCTAGTTGGAGGCTGGTGACAAGTGGTGTCCCCCAGGGGTCAGTACTGGGCCCAGTCTTGTTTAACTTCTTCATCAACGACCTGGATGAAGAGTTAGAATGTACCCTCAGCAAGTTTGCTGATGACACCAAACTGGGAGGTGTGGTGGACACAGCGGAAGGCTGTGCTGCCATTCAGCGTGACCTGGATAGGCTGGAAAGCTGGGCAGAGAGGAACCTGATGAGGTTCAACAAGGGCAAGTGCAGGGTCCTGCACCTGGGGAGGAACAACCTCATGCACCAGTACAGGCTTGGGGTGGACCTGCTGGAGAGCAGCTCTGCGGAGAGGGACCTGGGTGTCCTGGTGGACGACAGGTTAACCATGAGCCAGCAGTGTGCCCTGGCTGCCAAGAAAGCCAATGGGATCCTGGGGTGCATCAAGAAGAGTGTGGCTAGCAGGAGGAGGGAGGTTCTCCTTCCCCTCTACACTGCCCTGGTGAGGCCTCATCTGGAGTACTGTGTCCAGTTCTGGGCTCCCCAGTTCAAGAAAGATGAGGAGCTACTGGAGAGAGTCCAGCGGAGGGCTACGAGGATGGTGAGGGGACTGGAGCATCTCCCCTACGAGGAGAGGTTGAGGGAACTGGGCTTGTTCAGCCTGAAGAAGAGAAGGCTGCGAGGGGACCTTATAAATGCCTACAAATATCTGAAGGGTGGGTGTCAGGAGGATGGGGCCAAGCTCTTGTCAGTGGTGCCCAGTGACAGGACAAGGGGCAATGGGCACAAACTGAGGCACAGGAAGTTCCACCTGAACATGAGGAAGAACTTCGTCCCTCTGAGGGTGACGGAACCCTGGAACAGGCTACCCAGGGAGGTTGTGGAGTTTCCTTCTCTGGAGATATTCAAGACCCGCCTGGACGGGGTCCTGTGCGGCTTGCTGTAGGTGACCCTGCTTGGGCAGGGGGTTGGACTAGATGACCCACAGAGGTCCCTTCCAACCCCTACTATTCTGTGATTCTGTGTTGCTGTGATTCTGTGCTCCTATGTGAGCAGTGCCATGGGCAGATGAGGCTGAGCAACAGCTTTCCAGGCTAGCTCTTTCTGCCTGCGAGCTATCTGCAGACTTTTGCATTTTCAGAGTAGCGCTTCTGGAGGCCCCCTGCATGGACCACCTAGGCAACGTGTGAAGTTTCAGGGGGCAAGACAAGCAAGCAGCCCCAGTCTCTGTGCCTCTGTGCGAGCAGTGCCATAGGCAGACGAGGCTGATCAACAGCTTTCCACGCTAGCCTCTTCTGGCTGTGATCTACATGAAGATGTTTGCATTTTTGGAGCAGGTCTGCGAAATGCTCCTGGCAGAGACCCCGTAATGTACGTTTGAAGTTTGAGGTGGCAAGACAGGCAAGCTGCCCCAGTCTCTGTGCTCCTATGTGAGCAGTGCCATGGGCAGATGAGGCTGAGCAACAGCTTTCCAGGCTAGCCTCTTCTGGCTGCGAGCTACATGCTCTAATACTAGAAGCATATGTGGTTAGCACAGAATACAGTTTGTTTAGGGATAACTACTGAAGAAGGAAACATCAGATATACAGTTTCTTTAATGACATGTAACACTATTTGAATTAATTATTTGTTTGAACATAGGAAAAGTTTACATAGCTAAGAACCTATCCCTCAGGGAATATGTATATATATTTTTTTGCAACCTGTCCAAGCAATTAGTTCTGTTTTCTTTCTTTCTTCTGTTCTGTTGTGTTCACATGTAGTATTCTCTTGCGTTCTGTAATATTGTGTTGTGTTCTCCTGTGTTCTGATGTGTACTCATTTTTCATGTTCTGTTGTTTTTTGTTGTGTTCTGTTGTGTTCTGCTGTGTTCTGATGTGTTCTTTTGTGTTCTGATGTATTGTGTTCTTTTTTGTTCTGTGTTCTGTTTTTTTCTGTTTTGTTCTGTGTTCTATTGTGTTCTGATGTGTAGTGTTCTATTGTGTTCTGATATGTTTTCTTGTGTTCTCATTTATAGTATTCTGCTGTGTTCTGATGTGTTCTGCTGTGTTTTGTTGTGTTCTGTTGTGTTCTCTGATGTTCTGATGTATTCTCATGTGTACTGTTCTGTTGTGTTCTTTTGTGTTCTGTTGTGTTCTGTTGTGTTCTCATGTGTAGTGTTCTGTTCTGTTCTCTTCTGTTTTGTTCTGTTGTGTTCTATTGTGTTCAATTCTGTTCACATGTGTAGTGTTCTCATGTTCTGTTGTGTTCTTGTGTGTTCTGTTGTGTTCTGATGTGTTCTCATGTGTAGTATTGTGTTGTGTTCTATTGTGTTCTTTTGTGTTCTGTTGTGTCTTCACGTGTAGTGTTGTGTTTTGTTCTGTTTTGTTCAGATGTGTTCTCATGTGTAGTGTTCTTTTGTGTTCTGTTGTGTTCTGTTGTGTTCTATTGTGTTCTCATGTGTAGTGTTCTGCGGTGTTCTGTTGTGTTCTCTTGTGTTCTGTTGTGTTCTGATGTGTACTCATGTATAGTGTTCTGTTGTGTTCTGTTGTGTTCTGATTACTTCACATGTAGCATTTTGTAGTGGTGTGTAGTGTTCTGTTGTGTTCTGCTGTGTTATGATGTGTTCTGATGTGTTCTGTTGTGTTCTGATGTGTTGTATTCTCTTGTGTTCTCTTGTGTTCTGATGTGTTCTCGTGTGCAGTGTTCTTTTGTGTTCTGTTGTGTTCTGTTGTGTTCTGATGTGTTCTCAGGTGTAGTGTTCTGTTCTGTTGTTTTCTGTTGTGTTCCGTTGTGTTCTGTTCTGTTCTGTTCTATTGTGTTCCGTAGTCTTCTGTTGTGTTCTGTTGTATTCTCTTGCGTTCTGTGGTGTTCTGATGTATAGTGTTCTGTTTCGTTCTATTGTGTTCTGATGTGTTCACATGTGAAGTGTTCTGTTGTGTTCTGTCCTCTTCAAGTGTGTAGTGTTCTGTTTTGTTCTGTTGTGTTCTCTTGTCTTCACATGTGTAGTGTTCTGCTGTGTTCTGTTTTGTTCTGATGTGTTCTGATGTGTTCTCATTTTTAGTGTTCAATTGTTATTTGCTGTGTTCTGTTGTGTTCTGTTGTGTTCTGTTGTGTTCTGTTGTGTTCTGCTGTGTTCTGATGTATTCTTATGTGTAGTGTTCTGTTGTGTTCTGTTGTGTTCTGTGTGTTCTGTTGTGTTCTGATGTGTTCTCCTGTGTAGTGTTCTGTTGAGTTCTGTTGTGATCTCTTGTGCTCTGTTGTGTTCTGCTGTGTTCAGATGTGTTCTGATGTGTTCTCATATGTTCTCATGTTTAGTGTTCTGTTGTTTTTTGTTGTGTTCTGTTGTGCTCTGTTGTGTTCTGTTTTGTTCTGATGTGTTCTGCTGTGTTCTGTTGTGTTCTAATGTGTTGTGTTCTGTTGTGTTCTGTTGTTTTCTGTTTTGTTCTGATGTGTTCTGCTGTGTTCTGTTGTGTTCTGATGTGTAGTGATCTTTTGTGTTCTGTTGTGATGTGTTCTCATCTTTACTGTTCTGTGGTGTTCTGTTGTGTTCGGTTGTGTTCTGTTGTGGTCTTTTGTGTTCTGTTGTGTTCTGATGTGTTCTCATGTGTAGTGTTCTGCTGTGTTCTGTTGTGTTCTGTTCTGTTGTGACGTGTTCTGATATTTTCTCATGTGTTGTTTTTTGTTGTGTTCTATTGTGTTCTGATGTGTTCTCACGTGTTGTGTTCTGTTGTGTTGACTTGACTTCAGCAAGGCTTTCGACGCTGTCTCCCATAATATCCTCCTAGGGAAGCTGAGGAAGTGTGGGCTGGATGAGTGGTCGGTGAAGTGGATTGAGAACTGGCTGAATGGCAGAACTCAGAGGGTTGTCATCAGCGGCGCTGAGTCTAGTTGGAGACTGGTAACTAGTGGTGTCCCTCAGGGGTCAGTGCTGGGCCCAGTCTTGTTTAGCTTCTTCATCCACAACCTGGATGAAGAGTTAGAAGGTACCCTCAGCAAGTTTGCTGATGACACCAAACTGGGAGGTGTGGTGGACACAGCGGAAGGCTGTGCTGCCATTCAGCGTGACCTGGATAGGCTGGAAAGCTGGGCAGAGAGGAACCTGATGAGGTTTAACAAAGGCAAATGCAGGGTCCTGCACCTGGGGAGGAACATCAGTACAAGCTTGGGGTGCACCTGCTGGAGAGTAGCTCTGCAGAGAGGGACCTGGGTGTCCTGGTGGACGACAGGTTAACCATGAGGCAGCAGTGTGCCCTGGCTGCCAAGAAAGCCAATGGGATCCTGGGGTGCATCAAGAAGAGTGTGGCCAGCAGGACGAGGGAGGTTCTGCTTCCCCTCTACACTGCCCTGGTGAGGTCTCATCTGGAGTACGCTGTCCAGTTCTGGGCTCCCCAGTTCAAGAAAGATGAGAAGCTACTGGAAAGAGTCCAGCGGAGGGCTACGAGGATGGTGAGGGGACTGGAACATGTTCCTTACGAGGAGAGGCTGAGGGAGCTGGGCTTGTTCAGCCTGAAGAAGAGAAGGCTGAGAGGGGACCTAATAAATGCTGATAAATATCTGAAGGGTGGGTGTCAGGAGGATGGGGACAAGCTCTTTTCAGTGGTGCCCAGTGACAGGACAAGGGGCAATGGGCACAAACTGAAGCACAGGAAGTTCCACCTGAACATGACGAAGAAGTTCGTCCCTCTGAGGGTGACGGAACCCTGGAAAAGGCTGCCCAGGGAGGTTGTGGAGTCTCATTCTCTGGAGATGTTCAAGACCCACCTGGACAAGCTCCTGTGCAGCCTGCTCTAGGTTTCCCGGTGTCCTGGGTTTGGCCAGGACAGGGTTAATTTTCACCGGACTCCAGGAAGGGGCACAGCCGGGGGGTGGGGGCTGACCCCACCTGGCCGAACAGAGCCCGGTGTTCCATACCCTGTGACGTCACGCTGGGTTCTGGTGGGGGGCGCGGGGCGGCGGGAAGGCACTCGCGGCTTGGGGGGACGCAGCGCCGGTCCTGTTTCGGGAGAGCGGCTGTCTGGGTTGTACGGTTCGTTGTTGTGTTTTCTCCTTATTTGTATCGTTGTTGTTCCTGTTTTCCCTCTGTTTGCTGTTCTGTTAAACTGCCCTTATCCCGACCCACCTGTTTCTGCCTCTTTCTTTTCATTCTCCTCCGCACGCCGACGTGGAGAGGGGCGGCCGCGTGGCGCTTTTGTTGCCGGCGGCAGCCGAAACCGAAACAGTCTTTCAGCAATTTAAGTCACAGATATGATCTGTAATGGGACAGATGACACTAACTGCATCTGACCATCCTAATATACTCCAGATGTTTATCTTTGCAAATATTGTTAGCTTGCAGTAGACTTTGTGCAAAGGTAGCAAGAGGAAGCGAAGTCTGTCTTTGAATTTTAAAGCTTTCTTTGCATGTGTCATTTTGTGTCCTTCTGTCTACGTGACTCGCAGCACTACACGGCACGTTCTGCGGAGCCCCTGATCTGCTAGTGACATTAACGGCTAGCTGGGTGGTGGTGGAAGGGTGCCAGTTCTCGCAGTGCGATTTCAGTAAGGAATTTCAAACTAGTTAGACTTCCCTAAAATCCAGAAACTCATTTACCAGTTCAGGAAGAGGTGGTGGTGTTGCCTTGTCCTGCCAGTGCTGAGTGCTGTATGTCCTGGGTTCGGCCAGAACAGGTTTAATTTTCACCGGACTCCAGGAAGTGGCACAGCCGGGGGGTGGGGGCTGACCCCACCTGGCTGAACAGAGCCCGGTGTTCCATACCCTGTGACATCACGCTGGGTTCCGGTGGGGGGCGCGGGGCGGCGGGAAGGCACTCGCGGCTTGGGGGGACGCAGCGCCGGTCCTGTTTCGGGAGAGCGGCTGTCTGGGTTGTACGGTTCGTTGTTGTGTTTTCTCCTTATTTGTATCGTTGTTGTTCCTGTTTTCCCTCTGTTTGCTGTTCTGTTAAACTGCCCTTATCCCGACCCACCTGTTTCTGCCTCTTTCTTTTCATTCTCCTCCACACGCCGGCGGGGGGAGGGGCGGCTGCGTGGCGCTTTTGTTGCCGGCGGCAGCCGAAACCGAAACAGTTTTTCAGCAATTTAAGTCACAGATATGATCTGTAATGGGACAGATGACACTAACTGCATCTGACCATCCTAATATACTCCAGATGTTTATCTTTGCAAATATTGTTAACTTGCAGTAGACTTTGTGCAAAGGTAGCAAGAGGAAGAGAAGTCTGTCTTTGAATTTTAAAGCTTTCTTTGCAGGTGTCATTTTGTGTCCTTCTGTCTACGTGACTCGCAGCACTACACTGCACGTTCTGCGGAGCCCCTGATCTGCTAGTGACATTAATGGCTAGCTGGGTGGTGGTGGAAGGGTGCCAGTTCTCGCAGTGCGAGAACTAATGTGATGCATTGTATCAACATCTTAATGCTAAGATGATCTTTAGGATGAAGAAAGTATTTTAAACAAACACCATGTAGTTCCGTGCAACATCAGTGCTTTTTGTTCTAGACAGTGAAGGTCTGTTGTGTAGTCAAAGCCGTAAATGGAATGAAATGAGGTTGCTTTAAACAAAGGTTTCATAAGTTGTTGAAAATCAGTTTTGAGGAAAATGTCTGAAATGTTTTGCAGAGGTGAATCTGGTGCTGGGAAGACTGAAAACACAAAGAAAGTTATTCAATACCTTGCTCCTGTTGTTTCCTCCCATAAAGGAAGAAAGGACCATAATATTCCTGTAAGTTGGGATATTTTATCATTTGTTTATTGTTCTTTTTGAAAACTACCATCTTTGCATTTAAAAAAACCATAACTTTTTTATTAAAGATAAGCTGCAATGTAATCCACATAATTTTCTCAACTGTTATTTTCTCTTTAGTAGGGTCTGAAATGAGCAGTTACATTAAAATTTCCAGTTGATGTTAGCTGTTTAACTTCTCTTCTGAAATTAAAGGCTTTATGCAACCATTGTAACTAGGAACGGTATCAAAGCTTTCTGATGCAGTGTATGCCAGTTTTCCAAAAATTTAATTAACTTGGGCAAGTCTTAGTGAATTTAGTTCCCACAGATGCAGTTTTCAGTACTATATTTGTGAACAAGCTTTCTGTTCTTTCAAAAATTATCTTGTAAATAAGAAAAATCATCAAGCTTCAAAACTGCTGTAGACTTGATATGTCTACAAGCGAGCAGCTAATAAAAAGCTCTAGTTTTAGTACATTACAGACAAAAGCATATACACTTATGTCAGAGTCTTGGGTTTTTTGGTAACTTGTCACTAACTGATTTATGTAGAACTTTCTTCAGATTTACTGCTAGACTTCAAAATTCACAATGAGTTTTTATCAATGTTTTACTTTACGAGATATGGATGGGTTTGAATATCTGTTGCTATGAGCACTTGGATCTCTTTGCAGTGGAATATTAATTCAACTTGCTAGAAGCAAGTGGCTTGCTATATTCGATACTGGCGTATGTGGTTGGAAGTTTTCAAACTATATCAGACTCAGAAGCATCAGCTTCTGTAATTTCTAGTGTATAACACTTAATATTAAGATATTCTGGAATGTGTCAAGACTCAAACTCCTAGAAAACCAGGAGAGGACTTTTGACCAGTCTGTGAAGAAAAAAAAGCAAGAATTTGAAGTTGGAGAGAGGGAAAGATTGCTCTGCAGATAGATTTGGAGGCCTTAGGAGGATGCTGTGACTGGAGTGTCGGCAGCATTAGCATTGTCATGTGCTAGGGGAATACATGGCTCTGCAGAATGCTATTTAGAAAGTCATCCTTCAGAACTTGTTTTCTGTGTGGGTTTTGATTTATAAATATTCTTGGATTTATGGCTGTGCAGCCTTGAACAAAACTAGTGTTTTTAAAATTTCTACAGGAGTATAATTGCCTACAACTTTGGGGGGCGGGAAGGGAATTATGCAGAGAATGGAACTGCACAGAGTTTGTATACCAAGTACTTCTAAACACACTATTGACAGCTTGGAATGCACCAGGTTGAAGAGACTTCTGTGAGCCTCTTGTCGAGCCTCCTTTCAAAATATGCTTCCCTTTAAAGCTGAGTTTTGAAAACCTTGTGTGACGAAGATTATACAAACTTTCTGCAAAACTTTTCCTGTGCTTAACCACTTAAACAGTCAAAAACAGGGGTTTAAAAAGTACTCCTTGTTTGTTTGGCTGTGTTTCCATAAGCACTTTGTGCCAGTACCTGTGCTAAAAGTAGTCCCCTTTTTGAGTTTTGTCATCGTAACAATTCCTGTGGCCACTCACTGGGCTTGGAGACTGCAGGCTCAAACTACTGTTCTGAAAGTCATAGAATCATCGAATGGTTTGGGTTGGAAAGGACCTTCAAGATCATCTGGTTCCAACCCCCCTGCCATCAGCAGGGACATCTTCCACCAGACCAGGTTGCTCACAGCTCCATCCAACCTGGCCTTGAACCCTGCCAGGGAGGGGGCAGCCACAGCTTCTCTGGGCAACCTGGACCAGTGTTTCATCACCCTCATGGGGAAGAAATGAAGTCCATCTGGCTTTAGATGAAACAAGTTTCCTCTGTTTGTTGCGTGGCTGCATAACTGATATGAAGTGAAGGCACAGAAAAAAGCTGGGGTGGAAGATGTTGGTGAAGGGAAGGATGAGCTGCTCAGTCTAATGCAGTGCTGGCTAATTCTGTTTAAGTTGCTGGTTGAACTGGAATCTAATTCTCTACTTAGCAGCGTGATCAAATGGGACAGGAGTTTAAGATGGTGGGTGTAATCAGCTGCTTCGTGAGCCATCGAAGACTGTCACGATGAAGAAGACTGGAAAAGTTTTTATTCTTTGTAAAACATAGTTCAGACACAGTAAAAAGAATAGGGTAGTGTCCTGAATAGAAGTTTGATACTTTGATTGTGCGCTTCATTCAATGCACTGCTATAGTAAGCCAGTACTGAATTAAGTATATGTTTATGAAAAATGCAAAATGTTCACGTAACCTAAACGGTTTTGAAAATACAAATGAGTCTCGCTTCTGTAACAATTAATTTTTATTTATATACTGCAGATGAAGAATGTCTAATCTACACACCTAGCACTCAAAAGTTAGGAAGTGTCAGAATTGGTTATATTTAAGCAGCCTTAACTTGTTCCTGTTCACATATATATTAGAAAACTGTAGAGGGCTGGTGGTGATCCGTAGTATCCATCTGTACAGCCTTTGCACTGACCTGTGCACAAAGATGATGCTAAACAGGCTTGTTAAATAGACAGCAAGTCATGGATTTACTTTTATCCATCCTGTAACGAATAATTATCAGTGCTATGCATATTACTGAGACTTCTGAAAGTTGAATGGATTTTTTTTTATGAACAATTTGTATGCTGATGAATGAATAATTATCTTCCCGACACCATTCTGAAGTGTAGGGTTAACTTTGTCTCTTTTGCCTGACAGGCAAACCTTTACAGGGTGCTGTAGAAGTATTACAAACAAACGCAGCCCCCAGTTTGACACCTCAGGCCATGGCCAGAGTAACAGTAATGGTCTGCCATGCCACAAATGCTCACCATGTACGTTCTCCAGCGGCACTGGCTGTGAAATGTTTGGCTTAAGCAAGGAGCGTCACATAGGAGCTCTACTCATCCCTTCAACAGCCTTCTTGTGTCTGGCATTCAGCTGTTTGTCTGTGACACTTTTCTTTCCCAGCCGCCCTGTTTCATCACAGCTGGTGGCTGTGTGCCTGCAGAGGAGTCCTGCGTAGCCCTTGGCACGTCATCCCCAGGCAGGGGTCCTGTGGGGAACGGAGCCAGTAACACAGTGTAACCACGGAGGGTGGAATTACAGCGCCCAACAGCCTGAATACTAACGTTTCCTAGTTTTTGAGTGTTTGAATCTGTAGCCACACTGTCTCATTTCTGTTTAATCACAAAGAATGTTAAAGGTATTGTCTTGGGCACAGTGCTAGGAAGCGTGGGTGGGTGGTGGTGGTAAAAAGGTAGAAGAGAAGCTTTAGTGCTTGTGGGGCTTGGCAGAGCTAGGTGAGACTAGGGTAGTCCCTTAAATTAGGAATTGAGTCTGGGCTTTCTAGAGCCAGGTGATGGAGAGCAGGGAGAAGCGCATGGCAGTGAGTTATGAACAGGCTCATCTATAGATTGAAGGTGGAATGAAAGCGAGCCTGAATCCTTGTCTGCAGTGTGCTTGGTTGAACATCAGAACTAACACGTGTACAGTTCTAGTTGGTGCGTAGCAAGGGAGAAAAGATGGAAGATATCTGTTGTAAATAACTGGAAGCTTTAGCTTCACATCCAACACATCTGCGCTCTAATGAATCTGGGGGGAGTGGGACGGTAGTGTTACGAACTTTACCAGTAAATCTGAATATTTTATCTGCACCAGGCATATTGTGGTTTATTCGGTTGTTAACCAGGTCATACATGGACCAGCTTTCTAAAGGCAACCATTGTGCTTTAGCCTGGGCATCTCAGACCAAAGGTGACCCACACTGGTGTCTGTTGGTCTGGTCAGCTATCCCATGCTCCTAGGCCAGCATAGGAGCCTCTCTTGCCTTTGCTGTCAATTATTCCTCTGTAGACTCAGGTGGTGTGGAGAAAAGGTTATTTAGAATGAAAGGGTGAGGAAGAGAACAAGGACAGGTAACTGGTGAGTGGAGGGGGGGACTCATGTGTCCAGAGAGGGGTTTTGACAGATTAAGCAAGGAGGGTAGGGAGTAAACAGAGTCTTCTAAACTACTTGGCTTTGTGGCTCATCAATCCTGTGTGCACTAAGTGGCATGGGAAAGAGAGAAAAGAATGAAATCGTGTTAATGCATGTGTTAGAGCTGCTTTAATACGGTAAAGAAATGAGTCCTAATTCTGACTCTTGGGCTCTGCTTTAGTTTAGAAACTTTGTGTTTTTGAATGGGGAGGGAAGTCAGTGCAAAATGTAGAAATAACTAAAAAAAAGTTTGCATACACAGCTTTCCAAAAGAAGGAAAAGTGCTGGTTGTCACTCACTGCCTGGGGGCTGCCATGAACTTGCAGGTTCTCCAGGCTGCGTGAGGTTAAGGGGGTACTCTAAGCTGGACTGTGGACATACCTGGACCCTATTCATGGTCAGATACCTGAAATGGGCAGGTGTGTTCCATCGTGGTAGTGTGTGAAGTAAAGTTCTATAAATAACTGCATCCATCTACCACCGCTGTATCCACTTCTAGGCATTCTGGTACTGTGTACCTCTGGTTCAGGTGAATGGAATTAGACTTTTGTTCACTTCCCTGCTCCTCAAAGCCTTCACATCCCAAACCCACTCTTATTGTCACTAAAATTCAGGTTTCTAGGTGGTGCCGTTTTAAGCTTCAGAAATAGAAGCATAGAATCACTTAAGCTGGAAAAGACCTTTAAGGTCATCGAGTTCAACCGTAACATAATTACTGGTACTTGCAGGTTAATGATGGCTTTCAGTGACTGCATTTGCCTTTGTAGCTGAAATACTAAATTGTTTAATCTGTTTTATGAATTTCAGAAGAAATATAATTGGCTTTGAAGTACAGGATCATGGGTAGGCTCATTCAGACTGAAGCTCCCCTTGGTGAGGATTTCCCAGATGAGCTTTAACTGCCCTAATTGAAACACAGAAGTTAAGTGTGTGTCTGATTATGTTCCGTTCTGTTTCTAAGTGAGGACAGAGATGGACACCCTGAGGAAGCAGTCTATCCTGTCTGAAGATAAGCAAAAGAAATGCCTCTTAAGTTCCCAGGTGTACCTATCCTTCTCCAGTGATTTCGGAAGGAGCGGTAGCTTCATACTGAAACATCTAACCTTATTTTTAGATCCTGAGTTGTTTTCTGAGCAGGTATGATGCAGCTTTGCAAAATTCACATCACTTAGCTGAGTAAACTAAACCTTTGCTAGCTGCTTTACAGAACTCTGTCAAAACCTGTTATTCTTCACTAAAACAGTGCTAGTTGCTAGTTATTTAAATTAGTAGACATAAACGGAAGAAGTGTGCGTCTCTCTTGGTGTGAAAATTTCTTGTGGTCTGAGTTTCACCACCGCGTTTTCTCCCTAGGCTCTCCGGTGTGAAGCTCAAGATTGTTAAATTTGCTGACTGAGACGAGGGAATAGGGGAATTGAAAATTTCTGCATTTCTGCAGAAACTGCAAATTTGGATTTGGGGGATTTTTTTGTTTGGCTTTATTACACTGATGTTCCATTTACCCTTTTTTCTGGCAAAAGTTAAAGGTATTCCAGTTTTTTAAGACTTTGCTTCTCATGTGGACGGTAATTCTTGAAAGAAAGCTTCTGTCTCGATTGTAGGATTGCCTTTCTTAAGTACTTGAAGTACAGGGCAAAAACAAAGCCACAGGCTCTGTAAGTATTGCTTTCCTCTTGGTTCTTTCATAACCTTTTTGATTTTTGAAAAATAGTGATGATCTTATCCGTAGAAAAACACCTTGCAGTGACTAAGGCTGTCGAGACAGTTACTTGGTGTTGTGGGTTTATTTTTGTTGTTGTCAAAACTGTGGAAAGCAGGGCTGCCGGAGGCCCGGCCAGTCTGACTAATTGAAGTCTTGCTTGTCTTGCAAGCCCCCCATTCTGTTTGTTGGAGGACCAAAATTCCAAATTTCTGAAGGTGAGACCAGTATGCGTGGTGGAGATTCTGCTCTTAAGTGATGGTAGTACCAAGTGATAGCTCTCAAAGCATTTCAGGCTGCTGTTGCGTTATCTATAGAGTTTGTGCCTGAAGACTTGTGGGGTTTGACCAAGTGGAAGCTGAGACACTGAGAGCTTTAAAAGGGAGATATTTGCCATGCATTCTTTCCAATTCCATGGGTCTTCCAAACCTAAGAGCTGGAAACAGTGTTTATCATAGCTACTGTTGTTCATTGCAAACAGAGTTCCAAAAGTGTAAAACAAAGGCTGTGCTAAAACCAGACCTCCTGTGTGTTCAATTCCAAGTCTCGCTTTCTTGGAAAACAAGTGTTCATGTCTCTGTACGGTTCCAGTTGATCCGTAGTATTGACAGGTCAGTCACTTGAAAAGAAATCTGTATTATATCTGGTGTATGAGACCTCTGTATGGATTTTGTATATTCAGTTATTTGTGTTGCTTAGAGACTATTGTTGTGGAGTCTCCTTCTCTGGAGATATTCAAGACCTGCCTAGACTTGGTCCTGTGCAGCCTGGTCTGGGTGACCCTGCTTCGGCAGGGTTGTTGGACTGGGTGACCCACAGAGGTCCCTTCTAACCCCTACAATTCTGTGATTCTGTGGTTCAAATTCTATTGTAGAAGTTATTCTTTCTCCCCTTTCTCATGGCTAGGAAAAGAAGCTGATGGAGGATCCAATTGCTGAATGTACTTCTCAGCTGGCTGAAGAAGAAGAAAAGGCCAAAAACTTTGCCAAACTCAAGAACAAACAGGAAATGATGATCACTGATTTGGAAGGTTTGTTCTTGCTACATTTGCCTGTTAACAGGTTGTACATCATGCGAGAAAGGAGTGGATCACTTATCACAGTGTATGCAGTATCTGGTCCAGTCTGCTAAGTGTAACCTTATATGTAGATACCTTAATAGCTGTTGCTTTTATCTAAATCTTGAAAGAATACTTTATTGCTTGCAAGCCTTGTTGCATTTGGCTGCTCAGTCTTTCTCGTGTTTAATTTGTTAGCTTTTCATTTTTGAGAATCCATTTTATTTAATGATACACTCCAGAAATTCATGTTGTTGCATGCATCCCTTAGTAACAAGGTAAAACATCTGTCTCTTGGGAAGGCGCTATACTTTTCTATAATAACACATTAGAACAACATATTTCTGGAAAAATGTTAGTAGGCATTCATTAGCCTTCTAATATTTTTTGAATAAGCAAATCTGAATTGTTCTGCCTTTCTTGATGCTTTGTTTATCTAAAATGGTTCAATTTCTTTGGCCATTTATTTCTGATTGTTTTGCCTGTGTTGTCACGACTGAATTAGCCCTATATGTAACCTTTCATGATGTTATGGTGGCTTTTTTAATTACTTATGGTTGTAAATAGGTATTGTGCAACATTAATATACTGCCAAGCCAAAGTTGCAAAATATAAGGCAATGTTGCTATCTGCCCTAATTTGGAAATATTTTTTTCACTTACTGTTATGGGCTGTCTTGCTACATATTTTAATACTGGTGCGCTTATGGAAAAATACCAAAGTTTAGTCTTATCTGTGTAGGAAGGTATTGAAGTAATATGAGTAATAGATGATTGATGTACCTTTTATTTAAAAAGCCTATTCAGGGACTTTAAGATGGGCATAAGTAAGCTGTACTCATTGGAAAATAATGCTTGAGTAGTTGTGTACTTAAATTGGGACTAGTGTTTCTGAAGATACTTGACAGATGTGGTTGGTTATGGTGCTGTTCCCAGAGTGATGACCTTAGAAATGGAAATTAAAGCTTAAATATAAGGCATGCAACTGCTTGGCTAGTAAAGCACAGTAAAATGATACTCTCTGAGACAATTCAAGAAGCCATGAAGGTCACTCTGCTAGGGTCTTGACACTGGTAAGTACTGAAATTTGGGGGGGGGGGGGGCAACAAAAACCCACAAAACCCAAAATACCCCACTAATTCAGTTTACTGTGAGTTTTCCCCATTGCGAAATTGTGTCTTATGACACTCTTCTGTCACCTGCCAGAAATACAATGTAAAAACAGAGAAAAGTGCTATTTTTTTTTTTTTTTTTTGAATGAGGAGCTGTTTAGAGAAAAACAATGTTACTTTAGATTGTCTGGAAAATACCAAATACCCCTCAGTAGCTCTAAGATATGATTCTTGAACATGGCTCCATTTCCATGTAGAAGATGTCCTGATCTTGTAGCAGGCTTAGGAGGGGTGTGAGAAACCCCTGCACTGAGAACCCACAAAGTATTGAACAAGTCTAATAACTTACATTTATTCTAATAGATGTTGAATTGTGCTAATGCTATGCTAAGCAAAACCTTCCTGTGACTTCAATATATTACATACCTGGTCATTAGCTAACTGTAGACAATGCAGCCAATAACTATCTTAATCAGACCACAGGCAGATCATCTAAATGTATTTTATTGCTAGGGCACTGATAACTGGATGGTGTTCACAAAGAAATACCTTAGGGCAGGAGTATCTTGGCTACACAAAGAAATTACTGGAGGCTATCAGGGTTGCAAAGTCTTGCTAAATATCAATGGGATGTGAGTTAGTGGTACAGATACTTGCAAAAAATGTTTATCCAAGTTTTCTTTAAGTTACACTATTTTCCAGTAGACCTTTTGGAGTCTAGCCTAGCCCTTCCACAACTATGCAAGCCATAATTTTTTCCAGTCTGTAGTTCTTCATTTTTGAATCCTGATGTCTGCGATCACCTGGCCGAGCAGCTCAAACTGCTCTTCTGTTAGATTCTATTCCTTATTTTTCTGTCAACATGTGATTATGTTTGTTACCTTACTTCAAACTTTTTTCTCCAGTCATTGACTTTTTCTTGACTTTCTATCTGAATCATGCAGTTCTACTTTGCTATTTCATCTTTCCCAGTCACCCTTCCAGCTGCAGTCTGGAGAAAGAATTGACACAGTGTATATTAAACTTCCCACCCTTCTTGCTGTCCCATTGCCCTGCCCCTGAACCTTCTGAGGATAACAACAGGAAAAAATTGCTTACAAATATAATCCTTTACTTCCATAGAGGGCTTAAAAAAGGAGGAGAAGACCCGTCAAGAATTAGAAAAAGCTAAAAGAAAACTTGATGGTGAAACAACAGACCTACAGGACCAAATAGCTGAGCTGCAAGCCCAGATTGAAGAACTGAAGATCCAGCTGGCCAAGAAAGAGGAAGAACTGCAGGCTGCTCTTGCTAGGTCGGATCATGATGGAGCTTTATGACTACAGAAGTGTGGTAGAAACCTACTTTCCCAGACAGAATTTCAGCTGACTGCAAACTGATGAGTTAAAACTGGGAGTGTTCAAGCAGAAGCCAGTTCATGTTTGTACTACAGCATCTCTAGACACCTGTGTGTTTTGCGTAGACAGGGCAAAAAAGGAACTCAATCTTTCATCACCATCCTTGCTCTATAAAGCTCCAAAACCAATGTTTCATCAGGGCTTAATAGCACTTTGGCTCTGGAAGCTTTTTAGTCTCCCAGAGTTCAGCCTCAGGAGGGGGAAAAAACATGTAATCGTCGAGAGTGTTCTTAGTTGGTCCAAATACTGGATAATGTCTGTCCAACTCAATCAAAGATCTGTGTGGTAGTCTCGCAGCCACATGTTATAAACTAAACACCACCTGAGTTTTCTGAGTAATGATCTCTAACTTTGCAGGAAGAGACAGTCCTACAGACAAGGGTGCATTTTTGGGAGTGTTGAGGTCTACAAAACTGGAATACCTGAATGCAAACTGGAAAGCTTGATCATTCCAGTAGTGCATCTGTAGTACCTGGGGCACTGTGCTCATTAGGATCTTGAGAATAAGAGTGCAGTAGTGGCTTTGTCTATGAAATTTTAGGAGGTGGATTTTGTTCAAGTGGGAAAGATGAGTTATTTTTTGAGTACATAACTTATACTAGACTTATGAGAAGAGATCTGAAGCTATGAAATATCATTAACTGTTGTGGTTCTGTTTAACAGAGGTGATGAAGAAGCAGTTCAGAAAAACAACGCACTGCAAGTGATAAGAGAGTTGCAGGCTCAAATTGCAGAACTGCAGGAGGATCTTGAATCTGAGAAGGCATCTGGCAACAAGGCGGAAAAGCAGAAAAGAGATTTAAGTGAAGAGCTGGAGGCTTTAAAAACTGAAGTAGAAGATACCTTGGATACCACTGCAGCACAGCAAGAGCTGAGGTAGGATCATGTGTCTGTATAAGCAGGCACCATTAAAATTCACCTTGAATTTACAAAAGACTAAAATGTTGATTTTTGATAATTATTGATGCTTCCTCTAGGACAAAGCGAGAGCAGGAGGTGGCTGAACTGAAGAAAGCAATTGAAGAGGAAACCAAAAACCATGAAGCACAGATCCAGGAAATCAGGCAGAGGCATGCTACTGCCCTGGAAGAGCTCTCTGAACAACTGGAACAGGCCAAAAGGGTGAGCAGAAAATTAATTACAGAAATACATTTTTCAGCTTCAGGACTTTTATAAGTAACATAAGTGGCGTGGTCACTTCCAGTGATATCTGCAGATCTAAATTGTCCTCTGTACATACTTAACTACTGCAGTTGAATCAAATATATCCTGCTGGTTTGAACATATAGCAACTTTTCAGATAGATGCCAAGACTATCTAAAAGTGTTTGTTAGACCTGGAAACAGTGCACCTAGAGATAAATTGATGTAGTACTTTTGTGGGAATTCTCGAGCAGCCTATGTGCTTATTTGGTGAAAAGCAGTTCTCTGCCTAAGCGAACTGCGGAATGGTTCCAAATAAGGTAATTGTAATGTCGACACTCACAAATAACAAACTGTGAGTACGGGTAGCGTAAAAGTTCTTCCAGCCACTCTTCACTTTATGCTTGTACCGTGACCTCCAGTGCTAGATATCTGTGGAGTATCTTGCTGATTTGCAGAGTTATATTGTGTCTCTGGTAACCCCTGCCAGAGCAGAGGAAGCGGCACACCTGGACAACGTGGTTCCTACTAGTGCAGCTTCAGTGTCTTTGTTCAGAAGTAGAATTAATCCAACACTGCCAAAAAAAAAAAAAAAGTATCTCTAGCTTGTAAAAAAAAAAAAAAAAACACTTCAGTGACTAAAACACCTCTGAGGCAGGAAGGACCTGATTATAGAACTGATGAGATGGATTAATTGTTTCTTATATTCAGATGCTGGCAGAAGAAAAGAACATTTCTGCCAGATATGCAGAGGAAAGAGATCGTGCTGAAGCAGAGGCAAGGGAGAAGGAAACCAAAGCACTGTCTCTGGCTCGGGCTTTGGAAGAAGCCCTGGAAGCTAAGGAAGAGTTTGAAAGACAGAACAAACAGTTGCGGGCAGATATGGAAGACTTAATGAGCTCGAAAGATGATATGGGCAAAAATGTAAGTAACTTTCCACACCCTATTTTGTTATGAACTGCACAGGGAACAACACAGGAAAATTCCCTGGTTGGAGAAGTGTTTTTGACACAAATATGGAACGTTTTGAGGCTGATTTGTAACCCAGAATTCTGGAGGAATTAATGCTCAGAACAAGAGGGTGGTCTCTATTAAGATGAGGCCTGTTCAAAAGATGTGAAGACTTGGAGAGCAACAGTTGCTGGCCAAATGCCTAATGGCACTTGTGCTGGATTTAAGAGCTTGTCTTACTACTACTACTTTTTCTCTGTGAATATTGCACAGCTCATCTCTCCATTCATCTGCACGGATGTTTGTTTGGTTCTCTAATCTGTATCTTAGAGATGCTGCTCTCCCTGTTCTGATTGTCCAGTTTGGAGCATCACAAAGTGTATTGTACTGAGTTCATATAATGTCTACTTTTGCTGTTAACTGCTGATTTTGAGAGGGTCTGATTAATGTTTGTGGCTTAGGTCCATGAACTGGAGAAATCAAAAAGAACTTTAGAGCTACAGGTTGTAGAGATGAGGACTGAGACTGAGGAACTGGAAGATGAACTGCAGGCCACAGAAGATGCTGAACTTCGTCTGGAGGTGAACATGCAAGCTATGAAAGCCCAGTTTGAGAGAGATCTGCAAGCCAGAGATGAACAGAATGAAGAGAAAAAGAGGATGCTGGTTAAACAAGTATGTATCTTACTGTGCTTCATAGTGGGAAGGGCGCGATGATACTTTGACAAAGCTCTATGGCTTTGAGAACTTGCTACCAGGAAAATAAAACTCTGTGCTTAAAGATCCCATCCTATAGAAGTCCCAAGCACGGATCTTTACCAACAAGACAATAGGTCTTGTTGTGGATTAGCCACTGTTCATGTTAGTCTGCCAGTGATGGTCCTCCAATTCAACTGTACCTTGCCTCCAAAGCACTCAACATGCAAGTAGATTTGGCTGTTGCTGCATGGGTGTCCTTCAAGCCCGTCCTGTTTGGTGTACAGCAACAAATCCATGGATGCCGACATAGACTGAAAGACTGTAATTAAGTGAACAGTTTCTTAAATGAAAAACGTAGCAAAGATTCCAGATTTGCCAGACTTGAGTCTCTTCAGATCTGCCTTATGATACTAGAATTCTAAAGAAATGCCTTTAAAATTTCATGCTTGTAGGAGAAGATAGATCTAAATTAACATTTCTAAAGCTTTAAGGAAAAAGCACGTAATATTTGAAGATTTATCACAAGAAAACAAAAACTTACTGAGAATTACCTGTATAGAGATCTCCTAGAAATAAATAAAAGCATTGACCTGGAAGGCTTTTGAAGTTCCCTGCAATGCTGAATTGCTATTGTCTTGCACTGGACAAGAGCTCCTGACCTGGCATGAGGAGGGAGGCTTGATTCAAAAGAAACATATTCCTTCATGTTGGTAACCTGTGGCACTTCTGGCTCACTTTTATTGTTGTATGAGTTCATCTTAGTTCTTGTTAGCTGCTTTCTTAGATACTTTGCTTCTCTGTTTTCTTTTGAAAAAAAGAAAAGTTGTTGGTGTATACATTCTAGTAGCACATCTGTTTCAAAGAGAATTATTTCTTTTTTTTTTTCTTGAGAATGTGTGGTGATTCTATGTCGTATTTTCCTCTTAGTGGTTCGATCAGAATTAGCAACATCTGCCCCCAAGTCATACCTAAATGTAAACAGATGTACTGGGCCAGAAGCTGATCATGAAGTAGCTGAACAGATGAAATGGAAATGCTTCAGATGCTGAGCTCTTTTCTTTATTTTCCTTTTGTCAGTTCAGAGATCTCTGCTTCCAGTTTGTGGATTTTTTTGCCGTCTGCAGTGTCTTCCCATGTAGCTTGAGTTCTGTAGGCTCTTCGAATCGAGTAATGCTAATTCTGATCTGCAAAGGCCTTTTGGATTCATCAGCCGTTTTGTTAGGATTTTGTGTTTGCTCTGTTCCTGGAGCTTGAGCCTGTTAAATCCCTTGATTTCACAGGTGCGAGAGCTGGAGGCAGAACTGGAAGATGAGCGCAAACAGAGGGCTCTTGTTGTGGCAGCCAAGAAGAAAATGGAGATGGATATGAAAGACCTGGAAGGTCAGACAGAAGCTGCAAACAAGGCTCGAGATGAAGCAAGCAAACAGCTACTTAAGCTCCAGGTAGGCACAGCAAATCAGCTGAGCTGCTTTCCCTCCTGCTGACAGTCTGTCAAGGGTGCTGCTTTTCGTTACATGCATTTGTAGTGTGAAGGCAAGAAGGAGTATCAGACTCAGCTATGCTGGCACACGTCACAGTATCTGGCCTGAACTTATCAGCCGCTCAAAACTCCTCTCATCCTTTTGTTGCTAAGGAGTTAAGATTGTCCCCCACGTACTTCTATTCAATAGTCATCATTTTCAACGCTTTGCATAAGGATTTACTGAGGATTGCTTTTGAGGCTGAATCCTAAAAATTAATGGTTGTTTGTATCTTTGAATTGACTGATTTCAGCTCAGCTCTTGCTGATTGCTACTTCCTCTAGTGGAGGAAGCCAAAAATGCTCCAGAGAAATAGGAGGAGTAAATTTTAGTTGCTTTGAAAAAGCTCCAAGATGCCTATTCTTTTTAGATTGGCAAGAAGAATCCAGTACTTGTGTCAAGGATTTATTTCCCATTCCCAGAGAAATACTCCGTCTTTAGTAGAGGTCAGTTTTCCCAAGGCTTTCAGTGCCATGGCCCAAAGCTGCAGGAGTATGAGGCCGTGGCAAGACCATGTAAAGCATAGAGCAAACTGCATTGCCTTTCTGCCCTGTCCACTCTATTCCTTGGCAATCCTACTTCAACTGAATGAGGGCTATTTTGGAACTTGGTCCAGGCGCTGGATGAGAAGGGAATGGAGATTAAAGCAAGAAATGCTGGTACCTAGCAATAGCGGCTTCTCTATTCCCAGAGGCTGAGTCAGTTACAGAGTTCATACCTGATCTCTGTACACTTTCATGCAAGCACCTGAAATAAGTGGTCTCATGACTAGTGGTATTGCGAAGATGCAGGTACAACTTAAATGCAGTTTCTCTAGCTTTATTCTTTTAGCATCTGAAGTCAAACTTGTGTGAATTAAGATATCAGTCTGTGTTAAGTGTCTTACGGGAAGGATAAGTATGTGCTTCTATGTTATATGTGCAAAATGGTGAATTGTGGTACTTCTACACTGAGAAGTTTCTTACCTTGAGTACTTGTAATAGGTTTTATCAGTCAATTTAAGTAAATAGGTTTGTTTTTTTCCAAGACAATTGCAAGAGCATTACCTATCTACTACAAAGGTATCTCTACTACCTCTACTAGAGGTTTTTTCCTACAAGAAATATACTAATAAATGAAGTGAAGTCTTCTAATGGGATATTTCTGATGAGGAGTGAGTGATGGAAAGATGAGAAAATGAAGGGTTTAGACTGAAAGAGGGTAGATTTAAATTGGATATAAGAAAGAAATTCTTCACTCTGAGGGTGATGAGGCACTGGCCCAGGTTGCCCAGAGAAGCTGTGGCTGCCCCCTCCCTGGCAGTGTTCAAGGCCAGGTTGGATGGGGCTTTGAGCAGCCTGGAAGGTGTCTCTGCCCGTGGCAGAGGGATAGAACTCTGATCTTTAAAGGTCCTGTCCAACCCAAACCATTCTATAATTCTATGAAAATAAGAACTGAAAATAAATATATTTAAGTGGAATGAAGCCACTTTAGGAGGAAGGTCTTGCCTCCTAAGGGCAAAAAAGCTTCAGAGCTACTAATAAATCTTGTGGTTGTCCTGCTGTATCATGGCTTATTCTTTCCTCTGCTCTCCAATTGCAGGCTGAAATGAAAGACTACCAGCGGGAGCTAGAAGAAGCCCGTGCATCCAGAGATGAGATCTTTGCACAGTCCAAAGAAAGTGAAAAGAAGCTCAAAGGTCTTGAAGCAGAAATACTCCAGCTCCAAGAGGTGAGATTGAAATCCAAGAAATCTGTTTTTCTTTCTAGAGAAAAGGGGAAGGCCAGAGTGTGTTTGTGTTTTTTTTAAAAAAAAAAAAGTAAAAAGCCATCCAGTGAGTTGAACAGAAAAGTGGGAGCCTGGAGATGTTTCTCTTCCTCACTGCCCCAGGTCATTAGTGAGCTTCTTATAGCTTTGTAGGAATCCTTCTAGTAGTCTGGACTTCCTTTCCCTGCCTGGGTAGCAGGGAAGCCTTACTACTGCTTAAACAAATTTCAAGCCTCACTAAAATTTGCAAGGTGGTTTGAGAGTCTCTGGAAGCTGTGGTGCACAGTGTCAGTACTAAAACTGGTCACTGGAAGTATATAAAAACCTAACAATCTCTCCAGTACCTCAGTGGACCATGTAAGTCTGTGGAGGTTTATCTCTCTGCTATCTGAGGTCCTCATCCCTTTCTTTTACGGGCATTTGTTCCCTCATTGTTGGCAATTCATGTAAGAGCTCCAAGTCGTGCTACATATCGCTGTCACTTATCTCCGATTATCTCCGTTGTCTGCCACAAGGTTAAACGTTTGAGGTTTGAAGGCAACAGAATTGCCTTGTGTGAGAGACGGCCTCTTTTTGCCCTGTTAGCTGCAAAGGTTGAAGCAATCACTCAGCTTACACTGCACTTAATGTTTGAGACTTTTACCTACAACTTACTAGAGCTTCTCCATGTCATTCTTTCACAGACTTCAAACTAGTCAGTCTTGCACTTGCAGTGCATTAGATTGTGTCCTTCTTGGTGAATGTCTGGGTGTTTCTACCACTCAATACAATTTCACAATACAAGATTCAGCGCTGTTATAGTTTTGTGCTAAAAATTCATTTTCTATACTTTGCTTTCAGTCATGCTACGTACTCTGTAGGAACCTAAAAAATTTGCTTAATTTAGTGCCCACGTTATACTTAATGAACTAGAGCATGTGACAGAACGGTTTTCTCCTCCTGCTTAGGGCTTGAATGTTACTGGCCTTTTCAGGGGACGGGGAGAAGTAAATTCATAGTAGTCATGTGGCAGTTACGGGAGGGAAAGATCAAGGTGATGCGTCCTGCTAGCTTTTACAGCTGTTGGTTCTGTTTATCCATTAAAAGACCTCAGCGATATCACACTTCACAGCATCTCCCAGAAGTTATTAGAAGGCATAATTTTTTGCAGAAGTTTTGAGATTCCTAATGCTGTAATGAATATTTCCTAAACCTTCACAGGAGTTTGCTGCGTCTGAAAGAGCTCGTCGTCATGCTGAGCAAGAAAGGGATGAGTTGGCTGATGAGATTGCAAACAGCGCTTTGGGAAAGTGAGTCATCAAATGTATTAATTGTGCATCTGAAGAACTTCAGGCACCAGCAGCTGCAGTTCTTGGTAGCCTGCTTGCAATTTCTGTATTGACCTGTTTTCCCGATAAAAATTCCTTCTTGTTACGAAGAGAATTGCTTACACAGTAGCTTCTCGTTACAGTTTGGAATGTCTAAAGTATCAAAAGCAAAATAGCCAGTTGCTTTGTATCAGATCTGAGTGTGTCTTGACCCAAATACTTCTTTTCTAGGTCAGCGCTGCTGGATGAGATGCGCCGGCTGGAAGCTTGGATTGCGCAATTGGAGGAAGAGCTCGAGGAAGAGCAGAGCAACATGGAGCTTCTCAATGAGCGGTTCCGAAAGACCACGTTGCAGGTGAGTCCGTTGGTGGCAATGCTGTAGGGGCAATCTATGTTTCAGTGTGCGGATAAGTGGAGGATCTGAATAGCACCAAATGATCTTCTATCCTTCTCCTCTGAAAGGTTGACACGCTGAATTCTGAGCTAGCTGGGGAGCGGAGTGCTGCCCAGAAGAGTGAAAATGCACGGCAGCAGCTAGAAAGGCAGAACAAAGAGCTGAAAGCCAAGCTGCAGGAACTGGAGGGATCTGTGAAGTCGAAGTTCAAGGCAACAATTTCTACTCTAGAAGCCAAGATTGTGCAGCTAGAAGAACAGCTTGAGCAGGAAGCCAAGTAAGGAGAAAAAGAAAAAAAAAATCTGTTTGCTTGTGTTTGCCATGTCTGAAACCTCTGTGCCTTAGGTTTTTGTGGGGATGAGATATGAGCTTCCGGCAAAGGCATTGGGGTTTCTGATCAGGAAGCCTACTGTTTGGGGGACACATTTTGACAAGACAGCTGCAAAGTAACTGGGGTTGAAATTTTCAGAAACTATTTACTCCATAACTGAAGCTGCTGAATTAACTCTGGACATTAACCAGGTGAATATGTTGACTGGTAGTCCCAGGATGCACAAGGTGATGCAGAAGTTTCTTGAGACAAGATGAAACATCGCCTTGAGACACCTGGTCTCTTTGGTTAGAGGAAGCCAGTTGAAGAGCTTAGGTGTGACAGCTTTAGTTGGTTGAGATGAATCCTGTACTCTGCAGAAGTCTTTCTGCAGTGAGCTCTTCCTGTCTATCCTTGTCATCTTGGTCCTCCAAATATATGTATTTGTTTTAAGCTAGTTCCTCCCAGAATCTGAAGGTCTTATAACAATCTTTGTTCTTTTTGTGCTTTTGGCTCTATGGGAGGAACATGTTACTGGTTAGCAATAACTCTGTAAGAAGCACCTTGATATCCCTCTTTTGAGCCTGCATACCATACTGGTATTGCTCCAGTGCTAAGGCTTCATGTTTTCAAAGCTGCATCCCAGCCAACCACCAGCACGCTAAAACTGTTGCTGCTGTTGATGGTGGCAGGCATGTTAGGAGAACTCAAGTATCAGTTACACCATGAGGCGAGAGCCTTTCAGAAGGAACAGATTTAGTCTTCCTGGCCTTCAAGTACTGGGACAAATGACGGCTTTTGATTATTCTAGGGAAAGAGCAGCTGCTAACAAACTGGTCCGTCGTACGGAGAAGAAATTGAAGGAAGTCTTCATGCAGGTGGAGGATGAGCGTCGACACGCAGACCAGTACAAGGAGCAGGTAGGTGGAAGGGCTTAGCTTTTGAGGCCTATTTCTCAGAAAAGGTAAATAAAACCATACTTTAAGTAGAAAGGGCTTGCTAAGAAGCATGTTAATGAAAAGATGTTGGGGAATCTATCTTGATGACTAAACCACTAGAGTAGTTCCCAGTGGTCAAAACCTCCCCGTGATAGCTCTGATGTGATGGTCCGTTATGCATCCTGGTCTCCCAGACCCAGAAGCTCTGCAGTGTTTCCAGGAGCCCAGGCTGGAATCTGCAGTGAGGCTGTGCTGGTTCATCTCCAGCTGGAGTGCTGGGTGGACAGGACGTTGGCTAACTCCTGGTCGTGGCGTTGCAGCTGTCTAGTTTGATCCTGAGTCCCTGGGTTTATATTTCAGATGGAAAAGGCAAATGCCAGAATGAAGCAGCTCAAACGCCAGCTGGAGGAGGCTGAAGAGGAAGCCACACGTGCAAATGCTTCCCGACGTAAACTTCAGCGTGAGCTGGACGATGCCACAGAGGCTAACGAGGGCCTGAGCCGGGAGGTCAGCACCCTGAAGAACAGCCTAAGGTAGGTGGTGCCAGTGGCGGTGGGCAGGGTTTGTCTGAGCCCTCGTGTGCCCACAGACTCTCCGCAGTGCATCCTTGGGGAGTATCCAGCTGTGGCGCTGCTGGTGTTAGGGATGTTCAGCTCAGGAAGTGTGGGCTGGATGAGTGCTCGGTGCAGTGGATTGAGAACTGGCTGAATGGCAGACCTCAGAGGGCTGTCATCAGCGGCGCCGAGTCTGGTTGGAGGCTGGTAACTAGTGGTGTGCCTCAGGGGTCAGTACTGGGCCCAGTCTTGTTTAACTTCATCAGTGACCTGTATGAAGAGACGGAGTGTACCCTCAGCAAGTTTGCTGATGACACCAACCTGGGAGGAGTGGTAGATACACCAGCAGGCTGTGCTGCCATTCAGCGAGACCTGGATAGGCTGGAGAGTTGGGCAGAAAGGAACCTGATGAGGTTCAGCAAGGGCAAGTGCAGGGTCCTGCACCTGGGGTGGAACAACCCCAGGCACCAGTACAGGCTGGGGCGGACCTGCTGGAGAGCAGCTCTGCAGAGAGGGACCTGGGTGTTCTGGTGGACAACAGGTTGACCACGAGCCAGCAGTGTACCCTGGGTGCCAAGAAGGCCAATGGGATCCTGGGGTGCATTAAGAGGAGTGTGGGCAGCAGGTCGAGGGAGGTTCTCCTTCCCCTCTACACTGCCCTAGTGAGGCCCCATCTGGAGTGCTGTGTCCAGTGCTGGGCTCCCCAGTTCAAGAAACATGAGGAGCTACTGGAGAGAGTCCAGCGGAGGGCTACGAGGATGGCGAGGGGACTGGAGCATCTCTCCTACGAGGAGAGGCTGAGGGAGCTGGGCTTGTTCAGCCTGAAGAAGAGAAGGCTGCGAGGGGACCTTAGAAATGCCTCTAAGTATCTGCAGGGTGGGTGTCAGGAGGACGGGGCCAGACTCTTTCCAGTGGTGCCCAGCGACAGGACAAGGGGCAACGGGCACAAACTGAAGCTGAGGAAGTTCCAGCTGAACACGAGGAAGAACTTCTTCCCTCTGAGGGTGACGGAGCCCTGGCCCAGGCTGCCCAGGGAGGCTGTGGAGTCTCCTTCTCTGGAGATATTCCAGCCCCGCCTGGACGCGGTGCTGTGCAGCCTGCTCTGGGTGACCCTGCTTGGGCAGGGGGTTGGGCTGGGTGACCCACAGAGGTCCCTTCCAACCCGCACCATTCTGTGATTCTGTGATTTTTCCAGTGGCTGGTACCAATCCCCTTTTTTTCCCATACCCACTCCAGTGGGAATGTCTCAGCATTTTCCTTGAGAGCAGCTCTTGGAGATCAAGGTCTCTACCGAGTACAGATGGGAGACAGCAGTGGTGAGGTTGCTGCAGAACAAAACTATCTCGGGGGCAGAGAGAGGCTTATAGGAGCGGCAGGAGGGGTGCAGCGCAGTGCTGCACAAATGAGTAGTTGGTATTATTTTAGAGACCCTGCTGTGTTTAGGACTTGGTCTGTGCTCGGTGCTTGTACAGAGGCAATATTTTAGGTTGCTTGGGACTTGCAAAATTAAGATGATGGTAAGCGCTAAGCAGGAATACCAGAATACCGGAATGTTTGCGCACAGCCTGTCTTCTCCTTGGTCAGAGAAGGGGTTTCAAGACCCTGTGTGTGAAATTTGCCCTGTGGCTGGGGGCAAACTCTTCCCCCATGGTTCAGTGCGGAGGTCTTCCTGGAGCAGCCACCAGCATGGGGCCGTGGGCTGTGGGCAAGCCACGACCCTTCATGGATTGTCTGGTTGCTGTTCGCAGGAGGGGGGGCCCCATCACCTTCTCCTCGAGCCGATCTGGGAGACGCCAGCTGCACATCGAAGGGGCCTCGCTGGAGCTCTCGGACGACGACGTGGAGAGCAAAGGCAGCGAGGTGAACAAAGCGCAGCCGGCGCCCGCCGAGTAGAGCCCCGTCTGTACCCTGCTTCAGATATAGTTACAACTGCTTTTTTCCTGTAGTAAATAAAATGGAATTGTCTCTGTTCAGTGCATGTATTTTCCAGATACTCATTGTATAGCCATTTTATAAAGCATCATGTGAAGGGTGGAACTTTTTTTTTTATCAATACGGAAACTTCATTCCCAGAGGGTAGGTGGTTGGGGCAGACCCGTCGTCATGACTATGCATGCTTTGTTGTACAGACAGCATCCTTCCGTTTCTCCTGTGCTCAGGCGGCCCGTGGCTGTATCGAGTCTGGTGGATCATTGAAGACCAAACTGCACCTGTATTTTTTTTTTTCTTTTCTCCTAATTGTTGTGATCAGCACACAGTCAGCGAGTGAACTGTGAAAAGGCCTTGGGAAGTGTTAGAGGGAGATGTAGGGATGAACGAGTAGCGTCCATTTTTAACCTGCAATACCCTTTTGAAGTGTTCTCAGCACCTGCTTCATCAGTTAGCGTTCCTGCAGTACAGGCAAACTGAAACAGCGTCGCCGTTCCTCATCTGTACAGTACTTCTGCGTTTGTAGAGACCCGCTATCACCATGCCCGACAGATCTGCGTATATATTAAGGCTACTATAATGTGAACACCAGTGGAAAATAAACAGACAACGCAGGCGAAATTAATTTATTAATTTAGGGCCGAGTGAGTTAGCCTTCAAGCCGCAGAGCTGAGCGGCTGCACGGTGCGTGGAGGCCGAGGTGGTGCGGCGGCTCCGGCGGGAGCGGCTCCGGGGCCGCGCGGGGCGGGTGCGGAGCCGGCGGTGACAGGGGTTCAGCGACGGATGTTGCCTGCCTAGGAGGTGACATGCCAGTGGATGTGAATCCTTTTTGTTGTTGTTGTGTTTTGTTTTTTTTTTTATTTTGAACAGTATTACAGCGAGTAGTTAGCATTCTTTTTGTTTAAATAGCTGAAAAACTGACATTACAGAAAGTGCCTTAGACACTACAGTACTAAGACAACGTTACATATATAATTTGCCTATATAACAATGATTTAATGTATTAATTTTGACTGTGCTTCATATCACGTACCTCTCTAGTCCAAGTGGTATTATTGATATTAGTGACAATGAATCAGTGTTAACTAGGAACCTTCCTCTGCCACATACTCAAAAACCGTGGATTTCCTTTTTTGGTTAAAAGCTTTAACATCTGTCACAAAGGTTTTGTTGTGTGTGTTTGGATACTTTTAATCAAAGTGGCTGTTGACCACCAGGCATCTGACTGCAAATATCTTGTTTTCTTGTATACCCATATTTCTAGACAACGATTTTTGTAAGACAATAAATTTATTCATTATAGATGTGGCCGCCTGCTCTGTTTACTTACAGGAAGAGCTATCTCCTGAGGCTGGCGTAGACCTTAATAAACAAGAATATGACTGGAAGCTGCATTTACCCTTCTTCCTCTTTTGTTTGCTCAGGGTTTTTTTTCTCTTTTGACCTAAACACAGTGTAAATGGCCTGGTCAGGGCTGAGCCTTTGTGTTGCCATTAGAGTCCAAAGTCCCCTCCTGCTGACCTGCAGGGCTGGGACCCAGGCAGAGGCCCCATGGCTGCCTTCAGCGGGGTCTGGGCTTTCTGCTGGGCGGTGGAATCTCCTGTTTCGGAGGTCCCAGTGTGCAGTACCTGCCTCCCTGGCCCAAGGCAGTGATGGCGTTGGGTAAGGCCAAGGCTGGCACTGGTGCCCTGGGGCTGGTCCCTGCACAGAGAAGGTGGACCAGCGTGGGGAGCTGATAGGAGCAGGGAGATGGTGGGCTTAAAACTGGAGTGAGAGGAGAGGGGTGGGGGAGAGCAGGAAGCCCCTGCCTGGGCTCTGCAGTCCAGGGCTGCTGTCAGTTGTCCCTTTGGTCCCAGCAAGCCTGGGCTGAGGGAGCCTCCAGCACCGAAGGGCTGCTGGGGACCAGAGCTGATCCCAGGCACCCGCTCCTGGAACCACCGACTCTGCACCTCCAAGCACTGAGTAAAAACGCATGCAGCTTATCATTGCAAATGAATTCATTTACCCATGACCAAGGTGGGGAATACGACCTTTTCACGCCTAGTGGAGAAAAATTGAAACAGTTTATGCACACGATAAAGACGTTCTTGGCCATAACCCTGGACGCAAGGAATGGGGCAAAGCAAAGGTGTTCAGCTGAACCTCACCAGACCTCTCCCCTTCCACCTCTGCCCAGGCAGACGAGGAGTCCTATTTCAGTGACAACCAGCACTCCCACCATACTCCACGGCCGCAAGCGCGTGACCCAGATAAAAGCCTGGAGCATTGCAAAGCACGTTACAGGACATGGGATTACTCACCTGCATCCGAGGTACCCACACGTCCCTCTTTTCCAGGAAAACTTTTTCATAAGGCGGACTAGGGAACGGGAAGACCGCCCTGCTTTCACTGCCTGATGTATTACGATCAGGGTTGGGGTAACTGTGTGCACTGTGTAAATATCCCTACGTGCTTCTTGGGACTGCTACAAGTGTGCAAGCAGAGGTGCTTCTCACATTCAAACCTGAGCTTGTTTGAATAAAACAAAGCCCAGCAGATTGACCAAAATAACCTAAGCATAAACACCATCTACAAGGACTTTGATAAGAGTGCAGGCAGGGGAGTGGGGGAGCAGTGAACACAGAGTTCATGCCTCAAGCAACAAACACTACATGCTGGCTCACATGCTGCCTCAGCTCTGCTGTTCAAGTGCCAAGGCTCTGCAGAGCCCATCAAAGTCAGACCCATTTTGTTCCCCAACTGGATCAAAGTTAATAACCAATTAAGAAATATTACAACACCAAAAAAAACAAGTATCTATTCGAGAACATCCTCAGGTGCTGTTCTGCCATGCCCAGGCATCTGAACAGTAACAGCACATTCCTGAAGGAACAAGTCTGCAGGAATCTAATCTCACAGCAGACATTGAGTTTTGAAAAAGTAGGCAAGTCCTGACTCTTCCAATTCCCCAGCAAAGCCTCGCTGCGGGCCCAGCTGTCCTCCAGGCCTCTGCTAAAGTGACGCTCCCCTATGTCAGCTCCTGCCCATCGCTGTCTTCGGCTGCCTGCTCAGCTCCGCTCAGCAAGCAAAGAGCAGATGTTTGACAGGAGATGGAGACTGGCCAAACACTTTAACCAACAAAATGGCAGAGGAAGGAAAGTAAGTGGAAATGTAATGCTGCAGCTGAGTTACCTCTGTCCCATTCCCACCACCCAACCACCGGCTGCTCTTTAGGCAGCGGCTGCAGATGGGATGGCATCTACAATCACATGTGGCTGTTTCAGGCTCCAGCAACAATGAGGGGCAGGGAGGAGAGTACAGGGGCTGGGGAGAGAGGAGGAGAGGGGATAAGCAAGGCATGCCTTGCCTCAGCCCCTCGTGCCCAGCCACCGCCGCATGCTCCAGGTCCAACTCCTGCCAGCGCGGCTGGAGCTGGGCGGCTGCTGCAGCGTGCGGGCGTGATGGGGCTGACCACATTGCGGTTCAGAGCTCGGTTCAGCTTACACGTGCAAAGTTGTACAGGTTTTACACGGCAGCCACGGAGACGCGTGCCCAGCACAGACACTGCGATCAGCCCCAGCACTCAGAGACCTCCACAGGGGCAGCTAAATTGAGCAGGAGCCGATGCGGGGAAGAGGTACGGGCCATCCGCTGTCAACAGCATGTGGGCGCGCAGAGGAGGAGGACAGGACAGCAGGGATCTCTAACAACCTGCCGATAAGGACGTCAGTCATTTCCACCCCCTTTTCTAGCCCACTAACATCCTCCAGCTCTGCTGTAGAAGTTAGTTTTCAGGAGGGTGGGTTTCTAAACCTTTTTCAGCTACAACCTGCTGGTAACTCCAGGCAGCCAGCGCAGATAGCAAGTGTGATGACAATCCAGATAATTAAAAGTGACCCCACCCCACACAGCAATCAGCTTATTTGTCACACCACAACTCGATATAGCCATGCTGCCTCCTAAGAACAGCTATAATCTCTCCCTAGCAACTACCCTGACAGCTTGTACCTGAAATATCGCCCGTGCCCTGCAAGTGTGAGCTGCCGTGGTGATGCACAGACCCCAGCCAGCCTTGCAGTGCACAGACGACCCAAAAGTCTGTCCGATTTGCACAGGACACTGACTTTGTTATGTCTCCAAACTCTTCTTTTCCAAAACCAGCAAACAACAGCGACTCTAAAAAAAACTCTGAATACCAGTTTCTAAGATGCAACTTGCCCCGCTACCCACGTAGCAACACAATTCAGCTCAAAGAAGAATGATTGTAGGAAGCTCAGCTTGTCTGCTCTGTATACGGCACTCTTCAGGTCGGCAACTGCTCATTTACTTCTCCAAAATAAATTCTGTATTGAGGATGTGCGGAAAGCCCTGACCACGGGCGAGTCACGGGAGACACACGGGGTCGTTTCTCCTGTGAAAGCAGTTTCTGGCTTCACGGCTGACGCACAGCACAGACAGCATGGAAGCAGTTGCTCCCTCGATCAGCCAGAACTATGCCCTTAATGACGTTTTCTTTTTCCCCTCATAGAGGGGGAAGTAGAGCAAACAGGGCACCACCCTCCAAGCGAGCATTTGCTGCCTGCACTCAGCTGTTCTCACCAAGGGAACCTCCAGATTTGCCATCACGTACTTCCCCCGTGTGAGCACACCAGTAGCTATGGCAACTGCACCGCTGCTTACTTGAGATCCTTTCGAAGGGCACATTCACTTCACCAGCAGGTTTGCTGCCTGGGTTGATTTTTTATTACCTGAGATGCAGCTGCCAAGAGATTCGGCAGCAGAGGGACAGGACAGGCACTGACACCCTGCCAGCTACGAGACAATCACGCTTGCTTTGCTCTGTGCTTTACAGAAATCAGCACTGTCACCCTCCCCATCCCCTTGAGACTGGCTCCACAATTTATTTGTCCTATAGGATGAAAGCTGTGGTGGGCTAAAGACAAACCAAGAATAACTTCTGCTCCAAGTAGCATCCTGAAACACACTCCCTTTCAGGATAAAAGCATATCCTTACTTACCCTTTGTCAAAGAAAGAAGTATGTCTCGGATGAGGGTACTTTGTGCCATTGCTGTTCATCACGCCGCTGTTAACATTCCCTGAAATGTAGGATTTCCGTGATGCCTGGTCCTTTGCAAAATTTCTGCAAGCAGCTAATTTGGATTCTAAGGCCTGTGAAAGGGGAAAAAAAAAATGACGTCAAAAAAGTAATACCATTAAGAGGAAGTATTTTGCTGCTCAAGTTCAGGCTTTGTCATGACCCCAAGATCACCACGATCAGGAACCCAGTGTGATCACCTTTAGCGAAAGCTGAACTGAATGGGAACAAAGCTGTCATTTTCTCTGTCATCCAACCACAAAGGAAACCCACACAATGAGATGCTGACGCAGACCGCCACGCGTGACTCAGTTCCATCAGGGCTCAGATTTTACAACATATCACAGAATCACAGAATCACAGAATCACAGAATCACAGAATAGTAGGGGTTGGAAGGGACCTCTGTGGGTCATCTAGTCCAACCCCCCTGCCGAAGCAGGGTCACCTACAGTAGGCTGCACAGGATCTTGTCCAGGCGGGTCTTGAATATCTCCAGAGAAGGAGACTCCACAACCTCCCTGGGCAGCCTGTTCCAGTGCTCTGTCACCCTCAGAGGGAAGAAGTTCTTCCTCATGTTCAGACGGAACTTCCTGTGCCTCAGTTTGTGCCCATTGCCCCTTGTACTGTCACTGGGCACCACTGAAAAGAGCTTGGCCCAATCCTCCTGACACCCACCCTGCAGATATTTGTCAGCATTTATAAGGTCCCCTCGCAGCCTTCTCTTCTTCAGGCTGAACAAGCCCAGTTCCCTCAACCTCTCCTCGTAGTGGAGATGCTCCAGTCCCCTCACCATCCTTGTAGCCCTCCGCTGGACTCTCTCCAGTAGCTCTTCATCCTTCTTGAACTGGGGAGCCCAGAACTGGACACAGTACTCCAGATGAGGCCTCACCAGGGCAGTGCAGAGGGGAAGGAGAACCTCCCTTGTCCTGCTGCCCACACTCTTCTTGATGCACTCCAGGATCCCATTGGCTTTCTTGGCAGCCATGGCACACTGCTGGCTCACTGTTAACCTGTCGTCCACCAGGACACCCAGGTCCCTCTCCGCAGAGCTGCTCTCCAGCAGGTCCACTCCAAGCCTGTACTGTTGCATGATGTTGTTCCTCCCCAGGTGCAGGACCCTGCATTTGCCTTTGTTAAACCTCATCAGGTGCCTCTCTGCCCAGCTTTCCAGCCTATCCAGGTCACGCTGAATGGCAGCACAGCCTTCTGGTGTGTCTACCACACCTCCCAGTTTGGTGTCATCAGCAAACTTGCTGAGGGTACCTTCTAACTCTTCATCCAGGTCGTTTATGAAGAAGTTAAACAAGACTTGGCCCAGTACTGACCCCTGGGGGACACCACTTGTTACCAGCCTCCAACTAGACTCAGAGCCGCTGATGACAACCCTCTGAGTTCTGCCATTCAGCCACTTCTCTATCCACCTCACCGAATACTCATCCAGCCCACATTTCCTGACCTTCCTTAGGAGGATATCATGGGAGACTGTGTCGAAAGCCTTGCTGAAGTCCAGGTAGACAACATCCACGGCTCTCCCTTCGTCTACTCAGCCAGTCATGTCATCATTTCATAACACTCTGTTTCTGAAATTCTCCACTGTGGGTCCTTCCCACCGGCTGCAGTTCTCCACAAACTGCTCTATAGTGGATCTTTTCCACAGGGTACAGTCCTTCAGGAATGGACTGCTCCAGCATGGGTCCACCCCCAAAGGCCACAGGTCCTGCCAGAAAACCTGCTCCTGCGTCGGCTTCTCTCCATGGGCAGCAGTTCCTGCCAGGACGCTGCTCCACTGTGATCCTTCTTGGGCTGCAGCTCTCACTGTCCTAAGGGATAAAGGCCAGCCCAGCATGGCTTGTCTTCTGGACCAGACCACCAGATGTCCTGGAGGATGGCTGTTTCCTGTGCTGGTGGGAGTTGTTTAATGTTGTTTAATGCTTCTAACACACCAGTGTCTTGGCTATTGCTCATCCATGTCTGCCCAGTGTCAAGGCCTTCTATGTTTCTCACTCTGCTCCCTTCCAGTGAGTAAGTGGGTGGTGGGAAAGAAGTTGAGAGGGAACACAGCCAGGACAGCTGATCCAAACTGACCAGAGAGATATTCCATACCATATGACCTCATGCTCACGAATAAAAAAGTGGAACAGAGGAAGAAGGATGTGGAGGTTTTGATTGTTGATGGATTCTGCTGCTTGGAGAGTGGCTGGGCATCAGTCTGCTTGTGGGAGGTGGTCAATGATGGTCTTTGTTTCGCTTGGTGAGGCTTTTAAAATGTCTTCTCTTCACCTATTAAATTGTTCTTATCTTGACCTGAAACTTTTCACACTTTATCTCTTACTGTTCTCTGCCCTGTCCCCCTGGGGAAGGGAAGGGAAGAGTGAGAAGCTGCTGGGTTATTGCCCAGAGTCTACTCACCACAGCAGGGAATTTGTTGATGACTGATAATTAGTTTGGTGAACGGCCGCCAAGATGCTCAGAGGCTGAAGCACTTGTCTGGCCGCAGAAACTGAGGGGAAAGGCCTTGTTTAGCCTGGAGAGTGGAAGATCTCAAGAATCTCTTGACAGTCTGTCTGTCCCTGTGTGGAAGTCTTTGTAAAGATGGAGCCAGTCTTGTCACCTCGGTGCTTGGCAGGAGGATCATAGAAAATAGTAAGATGTGGAACCAAGGAAGACTCTGGATAGAGATAAGGAAAGCATTTTTGTCCACGAGGGCATCCAAGCATTGTCCTTGGAAGCTTTCCAGCCACCACTGGATCAAACCTTGAGCAACGTGGTCTGACTCTATAGCTGGCCCCAATGTGAATGCAAGACCCAGATGCCAGGATGCTTGACAAGTATTGCAAAAAGAGTCTCGGCAATTACTTTGCTTCCCTTTTTGTTAATTTACAGTAATGTTAGAAGCACCATAACTCAGGATGACCATTGGTACACATACTTTAAAAGCTGGATTGCTGCAGGTCTTGTCCATGGGACCTTGACACAGCTGGGGATTTGGCCAACAGGAACCTGAAGACTTAGAAGAAACAGAACAAGTCCATGTAGCAGAATGGGGAAGGATCTGACTGGCAAAGGAGTGCCCTGAGGAGAAGGGCCTGGGCATCATGATGGCAGATGCCCTAGGAGCCAGTGGGCCTCACATTTCAAGAGGAAGGGGAAGAAACTAAAGAAGGTCCAGACAAGGTCTGTCAAGATGAAACGAGGTGGTCTAAAGTATGAACTGTGAGGAGAGTCTGAGGGATTTATGCATCTCTGGCCTCCTGAAAGGGAGGCACAGGTTGCCATGCTACAAGCCTACAGCTACCTGCAGAGCTGACCTAGCCAAGCTCTCGTCTGCAGTGACAAGTGATCGTAGGAATCATAGGAATCATAGAATCACAGGTTGGAAAAGACCTCTAAGATCATCAAACCCAACCATCCGCCCAACACCACCATGCTTACTAAACCGTATCCCAAAGTGCCTTATCTACAGGTTTTTTGAACACCTCAAAAAACAACATGTAGTTATGACACTTTGGGATACGCTTTAGGAAGATATGACAGAAGCAACAACCATAAAGTGTCTCTTGGGAGCTTTAGGCTGAGCTTTAAGCAAAATCAAATGAACTAGGAGGAGCATTGCTGTGATCTCTACCTTTGGTGCTCTTCACCTTTTAGCTCCACAATGTCACAGCCAGACTGGAGGCAGCCCTAGAGATCCCCAACAGTCTCTTCCCCACAAAACCTTGCATGAGCCTGTGCCTTCCTACACATTGTGCAAGAAGAGATGAAGGTGGTGATGTGAGCCTCTACATTATAAGACAACTCAGGGTGGAATGGAGTTCAGAAGGTCTCAACTCCAGCGTCCATCTCAAAGAGAGGCCAGCTCTGAGGTCAGACCTGCTTGGACAATAAATGTCTTCACCCACAGAAAGAGCTTACACATGAACCAGGCATCGAAGCCTCCGTTACACAAATGGAGACGATGCATTTGATCAGCTCCCTGAACACAGCTATTGGTATTCCAGGCCTCCTGAGATTCCTGGGAACATTCACCTTCTACAAGCTTCCTGGGATGTCTTCCCACCATGGGGTGCTTTAGGCTGTAAACAAAATTGAAAGCAAGGCTCTGACTTGGGTACTCTCAACTTCAGTGCTAAAAGACAGCGAGGTGGAAGGAGCAAAACTGGAAGCCTCTGAGAAATGAGCTGAAGATAAGAGTTTGGAACTAGCACAGCCTTTAGATCACTCCACATGTGATGGCTCTGTTCTCAATTTTCAGTCACTGGCACTCAGAAACCTCACCTGTTCCTGGTGGATGACAGGTTGACCATGAGCCAGTCATCATGCCCTGGTTGCCAAGAAGGCCAATGGGATCCTGGGGGGCATCAAGAAGAGTATGGCCAGTAGGTCGAGGGAGGTTCTCCTTCCCCTCTACACTGCCCTAGTGAGGCCCCATCTGCAGTACTCTGTATAGTTCTGGGCTCCCCAGTTCAAGAAAGATGAGGAGCTACTGGAGAGAGTCCAGCTGAGGGCAACGAGGATGATGAGGGGATTGGAGCATCTCTGCTACGAGGAGAGGCTGAGGGAGCTGGGCTTGTTCATTCTGAAGAAGAGAAGGCTGAGAGGGGACCTAAATATATATATTATAAATATCTGAAGGGTGGGTGTCAGGAGGATGGGGACAAACTCTTATCTGTGGTGCCCAGGGACAGGACAAGGGGTAATGGGCACAAACGGAAGCATAGGAAGTTCCGTCTGAACGTGAGGAAGAACTTCTTCACTCTGACGTTAATGGAGTCCTGGAACAGGCTGCCCAGGGAGGTTGTGGAGTCTCCTTCTGTGGAAATATTCAAGACCCTCCTGGACATGGTCCTGTGCAGCCTGCTGTAGGCGACCCTGCTTCGGCAGGAGGGCTGGACTAGATGACCCACAGAGGTCCTTTCCAACCCCTACCATACTGTGATTCTGTGATTCTGTGATATAATGAATAATGAATAATTGTATTATTGCAGAATTTGATCATTATTAGCAATAGATATTGAATCAATGTGTGATGAAATGTAATTTGATTTAACATGGAAGTATTGAAAGTAATGATTATTTCAACACTTCGAAAAGGGGGAAATGTATCCAGGGTGATAGAATCAGTTGACCATAAACATGAACAGTGCTGCTGTGTTCCTAGTACAGCCCAACCCACCGGGACATCAGGTCCGGGAACAGAGGTCTATTCTCTAGGTAACAACTAACGCTAACCATAGTGGGTAATGCTGTTTTTGTCAAGAGAAATGATGGAGTGTGGTTCTGTGAAACGGACTGAAGAGACTGACCAGGTTTGCCAAGATTGAGAGCCTAGTGGGCAAAAGGTGATTCCGGCACGGGGAGACCACGACCACCAACTCACTGACCCCCTACTCAAGTAATGCCACCTACCCAAAAACAAATAATAGAAGAGGGTGACTGAGTCTGCGCAACAATCTACGTAAGAAGCGAGAAAGTCTACATCAGTCGGCAAAGAGAATAATATTGAATATGCATGAATAAAATAAATATGTATATTTTTAATCTATATAAACTGCATGGAAAAGTTATGAGGTATGCACGTCTGGAGGAATTATCCCTCGTGCATCCAGCGCTGCAATAAAGAATGCCTGCCTTTTAACACTACAGTGGTGTTACGAGGTGTTATTCCTGGATTTTCGGTGACAAGAGGAGGAAGATCATTAAGTATTGACATAAACAGCATAAGAAAAGTCATGTAAACCGAAACTTAACGGACATGGAAGCTTTCAACCTCAACCATTCTTCAAAATAGTTTTTCAATTTTTCTTCTAGTATGTACAGCTTTTGAGTCTATTAAAAATAACAGATAAAGAATCTTTTGACTCACTTGTACAATATCAAATGTATTCTGAACATGTGAGGCCTCATGTCCACAGCAAACAGTTTTGTATTATCTGCCTATACCTCTGAAAAGAACAATTATTTCAGAATTTCAAGTGTAACTAATATTCTTGGTAAGAGTCTTTACTTGCACAGACCATAAATATTGTTTGTTTACTGTTAAATGAATGGAAGGCAAAAGAGTGTAAGAAGTAAAAAAAGCAAAAAAAATATTGCAGAGAGAGCAGGAGAAAGATTCTCTTGCAGAATCTATGCAAATTCTTAACAGAGACTATGCTAAGAATATCAGACCTAAAAATATTGCTTGATAAAAAAGATGAATTCTGAATATACAGAAGAGCATGTTTTAACACATTCAAAGTCAGATTGGATGGGGCTCTGAGCAACCTGATCTAGTTGAATATGTCCCTGCTCAAAGTAGGGGGGTGGACTAGATGACTTAAAGGTCCCTTTCAACCCAAGATATTCTGCAATTCTGTATTCTTCCTGGATTTTCCTGGTGATTATTACAGTCTTCTTTGCTGCCTCATGGTGAGCTTTCTCATGCATAGCAGGGCCTTTATGGTTATCTCTTATGAAACTGCTGTCTTTTTATGTACGCATCTGCAGAAAGAGTCACAGAAAAGCACCACATGGATCAAAACAGATGCCGAGTGATGTGCCCTTAAGAACCAGGTGAGCTCCCCCATGCCTGTGGCTTCCTGGTAAGGAGTGTGTCCTGAGGAGGGGATCCAGCCTCTGCTACTCTCTGGGGAGGGAAATTAGCAGTGTCCATGCTGCCTCGGAATACACATGGTGACTTTTTCAAGATCATCCTTCATCTGAAGGGCTTCAGACATGTACTTGTGGATTAGGTGTTGCAAATACTGATTCCACTGACATTGCCCAGAGGGGCTACCACAGATGCAGATTGCTCCCCTGCAGATATTTATACTTAGGCAGATTAGTTCTCTGGTTGTTGTTGTTGCAGATATTGATGCTTTTAGGGAAATCACACAAACACTTGAAGAACAGTGGAGGATTACCACCTTAGTGGTCCTTCATTGAACCTGTTCCTCTTTGCCATTGTCTCACTGTCATTGTTCAGGCTGTGGTGTGAAAGGTGCTGAGCAGAGGGTGACAATCACTATTTTTGCTTGGGCTCCTGCTCATACAGGATGCTGTTGGCTGCCTTTGCTGCTGGGTCGTGGTTTGCCTAATGAAGTCAAGGACCACCAGCACCATTTCCAGAGAGCTGCTGCCCAGCCACACAGCTCCTTGCTTCTGTCTCTGCAGCCTGTAATTCCCCTGATCAGTCCTTGGGTCTCTACAAGGTGTATGAAAGAGGTGCTTTCTGCTTTCTCCAGTCACAATGAAATTCCATCGTGTATCAGAGTAGCCCTGCTATGACATCAGCCTGGTCTCTCAACATCCTTGGACTCATCCCCTCTGGTCCAGTGGGTTATAAAGGGTTGACCTTATCTAAGTGACCTCTGACTTGATCTCCATCCACTGCTGTGTTTCACCTAGGGTTCTTCCTCTTAGACACCCAGAACAGGGAGACCTTGCAGGTGGATTCTGAGGCAAAGAGGACACAGATAATTTCAGACCTATTCACCTCTGCTCTTCCTGAATTCTGCAGTGGCCACACACTGTCTTTGTTTCTTTTTTAATTGTTCTAAAGGATTCAGTGCTGTGGCCTTTAACTCCCTTGCAAATGTCAACTCTAAAGGAGCTCTGGCTTTTCTAAAACCCATAGCATTTCTGAATTCCTCCTTTGTTTCCATCCTTGCATCCATCTCTTGTATGCTCCCTTTTATTCTTGGAGCTTCTCCCTGAGTTTCTTATTTGCCCAAGCTTCTCTCCTGATAGTTCTGCTTCTTGTCCTGGCTATTGACATGCACAGTCTCCTGCCTGGAAGACACTGTCCTTGAAGACCAGCTGTGCTGAGCTCTGTTGCCCTTGTGTGCTGCTCACATGGGCGTACTCACTAAAAGTCACAAGAGTAGGCCGAAATCAGCTTCTTTGAGGCACAGCATCTGCATTTTTTTGCTCTCCTCCTTGGGAGATCAGAGTCCACTATTTCACAGTTATGACAGCGACAGTTGACACAGGTTTTTACATCCTTGAACCAGCTTTTCATTCTTTTTGACTAACAGATGCATATGAGCATCACCACTCTTGAACAATCTGACAGCTGAGCTACAAAGATTGGTGTCCCAAGCTGTGTCTTCACCCAGGCTCTCCAGAAACCTCCAGGACTAATTGCATGCTATGGTGGTCCCCTTCCAGGGAATGCCAAGGTAACTGAGGTCAGCAAAGGGACATTAATTCATTCTTTGCCTCCCACCAGGACGTCACCCTTACTAGTCTCTCCCCTGACTCTGACTGATAAAGACTCACTCAGCTTGTTCATCCCATAGAGGAGCTCCACACACCTAAGCAGCTCCTTCTCACTCAGGACACCAACCTCCTGAGCTTTCTGGCCTGTTTCTCCTTCTCATCCTGTATCCACCCATCACAGCACCCCAATTATGTCAGCTGTCTCAACATGCCTCGGTTGTTCTTCCCTCCAAGTGGGATGAAGAGATGCCCTGGGGGTCTCCAGCTTCTCCTCCCTGTGCCCCAGGCTGAGGCCATTGGAGCATGTCTGGGATGCAGCACCTCAGGTGTGGCACATCTGTGCTGAGAGCAGACTGGCAAAAAGAAACCTGCTACCAAGTGCCCAAGACCTTGTGTGTGCAAAGTCTTTCCTTCACAGCAGAGACATGCTGGAGTGGATAACAGGTGGCAATGTAAAGGAGAAGCGAGGTGCCCACAAGTAGAGCAAACCCTGCTTTTGACAATGCCAGGAAAGGAGTTTGATGTCTGCTCTGTCTCTGCAGCCCTGAGGGCCTGTGGTGGAGGTGAAGCTGACCTCAGGAAGGAAGAGATGAGGTCGAAAATGTTCTTGGGTGTGGATGTCACTGTGAAAATTATCGGCCTGATCCATGATTGTGACATCAAAGGGATGGTTAAATACTGGAGGAGAGAACAACAAGCAGAGTTTGAGAGGGAATGCCCTCAAGTGAAGACCCTGCTGTGAAGTGTTTGCTGTTCACGCTCTGCTGTTCATCCACTGGACAGAGAAGGGACAGAACTTGTGTCACTGCAGTGGTGGGATTCCATCACTGCCCAAAGGCACCAAATCTGTGTGAGATGCCCTGGGTGGTGCCTGTCACACAGCGAGTCTGAGTGGGGATGGGGTTCCCGCATAGGACCTGTGCTGTGCATGTCAGGTTCATGCTGTTTTCCTGGAGAGCCCTAGCACCTTCAGTAGTCATAGATGTCTGTAAATGTAAAATATATGAGGATTCAGCTGCCCTGAATGAGGTTAGGCAATGAGGGGATGCACATGAGACAAATCGCATCATACTATTAAGGCTATGCGGACAATACAGCTGATGGAGAATAGGAAGAAAGAGACCTGCCTCTCCCTGTGCCGCAGGACTCCATATGGTCAAGCTGATTACATCGATCAACAGCCCTGGACATATATAAATATTTGCAGGTTCAGTTCTCTTGAATGTGGGCACTTTCTGTCATTGAAGTTGACCGAAGGCATTTCCCACCAGCCTCCAGGAAGGTGCCCTCAGACACTGCTGTGTCTCTATGAACTGCTCCAATAGAGCTTGCAGTTGCCTGCAAGCATCTTCGTCACCTTCGAAATCAATCCTGTCACCAGGTATCTGTGTCTAAAGTTCTTCCTCCTGCCCTCCATGTTTATTAATAATGAAGGGAGCTGAGACAAGGAGCTCCCATGCAGAAGCCTTTTTGGTGCCCATCTGAACTGAGGCAAGAGGAATCCCGCCTCCTGTGGGTTTGTGGTGTGCATGAGAGTGAGCTGAGTCCTCTTCTAGCTCCAGGACTTCAGATCAAGGACGAGATGTCTCAGATGAATAGGCTTAAACCCTTCCCTCATCAGGGGTAAAGGAGATCTCTCCCTGTCACTCTCTGGTTGTCTTGTCTAATGATGGATCAAGGAAAGATGACTTTTGTTTCTTACTCTTTTTCCAATAAAGTTATGACACTGTAGAACAGAAGTGTTTCTCCCTAACAGAGGGAGGGAACATGAGTGATGACTTCATCCTGTTTCACAGCAGGTTCCCCTGGAACCCCAGGGACACCTCGAGGGAGCCCAGAGAGGGCAGAACCAGAGACACATTGGGCGGTCTTGTGCTGTTGATCTGAGCTGGGCTCCTGGGATGGAGGGAGCTCATGGCAACAGGGAAACACTTCAAAGAGACAGCTCTGCCCAGAAGCAGCTCCTCTGCAAAGCACAGCAGGGCTGCTGGCACTGCCTGCAGGCACAGAGGGGAGAGGAGTGAGGCAGAGAGGTTAAAGGCAGTCTGGGGTGTGAGGATGCTGAGAGCTCACTGAGAGAAAGATTTTTTCAGTCATTGGCACGGTAAGTCTCCACGTGAAGGGCAACATATCTGCACTTTATGAAAAGATCTACTAAAGCTGTCACACCCCCCAGCCTACGGGATGGACCTTGAGGAATATCACAGTTTTTCTCTTGCTGTAGGTGAGAATGTGCTGCAAAGAAGGACTTGCCTGCTGCACCACGACAGGTAGAGGGTAAGTCAGTTCCCTTCTCGCAAGGACGGCTGCAGGGCTATGAAGGTGGATGTGCAGCCCGGGCTGCCCGAAATTGTCCTGCAGAACAGGGTCTCTGCACAAACATGAGGCTCTGTGCTGGGGCAGGGACTCTGCTGCCTGCCAGGGTCAGCACTCAGCCTGCCCAAGGAGCTCCCCAGGTTACTGCGAGGAGAAGCTGTGTGTGGAACAGAAAACCCCAGTAAGGCAGGGCAGGGTCCTTCTGCTATCAAGAAACAGCTACATGGGGTCAGGGAATCTCACAGATCCAGATCTCCCCAGGATATTTTCCTGTTGATATGTGAAGGGGAAGGTCAAAGAAGGGGTGACTATCAAGCTCTCAAGTTACTTGCCCTGTTCCCTCTGAGGATCTCAGGGACTGAGAGCAGAACGACCTGGCAATGTGTGCAACTGGGTGAGGGTAGCAGTGTCCTGAGTGCCTGGCTGCCTCTGCCTCTTTCATCTCGAACCTCAATGTATTTCTCCTTCCTGCTCCACTTGTCTGTGTTACTGAAGTAGTACCCATGTTCGCTCCATCAGGCTCTCTGGGGATGGGAGTTTCAGCTGCAGAGTCAGACACTGATTGTGTGGGTCCTCCCAGGTAGGCGTGTCCATGGGAATGAGGTGCGCCAGTCTTCTCTAAGCTGTGGTACATAGGACAGTGAAGTCTGTGGGCCCAGAGAACAAGCTAGATTTCCCATAGTCAGAATCCATCACTAGGACACATGGCTATCTTCCTGAGGTGTTCTTCAAAGCTATGAGCAGGACTCAAGAATGCATATCTTTCTAATAACACAATTGTGTTATCTGAAAAGCCCCATGAAGCAGCGCAGAGATGCTACGCCCAACTGAGGAAATGCTCTTGGGTTGGTGAAATGAGCCGCATGTGTCCTTGACTAGAAGTGGGGTGCTGAGACCTTGAGTAAGGGTGAGATGTTTAGTAGTCTGCTGTGTATCCTGCTGCTCTTCAGCTGTGTCTGGTGGCTTTTCAGGATAACATGGGAGTGCGATCACTCTCAATCTCAGAATAGTGTAAGCCCAGAGCAGCTGGGCAGCCCTGTTCTCCCTGAGTGCAACAGAAATGCTGAGGGTTTCTGACATCCCAGAACACTGCCCAGGTGCGTTGGGGGCAACTCTGAAAATCCCAAAGGACTCAGCCTGACTTTGCCTTCCTCATTTCTTAGCACTGGGAGTGCAGGTGTTGAAAAGCCCTTTTGAGTCAGGAGCAGTTTCAAAGGCCAAAGTCGAACACCAGGATGTCCCCTTACCCCCACCATGCCCACGAACCCCAGTGCTGCACAGCATGGCTGAATCCTTGGCAGCCAGTGCACAAAGGTCCTTTTCCTCATGGCACATTCAGCCAGCACCAACCAGAGCTATGGCCACTGAGCTTAAAGAAAGTATCCTAAAGAAAGAAAGGGGGGTGGGGGGGGCGTAGCAGGGGGAAAGTCTGCAAGAAAAGGCTCAGAGACGTATCCCCTAAATTCCCACTGTTTTTTCCTCCTTGGACAGGAATATTTTCCCAGAGAGAGCAAATGCCTAATGGCAGCTCCATCACCGAGTTCGTCCTCCTGGAATTTGCAGACAAGAGGGAGCTGCAGCTCTTGCACTTCTGGTTCTTCCTGGCCATCTACCTGGCTACCCTCCTCAGCAATGGCCTCATCATCACTGTCATAGCCTGTGACCACCGCCTCCACACTCCCATGTATTTCTTCCTCCTCAACCTCTCCCTCCTCGACCTGGGCTCCATCTCCACTACTGTCCTCAAATCTATGACCAATTCCCTGTGGAACACCAGGGCCATTTCCTTCACTGGATGTGCTGCCCAGCTCTTTCTGTCTATCTTCTTTGTTGGAGCAGAGCATTGTCTTCTTACTGTTATGGCCTATGACCGCTACGTTGCCATCTGCAAACCCCTGCACTACGAGACCCTCCTGGGCAGCAGAGCTTGTGTCCACATGGCAGCAGCTACCTGGGGCAGTGGCTTTCTCAATGCTCTCCTGCACACTGCCAATACATTTTCCATACCCCTCTGCAAGGGCAATGCTGTGGACCACTTCTTCTGTGAAATCCCCCAGATCCTCAAGCTCTCCTGCTCACACTCCTACCTCAGGGAAGGCGGGCTGCTTGTAGTCAGTGTTTCTTTAGTTTTTGGGTGTTTTGTTCTCATCGTGCTGTCCTATGTGCAGATCTTCAGGGCCGTGCTGAGGATCCCCTCTGAGCAGGGACGGCACAAAGCCTTTTCCACATGTCTCCCTCACCTGGCCGTGGTCTCCCTCTTCATAGGTACTCTATTGTTTGCCTACCTGAAGTCCCCCTCCATATCGTTCCCATTGCTTGATCTAGTGGTGGCTGTTCTATACACAGTGGTACCCCCAGCAGTGAACCCCCTTATCTACAGCATGAGGAACCAGGAGCTCAAGGACGCTGTGCAGAAACTGGTGACTGGATGTTCTTAAGTAACAATACACTTCCCACCTTCTTCTGCATATCGCTCACATTGTAAAGCACTGCAGGACCAGGCTGTCTTTGGTTGTTTGTTTGGTTTGGGTTTTGGGATTTTTTGGTTGTGATAATATTCCCTGCAAGGAATCGCCATTTTTCCTCCCACTGCTATGTCAGTATCTGCTTGGCTTCTGTGACCCAGAGACTGTGTAAAAGAGGAGCCATGCTCTCGGTGTGCTTCAAGAATATGAAGACTGCTGCAGCCACTTGTTTGTCTAAGATCCTGCCTTCAAAGCTTTCTCTAGACCTTCAGGGGCACCTCTGGAGGTAGAGGGGAAGAGAGTCCCAGCACAGCAGCAGTGCCAGGGAGCACCAGCTCTTGGTCTTTCCTGAACTGCAGTCTTTCCGCCCTCATGAAGTCCTGCTGAGCCCTTGTGTGACTGTAATTCCTGAGTGCTCTGGCAGCTCTGCCACAGTGCTGCGGTGTGGCAGGCCTGTGACAGCAGGCAGGGACAAGCACTGGGCACCCCTGTGACAGAGGTGACACACATAACAGCATTTCCATCATGAAATGGGATCTCCTCAAGGCAGGGCCTGAAGGCTTCGGGCTGCTTCTAGTGATGTTCTCAAGAATATTCCCAGGAAAGTGCCCTGGAGAGGAAAACATCTTTGTTGGCAACACAGAAGGTTGGATTGAGTGGACCCTCAGCAAGTTTGCCAACGACACCAAGATGTGTGGTGAGGTCGACATGGTGCAGGGAAGGGATGCCACCCAGAGGGAACTGGACAGGCTTGAGAGGTGAGCCTCTGCAAACAACATGAAGTTCGACAAGGCCAAGTGCAAGGTCCTGTACATGGGTCAGGGCAATCCCAAGCACAACTAAAGGCACGGTGGAGAATGGGTTGAGAGCAGCCCTGAGGAGACAGACTTCAGTTTCTGGATTGATGAGAAGCTTTACATGACGCCCCAATGGGTGCTCGTAGCCCAGAAGCCCAACCCTATCCTGGGCTGAATCCTCAGCAGCGTGGGCAGCAGGTCAAGGGAGGGGATTTCGCCCCTCTGCTCCACTCTAGTGAGACCTCCCTTGGAGTTCTGCATTCAGGTCCGGAGTCCTCAACACAGGACAGACCCAGAGCTGTTGGAGTGGGGCCAGAGGAGACCATAGCAATGGTCGGAGGCCTGGAAAGCCTCTGCTGTGAGGAAAGGCTGAGACAGTTCGGGCTGTTCAGTCTGGAGAAGAGAAGGCTGCGGGGAGACCTTAAAGCAGCCTTCCAGTGCCTGAAGGGGCCTGCAAGAAACCTGGAGAGGGACTTTTTACAAAGGCATGCAGTGACAGGACAAGGGCTAATGGCTTTAAACTAAAATAGGGTTGACTGAGATTAAATTTTAGTAAGAAATTCTTTCCTATGATCATGATGAGGCCCTGGCACAGGTTGCCCAGAGAAGCTGTGGCTGCCCCCTCTCTGCTGGCAGTGTTCAAGGCCAGGTTGGATGGGGCTTTGAGCAACCTGGTCTAGTGGCAGGTATCCCTGCCCATGGCAGGGAAGTTGGAATGAGATACTCTTTAAAGTCCATTCCAACCCAAACCACTCGCTGATTTTATGACTTTATGAAGCCAGTTTTGCTACAAAACTTGATTGTTTGAAGCATTCAAGGGTTTCCCCTCCATCTGCCCCCCTTTGGCTCTTGCATGCTGAGCACCTCCAGGGCCTGGCTGTACAAGCACTGCAGTCGAATGGCTTTGCTGGAACTTTGTGTGTTGCCTGGAGTCCGGCACTTGGAGGGACAGGGTTCTGTGCCATTGGGCGCCCATAAAGGACCAAGCTGGGAAGTCAGTCTGCGAGTCAAAACCAGCAAGGTCCACGGCCAGGCCTGGCTATACCCATGGCTGTGGCTGGGCACCAGTATGCCCACAGCATAGCTCAGGTCAGCCTGGCACTGGATTTCACATCCCTGATCCACTTCTGTCTGTCTGCAAATACCACGTCCAGGAGAGCGTCGCCTGTGTTGACACATCTGCAAGCTGCGCTAAGAAGCTGGCCCCAAGAACCGGCAGAAACTTCTGGGGCTGATGGCACCCTGCACTTTCCCCTTCCCATGAGGTCGGGGCAATTAAAGTCCCCAAGGGTGATGTGGGGTCAATCATCTGGAATTGGTAAAATAAGCCTTTCTCCTCTTCCTTATGTGATTCCAGGTATTTGTCTCCTAACATGATGTCTCCTTAACTGGCCTATCCGCTGACCCTCACCCAAAAGATCTCTGTCTGCTGCCCAACCCTTAGAGGATCTCTGTTCATGCAGGCAGCTCCTACATTGAGGGCATCCTGACATCTTCCCCACTGTCTCCTTCGAGTCTGTATCCATCCGTTACAGCACCTCAAGCTTTCTGACTTGCTGTGCTGGTTTTGGCCAGGATAGAGTCAGTTCTTCTTCACAGCAGCTAGTAAAGGGCTGTGTTTTGGATTTGTGTTGAAAACCATGTTGACAATACCAGGATGTTGCAGTTACTGCTGAGCAATGCTTACACAGGGATAAGGCCTCCTCTGTTTCTCACACCACCTCTCCAGCGAGTAGGCGGGAAGTGCACACAAAGTTGGCAGGGGACATCTGACCCCAACTGACCAAGGCAATATTCCATACCAGATGTCATCATGCTCAGCATATAAACCTAGGGTAAGAAGAAGGAAGGTGGAGGACATTCAGAGTTCTGGCTTTTGTCTTCCCACGTAACCTTTACATGTGATGGAGTTGTGCTTACCTGGAGATGGCTGAACACCTGCCTATGGGAAGTAGTGAAGGAAATCCTTGTTTCGTTTTAGTTGCGCTTGTGTCTTTTCCTTTACCTATTAAAATGTCTTGATCTCAACCCATGAGTTTTCTCACTTTTACCCTTCTGATTCTCTCCCCTGTCCCTTCAGGGGAGAATGAGCGAGCGGCTGCTCGGGGCTGAGTTGCCATCTGGGCTTAAACCACCACATTGTCCCACACACCTCAGCAGGTACTGCATCAATGTTGGAGCTCTGTGACAGCACACAGGGCTTCAGCTTCTCCTGTCTCTGCCCCAGGCTGAGGGCACTGATACATTTTTGAGGTGTTGCACCTCAGCTGTGGTGCAAGCGCTAAGCTCAAGCCTGCCACTGATCTTGAACCCAAGACCCTGTGCAAGTAGAGGCTTCCATTCACACCAGAGACATGGAGTGGACAGCAGCTGGCAACACAAGCACAAAATGAGGTGCCCACAAGGTGAGAAAATCACATGCTTCCCAAGGCAAGAGAGAAACTGGGCCGGCCTTTGCAGTCCTGACAGGAGAGGGCTTTGCTGCCCATGGTGTCTCTGCAGTCCATGCGCGTCTGTGGAGGAGGTCAAGCTGATCTCCAGGCAGGACAAGGTGCTGCTGAGAAAGTGTATGACTATGGACATGGTGTGATTCAGGTAGACTGTGAAAATCATTCCCCTTGTTAACTATTTTACTGTACCATGACTGGGTTATCACAGAATCACAGAATCACAGAATAGTAGGGGTTGGAAGGGACCTCTGTGGGTCATCTAGTCCAACCCCCCCGCCGAAGCAGGGTCACCTACAGCAGGCTGCACAGGACCTTGTCCAGGCGGGTCTTGAATATCTCCAGAGAAGGAGACTCCACAACCTCCCTGGGCAGCCTGTTCCAGTGCTCCGTCACCCTCAGAGAGAAGAAGTTCCTCCTCATGTTCAGACGGAACTTCCTGTGCCTCAGTTTGTGCCCATTACCCCTTGTCCTGTCACTGGGCACCACTGAAAAGAGCTTGGCCCCATCCTCCTGACACCCACCCTTCAGATATTTGTAGGCATTTATAAGGTCCCCTCGCAGCCTTCTCTTCTTCAGGCTGAACAAGCCCAGTTCCCTCAACCTCTCCTCGTAGGGGAGATGCTCCAGTCCCCTCACCATCCTTGTAGCCCTCCGCTGGACTCTCTCCAGTAGCTCTTCATCCTTCTTGAACTGGGGAGCCCAGAACTGGACACAGTACTCCAGATGAGGCCTCACCAGGGCAGTGTAGAGGGGAAGGAGAACCTCCCTCGTCCTGCTGGCCACACTCTTCTTGATGCACCCCAGGATCCCATTGGCCTTCTTGGCAGCCAGGGCACACTGCTGGCTCATAGTTAACCTGTCGTCCACCAGGACACCCAGGTCCCTCTCCGCAGAGCTGCTCTCCAGCAGGTCCACCCCAAGCCTGTACTGGTGCATGAGGTTGTTCCTCCCCAGGTGCAGGACCCTGCACTTGCCCTTGTTGAACCTCATCAGGTTCCTCTCTGCCCAGCTCTCCAGCCTATCCAGGTCACGCTGAATGGCAGCACAGCCTTCCGGTGTGTCTACCACACCTCCCAGTTTGGTGTCGTCAGCAAACTTGCTGAGGGTACATTCTAACTCTTCATCCAGGTCGTTGATGAAGAAGTTAAACAAGACTGGGCCCAGTACTGACCCCTGAGGGACACCACTTGTCACCAGCCTCCAACTAGACTCAGCGCCGCTGATGACAACCCTCTGAGTTCTGCCATTCAGCCAGTTCTCTATCCACTTCACTGACCACTCATCCAGCCCACACTTCCTCAGCTTCCCCAGGAGGATATCATGGGAGACTGTGTCGAAAGCCTTGCTGAAGTCAAGGTAGATAACATCCACAGCTCTCCCTTCGTCTACCCAGCCAGTCATGTCATCGTAGAAAGCTATCAGATTGGTCAGGCATGATTTCCCCTTGGTGAATCCATGCTGACTACTCCTGATAACCTTCTTTTCTTCCACTTGCTTCATGATGGCCTCCAGGATAAGCTGCTCCATCACCTTTCCCGGGATGGAGGTGAGGCTGACCGGCCTGTAGTTCCCTGGGTCCTCCTTCTTGCCCTTTTTGAAGATTGGAGTGACATTGGCCTTTCTCCAGTCCTCGGGCACCTCTCCTGTCCTCCAGGACCTCTCAAAGATGATGGAGAGTGGCTCAGCAATGACATCCGCCAGCTCCCTCAGCACTCGTGGGTGCATTCCATCGGGGCCCATGGATTTGTGGACATCCAGATCGCTTAAGCGATCCCTCACACAGTCCTCCTCGACCAAGGGAAAGTCGTCCTCTCTGTAGGCTTCCTCTCTTACCTCCGGGGCCTGGGATTCCTGAGGGCCAGTCTTAGCACTGAAGACTGAAGCAAAGAAGGCATTCATTAGCTCTGCCTTCTCCGCATCCTCCGTCACCAGGACACCCGCCTCATTCAGCAGCGGCCCCACATTGTCCCTAGCCTTTCTTTTGCTGCTGATGTAGTTGAAGAAGCCCTTCTTGTTGTTTTTGACATCCCTTGCCAGCTTCAATTCCAGGTGAGCCTTGGCCTTCCTCGTCGCATCCCTGCATGCTCTCACTACGTTTCTGTACTCTTCCCAAGTGGCCTGTCCCTCTTTCCACATGCCATGCACCTTTCTCTTCTGCCTGATCTCCGCTAGAAGCTCCTTGTTTAACCATGCAGGTCTCCTTCCTCCTTTGCTAAATTTCTTTCTCAGGGGGATGCATTGCTCCTGTGCATGGAAGAAGTGTTGTTTAAAAAGCGACCAGCACTCATGGACCCCCCTGCCTTCGAGAGCCCTGGCCCACGGGATTCCTCCCAGTAGCTCCTTGAAGAGGCCAAAGTCAGCCCTCCTGAGGTCCAGGGTTTTGATCCTGCTTATCGCCCTGCTTCCTCCACGCAGGATCCTGAACTCGACCATTTCATGGTCACTGCAGCCGAGTCTACCTCCAACCTTCACGTCCTCCACCAGTCCCTCCTTGTTTGTTAACACAAGGTCCAGCAGCGCGCCTTTCCTTGTTGGTTCCTCCACCACTTGCATCAGAAAGTTATCATCGATGCTCTGTAGGAACCTCCTGGATTGCACCTGCCTAGCTGTATGGTCTTCCCAGCTGATGTCAGGGTGGTTGAAGTCCCCCATGAGAACCAGAGCCTGTGACTGTGAGGCTGCTTGCAGCTGCCTGTAGAAGGCTTCATCAACCTCCTCCTCCTGGTCGGGTGGCCTGTAGTATACACCCACCGTAATGTCACCCGTGTGAGCCTGTCCCTTAATTCTAACCCACAAGCTTTCAACTCCTTCTTCACTTGCCCCCAGGCCAAGCTCAATGCATTCCAGTTGCTGCCTCACATATAGAGCAACTCCCCCACCTCTCCTTGTTGACCTGTCTTTCCTAAAGAGTCTGTAGCCATCTATGACAGCATGCCAGTCATGCGAGTTGTCCCACCACGTTTCTGTGATGGCGACCAAGTCGTAGCCGTCCTGCTGTATAATGGCTTCCAGCTCCTCCTGTTTATTGGCCATACTACGTGCATTGGTGTAAACACACTTGAGCTGGGCTGTCAATCTCACCCCTGGCCTTGGCACTCTAAGCCTAGGCTCATCCCTAGTGAGCTGGGCAATATCCCCTTCCCCCTTCAAACCTAGTTTAAAGCCCTCTCAATGAGCCCCGCCAGCTCGTGGCCAAGAATTCTTTTCCCCCTTTGTGATAGCTGAACTCCACTTGTTGCCAGCAGGCCCGGTGCTGTGTATACCTCCCCATGATCAAAAAAGCCAAAATTTGACCGATGGCACCAGTCCCTGAGCCACCTGTTAACCAGGTGAGTTTTCCTGCCCCTTTCAGTGCTGTCCCCTGCCACTGATGGGATGGAGGAAAACACCACCTGCGCCCCTGATCCCTCAACCAGTCGCCCCAGTGCCCTGAAGTCCCTTTTGATGGCCTTGGCACTTCTTTCTGCTACCTCGTCTCCGCCAACCTGCATTACCAAGAGGGGGTAGTAATCAGAAGGCTGCACCAGACCAGGGAGTTTCTTCGCAACATCCCTAACCCGGGCCCCAGGGAGGCAGCAGACTTCCCTGTGGGATGGGTCCGGTCGGCAGATCGGGCCCTCTGTTCCCCTCAGAAGGGAATCACCTATGACAATGACCCTCCTTTTTTTCTTAGTTGAGGCAGTTGTAATACGTTATATTAGGTGTTGCTTTGTTCTCAACTCAGAGCTGGGTCATCACCTCAGTGAGTGGCAAAGCTCAACTCATTAGACCAGTTTATATACATTTATTAAACCGATTACACCAAGTCTAGAATCTTCATAAGTTTCTAAGCAACCATTCTGTTTCTTTAAGTATATCTTTTCTTAAGTTCTCTCTATTCTTCTGTCTTTGTGGAATTCTCCCTCGCTGGTTGCAGGTCCTGCTCGGTTTCAGGGTCGTCTCGGGGTTGTCATCTGTCCTTCATCTTCTTCTGTGAATTCTGTTTGGTACAATCCTGAGAAAGACTTCGAGAGACTTCAAGATGTTCTGTTAAACTTAGTCCTATTTCTAAAACGTAACCTATTGACCTATGACATTCATCTTGCTACACCTTATTCTTCTCTTATGCTAGGTCAGTTGGTTATTAACCCAACCATGATAAGGCCTATACAGGGGACAACTGAGTGGAGCATTCCATGGTCGTATGGTTTCCTAACACACCTGTATTCACACAAATGAATCTATGGTCTATTTTTATGATTTTATTCTATTCTATAGTCATAATCAGTCTCCTCTACAATCACTGAATCACAGAATCACAGAATGGTAGGAGTTGGAAGGGACGTCTGTGGATCACTCAGTCCAACTCCCTGCTGAAGCAGGGTCGCCTACAGCAAGCTGCGCAGGACCGCCTCCAGGCGGGTCTTGAATATCTCCAGAGAAGGAGACTCCACAACCTCCCTGGGCAGCCTGTTCCTGGGCTCCGTCCCCCTCAGAGGGAAAAAGTTCTTCCTCGTGTTCAGCTGGAACTTCCTGTGCTTCAGTTTGTGCCCACTGCCCCTTGTCCTGTCACTGGGCACCACAGAAAAGAGTCTGACCCCATCCTCCTGACACCCACCCTGCAGAAATTTAGAAGAGTATATTAGGTCCCCTCTCAGGCTTCTCTTCTTCAGGCTGAACAAGCCCAGCTCCCTCAGTCTCTCCTCATAGGAGAGATGCTCCAGTCCCCTCCTCATCCTCGTAGTCTTCCTCTGGACTCTCTCCAGTGATCAATCTCTAATACCCATGTTCCTTGATTGTATCATCAGGAGGGTGAATAAAGGATGAGAGTAAGAAGGATCAGCAGCATTTCAAAGTGTTGGCACACAAGTGGAGACCTTGCTGTGATCTTCCTCAGATTTATGCACCACCTGCATCTGCTGGAAAGACATTGGACAGACCTTGTCTCACTGCAGGGCTGGCAGTCTGACCCTTGCTCACATGCCCCAAATCTCCCTGAGATGCCCTGGGGTGTCTTTTATGGACCAGCTCTCAGGGGGAGTAGCTGTCCTGCAGGTCCTGCACTGTCCAGCCAGCTGTACACTCCAGTGGTGCTGGGCAGCTTTGGCATCTGAGGGAGCACTACAGGCCTGGAGTTGGCCATGAAGTTGGGCAGCTGCCCTGGAATAGGTTAGGCAGTGTAGGGATGTCCATGGGGAAACCTTCGGTTCCACTTAGCGGAGATGCAGGAAATACAGCTGATGGAGAAGAGATTGACAGACTGAGCTCCCCCCGTGGCACATGGCTCAGTTTCATCAGATGAACACCTCCATCAACTGCCCTAAGCCTACTTCGTAGGTACAGGTTGAGTTGTCCTAAATATGATCATCTTCTATCATTTCAGTTGGCCAAAGGGGCTCCCCACCAGCCTCCACGACAAGGCCCCAGATGCTGCCCCTCCCCTGCCAGGGCTGCCCAGCCCAGGCCTGTTTCTCTCTGGCCTTTGGGGACTGCAGCTTTTGTTCTTGTTGTGGAACCATCATTCATCATTGTGTTGCCATCTGCCATCCACTGCAGCATGCCTCTGCTGTGGAGAAAAGCCTTTCACACAAGGGGTCACATCTTTGGGTACCAGGTTTCCACATGAAAATCTACCCTGTCCCTAGTGCCAAAACTGAAGAGCTGTAGCCCAAATGGACAACAAAGCCCATGGCCCAAGGTGCATGAAGAGCCATTGCAGAGCTGTGACATCAGTGGAATAAGAGCTGAGGTGGGGCAGGACAGCTCCCATGGCTCTTGTGGTGGATGGAGATACAACATCCTTGCAGTGACCAACAGGAAAAATGAGGAGCGGGGAATGCCCTGGGGGATTCCCAGGAAGTTCAGACATATGCAGGTCCTCTGTGAATCCCAGAGTACACAGTCCTTTTGACTCTGCTAAGCTGTGTGCTAGCTTTGTGAAATTATCACCTAGCACCCACATCTGTGCATACCTGCAACAAAGAAAATATTTGTGCTCTGAGTTTATCTTGGCTTACTGCACACCGGGTAAACAATCACACTTTTGGGACAACAATTTGAGGTCTAACATCTACAGTCTTCTGTTCTCATTCCCTGTGGGAAGTGGCACCCCACTATTTCATGGTTACGACAGCCAAGGCTGACTCTGGATTTCACATCCATGATCAGCTCTCCCTTCTGTGTGAGTAGCAGATGCGTATGACCATCACCATTTTTGATCAGTCTGGCAGCTGAGCTACAAAGATTAGTCTCCCAAACTTTGTTTTGACCAAGATCCTCCAGACACCTCCAGCACTGATTGCACGCTGTTGTGGTCACATTCCAGGGAATGCCAAGGTGATTAAAGTCAGCAAAGGGACATTAATTCATTCTTTATCTCCCACCAGAGCATCACTCTTACCAGACTCTGCTCTGAACCTGACCCATAAGGGCTTACCCAAATTGTTCATCCCATAGAGGAGCTCCACACATCTAAGAAGCTCCTTCACACTGAGGACACCTCTCTTTCTGTCCTCTCACTCCTTCTTGTCTGTATTCACCCATCACAGCACACCAATCATGTCAGCTGTCCCAAATTTCCTCAGCTGTTCTTCCCTCCAAGTGGGATGAAGAGATAGCTTGGGGGGGTCCAGCTCCTCCTCTCTGTGTCTGAGGTCGAGGCCATTGGTGCATGGCTGGGCTGCAGCACCTCAGCTGTGGCCCATCTGGGCTGAGAGCAGACTTGCAGAAAGAAACCTGCTACCAAGTGCCCAAGGCCTTGTGTGTGCAAAGGCTTTGCTTCAGAGCAGAGACATGCTGGAGGGGATGGCAGGTGGCAATGTAAAGGAGAAATGAGGTGCCCACCAAGAGAGCAAACCCTGCTTTTGGCAAGGCCAGGAGAGGGGTATGCTGTCTGCTGTGTCTCTGCAGCCCTGAGGGCCTGTGTTGGAGGTGAAGCTGACCTTAGGAAGGAAGGCTCTAATGGAGCTTGCAGTTACCAGCAGGCATGGTCACCTCTGGAATCAAACATGTCACCAGGTGTCTGTGTCTGCACATCTTCCTCCTGCCCTCTATCTCCAAGAATTAGCAGGGAGCTGAGACAAGGAGCTGCCATGCAGGCTGGTGCCCATCTGAATGACACAAGAGAAATCCCACCTCCTGTGGGTTTTGTGGTGAGCATGAGAGAGACCTGAGTCCTCTTCTAGGACTTCAAACCAAGGATGAGATGCCTTGAATGACCAGGCTGTATCCCTTCCTTCAGCAGGGGTAAAGGAGATCACTCCCTGTCACATTCTGGTTTTCCTTTGTGACGATGAGACAAGGAAAGAAGATTTTTGTTTCTAACCCTTTCTCTGAGAGCAGAAATGCCACTGTCAAAACCAAGTGTCTCTCCCCAGCTGAGGGAGGCAACATCAGTGATGCTTCAGCTTGTTTCACAGCAAGTTGTCCTGGAGACCAAAAGACATCTCAAGGGAGAACAGAGACGGTAGAGAAAGTAGTGCCTTGGGCTGGTCCTCTGCTGCTGAGCTGGGCTGGGCTCCTGGGGTGGAGGGAGCTCATGGCAGCAGGCAGAGCTGCAGAGAGACAGCTCTGTCCAGGAGCAGCTCCTGTGCAAAGCACAGCAGGGCTGAGGGCACTGCCTGCAGGCAGTGAGGAGAGAGGAGTGAGGCAGAGAGAGGTTAAAGACAGCGTGGGGTGAGAGGATGCCGAGAGCTCAGAGGGGGAGAGAAATCTTTTCAGCCTTTCACACAGTAAGTCTCTGCATCAAGGACAATGTGTCTGCACTTTGTGGAAAGATCTCCTCAAGCTGGCACAACTCCCCGCCTATGGGATCCACCATGAGGAATATCACAGTTTCTCTGTTGTAGGAGGTGAGGATGTGCTGCAAAGCAGGGACTGCCTGCTGCACCCTCAGAGGGACAGGCCATGACAGCTGCCTTCTCCCAGGGAAGACTGCAGGGTTGGGAAGGTGGATGTGCAGCCCGGGCTGCCCTAAGCTGTTCTTCCAAGCAGGGTCTATGCACCCCAGGGGCTGTGTGCTGGGGCAGGGACTCTGCTGCCTGCCAGGGCCAGCACTCAGCCTGCCCAGGTAGCTCCTTGCAGAGTTGTGAGGAGAAACTATGGGTGGAAGGAGAAAACCCCAGGAAGGCAGGGCAGGGTCCTTCTGTGGTTGAGAAATCACCGCATGGGTCAGGGCTGCTCACAGATCCAGATCAGCCCAGGATATTTACCAGGGGATATGTGAAGTCAAAGGAGGGATGACTATGACAATCTCAAGCCACATGCCTGGTTCCCTCTGAGGAGCACAGGGGCAGAGAGCAATGACCTGGCAATGTTGGTGTCTGGAAGGTGCACAGCTAGGTGAAGGTAGCAGTGTCCTGAGTGCCTGGCTGCCTCTGCCTCTTTCATCTAGAGCCTCACTGTGTTTCTCCTTCTTGCTCTACTTGTCTGTGTTACTGAAGCTGTTCCCTTGCTCTCTCAGTCAGGCTCTCTGGGGATGGGAGTTTCAGGTGCAGAGTCAAGCTCTGATCTTGTGGGCCCTCCCGTGCAGGCGAATGAGGTGTGTCAGCTGTGTCTAAGCTGTGGGGCTGTGGGCAGTGAAGTCTGTGAGCCCAGAGAACAAGTAATTTTTCCCATAATCTGAATCCACCATTAGGACACATGGCTATCTTCTTGATGTGTCGTTTCAAGATCTGAGCTGTCCTCAAGAATGCAAATCTTTCTCGTAACACAACTGCGTTATCTGAAAGCCTCAAAGGAGAGGTGCAGAGATGCTATGCCTGACCGAGGAAATGTTCTTGGGTTGGTGAACTGAGCTGCAGGTGTCCTTGATTAGAAGTGATGTGCTGAGATGTCAGGAAAGGGTGACATGTTAGATGGTCTGCTGTGGATCCCTCTGCTCTCAGCTGTCTGGTGGCTTTTCAAGATAACGTGGGAGTGCGATCGCTCTCCATCTCAGAACAGTGCAAGCCCAGGGCAGCTGGGCAGCCCTGTTCTCCCTGAGTGCAGCTGAAATGCTGAGGGTTTCTGACATCCGAGAACATTCCCAAGGTGAGATGAGGGGAGCTGTTAAAAAATCACAAAGTTTTCAAACTTCCTTCTACTATCTCAGTTCCTTAGGGCAGGGAGTGCAGGTGCTGGCCAGCCCTTTTGAGTAAGGAGCAGTTTCATCTGACAAACACCCAGACAGGTCCCTTCCTCCACCACACCCATGAACCCCCATCTGTAGAGCAAGGCTGACTCCTTAACAGCCCGTGGGAAGAGGTCCTTCTCCTCACAGCACAGTCACGGAGCAGCAACCAGAGATTCAGTCACAGAGCTGAAGTAAATTCTCACAGAAAGAGAAAAGAAGGTGTGTGTGTAGCAGGGGGAGGGTCTAATAGTAATGACTCACAGAAGAATCACCTGAACTGTCACTGCCTTTTACTCCTTGGACTGTGTTTCTATTTCCAGAGGGACAAAATGTCCAATGGCAGCACTGTCACTGATCTCATGCTCCTGGCATTCGCAGACACGTCGGAGATGCAGTTCTTGCACTTCTGGCTCTTCCTGGCCATCTACCTGGCTGCCCTCCTCAGCAATGGCCTCATCATCACTGTCATAGCCTGCGACCAACACCTCCACACCCCGATGTACTACTTCCTCCTCAACCTCTCTGTTCTTGACCTGGCCTCCATCTCTACCACTGTGCCCAAATCCATGGCCAATTCCATCTGGGACAACAGGGCCATTTCCTACTTGGGATGTGCTGCCTAGCTTTTTCTGTTTTCCTTCTTGCTCACAGCAGAGTGTTGTCTTCTGACCGTCATGGCCTATGACCGCTACGTTGCCATCTGCAGACCCCTGCACTACGGGACCCTCCTGGGCAGCAGAGCTTGTGTCCACATGGCAGCAGCTGCCTGGGGCAGTGCTTTGCTCAATTCTCTCCTGCACACTGTCAATACATTTTCCATACCCCTCTGCAAGGGCAATGCTCTGGACCAGTTCTTCTGTGAAATCCCACAGATCCTCAAGCTCTCCTGCTCACACTCCTACCTCAGGGAAGTTGGGCTTCTTGGGGTTAGTGCTTCTATAGCTTTTGGGTGTTTTGTTTTCATTGTGCTGTCCTATGTGCAGATCTTCAGGGCCGTGCTGAGGATCCCCTCTGAGCAGGGACGGCACAAAGCCTTTTCCATGTGCCTCCCTCACCTGGTCGTGGTCTCTCTGTTTAACAGCACTGCAGTGTTTGCCTATCTGAAGCCTCCTTCCATCTCCTCGCCATCCCTGAACCTGGTATTGTCATTCCTCTACTCAGTGGTTCCTCCGGCAGTGAACCCCGTCATCTACAGCATGAGGAACCAGGAGCTCAAAGATGCCCTGAAGAAGCTCATTCAATCAGGATTCTTTCAGAAGCAATAAGCTCCCCATGTCTCTTCACAAGTGATTTCCAATGTATCTAGGAGACCTCCTGTTCTTTGGGCATTTTATCTGTGACAATTCTATTTCTCCAGGAATGTCTGCATCCTCCCCACTTCTCCTGAGGCATGAATGAAGTCTGATGACCCAAGGGTCTTTACACATTGGTGTGGCATGTAAGTACAGGTGGCCTCCCTGTTGAAACCTTTCTAATAAAAGGGGATTTTGTCAATGCCAGTGTCTGGAGTTTGGGCTCTTTTCCGAAAGCTGAGATCAGGGAGATGCTACATAATTTTCTGCCCAAGGCCGTGCTACTGTGCAAGGGTTCTCCATGGGATGAGGGGAGGTGGGCATGGGGCGATGTTTGTGGAAATGGCCTGTCCTGTGTCTCCAACGGTGAGTACCCAGTTCCAATGGAAATGGTGAATGACAAGTAGGGAAATCCCTGCACAGTCTCCTCGTGGCTTTCAGGTGCCACAACACACTTGCCCTGCAGAGTAGCATTGCCACTTCATGGTCTGGTGTGGAGCATGGGGAGGGAGAAAGAGAGACCAGACAAGGCCAGCATGGCTGCGGCAGCAGGAGCAGCCTGAGGAGCCCCTTGGCCAGGAGTCTTGTGCTGGGGAGAGGGGCTGGCTCAGAGGGACATGCAATAGTTTTCAATAAGCATCTCTTAGAGACAAGAGGAGGGGACAGTGGGAGACACTGGTCTCTGTCTCCTCATGCTGTGGCTGGCCCTCAGCCCTGGGGCTGATGGGGAAGGCTGAGACCTCTCTCTGCTCCCCAGGAGCTCCGGTGCCCTTCATAGGGTCTGGGGCTGTGGGATGAGTGTTCAGAGTTCTAAAGCAGCCAATGGAGGGAACTTCTGTGGGGACTATTCTCCTACACTGGGATGGTGAGAATGCAGGGGAGGTGGAGAAAGCTGGGGAAGGGCTGGCTTGGGCTGGGCAGGAAAGTGTCTGGGAGAGGAAAACACCCATGTAGAGCTCAGCTGTTTCAGTGTGCAGAGTGAGGACACCTAGGAGGGTGTGCGTGGTGCAGAGCCAGATGACACAGTGAAGGAAGCAAAGCATGAAATGTGCAGAAGAGAGAGGCCCGATCTGTGCCATGTTCCCTGGGCACCCCATGGAAGCTGTCCCAGCACATTATTCCCTGACCATCCCCCACACTCCAGCACTTCCCATCTGTGGATAAAAGGGAGAAAATAACATGGAATAGCTCATGGATCAAGATAGAGACAGAGAGGTCAGTCACCATTTACTGTCACTGGCAAAGAAGAGTTAACCTGGGGAAAGGCAATTTCATTCATTGCCAGTTAAAATAGACTTGGATGGTGACAAATTATGTGTCATGTTTTAACCCCAACAACACTACAAACAATGTCCCATCCCCAGTCTTTTTTCGCCAGCTCAATTTACTCCACCGTTCCCAATGCTTCAACCCACGGTGACTGTGAGAGGTGCAGGCAGGATGGTGAATGGGGGGTTACTGTCAGTGCAGAGCATCTCTGCCACTTTTTCTTCCTCACATTTTTTCCATTCTGAAGCACGGGTCCTCTGCACAGGATCCCACTGGATTTCAGGTCACGGCTATGTGTTGTGCTTTTCTTCCAATCTTACTTTTCTCATTTAAACTCACAAAATTGCAGACACGTTGCGGTTGGAAGGGACTTCTGGAGTTCAACTCCCCAGCTCAGGCAAGGTAAGCTAAAGCAGGTTTCTCAGCACCTTGTCTAGGTGGGTTTGGTGTACCTCCATGGATGGAGGCTCCGCAACCTCTCTGAGTAACCTGTTCCAGTGTTTGATCACCCTCACAGTGATAAAGTTTTTTCTGGACTTCAGATGGAATGTCATGTGTTTTTTTCTGTGTCCATCACCCCTTGTCTTCTCAGAGGGAACTACTGAGAAGAGTTTGGCTCCCTTGTCTTCATTCCTTCCCATCAGGTGTTTATACACAGTAGTAAGGTCCCTCAGAGCAATTTTTTGCTCCAGACTCAGCAGTCCCAGTTCTCTCAGCCTTTCCCTCTATGAAAGACGCTGCTGTCCCTTAACGCACCTTATGGCTTTTTGCTGGACTTGATTTTTTTAGGTCAACAACTCTATTGAACTAAGAAGCCTAGCACTGGACACATCACTCCAGAGATGTCCTCACCAGTGCTGACTAGAGGGGAAGGGTCACCCCACTCTATCTGCCTGCAATGTTTTTCCTAATGCAGCCCAGGAGGATGTTGACCTCTTCCAGGAGGGTGCATTGATAATGCCTGCTCAGGTTGCTGTTCTCCGGGACCCAAAGGTCCTTCTCCGAGGTGCTATCTCGCCATTCAGTCTCCAGCATGATGTGGACAGTGTGGCTGGGTCACATGCTGTCCTCCCCCAGGGACTCCCTCAGTGGCAGCTGATCCATGGAGATCAGCTCCATCTCTCTCACAAGTCCCACAGTGCTGCAGAGTCACCTGGGACAGCAAAGCCCGCTCCTGCCAGGGCTGCCCAGCCCAGACCTGTTTCTCTCTGGCCTTGAGGTCTGCAGCTTTTGCTCTCGTTGTGGGAACCTCATTCTTCATTGTGTTGCCACCTGCCATCCACTCCAGCATGCTCTGCTCTGGAGCAAAGCCTTTCACACAAGGGGTCACATCTCTGGGTAAGGTTTCCATGTGTAAATTCTACCCTTGGCGCTGGTGCCACAGCTAAAGAGCTGCAGCCCAGATGTGCATCAAAGCCCATGGCCTGGGGTGCAGGAAGAGCCATCACAGAGCTGTGACCAGTGGAACAAGAGCTGAGGTGGGGCAGGACAACTCCCATGGCTCTTGTGATGGATGGAGATACAACATCCTTAGGAGAGACCGTCAGGGGAAATGAGGAATCAGGGATGCGCTGGGTGATTTCAGGGCAGTTCAGATACATGCAGCTCCTCCATGGGACAGGCAACAGGTTAAGTGGGAGCTGCTGTGTGGGTCGAAGGAGAGGCTAGAAAGAAGGAGACTGTGGTAGGAGTTCTGTATGCTTTGACCCAACCCAGAAACAGAGCACTCACAAATTCACTTGCCCACTCTCCCACTACATCCCCAGCAGGGCAGGGAAGAAAATCAGAAGCACAAAATTAAAAAAATTTGAAAAGGAGAAGCAAAAGCTGAGCGAGCCAGCAAAGCAAAATGAGTAATTCATTCCCTCACTGCCATGGGTAGGCAGTGGTTTAGCCATTGCCAGGAAAGCAGGGCTTCATCATGTGTGTCAGGGACTCGGGACGACAAACACCATGATCATAAATGTTCCCCCTTCCTCCGTCTTTCCATGAGGTTTTTTGGCTAAGCATGACATCATGTGGAATGGAATATCCCTTTGGTCATTTAGGGTCAGCTGTCCCAGCTGTGCCCCTGCCAACTTCTTGTGTACCTCCAGCCTACTTGCTGGGCGGGCAGAGTGTGAGGAAGAGGAAGCTTTCATGCTTTACAGCGACTGCTCAGCAGTGTCTGAAGAACTGGTGTGTTACCAGTGCTGCTTTAGTTACAAATCCAAAGCTGATCACCACATGGTCTGCTGTGAAGAGAACTAACTGCATCCCAGTCGGATCCAGGGTGAGGAGTTAGCAATGTCATATTTAAATAACCTGAGGAAATCTGTGAATCTCAGCTACTAGCTCTGATGGGGGACTCAGTCTCCTCAGTATTCACTGGCCAAGTGAGACAGCAGGATGCAAACAATCCAGGAGGTTTCTTGTGGTCTTTGTGGAAAAGTTCTTAGCACAGCTCCAAAATGGGCCACAAAGTCTGATGCTCACCTGCACGTGATACTGCCAAAAGAGGATGAGCTGGTCAGGGGTGTGAAGACCAGCATCAGCCTTGGCCATAGCGACCATGAAATTGTGGTCTCTCGGATCCCCAGCTAGGTGGAAGAGAGCAGAAGAGCACAGACCCTGGACATCAAGGAATGAGATGTAGGCCTACTGAGCGCACTGGCAAGTGGGATCCCATGCGTGCAGTGTCAGGGCCCTGAGAACATCCGTAGGCCTTCATGGCCCTGACCAGCCTCAACATGTGTACTGGCCTCCAAACACAGCCATAGACACAGCTTTGCCTGTCCATGGACTTCCTTGACTTGGGCTTGCAGACTCACTTCCCAGCTTCATTCTTGATCAGATATACAGGGAAATGACACTGTGGACCTCCAAGTGCCAGATTCCAGATGATTCACAGAGGCCTCAGGCCTTTCTGCTTCCTTTCTTCCCACTGCTTGGTCTGCTTTTGGGAGGAGAGGAACAGGTGAGCTTTCTGGGTGCCAATGATTGAAAGTTGAGGGCACAACCATCACACGTGAAGTGACCTAAAGGCTGTGCTAGTTCCAAACTCTCATCTTCAGCTCCTTTCTTTGATGCCTTAAATCTTCCACAAAAGCCCCTTCTGCCTTGTTCTCCTTTTGCAATTAAGTTGCAGGCACCCAAGGAAGAGCCTTGTTTTCATTTCTGGTATCAGCCTAAAGCATGCCATGGTGAGGAGATCCCAGGAAGCTTGTAGAAGGTGAATGTTCCCAGAATCCCAGGAGGCCTGCCATACCAATAGCTGTGTTCAGGGAGCTGCTCAAATGCATCATCTCCATTTCTGTAATGGGCTTTTAGATGCCTGGTTCATGTATAAACTCCCCCTGTGGATGCTGATATTTGCTGCGCAAGCTGCTCTGAACTCAGAGCTGGCCCTGCTTTCAGCTGAGCACTGGATTTGAGATGTCCTTAACTCCATTCCACTCTGAGTAGTCCTGTGACATAGAGGCCCTCACCTCCAGCTTAATCCCTTCTTTTAGAGCATGTAGAAAGGCACAGTCATGGAAGTGTTTGGGGAAGAGACTGTTGGGGGCCTCTAGTGCAGCCTCCAGTCGGGCTGTGACATTGCAGAGGTGAAACATGAAGAGCTCGAAAGGTAGAGATCACAGCAATGCTCTTCCTAGTCTATTCTTTTTTTCCTAAGGCTCAAGCTAAATCTCCCAAGAGGCACTTTGTGGCTGTTGCTTCTGTCATATCATTGGCCGCTGCAGAAGAGAGCTTGGCTCTATCGTCTCTCCAGGGAGCCATGTGGCCATATCCCTAGGTGTCTCAGGGTCCCCAAGGACAGAATTTACAACAGTCCAGCTTTGAAAGTACGTGTACTGACGGTCATGCTGAGTCACGGTGCTTCTAATATGACCGTAATTAAGCAGCTGCAGATAAGAAAAGAGTGCCAGTGTTCACGGAGTTCTAATCAAGGTAGAAAGCACCATGGTAATCATTGGAGAAAGAAGGGTCCAAACTCAGCAAATGCAATCAGCTCAGTTGGGAAATTGTAAAGGAGACTTGAATTTTTTCTTTTCTTTTAGCATAGAAGGCTAAGTGATGGTTAAAGAGTAGGACTGGAGAGGTGGGAAGAGTGAAAAGGGAATGAAAGGGGAAGCAAAGGAAATCATCAGGACTGTTTTGAGGTTACCTGTCAAGCAGCCTTTCATCTGAGCAACACTGCCTGGAGCAGGACAAGAAAGCTGCAGCTGGTCTGGATATACTAACTTCTGACTTGGTCGTGGGGAGCTTGAGAACTTTCCCTACTGTTCTTAAGAGAAGACCAATAGGGGAAGGAACCCCAACATCATTTAGGTTTCCCATCTCCTTCATGGGAGTTGAGGAGCTCCATGCTCTGTCTTCATGCTCACATCAGAACCAGCTGTGGAGTCAGACCATGTTGCTCAAGGCTTGATTCAGTGGTAGCTGGATAGCTTCCATAGACAGAGATGGCACAACGCCTCTGGAAGACCTGCTGCAATGCTTGGATGCCCTCATGGAGATAAATATTATCCTTATCTTTATCCTGAACCTGCCTTAGTTCCACAAGTTACTATTGTCTGTTATCCTCCTGCCAAGCACCACCATGACAAGACTGGCTCCATCTTCCTGAAATCTTCCCCATGGTGACAGACAGGTCGCTCTGAAATTCTTGAGACCTTCCATTCTCCAGGCTAAAAAAGGCCCTCACCCTCAGTTTCTCCTCCCAGAAAAGTGCTTCAGCCCCTGAGCACCTTGGCGGCCGTGCACTGAACTCACTCCCAGCTATCAAGAACTTCCCTGCTGTGGTGGGTTGACTCTGGCCAATAGCCTAGCAGCCACTCAGTTGCTCACTCTTTCCTTCCCTTCCCCAGTGCGACAGGCCAGAGAAGAGGAAGAAATAAAGTGTGAAAAGTTTCAGGTCAAGATAATAATACTTTAATAGGGGAAGAAAAGAGCCTAAAAAGACCTCGCCATGTGAGAAAAAGACCATCCTTCACCACCTCCCACAAGCAGACTGATGCTCTGTCACTCTCCGAGCAGCAGATTCCTTGAACACTAAAAACCTCCACATCCTTCTTCCTCTGTCCCAAGTTTTTATTCCTCAGCGTGAGGCCATACAGTATGGAATATCCTTATGGTCAGTTTTGATCAGTGGTCCTTGCTGTGTCCCCTCTCAACTTCTTTCCAGCTGCCCACTTACTCACTGGGAGGGAGCAGAATGAGAAACCGAGCAGGCCTTGACACTGGACAGACATGGAAGAGCAATAGCCAAGACACTGACGTGGTACGAGCACTGACTTTTCTTGACTCCAACAGGTGTAGGAAATGGCCATCCTTCAGGACATCTGCTTGTCTGGTCCAGAAGAGAAGCCATTCTGGGCTGGCCTTTATATCTTAGGATAGTAAGACCTGCAGCCCATGGAGGACCACAGTGGAGCAGGCTCCTGGCAGGAACTGCTGCCCATGGAGAAAAGCCCATGCAGGAGCAGGTTTTCTGGCAGGAAAAAGCCCATGAAGGATGAGGTTTTCTGGCAGGGGACCCACGCTGGAGCAGTCATTCCTGAAGGAGTGTACCCTGTGGAAAGGATCCACTATGGAGCAGTTTGTGGAGAACTTCAGCCGGTGGGAAGGACCCACAATGGAGAATTTCAGAAACAGAGAGTTATGAACGGACTGCACCTCCCATTCCACATCCTCCCTATGACACTTGGGTGTTAGGAGTTAGGAGTGAAGTTGAGCTTGGGAAGAAATGCATGAGGAGTCAAGGATAATTCCCTCTGCTGCCCCACAATGCCCCAGTATGTCCCAGTGACCTCCAGGTAGGTTATGACTCCTTCACCACTGCTGTCTCAGCCTGATGGTCCAACTGTTTTTTAACCCTTTCTTTGTAAACCCATCCAGACTGTAATGGCCTAACCTGGGAAAAAGGACATTGAGGGAGACCATGTCAGAAGGGTCAAAAATGGCATCTACTGTTCTACTGTTCTTTACTCATGCACAAGTGCCGATACACCATCATGACGGTAATCAGGTTTGAGAGGCATGAATGACCCATCATCAATCCGTGCTGACTGCTTTCAGACACGTTCTTGTTTTTTAGGTGCACAGAAATGCCAAAGTGACCTTGTACAGCCTGGGGTTCCCTGGGTTGACTTTCTGAGCTCTTTCAACAACAGGCGCAACATTACCTTGTACTCACTCACAAGAGCCCTCGACCAATGCCAGGAAGCTTTGAAAGGGATATTCCAAAGAAATGTCGATCTCTCCCTGTATCTTCATTACAGCTATTTTACCTGCTAAAAAGTGTACTGAATTTCTCTAAATTTCGTATAATTTCATCTGTCTTGACTATTTCTAAAGTAATTTTTGGAAGATGGAGGCTGCCTAGACAAAGGCCCTTTCCTTTATTGTCCTGTTTTCTCCTCCCTTTACTCTTCGTTCATTCAGATTCCTGGCACCTACTGAGCTGCTGTTTTGACATCAGGGAGTTAAAAGTTTGCCTGCCTTTCAACAGTCTAATTGTCTCCTTAGCCAACACTTTAATTATATTTGTAACTATTTTTTTTCCTCTACCTAGCTACAATATTTCTCATAAGATTATGCCTTACAGGAAGGAAACCTCATTAGAAGTAGCTTGTAATTACCGCACGTTTGCACTGTGTGTTTTGTTTGTTGAACTTGATTTTGCTTTAATTTTTTCTTTTCTTGCAAATAGCAAAGCTCCTGCTGTGCCTGTGTGCAGCCAGCTCTCTATGGAGAGGAGGTGGGAGATGGTGCAATGGAGCTGTAACATCCAGCTACAGAGATCAGTGGAGAAGTCTGATGCAAAGAGCAGTGACACAAGTCCCAGGTGGCCAATGAGAGAAACAATAGGATTGGGGAGGTGAGGAGCAAAGCTGTCCACACAGTGTCAGACCTCAAGGGACTGCTTCTCCTACCTGTCCAGCCCTCCTGAGGAGACACCATGGATTAGTGTCACTTGGAAAATTTTTCTACCACTAATTCTGTAGACTGAAGAGCAGTTAAAAATATCCCTTAAAATATAAACAATATTATTTTTAGGCACAGTATGACATCTTTCTCCTTACCTACACATGAAAAAAAATCCAATTAGTTGTACAAGTCTTGAAGAATTGAAGAAATTTACAGGAGCTTGTTAGCTTAGCACTTTCTGTATTTTAATGACTCCCATGGGGTATTTGGTGTTGAATCCATGAACCTCAGATACTGAGAGGAGGTCAAAAAAAATGATCAGGAAGACAGAAGCAAGACTGAATGTACCTGGAAGCATTGATTGGCCCCACTGGGGGCCATTACTGACAAAGCCTCCCCAGGGACTCCTTAGAGCAGAGAATTGGAGGCCACGATTGCAGGTAGGCAGAGGCACTGTGCAGGTGGCTGCAATGCTGAGAAAAAAATTGGTCTGCTTTATGAAGCAGAAAGGCCAAGGCCTGAGCCCCAGGCCCTGGGAAGGCAGATGCTGTCCCTCACCTGTGGCTCAGGGCTCTTCTTGGGGACAGTTGAATGTGTGGGTGAGCAATGACAATTGCAGGAAAATTCTGCGACACTTCTTAGCCTCCCTAAGAAGAGGCGATGATGGAACACAGTTCAGAGCCTTTAAAGAAAATTTCTTCTGGTAGTGATCAGTGTTAGAGGCAACTGCCATATCGTAGCCAAGGGGACAAAGCCCTTGGTCCTGTTGAAACTGTTAGCCCTGCCAGAGTCCTTAACCATATTTACTGCAGGCTGTCCTACACTGTCCCATGCCCGCACTTCTTTCCCTTCAGCCTGTAGTCACACATCTTTACTTCCTACACAGCACTCACACCAGCATTTCCACGCCTTCACTGATACCTCTCTACACTCACTGGCTTTTCTCTGAATTTCGAATACATGGTCTGATTCAGTCTCCCTCCACAACAAGGATACCCTTAGAGGGAGACTTCGTAGTCTTCACCTCTAGTCTGAACCTTCCAAGCAGCATTTGGTGAAGGTTTCCTTGCCTTCTCACTACCAGGAAAAGATCCATTATCTCTGAAACAACCCTTCAGGCAAATGCAGGCTACTACTTTAGTGCCCTCAGCCTCCACAAGACTAAAGAAGCCCAGGTCTCTCAGCCTCTCCACAGAGGCTGTAAAACTCATATGGCATCCCTTGGAATGCCCAGGCCCTTCTCCTCAGGGTCACTCCTGAGCTGTTCAGGTCCCCACCTGCCCACAGTATTTTGAGTTATTCTCCCCTTTCAAATGATTTGCACCTTCTTGTACAACTTCATCAGGCTTCTACTGCCAAATCTAAAAGATTCTCAAAATCACCCTCGGAGTGAAACTCTTATTTAAAAACTTTTAATGTGTGTGTACCAGATTTGTGGTGCCTCTGAGAAGACAGCAGAATGAGGAATTGCGGGACACTACTGATAAAAGAAGGAGATAGCTCTTCAATGGAATTGTTGACCAAGGGAGGAATTGCCATGTTGACAAGATTGGAAACACCAAATGAAGGTGCAAAGGAAGCCAAACTAAGGCCAGGGAGGAAGGGGTAAATAGAGATGGGCTGTTTGCGTGGGAGCGTACAAGGATGGTCAAGGAGAAGAAGGTGTGAGTGAGACACAGCTGAAGCCAGGACAGTATCCACCCCTTTTTGTATAAAATACAAATAGTATAAAATCTACATCATACTCAGATCCCACACTTTCCAATTAATTACCACCACTTTTCCTGTCTTCTGATTTACACACAGAGATAGCGTTCCTTACCAGATGGGGCATGCCTCTAAAGTGGTAGTTGAGTTCACTTAGTGCAGGACTTTGGTCTCCATCTGTCAATAACAATCTTTCAGGGCAGGAGAGATGGTGTGTGCTGTTGGATGGTCACATGCTGCGTGTGGGATGATAATAGAAGATTGGCAAGGAAGATTGTAAACACACTCAAATGACTTGCATCTGGGGTGTGAAAAACACATATAGCATACTAGTCATTGTTTAGTCTTGTGTGCTCAGCAAGTAGAAGGTCTGTGTTTGGATAACATAGACCTGTGATAGACTCCAAGGCAATCTGTCGAACACACCTGAGATTCCTGCCCTGATGCAGGAAGGATCAAAGCACAGTGGAAAGTTATGTCTGGATGAATCCCTGAAATATTAGGGCAAAAGCAGCAGGTTCAGTAGCTCCCACTTTTTCTCTAGCAAGGACTGATCTCTACATATGGTTCCACAGACCCACTGAGCAGGCACCGCACAGGACAGTGTGCATCCAGAGTGGGGAACAAGTCCCCTGAAACGAAGCCCACAGCAGTCCTCGGTGTGTGTTGTCCCATGGCCTTGCTGTTAGGCAGCTGCTCCAAGCTCCTGGAGAGGCTGTGTTCTATGTAGAGCTTCACAGCCTTGCTCCAGGTTCTGCCAGGATGTAGGCCAAAAGAGAGGCCCAGCAGGACGGTGGAGACATCTCTACAGCAAAACTTACCTAGAAACCTGTGCTGAGCAGCCAGTGATTGAAATGGCCAGTGAGAAATGGCCAGTGGCTGAGTGGTGACAAAGGCCCCTGGGCCACCTTCCTAGTCTGTCTGTGCCACCAGGGGCACAGACCAGTCTCCTCTCTCCTGTACCTGCATGGCTTTGAGCCCTGCCATAAGCCCTGGCTCTGCACCTCAACCCCCCTGGTGTCAGTCTTCCCCCTGCATGGTCACGCAGCACGAGTTATGCACTGATGGTGCATAACTCGTGACTCTGCTAAGCAGCATGCTAGCTTTGTGGAATTATCACCTAGCACCCACATCTGCTCAAATCTGCAAGAAAGACAACATCTCTGCTCTGTGTGTGTATTGGTGTACTGTGCACTGCGTAAATGACCACACTTTTGGGAGAACAATCTGAGGTCTAACATTTACACTCTTTTATTGTTGATCCCCTTGGGAGGTCAGACCCCACTATTTCATGGTCACGACAGTCAAGACTGACACTGGTTTTGACATCCATGATTAGCTCTCCCTTCTTTGTGCGCAGCAGATGCATATCAACAGCACCATTGTTGAGCAATCTGTAAGTTGACCTATAAAGACCTGTGTCCCAAGCTGGGTCTTGAGCAAGAGCCTCCAGAAACCTCCTGGACTGATTGCACGCTGTTGCGGTCCCCTTCCAGGGAATGCCAAGGTGATTAAAGTCAGCAAAGGGACAATAATTCATTCTCTGTCTCCCACCACAATGTCACCCTTACCAGTCTCTTCTCTGACCCGGACCCGTAAGGGCTCACACAGCTTGTTCATGCCATAGAGGAGCTCCAGACATCTGAGCAGCTCCTTCACACTCAAGACAGCTCCCTCCTGATCATTCTGGCCTGTCTCCTCATTCTGTACCCACCCATCACAGCATCCCAATCATGTCAGCTGTCCCTACATGCCTCAGCTGTTCTTCCCTCCAAGTGGCATGAAGTGATGCCCTGGGGGACTCCAGCTCCTCCCATCTGTGCCCCAGGCTGAGGCCATTGGTGCTTGTCTGGGCTGCAGCACCTCAGCTGTGGCCCATCTGGGCTGAGAGCGGACTGGCAAAGAGAAACCTCCTACCAAGTGCTCAGGTGGAGATTTCCCCTAAGTTTCCTGTTCCTGCGGACCAGCAGGGCTGAGGGCACTGCCTGCAGGCAGCGAGGGGAGAGGAGCGAGGCAGAGAGAGGTTAAAGGCAGCATGGGGTGGGAGGATGCTGAGAGCTCACTACAGGAGGAATGCTCACAACCCATGAAATGGTCAGTCCCTGTAGGCAGGGCAGTAAATCGGCAGCTGCTGGAGGGATCTCCAAAAGAGGATTGTCACAGCTTCTCAAGCCTAGAGGAGGAAGTCTGGTTCCAGAGAAGTTTTTTCCCTGCCGTACCATCAGATGAGCAGGGCATGCTGACTGCTTTCTCTGGGAATTACTGGTAGGACTTTAAGCCAGGTGTGCAGTCAGTGGTGCCCAGAGCTATCCTTCAGAGCAGGTCCCTTTACTGCAGAAGTCTGTGTGCCGGGGTCAGTGCTCAGCCTGCCCGGGGAGCTCCTGATGGTGCTGTGGGGAGAATCTGTGGGTGGAAGAAGCCATATGCCTCTCCAGCGTCCCTCTCTTCTCCCTGAGTGCAGCAGAAATGCTGAAGGTGTCTGAACTCCAAGAAAACTCCCCAGGTAAGCTGGGGGAGCTTTATTAACCCCAAACCTCTCCAACTTTTCTCTGTTATTGCCGTTCCTTAGCACTGAGAATGCAGAGGCTGACAAGGTGATTTTCTGTGAGGAACGGTTTCATCTGACCAAGTCGGACACCATGACCGACCCCGGACACCACTGCTCCCATGAGCTCCTTGCTGCATAGCAGGGCAGACTCCTCGAGAGGCAGAGGACAAAGGTCCTGCTCCTTACAGTACCTTCAGCCAGCACCAACCAGACCTTGAACAAGGAAGCTGAAGAATGTTCTCATTGACAATGAATGGAAAATGCTCTGAAGTTTAGCAGGGTTAAAGTTCTAGGAGTATGGCTTTGCATTTCCAATGAGAATTCTCCCCTAACACTTTATTGATTCTTCCTCTAAGGACAGGATCCCATGCCCACAGGAAACATCTGTCCAAAGCAGATCCATCATCTGCTTCCTCCTCCTGGCGTTTGCAGACACGCGGGAGCTGCAGCTCTTGACCTTCTGGCTCTTCCTGGGCATCTACCTGGCTGCCCTCCTCAGCAACGGCCTCATCATCACTGCCATAGCCTGCGACCACCGCCTCCACCCCCCCATGTACTTCTTCCTTCTCAACCTCTCTGTCCTCGACCTTAGCTATATCTCCACCACTGTCCCCAAATCCATGGCCAGTTCCCTCTGGGACAACAGGGACATCTCCTATTCAGGATGTGCTGCCCAGGTCTTTCTGTTTTCCTTCTTGTTAGTAACAGAGTGTTGTCTTCTGACCGTCATGGCCTATGACCGCTACGTTGCCATCTGCAGACCCTTGCACTACGGGACCCTCCTGGGCAGCAGAGCTTGTGTCCACATGACAGCAGCTGCCTGGAGCAGTGCTTTTATCAATGCTCTCCTGCACACTGCCAATACATTTTCCATACCGCTCTGCAAGGGCAATGCTGTGCACCAGTTCTTCTGTGAAATCCCACAGATCCTCAAACTCTCCTGCTCACACTCCTACCTCAGGGAAGTTGGGCTTCTTGGGGTTTGTGTTTCTTTAGCTTCAGGGTGTTTTGTTTTCATTGTGCTGTCCTACGTGCAGATCTTCAGGGCTGTGCTGAGGATCCCCTCTGAGCAGGGACGGCATAAAGCCTTTTCCATGTGCCTCCCTCACCTGGCCGTGGTCTCCCTGTTTCTCAGCACTGTCATGATTTGCTATCTGAAGCCCTCATCCTTCTCTTCCCCATCCTTGGACATGTTGTTGGCTGTTCTGTACTCGGAGGTTCCATCAATATTGAACCCTCTCATCTATAGCATGAGGAATCAAGAGCTCAAAGATGCACTGAAGAAACTTATTCAGTCAGTAGTCTTTCAGCAACAATAAGCTGCCCATGTCTATTTATAACTGGTTTTCTTTGTATCTGGGAGTCTCTGTGGTCCTGCCACCACCCAGATCACTAGGACACAGGAGATTAAGATCCATTGTGTAGTTATATTGCATACAAGTGCTGTGATGAGAGTATCAGGCACTCTTTGGTCACACCTAGATCATCTGCTGTTTGAATGACACACCAGGAGAAGTTCTGAGTGCTCTGGAAAGAACTGACACTGTGTTGTTATCTTGGTCACTAGAGCAGTAGCCTGGAGATGGGGTGGCCAGACACCCCCTGGTCACACTTTGGCCATCCGCTGCCTCATCTCTCTGCCAGAATGACTCAGCACGAATTCTGGCCAGAATGGCGAGTATTGACCGAAGAAAATCATCTCAAGATCCCTTAAACCAATATCCAAAGGTGAGACCCTTTGAGCTCTCTGGGTCCACAGCAGGCTGTGTGACCCAGTATCTCCCCATGAGCTGGGACATCTCTCAGGGTAGATTTAACAAGGATTGAATGATTGTCCGTCGATGATTTCACAAGGACTCAAAGGCCTGATTTGGCACACTTCACTGACTGTCCTGTGACGAATGCCAGCACATAAGTTGGAGTATATCCATGAAAGTCACAAGAAGGGCAGTTTTAACCACAGGTTAACCTCTCGCTCTGCGTGTGGAACTGTGTACGTGATTTGGTTCAGAACCATTTCCCTGTCTGTGTGCAATATGGTTCAGAATTCTTTGTCTGCTCATAAGCGTGATTTAACTTTCATCTGTGTGTACAACCCTAAATCACTATTACAGCTGTGCTTTCATTGAATCACTCTGTTAATTTGGCTGATGATTAAGTGTTGTTAATAATTCTACAATGTAATCTTGTGATCTACCTCAAAAATATGAATAAATCCTAAATTGCTGCTAAATCAAAGCGGTGTAACAAATTCCTATTCTAAACAAACACCTGTGGATTGGTATTCAATCTTTGGTAATTCTGTTTATTTCAGGAATGTCAGCATGCACTCAGCTTTTCCAGAGGCATGAACACCGTCTGTTTGACTCAAAGGTCTTTGCCCATGTGTCTGGCACCACGGTACAGCTGGCCTTCCCTGTCACATCTCTTTGATAAAAGGGCACATCCTCATTGCTGGTGTCCAGAAGCTGGGCTATTCTGAAGCTGAGGTCAGGATCAGGCTGAAGAAATTGACCCCATGAAGCCTTACTTGGGTTCTCCATGGGATGAGGAGGGCATGGGACAATATGGTAAAGAATGGGACCGGAGTGAGCTTTCACTGGTGGCCTCCCTATTCGGCCAATTCCAGCACTGGCCACTCACCACCACAGGTTTTTGGGTGAGTTTTGCTGTGCAGCCATTTCCCTCCTCCTGCTACTGTGCTTCATGCCTGCAGGAAGGGAATGGCCATCCATGCTCAACCTCTCTCTTTGTCCAGTTGCTGGTAGACCCCAAACAGGGATGTGTTAGAAACACCACATGGGATGCCGATAGAGCTGGGTAGGTTGCAGGACTAAGTGGAGGCTGTCTCCTGTAGGAGGAACAGCAAGGGCACAAAGCACAGAGGGTTGTCTTGGGGATCATGCAAGAGAAACTGTTCCGCTTACTGAATGCACCTTTTCCCATACTGTGCCTGAACAGCGGGACTGGGGAACTGTGTGTTGTACAGAGGGCCGGGCTGGAACAGGCCAGGGCAGTGACAGGGATCACAAAGAAGCTCCCATGGAGTGGTCACCTGGAGTTATTGGCTGCAAGACAGGTAAAGAGCAAAGAGAAGAGCTTAAATTGCCGTGTTAGAAACCAAGGTTGAATAAGGGAAATGCAGGGCTCCTGCTGGATGGGGACGGGTAGTTAGTAACAGAAGACAACAATGGGGCTGATGGACTCAATGCCTTCTTTGCCTGAGTCTTTCCTGAAAAGGTCTCCCAGGCCTCTATGCTCACGGAAGGAGCTGAAGGACGAGAGAACCTATTGGCATGAAGCTCAGGAAATGCCAGCAGGATAAATGCCAGTTTCTGCCCCTGCAGGGGATTCACCTCAGCAATGCAATAGGCTGGGGGTTGCGTGGCTGGGGGCAGCCCTCTGGGAAATTTTGTGGTGGTCAGGGAGCTGGACAGGAGGCAGTCATGTGGCCTGGCAGCAAGGGAGGCCACCCAGATCCTGGGTTGCACAACCAGGAGCGTGGCCAGGAGATCCAGGGAAGGGATACTCTGCAATGCTCCATCCAGATTTCAGATCTCCAATTCAGGGGCAATTTTTGTAAGGTGGAGGGCCCTTAGGAGAGCTAGGGACTGGAGAACTTTGCCTTTGAGGAGGGTAGGCTGAGGGAACTGGGCTTGTCCAAAAGACATTGGGTGGAAGGTGAAAGAGGAGAGGTACAGCCAGGACAGAAGGAGAACTTTTTTCCCCACGATCTCAGCCCAGTGCTGGAACAGGTCACCCAGAGAGGTCGGGCAGTCACCCTCCTTGGCGCTTTTCAAACCCAGGCTGAATCAAGCCTTGAATAAGTTGGTCTGACTGTGTTTCTGACAGGTTGCACTGCAGACTTCCTGAGGGCCCTTCAACCTCGGTTCCCTTGTGATCCTATGATGCTGAGCCCTGGGCATAGAGGATATTTGTGGGGCATGAATCCTCCTGTGCTGTAAGTGACCATCTAAACCAATATCTAATCGAGTGAAGTGGCAAGAAAGGAAAAGTAGTGCCTTGGGGTCTATGTGGACAACCCTACTCCTCACCTCCCCAAGCCCACCAGTTCCCTCATAAGTCTCCTGGGACTTGCATCACTTCTCCTCACATCAGACTTCTCCACTGAGCTCTGCAGCTGCATGGCACAGCTCCTTTGCACCAGCTGCCACCCGCTTTCCTTCAAGAACTGGGCTGCACACAGGCACAGAAAGGTTTCTCTTCCTTTCCAACAAACAAAAGTGAAACAGGATACAATTTAATCAACTTTAAAACTCTCTCCTCAGCTCTATGCTAAGTCCAAGCAGCATCTAATGTGGTCCATGTTTCACAAGGGATTTCCATGAAAGAACAGTTTTAGACAGAGACATAAGAAAGGAGAGATACAAAGGCAATGAAGGTCTTGACTGTTCATTAGCCTTAAGAAAGATGAGGCAACTGTCTCTCTGCCTGAACCTTGAAGCAGAAACCAGATAGTGGAGAGGCATCTGAGTGACCAAAGAACAAGCACAGGAGGAAACCTGAGTGTAATGGGTAGGGATATGTCCATTGGAGAGTGCTGGTACCCTTTCTCAATAGACTGAAAAAACAGCAAAAATACCCTTAAGAAGCAAACCTAGTTTTTTATTAAGTACTCATCGTACTCTTTTTCTTTACTTACCTCAAAGGCAGCTTAAATTAGCTGTACAAGGCGTGAAGTCTTGAAAATAGTGTAGGAAGAGCAAGGCACATGAGGGCTTTCTGCATTGTAAGGTCTCCCAAGGTGCGTTCTGTGCTGAGTCCATGAATCTGAAATTCGAAGAGGATTTTTGCACAAACTTTTCCACAAGTCAAAATGAGAAGAAAAACCCAAGGTACCTTGAAGCCTCAGTGTGTTCCACTGAGGGCCATTACTGACACAGGCTCTTCTTGGACATGTTAGAGCAGATAATTGGAAGTCATGATTCCACAGAGGGAAAGGCAAGTTTCAGGCAGCCCTTACACTGAGATAACCCTTTGGCTTTTCAATGAAGGAAGATGGCCAAGCCCTGACACCGAGCTCAAAGGAAGGGAGATCCTGTCCCTCACTCGTGGCTCCAGGCTTTTCTTGGAGTTGTGGGGAGTGTGATGACAAATGAAGGACAATGCTATGACACCTCCTGCTGTCCCCAGGGTGGATGCAAGGAGGCAATTAGGTCCCATTGCCATGAGGACCATTTCTCTCCTTCTAGGCCTCGGCTGCAGAGAAACCTGCCACAGTCAAGGAGACAAAGACCCCGGCTCTCTCATGGCCTTTCAGCCCCGCCAGTGCCATTGGCCATCTCCACTACATGTTGTTCTACACTGTCCCATTCCTGTACCTGTTTCTCTGAAGGCTGCAGACATACAATGCCCTTCCCCAGCTTGTTCTCACCTCACTGTGTCCCTGCCTGTACTAGTGTCTCTCCTTCCTTGCCAGAAGGTCCTTGAAACTTGAAAATCATGGGCTGATCCAAACTGCCTCTAAGTGACCTTTTGCACCACAGCACTGCCCTCAGAATGACATCTCTTTATCCTCAGGTCCTCTCGGGACCTCCAAAGCTGCACTTTCTAATGGCTGTCCATTCTCACACCGTTTCCCACTACCCATCAAAAAGTGCCATCATCTTGGGCAGAAATTTTCAATCTCTCTCGAACTCCTAGTATTTTTCCCTCAGCCTCCACTTTACCACAATAGAAAGCCCAGTTCTGTCAGCCTCTACACACAAGCCCTAACCCTGTCTTGGCAGACTTTCTCTGGCCATGTGACATGCTTCCTCCATGCTCAGGATCGGTGCATCCCTTCGAGAAAGAGTTCTAGCAAAGGAGGCAGGAGACCCACATGGATGAGCAAGGAGCTTCTAGCAGAGCTCAGGTGCGAGAGAAAGGTTTATGGAATGTGGAAAGAGAGACAGGCCACTTGGGAGGAGTACAGGAATGTTGTCAGAGTATGCAGGGATGCAATGAGGAAGGCTAAGGTTCGTCTGGAATTGAATCTGACAAGGGATGTCAAAGACAATAAGACGGGCTTCTTGAAGTACGTCAGCAGCAAACGGAAGACTAGGGGCAATGTGGAGCCGTTGCTGAAAGAGGTGGGTGCCCTGGTGACGGAGGATGCGGAGAAGGCAGGGTGACTGAATGCCTTCTTTGCTTCAGTCTTCAGTGCCAAGGCAGGCCCTCAAGAATCCCAGGCCCTGGAGGTAAGAGAAGAAGCCTATAGAGAGGATGACTTTCCCTTGGTCAAGGAGGACTGTGTGAGGAATTGCTTAAGTGATCTGGACACTCAAAAATCCATGGGCCCCGATGGAATGCACCCACAAGTGCTGAGGGAGCTGGCGGATGTCATTGCTGAGTCACTCCCCACCATCTTTGAGAGGTCCTGGAGGAGAGGAGAGATGCCCGAGGACTGGAGAAAGGCCAATGTCACTCCAATCTTCCAAAAGGCAAGAAGGAGGACCCAGGGAACTACAGGCTGGTCAGCATCACCTCCATCCTGGAAAGATGATGGAGCAGCTCATTCTAGAGGTCATCTTCAAGCAAGTGGAGGAAAAGAAGGTTATCAGGAGTAGTCAGCATGGATTCACCAAGGGGAAATCATGCCTGACCAATCTGATAGCTTTCTACGCTGGCATGACTGGCTGGGTAGATGAGGGGGGGAGCCGTGGATGTTGCCTACCTCGACTTCAGCAAGGTTTTCGACACCGTCTCCCATAACACCCTCCTAGGGAAGCTCAGGAATTGTGGGCTGGATGAGTGGTTGGTGAGGTGGATTGAGAACTGGTTGAATGGCAGAACTCAGAGGGTTGTCGTCAGCGGCACTGAGTCTTGTTGGAGGCTGGCAACTAGTGGTGGTTCCCAGGGGTCAGTACTCAGGGCAGGTTTGTTCAGCTTATTCATCAATGACCTCTATGAATGAACAAAGCGTACCCTCAGCAAGTTTGCTGATGACATAAAACTTGGAGGAGCGGTGGGTACACCAGCAGGCTGTGCTGCCATTCAGCGAGACCTGGACAGGCTGGAGAGTTAGGCATAGAGAAACCTGATGAACTTCAACAAGGGCAAGTGCAGGGTCCTGCACCTGGGCCGGAACAACCCAATACACCAGTACAGGCTCAGGGCTGACCTGCTGGAGAGCAGCTCTGTGGAGACGGACCTGGATGTCCTGGTGGATGACAAGTTGACCATGAGCCAGCAGTGTGCCCGGGTTGCCAAGAAGGCTGATGGTGTCCTTGGGTGCCTTAAGAAGAGTTGTGGCCAGCAGGTCAAGGGAGGTTCTCCTCCCCCTCTACTCTGCCCAAGTGATGTCCCATTTGCAGTACTATGTCAAGTTCTAGGTTCCCCAGTTCAAGAAAGATGAGCAGCTACTGGAGAGAGTCCAGCACAGGACTACGATGATGACGAGGGGACCAGAGTACCTGTCCTATGAGGAGAGGCTGAAGGAGCTGGGCTTGTTCAGCCTGGAGAAGGCTGCGAGGGGACATTATAAATATCTTAAGGGTGTGTGTCAGCAGGGTGGAGCCGAACTCTTTTCAGTGGTGCCCAGCAACAGGACAAGGGGCAACGGGAACAAATTGAAGCACAGGAAGTTCCGTCTGAACATGAGGAAGAACTTCTTCACTCTGAGGCAGACGGAGCCCTGGAACAGTTTGCCAGAGGGGTTGTGAATTCTCCTTGTCTGGAGATATTCAAGACCCGCCTAGACGAGGTCCTGTGCAGCCTGCTGTAGGTGACCCTGCTTCGGCAGGGGGGGTTGGACTAGATGATCCCCAGAGGTCCCTTCCAGGCTTTACTGTTCTGTGATTATGATTCTGGGTGTGGATCCAAACTGAGAATAATTGCAAGTTTGGGACTGGGACCTCTTAGGTGATTGAGGACCATTAGCAAAGCTATGAAAGAAGCTGGATGGGTTGTGGGGAACTCACAGGCAATGCCAAATCCTCAGAAGACCATAGCTTTGTGGTTACAGCAACACCACTTCGTACCAAATCCCCACCCTGAAACACAAACACACTCACACACACCATAGACAGAGCCCTGAGATACAGTTGAGAGAAAGGTTCTCCTTTACCAGGCTCTGGTACAGGAGTGGAGGCTCAGGGCTTGGCCATTCTGGTGATAAACAAACACCAAGGGCTTCCATGGCATCAGAGTCACCTCCACGTTGCCTTTGCCACCTGCAGCCAGTGTCTCCAAGTTTTTGCTTCAGCAGCCTCCAGGGACAGGCACCTCGACGGGTTGTTTGCTTCACAGCTTTGTGAGTGATGGCCCTTCGTGGAGTCTCAAACATCCTCAGAAACTTGGGGTTTGCTTCTGCTTTTCACTTCATTGGAGGTTTGTTTCATCTTTCAGTGTCTGCAGTTCAGGAACTCTGTCGCGGAAGATGAACCGGACTCGACATGAAGATCAACATGATCAGGTACAAGCCATTTATTAGTCCCAGATAGCTCACATTTATATTCCCCATTACATACGCGGCGATCTCCCATTGGCAATAATCAAATTAAGTCACACAGCAACCTGATTATGATTGGTGTACATTACTTGTTCACGCGCTGTGCTCGTGGCCTTCTTGCAGGTGGCAGGTTCCTGTTCAGAATCCGGGAGTTGTTTTTCTCTGCATTTTATTTCCTTGTTTCCACCGTTTTTCCTCTAGATGCCCTTGCGGCCTTATGCTAAGGCTCTGCGGCCTTATGCTAAGGCTTCATGGCCTCATAGAGAAATGCTGGATTGCTCACATGTCCCCAGTTCTTTAACGCTTCATCCTCCGCGAATCCCCCTTCTTTGTTTTGAGCAATCCAGGCCTGGTTGAGGACCTTAAGCATCAATTTCTTTATGCAGCTTAAAGCACAACCTACAATTCCTAAACACACAATAATTGTTACCAAAATAACAATACCTTGTTTAACTAATTCCTTTATCCACCCTGACAGACCCCAAGAAGACAGCCAACTGTCAAACGGTGATGTATTGTACGTAATATGCTCTGTTCTTTCCGGCAAGACAGCTAGCTGTTGGTGAATACTCTGAGAATGATCAGACAGATTCATGCAACACATCCCCTCAAACTCTTGGCACCCATGACCTTGCGCAAGCAATAAGAAATCAATAGCCGCTCAATTTTGTAAGACTGCATGGCGAACGCTATCTACATCCATTAATAACTGCGTTAATATCTCTGAAGTGGTATTAGACTGCTTCAAGCTCCAACAAGCTAATTTTTTAAGAATATTCCAATTCCTGGCGGCAGCACCTCCAGGGAGTAAAAAGGATAACGCTACTGTTCCAGCTACAGATCCTAGCTGTACATTATTATCACACCCTGGATTAAAATGTCTAAGACTTCGCTTACTACGAGTTTTATTGAGACTCAAGAAATCTCTGATACGTGGGGTGAACAATGTTAGCTTTCCTATGTAGCACGGACCTCCTACCGGGTGAACGGGAATCCCTCCCCATGCGCGATCTCCGCAGATGAGGAAATATCCTGATGGCAACAGGAATCCCCCTGAGGTGTTAACCGAAAACCTTCCCATGTTGTTTAGCGAAAAATACCAATGCCTTGAATTCCCACTTACATTTTGATAACCTATAGTATACTGCCTTTCACCTTGGCTATGCAACCAAAGATGCCACGGATTTCCGAACTCAGTCACTCCTGTGCCATTCCACGGCAACCACTGCGACTGCTGATGCAAATCGCTGCAATTTGGCTGGTTAGACACATTTGCCCATTGAGCGGGTGCCATGGAACCTAGCAGCTCTAGCTCTTGCAGAGGAAGTGAACTAGAGTGATTTAAATGTGTCACGATCCACTGCTGTAAAAAGGCACTCTGCATCACTGGCACATCACTACTCCACACACACTCACCTTTCTCTGACCCACTTTGCCTGGATTTGTTATACAACTCATTCAAATCGTTTATACTCTCATTCACAAAGTCCTTAAACTCGTCCCCATTCATGATAGGATAGCCAATCAGGCATGTGCGAAAAGGATCTCCTGGAGTAGCTAAAGAAAGACAAAAATCCATCTGACCTGTTTGATTGGCCCAGGTTACCCACATATTCTGTCTCACATCAATGCGATGAATGGCTCCTGCATTCTCAACAAATAGGCAAAGGCATATCGTTATCCCTAGCGCCATGGCTGCTGGCATCCTCGTCTCTTTCACTGATCACACCAGCGTTGTACACGTGCTACTCTACACCACCACTGTTTCCCACAGACATAACAAATTACATAAAATCCATGGATTACACGCCTCACAATAGTTACACTTAATTGTTCCAGTATGTGCTTCCACACCAGCGTCCATTAATCTTCGTTTTCTGAATCCTGGACATCTGCGCCACTGTTATCTCTATCGGGACCTTTCCACGGACGGACCCACTGAGCAGGAGCCCACCTTACTCCGTTTTCTGTAAGCAAGCACATACAACCTCTACCAGTTAATTTCACTTCGGCTGGTCCTTCCCATTGTCCTGTTTGCAAATTCTTGAACGGGACCAACACCTTTTCCTGCTTATGTTCCCCTTCCATCAACGCCCTGTGATGTATTAATGCTGGAGGTTCCTTTCTGTCCCCTGTCAAACGTAAAAAATTCAAGACGTACAATAGTTTGTTCAGTCGTTCCTGTGGCATACTCCCAGTTTCCCCCCTTTTTTTTTATGCAATAATTGTTTCAATGTGTGGTGTGCTCTTTCTATCATGGCTTGTCCTGTGGGGCATATGTGGGATACGTGTGGTATGGTGGATGCCCCAGAGTACACAAAACTGAGCAGATTTTGTTGAGGTGTATGCCGGACCACTGTCTGCTTTTATCTCTGTGGGAATCCCTAGCACCGCAAAACTAGCATACAGATGCTTTGTTACATGCTGTGTGGTCTCTCCTGACTGTGCAGTTGCCCAAAAGGCAATGGAAAATGTGTCAATCACTACAAGTACGTACTTTTAACACCCAAACTCTGGTACATGCATGACATCCATTTGCCATAGCTGTAAGGATCGTAGTCCTTTGGGGTTGACACCCACTCCGAGACCTGGACTTATATTTTGGCAGTCTGGACAAGACTTCACAATTCCTTGAGCATCATGCAAGGGAAAGTGAAACTGTCTCATTAATACCTTCGCGGACTGATGGAAAAATTCATGGGAGTTGCGCACCTGAGCAAAGCTATCTGTGGGTGGACCCGTCCATGTCGGCATAACAAGCTGATCTGCACGTCGGTTTCCTTCTGCAAGGCCTCCTGTCATCAAATGGCTACGAATATGGGTTATAAAATACGGCACTGTTCTATTATTTAGCATAAATAACAACTGCTGTAACATTCTATACAAATGTCTATTGGATACTTCTTTGAGCATAGCACGCTCTAAACGCGTCACTACTCCTACTACATACAAAGAATCAGAAACAATACTGACTGGCTGCATATTCCACTGTGCAAGAGCCCAAACAACCGCTTTGAGCTCTAACGTTTGTAACGAATCCTGCAAGTCTCCTTCGATTACCTGATGGTGCCGTATACCTGGAGGTCTCTCCCAGGTACACGCCGCCTTCTTGGAGCTTTTCCCTGCATCAGTAAATACTGTTATCCCTTCCAATGGGGTATTGGACTGTATTGGCCATTCCTCGAAAATCATCCCTGACAACAATGGCATTAATTTGTGAGAAGGGTAATTATCGTCAACTGTCCCTGGGAAATTACTAATAGCAATCTGAAATTCTATAGACGTCCTTATCAGCCACTCCATATATTCCTGCATCAGAGGTACCAGGATGGTTTGTGGTTCACATCCTGCAATTTCTACACATCGGTTTCTCCCTTGGATTATCAGCTGACTGAGCAGTTCTATCCGTGTGGTCACCGTCTTTTTCGGCCGGATAGAAAGAAAAATCCATTCAAGAATCCTTAATGGATTTTCTCCAGGCACCCACTGCATTAATATAGCAAACGGATGTTGATGCGTATGAGCAGAGTTGATTAACATCAACGTTAAAGGCTGTTCTGACCTTATTCTGGATGCATGAGAACTAATGATTTTGTTCTGAATAACCTCTAAGGCTTGCTTTTGTCGGGGTCCCATGGTTCTTCTATCGTCGGCTCTCGATGTAGTGCCGAGAAGCTCAACCAAGGGTGCTAAATCATCGCTGGTTATGCCACATAATGCTCTGACCCATTGAATGTCACCCACCAATTTCTGCACATCATTCAATGTCTTAATTTCGGGATTTAACTGTATTTTTGGGGCTTTAATTGTACCTTGTAAAATTATCCACCCCAGATAATTCCAGGGCTCCTGTTTCTGTGTTTTTTCTGGAGCTATTTTTAATCCTCTGAACTCTACCTCTCTAACAATTTTTTGAAGCACGAATTCCCTGTTCATATCTTTTCCTGCAATTAAGATGTCATCCATATAACGATATATTAACAACTGCGGCATCTTTTTACGAATTGGTTGCAAAGCCCATGCTACAAAAATTTGGCACGTGGTTGGTGAATTTTTCATACCCTGAGGTAGGACTATCCAATGAAATCTACAGGCAGGTTCTGCCTTGTTTATTGATGGTACAGAAAAAGCAAACCTTTCAGCATCTTCGGGATGCAAAGGAATAGTAAAAAAACAATCCTTCAAATCTATAACTAGGACTGTCCATTTCTCTGGGATCAAGACCAGTGATGGCAGACCTGGCTGTAGCGCCCCCATGTCTTCCATGACATTGTTAACTGCTCTCGAATCATGTAGTAGATGCCATTCCCCACTCTTTTTCAGAATAGTAAATATTAGTGTGTTCCAAGGGCTAGTAGATGGCTGAATATGTCCAGCTTGTAACTGTTCTTCTACCAGCTCATTGACTTTTTGCAGCCGTTCGGCAGTAAGTGGCCATTGATCAACCCAAACTGGGTTATTCGTTTTCCATTTTATCTTCAAAACCGGCTGCTGTTCAATGGCCGCCCCGAAAAGGCTGGGTAACGATAGTAGTATGCAATTGACCGAGTACATCTCTTCCTATTAACATGATTGGAATTTGCATAATATAAGGTCATGTTGACACTACCGCACCGTCTGAAAAATGAAAAGCCACGAGATCCCGACTAATGCGTGTGGATTGTGCCCCTCCGACACCGTACACTCCCGTGAATGATTCAGCCGTTGGCCAATGTGAAGGCCAATGCCGAGCAGATATGATAGTTACATCTGCTCCAGTATCAATCATCATTTTTAATTTTATCATCTCCTGGTCTTTTGATTTCACCAGAACTTCAATTTCTGGCTTGTTTTTCATGATGTCTAATGCTAGGTATACATACGGTTGTCCTGAGGACCCAAAGCCCTCATCTCCACGGTGGTGTGGTGTGGCATGTGGTACACAAGCTCGAAACGGTACCAGCTGGGCAATCCTGCTGCCAGCGGGAATGGACAACGGAGGAGCCAAGGTATACACCATTACCTTTACCACTCCAGTAAAATCAGCGTCGATGACCCCTGGTAAAACAAAAATGCCTTGTTTAGATGTTGACAATCGTCCTAATAATAGGGCACTCAGCCCGTGGCCTAAAGGCCCTTTTACACTGGTGTCAATACACACCACTTCCATTGTTACCAGGGTTTTATCTACTGCTGTTTCCACGTCCACTCTGGCACTCCCACAAGCAGCGGCCCAGAGGAAGTCGAGGGCTCTGGTGCCACTGTCCATGCCCCCTGCACTTGTGTCGTAGCGCGCGGGACCCTCGCGCTCCCCCCCGGGTTTTCCGACTTACGACATTCGGAGGTGTTATGATTATCTCTACAACAAGTGACACACCACTTGTTTCGGGGGCACGATCCTGAGTCCCCCAACCCTTGGGATGATCTTGTCTGCATCTTACATTGCGCCTTAGAATGCCCTATTTTCCCGCATTTAAAATACCGCTTTTCCGAATTTCTCTTTTCCCGATTTTCGTGTAGCAATGGTGCAATAGCCCCTTGTACCGCTGCAGAAACACACGCAGTGTACTTGGTCTGTTGGATTCATTCCATCAACTCAACCATGTCCGCTACTTGCGCAGATTGCGGCAACGAGCCTAGTATTTGTTTACTCCTTTCATTGGCATTGTCAAAAGATAGTAACTGAAACATTTCGGTCTTCATATCCCCTGTTAGGGTGCGTCTCGATAGCTTTGTAAAGTCGGTCAACAAACTGCTTAAACTGCTCATTTTGTCCCTGCTTAATATGTGCAAAAGCATGAGGTTGACCCGGCTCCTGCACGGAAAAAATTGCTTGTAATGCAAGATGCTGCGACAACTGTATCACCTGCGGTATAAAACCTAATTGCATATCTCCATCCGCAAAAGGACCCTGTCCAGTAAGCGTTTGTGATTGGATGCCATACAAAGGATCATTTTGATCCCGAGGCCGTGCAGCCTCTTGATCACACAGTCACGACCACACCCTATGGAATAAAAGTTGTTGTGAGGGAGTTAGCACAATCTCAGCAATTTGTAAAATATCCATAGGAAGTAATTGATCAGCAGTAAAAATATACTTTAGCATTTGTTGGGTTACCGTTGATCTTAACCCATTCTGCATTACGGAAGTCTTAACTTTCTCCAATAACTTCCAATCAAATGCCTCCCATTTCGACCCCCCACCCACTTGTGTCACCACCGGGTACGCTGCAACAAACGTGATGATTTGTCCCTCCACCAGCGCATCTCGAAAGACTCCATCGCTCTCCAGGATGCGTCTCTCCAGCAGGTGGCAGCACAGGATTAAGTAAGTGGCTGGGTAAGGGTGCAGCAGGCAGCAACTGTAAGGGTGGTGCTGGCGGTAACAATGGAACCGGGGGGGGTGGCAGCTCAGGATTCCAGTCCGACCGGAATGGATTCCCCTTCGTCGGCTCTGCCTGCACCGATGGTCCAAGCGCTTCACCAGTCCCCGGCGAAGGTGACCGCAACGACAAATCTTTTAACTGCTGGCTGATCTCCTTCAATACCTGTTTAAGCAAACCGTCCTCCCCCGCCCCCGACTCCTATTCCCCATCTGGGGACCCTGGTCGGGTCGGCGATAGTTGTGGGTATATATTTTCAGGCGGAATTTCCTTCCTAGCCCTTTCAGCTAAGTCCCCATCACGTGTCTCTGCCACCGTTGTTTCTTTGACCGCCCATAGAGGTGGCATCCGTATGCTATTCTCAAACAAATTCCGCGCTTCGTTGGAAAGCATCATAGCATTTCCCGACGCTGGCAGCGTTGCAGGGGTCAGGGCAACAAAAGCAGACGTGGCGGCAGCTCTTTCGCTTTTCATCTCTCTCAAAGTCTCTTTTACTAACCGCCACAGCGTAGAATAACAGCCTGCGGTCTTATCCTCGCTACTGAACTCGTCCCATAGGCTTTGTCCTATGGCTTCCCAGGTGGGTAACTCAAACGTGGCTCCAGCCCCGGAGATTAAGTTACGCTCTCATGCCCGCATCAGTAGCTCTTTCAGTACTTTTGCATCGTAAGAGACCGCTCTCTTAGAGAGCATATGATGGAGGAGCTTCACCACTGCACTTTCTTCCTTTGTCAGCGTGGACCCCATCTCCTCCCCAGCCGCTCACCTGTTCCTGGTGAGATCCCCACGGGGATAACCGTCCCACCTCAATCAGCACGCGTGTCTTCTTCCCAGTCCGATGGGCACTTCGAACCGAAGCCGCCGGGGCAGCAGCTGCTTTCGGCTGGCTTCTCCAGCTTTGGTCGCCTCCTTCTACCTCCAGACGGATTCCATCATCTGAAGTCTTCGGGGCACACAAGGGTCCCTGTTCGGGCGCCAGATGTCGCGGAGGATGAACCAGACTCGACACGAAGATCAATGTGATCAGGTACAAGCCGTTTATTAGCCCCAGATAGCTCGCATTTATATTCCCCATTACATACGCGGCGATCTCCCATTGGCAATAATCAAATTAAATCACATAGTAACACAACTATGATTGGTGTGCATTACTTGTTCACGCGCTGTGCTCGTGGCCTTCTTGCAGGCGGCAAGATCCTGTTCAGCATCTGGGAGTTGTTTTTCTCTGCGTTTTACTTCCTTGTTTTCAACTGCAGTTTGTCCTCTAGATGCCCTTGCGGCCTTACGCTAAGGCTCTGCGGCCTTATGCTAAGGCTTCATGGCCTTATAGAGAAATGCTGGATTGCTCACATGTCCCCAGTCCTTTCAAGCTTCATCCTCCACAGTCCTATCCTTAGAGGAAGAGGCAATGAAGAATTAGGGGAGACATCTCAAAGCAAAAGCAAAGCATTTCTCCTAGACCTAAACCCTCATGTACTCCTCCCTCATCCTTTCCTTTGCCAGGAGATCTTCCTTCAGCTCTGTTGCTGCAGCTCTAGCCTTTGCTGGCCGAGCTTGAGGTGATCAGCAGAGGCTCTTCCCACTGGCTGCTGAAGAGTCAACCCTGCTCTGCAGCAGTGGGTTCATGGGAAAAATGAGGGTACTGGTCAGTCTTGGTGTTCGACTTGGTCAGAGGAAACTGCTCCTAACTCAGCAGGGCTTGTCAGCACCTGCACTCCCAGCACTAAACAATGGGGAAAGCAGAAGGCTGTTAGAAAGGTTTGGAGCTTTTAAATCTCCATCCATCTTACTTGAAGATTTTCTTGGGACTTCAGAAACCCTCAGCATTTCTGCTGCACTCCGAGAGAAGAGAGAGAGTCTTGCAAGGTGTAAGAATTTCTTGTGGCCTAGTGCAGCAAGAGGGCAGCTGGTCTGTCCCTCTGTCTTGTTCTTAGCTGCGCTCGTCTAGTTCTGCATGAGATGGAGGGTGATCACACTTACCCTGAAAAACATCCAAACGCTACTGAGTACAGAGGGATCCAGTGCAGACAGCTAAATGTCTCACCCTGTCTCAAGGTCCTCAGCACCTCACTTCTAGCCAAGGACGCGCTCAACCTATTTCTCTTCAGCATGAGACTCCCTCCCTCTATGCTATCTTGGGTCTTCTTCCTGCCTTTAACCCACAGATGGCTACGCACCCCCCACTCTCTCCCTGCGCTCTCGTGTGTCTCACAAACCCTTCCCTCTTCCCCTGCGGTGATGGGACATCACCCGCTTTGTTTCAAGTCGCTGCATCCACTTCCTCTGTGCATCCCCATGAGTTTTCTGTTTCCCCAAGCTGCTCTCCAGACTGCTCTCTTTACCTGAATGTTGGTATGGACATTCTTGTACATGAAAGACTCCGTCCTTGAAGACCAGATTTATGGAGATCTGCTGCCCCCCTGTGCTGCTCACACATCACCCCCTATTTAAAGTCAACAAAACAGGACCCAAAGTCTGCTTCTTTGAGGTCTGGGTTTGGCAGTCTTCTATTCCTCGTTCTTACTCCCTTTGGGAGGTAAGACCCCACTATTGGCTGTTTTGTGGTCACAACAGCCAAGGCTGAGTCTGGTTTTCACATCCCTGATCAGCACTTCCTTCTTTGTGAGGAACAGATTCAGAGGAGCATCACCACTGTTGACCAATCTGGAAGCTGTGCAATAAAGACCTATGTTCCAAGCTGTGGCCAAAAGCCTGCCAGATACCTCCAGGAGTAATTGCATGCAGCTGTGGTCCCGTTCCAGTGAATACTAAGGTAATGAAAGTCAGCAAAGGGAGTTTAACTGTTCTTACCTCAAAGTGGAATGAAGAGATGTCCTGCAGGGCTTCAGCTCCTCCTCTCTGTGCCCCAGGCTGAGGCCATTGGTGCATATCTTGGCTGCAGCACCTCAACTGTGGCTCATCTTGGCTGAGAGGATACTTGCAAAAAGAAGCCTTCTACCAAATGCCCAAGACCTTGTGTGTGCAAAGGCTTTGCTTCAGAGGAGAGACATGCTGGAGGGAGTGGCACATGACAACATAAAGAAGAAATGAGGTGCCCACAAACAGAGCAAAACCTACTTTGTTCAAGACCAGGAGAGTGGTATTTTGTCTGCTGTGTCTCTGCAGCCCTGAGGACCTATGGTGGAGGTTAAGCTGATCTCAGGAAGGAAGAGATGATGTTGAAAATGTCCTTGGGTGTGGACATCCTGTGATCCAAGTACACTGTGGGCCTGACCCGTGACTGTGAGATCAAGCAAATAGTTAAATCATGGGGGATAGAAGAACCAGCAGAGTTTGAGAGGGAATGCCCTCAAGAGGAGACCCTGCTATGATGTGCTTGGTGTTCATGCACTGCCCTGTATCCAGTGGGTAGAGAAGGGAGAGATCTTGCGTCCCTGCAGTGGTGGGATTCAGTGATTGGCTGTAAGGCACCAAATCTGTGTGAGATGCCCTGGGTGGTGCCTGTCACACAACGAGTGTGAGTGGGGTTGCGGTTCCTCTACAGAACTTGTGATGTCCCTGTGAAGTGCATACTGTTATCCTGAGAGCTCTGGCATTTCACATAGCACTACAAGCCTCAATTTGTAAATTAAATGAAGATTCAGCTGCCCTGAATGAGGTTAGGCAATGAAGGGATGCACATGAGACCAATGCAAATCTTACTCTTAAGGCCATGTAGACAATACAGCTGATAGAGAACAGAAAGAGAGAGACTTAGCTCTCCCTGTGCCACAGGACTCCTTTTCATGAGCTGATTACATCTATGGGTAGTCCTGGACATAAGGAGAATTTACAGGTTAAGTTGTCTTAGAATGTGAGCACCTTCTGTCATTTAAGGTGGCCAAAGACATTTCCCACCAGCCTCCAGGAAGATGCCCTCAGACACTGTCCTGTCTCTATGAACTGCTCCAGTGGAGTGTTCAGTTACCAGCACACATCTTGGTCACCTCTGGAACCAAACCTGTCACCAGGTGTCTGTGTCTGCACATCTTCCTGCTGCCCTCCACCTCCAATAACTAGCAAGGGAGCTGAGACAAGGAGCTCCCATGCAAGAGCCTATTTAATGTCCATCTGAACTGAGGCAAGAGGAATCCCACCTCTTGTGGGTTTGTGTTGTACATGAGAGGGAGCTGAGTCCTCTTCTAGCCCCAGGACTTCAAACCCAGGATGAGATGTCTCGAATGACTAGGCTGAATCCCTTCCTTCATTAGGGATAAAGGAGATGCCTCCCTGCCACTTACTGGTTTTCCTGTCTAATGATGGGACAAGCAAAGTGGTTTTTTCTTTCTCACTCTTTGTCTGAGAAGAGAAATGACACTAAAGAAAAGAGGAGTTTCTCCCCAGCGGAGGAATCATCAGTGATGACTTCATCCTGTTTCACAGCAGGTTCCCCTGGAGACAAAAAGACACCTTAAGTGAGCCCAGAGGGAGAAGAATCAGAGACACATTGAGCTTGTCCTCTGCTGCTGAGCTGAGGCTGAGCTTCTGGGACAAATGGACGTCGTGGCAAGTGGGCAGCACTGCAGAGAGGCAGCTGTGCCCAGGAGCAGCTCCTCTGCAAAGCACAGCAGGGCTGAGGGCACTGCCTGCAGGCAGCGAGGGGAGAGGAGAGAGGCAGAGAGAGGTTAACGGCAGTCTGGGGTTGGAGGATGCTGAGAGCTCACTGGGGGAGAAATCTTTTCAGCCATTGACACGGTAAGTCTCTGCATGAAGGACAATGTCTTTGAGTTTTGTGAAAAGATCTACTAAAGCTGGCACACCGCACAACCTAAAGGATGGACCATGAGCAGTATCACAGTTTCTCTTCTGTAGAAGGTGAGGACGTGCTGCAAAGCAGGGACTGCCTGCTGCACCCTCAGAGGGACAGGCCATGACAGCTGCCTTCTCCCAGGGACGGCTGAAGGGTTGGGAAGGTGGATGTGCAGCCCGGGCTGCCCCAAGCTGTCCTTCAGAGCAGGGTCTATGCACCCCAGGGGCTGTGTGCTGGGGCAGGAACTCTGCTGCCTGCAAGGGTCAGCACTCTGCCTGGCCAAGGAGCTCACCATGACGCTAGAGGGAGAAGCTGTAGGTGGAAGGAACCACCCTTGGCAGGACAGGGTGCTTCTGCTGCATGGGTCAGGGCTGCTCACAGCTCCCTATCACCCCCATGGCATTTCCAAGGGAATTATTCAAGATGGAGCTTTATGAAAGGGAAGCTGACTGTCTGCTGAGGTTTCTCCTCTTTGTGTGCTGCATGGGCAGTGGGAGATTTCCAAAGGAACTTTTCATTTGGAAAGTTGAAGGAGGGATGACTGTAGAGAGGAGAAGCTTTCCTGAGTCTGCATTTTCACTTTCCAGCTCTGGGGACTACAGACAGCACCAGCATCCCCTGGCCAGTTTCATCAGGGTTTGTGTGAGCTGCCCTTTAGTCCCTGCACTCACGGAGAGGCTGCAGGGCAGAGCTGGGCACACAGGGGCTGGGGTCTGTGAGCACTGGCAGGGAGGAGATGTGGGTCCAGAGCAAGAGCTCCTGGCAGGGACAGCTCCAGGCAGTCGAGATGGGCAGGAAGGGAGGGAAGTGCTCATGGAAACCCTGTTGCAGGGGAGATATGGGCACCTCCTGGCCATGGCCTGCAGTGCAGATGCCTTCCCTGAGCAGCCCCCTTCCTCTCTTCTCTGCCTCTCCCCTTGCCTCTCTCAGCCAAATCCTCACTATATTCTTCCTTGTTTCTCCTCTTTTCTCCTTTGAATTTATCTTTTTGTTGCTGTCACTCTCTGGGGATGGGAGTCTGAGCTGCAGACTCAAACTATGATCTTGTTTGTCCGTTCATGCAGATGTGACCACGGCAACAAGTGTCCCACCTTCCCTCTAACCTTTGGGGCTGTGGGCAATGCAGCCTGTGGGGCTGGAGACTGAGTCAATTTTCACTCAATGAGATTACATCATTAGGACAATTGGTTAGCTCCTTGGGGTGTCCTTCTAAGCTGTCAGCTGCCCTCCAGGAAGCAAACGTGACCCATAGCACCTCTGTTTTATCTTAGAGCTGCATGGAGAAGTGCAGAGAAACTACCACCAAGGACATGCTCTTGGGCTGGTGAAATAAGCCATGTGTATTCTTGACTAGAAGTGGCGTGCTGAGACCCACAGAATGTGTGAGACCTTTAGTGGTCTCTGTTGTCAGTAGTATCTCCATCTCTTCATCAGTCCATCAGTCCATCAGGGTGTAAGCCCAGGGCATTTCAGAAATAGAAGGATGGACAGACCAGCTGCCATATCTCTGCATTAAACCACAGTCATTCCTCTTGCCTCACAGGACTTGCCCTGTTCACCCTGCAGTCAACAGAAACATGGAGAGTTTCCATCATCTAATGACAACAACCACAATGGGAAATCAGGGAAGCTATGAAAACCCATAATTTCTGAGTCTGACCTCTGCAGTTTTGATGCTGAAAATTCCTACTGTGACAGGAGGAGGTTCGTCTGACAAAGTTGTACAACGGGTCTGGACCTTGCCCCACCATGCCCATGCACCCACTGCCTGCAGAGCAGAGCTGGCTTTTTAGCAGCCGGAAGGAAGAGGTCCTGCTGCTCCCGGTACACTCAGGAACAACCAACCAGAGCTGCAGCCACAGAGCTGAAGGAAGGGCTCCTGGAAAACGAATGATGAATGTGTGTAACAGGGTGAGGGTCTTGGAGAAAGGCTTTGATTTTGCTCTGAGAAGTCTGCCCTAAATCTTCATTGGTTCTTCCTCTAAGAACAGAATCCCTTGCCCAGATGAAACAAATGACCAACAGCAGCTCCATCACCCACTTCCTTCTCCTGGCATTTGCAGACACACGGGAGCTGCAGCTCTTGCAGTTCTGGCTCTTCCTGGGCATCTACCTGGCTGCCCTCCTGGGAAACGCCCTCATCATCACTGCCATAGCCTGTGACCACCGCCTCCACACCCCCGTGTACTTTTTCCTCCTCAACCTCTCTTTTCTTGACCTGGGCTCCGTCTCCACCACTCTCCCCAAAGCCATGGCCAATTCCCTCTGGAACACTAGGGCCATCTCCTATGCAGGGTGTGCTGTCCAGCTCTTTTTCTTTCTCTTCTTGATTGTGGGGGAGTACTGTCTTCTCGTCGTCATGGCCTATGACCGTTACATGGCCATCTGCAAACCTCTGCACTATGAACTGATGATGGGCAGCAGAGCTTGTGTCCACATGGCAGCAGCTGCTTGGGGCAGTGCTTTCCTCTATGCTCTCTTGCACACTGTCAATACATTTTCAATTCCTCTCTGCCAAGGCAGTGCCCTGGACCACTTCTTCTGTGAAATACCCTGGATCCTCAAGCTCTCCTGCTCACAGTCCTACCTCAGGGAATTTGGGCTTCTTGGGGTTAGTGTTTCTTTGGCTTTTGGGTGTTTTGGTTTCATTGTCGTGTCCTATGTGCAGATCTTCAGGGCTGTGCTGAGGATCCCCTCTGAGCAGGGACAGCACAAAGCCTTTTCCACATGCCTCCCTCATCTGATTGTTTTGTCTGTTTTTATCAGCACTGGCATGATTTCTTATATGAAGCCCCTCTCCATCTCCTCCCCATACCTGGATCTGGTTTTGTCATTTCTCTACTCGGTGGTTCCTCCAGCAGTGAACCCCCTCATTTACAGCATGAGGAACCAGGAGCTCAAAGATGCGTTGAAGAAGCTCATTCTGTTATTAGTCTTTCAGCAGCTATAATGTGCCCATTTCTTTTCACAAGTGATTTCTACTGCTTATGGGGAACCTCCTGTGCTCTGGTCATTTTATCTGTGATAATTCTGTTTCTCCAGGAATGTCTGCATGAACTCCACTTCTCCAGAGTCATAAATTGAGCCTGTCTAACCCTGAGGTCTTTACACATGTGTCTGTCACAAGGTTACAGCTGGCCTCCACTGTAAAATCTCTCTAATAAAAGTGGATTTCCTCAGTGGCATTGGCTAGAGGTTGGGCTTTCCTTGCATGGCTGAGGTCAGGAGCAGGCTGAAGAAATTGACCCTGTGAGTACAGTTTGCTGTGCTGGGGTTCTCCATGGAATGGGGGGAGGAAGACATGGGGTGATGTATTAGGGAATGGGACTCCAGTGAACTTTCACTGGTGGCCTCGCTTTTTGGCCTCTTCCAGCACTGACCTCTCACCACAGGTTTATGTGTGAGCTTTGTTGCATGGCCACTTCCCTCTTCCTGCTGGGCTCAGTGACTGCACAGGTGGAAAGGGAAGCCCTGCTCCACTTCTCTCCTTGTCCAAACCCTGGCAAAACCCAGAGCGAGGACATCTGTGAAACACCACATGGGGTATGGATAAGACTGCGTAGTTATCAGGACTTATGGGAGGCTGTCTCAGGTACAAGAAACTGAAGGGGGACAGGTCACAAAGGAATGTCTTGGGGATCACCTACGAGAAACTGTTCCTCACACCACATACACCCTTTCCAGTGCTGAGCTGGAACAGTGGGTCCATCTGTGGGACAGTGTGGCTGGGCTGGGCACAGGCCGGGGCACTGGCAGCGGTCACAAAGGAACTGCCATGGGGTGACCACCTGGATTTGGTGGCTGCAAGAAAAGTTAAGAGTAAAGAGAAGGGATCCAAAATTCAGATGCCCAGTTTAGGAATGATATTGGCAAGCTGTCGTGGGTTTAGTAAAGGGCTGCAGGACAGCAAGGGACTGGAGCACTTGGCCTGTGAGGAGAGGCTGAGGGAGCTGGGCTTGTCCAGTCTTGAGAAGGGAAGGCTGAGCAGGACATCATCCCAGCCTGCCAGCACCCACAAGAAGGTTATGGAGAACAGAAAGCACGTCTCTTCACCCTATTGCATGGCAGGAGGACAAAAGACCATGGGAGGAAAGTGAACGAAGAATGTTTCAGCCAGCAGAGAAGGACAACATTTTTCCCCAGGAGCTCAACCAAGTGCTGGAACAGGTCACCCATGGAGGCTGGGTAGTCTCTGTCCTTGGGAAGTCTCAAACTCAAACTGAATCAAGCCTTGAACCATTTGGTCTGACCCTGTTTTGGACAGGTTGCACTGCAGACTTCCGGATGTCTCATCCAGGCACTGTTCCTTTAAGATCCTATTGCGCCCTTTTTGTAACTGGAGCAGAGCAGATGTTTGTGGGGCTTGAATCCTCCTGTGCTGTAAGGGACTGTTTAAACAAACATTTAAAACCATGAAGAGAGGTTGAAACCTCAATGTGACTTGCTCTGGGTATCGACTAAAGAGCCCTGGTCAGGGAAGCTTTTAGGGAGTGAGGATCTGTGCAAGACACCAAATGATCCTGTTCTAATGCCTGTAGGCCTGTCAGATGTCATTTAAATAACAATGAAAATGGAAGTAAGAAGAGCTGAAGACAAAGACCCAAAGCAAAGAAACATCTCAATGGACTTTTCAGGTTTTTCTAAGACTTTCAAGGATATCCTTTTTTGAGAAGTGTTGTCCAGAATAGGGAATGGATGTAGGACACACATGTCTTCAGCTACAGGGACACAGAAACCTGGTGCCAGTGGAGATGATCTAGCAAACCCTCCCCAGCCTCCTCCTGCAGCTTCCAAGGAGCTCTGGTCTCCCACAGGTCGTCTGAGATAGAAGCCAGTCCCAGCACAGCACTCCAGGTACACTGCGGCCCCTAACAGTGGCATTGCCTGTTTATGGTCAGATACCTGATGCCTGTTTTAAAAAGTATACAATTTTATTATTTCCTATATTTTAGAAAAATCTACAAGCACATTTACATCAGCTGAATCGCTGGAGTCCTTTCTTGGAAATGGAAATGTCCCTTTGGTCATCTGCACTCAGTTGTCCAAGATTTGTTCCCTCCTAACTTCTGGGGCACCCCCAGCCTACTTGCTCATAGGGCAGCATTAGGAGCCAAAAAGTCCTTGATGCTGCACAAACACTGCTCAGCTGTAACTAAAACATAGATGTATTCCCAGGTGTCTCTTGAGTCCCTGGAGCCATTGCAGTGACAAGGAGAGAGCCCTACCTGACTTAGGGCTGGGGCTGGTATGGGGTAATGGGGTCTGGGATCATGTTTCTGGGGCAGTTTCTTCTGTCTGTTTGTCACTGTTTAGAGCAGGGCAGCAATAAATGAGTGGCAGATGTGTGATATTAGCACACACCCCCCCCCCAACCCCTACTAGGGGAAGGGAAAAAGGAGGAAAAGGGAGAGGGACTTACAAACTGGAAATTAAAATAACTTTACTAATAACATCAAAAATAGAGCAATAACGCAAAATACATAAATTCTATTGAGTTTCCCAGAGTTGTGGGGGCTGATGTTGTTCCAGTGGCTGCGGGGCAGACACTAGGAAGTCCTGTCACACCAACCCACATCCTGGGAAGCAAGGATTAAGGACACGTAGTGGTTCCTTAGGAAGACAAATGTCTGACTAAGAAATATCATCTCTTTGCATCCCTCCTTTACCTCAGTATCAATGCTGAGCATGATGTCATAACGTACGGAATATCCCATTGTTCAATTCAGGTAAGCTGTCACATCTATGTCACCTCCCAACCACTGGACCACCCTGAGCCAGCCAGCTTTGGGGGGGTTGGAGAGACAGCCTTCATGTGGTCTGAGCACTGCTCAGTAATAGCCAAAACACTGGTGCGTGATCAACACCGTTCCAGCCATGAGTCCGAAGCACAGCAGCATGTGGGCTGCTCTGGCAAAAGTGAACTCCATCCCAGCCAGACCCAGTACCGTGGTGCTCAGGGGTCTTTTCCAGCCTGTGTTATTCTGTGATTCAATGAATATTTTCCTTGGAGAGCTCTTGGAAGACAGAATCAGAGAATCACAGAATCACAGAATGCTTGGGGTTGGAAGGGACCTCTGTGGGTCACCCAGTCCAACCCTCTTGCCGAAGCAGGGTCACCCAGAGCAGGCTGCACAGCACCGCGTCCAGGCGGGGCTGGAATATCTCCAGAGAAGGAGACTCCACAACCTCCCTGGGCAGCCTGTTCCAGTGCTCCGTCACCCTCAGAGGGAAGAAGTTCTTCCTCACGTTCAGACGGAACTTCCTGTGCTTCACTTTGTGCCCATTGCCCCTTGTGTCCATTGCTGGCCACTACCGAAAAGAGCTTGGCCCCATCCTCCTGACACCCACCCTGCAGAAATTATAGGCATTTATTAGGTCCCCTCTCAGGCTTCTCTTCTTCAGGCTGAACAAGCCCAGCTCCCTCAGCCTCTCCTCATAGGACAGAAGCTCCAGTCCCCTCACCATCCTCGTAGCCCTCCGCTGGACTCTCTCCAGTAGCTCCTCATCTTTCTTGAAGTGGGGAGCCCAGAACTGCACACAGTACTCCAGATGAGGCCTCACCAGGGCACTGTAGAGGGGAAGGAGAACCTCCCTCGTCCTGCTGGCCACCCTCCTCCTAATGCACCCCAGAATGCCATTGGCCTTCTTGGCAGCCAGGGCACACTGCTGGCTCATGGGTCCACCAGGTCACCCAGGTCCCTCTCTGCAGAGCTGCTCTCCAGCAGGTCTGCCCGAAGCCTGTACTGGTGCATGGGGTTGTTCCTCCCCACGTGCAGGACGCTGCATTTGCCCTTGTTGAACCTCATCGGGTTCCTCTCTGCCCAACTTTCCAGCCTGTCCAGGTCACGCTGAATGGCAGCACAGCCTGCTGGTGTATCTATCACTCCTCCCAGAACAGAAAGAGAAACAAGAAAAAGCACAAAGAAAGCAGTAGAGACATAAAATTCACAAGTACAAATACAGCAGTTCCTCCAAGGAACATTCCTCCACTCAAACCATTAGCAAGGAATCTATTAGATAAATTTAATGAAACAGGCTAAATTTTATCTGCTCAGGTGCTGGGCCCCAAAGAGGGTAATTGTTGGTTATGGTACCATGTGCTCAGTTGCATGTCAGCAACTTACAATCCTGTACAAAGTCAGAGGCTGTGAAGGGGGCTGTGAGATCACTTCTGGCTCTGGAGGTCATTTGTCAACTGCAGTTACGCACCTGAGAAAGGGACCATAAAGTCACTTTTCTCTGAAGCTGCTGACAGGGCAGCCTTTGACTCATAGTGGGGATATGTGCTTTTCAGCTCCCCTCTGCCAGTGTCTGTGACAGGCCAGCAGCAGGCACCTGACTGGCACAGTGACTGGGAGATCCCCTCTGCCGAAGGACCCAGGCTCACTGCAGGAAGGGGGCTGGTATTTTGGGTGCCGTGTCTCTTGCGCCCGAGCACATGATGGGACAGCAGTGACCGAGAGGCTTTGTGTAAATGTGGGGTATCTTATTGTATCTATGTGAAATCAATGAAACTGGAGAAATATTTGTGTCTGAGATGCACCCTCAGAGTATAAGCAATGAATGGGAAACGAAACACCTTGCTGGCTGCCCCAGCTCTTGGAAGGCTGGTCTGTGCCTGGAGCAGTCAGAGCTCTTGAGAACCAGAATAGCCAGGGCTTTTGTGCTGGTCTGGCGAGACAGGATGGCATGGAGGGGCTGCAAAGCTCTCAGGATCTCCGGGGAGGAGAGCAGGGGACACAGGGTGCCTCCTTTGCTTTTTGCCATGCATGATCCCTCATCTCTGGGGCTGACTCCTCTCTGTCCCCCAGCAGCTGCTGTGCCCTTGAGAGGGGCTGAGGCTGTGGAGCGACTGCCCAGAGCACCCTGCGGTGGGCACAGCTGTTAGGCCAACCCAGACTGAGCTGTGCTGGGGAGAGGGCATTGTCAGTGGAAAGAGGGCAGGGGAGGTGGGAAAGCTTGGAGAGGAGATGGACTGGACTGGGAGATACCTGGGAGAGAAAAACATCAGTGTATAACTCATGAAGGGTGAAGGGTGAAGACTCACACCAGGCGGTTTGTTGTGCAGAGCCATGGCTGACAGAAGGGCTTGATGACATGTAGGTGTAGGAGAAGGAGTCTGGTCTGTGCCCTTGGTGGCATGGATAGACCAGGAAGCTGGCCCAGGGCCTTTGTCACCACTCCGCCGTTGGCCATTTCTCATCGACCTTTTCCAGACCCTGGTATTTTGGCCCAGACCCTGGCAGACCCTGGAGCAGGGCTGTCTGTGAAGCCCCATATGTGACATGGCCTCTCCAGGACCTTGGAGCAGCTGCCTGACAGGAAGGCCATGAGATCACAAAGCACTAAGAAATGCTGTGGGCACCATGTCAGAGTAACCATTCCTCACTCTGAACACACCCTGTCCTGTGCTGTGCCCTCGCAGCAGGGCCATGGGAACATACTTGAGGCAGCGGGGCTGTGACAATGCAGGAGAGGGCACAGATATGAAGCAGCTGCCAGGGGGTGACAGCAAGGACAGGCACAGACAAGGAATTTATGTACATTGCCTCTGCTGAGCAAGGAAGAAGGAAGGATTCTGTGAAATACTCTGTGATTCAAGAAAAAGGATTCTGTGAAACATTCTGTCCAGATTTCAGATACTCACGTTAAAGATATAGGCAAGCTGGTGTGGTCTTAGCAAAGGGCCCTCAGGACAGCCAGGCACTGGACCACTTTGCCTGTGAGGAGAGGCTGAGGGAGCTGGGCTTGTCCAGACTCGAGAAGGGAAGGCTGAAGGGGACCTCATCCGAGCCTGCCAGTACCAATGAAGACGTCATGGAGAATGCAGTCAGTCTCTTCATCCCGATGCATGGCAGGAGGACAAAAGACAATGGGAGAAAGGTGAAATGGGAGAGGTTCAACCAAAAAATAAAGACAACTTTTTCCCTGAGGAGCTCAGCCAAGTGCTGGAACAGCTCACACAGAGAGGTTGGGCAGTGTCTGTGCTTGGGGCTGTGTAAGGCAAAACAGGCAGGATGCAGAAACAACAACAAAACCACACATGAAATGTAAAAGTAGATTTATTTTCATTATCTCACAAAGCAGGGGATCTCTGATACAGCACCTGGGCAGAGGCACCGAAGCCAAGCAGGAGTGCAGACACCACAGAGCTTAGTCCCTGCTAGACAAAGACTGAGAGCTACTGAACTTGTTTCTTTCACATTGGTATATCAGGGATTCACTCAGACAGAACTTTCCACTGTGCCTGGATCCTTCCCGCAGCAGGGCAGGAATCTCAAGCATGTTCGACAGATTGCCTTGGAGTAAATCACAGGCCTATGTTATCTAAACACAGATGTCGTACTTCTTCAGCACACAAGACTAATCATTGTTCAGTATGCTACATGTGTTTTCCGACACCCCAGCTGCAAGTCACTTGAGTGTGTTGACAATCCTCCTTGCCAATCTTCCATTGTCATCCCACATGCCGCAGGTGACAATCCAACAGCACACACCGTCTCTCCTGCCTGAAAGATTGTTATGGACGGATGGAGAACAATGTCATGGGCTAAGTGAACTCAATGCACATTTTAGAGGGATGGTCCCCATATGGTAAGGAAGACAGGAAAAGAAGAGGTAATTTATGGGGAAGTGTGGGATCTGAGCATGATGTAGATGGTATAAAATTAGGGGTGGGCACTGTCCTGGTTTCAGCTGTGTCTCACTCACGATATCTTCCCCTTGACCATCCTTGTACCCTCCCATGCAAACAGCCCGTTTCTCTTTACCTTTCCTCCCTGTTCCTAGTTTGGCTTCCTTTGCACCTTCATTCGGCATTTCCAAGCTTGTCACCATGGCAGTTCCTCCCTTGGTCAGCAATTCCATTGAACAGGTACCTCCTTCTTCTACCATTAGTGTCCCGCAATTCCTCATGCTGCTGTCTTGTCAGAGACACCACAGATCTCGTATGCACACATCCAAAGCTGTCAAAACAGAGCTTCACTCCAGGGGGAACTCTGAGAAACTTTTAGATTTGGCAGTGGAAGCCTGATGAAGCTTGACAAGAAGTTGCAAGTCATTCGGTAGGGGAGAATAACTCAAAATACTGTGGGCAGGCTGGGACCTGAACAGCTCAGGAGTGACCCTGAGGAGCAGAGCCTGGGCGTTCCAAAGGATGCCATATGAGTGAGTGATGCATGCTCCAAGTGAATAAGGCCAACAGCATACAGGTCTGCACTAGGAGGAGTGTGGCCAGCCAGACCAGAGAGTTATCACCCCCTTGACTCAGCAGTGGTGTAGCCGCATCTGGACCAGTGTGTCTGTGAGGCATGTGAGGCTCCCCAGTCTGGAAGAACGAGGAGGAACCAGGAAGGTTCTAGAGGAGATCTGCCAGGATGGGTTATACGGCTTGTGTGGAGAGGCTGAGGGACCTGGGCTTCTTTAATCGTGTGGAGGCTGAGGGCACTGAAGTAGTAGCCTGCATCTGCCTGAAGGGTTGTTTCAGAGATGATGGAGCTTTTCCTGGTAGTGAGAAGGGAAGGAAACCTTCACAAAGTGATGCTTGGAAGGTGCAGACTAGAGGTGAAGAAAAAGAGGTCTCACTCAAAGGGTATCCTTGTTGTGTAAGAGGTCACCCAGAGGGACTCTGGATCAGCCCATAGATTTGAATGTCAAGGAAAAGTCAGTGAGGGTGGAGAGACATCAATTAATGTACGGAAATGCTGGGGTGAGCGCTGGGTAGGAAGTAAAGATGTGTGACTACAGGCTGAAGGGAAAGAAGTGCAGGCATGGGAATGTGTAGGACAGCCTGCAGTACAAATTGCAAAGGACTCTGGCAGAGCTGAAAGATTCAACAGGACTGAGGGCTTTGTCCCCTTGGCTATGGCAGCTGCCTCTAACACCGACTCCTACCAGGAGAAACTTACTTTTGAGGCTCTGGACTTTGTTTCATCCTCGCATCTTCTTTGGGAGGCTGGGAGGTATCACAGAATTTACACTTGTCATTGCTCACCCTCACATCCAGCTGTCCCCAAGAAGAGCCCTGAGCCACGCGTGAGGGACAGCATCTGCCTTCCCAGGGCCCGGGGCTCAGGCCTTGGCCTTTCTGCTTCATAAAGCAGACCAAGGGTTTTCTCAGCATTGCAGCCACCTGCACAGTGCCTCTGCCTACCTGCAATCGTGGCCTCCAATTCTCTGCTCTAAGGAGTCCCTGGGGAGGCTTTGTCAGTAATGGACCACAGTGGGGCCAATCAATGCTTCTAGGTACTTTGAATTTTCCTTCTGCCTTCTTGAGCAGTTTTTTCTATCTCCTCTCAGTATCTGAGGTTCATGGACTCAGCACCAAATACCCCATGGGGCTCATTAAAATGCAGCAAGTGCTAAGCTAACAAGCTCCTGTAAATTTCTTCAATTCTTCAAGACTTGTACAGCTAATTGGAGAATTTTCATAGTGTAGACAAGGAGTAAGATATTATACTGTGCCTAATAAAAATATTTTTTTTATTTTTAGGAATATTTTAAATTGCTTTTCAGCTTACAGCAGAAGTGGTAGAATCATTCTTAAAGTGATCCAGATCCAGGGTGTCTCCTCAGGAGGGCTGGACAGGTAGGAAAAGCAGTCCCTCTTGGTCTGACACTCTATGGATATCTTTGCTCCTCACCTCCCCAACCTCAACATTTCTCTCATCGGCCACCTGGGACTTGTGTCACTGTTCCTTGCACCAGACTTCTCCACTGATCTCTGCAGCTGGATGTTACAGCTCCATTGCACCATCTCCCACCTCCTCTCCACAGAGAGCTGCCTGCACACAGGCACAGAAGGAGTTTTCCTATTTGTAAGAAAGGAGTAATTAAAGCACAAACAAGTTCCATAAATAAATCACACTGTGCAAACATACAGTAATTACAATCTACCTCTAATGAGGCTGCCTTCTTTTAAGGCATAAATTATGAGAAATATTGTAGCTAGGTAGAGGAAAAAAAATAGTTACAAACATAGTTAAAAAGTTGGCTAAGGAGACGATTAGACTACTGAAAGGGAAGCAAACCTTTAACTCCCTGATGTCAAAAGAGCAGTTCGATAGGTGACAGGAATCTGAATGAACAAAGAGTAAAGGGAGGAAAAAACTGGACAATGATGCAAAGGGCCTTTGTCTAGGCAGCTTGCATCTTTAAAAAATTACTTTGGAAATAGTCAAGACAGCTGAAAATATATGAAAAATTAGAGATATTCAATATACTGTTTAACAGGCAGGATAGCACTGGAACAAGCTGCCCAGGGAGGTTGTGGAGTCTCCTTCTCCGGAGATATTCAAGACCCTCCTGGACAAGGTCCTGTGCAGCCTGCTCTGGGTGACCCTGCTTCGGCAGGGAGGTTGGACTGGGTGACCCACAGAGGTGCCTTGCAAACCCAACCATTCTGTGGTTCAGTTTTGAAGTTATAGGGAGAGATCCATATTTCTTTGGAATATCCCTTTCAAAATTTGATGGCATTGGTCGAGGGCTCTTGTGAGTGAGGACAAGGCAAGTTTGCGCCTGTTGTTGAAAAAGGTCAGAAAGACAACCCAGGGAACCCCAGGCTGTACAAGGTCACTTTGGCATTTCTGTGCACCGAAGTAAGAAGAACATGTCTGATAGCAGTCAGCATGGATTGATGATGGGTCAGTCATGCCTCTCAAACCTGATTGCTGCCACGATGAAGTATCAGCATTTGTGGATGAGTAAAGAACAGTGGATGCCATTTTTGACCCTTCTGACATGGTCTCCCTCAATGTCCTTTTTCCCAGGTTAGGCCATTACAGTCTGTATAAACTGACAAAGAAATGGATAAAAAAACAGTTGGACGATCAGGCTGAGAGAGCAGTAGTGAAGGAGTCATGTCCTACCTGGAGGTAACTGGGACATACTGGGGCATTGTGGGGCAGTAGAAAAATAGAAAACTCAAAAAGTAGAAAATTCAATGCTTGGAACACACCAGTGTCTTGGCTATTGTTTATCCATGTTTGCCCAGTGTCAAGGCCTGCTCTGTTTCTCATTCTGCTCCTGCCCAGTGAGTAAGTGGGTGGTGGGAAAGAAGCCGAGAGGGGACAACGCCAGGACATCTGATCCAAACTCCCCAGAGGGATATTCCATACCAAAGGACCTCATGCTCAGGAATAAAAGCATGTGACAGAGGAAGAAGGATGTGGACATATTTATTGTCCAATTTATCTGCTGCTTGGAAAGTGACTGGGCATCAGTCTGCTTGTGGGAGGTGGTGAAGGATGGTCTTTGTTTCACTCGGTGAGACCTTATTAGTCTCTTTTCTTCACCTATTAATCTGTTATTATCTTGAGCTGAAACTTTTCACAATTTATTTCTCCCTGTGTTCTGCCCTGTCCCACTGGGGAAGGGGAGGAATGAATGCCTGGCTGCTGGACTAGTGGCCAGATTTAACCCAACACAGCAGGGAAGTTCTTGATAACTGGGAGTGAGTTCAGTGCAGGGCTGCCAAGATGCTCAGGGGCTGAAGCACTTGCCTGGCAGTTGAAACTGAGGGCAAGGGTCTTGTTTAGCCTGGAGAGTGGAAGATCTCAAGAACCTCATAGCAGCCTGTCTGTCCCTATGGGGAATTTTTCATGAAGATGGAGCCAGTCTTGTCACCGTGGTGCCTGGGAGGAGGGTAATAAACAGTAGCAAGATGTGGAAATAAGAATGATTCAGAACAGAGAGAAGGAAAATCTTTCCCTCCATGAGGGCATCCAAGCATTGCAGCAGGTCTTCCAGAGATGTTGTGCCATCTCTGTCCCTGGAAGCTTTCCAGCCACCACTAGAGCAAGACTTGAGCAACGTGGTCAGGCTGTACAGATATTCCTGATGTGAATGTGAGGCCAGAGCAGAGACCTCCTCAAGTCCAATTAAAGATACAGGAAACTCAAGTGTTGCTGGGGTTTCTTCCCCTCTTGGTCTTCCCTTGTGGACAGCAGGAAAAATTCTCAGGTTCCCCGTGACCATGGAACTAAGTCAGATGTTAGGGTAGTCAGACCAGCTGCAAATTTCTTGTCCTGCTCCAGGCAGCGTTACTTAGATGGCAGGCTGCTTGACAAGCATCCCCAAACAGTCCCCATCATTTTCTTTGCATCCCCTTTCATTCCCTTTTCACTCTTCCCTCCTCTCCAGTCCTACACTTTAACAATCCTTGTGACCTCCTATGTCTTCTTTACCATTTCCCCACTGGGCCTGCATTTGTTCTCTTTGTACCCTTCTTTCTTAGACGATTGCCACGGTGCTTTCTACCTTGATTGGAAACTCCATGAGCACGAGTAATCTTTTCTTATCTTAATTGATGGTTGTATTAGAAACACCATGGCACAGGATAACCATGAGCACACGTACTTTAAAAGCTGGACACTTGGAGGTTTTGTTCATGGGGACCTTGAGATACGTGTGGATTTCACCAGCAGAAGCCTGAAGATATAAAAGGAAAAGTTGCAGAACAACTCCATGCAGCAGCATGGGAAGGGATCTGACCAGCGAAGGGGTGCCCTGAGGAGATGGGCCTGGGCATCATAATGGCAGATGCCATAGGAGCCAGTGGGCCTCCCATTTCAAAAGGAAAGTGAAGAAAGTGGAGAGGGTCCAGAGGAGGTCTGCCAAGAGTCTGCAGCAATGTGGAAGTCTTGCGGAAGGGAGCTGGAGGCGCCTGAGGTATCAGGTGCCAACAAGAAAATACCCATGAAACGCCTCAAGGGAAAAAAGGGGTGCTCTGCTATGAAGGTAACAAGGCTGACAGCTCAGATGAAATGCCTCTATACAAACGCACGCAGCATGGGAAACAAACGGGAGGAGCTGGAAGCAATCGTGCTGCTGGAAAGCTACGACCTGATTGCCATCACGGAAACTTGGTGGGATGAATCCCACGACTGGAATGTATCTCTTGATGGCTACAGGCTGTTCAGAAGGGACAGGCGAGGAAGGAGGGCCGGGGGCGTTGCCCTTTACATCAAGAAAACACTACAGAGTGAGGAGCTGTCCCTTAAGAATAACCACGAGCAGGTCGAAAGCTTATGGGTAAGAATCAGAGAGAGAGGCAACAAAGGGAACCTAGTGGTTGGTGTCTACTACAGGCCACCAGATCAAGAGGAGCTGATAGACGAAGTGTTCTTCCTCCAACTCCAGGAGGCTTCGCGCTCGCAGGCTCTCATCCTACTCGGGGACTTCAACTACCCCGACATCTGCTGGAAAAGCAACATGGCAAGCTGTAGGCAATCCAGCAGGTTCCTAGAATGCGTTGAGGACAACTTCTTAAGCCAGGTAATAAGCACCCCTACCCGAGGGGATGCGATACTAGACCTGGTGGTCACCAATGCGAGTGAGCTCGTTGGGGATGTCAAGATCGGAGGTAGCCTGGGCTGCAGTGACCACGCGCTGGTGGAACTAACGCTACTGAGGGAAATGGGAATAATGAAGAGCATAGTCAGGACCCTAAATTTTAGGAGGGCAAATTTCCAGCTCTTCAAGGAGATAGTCAGAAGGACTCCCTGGGAAACGGTCCTCAGGGACAGGGGAACAGAACAGCGCTGGCAGGTCTTTAATGATGTATTCCAGAGAGCGCAAGAGCTCTCGATCCCCGAGTGTAAGAAGTCAGGCAGAGAAGGGAAGAGACCGGCATGGCTGAGGCAAGAGATGCTGGTCAAACTAAGGAACAAGAGGGAACTGCACAGGCAGTGGAAGCAGGGACTGGCTTCCTGGGAAGAGTATAGGGAAGCTGCCCGGTTGTGTAGGGATGGGGTCAGGAAGGCCAAGGCACAGCTGGAGCTGAACTTGGCAAGGGATGCGAAAAATAACAAGAAGGGCTCCTACAGGTATGTCAGCCGGAAAAAGATGGTCAAAGAAAGCGTACCCCCGCTCATGAGCGAGACCGGCGAACTGGCAACAGCAGATGAGGAGAAAACTGAGGTAGTCAACAACTTTTTTGCCTCAGTCTTCACTGGCAGCCTCTCTCCTCACCCCTTCTGAGTCGATGAATGGCATGAAGGAGACCAGGAGGGTAAAATCCTTGCAGCTGTAAGTGAAGACCAGGTTCGGGACCTCCTGAAGAACCTAAACGTACAGAAGTCCATGGGACCTGATGAGATGCATCCCACAGTCCTGCGGGAACTGGCTGATGTAGTTCCCAAGCCACTCTCCATGATATTTGAAAAGTCATGGCAGTCAGGGGAAGTCCCCAGTGACTGGAAAAAGGGAAACATTGTGCCCCTTTTCAGAAAGAGTAGAAAGCAAGACCCTGGGAACTACTGACCTGTCAGCCTCACCTCTGTGCCTGGGAAGATCAGGGAACAGATCCTCCTAGAAGATATGCTAAGGCACATGGAGGCCAGGGAGGTGATTCGAGACAGCCAGCATGGCTTCACCAAGGGCAAGTCCTGCCTCACCAACCTAGTGGCTTTCTATGATGGTGTAACAACAAGGGTGGACAAGGGAAAACCAATGGATGTCATCCATCTGGATTTTTGTAAAGCCTTTGACACGGTCCCCCACAACATCCTTCTCTCTAAATTGGAGAGCCATGGATTTGATGGGTAGACCGTTTGGTGGATAAGGAATTGGTTGGATGGTCGCAGCCAAAGGGTCAACGACTCAATGTCTGGATGGAGACCAGTGGCGAGTGGACTCCCTTAGGGGTCTGTACTGGGACCGCTGTTGTTCAATATGTTGCTCTATATGTGAGGGAGCAACTGGAATGCATTGAGCTTGGCCTGGGGGCAAGTGAAGAAGGAGTTGAAAGCTTGTGGGTTAGAATTAAGGGACAGGCTCACACGGGTGACATTACCGTGGGTGTATACTACAGGCCACCCGACCAGGAGGAGGAGGTTGATGAAGCCTTCTACAGGCAGCTGCAAGTAGCCTCACAGTCACAGGCTCTGGTTCTCATGGGGGACTTCAACCACCCTGACATCAGCTGGGAAGACCATACAGCTAGGCAGGCGCAATCCAGGAGGTTCCTACAGAGCATCGATGATAACTTTCTGATGCAAGTGGTAGAGGAACCAACAAGGAAAGGCGCGCTGCTGGACCTCGTGTTAACAAACAAGGAGGGACTGGTGGAGGACGTGAAGGTTGGAGGTAGACTCGGCTGCAGTGACCATGAAATGGTCGAGTTCAGGATCCTGCATGGAGGAAGCAGGGCGATAAGCAGGATCAAAACCCTGGACCTCAGGAGGGCTGACTTTGGCCTCTTCAAGGAGCTACTGGGAGGAATCCCGTGGGCCAGGGCTCTCGAAGGCAGGGGGGTCCATGAGTGCTGGTCGCTTTTTAAACAACACTTCTTCCATGCACAGGAGAAATGCATCCCCCTGAGAAAGAAACTTAGCAAAGGAGGCAGGAGACCTGCATGGTTAAACAAGGAGCTTCTAGCGGAGATCAGGCAGAAGAGAAAGGTGCATGGCATGTGGAAAGAGGGACAGGCCACTTGGGAAGAGTACAGAAACGTAGTGAGAGCATGCAGGGATGCGACGAGGAAGGCCAAGGCTCACCTGGAATTGAAGCTGGCAAGGGATGTCAAAAACAACAAGAAGGGCTTCTTCAACTACATCAGCAGCAAAAGGAAGGCTAGGGACAACGTGGGGCCGCTGCTGAATGAGGCGGGTGTCCTGGTGACGGAGGATGCGGAGAAGGCAGAGCTACTGAATGCCTTCTTTGCTTCAGTCTTCAGTGCTAAGACTGGCCCTCAGGAATCCCAGGCCCCGGAGGTAAGAGAAGAAGCCTACAGAGAGGACGACTTTCCCTTAGTCAAGGAGGACTGTGTGAGGGATCGCTTAAGCGATCTGGATGTCCACAAATCCATGGGCCCCGATGGAATGCACCCACGAGTGCTGAGGGAGCTGGCGGATGTCATTGCTGAGCCACTCTCCATCATCTTTGAGAGGTCCTGGAGGACTGGAGAGGTGCCCGAGGACTGGAGAAAGGCCAATGTCACTCCAATCTTCAAAAAGGGCAAGAAGGAGGACCCAGGGAACTACAGGCCGGTCAGCCTCACCTCCATCCCGGGAAAGGTGATGGAGCAGCTTATCCTGGAGGCCATCATCAAGCAAGTGGAAGAAAAGAAGGTTATCAGGAGAAGTCAGCATGGATTCACCAAGGGGAAATCATGCCTGACCAATCTGATAGCTTTCTACGATGACATGACTGGCTGGGTAGACGAAGGGAGAGCTGTGGATGTTATCTACCTTGACTTCAGCAAGGCTTTCGACACAGTCTCCCATGATATCCTCCTGGGGAAGCTGAGGAAGTGTGGGCTGGATGAGTGGTCGGTGAAGTGGATAGAGAACTGGCTGAATGGCAGAACTCAGAGGGTTGTCATCAGCGGCGCTGAGTCTAGTTGGAGGCTGGTGACAAGTGGTGTCCCTCAGGGGTCAGTACTGGGCCCAGTCTTGTTTAACTTCTTCATCAACGACCTGGATGAAGAGTTAGAATGTACCCTCAGCAAGTTTGCTGATGACCCCAAACTGGGAGGTGTGGTGGACACAGCGGAAGGCTGTGCTGCCATTCAGCGTGACCTGGATAGGCTGGAGAGCTGGGCAGAGAGGAACCTGATGAGGTTCAACAAGGGCAAGTGCAGGGTCCTGCACCTGGGGAGGAACAACCTCATGCACCAGTACAGGCTTGGGGTGGACCTGCTGGAGAGCAGCTCTGCGGAGAGGGACCTGGGTGTCCTGGTGGACGACAGGTTAACTATGAGCCAGCAGCGTGCCCTGGGTGCCAAGAAGGCCAATGGGATCCTGGGGTGCATCAAGAAGAGTGTGGCCAGCAGGACAAGGGAGGTTCTCCTTCCCCTCTACACTACCCTGGTGAGGCCTCATCTGGAGTACTGTGTCCAGTTCTGGGCTCCCCAGTTCAAGAAGGATGAAGAGCTACTGGAGAGAGTCCAGCGGAGGGCTACAAGGATGGTGAGGGGACTGGAGCATCTCCACTACGAGGAGAGGTTGAGGGAACTGGGCTTGTTCAGCCTGAAGAAGAGAAGGCTGCGAGGGGACCTTATAAATGCCTACAAATATCTGAAGGGTGGGTGTCAGGAGGATGGGGCCAAGCTCTTTTCAGTGGTGCCCAGTGACAGGACAAGGAGTAATGGGCACAAACTGAGGCACAGGAAGTTCCGTCTGAACATGAGGAGGAACTTCTTCTCTCTGAGGGTGACGGAGCACTGGAACAGGCTGCCCAGGGAGGTTGTGGAGTCTCCTTCTCTGGAGATATTCAAGACCCGCCTGGACAAGATCCTGTGCAGCCTGCTGTAGGTGACCCTGCTTCGGCGGGGGGGTTGGACTAGATGACCCACAGAGGTCCCTTCCAACCCCTACTATTCTGTGATTCTGTGATATTCATCAATGACATGGACAGAGACATTGAGTGTACCCTCAGCAAGTTTGCAGATGACAGCAAACTGAGTGGTACGGTCGAGACACCAGAAGGATGGGATGCCATCCAGAGGGACCTGGACAAGCTGGAGAGGTGGGCCTGTGTGAACCTCATGAGGTTCAACAAGGCCAAGTGCAAGGTCCTACACCTGGGTCGGGGTAATCCCCACTATCAATACAGGCTGGGGGATGAAAGGATCGAGAGTCGCTCTGCTGAGAGGGACTTGGGGGTACTGATAGACCAAAGGCTGGACATGAGCCAGCAATGTGCGCTGGCAGCCCAGAGGGCCAACCGTGTCCTGGGCTGCATCAAGAGAAGCGTGGCCAGCAGGTCGAGAGAGGTGATTCTGCCCCTCTCCTCTGCTCTGGTGAGACCTCACCTGGAATACTGCATTCAGCTCTAGTGCCCTCAGCACAAGAAGGACATGGAACTGTTGGAGCGGGTCCAAAGGAGGGCTACAAAAATGATGCGAGGACTGGAGCACCCCTCCTGTGAGGACAGGCTGAGAGAGCTGGGCTTGTTCAGCCTGGAGAAGAGAAGGCTGCGGGGAGACCTGATTGCAGCCTGTCAGTACTTAAAGGGAGCCTATAGGAAAGATGGGGACAATCTTTTTAGTAGAGACAGCAGTGACAGGACGAGGGGTAATGGTTTTAAACTAAAACAGGGTAGGTGTAGGGTAGATATAAGGAAGAAATTCTTTACAGTGAGTGTGGTGAAACACTGGAATGGGTTGCCCAGAGAGGTAGTGGAGGCCCCGTCCCTGGAAACATTCAAGACCAGGTTGGACAGGGCTCTGAGCAACCTGATCTAGTTAGTGGTGTCCCTGCTCGCTGCAGGGGGGTTGGACTAGATGACATCTAGGGGTCCCTTCCAACCCAAAACTTTCTATGATTCTATGATTCTAAGATGGAGTGAGGGGGCCTGAAGTGTGAACTGTGAGGAGAGTGTGAGGGAACTGGGCCTTCCTGGCCTGCTGAAGGGAATGTGCGGATAGGGTCGTGTCCCTTCTGTCTGAGGACATGTTGGGACAGCAGCAGGCACACAGCTTGGGCATGTCTATCCAAGAAGCTGAAAGGCTAGCAGACTTGCGAGATGATGGGGAGGCTGCTTCTCAGTGGTCTGGTGAAAGGCTTCAAGAAGGCTGGTGGGTGGGAGATTTCCCTGGAGGTAGGAAACAGCAGGATATAGCAACACTGCCACGGAGAACAGCTTGGCAGGCGGAGAACAAACTTGAGGCCGAAGAAATGTCATGCAAAGGGTAGTGCTGTGGTGCAAGAAGTCATCCAGAAGGAGGATGAGACCAGCCCATCTCTTTGTGTTTCAAGGAACAGAAGTTTGAGTGGAGATACGTTCTTTGGAGGAACTCTGTATTTATGCTTCCGCATTTTATATCTCTAATTTTGCCTTTTTTTTTAATTCCTTTTTCTGTGCAGTGTCAGGACCCGGAGAGCATCCATAGGCCTTCATGGCCCTGACCAGCCATGCCTGGGGCCTCCACCCACACCTCTGTTCCTTGGGCCCAGGAGACCCTTTTAGCCCAGGCCTAAGCTGCAGCCCCAGCTTCATCTTTGCTGTACACGTACTGGTCTCCAAACACAGCTGTAGACACAGCTTTGCCTGTTCATGGACTTTGATGACTTGGGCATTCAGACTCACTTCCCATCTTCATCTTTGTCAGATATACAAGGAAATGACACTGTGGACCTCCAAGTGCCAGACTCCAGCTGACTCACAGAGGCCACAGGCCTTTCTGCTTCCTTTCTTTCCACCACTTGTTGAGGTTTTGGGAGGAGAGGAACAGGTGACGTTTGTGGGGGACAAGGATTGGATGTCAGGAGCAGAGTCGTCACATGTGGAGTGATCTGAAGGCTGTCCTAGTTCCAAACTGTTATCTTCAGCTCCTTCCTCAAAGGCCTGAAATCTCCTACAAGAGCCCCTTCCACCTTGGTCTCATTTAGCAATTAATTTGAGAGTACCCAAGTCAGAGCCTTGCTTTCAGTTCTGTTTACAGCCTAAAGCACCCCATGGTGGGAAGACATCCCAGGAAGCTTGTAGAAGGTGAATGTTCCCAGGAATCTCAGGAGGCCTGGCATACCAATAGCTGTCGTCAGGCAGCTGGCCAAATGCACTGTCTCCATTTGTGTAATCGGGGCTTAGATGCCTGGTTTATGTGTAAACTCTCTCTGTGGATGCTGACATTTGCTGCGCAACAAGGTCTGACCTCAGGGCTGGCCTTGCTTTGAGCTGGGCATTGGACTTGAGACCTTCTGAGCTCCGTTCCACTCTGAGTTGTTCTATGATGTAGAGGACCTCACCTCCAGCTTAATCTCTTCTTGTAGAACACGTAGGGAAGCACAGGCTCATAGAAGTGTTGATGGGGAAGAGACTGTTGGGGGTGTCTCGTCCAGCCTCCAGAATGGCTGTGATGTTTTGGAGCTGAAATGTGAAGAGCTCCAGAGGTAGATATGACAGCAGTCACCTCCTAGTCCATTTTATTTTCCATAAGGCTCAGCTGCAAGCTCCTAAGAGGCACTTTGTGGCTGTTACCTCTATCATATCACTAGCCACTGCAGATGAGAGCTTGGCTCTGTCATATCTCCAGGTAGCAGTAGGCTTTTACTAGGGCAATCCATGCCTCTCCTTCAGGAGGCCAGATAGACCCAGTTTCCTCGGAATCTCCTCACATTTCATGCTTTAGGTCGCTCCCTCTATTTTGGAAGACCTCCTCTGGACACTGTCACTTTCCTATTGAAATATGAGGCCCACTGGCTCCTATGGCATCTGCCGTCATGATGCCCTGGTCCTTCTTATCAAGGCACTCCTTTGCTAGTCAGATCCCTTCCCATGCTGCTGTTTGGACTTATTCTGCACCTTTTCCTTCTCAACATTCAGGTCCCTGTTGGCCAAATCCCCAGGTGTCTCAAGGTCCCCATGGTCAGAACCTCCAACCATCCAGCTTGGAAAGTATGTGTACTTATTGTCATCCTGTGCCATGGTGCTAATATGACCATGAATAAGGTAGTTACAGATAAGCAAAGAGTGCCAGTATTCATCAAGTTGCTAAGCGAGGTAGTAAGCACCGTGGCAATCATCTAAGAAATGTGGGTACAAAGTGAGCAAACGCAGGTCCAGTGGGGAAATGGAAAAGAAGACTTGGCTTTTTTTTTTTTTTTTTTTTTTGCATAGCAGTGGATAAGGACGGTTAAAGAACAGGACTGGAGAGGTGGGAAGAGTGAAAACACAAATAGAAGGGGAAGCAAAGGAAATGTCTGAGATGAGTGTTTTGAGGATACCTGTCAAGCAGCCTGGCATCTGAGCAATGCTGCCTGGAGCAGGACAAGAAAGCTGCAGCTGGTCTGACTATACTAACATCTGACTTAGTTCCAATCTTGTGGGGAACCTGAGAACTTTCCCTACTGTCCTCAAGGGAAGACCAAGAGGGGAAAGGAACCCCAGCATCATTTAAGTTTCCCATCTCCTTAATGGTACTTGAGGAGGTGTCTGCTCTTACCTCGTGCTCATGTTAGGACCAGCTATGGAGCCAGACCACATTGCTCAAGGTGTAATCCAGTGGTGGCTGGAGAGCTGCCAAGAACAGAGATGGCACAACATCTCTAGAAGACCTGCTGCAATGCTTGGATGTCCTCATGGAGAAAAATATTTTTTTCCTTATCTCTGTCCTGATCCTTCCTTATTTCAACATCTCACTATTGTCTATTGTCCTCCTGCCAGGCACCACGCTGACAAGACTGGCTCCATCTTCATGAAAACTTCTCCGTAGGGAATGACAGGTTGCTACAAGGTTCTTGAGACCTTCCACTCTCCTGGCTAAACAAGGCCCTTGCCCTCAGTTTCTCCTGCCAGAAAAGTGCTTCAGCCTCTGAGCAGGCGGGCCTGCACTGAACTCACTCCCAGTTATCAAGAGCTTCCTTGCTGTTGTGTGTTGACTCTGGCCAGTAGCCCAGCTGCTACTCACTCTTTCCTCCCCTTCCCCAGTGGGACAGGGAAGAGAACAAGAAGAAATGAAGTGTGAAAAGTTTCTGCTCTAGATAATAATAAGAGTTTAATAGATGAAGAAAAGAGATTAAAAAAAGACCTCACCAAGTGAAACAAAGACCATCCTTCACCACCTCCCACAAGCAGACTGATGCTCTGCCACTCTCCAGCCTTCAAATTCCTTAAATGATAGAAACCTCCACATCCTTTTCCTCTGTCCCAAGCTTTTATTTCTTAGCATGAGTTCATATGGTACGGAATATTCCTGTGGTCAGTTTGGATCAGCTGTCTTGGCTGTGTCCTCTCACAACTTCTTTCCCACTGCCCACTTACTCACTGGAAGGGAGTAAGTGGAAACAGAGCAGGCCTTGACGCTGGTCAGACATGGATGAGCAGTTACCAAGACACTGGTGTGTTACAAGCATTGAGTTTTCTTGACTCCCACAGGCACAGGAAACACCCACCCTGCAGGACGTCTGGTGGTCTAGTCCAGAAGAGAAGCCGTGCTGGGCTGGCCTTTCTCCCTTAGGATAGTGAGACCCGGCAGCCCATGGAAGACCATTGTGGAGCAGGCTCCTGGCAGGAACTGCTGCCCATGGAGAGAAGCCGACGCAGGAGCAGGTTTTCTGGCAGGACCTGTGGCCTGTGGGGGTGGACCCATGCTGGAGCAGTCCACTCCTGAAGGAATATACCCCAATTGGTTGCTACTAATACATGTGAGAGTTGCTTCCTCTGTACAAAGGATACAGGTCTTACATTGCTTTGGGCCCAGGAGAGTTCCCAGTACTGCCCCACAATGCCCCAGTATGTCCCAGTCACCTCCAGGTAGGGTATGACCCCTTCACCACTGTCCTCTCAGCCTCATCTTCCGACTCGTGTTTTGCCCGTCTGTCTCCCCATCCAGACTGTAATGGCCTATCCTGGGTACAAGGATATGTAGGGAGACCACTTCAAATATCTCGCTGAAGCAGAGAGAAACAACAGACACTGCTCTCCCCTCATTCACAAATGCTGTTATTCCATCATGAAGGCAATCAGGTCAGTGAGGCATGATTGACCCTTGGTAAGTACATGCTGATGATTCTTGGACACAGTCTTCTATTTCAGGTGCCCAGAAATGTCACCCCAGAGGACCCTACTTGAGGGCTCGCTCCTCACCAATGCGACCTTGTACAGCCTGGGGTTCCCTGGGTTGCCGTTTCAACCTCTTTCAACGATGGGCACAACATTGGTCTGTCCTCACTCACAAGAGCCCTCTGCAATCCCATGACCTTTGAAAAGGGATATTCCAAAGAAACGTCGATCTTCCCCTATAAGATGAGTACCACTATTCTGCCTCTTCTGCAGTGTATTTAGTTTCTCTACTCTTTCATATATTCTCACCTGTCCTGAAACAATGACCTTTTCTAACGTCATCTTGTCAAACACAGACTGCCTAGACAAAGGCCATTTCCATTGCTCTCCAATTTCATCTTCCTACTTCTTTTTCGTTCAGATACCTCTCACTTATACCGCTGTTTTGAGCTTCAGGTAGTTGAAAGCTCATCTATATTTCAGTAGTCTAATTGTCTCTTTTGGCACCTCTTTAATTATGTTCACTTCTATCTTCTTTTATCTATTATCTCCAACATTTCTGAGAATTTTATCCCTTACAGAGAAGCAACCTCACTAGAGGCAGCTTCTAGTTAGCATATGGTTACAGAGTGTATTTTGTTCCTTATGAAAGTTGGTCATGCTTTAATTTTCCTTCCTTACAAATAGGAAAACTCATTTTGTGCCTGTGTGCAGGCAGCTCTCTAAGGACAGTAGATGGGAGATGGTGCAATGGAGCTGTAGCATCCAGCTGCAGAGATCAGTGGAGAAGTCTGATGCAAGGAACAGTGACACAAGCTCCAGGTGGCCGATGAGAGAAACATTGGGGTTGGGGAGGTGAGGAGCAAAGTTGTCGGACCTGAAGGGACTGTTTTTCCTATCTGTCCAGACATCGTGAGGAGACACACTGGACTACTAGCACTTGGAGAATGCTTCTACCACTTCTTCTGTAAGCTGAAAAGCAATTAAAAATATCCCTTAAAATAAAAAAAAAAAAAAATTTCTTAGGTGCAGTAGGACATCTTCCTCCTTAACTACACTATGAAAAAACTCCAATTAGCTGCATAAGTTGCAGACTCAAAGAAAATTACACATTAGTGTGTTAGCGCTTCCTGTATTTTAATGAGCCCCATGGGGTATTTGGTGTTGAGTCCCTGAAGCTCAGATACTGAGAGGGGATAGAAAAAACTGTTCAAGAAGTCAGCAGGAAAACTGGAAGTACCTGGAAGCATTGATTGGCCCCACTGAGGGCCATTAGTGACAAAGCCTCCCCAGGGACTCCTTAGAGCAGAGAATTGGAGGCCACGATTGCAGGTAGGCAGAGGCACTGTGCAGGTGGCTGCAATGCTGAGAAAACCCTTGGTCTGCTTTATGTAGCAGCAAGGCCAAGGGCTGAGCCCCAGGCCCTGGGAATCTAGACCCTGTCCCTCACGCGTGGCTCAGGGCTCTTCTTGGGAGTAGTGGGGTGTTAGGGTGCTCTGTCCCACTCAGTGGGTTAAGGACAGGGTTTTTTTTATTTCTCTTTGCGATACCCAGAAGTCATAACAATGATCAAGAGGCTTGACTAAAACCGATGCTTTACTTGAAATTCAGTAAGATTACAAAGTATGATTACTTAGTAACTTCATAACATTCATTTGAGCACTGTGGGATTAGAACAGATATTGACTTGGCAAGGCTTACCACAACACTATGTCTGATTTTATGAAACCACAGAACATAGCAGACTGACAAACCTACAACAACATTACCTTTATGTGCCTAGAATGTCAGAGGTAGAGAAAGAGAGGAAAACAAAAGGAAGAAATAAATGAAAAGGTCTCATCACCATTGGATCCAGTGGCAGTCTCTACTGGTGGTCAGTGTCCTCCGGTAGTGGGTGTGTGTCGCAAGGACCTGGCCTCCTCTGCTTTTATAGCCTTCATTTACCTGTTTCACAGCTTCCTGAAAGTTCTAGAAAATAAATCTGTGTGCGTGGGGAGGGGTGCCTTGGCGTTTTCACAGTCCCCCCCCTGCAAGAGTGGTAGTTGCCATGCACAAGTGCTTAACACTTTGCCTACCTGACGTCTCAGAGGGAGATGGGTTTCACAAGCCAGCTGTGGTGAATGACTTCATGGACCCCAATCTTGTGCTCAATCAGAGTCATTTTATTGCTCAAGTGAATACCATATATACTAATACAATAGTTACTAGAGCCAATCATCTTTGGATTTGTGGCTTTGCGAAGTTCACGGTTGCTATTTTCCAGGATCTTTTGCAGCTGAATGTGTGAAAACAGCTGATCTCCTGAGAACAGCAAAGGGAGGCACAGGATGCGCTGCTCCTTCAGGGTCATGAGACAGTGCTGTTCTGTCTCAAGTTGTACGGTTTCCCACAGCCAGCACCCTGCCTCCACAGGGTTTCCCTTGTATTCCACACTCACTTATCCAGCTGACGAAGTTCCCAAAGCACAAAGCCTGATTTAGGAGTTTGCTTAATTTGTGCATCTTGGTGTCGGTGTCTCATGATGGATGTTTGTGAGGATTGCTAACTTTGGCCTGGGGCTGTACAGAGGGTGAGCAATGCCCAGTGTAGGAAAATTCCACGAAACCTCCCAGCCTCCAAAAGAAGGGATGAGGATGAAACAAAGTCCAGAGCCTCAAATAATGTTTCTTCTGGTAGGCCTTGATGGCAGAGGCAACTGCCATAGCCAAGGCGACAAAGCCCTCGGTCCTGTTGAGCCTTTCTGCCCTGCCGCAGTACTTAGCCATCTCCGCTGCAGGCTGTCCTACACCATCCCATGCTGCATCTCCTTACCTTCAGCCTGTAGACACCCATCTTTATTTCCTACCTAACTCTCACCCTGGCATTTCTATGCCTTCCATTGACGTCTCTGTACACTCACTGGCTGTTCCTTGAAACACAAAGCCGTGGGTTGATCCAGGTTCCCTCTGAGTGACCTCTTGTACCACAAAGCTACCCTTTCAGTGACATCTCTTTTTCTGCACATGCCATTGGAACCTTCCAAACAGCATTTTATTGAGCTTTCCTTCTCTTCTGACTACCAAGAAATGCTTCATCATCAGTTAAACTACCCTTCAAGCAGGGGCATGCTACTACTATAGTTGCCTGAGCTTCCACTTCATCAGGCTAAAGCAGCCCAGGTCCCCCAGCCTCTCCACAGAGACCCCAAACTTCACCCTGGCAGATTTCCTCTGCACCCTCTCCAGTTCTTCCCGCTCCTGCAGGCCGCAAAGCCCCACACTCAGACACAGTTGTCCAGATGCAGCCACACCAGTGCTGAGTCAAGGGGGATGGTAACCCCCTTGTTTGGGTGGCCACGCTCATCCTACTGCAGCCCTGTACGTAGCTGGCGTCTTCACTCTTGGTTGGTAGTGTTTGCTCTGTCAAATGGCCTTTGAAATGATACTTCACAGAGTCTATGCACCTTTCTTTATGGGCACATAACAATCCAGAACCTCTAGGTACAAAACTACAACCCAGTAATGTGCCTGCTGCTGGCTGTCAGGTTCTCAGGCAGAAGTGATGTCATAGTCAGCACCCCAGCCATGTGTCTGCTGGTGGCCAGTCACCTAAGAAGATTGGAGACTGAAGTGACCTCTCACTCACCTTCATGATCATGTGTTTCCTACTCATCTATGAGCTTCTCAGACACAGTTGATGTCATAATGATATTGCAACCCGTCAGCCTTCTTGCGGCCTATAAACTGACCAGAGAAAAGCAAACACCATAATCTTCCAAGCCAGCTTCTCAGGCAGACACAACCAAGCCATGGGCCGGCTGCTGTCCCATGAGGTACCCAGGTGGAAGGGCTGTGACAACCCATATCCAAGCCTTCTTCCTGGATGGCCCTACCAGGTACCCAAGGAAAGGGATTCACACAATTCCCTTGCCAACCCCAGGCCTTCTGCTGGCCTGTTTGGGGTGCTGGCAGATGTGAGCCGAAAAGCTCATAACCCAGCCATGAGTCAAGGGCTGACCGACCAGCTACTGCAGAGAGAGGTGACCTCACCAGCCCTTTCCCAGCCATGCTCCTGCTGCTGCCTTTTCAACTCTAAAGATAGAAGTGACCTCACAGCCACCTTCACAGCCATGTGCCTCCTGCTGGCCTGTGAGACCCTGAGACACAGCTGACCTCACCATAATATTCCTATCCATCTCCTCTTGTGACCTCTGAGCTGATCAGACACAGGTCACCTCACAGTCCTCTTCCAACGCCATGTGACTCTTCTGGGGCCTCATGATCCCTGCCCTAGCCCAAGAGGCCAAAGAGCATAAGTTAGGATTAAGAAGGCGTCTGACGCCATATATTAAGACAGTTGCCTCAAAGCTTTGTTGCAAAGCTTGCTGCAGGACCTCCTGGCAGGCCAGTAAATCTTGTTTGCAGCCCAGCTGAACCTCCTGGTGGGCCAGCCAAATAGAAATCAGCCACCCGAAACCAGCTTTGGAGGGATCTGGAGGACAGGTACCTCGTTGTGGAAAATGTGTCTAGGCACCGGACCCCCTCCCCAACATGCTGGAGCCAGGACTGAGAAAAAAGCACATGCTCGGGACTGGGGGAAGGTAGGGTATGCGCCATCGCCTAGGGAACAATTTCCCCAAACACATTGGAAAAGGTCGTGTGACCAAACAACAGGGGGACCCTCTCCACTGATGCAAAATGAAATTATGGACCAACGGGACGCCACTGGATCCATGGTGGTGACTGTCTCTTGCAATTCTGTCATCCCGACTGCTTACTAGGTTTCTTTCTTTCTTGTCTTTTCCTCTCTTTCCTGTCACTGGTTCCTCGTGTCTTCATTTTAATAGTTGATCAATAAACCTCTTTAACTGGTGGCATTTGACCTCGTTTGTGTCTTAATCTCACTCTGGGAATAACAAAGAAACTTTATGTCTCGGGTCTTCCTGGACCGTAACAGAAGGGTTGAAGGGGAGGGAGTTAGAGCAGAGGAATGAGGGCTTTGGAGAGTTGGATGTTCAGCTGAGGTCTCGGGGATCAGAGCTCACCTTTCAGCGTTGCGGATTAGGCAAAGGCATCAGGGGAGGGGTTGGTGTTCTTCTGAGGGTGCCTGCTTAGTGTTAAGGCTGTGGGCTATCTTGGTGGTTTAGGGTTTGGTTTAGGGCTGGGGTGAAGGCAACGATTAATGCTCGCAATTAAAGCTAAGGATAGAGGCTAGGGGCTAGGGTCAGCAATAAGGTAAGAGTAAGGGTAAGGAGTTGAGAGTTTGGGATATGTCTTTGATGCTTACATCAAAGCTGAGGTCAGTGATAGGCTAAGCTCAGCTAGGTTAGTAACTGTGGATTACTGCCAGGATGAGGAGTAGCATTTAGGGTAGGGTTAAGGCTTGAGGTTACTGGTTACTGATAGCGTAAGGGCTAAACATGAATGTTTTCAGTGTCTGGGTTTTCACAGCAACATCACCATAACACCTTTCACATTTTCTTTAGTGTTTGTTGGCCAAGCCTCCCTTCCTTCCCACAGATCTAGTGACAGGACAAGAGGCAATGGCCTCAAGTTGTGTCAGGGGAGATTCAGATTGGATATTAGGAAAAATTTCTTTACTGAAAGAGTGGTCAGGCATTGGAACAGGCTGCCCGGTGCAGTGGTGGAGTCATCATCCCTGGAGGTGTTCAAAAATCCTGTAGATGTGGCACTTCGGGATATGGTTCAGTAGGGCTGGTGGCTTTGGGTTGACAGTTGGACAATGATCTTAGAGGTCTTTTCCAACCTGAATGGCTCTATGATTGAGGCCATTTCCTCTTGTCCTATTGCTAGTTGCTTGGGAGAAGAGACCAACACCTGCCTCACTACAACCTCCTTTCAGGTAGTTGTGATAAGGTCTCCCCTCAGCCTCCTCTTCTCCAGAGTAAACAACCCCAGTTCCCTCAGCAGAGGTGACCTCTGTGCGAACAACTGAATCAAGCCCAGAATCTAAATTTTAAAAAAATTTGAAACCTATGCAGAAAAAGAACTTTAGAGAGCAGCTGGAAAAAGTCTTGATATCCAGCATTGCTAGGTTATTAATGTTTTTTAATGAAATTTTGCTGATCACTGAGGGGTGCTGAAAGTATCTGGTCCCTCAGAGAACTTTGTACCACAGATGGCATTTGTTCCTGATCACCCAGCCATCTTCCCACCCAAACGCATCATCCACTTTTTCAGCCCAGATATAAATAATTTGCTCTAAGGACACTATATCCCAGAACTTGCAAAAGTCCAGGAACACAACATGCCCTTCTTTCCCCTCCCACATGGGTTCAGAAATCCCTTTCTTGTCCTCCAAGTGCCTGGGGATGCTGCAAGAGCATTTGCCTCATCACCTTCCCAGGGACTAAGGTGAAGCTGACCAGCCTCTAACTCTCCCAGTCCTCCTTCTTGCCCTTCTTGAAGCTGGATTTTCTATTTGCCTTTTCTGAGGACCTTGGAACTTCCCTGATCTCTCTGGATTCTCCAAGGTGTTGAAGAGAGGTCTCACAATGACACCAGCTAACTCCGACATCACCTCTCTGCCCCTTCCCACACCAAAAGCCTTCTCCATACTACACACTTCCAGGGGAGTGCCTGGGACACAGCAAACACCTCTTCAAGTCCTCAAGGGCTTTTCGGAAGAACAACAGAAGTAATTTCTTCCATCAGGGCCAAGACTCCGGTGGGATCTCTGTGCAGCTCACAGCTTTCCTGGGCATTTTTTCAGCATCTGCCTCTCTGCAACCTTTCTGGTCCTCGGGTTGTGGATGAGGGGATGGTGCAGGAGAGTGAGGATAAAGTAAAAAAAGAGTTTTGTCATACTATTTCAGGAAGGCTGTTCTAGGCATCACATAGACAGGAAAGAGGGTGTCATAGAAAGCAGTGCCACCAGTGAGTTGAGAAGAGGAGCTGGAGAAGGCCTTCTCCCTGCCCACACAGATATGATGCCCACAGAATATAACCACACAAACAGGAAAAAGAGGATGGGTTCTAAAATGCAAGTTAGGAAAGGAAAGAGTATGAGTGTCATGGTGTCATGGCGCGAGAGCTCCAGCAATGAGGTGAAATCATAGAAGAAGCGGTCCTCTCCACTGGGGCCACAGCACTGTATCTGAGTCACCACCAAAACCATTTCTGTAGATGACAGAAATCCCCCTAGATAGAGTGCAGCTGCCCTCTGGAGACAGATGCCCCAGTTCATGAGTCTCGCAGATGGCAGGGTGTGGCACACAGCGTGCTACTGGTCACCAGTAATAAATGCTCTGTACAAGCAATAGGTGCAGGAAACAGTGGTAACACCGTGATGAGCAGAGGTGGTGCTGTTCCCAACCACAAAGCTGGCCATAGACTGGGTCAGGGTGATGGGTATGCAGGTCTCCAGGGAGAATAAATGTCCTAAAAGAAGCCCGTGGGGATGTGCAAATGCTGGTTTGCCACCACCTGCACAAAGATGAGGATTTTCCCAAGCGCAAACACCATTCAGGTCATGAGAGAGAGGAGGGAGAGATTTGTCTAACATTCTGAGTCCCTAGTAGGGGGAACTTCATGACCACACCATTGCCTTTTCTCCATGAAGGCTCTACGGTCTGCTTTTCTCCTCTAACATGGCAGGGAACTTACGAGTAAGAACACTGGTTCATTTTTATTTGCTTGGGGGTCAGACAGACAAATCACTGCAAGCACATTTATTTCCTTTAAATATGGTATATAGCTCCTTGTTCACACAGTCAGTTGGGAGGTCACACTACTGAGGCAGAAAATAAAATAGAACTGAGGTGTCCACATTTCTTTGTGGCAATGATATTACAAGAAGAAAAAGAAAAAAAAAGAAAAATCCCAGCCAACAGCAAGGACAACAAAAACAGCCAAATAAAGACAGACTGGGCCTGTAAGGAGTTCCATTATGAGTCATACGTTGAAGACGATAGGCACTCTATACCTTTTGGAAAGCATTCAGTCACCAGTTTCCACACCGCATTCCTGAGCTCCTGGTTCCTCACGCTGTAAATGAGGGGGTTCACTGCTGGAGGCAACACCGAGTACAGCCCAGCCACCACTAGATTCAGGGATGGCAAGGAGATGGAGGGGGGCTTCAGGCAAGCAAATATGGCGGTGATCAAAAACAGAGAGACCACTGCCAGGTGAGGAAGGCACGTGGAAAAGGCTTTGTGCCGTCCCTGCTGAGAGGGGATCTGCAGTACGGCCCTGAAGATCTGCACATAGGACAGCACAATGAAAACAAAACACCCCAAAAAGACAAATGTACTAATCAGAAGCAGCCGAAATTCCCTGAGGTAGGCATCTGAGCAGGAGAGCCTGAGAATCTGGGGAAGTTCACAGAAGAACTGGTCGACAGCATTGCCTTGACAGAGCGGTAGTGCAAATGTATTGGCAGTGTGCAGCACAGTGTAGAGGAAACCACTGCCCCAGGCAGCTGCTGCCATGTGGATACCAGCTCTGCTGCCCAGGAGGGTCCCATAGTGAAGGGGTTTGCAGATGGCAACGTAGCGGTCATAGGCCATCACGATGAGTAGAAAATATTCTGCTGAAATGAAAAATACAAACAGAAAGACCTGGGCAGCACATCCTGCATAAGAGATAGTCCAGGTGTCCCATAGGAAGTTGGCCATGGCTTTGGGCAGAGTGGTGGAGATGGAGCCCACATCAATGAGGGAGAGGTTGAGGAGGAAGAAGTACATGGGAGTGTGGAGGTGGTGGTTGCAGGCTATGGCGGTTATGATGAGGCCATTGCCCAGGAGGGCAGCCAGGTAGATGGCCAGGAAGAGGCAGAAGTGCAAGAGCTGCATCTCCCGGTTGTCTGCGAATGCCAGGAGAAGGAACTGTGTGATGGAGCTGCTGTTGGACATCTGCTGCCTCTGGGCATGGAGCATTGTCCAAAGAGGAAACAGCAGTGTCAAGTAAGGGGAGAAGTTTCTGGGAACAGTCAAAGCCATTCCCAATACCCCCTCCCTGAGACACACAGTTTTTCTTTTTCTAGGATACCTTCATTTATCTCTGTGGCTGGACTCCCTGTTGGTGCTGGCTGAACATGCTGTGAGGAGCAGGACCTCTGCCCACTGGCTGCTGAGGAGTTTACAGGTTAACAGGAAAGGTGTGGGCAGAGGTCAGTCCTGGTGTTCGACTTTGTCAGCTGAAACTGCTCTTTACTGAAAAGAACTCGGCAGCACCTGCACTCCCAGCACCAAGGAACCGGGAGAGCAGCAGACAGTTTTAAAGGTCTTGTTTTTTTTGAGCTCTCCTCATCTCACCTGGGGAGTGTTCTGGGATGTCAGAAACCCTCAGCATTTCTGCTGTGCTCGGGGAGAACAGAGCTACCCAGCTGCCCTGGGCTTGCACCATTCTGAGATGGAGATTGATCGCACTCCCATGTTATCCTGAAAAGCCGTCAGACACTGCTGAGAGGAGAGGGATCCACAGGAGTCCACTAAACATCCCACCCTTTGCCGAGGCCTCAGCATCCCACTTCTAGTCAAGGACACATGTGGTTCATTTCACTGACCCAAGAGCATTTCCTCGGTCGGGCACAGCATCTCTGCACTTCTCCTTTGAGGCATGCAGATTACATAATTCTGTTATGCGAAAGGTTTGCATTGTTGAGGGCAGCTCACAGCTTGGAAGGACACCTCATAAAGATAGCCAAGTGTCCTAATGATGGCATCTGATTAAGGGAAAACCAGCTTGTTCTCTGGGCTCACAGTCTTCACTGCCCACAGCCCTACAGCTTAGACAAAACTGGAACACCTCATTCCCATGGACACACTGCACGGGAGGACCCACAAGATCAGTGTCTGACTCTGCAGCTGAAACTTCTCTCCCCAGAAAGCCTGACTGAGAGAACATGGGTACTACTTCAGTAACACAGACGAGTGGAGCAATAAGGAGAAACACAGTGAGGTTCTACGTGAAAGAGGGAGAGTCAGCCAGGCACTCAGGACACTGCTACACTTCTCCAGCTGCACACATCCCAGACTCCAACATTGCCAGGCAGTTGCTCTCTGCCCCTGTCCTTCTCAGAGGCAAATGGGCATGTGGCTGGAGAGCTTGATAGTCATCCCTCCTTTGACCTTCCCCTTCACATACTCCCTTAGGAAAATATCCTGAGGTGATCTGAATCTGTGAGCAGCCCTGAACCATTCAGTTCTTCCTCAACAGCAGAAGGACCCTGTCCAGTCCTGCTGGGGGTCACTACTTCCACCCACAGCTTCTCCTCGTGATGCCGTGCGCTCCCCAGGCAGGCTTAGTGCTGACCCTGGCAGGCAGCAGAGTCCCTGCCCCAGCACACAGCCTGTGGGGTGTACAGACCCTGCTCTGAAGGACAGCTTGGGGAAGCCCAGGCTGCACATCCACCTTCACAACACTGCAGCCGTCCTTGGGAGAAGGCAGCTGTCATGGCCTGTCCCTCTGAGGGTGCAGTAGGCAATCACTCCTTTGCAGCACATCCTCATCTTCAATAAGACACAAACTGTGATATTCCTCATGGTACATCATGCCGTACGCTTTGGGGTGTTCCAGCCTGAGGAGATCTTTCCACAAAGTGCAGACACATTGTCCTGCATGCAGAGACTTACTGTGTGAAAGGCTGAAAAGATTCCTGCCTGCAGTGAGCTCTCAGCATCCTTCCACTTCACAGTGCTTTTAACCTCTCTCTGCCTCGCTCCTCTCCCCTCGCTGCCTGCAGGCAGTGCCCTCAGCCCTGCTGTGCTTTGTAGAGGAGCTGCTCCTGGGCAAGAGCTCACTGTCTGCAGCGCTCCTCACCTGCTGTGATCTCCCTCCATCCCAGGAGCCCAGCCCAGCTCAGCAGCACAGGACCAGCCCAAGGCACCACTTCTCCCTACTCTGGGCTCCCTTGAGATGTCTTTTGGTCTCCAGGACAACTTGCTTTGAAACAAGTCAAAGCAATTACCGATGTTCCCTCCCTCAACTACGGAGAGAGAGGAAATCTTTTATTTTCCAAAGTGGCGTTTCTCCTGTCACCAAAAGAGCTAGCTCCAAGGATCATTTTTCCTTGTTCCATCTTTAGGCAGGACAGCCAGTGCAGGACAGGCAGGGATGTGCTTCACCCCTGCTGAGGGAAGGGAATCAGATGAGTCAAATGAGACATCCCATCTTGCGTCTGTAGCCCTGGGACTCAAAGGGGATTCCACTCCCCCAGTGCCTGCCACAACCCCACAGGAGGTGGGATTCCTCTTGCTTCTTTTCAGGTGGGCATTAAATGCACAACTCCCATGCTAATTAATGGAGATGGAGGCCAGGACGGAGGGGTTCAGGTGCAAATGTCTGGTGGCATGTGAGATACCAGAGGTGGTCTAAGATATGTGCAGGTACAAATGGAGCAGTTTGTCGAGACAGGGCAACATCTGGGGGCATCCTCTTAGAGGCTGCTGGCTATTTCCTTTGGCCAACAGAAATGACAGCTGATGCCCAAAATAAGGGAAACCCAACCTGTCCCTACTCATTATGTTCAGGGTGACCGACACAGGCATTCACCTGAATGATTCAGGTCTTGGGCCATAGGAAGAGCTCAGTCTCTCTCTTCACCTTTGTCTCTATTTACTAGGTCTCCATTGACTACATTGGCAGTTTCGTGTTCTTCCCCCGGATGCTTTAGAGAATTCAGGGCAGTTCCTCAATTTCATGTTCAAATCCAGGCCCACAGAGCTACCTGAGATGCCAGGGCTTGCAGGGACAGCAGAGGACCTGCTGAAAAGCAATTCTCATATTGGGCAGGGTATGTGTGAAAGGTCACCCCAGATGCTATCTCAATGAGCGTGATTTGGTGCCTCAGCGACATTGACTGATGCCTTCAGTCAGAGGCATCGGTCATCAGATGTCATCAGAGAGGCAAGGTCTGTCCCTCCCCTATCCAGTAGCTGCAGGCATTGCGCACAGCCATGATGACGCAGTCAAGGAACAGAACAATCCTTTTCACAGTGTGCCTGGATACAGCTTGTCCTCAAGGACAGCCTCCTCCAGGCCCAGCTAAAATCCTTATTGTTTAAGCATTAATCCTTAACTGAATTGAAACTGAAAAGGTAATGCAACGGGCACCAAAATGAGCTGTGCTACATTAGGAACAGTTAAAGAAGAAAGAGAGAGAGAGGGTGGGACCACTGCTGAATTTAATAAGAGGAGGTCTAGATAGATCTCACACAGTCTATGACCTCTTTGCCTCAGTTACAGCCAGCAAGGTCTCCCAGGACTTTAAGCTTTGAGGCAGGAGTCTGGAGAACAGACAGCGGTGGATGGGGATCAGGCCAGTGGTTACTTTTGCAGACCACAGCCTTACCAGTCCGTGGGAGCAGAGGCACTGCATCTATGTATGCCTCGAGAGTTTTTTACCGGGAGGTGCTTGTCAGTTAGGATGCCAATTAAGAAAGGTACTCTGATTCTGTGAGGTAATATGCTGTTAGGATGAAGATTGTAAGGAGAGAATAGTATAGGCAGTCTTTCTTCCTTTTAGGTGGTTGTACGCCTGGGTGGTGTGGCATCAACAGGTAATCCCACCCACACGCAGCATGCCTTGCAGACCCCCTCCATAGAAAAGATTGTCTCATTTCAGTCATTCAACCTCTTCTTGTATTTCCCTGCAAGGTAACAGCTCTATTCATCATCTCTAAACCCAACAGAAAGGATGTTCTCATGAGAACTTCTTGCTACACTGTTAGATAGAGACAAGGCCACTCAGGTGGTGGAATGGTCAGTACTGAGTGGGAGCTGCCTGCAGGCTCCACTGTGACAATGAGCTGCTGAGGTTGTCCTGCTGCTGAGCGATCTATGCAGCGCAGCACGAACTGCTCAATCTACAGTGGTCTTCTGGTCAGGAGCAGAGCTCAGCTTTCCCTGTGAGCAGCCTGCGCTCTACCTTGGTGTGACATCTGAGATGTTGCAACCCGAATGTGCATGGCCAGGAGGAGCTGGAGCACGGGCAGGAGGAGCTGAAGCCCAATGACTTGTCACAGCACTACCAAGTTTTTGGATTACTTGAGATGTGGTGGGACAATTATCTGAGCTCGGGTGATGCAACAGAAAGATACAGGCTCAGCCGCAGGAAGTAACAGAGAGGATGACTACCAGGGGGATGCTCTCTGCGTGAAGGAGCACCTCAGATATATGGAGCTCCTCTAGAAGCTGAGTAACACGTTTGGTTAGCTTTTGTGTGTGAGGTTGAGAGGAGAAGTCAGCAAGAGTGACATTGTGTTGGAAGTTACAAACTACTTGATCAGGGTGAGGAAGCAGAAGAAGTCTCTGTGTGCAACCCGAGGAAGTCTCAGGTCAATGAGCAGGTTCCCATGGGGGACAGTAACTGCCCTGGCATTCCTCAGCCAGGCAAGTAAACAGGGTGCCAGCCGTCGGGAGGATCTTGGAACAACTTGTTAACACAGCTGTCAAGTGGGCTGAGAAGGGCGATGCTCACCAGGACCTGGCCCCGGCCAACAAGGAAGAGCTGACTGGGGAAGTGATCATCAGTGTGTGCCTTGGTTGTAGTGACCAGAGAATGGTGGGGTCCCAGGTGCCAGGAGTGAGGAAGGCCAGCAGTGGAGTACAGACGGGTGAAGTCCAGAGAAGAAAACTTTGACATACCTGGGAGACTGATACCTGTGGTGTCGTGGGAAGCAGCTCTGCAGGGGGAAGGAACTCAGGAAACCTGATAAGGCTTACAGCCTCTTCGGAGGACAAGAATGCTCTATCTGAACACCCATGAAGAGAAGCATTCTTCTCAGGAGGCTGAGGATGTGAGCTGTTTGAGTTCCAGGGCACAAAGGCAGAACACAGGAGCTGGAAACAGGGGAAGATGCAAAGGAGGAATTTAGAAACCTCGTCCGTGGATGTGAGAATGACGACAAAGCCAAAGCTCCTGCAGTCTTGATACTTGCAGAGGATGGTAAGGGCTGCAAGATGAGCTGATACTGCTTCATTAAAAGAATTTAGAGATATCATGTGAGCCTGCTGCTGAGCTTCATTAGATAGGAGCAGGTAGGGCTGAGGTACTCAATGGCTTCTTTGACTCTGTGTTCTCCCAGGCCTTTGTGGCTGGAGGCAGGACCCTGGAGGAGAAAAACCTGCAGTGGATGGTTAGACTTCATGCCACTGATCGCCACTCTCTAGGCCTGCAAGTTTTCAGTCCACCTCTCTTTCTTCTCATCCAGTCCAGATTTTAACAGCTTCTATATGACGATATCATAGGCGGACAGTGCTGAAAGACTTTCTGAAATACAGGCAAATCACCACTCCTCTCTCTTCATCTACCAAGCCAGTCATGTCATTGGAGAAGGTTATAAGGTCAGCTAAAAAGGACTTCCCCTTCGTGAAGCCAGGCTGACTGCTCCTGATGACTCTCTTGTCATTCCTGTACCTGGAAATGGTTGACAGGATTAGCTGCTCCTTCACCTCAGTGGAGGCTGAGGTGAGGCTGACCAACCTGTCGTTCCCTGAGTCCTCCTTTAATTCCTTCTTGAAAATAGGAGTCATTTTGTTTTACTTGAGTGTGACTTGGGCCTCTTGACACCCCTGTGCTCCGGGCCTCACTTGGGGTCTGGCACTTGGAGGCCCATAGTGATATGCCATTGTGCACCTAACGTCTTCATTTGGGGGTTGATTCAGTTGCCCACACAGAGGTGGGCACTGCCTCCAAGACACCCTGAGGTAGCTGAAGACCCCACGTGGGACTGGGAAATGTGACCCAGGTCCTATAGGAGCATATGTGGAGGAGGAGCTGGTGGCCAGGCAGGGAAGCCCAAGGCATCTCCGTTAAGAGAGCTGATTTTTTTCTCTTGACTAGAAAGGGAAGCCTGGGCAATTGAGTGCAAGGTGTCCAACACCAGATGAGATAACTCTGTTCTCTGCCTTCCCCTACTTTGGAGACACGTGTAGTTTACCCTGCAGAAAATAAAGAAATGAGTGGTGGTAGATGCTGCAGGGTACATTTGGTAAAGTCCCTGTAACCTCAAAATATTGGGATTAGTGCAGATTTGGCTGTGCAAAAGAGAGCACTTCTCCTTTCTTCACCCTATGAATCGAGGGAGCTTGTGACTTTAGTGGGCAGCTTGTTGTGTGCAAAGAAGAAATATCGACAGAGTCTGGGACAGGGGACAGTGTTTGGGGGGATTTTGGGGTCTGTGCTTGACACAGAAGTTGTTTTCTGTTGGTAAGGTTATCTGTTGTGGAAAGTGCACTTCAGTAGGGGTAAAGCGGATTTAATATAAAGCAGAGGAATGATTTTTTTTTTTCTTTAAATCATGCCTTTTTCTTTTTATTTGTTGACCATTAAGAAAAAGCCTTCTGTGTCTACACGCAGCTCGTTCTCCAAGTAAAACAGGTGGGAGTTTGTGCCAACAGGCTGAGACCCGTATCTACAGCCTTAAGGGGAAGGAAGCTGAGATTGGAACAAGGCTTCTTGAAGTCCCAGGTGTTTGATGAGGGAGATGGTGGGGTTGGGGGAAGGGACAAAGACTACTTGATTGTCGTAAACAAAGGGCCTTTATTTTCATATATATTCAGACTGCTTTAGGAGAAGCTCAGGATTATTATGAGATGGAGATTGCTGACACCAAGTAACGTGTAAAGAATCAAAAAAAAAACGGGGAAAAATCTTTTCCTATTGTTGTTTTTTCACTTTGACTTTCGCTCCTGAAAGCTCTTTAGTTAACCACAGAAAAATTGAGAACTTTAAGCGAAGTTCTTCCCAGAGAACAAGTCTCTAGAGAAGTAAAATTCATGAGCAGACGTTCAAGTTTCTAAGGATGTCGGCATGCCCCACTGAGGACCATCATTGCAAAGGGATCGTGGAGGGAATTACAAGAAGAGGTGACCATCCCTGATGCATCCCCCAGGGTGAAGCAAGAAGTCAGAGGCACTGGTTACAGGTGGAAAATCAGATGTGGAGTGTGGCTGTAGAAGGCCTTGACGTCTTTTGCAAAGCAGGACAGCCAAGCTCTGATCCCCATCCCCTGGGCATGGGGGTCTGTTGCCTCACAGCCTGTTCGTGGCTTTTCTTTGGAGCAGTGTGATGTGGGGTGTGGAATGTTCAGTGCAGGAGAGCAATGGGAAACCTCCCAGGCTCTGTAGGGGTGAGTGAGGAGCCAACAATGCCCTGGGGTTGTAAGGCACTGGTCTCTTCTCATGGGCCTCAGTGGAAGGGAGAGTAGCCATAGCCAAACTGAAGAAGACCTCATTTGTGTTGTCAGGGGGTGGTCCCAGCCACACCAAGGCCCTTGGTCATCCCCACCACAGGCTGTGTTACACTGTCCTATGCCTGTGCTTGTTTCCTTGCAGACTTTAGCTACTGCCCCATTTCCCCACCTCACTCTGACCCTCGGATCTCCCAAGCTTTCCTGATGTCCCTCTGTTCTCATTCACTGTTGCTTCAAACAAAAAGCTGTGTTTACCTGGGGGTATGCCAATGCCTCTCGGTTTCCCAGCAACTGCTTTTTTCCAACACCCTGTTAATGCTTCTCTAGCACGCAAGATGTCACAGCCACAGACTTGCTTGGATCTGCTATTGCTCTCCACATCCCAGCACTGGAATGCACGTCCTCCTTCTGCTGCCTCGAATTCGAAACTCAACCTATTCCACAATAATTCACGTCTTCTTCCTGCCTTTAGCACAATCACAGAATAGTAGGGGTTGGAAGGGACCTCTGTGGGACATCTAGTCCAACCCCCCTGCCAAAGCAAGGACACCCAGAGATGGCTGCACAGGACCACGTCCAGGAGGGTCTTGAATATCTCCAGAGAAGGAGACTCCACAACCTCCCTGGGCAGCCTGTTCCAGTGCTCCGTCACCCTCAGAGGGAAGAAGTTCTTCCTCATGTTCAGACGGAACTTCCTGTGCTTCAGTTTGTGCCCGTTGCCCCTAGTCCTGTCGCTGGGCACCACTGAAAAGAGTCTGGCCCCATCCTCCTGACACCCACCCTGCAGATATTTAGTGGCATTTCTAAGGTCCCCTCTCAGCCTTCTCTTCTTCAGGCTGAACAAGCCCAGCTCCCTCAGCCTCTCCTCGTAGGAGAGATGTTCCAGTCCCCTCACCATCCTCTTAGCCCTCCGCTGGACTCTCTCCAGTAGCTCTTCATCTTTCTTGAATTGGGGAGCCCAGAACTGAACAGAGTACTCCAGATGGGACCTCACCAGGGCAGAGTAGCAGGGGAGGAGAACGTCCCTTGACCTGCTGGTCACACTCTTGTTAATGCACCACAGGATCCCATTGGCCTTCTTGGTAGCCAGGGCACACTGCTGGCTCATGCTCAACTTGTTGTCCATCAAGACACCCATGTCCCTCTCCACAGAGCTGCCTTGCAGCAGGTCAGCTCCTACTCTGTACTGATGTAAGTCTGTTGAGAAGATATGCTTAGACGTGGCCATTTGATCTGGAGTGGTAGCAACTCCTGAATGATGAGGGAGATGAAATAAGAGACACAGTATTGGTAATAGAAGTAAGTCACAAAAGACACCTAAAGACTGAAAAAAAGCTGAGAAGTGTTGACACATTTCTTGCTTTAGATCTTTGTTTTCAGTTAATCTTGCAGAAATTTTCATTGTCATTAAATGACATCTGAAAAACCTAAAGGTATTAAAAATAGATCATTTGGTGTCTTGCAAAGAGCCCTATGTGTCCCAAAACTTCTTTGCCTGGCACTTCTCAGTCTTTGCCCAGAGCAAGTCACACTCTGGTGTCAGCCTCTCTACCCCTGTTTAGATGTTGGTGTAAATGGTCCCTTACAGCACAGAAGGACTCAAGCCCCACAGACCTCTGCTCTGCTCCTGTTAGAAACAGGGCCCATAGTCGCAGGAATTGAAGACAACTGCAGCTGGATGGGACATCAGGAAATCTTCAACGCAACCTGTCTGAAAATTGGTCAGACCAAGTAGTTCAATGCTTGCTTCAGTCCAAGTTTGAAACTCCTAGGGACAGAGACTGCCCAGCTTCTCTGGGTGACCTGTTCCTGCACTTGGATGAGCTCCTGGGGAAAAATCTTGTCCTTCTGTCCTGGCTGAACCTCTCCTCTTTCACCTTCCTCCCACTGAATTTTGTCTTCTCACCATGAATCTCGTTGAAGAGATGGGTCTGTATTCTCCATGATCTCCTTGTAAGTACTGGCAGGCTGGGATGATGTCAGCCTCAGCCATCCCTTCTCTGGGCTTGACAAGCCCAGCTCCCTCAGCCTCTCCTAACAGGCAATGCTCTCCAGTCCATGGCTGTCCTGGGGAACCTTTGCTAAACCCACTCCAGCTCGTCAGTACTATTCCTGGAGATGTGAAATCTGAATCTCTTCCCTTTGCTCTTGACTCCTTGCAGCCACAAATTCCAGGTGGTCACCCCGTGGCAAGTGGTGCTTAGTGGCCCCTGTCAGTTCCCTGGCCTGTCCCAGCCCAGCCCTGCTGTCCCACACATGGTCCAACGGCTGCAGTGTTCAGGTGCAGCATGGGGAAGGGTGTATTCGGTGTGAGGAGCAGCTTGCCTCTCATGATCTGCAGTACATCTCTTTGTACCCTGTTCCCCTTCTGTTCCTCCTACTTGAAACAGCCTCCCACAGGTTGTGGAACCTACCCAGCCCTATCCGCATCCCACGTGGGGTTTCGCAGACATCCCTGCTCTGAAGTCTGCCAGGGTCTGTACAAGGAGAGAGGTCGAGAAGGGCTGGTTGTTCCCCCTGTGCAGGCACTGAACCCAGCGGGAGGAGCAAAGAGGCCGTGCAGAAAAGCTCACACATAAACCTTTGGTGAGTGGCTGGTGCTGGATAGGGCTGAACAGGGAGGACACATAAAGGAGCATTTGTTGTCCTGTGAATGTCATGGGAGTCAGCTGACTCTTGGCTGCCAGCTGCCCACCAAGCCTCTCTCTCACTCCCCCTCCTTCTTTGCTCACCTTGGTGTCTGCAGGGTTGTTTCTCTCATTCTTCTCTTTTACAGTTGTTGCCCACTCTCTTTTGTCCTTTCTCCAGTAGGCTATCAGAGAAGGGCCACTACATTTGCTTACTGGCTCAGGTTTCGGCAGTGGCTGGTGCATTTTGGAGGCAACTGAAACCTGCTATGTGCAACAAGCAGCTGTTGCTCTGTTCTTACCTAAACCACCTCTGCAGCCCCCCTCACCACTACCAAAGACTTGCCATGGAAACCCAATACCCAGGGTCATTAAAGTCCCCAGTAAGATGTGAGGCCTTTGATCGCAAGACTTCCTCAGGCTGGCTAAATAAGAATTAGGACCCTTCCTCACCCTATTATAGGTTCTTTATGTCAGAGCAGAGGTGTGCTGGACTTCAGCCATGGCACCACGAGCAGGCTCAGACATGAAACAATGAAAGGTGTTCCCAAGTGCCCAAGGTCCCATGCAAGCAAAGCTTTGCTTTAGTGCATGCTGGTGTGGAGGTCAGATGGCAACGTAAAGAGGAAATGAGGACTCCGTAACGAGAGAAAAACCTGATGATCCCTCAGGAGCAGAGAGATGCAGGGCTGGACTCTGCATCCCTGCCAGGAGAGGCTTTTGCTGTCTCTGGTGTCCCTGCAGCCTTGGGGGGCCTATGGTGCAGGTGAAGCTAATCACCAGGAAGGACAAGGTGTTTCTGAAAATGTGCTTGGCTATGGAAAAGCCTGTGATCCAAAAACACTGTGATAATTATTGATCTGTTCTTTGAATGCATCGTCAAAGACATAACTAAAGGATGTGGGAGAAGCACTGCCTACATCTACTGGCTAAAGATGGGACAGGCCTCTCCCTGTGCCACAGGACTCAGGCTGATTACATCCATCAGCAGCACTGGACATAGAAATAATTGCAGGTTCAGTTGTCTTAAATCTGATAAGGAGAAGTGACATTGCTAGAAAGAAGTTGTTCTCCCCAGCAGAGGGAGGGAACATCAGTGATGACTTCAGCCTGTTTCACAGCAGTATCTCTGGAGACCCAGAGACACAACAAGGGAGCCCAGAGTGGGCAGAGAAAGAGCTGCCTTGAGCTGGTCCTGTGCTGATGATCTGGGCTGGGCTCCTGGGATGGAGGGAACTCCTGGCAAGTGGGCAGCACTTGCAGAGAAACAGCTGTGCCCAGGAGCAGCTCCTCTGCAAAGCACAGCAGGGCTGAGGGCACCGCCTGCAGGCAGCGAGGGGAGAGGTGCGAGGTGGACATAGGTTAAAGGCAGTGCCGGGTGGGAAGATGCTGAGAGCTCACTGAGGGAAAAATTTTCACAACCCATGAAATGGTAAGTCCCTGGAAGCAGGGCAGTGAATCTGCAGCTGCTGGAGGGATCTCCAAAAGCTGGCACATCCTACAGCCTACAGGATCTTTGTGGAGGATTGTCACAGCTTCTCAAGCCTAGAGGAGGAAGACACCTTCCAGAGAAGTTTTTCCCTGCCCTGCCATCAGAGGAGCAGGGCATGCTGACTGCCTTCTCTGGGGGTTACTGGTAGGATATTAAGCCAGGTGTGCAGCCAGGGGTGCCCAGGACGGTCCTCCAGAGCAGGTCCCTTTACCTCAGGAGTCTGTATGCTGGGGTCAGTGCTCAGCCTGCTTGGGGAGTTCCCGATGGTGCTGTGGGGAGAATCTGTGGGTGGAAGAAGAGAAGCCCGGAAGGGCAGGGTTTTTCTCCTACCAGGAGACTGCTGCATGGGTCAGGGATGCTCACAGCTCCAGTTCATCCCCACAATATTTCCAAAGGACTGATTCAAGAAGAAGGTCATGCACAGGATAACCATAAAGATAACAAAAACTTCCAGAATTTATGTTATCAGTTTCCTATTTGGAAGAGGGAGGGCGGTGTAAAAGGTATAAATGGAACAGGAGCTTTCAGCCTTGAAGAAGTCACTGAGATTCCTGAGCCAGTGATCAGTAACTCTGATAGGAGCCTCCTAAAGCACCCTCAGCCACTCCTCTGCCTGTCGACAGGACCAGCATCACCTTTCCTGGACCTACCAGGCTTAGCCTGACCTTTCATTTTCCACCTGCAAACAAGAAAGGGCCCCCAGTCAGTGCCCTGCAAACAGGCAGGTTTCTGTATGGCCAGGGTGAGTGCACAGGGGTTGGGATGGGGTCTGTGACTGCTGACAGGGAAAGACATGGGACAGGCAAACATCTCCCAGTAGGAAAATTTCCAGGCAGCAGAGATGTAATCAGGGAAGGAGTAGAAATGAAAACCAGAACTGTTGTGGGAGGAAGAATTCAGAAACCTCCATGTGATCCCCTCCAATGCAGACCCCTTCCTCTGAGCAAGAGCCCTTGCCTCGTCTCCCACCCACCAAAGCCTCTGCCCTCAGGGCTGAGGTCTCCAAACCATGAACCACCTCCTCTGCAGCAGAGCTCCAGCAGAGCCAGGGGGCAGCTCTCCAGCCACATCTCCATTTCTCTGCTGCAGATCACAGGGGCTCAGAACTCAACTGCCCGGCAATGTTGGTGTCTGGGAGGCGGCGTGCACAGCTGGGGAAGGGTGATGCTGTGCTGAGGGCCCAGCTGCCTCTGCCCTGGCATCTCTCATCCAGACCCTCTCTGGATATTTACTTGCTTCTCCACTTGTCTGTGTTCTTGTTGTTATTTCATTCTTGCTGTCAGCTTCGTTAGCGAGCTGGACATTCACCTGCAGCATCAGAGTGTGATTTTCTGGCTCCATTTCTGCAGCTGTGTCCATGGGAACAAGTGCCCCAACTTTCATCTCCCCTGTGGGGCTGTGGGCAATGCAGTCTGTGGGGCTGGAGGATCAGCTGCTTTTCCCTTCACCAGATGCTATCCTTTGAACACTTGGCTATTTTCTTTGAGGTGTCCTTCCAAGCTGTGAGCTGCCCTCCACAATGCAAACCTGTCCTCTCACACCCTTTTGTTATGTGCAAGCCCCATGGAGAAGCACAGAGATGCTACAAGGGAGAAAACCCTGTTGGGTTGATGAAATGAGCCATGCATGTCCTTGGTTAGAAGTGAGGAGCTGTGACCTTGAGAAAGGGTGAGACATTTAGCGGTCTGCACTGGATCCCTCTGTTCTCAGTAGCATCTGATTGTTTTTCAGGATAACATAGGACTGTGCTCATCATCCACCTTACGAAGAACAAGCCCAGGGCAGCTCAGAACAAGGCAGAGGGACAGACCAGCTGCCCTCCTTCTGCACTAAGCCACAAGCAATTGTTTCACCTCACAAGACTCCCTCTTTTCTCCCTGAGTGCAGCAGAATTTCTGAGGGTTTCTGACATCCAAACACACCCCCAAAGTGACAAGACGGAAGCTGCAAGAACCCAAAACCTCTGAGACTGCCTTCTGCCATCCCCATTCCTTAGCACTGGCAGTGCAGATGCTGAAAATCCCTTCTGCAATAAGAGCAGATTCCTCTGGCAAAGTCTCACACCAGGTCTGGACCTTGGCCCACAATGCCCATGAACCCTTGTGCCACCATGCCCATGAACCCACCGCTGCAGAGCAGAGCTGGCTCCTTGGCAGCCCATGGGAAGAGATCCTGCTCCTCCTGGTATACTCTGCCAGCATCAACTAGAGCTGCAGCCACAGAGCTGAAGGAAGGGCTCCTGGAAAAGGAATGGGATGTGTAGGAAGCAGGGTGAGCTTCTGGGAGCAAAGCTTTGATTTTCCTCTGAGAAGTCTCCCCTAACTCTTCACTGATTCTTCCTCTAGGAACAGGACCCCGTGCGTAGAGAAAGTAAATGACCAATAGCAGCTCCATCACCCAGTTCCTCCTCCTGGCATTTGCAGACACACGGGAGCTGCAGCTCTTGCACTTCTGGCTCTTCCTGGCCATCTACTTGGCTGCCCTCCTCAGCAACGGCCTCATCATCACCGCCATAGCCTGTGACCACCACCTCCACATCCCTATGTACTTCTTCCTCCTCAACCTCTCCATCCTCAACCTGGGCTCCATCTCCACCACTGTCCCTAAATCCATGGCCAATTCCCTTTGGGACATCAGGGCCATCTGCTATGCAGGGCGTGTTGTGCAGCTCTTTTTCTTGATCTTCTTGATTGTGGGGGAGTATTGTCTTCTCACCATCATGGCCTATGACCGCTACCTTGCCATCTGCACTACAGGACCCTCCTGGGCAGCAGAGCTTGTGTCCACATGGCAGCAGCTGCCTGGGGCAGTGCTTTTCTCTATGTTCTTTTGCACACTGCTAACACATTTTCAGTTCTCCTCTGCAAAGGCAATGCTGTGGACCAGTTCTTCTGTGAAATCCTCCAGATCCTCAAGCTCTCCTGCTCACAGTCCTACCTCAGGGAAGTTGGGCTTCTTGGGGTTAGTCTTTCTTTAGCTTTTGGGTGTTTTGTTTTTATTGTGCTGTCCTATGTGCACATCTTCAGGGCCATGCTGAGGAAAGTTGAAAGCTTGTGGGTTAGAATTAAGGGACAGGCTCATAAGGGTGACATTACGGTGGGTGTGTACTACAGGCCACCTGACCAGGAGGAGGAGGTGGATGAGGCCTTCTACAGGTAGCTGCAAGCAGCCTCACAGTCAGCACAAACAGCAGGAGTTTTCCTATTTGCAAGAAAAATAATTAAAAAATAATCAAGTTCCATAAACAAAACACTCTCTGCAATTACATGGCCATTACAATCTACGTCTAATGAGGTTGCCTTCCTATAAGACATAATCCTATGAGAAATATCGTAGCTAGATAGAGGAAAAAAAATAGTCATAAACATAATTAAAGAGCTGGCTAAGGAGACAATGAGACTACTGAAAGCCAGGTAAACTTTCAACTCCCTGATGTCAAAACAGCAGCTCGGTAGGTGACAGGAATCTGAATGCACAAAGAGTAAAGGGAGGACAAAACTGGAGAATAATGGAAAGGGCCTTTGTCTAGGCAGTCTGCCTCTGAAAAATTTGCTTTAGAAATAGTCAGGACAGGTGAAAATATATGAACATTTATAAATATTCCATATACCATTTAACAGTCAGAATAGCGGTGATGAAGTGATGGGGGGGAGATCGACATTTCTTTGGAATATCCCTTTCAAAACTTCCTGGCATTTGTAGAGGGCTGTTGTGAGTGAGGACAAGGCAATGTTGTGCCTGTTGTTGAAAGAGCTCAGAAAGTCAACCCAGAGAACCCCAGGCTGTACAAGGTCACTTTGGCATTTCTGTGCACCTGAAAAAGGTGAACGTGTCTGAAAGCAGTCAGCACGGATTGATGATGGGTCAATCGTGCCTCTGAAATCTGATTGCCGTCATGATGATATATCGACCTTTGTGCATGAGTAGAGAACAGTGGATGTCATTTTTGACCCTTCTGACATGGTCTCCCTCAATGTCCTTTTTCCCAGGTTAGGCCATTACAGTCTGGATGGGTTGACAAAGAAAGATGAGGAGCTACTGGAGAGAGTCCAGCGGAGGGCTACGAGGATGATGAGGGGACTCAAGCATCTCTCCTGTGAGGAAAGGCTGAGGGAGCTGGGCTTGTTCAGCCTGAAGAAGAGAAGGCTGTGCGGGGACCTAATAAATATCTGAAGGGTGGGTGTCAGGAGGATGAGGCCAAGCTCTTTTCAGTGGTGCCCAGTGACAGGACAAGGGGCAATGGGCACAAACTGAAGCAGAGGAAGCTCCAGCTGACCATGAGGAAGAACGTCTTCCCTCTGAGGGTGACGGAGCCCTGGCACAGGCTGCCCAGGGAGGTTGTGGAGTCTCCTACTCTGGAGATATTCAAGACCCGCCTGGACAATGTCCTGTGCAGCTTCCTGTAGATAACCCTGCGTCAGCAGGGGGGTTGGATTAGATGACCCACAGAGGTCCCTTCCAACCCCTACCATTCTGTGATTCTCGAAGCACAGCAGTGGTCTATACCAAAACTCCATGGAAACTTGAAAAGTAATGAACATGTACTGAGATGAGTGGTTGTTATTTCAGAAGCAGTTGAAGAAGTATCAAAAGTGATGAGGGACCCATGCTGATTGAGGAACAATAGGTGCAGATAGATCTCAGATATTCCATAACCTCTTTGCCTCAGTTGCCACTTGCAAGGACTCCCAGGATTTTTTCATTGAGGTAAGACTCTGAAGGGCAATACCGAGCCATGTATAGGAATAAAGACAGGTGTTTGTTTTGTAAACTACATGCTTAGCAGTCCGTGGGACTACAGGGGCTACATTCAGGTGTGCTGGGAGAGCGTTTTTCAGCAGGAAGTGCGGGTCTGATATGATCCTGGGTAGGCCGGTTGTGGGGAGGGACACGCTGAAGTGATTTTGGAGCAACAGCAGCGGTATGAGTATGTCTGTTTCAGTGCTGGCTTTTGAAGGGAGGATGGAAGCAAGTCTGGGGCTGGGCCACCTTATGTGATAGAAAAGCAGTAGCTGGGCTTGGAAAGATGCCAGACAGGTTGTGGGAACTCACAAGCAGTGGCAAATCCTCAGAAGACCACAGCTTATTGTTGGAAGAGACAACAGAGAAACATCAGCAAAGCTTGGGCCATCATGCGTTCAGAGTGTGGTGAGGAAGCAGGAGAGTGGTTGACAGCTGCAAGAAAACAGGCGTAGGTATAGGACAGTGTAGGGACAGCCTGCGGTGGGATGGCTGAGCATCTTGATAGGTCTGGGACCTCTGACCAACACAACTAATGTCCTTCTATCCTTGCTCTCTGCTGTCTCTTCCACTGATGCCAAAAAGAAGATGCTGGTTCTTAAAAGCACCAGAGCTTCGTTGCTTCCTCATTCCCGATAAAGCTCGGGAGGTGCTGTACCACTGTTCTGCACTTGGCATCACACACCTCCAAATTCCACTTCCCCCGGGAAGACCCCTGACTATCCTGCAAGGGAAATGATCACCCTTTCCTGTGGATGGGTTCAGGACTTGCCCATCCTCCTTAGTGAAACACATCAAAGGCTTAACTGGCTTCAGAGCCAAGCACACATTTGATTTTCCACCTCTGTCCGTCACCTCTGACACCTCCTCCTTCCGGGAGATCACCAGATCACCTCGTTAGCACTTTGTCTCCATGGACTCTTTCGTGATGGCTCAGTGGGACTCACTAACACCATCAGAAACTTGGAGGTTTGCTTCTGACTTTTACTTAAGAGGCTTCTGCCATCTTTCAGGAGCTGCAATTCAGGAGCTTGGCACCAGAGGGCTCAAGAACATGGAAAACTCTCCAGCAAGCCAAGTCTTTGCACCACATTCCTAAATTTCTCAGATATTTTTGGTTACATGGAGAGATTTCAGGAGTGTACTCCAAGTGAAAAGATTTCACTAACAAACACAAGAAGAAAGGATTTCTTCTTTTTCCAGTTCTCTTTATCTGCTTACACATTAAGTGATATCAGCAATTCTGCTTTCAACAGAGCATCTCCAAATGGAGTTGAATGTGAAGGAAAATCAAGACCCTCTACGTCAGACACTTTGTGAGAAATCTTTATCACTATCCCCAAACCCTGTCATTTCTCCCACCAGCCACCTGGGGCTTACAGCAGCCATGCAATAATCTGAACTTTCTCCATTAAAGACTGTAGCCACGTGTTTCAGCCCATGGACACCAACTCCCCCCTCCCTTGCCTGGGGAAGGAGCTGCACACGGACACAGGAGGATGTGTCTTCATTGCCAACAGACATAAACAAAGGCAGGCAGAGTTCAAGGAAAGAGAAAAGACAGTCCTCAGCTGTGTATTCAGTCTACACTACCTCCACTGAGATCTGCTTTCCAGAGTGGATAACCTTAGACGCCTTTTTGTGTCAAGCACAGATCCCAAGACCACCCAAAACACTCCCTTGCCTACCTGCAGGTTACTGACCTTTGGAAGGGTTGGAGTGGACAGACAGCCTTAGTGCTGTGCAAGCACTGCTGAGCAAGAGCCAAATCATTGATGTGTTATCAACACCATTCTAGCGACAAATGCGAAGCACAACACTATGTGCTCTGCTCTGGGGAGAGACAACTCCATCTCAGCCAAAGCCAGTACAGTCTCCACCCTTTAGGCCATACTGTTCTCATCATGTTCAGATCCCACTTAATTTGAGACAATGGCATACCTTCTGGCCATCTCGTTCTACCTCTTCTCATTCCTGAAATCCCCGCTTACCAAAAGCTGACACTTACACCACATAATTAAATTATTTCTATACCCAACATCCAGATTTCTACATTCTCCTTATCTCCTATCCCCATTTCCTTAATAGGTAGATAGATATTGTTTTCGCACTCCGTGGGCCTATGCCACTTCCCAAGACGTCTAGAAGTACAAGCAATGACTTGGGTCTCATCTGTCAAGATGGTTGCTCAGGAAAGGAGCAGCAGCATGTTCAGTTGTTGGGTGCCAACACCAGCTTGATTTGGGTCCTTGCTGCCCTCTCCCAGTTCCTTGTGAAGCTCGCTCTTCATCGCTTCAGGTAATCCCTGCTACATTACATCCTACAGCACACAACTCACATCATGGATTATGTTCTGCCAAGGTTATATCTCCATGAGGTGAACACTGAATCTTCCCATCCTTCCCATGAATGGCATTGCCTTTTCCCAAGGGAGGAACAGCCCGCACTGCCTTCCCAGTCACTTTTCTATGTGCACTACAGTGACCTCATCTGCTCCCACAGTACATGGGGGCTTTGCCTGGGGATGCTTACCACGATGCTTAGCAGGTTCTATGCTGTTAACCAGCCAAGTGGTGTACGTAAAATTTATATCCCTGTTCTTCCATGTCCCAGTCCCAAACTCTCTCAACACGGCTTTAACAGTCCACTCTATCTCTCCTTCCTTCCAGAGGCTTGTGGGTGACAGGAGCTGTGATACGCCCAATCACTGCCATGTTTTTTAGACAAGGAGACCACGGTCAGGTGAGGGAGGCACGTGGAAAAGGCTTTGTGCCGTCCCTGCTCAGAGGGGATCCTCAGCACAGCCCTGAAGATCTGGACGTAGGACACCACAATGAACACAAAACAACCAACTGCTATACAGGCACTAACCAGGACAAGCCTAACTTCCCTAAGGTAGTCTGAGTCTGAGCAGGAGAGCTTGAGGATCTGAGGGATTTCACAGAAGAACTGGTCCACAGCATTGCCCTCGTAGAGTGGGAGTGAAAATGTATTGGCACTGTGCAGAAGAGAATTGAAGAACCCGGTGCCACAGGCAGCTGCTGCCATGTGGACACAAGATCTGCTGCCCAGGAGGGTCCCATACTGCAGGGGTTTGCAGATGGCAATGTAGCGGTCATAGGCCATGACAGTGAGGAGACAATACTCCCCTACAATCAAGAAGAGAAAGAAAAAGACCTGGGCAGCACATCCTGCATAGGAGATGACCCTGGTGTCCCAAATGGAGTTGGTCATGGCTTTGGGGACAGTGGTGGAGATGGAGCCCAGGTTGAGGATGGAGAGGTTGAGGAGGAAGAAGTACATAGGGGTGTGGAGGCGGTGGTCACAGCCTATGGCGGCGATGATGAGGCCGTTGCTGAGGAGGGCAGCCAGGTAGATGCCCAGGAAGAGGCAGAAGTGCAAGAGCTGCAGCTCCCGTGTGTCTGCAAATGCCAGGAGGAGGAACTGTGTGATGGAGCTGCTGTTGGACATCTGCTGCCTCTGGGCATGGAGCATTGTCCAGAAAGAAAGAGACAGTGACAAGTTAGGGTACAATTCTCTGAGAAAAGTCAAAGCCCTTTCTCCTAGACTCGCCCCCACTGCTACACACCACCCCCTTTCCCTTTTCTAGCAGACCTGCCTTCAGCTGCGTGGCTGGAGGCCTGGTCTGTGCTGGCAGAGTGTGCCGTGACGAGCAGTGGTGCTCCCTGCTGAGTGCTGAGGAGTCAGCCCTGCTCTGCAACTCTGGGTGCTAAGGAACGGGGATGGCAAAAGGCAGTTTGAAAAGGTTTTCTGCTGCATTCAGGGAGAACAAAGTGAATCCTACCAGCAAAAGGATTGTTGGTATGGTATGGAAAGGGGAGCTGGTCTATGCATCCGTCTTCTTCTAAGCTGCCCTGGACTTGCACCTTTCTAAGATCGAGAGCAATTACACCCCTGTGTTAACCTGAAAAGCAACCAGACACTGCTAAAAGCAGAGGGATGCACTGCAGATCATGAAATGACTCACCCTTTTTCAAAATTTCCTTTCCCCACTTCAAACCAAGGACTCACATGGCTCATAGTGTCCCCTGGAAGTTGCATTCCACTTGGATGGACACCCCAAGAAGACAGCCAAGGGTCCCAACCATGGCAGCTTATTAAAGGAGAGTCAGCTTATTCCCCAGCCTCCTGGACTGCATTGCCCAGAGCTTCACATGCTAGAGGAAAGCTGGCACACCTCACGGCTGTGGGCACTTCTGCATAGGACTCACAGGGTCTGTGCCTGACTCTGCAGCTGAAACTCCCATTCCCAGAGAGCCTGACAGCAATTCCAAGAACATCTGAGCAAGGGTGGGAGAGGCACAGGTGGGCACTCAGGAAACCTTTCCCTTACCCAGCTCTGCACACCATCTCCCAGACATCAGCAATGCAGGACAGACACCCTTGGGCCCTGGTAAGTGGGAACTGGGCACATGGCAGAGGAGATGCACTTCATCTCTTCTGCTGGTCTGCTGGATGAGGAAATGACTAATAGCCTAGACCCCACAAGCTAAGGGTTCTGCTACGTGGGAGAGAAGAAAAGAGATGTGTTGCTCAGGGAAGGAGTCTATCCTGAAAGGCATGGCCGAGAGGTGCCCGGGTCTCCCCCGCAACGGGACTTCCATAGGCTTTTCCCAACCTCGCTACCCAGGTTTCCACTGCCTGGAGTTGTTCCTGCTGGAACTTATTTCTTTGGCCCCGTGCTTCTTCCCTGCCTATGCTCACAGACCCCATCCCAGTCCCCGTGGGCACAGTTCTACTCTGCAACCACTCTGTGTGTGCAGGGCTGAAAGAACAGGTCACACAAACCCTGGTGAAAGTGGAAAGGTGATGTTGTTTTTTTCTGCAGGTTAGTGAGGGGTAGAGGCACTTGCTGAGGTTCCTCGTAAACCTCAGTGTGATGGCTGAAGAGTCTCAGCCCCTGCTCTGACCTGCACAGATGGGTGCCCATTGCCACCAAGCTGAGCCAGAGAAAAGTGGAAGTGCAGATTCAAGAAAGCACAGACTCAAGCAGGAATCCCCTGCACTGAACGTACTCCTGAAAAGTCCCTTTGGAAATGACCTGGGCATGAGCTGGCTCTGTGAGCAGCCCTGACCCACATAGCACCCTCTCCACAGCTGAAGGACCCTGCCCTGCTGGGAGTCAATCCTTCCACCTGCATCTTCTCCTGTGCACCCCCATCTGCACACCCACCTTCACACCCCTACAGCCATCCTCAGGAGAAGGCAGCTGTCACACCCTGTCCCTCTGATGGTACAGCAGGGAAGCCCTGCTCAGGAGCACATTCTCCTCCTCTACACTGGAGTCACTGTGAGAGTCCTCGTGATCTCACAGGCTGTAGGGTGTGCCGGCTTTTCAGATGCCATCAGGAACATGAGCTGCATTGCTCTGCATCCAGTGACTTACCGTGCAGAGGGCTGTGAAGAGCTCTCGCCCAGTCAGGTCTCAGCTCAAGGTCTTCCTGCTCCTGATTGCCTATAACCTCCCTCTGCCTCACTGCTCTCCCCTCGGTGCCTTCAGGCAGTGCCCTCAGCCGTGCTGTGCTTTGCAGAGGAGCTGCTCCTGGGCAGAGCTGTCTCTCTGCAGTGCTGTCCTGTTGCTATGAGCTCCCTCCACCCCACGAGCCCAGCCCAGCTCAGCAGCAGAGGAACAGCCCAACGCATCTCTCTTTCTATTCCCTTTGGACTCCCTTGAGATGTTCCTGGGGCTCCAGGGGAACCTGCTGTGAAACAGGCGGAAGGAATCACTGATGTTCCCTTCCTCAGCTGGGGAGAGAAGCTTACGACCAGCAGCCATTATGCCATGAGAAAAGGAGCTGGGCATGAGAATGACATTTTTTCTCTCCTATTTAGGCAGGACACCAGAAAGGTGACATTGAAACATCTGTTCTTCCAAGCTGGAGGGGGATGACTTGAGTTAATTTTGGCATTTCATTTTGGATTTGTATTTCTAGGGCTAGAAACAAATTCAGCTCTCCTTTGTCCATGCCATGTCTCTGCTCTGAAACAAAACCTTTGCACACATGGGGTCTTGGACCCTTGGTACCAGGTTTCCTTACATCAAATATGAGTGTGCCTGGTTGGACAGCATCTGTGTTTCAGCCAAAATGTGCAGCAATGCCCTCAGCCAGGGGCACAGACAGGATAAGCTGGAGGGTTAATGTCAGAGACAGAGCTGTGGCACTGACCGAACCCATTGCCGAGGTGTGGTGGCAGAGGTTGGTACAGCTGGTCTTCAAGGGCAGCACCCTCCAAGCACAGCGACAGCCCAAATGACAAACCAGTCTAAACCTGTAAGGCACTTACAGGGAATCACAATGAGTGTTGAGTGCTTCAGAAAAGGTTAAAAGAGAAACCAATGGCTGTGCCCCAGAGCGTTTGTGCTTGGGTCGCATTTCTGGGTGTCAGAAAGAGAAGGTGACTGGGTTTCCCCGGAGCAGATTGTGTCTGGACATCCTCTTTGCTTTCTGGTCTGGACGTGGGGGAGCAGCTTTTAACTGCAAGTCAGCAAGGGTTTCAGCATCATCTCCCAGATGACACATTCTTGCGTCCAGGACAGGATTTTATGGTCTGTGTGGGTGGATAAGTAGATGATGGGTAAGAAAAACCAGCTGGATGGTAAGGCATGGGGAGACATGGTCAGCGTTTGATACTCGCCCTGGGGACCTGTAACTAGCAGGGAATTGCAAGGGTCTGTCTTGCAACCTGCCCTGTTCAATGTGTTTTTATGACCCAGAGATGAGACAGTCCTTTTTCACAGCATTTATAGAAGACATCACATTCAGGAGAGCAGCCACTACACTAGAGGCCAGCTTGCCATCCCAAGGGACATTGACAGACTGGAGGGATGACGCAATAGGAACCTCATGAGTCAATGAGTCCTGACCTTGAGGTGGACTAAGACCCTGCAATGATTAAGCCCAGGGACTGCTCAGGCTTCTAGCAGCTCTGTGGGAAAGGATCTTATGTTTTTTGGGTTTCATTAAGCAAAACATGAGCCACTAGCAAACAAGGCCCTCAGCATCTTGGGCTGTATGAGCAGGAGCACTCTTTACATGGTATCCAAAATATTTCCCCTAGGTTTTGACATCCCACCATGCCAGAGAGACCATGATGAACTGAAGCCAATTCAAGGTAGCAGTGCTGAAACCATCAGCCTGGGAGAACTTCAGTAGTGTGAGAAGAAGCTGAGATGGCTGGCCTTGTTCAGCCTGGAGAAGTGAAGATCTTGTGGGGAACATACAAGAGCATTGTACAATTCCCAGCAAGATGGAGTCGGGCTCTTGTCCAAGGACAAGCGGCAATGGGCTGCAAGAACAGACATGAAGGCTAACTATAGGGAGAAACCTTTCTAGCATGAGGATGGTTAAGCACTGGAAGCTTTTTCCAAGGGAATGTGCACTGTGTCTGTCCTGGAATGCAATCAAGGTGTGTTTGGATAAAGCCCTGAGTGCTCTGGTCTCACTCTGCTTTGAGCAGAAGGTTGGTTGAGACACCTCCTGGGGTCCCTTCTGGCCTGAATGATGCTACCCTTCCTTGCTCTTGATATTTCCAAATTACGGAAAACTCCCAGGTTCTCCCTGACCCCAGAAGTAATTCACAGGAAGTGCAGGGCTGCTCCACAGGTGCCCCCAAACAGCCCTGACCACATCATTTTCTTCCCTTTTCATTTGTCCAACGCCAAGTTCTGCACTTTTACTACCCTGATACCCCTCCGAAACTAACAGCCTACCATGTTAATCCTTTCAGAGCAGGTCACTCAAGAAATGTCAGCATCCATGTAGAGAGTCTATAGATGAGCCAGGCACTGAAGCCATCATTGCAGAAGCACAGATGAGGCATTTGAACAGCTTAGTAAGCCTGGGAACCACCAAGCCTTGCCTCCTGAGATTCCTGGAGACAGCTGTGTTTTTTGTCCAGCAAAGTGTGATTCTTCTTTGGGTGTATGGGCCAATCTGCTGACACATGCAATGTTTCATGTTGTGAACAGAAATAAAACCAACTTTTTGACTCGGTTAGTTTCATTTCACATGCTGAAAGGCAGGGCAGATGAAGGGACCTGAGAGCTTCTACGCTCCCTGCTGTGGAGTTATGACTTCAGAGACTGAAAAGGCAGGTAATGGTGTTGTATCTGCATAGCACAGGAAGATTTTACCATTCTCCATTGCTTTGCACAAACCTGGTTGTCTTCGGCTATAAAAGAAAAAACTCCCTTGCTTCATTTCCTCCTCCGGACAAAAATAAGGAGAAACTGCATGGAGCTGGCAGGTTTACGGGCAAATGTGTCTAAGGGCTGTAAGATTTAAATGATAACAGAGAGGTAGCAATTAGAGGAAAAACACTCTTCTAAGAACTTCATTCCAGAGGCTAGCTACTGAGAACTTTGAGCAATTACTTAAATACAGAACAACTATTGGGAAGGAAATTAAAGAGTTTTAGTTTATTGTCATCATCAAGGATAAGAAGCAGTTCCCTTACAGCACTGTCCTGTTACTGCTGTAACCAAGGTGATGAAATCAGTTCACCATAAACATGAACAATGCTGCTACTATGTCCCTTGTACAGCCCAACCCGTCTGGACACTAGGTCTGGGAACAGTAGGAACAGAGACTCTAGTCTCTAGTTAGCCATTAATGTTAAACAATAATAAATAGAAATAGCGTTACCTAATAGCTGCAGGTGCATTTATAGTAAATTAACCGAAGGGGAGAACCATGCATCTCCAAACGGAGAGGTGAGTTTGTAATAAAAACTGGAAGTCGCCTAGAACCAATCAAGACGACCCTACTGTGTGGATGGGAGCCAGAAGAGCACTGAGTTTGCGCAGAAACAAAGGTCAATCAGCAAACACTGTGATGAAGAGGATAAGCCTTCATCTTGGGACCCCTGATGACCACCACTAGGAGGCACTGCGCAAGCACAGTGGGGCGGAGTCTATGGAAATGACTTCTTGGAATTGATTTTAATATGAAAGGGATAGGTTATGCATATGTATAGGTGGATTGGGAAACCTAATGAATATGTATATTTTTGATCTATATAAACTGCACGGAAAAGGTATGGGGTATGCACGTTCGGTGGAATGATCCCCCGTGCATCCAGCGCTGCAATAAAGAATGCTGCCTGTTAACACTGCAGTGGTGTGACGAGGTTTTATTCCTGGATTTTCGGTGACAGTTTCTGGTGACCCAGATGGGACCCCGCTTGTGAATACCGATGGATCCGCAGGATCACAGGACCTCCAGCCGGCATCAAGGGATTCTCGAGGAGAACTTCTGATTCCCGGACCGAAGGATTCCAAGTAAGTCCCCTGGAATTTAATTAAGGCATTCTTTTAATAAGTAACGTGGGTTGAAGGCTGCTCGTAAGTCGCAGTGAAAGCCACGCAGGGTTGGAAAGTCTCTGCTCGGTGAAAGCCGGTGGAGTGAGCCCCAAGGGGGGAGTCTTCAGCTGGGGGGGGTGAAGTCTTCAAGATTCCGGCAGGGAGCTGGGATCCAAGAGGGAGCTCCCACAAGAGCTGGGGTCCCTCTGACTAGTGCCTGTGATACAGTGCACAATCACAACCACTGGTCATTCGGGAGATGGGCACATTTCTGAGTAAAAAGCCCATCCCACGGGGTACACCTTTGGGATGTATTCTGAAACACTGGAAGGATCTGGGGGGTGATCCTTTGACTCAGAAGCAATTAATTGAATACTGCAATCGTTGGTGGCCGATGTATACTCTGGATGGTGGGGAGAGTTGGCCAAAGAATGGGATACTGAGTTATAATACTATCTTGCAATTAATGTTGTTTTGTAAAAGGGAAGGTAAATGGGAAGAGATGACATATGTAGATTTGTTTTTCTCATTGAGAAATCATCCAGAATGGCAAAGGAAGTGTGGGATACGTCCCCACGGTCCAATGGTGATGGCTTTAAAGAAGGGAAAATGTGAAAAGGGCTCGAAGAAATGTTGTGCTGCTTGTAGTGTTGGCAAGGAATGTTTGAAATATGAGTCTGAGGAGGATGATTTTGAATTGATGGTTGCAACTCGCTGGAGATGGAGGGGCGATCAGGAGGATCGGGAGTTGTAGGCTAGTAGTCCTTCTGCTCCTCCTATGGAAGGGGGTAGGGGGATCCAGCCCGGTTTCAGGAAT